>NC_064641.1:149521330-150868205 GCF_023864345.2 Schistocerca serialis cubense
TGACAACCTTGGACACTCGGGCCTTTCAAGCCTTCTCTGTTAACACTATAGAGCTACATATCCCTTGAACGTCGTAGCACTCTTCTAGAGTGAAGTGCAATCGAAAGGTTTGCTCTCATGCACAGAGTGGAGCCAGTAGGAACCGTTCAAAACCATCCAACGAAATTTGAAGCCTATCCGAAGAAGTGAAGGGTGCTTACGCTTTTTCAGCACTCCAATTTTGCGTCCTCCTGGTGAATGACCGTGATAGGCGGGAGGAGGGGAAGGCGGGAAGTGATGCCATTGGCACATGCTTCAAACGGAGTGAAGGGTCAGTCTAAGGCACAAAAGTTCGACAAAACCCTCGGTAACACCCGCCAACCTTTCTTGAGAATTTTTAAAATGTCGTGTTCAGAGACAACCTATGGAACACTCTGAGGCGCTTGGAGTGTGTGTGTTGGGGTTTATGGGCGCTCAACATCGAGGTCATCAGCGCCCTGAGGCGCTTGGAGGCAGGCAGCTGGAATCTCAGGGGTGTCAAGGTGTTGTCTACCTGCAGGCGTCTCTGACTACTTTAATGGTTGCCTCTGTGCAAGTCCGTTTCTAAAATTCTCAATAAAGACGGCACCTTACCTTACCATATGTGTCGCCATGCGAGGCAATTGCGGGGTTCGATAAAATAATGCTTTAATTGTGTTCCGCAGTGTAGCTCACGAGGAACTGATTGTAACATAAACAACATGCAGGGGCAAAGTGCAGAAGTCCCGATTGTCCGCGCTGTAGAGGCCACGTCTCTATTTAGCTCGAGGACGACTGTTGGCGGCTCCACGTTCCACTGGAGAAGAAGATCCCAGGCTGATAGACCAGCATAGGACGGCAGGTCGCTAGACGATTCCAGGAGAGCTTCTGATGAAGGAACCGTAGCAGCAGTCCAGAGAGCTCGACCGTGGAGAACTGGTCAGCTAAAGCCGCGTGGCGGACTAAAGGGAATTGACGTACCAGGATACAATGGTATCTGGTCTAGAGCACTTGATCCTGCGGAAGCGAGTAGGTCCGCACTGACTGTGCCCTCTTGGAGCGACGCTGCTGCCGCCAAAATTTGCAGTGGCGCTGTGTGTCGTTATAGGCCCTGCGACTTCTGTCATACACCACCCTTGGTTCAGATATTACTAGAGGGACACACGAGGAAGGCTCCATTCTCCACATTTGCGATACCTTAACCTCTACTGGGGTCACTTTTAATGAAGTGTGTGCGTATCTGTGGAGGAGTAGTAGCCCCTCTTCCTCAAGATCTGAAGTCAGAGAAGGTAGCGTTGATCACTGGGGTGTGGAGTGAAGTCGACATTCTAACTCCAGCCAAAGGGAGTCCATTCGGCTTACGTCGGGACTCTAGGCCAACCAATTCATTTGAGAGATGTTATTGTCCATAAACCATTGCCTCACAGACGCTTCTTTATGATAAGGTACACTATATATATATATATATATATATATATATATATATATATATATATATATATATATATATATATCTTCGTCACGAAACTCGACCTCTACTGCAGAACACAAAGCTCTAAAATGCTCTTATAACCATCTTGATTTATCGTTTTCCTAATTGTAATAGAACCGCACTTCAACCAAGGAAAACAACCCCCCCCCCCCCCATACCGTAATACCTCGTCCTCAGTACTTCAATGTTCGCACTACACGTGATGGCAGGCAATGTTATCCAGGCATTCAACAAATGCATACCATTATCCAGGGTATAGCGGGCACAATCAGTCCGAGTCAATCCTTTCCAGTCCACTGTCCAGTGGTGCCGCTCTTTGCATAACCTCAGGGGTCGCATAACACTTACTACAAAAATTTGTACGAAAAATGCATTCTCATTTGCGAATATGGACAACGCATCAGCTGTATAATGGAATGACAACAGTGGAAATTTGTGCCGGACCGAGACTCGAACCCAGATTTCCTACTTATCTCGAGCGGTCACCTCACCAATTGGTTAACCGAGCATGAATCACAGCCAGACCCAAACTTCCACATTTCGCAACCTGTGTCTACAACCTGTATCCTTTTTCTACACTGAAGCACCAAAGAAACTGCTATAGGTATGCGTATTGAAATACAGAGATATGTAAACGCGCAAAATAAGGCGCTGCGGTCGGGAACACCTATATAAGATAACAAGTGTTTGGCGAGTCACTTACTGCTGCTACAATGTCAGGTTGTTAAGATTTAAATGAGTCTGAAAGTCGTATGGGACACAGCGAGGTAGCGATGAAGTGGGGATTTTTCCGTTCGACCATTCCACGAGTGTACCGTGAATGTCAGAAATCCAGTAAAACGTCAAATCTCCGACGTCGCTGCGGCTGGAAACTATCGTGCAAGAACGGGACCAACGATAAGTGAAGAGAATTGTTCAACGGGACATAAGTACAACACTTCCGCTAATTGATGCAGATTCCAATGCTGCGCCATCAACAAGTGTCAGCATGCGAACGACTCAACGAAACATCATCTAATGGGCTTTCGGAGACGAGGTCCCACACGTGTACCTTTGATGACTGCACGGCACAAAGCTTTAAGCCTCACCTACGCCGGTCAACACCGACATTGGACTGTTGATGACTGGAAACATGTTGCCTGGTCGGACGAGTCTCGTTTCAGATTGAATCGAGCGGATGGACGTGTACGGGTGTGGAGACTGCCTCAGGAATCCATGGTCCCGGCATATCATCAGGAGATTGTTCAAGCTGATGAAGGCTGTTTAATGGTGTGGAGCGTGTGCAGATGGAGTGATATGGGACCGTGATACGTCTAGATACGACTAGGTACGATGTGTCTGATACGTCTAGATACGACTCTGACAGGAGACACGTACGTAAGCATCCTGTCTGATCACCTGTATCCATTCATGACAATTGTGCATTCCGACGGACTTGGACAATTGCAGCCAGACAGTGCTTCACCCCACACTTTCAGATTTGCTACGGAGTGGTTCGGGGGAGGCTCATCTGAGTTTAAACATTTCCTCTGACTAGCAGACTCCCCAGACACGAACAAACGTTATTCAGCATATATCCGATGCCTTGCAACGTGCTGTTCAGAAGAGATTTCCATCCCCTCGTACTCTTAAGGATTTATGGACAATCCTGCAGGATTCATGGTGTCAGTTCCGTCCAGCACTACTACAGACATTAGTCGAGCACTTGCAACGTCTTGTTGCGGTACTTCTGCGTGCTCGCTGAGGCCCTAGACAATATCAGGGATGTGTAGTAGTTTCTCTGGCTCTTCAGTGTGTATTCCATTACAAAGGACACGTTTTACTTGAAAGTGAGAATGCATTTCATATATTTCATAATGACTGTAGTCGCTGCAGTACCTATTTCTTCGGACATGTATGCCGGCCGAAATGGCCAAGCGGTTAAAGGCGCTACAGTCTGGAACCGCGCGACCGCTACGGTCGCAGGTTCGAATCCTGCCTCGTCCTTAGGTTCGTTAGGTTTAAGTAGTTCTAGGGTCTAGGGGACTGATGACCTTAGAAGTTAAGTCCCATAGTGCTCAGGGCCATTTTTTTCTTCGGACATGTATGCATATCCGCAGGAGCAATGCATCGTAATTTGGAATAATGCAGGCACTGCAATATAGTACAAATATTGTGACTTATTAGGACCTGCTCGATATTACACCCCATTCTTTATAACTGTCTACCCACCGTAATTGTCCTAGTCCTGGTAGAAATTTAGAATTCAACGAGTGGTGTCTTCAAATGATTTTGTGCTTTCCGTTCGATCTTGGTTGAACTGCAAATGTTCTTTCAGGTTTCTGCTTGATACAACATCACCAACAGTCGATTTGTGCAGCTTTAGAAGGGTTGAAACGTCCCTAATCGATTTGTCACTCAGGTGACACTCCAGTGACTAGTCTACGTTCCAAGTCACGGTGTTCTCCTGACCGACCCATTCTGATGTTACTCTTTCTCTAACGACTACACAGTACTCTCCACCTGTTTTGTACTGACGAGTCTGCCTCTCGAGCAATCCACTGGCCAATGCCGAATTCACAGAGGTGTTGTAATTCTTTTATTAGATAGTATACAATAGTGGAAAATCGTTATCCTGGGTAAACACAGGAGGGTTAATATAACTCGCAGATTCAGAAGCCAGCTATCATTTGGGGTTTCTGCCAACATTATTTGTTGCACATCAGAGCAAACTCAGTTGCAGTAACTAGTAGCTTCCAAATTAAGAGGCTGTAACTGTCGGTGTTGCTTATTACCAAATCATTCATTCAGGTATACCTTTGAATTCCACCTTGAGTAAGAAAAGCACAAAGTATGAACACGTTTTGAAACTACAGAAAAAGAACGTAACAATATTAAAAACAAATAGTTATCATGCTCATTGTAAAGATCTGTTCATAACTTTTAGGTCTGAAGGACATCATGTGAGTACATTTACTGGTCAGTTATGCAAATCAAAACTACTCTTGATAATTATGGCACAGACTGCTCTGCGGATAACTATGGAAAAAGATAAAGACTCACCAAGAAAGAACAGATATAAAATTCAAAAAAGCATTATCGAAGGAAGAATAATGTGTGGCATCAATGGCTGAGAGTCCCCACTTTGGGAAGTTCTGCCGCCGAGTTGCAAGTCGTTCCAGGTGACGTCACATAGGGTGACTTGCGTGTCGATGAAGATGAAAAGATGATGACAACACAACAGCCAGTTCCTGATCAGAGGATGTGCCATCCATCTTCGAATCGAACCTGGGCCCGTGCATGGCAGACAGATGTGCCGCTTTCTTTTTTTCCCAACTGTCTGATTTTTTTGTCTTTCTTTGTGGGATATGAGAGGGAAATATAAACTTCATTTCTAAACAAACATATATCAAATCAGCAGCTAACGTCACAAAATATAACTGGGGAAAACTGACCATTCCTTGTAAACAGTCAATGGGAGGGCGATGGGCAGAGTGGGCAGGGGTTGACCACACCGCGCCTGGCCACAGTGCCCCAACACCACCAACCAACAGGTAGTCGACAAGGAGGAACAGTCAAAGAAGGAGATAATTGTATCCATGAAATTTCATCTTGTGATACAGCAGTGGGAGGTAGAGGACACGGGAATGGAAAACAATGATAGTGGGGTATCAGGTGCTGTGCGCACCAGGGGCGTGAAATAATGGGCGTGTGTGTAAGTGGTGAATAGCAGTCGAGCCAACCATGGCAGGCACATTCCAGCTGAGCGGGTAATCGCGCAAAACCCCACAGAGGCAGTTGGCGAAATAAGCGGGGTAGTGTAGACGTCGGTCACTCACTGCATGCGACATGGGAGACGTTGCCGAACGATCGCGCGAGTGACTTGGAGGGTGCACCGGAAGTTAACCACTGTGATGCGACAGATGATGGACGGAAAGACTATGCCAAGGTGTCGGAAGTTCGGAACCTTTGGACACGAGGTAGAAGCGCCAGTTGTTCTCGCGTTGAGTCCCGCGGCCAGTTGTCATCGCTGTGGATTTGGTAACACTCAATGCACTGTTTGCCACGTACCCAGCAACAACAGGTCATCTGCATAGGCACGACAGTGCAACGTGTATTGTCCAGGGCGAACCCCGACAAGTGTTTCGTGAGACACTCAATAAGTGGCTTCAGGACGAAGGACGAAGCATAGGGAAGCATAGGACGCAGGCATCCCCGACGTTAAGATAAGGCGGATCGGTGCCAGTCTGGCAATACGACCGGTAGCCTTGACAAGGGAGCAGGCACTGGTGTAGAGTACTAGTGATGGCGACCGGGAAGTTCATTCGCTCCCTGACAGTTAAGATATAACAATGTCACACCCGATCAAAGGCACTCTCAAAGACGACAGCCACCAATGCTGGATGGAGATTGCACGTAGCTGCTAGAGCAATCAAATCTCGACATTCATATTTGACCATTGGGTGTTGATGGGTCCACCTGGTGTCGTTCGTTCTGTAGATATTATATTCGGAAGGATACGATGACATCGTCCCGCTAAAATATCTTTTAGTCGGCATTGAACAAGATTAGGGGGCAGTAATGGCCATCTGTATTCCCCTGCGATAGCCTGTGGATTAGTATGGTAATGCTTTCGATAAATGGTGGTTGAACCGTGGCGGCTGTGGTCAACAGTTCGTGAAACATCGTAGTCAGTCTTCGCACCACCAAATCCTGGGAAACCCGGTAAAATTCCACAGGAAGACCATCCACGGCAAGCGACTTGTTTGGAGCACCTTTCGCTGTCGCATCCTTGATGTCATCACAGGCGATGTTCTTCATCACGGTTTCTCCTTCGATGCCCGAGACAGTGCGAGTGAGGTGGGACAAAATCGGCTCCAAATCATGTACTTCATGTTGCTGATACTGATAGATGTGGCGAAATGTGTTCCTCAAAGCCAGCCACAATATCTGCCTGGTTAATAGCCAGATTCCTCCTGCGATTGACGAGCTCTAAGAGCAGTTGTTGCCGACACTACTTCCTGTCAATCACGATGTGGTGCATTGAGGGATCTTTCTGCCAAGCTTTATCTTGACACCTAGTCTTCATGACCACTCCCTGCAGTCAGTGATACGTCAGCGGAACTATATGAGCCTTGATCCAATTATGATCCATCTAGGGATCAGAGAGGGTGGTTGCGTATCACGTTCATCAAGCACAGCGAAATAGATGTCTGTTGTATGGCGGTTCCATTCAGACACCTCCCAATTTCATTCTGAGAATGCAGATCATGAGCACGTGGTGTGGCTCACTGTCCAAAAGTATATAAGGCATTACCTTTGAATAGCAATTCAGCAGGTGAAACAGAGTTTTTTCGAGAGGTACAGGGTGACAATTATTGGACTACATGAAAAAATAAAACATAAATTAGTCACAAACTACGGCGTGCACACACTTTATTCAACATGTAAACGTCACTACAGATATTCGGATCTATGTTATGACGTATTCAATATGTCATCACTGGCGATAATGTGGCGCAGGCGAATAGCCTAATTCTGCATGACCCGCTGAGGTGTCGGAACATCGATTCTATCGATGATACCCTGAAAGGCTGTTTTCAGTTCAGCAGTGGTTTTGGGGTTACTGCTGTACACCTTGTCCTTAATAAAGCTCCACACAGAGGAGTCGCATGTGTTCAGATCCGGAGAGTATAGCGGCCAATCGAGGCCCATGCCAGTGGCGTCTGGATACCCCAGAGCCAGAATGCGGTCCCCAAAGTGCTTCTCCAGGACATCAAACGCTCTGCTGGTTCGATGGGGTCGACCTCCGTCTTGCATGAACCACATCTTGTCGAAATCGAGGTAAATGTAGATAACGGGGATGAAATCATCTTCCAAAACATTCACGTACCATTTGGTAGTCACCGTGCCAACAAGGAATATCGCACCGATTATTCCGTGACCGGACAAACACCACACACTCACCCGTTGAGGGTGAATAGATTTCACGATCGCGAAATGTGGATTCTCAGTCCCCCAAATCCGCCAGTTTTTTTGACGAACCCATCCAAATGCAAGTGGGCTCCGTCGCTAAACCAAACCCTACAGCGCCTACTAATTTCCAACATGCACCGCGACCAACCGTGCAGTTTGAACGTCCTGACGCAAACCGTTCAGAAGTTGGGACGATTTAATTTCACAGAGTTAAATAATTGCTACCCTATATTACGATAGTTTTACTATTAAGTACCCGTATCGGCATTTGATTTTATTTTTCTTCTTGTTGCTGTTTTGCTGTATTTAGGGAAAAGGGTTGCCACAAGATCAGATTGTGAGAACTGTAGGAAATGTGGGCTGTTTTGCGCCTATATGAATGAACAATGTATTTCTTTTTAAATGGTGCACAAGATGTTTAAAGAATGTAGTTATGGAAAGACACTCAGCAGAGCTGTTAAGTTACAGTGTTATGTTGGTATCATAGTTAAATGCCTTTTCGTCTACTCTGTCTGAACCGTTGATGCGCTTAGTTACGCACCGTTTGATAGTAGAGCTTCGACCTTGCTTGACTTATATGTGTGATTTGTATTGGTCTCTGCATTTTTATATATGGTTAAGACGACTTTGCTATGGTCTGTACATGTTTTGGTTATTAGTTCACCCGCCTGTTTCTTTCCGATGATCTTTATGTTACCATCAGTGGAAGTTACCATAGCAAGTTCAAAATCAGCATGAAAATATGTGGGTGTGACTACTCGTAGGGCAGGATCACACAGCCCTAGACTACTTCCAGGGCGGTGCAGCCGCTCAATTCACAACTTCTCTGCTGATACGCTGAAACTGTACTCTTCTGCACATAAGGGCGGGCACCGCTACTGAGGGCTGCCTTCCTCTGCAAGAACCTAACCTTCCGGAGTGCCCTACCGTCAGCTACAGAGCTGTCCCCAGAAAAACTTCTCAGTGTTCCTGCCAAGCCCATGGCATGACAGAAGGCTGCTGCAGCCTGCCTCATCAGTCCCTTCCCACTTGCTGTCTTCAGTTTGTTCTTAACAAGATTATGATATTTCTTTCAGCAACAATTGGTCATCATCCTGACGACAACCCACAGCTTCAAATCAACCCTGCCTCTGTAGAGGTCATTCACCCTAGACCTCTTCCATCTATAGAGCATTCTGTGATTAGTGGTGTGAAACCAATTAACAGCTTTTCACATTCCTTAATAGCTTTAGTGAGTGAAGACGTACTGTGGCGTTTCCTAAAGAGTAAATGGAAATGTGTATCAATATCTTTAAATCACGTTTTGAAAATTGTAATTGCTAGCAGCCAAGCTGTATTTATATGCATCGAGAGAAGACTTTGAAAGGTAATGTATTTATTATAACCATCCAGTATACAGGGTGCAGAAAAAATTCCCCACTAGGACTTCGCAGCGCGACTACTCACACACTAGCAATATAGTAAATGGACGTTAAATAGTGGCAGTCTGCCAACCCTGCAATCACTTGTACGATAAATAACCGTGCCAGCAAGTAAAGAAGCGATGTGCAGTTGGTGCAGTGGATAGCGTTTTGGGTTCACATGCGGGCGGTCGAGGGTTTTATTCTGGGAAAGGATTATTTGATTTTATTTGCTAAAAATAGTCTGCAGTGCTACGATATCTGGCGTCGTAATCGGCAATACAGGGATAACAGTGGGCCTTCTACAAAACATCTGCAGTTACTTACTATGAACACATAATTGTAAGTACAATCGTTTTCATTGGTCAGCCTTTTTAGAAGCCTTTTGCAAGTCGTGGACGCGAATTGTTTCGCGCCACTGCATCTACTAGATTGCAAACCTGTTTTCTGTGTACCCTCCCCCAATGGTCCCATCTAAATTATTTGCAAAGTATGCTACTAACCCTACACGTGACGTAAGGTCCTAACTAAATGTAATGAACATGAACGTGGCAGGGACAGTAGTTGATATTAATCGATGGGACCACTGCGGGAGGTTACACACAAAACAAGTTTGGAATATCGTATATGCAGTAGTGGGAAACAATTCGTATGCATGACTTACAAAAAGTTGCTTTAAAAGTTGACAAATGAAAACGATTGTATTTCCATGTCTGTCTCCGTAGTACTTAACTGCAAATGTTTTGTAGAAGACCTAACGTAATCGCTGTATGGCAGTTACGACGACAGATGCCGTACCACGCAGCCTACTTTTAGCAAATTAAAATAAATAAGCCTCGATAAGGATCGAACTCTCGACGTCATGCATGTTAACCCAAAAGGCTACCCACTGCACCAACTGGACAGCACCGACGTTACACGCTGTCAGAAGTAGAAGCCATACACGTGATTTCAGTGTTGCCCGATTGTCAATATTTAACCTCCATTTACTGCCCGAAATATGCGCAGGACGAAATTTAGCGACAGACATTTTTGTATTTCTAGTACGTGAGGAATTGCGCTGCCAAGTGCGAATGCGCGAATTTTTCTTCACCCTGTATATAAAATTATAGTGAAATACCCCCAGTGGTTCAGTGTGGGCTTTAGTTATTGTATGACAACGAATCCGTTAATGAAGAACCGATTTAATTAGTTCCAGTTTTGGCCACCAGTTGCAAATCCGGTTCTATGAATGCAAGAAAGACGTATAGAAATGTTTCCCTATGTAATGGGTTAGGAACGGAACATTGGCAGAAAAGGCATAACGTTGTTTTCTTATTAAGCGCTGTTTATACAATTTGTTCAACGTAAGCACCAGAGACGTCGACGAGGTGCTGCACAGCACCATATTTGCATCAGGTGGCCAAAATTGTAACTACTATTTTTCCTACTGTAAATCGGTTCCACAAGAACGAATTAGCATATCTACCACGTTTCACTGTCATACGATAATTACAGCCCACACTGAACTTCAAAAATGGCTCTGAGCACTATGGGACTTAACATCTATGGTCATCAGTCCCTTAGAACTTAGAACTACTTAAACCTAACTAACCTAAGGACATCACACGACACCCAGTCATCACGAGGCAGAGAAAATCCCTGACCCCACCGGGAATCGAACCCGTGAATCCGGGCGCCGGATGCGAGAACGCTACCGCACGACCACGAGCTGCGGACCACTGAACTTCATTTAGCAGCTGATTTTTATACCAATATTTACATATTATGGAGTAAGGTACTGAACGGTGAATGTAGAAGTGGTTATTTACTTTAGTAAAGAGGTGTTTAAGATAAAGTGGGATGGTTTATGAGAGTACATATATTCATAACAGAGTGACACTTTTTGTTTGTTAAACTGTCCATAGGCCGTGACTGAGGGTGACACGATTTCGTGATGGAATGCATTGCAATGTAATAAACTAAGGAGTTACAAGATTGTTGTTATTACGTATTATCTCTTGCATGACCAACGAATTTTTCACTTTGTAACAGTATGTAACGACATGATGTGATCAGAAATTAATATTTGTCTTCAAACTAAAATGTCAAAAAGGCTTAGTATTGGAGAGCTGTGGTCGAGAGAAGAAAGTGGAACCTACATCTGTGGATCCACACAGTACCTTGTGTCTTTGATATCTTTTGTAGTCACTGAAAGTTACTCAACTGTAAAAAAAGAGAATTGTGAAAAAAAGGACGCTAGCCAATCAAGAAATCAGATTTAGCTGACAAATCTCCAACAGATCTTTACAAATTTTATAATTCGGTAAATTTCTCAGTAGTATGATAATCCTTTGGAGTCAACTACAGTTTTACACATACCCTCAAGAATCAGGATGTATGGTAGAAGGCTGACAGATTTATAGGCGTAACTTGTACATTCATTGACGGTGTTACTGGTTTGTTTTGTACGTATCCACATTTCGGTGCCTATTTAAATTGTAAATACCTCGCGACTCCGATTTGTACGTGAAGATGTCAATGAAATATTTGATATGTTACTTTTTGACACGCTGTGATCTTGTACTTGGAAAGTAGGCCTCTGTTATAAACACATGAATTGTATTATCTTCGTTGATCTAAAATCCTGTGTATAACTTTTTTCAGTGAACAATGGTTTAATTTACAAAGCGAAATTTTACGGAAGGGTGCACATTATTGTTGGTAGTTTTGCGTAATGTGGTATTTTCGAATCGTTGCGTGAATCTGAGGCAAATATTTATTCTTCGAATTAACGTTTGGCGTACTTTGGTACGATTAACGGCACTCGTTGTGACGTAACGTTTTTAATAGAGCCAGATGGTAAAGATAGGGCCCCAACTATAATTTCTGTACTCGTGGTTGCATTTGCAGGAGATTTTTACTTTCGTTAATAATGGTCAGTTCCGCATCAGTCTTCTATGTACTTTCTGAGCCAGTTTTATTTGGCCCAGCATGCACATCCGCACGCCCTTCCCATTTTAGTACCCTCCAGCACTTTACATTTTTCTTCTTATTCTTTTTTTCTGCTCCTTCGCCCTCCCTCTTTCTTTTTTCTTTCTGCACCTCTTCATTTTTTCCCCTGCTTGTAACCTCAACCTTCACGGAAATTGCTCCATGGGATACCTCCCCGACTGCGCCACCGTTATTACCTGACTTTCAGTACCCAATACACAGTGGCCCGTTTGATAAACGTAAACGATTCCGAAGATGATGTCATGTATCAGCGAAAACGCGAAAAAATAGTGCTTTTGCACTGTGATCTACTTACACAGCTGAGGCTACATCGCCGAAATGTAGTCGTAAATGTTAATGGATACCTCATTATTAAGGATGGAAAACTATGGCAGGCTTAAACTACGGTTGTTCTGACAGTAGCCTTGGTGACTTAAGATAGTAAAAGCGTTACCTGTAAGCTAGGTGTGTTACGTACCGGTCGGGCGTTGCCATTTCAATCGCTTTTTCTGCGTATGCTGTCAGTGTCTTGTTAGATTGGCCTAGAAATCAGGAGCTGTGAACCGTCCAGAAACTGAGTAAGTATCTATAAAGAACCGTCTAATCTACGAAACATTTTTGTTCTAGTAGTTATCCTCCCTTCCGTTACTTAAACATAAAAAAGTATTTATAGGAAACCTCTAATTCAGGCTTTATTAGAAAACTGTTAGTTTGTCACCTGAAACAGAGGGAAGTTCTGGCAAAAATGAAAAACAGTACATAATTTATCATATAGCATTAGGAAACGCAGTTCCGTCAAAGAAAAAATAAAAATAAAGGATAATGCCGGACAAAAAGATATTAAACATAATTTCAATACTTTGTCGAGGTTATACAAAACTTTTTTTTGTTCATAAACAACTTCCGCGCTTATCAGTAATAAAGGGGAAGTCTTGGCTTAGATCATGACGAATAACGTTCTAGTGAGAGCAAAATAATAGTGACAATTATATAGACAATTTAAAAGCGTTTATTAACGACTCTGTCAACATTTCCAGTATTTATATTAGGTGACTAGTTTCGAACCTACAGGCTGATTTTCCAGCATTCCCTAATGAGGCTGCACTGAAAGTGCATGTTTTTAGTAATAAACATGAAAGTGGCAACGCACGCATTGTAAAGGATTGCAGAATGAATTTCACAATGCAGAACGTGCCTGTTACCAAATCAGAATCAAACTTGCTGGTTAGAGGGACCTTTGAATTGTGACATTCATTCTGTAAACATTTATAAAGCTTGTGTGGCCTTCTTGATGTTTAATATTAAGATCAGGCACTGTCAGTACAGCCTCAATAGGCCATGCTTGAAAATGAACCTGTAAGGTTTGAAACTGGTCGCCTGATATAAATACTGCAAATGTCGACAGAGTCTTAATAGACGCTTTAAGAAATTTAATAAAGTTGCCCGTTTCCTGCCAACAAAGTGTTAAAACTGGAAAAAAGCAGATTTTTTTATGTCAGTGCACATAAACTTACATCAAAAGTTACATGAAAGCACGATGTTACGTGATCAAGTAATTTTTATTCCTTATAAAATGCTATTTATATTTTTTAGAATATAATGTACACAATGGACTAACACTGAATGATGTGCGATTCAAATTATGTGTAAAACAAGCAAACAAACAAATAAAAAACAAAGAGAAGTCATCGGTTCCCAGTTCCTCTCGCACACATTCATTTATACTTGTTTTGCAAATAAAACCGCCATTTCTTGCTGCACCTTAATTTATTTTACCGAGACGTGTTCTGCCTTTTTATTATTCTAAGGCATCATCAGTGGGATCTATAACGATACATTTTCGTTGTATTTAGATTATCAAACAGTTGAAGCTGCGATTTTTTATGTAAATAGGTAATTACTTACGGTTTACTTGTACGTGCGTTTCCTCTCATCTGCTCTGGAGGTCGCACTATCACTTTATTACCGAAACATAAGCACAATTTTGTATTCCGAACATTTTCACACTGTTCACCACGTATCTCGTTCTTTTTTGTGGTATACTATTATTCTTTTCCCTCTCGATATAGCAATTTCTTCGGACACTGCTTTTAACAAAGTAAATACTGTAACTACGTGTTTCCTCCTTTTTGGTTTGTTTGCCTACAGGTTGTCAACCTAACGAAGTATATGTTCAAAACCAAGTTCTATTCATGATACTTATATCGTGTGTGTGTGTGTGTGTGTGTGTGTGTGTGTGTGTGTGTGTGAGTGTGAGTGATGGGGAGAGGATTGGTGGTTCGAGTTGTTGAAAGCTTTGGTGACAGCTGATTTGACTTTTCGTCTGTGTGTTACGTGGAAGGGTTCTTGGATACGTGAGTGTAAAGATGGTTGGTGGTATTATTATTATACTGGGTGGCATTATTATACTAATTGTCCTTTGGAATGTTATTCTATTATGTTACCTATTAGAGCAAACAATGAATTATTTGGCATGTGCACTTGATCATTCAACATGGTTTTCCTTTCTGCTTTGGTTTTCTGTACGTAGTAACTTTCTTGCAGGGTTAGAAGGTGTTTTATATTGTTGATTCTAATGATTTTCATTTCTTCTTCTCTACTGGTTGATTTGTGGTTATGCTTTCTTAGGTGTTCTGCAAATGTGGAGTGGTTTGTCCCATATTTCGAGACCCTCATGTGTTCTTTGCATCTGACATCAAATGTTCTACCTGTTTGTCCTATGTGCTGCCTTCACAAGTAGTACACTGTACTTGATATATACTTGCTTTCTGGTATATGTCTCTCTTTTTGTCAGTTTTGATGTGAATTTTTATATACGATTGTCTGTTATGTATGCTATGTTTATCCCCCGCCTTTGGAAAATGTTGATGATTTCATGTGCGAGTTCGTGTTTGTATGTCATTATGTACCATCTTGTGTTCTCTTTCATCTTTTTCTGATTATTCTGTGTAGTTGGTATTGGAAAACGTGTTTGCGTTTGGTGCTGTTGTGTTGCTATCTGTGGTTTGGTGTTTTATGCTTTTTTTACTTTTAATTTTGTTGTTTAGCTTTGTGACTAAGTTACTACTGTAACCATTGTGAACTGTTTGATAATCTAAAAATAACAAAACTGTATCGCTATTGAACCCAATGACGATGCCTTAGAACAAGAAAAAGGTGAAACGCTTCTTGGAAGAATAAATTAAGTGTCAGCAAAAAAAGGAGGTTTTATTTACAAAAAAACTATTTCAGTTCTTGCTGCTGAGTAAGGCCACGCAAATAAACCTGACATTAATCTACGTTTCCTTCTCTACCAATGCTACCAAGACTGTCTGTAATCCTACTGTTTGCTACGTCATTTGTGTACTGTACCAAAAGTACAGAGCCGTAGTTTTGGCAGTGCGCAACTCTATTCATGATTCAAATCGGCCCCTCCGCCGCAGCACTACCATCATTCGAGTATCAGAGGACTAAAAAATGCGCCCCGTTAACACAGCGAGCCTTCCGCGTTCCCTAGAACTCATCATGCCTCACTATAACCGGGTAGCTACCAACAGCGGACTAGGAAATGCAGTAGACCGCCGCCGCGGTCGTCAGCGGATCACGCCCAGTTCTTGCGGCCACTCTCTGCAGCATCTGTGCCGTCACGTAGCGGTCAGTCCCCGCCCGTACGCATAGCTGCCGGGTGAGAAGGAGTGCGTGGAATGCCCGCTGGGAACCGATGGCATCAGTGATACGTTCGACCCGCCGCAATCCAACTACACGCACACGCGGCACCCGTGTCTGTGCTACCGAGGGGTCACATCGGCTAGCCCAGACGCTAGCTCCAACAGCTGCTGCAGACACGTACACCCGTTTCCAGCAGCTGT
Organism: Schistocerca serialis cubense; assembly: GCF_023864345.2. NCBI lineage: Eukaryota > Metazoa > Arthropoda > Insecta > Orthoptera > Acrididae > Schistocerca > Schistocerca serialis. The sequence goes on from NC_064641.1 coordinate 149,536,996, forward strand.
CAGCCACCAGCCTTCGAACGAGTCATCAGCAGGGCTGCCACTGCACACCCGACAAACGCCCTCTACTGATTCAGATCTCAAGGGGGAAAGGAAAGGGGGAGGGGGTGTGTGTATGTGTGTGTGAAGAAGCCGTGATATGCAGCACATGCTGCTACCGCACGAGATTTCGTATTCTGTTTGTTATACGAAGTGGCGTTCCTATATCGTTGCATGCAAGTCCGGCCGCTATACAAATGTGAAGCTATATAAAAAGGAAACTATTTTCAAAATCATTGCCGGCTGGAGTGGCCGAGCGGTTCTAGGCGCTACAGTCTTGAGCCGAGCGACCGCTACGGTCGCAGGTTCGAATACTGCCTCGGGCATGGATGTGTGTGATGTCCTTGGGTTAGTTAGGTTTAATTAGTTCTAAGTTCTAGGCGACTGATGACCTCAGAAGTTAAGTCGCAAAGTGCTCAGAGCCATTTGGACCATTTTTTTTTAAAATCATTATAATGTTAATATTATCCAAAAGGAAGAATTTTTTACATGTTGCAGCCCTGTCAGCAACTGTAATAAATTAATATGTCAAAAATCCGCCTCAGTAGCGAAATATCACTGGTCTTTAGCCAGGTTTCAGCCAGAGTAATCCAGCGTTCTTCAGAAGCATAAAATAAACTAATACATTACAGAATGTATTAGTTTATTTAATGCTTCTGAAGAAGGCTAGATTGCTCTAGCTGAAAACTGGGTAAAGACCAGTAACATTTCGCAACTGAGGCAGATTTTTGACATATTAATTTCTCCAAATCGCACTCTTAGTGGCGTTAGTGCTGTGTACTCACATTTTCCTCCCACAACTCCAAGGTAGTCATGTACTTAAAGTGACGAAAGTCATGGAATAGCGATATGCACACACGCAGAGGGTGGTAGTATTACGTACACAAGGCACAAAATGGTCGTGCACTGTCGGAGCTATCATTTGTACCCAGGTAATTCGTGTGAAAAGATTCCATACGTGATTATGGCCCCACGACGACACTCAACAGTCTTTGTAAGCGGAATGGTAATTCGAGCTAGAAGCGTGTGTCATTCCATTTCGGAAATCGTTTGGGAGTCCAGTATTCCAGAGCCATAGTGTCAAGACCGTGCTGAGAATATCAGATTTCAGGAATTACATCACACCACGAACTACGCCCTGGTCGATGGCATTCACTACGGAGAGCAGCGGCGTTTGTGTGGAGCTGTCAGTGCTAAGAGACAAGCAACACTGACTCAAATAACCGCAGAAATCAAAATCAAGGTACGGCTAACGTATTCGTTAAGACAGTGCGGCGAATTTGGCATTCATGGACTGTGGCAGCAGACTACCGATGCTAGTCACTTTGCTAACAGGACGACATCGTCTGCAGCGCCTCTCCTGGGGTCGTAACCATATCGGCTGGGCCCTAGACGACTCGAAAACTGTGGGCCTGGTCAGACGAGTTCCGGCTTCAGTGGACGGTAGGATCAGAGTGTAGCTCACACCCCACGAAGCCACGGACTCAACAACAAAGCACTGTGCAAGCTGGTGGTGGCTCTATAACAGTGTGGGCTGTCCTTACATGGAATGAACTAGATCCTCTAGTCTAACTTAACTTTGGCTTACAAGGACGTGTGGCAAGCAATTGGCGACTTGCAATCAATCAGTGTCCTTCGCTATGTCCAGTGTCCATGACAGTTATCACATAAGTTCCTATAGGTCACTAATAACGGTTCAGCTAGTGCCTCTGGTTGTGCGCGTGTTCTGCGGTCCGGACGAGGCTGGCAGGAGCGGCGCTTATATTTTCTTCGGCTAGAGGCCGCCCTTGTCGTGGTGCGGTCCTAGTCAGCGAACTAATGGCTGACGTCGTCTCACAGCCTTCTCTGCTCTTGCCTTCTTCATCTTCGTGCCGGTGCTTGTCGGTACGCCGGAACACATTCATATAACCGATTCGACTCGACGGGAAATTAATGCATAATCTACAGTGTGGATGCTCATTTACACCGGACCTCCAGAGGGAATGTAAAATTAGCGTGCATGGAGACATGCACGGAGACAGCGGGTAGGGGGCACTGGCTGGGAGTGTGGGTCGGCTGGGGACCGAACCCAGATAAGTTCGCGCGTTTGCGATAAACACTGTGTCCAGGTGGGGTAATTGTTAACACAATTGCCTCGTAAGCTGGAGATCCAAGTCTTGAGTCCCCGTCCGCCACAACATTTTTCACTCGTCGCTGCTGATTCTGCATAAAGTTCCGCGCAGCTGATATCATTAGCTCTTTCGCTTGTCTTTCCCCTAAAATGGTTCAAATGGCTCTGAGCACTATGGGACTCAACTGCTGAGGTCATTAGTCCCCTAGAACTTAGAACTAGTTAAACCTAACTAACCTAAGGACATCACAAACATCCATGCCCGAGGCAGGATTCGAACCTGCGACCGTAGCGGTGTTGCGGTTCCAGACTGCAGCGCCTTTAACCGCACGGCCACGTCGGCCGGCGTCTTTCCTCTCTCCCGATACCACTGGCCATTAAAATTGCTACTCCAAGAACAAATGCAGATGATAAACGGGTATTCATTGGACAAATGTATTATACTAGAACTGACGTGTGATTACATTTTCACGCAATTTGGGTGCATAGATCCTGAGAAATCAGTACCCAGAACAACCACCTATGGCCGTAATAACGACCTTGATACGCCTGGGCATTGAATCAAACAGAGCTTGGATGGCGTGTACAGGTACAGCTGCCCACGCAGCTTCAGCACAATACCACAGTTCATCAAGAGTAATGACTGGCGTATTGTGACGAGCCAGATGCTCGGTCACCATTCACTAGACGTTTTCAGTTGGTGAGAGATCTGGAGAATGTGCTGGCCAGGGCAGCAGTCTAACGTTTTCTGTATCCAGAAAGGCCCGTACAGGACCTGCAACATGCACTCGTGCATTATCCTACTGATTCAAAATGGTTCAAATGGCTCTGAGCACTATGGGACTTAACATCTATGGTCATCAGTCTCCTAGAACTTAGAACTACTTAAACCTAACTAACCTAAGGACATCACACACATCCATGCCCGAGGCAGGATTCGAACCTGCGACCGTAGCAGTCGCGCGGCTCCGGACTGAGCGCCTAGAACCGCTAGACCACCGCGCCCGGCTATCCTACTGAAATGTAGGGTTTCGCAGATTTCGAATGAAGGGTAGAGCCACGGGTCGTAACACATCTGAAATGTAACGTCCACTGTTCAAAGTGACATCAATGCGAACAAGAGGTGACCGAGACGTGTAACCAATGACAGCCCATACCATCACGCCGGGTGACACGCCAGTATGGCGATGACGAATACACGCTTCCAATGTGCGTTCACCGCGATGTCGCCAAACACGGATGCGACCATCATTATGCTGTAAACAGAACCTGGATTCATCCGAAAAAATGACGTCTTGCCATTCGTTGAGTACACCATTGCAGGCGCGCCTGTCTGTGATGCAGCGTCAAGGGTAACCGCAGCCATGGTCTCCGAGCTGATAGTCCATGCTGCTGCGAACGTTGTCGAACTGTTCGTGGAGATGATTGTAGTCTTGCAGACGTCCCCATCTGTTGTTGACTCAGGGATCGATACGTGGCTGCACGATCCTTTACAGCCATGCGGATAAGATCCCTGTCATCTCGACTGCTAGTGATACAAGGCCGTTGGGATCCAGCACGGTGTTCCGTATTACCCTCCTGAAACCACAGATTCCATATTCTGCTAACAGCCATTGGATCTCGACCACTGTGAGCAGCAATGTCGCGATACGATAAACTGCAATCGCGATAGGCTACAATCACACCTTTATCCAAGTCGGAAACGTGATGGTACGCATTTCGTCTCCTTACACGAGGCAACACAACGACGTTTCACCAGGCAACGCCGGTCAACTGCTGTTTGTGTATGATAAATCGGTTGGAAACTTTCCTCACGTCAGCACGTTGTAGGTGTTGCGATCGCCGCCAGCCTTGTGTGAATGCTCTGAAGAGATAATCATTTCCATATCACGGCATCTTCTTCTCGTCTGTTAAATTTCGAGTCTGTAGCACGTCATCTTAGTGTTGTACAAATTTTTATGTCCAGGAGTGGACATAATAAATAACTTTAAGAACTTACGAAGTAAAATCAGATCAGTTGGCAAAAGTTCATCTGACATGAAGAGCAGAATTTCGCAGGCAGCTGGATAATACTGCAAGAAAAAAGATGCTGCCTGCAACAAGCAACATAAATGTGGAGACCAAAAGGAGATTTGTTGTACTGAGAGATCTGTTTGGAGCGTGGACTGGCATGGCTCGGATATTACGATTGGCGCGTGAGACACAGATGTCTGAAGCCATTTGAAATATGGAGTTGACGTAGATTGGAAAATATCTCGTGGAAAGCAAAATTCGCAAATGAAGAAATTTTAAAAGGAAAAGATAATAGGAAGTCTGTTACCTACAGGGTGGAAAAGAAGAGATCAATTAATTGGCCACCTCTAACAACGAAAATGTTTTCTTGTGAATGTAATGGAAGAAACGGTCCAAAGCAACAGAGAAAGAAGAAGACCTGGAGTGAAATACTTCAGAAAGATCGATATGATGTACGAGTAGGCTACAGAGAAGAGTGAAGAGGAAGAATTGTTGCAAAAGAATCTTCGGGCTAAGTATTAAGAAGAACACAATGTTCCTACTGTCTTCATTCTCATATTCACTTCAGTTACGTAAAGTGGAAGTGGATATCAGGGTGCGAAAGTTGTGTTTCTTAATGGCTTCCTATGAGTGTATTTTTGTTAATGATGCCACACCAGTATTTATGCCTTAGAAGCGTGTTAGAAACTCACTGTACTACATAAAAATGGCTTTCTTTAGATATTTGCACAAAATGTTTTGAACTAATATAAGACCACGTAGAAAGGAGACGGCCTTGTTAGCGTGCTGTTCGGTCAAACTTAACTACGAGAACCTGTGCTGTTCCTTAATTACTATCTAAGCTGTAGCTCCAGTTATCACATCTCCGGTTACTCCGCCGATTCTTGATTTGCTGTCTTATTACTGGCTTCACGAAATTGACCAAAAATACCAATTTTAATTTGGTTTTTATTCATTAATAGAACTCATGTACAATAAGTTCTCAAAGTTTCAATGATCAATTCGCAACCGAACTGCCAGGAAAATAATTAAATGTGTGACACGACTGTCCTGCAACCCCAAGGTTTTGAAGCAACATTTCAACACTAGCTCCGTGAACAACTATTCCGTGGGTTACTTACAAGCAAACATACACGGGATACATCTAGAAGACCGTGAATCCCGATTCCTAAAAAAATTGTGTTCATGACAGAACGCAGAACCCAAATGAGTCTAAATTCTCCAATATGCTATTTATGCTCTAAGACCACATTTTAATCTGGCACAGTTGTCAGAATTGCAATTTGTGATGCAGTTATTGTATTTAATGACGGGAACGTAGGTGGCTTGATGGTATTAGAGAGAATGGGCTTAAAGACAAGAAATTTCACTCGAGATATCTCGAGATAAATAGATCTACAGCGCCTCTCGGCGGCTGAAAAGTCAGTTGAAGATCTGGTAAAGGGAAGTAGACAGAAAACAAGAAACCATAAGATAAGCAATGAAGGGAAAGAGGACCCATAGTACAAATATGTGCCCTTCTGGAGAGATGACATAAAAAAAACTGCGTGGTGTCTTCTGTCTCGGGTTTTTCGGCCAGCATTTGTTTGATGATTTTTCTGGCGTTTCACCAGCACGAGTGGCTGGCATTGTCAAGGCATCGTCCTCCATTGCTGGTGGTCCAACAGGTTTCACAATGCCAACCACTGGTGCTAGTGAAACGTCAGAAAAATCATTAGACAAACGTCGACCAAAAAACCCAAGACAGAAGCCAACAGGCAGTTTGATGACAAGTGTCTACGAAAGCCTTAATACTTTTGTTTAAGAAAAAACAGGAAGTCCAACTTAAAGTTGCATTTCCACAAAACTGTGTTTTTTAAAGTTTATGTACCTTTTTCTCAGAATCTATGAACGCTAGAATTATGAAATTTTGTACATCTACCTCTATAAACCCAATAAATGCTGTCGCAGGAGTAAGTTTTTAAATTCTGAGTAAAAGCTGAGAAAGGGGCAAAGTGCTTGGAATTGTGCATGAATTTGATATTATACTTACACAGCTATAATTAAAAAATTATTAAATGCCTCCAATTCGATACATTCAAAAAACTTCATAAGAGAAGCTTGCTATATGCAGAGTCAAATGAAAACCTTAAATATTTTTTTAAAAATTATTTATTGTGCAGAAGTGGTACAAAGCTGTATCACTTTTCAACATAATATCCCCCACGGTCAATGCAAGTCCTCCAGCGCTAACAAGGTGCATAAATTCGTTTAGAAAAAAATTCTTTTGGTAGTCCGCGCAACCACTCATGCACCGCGTGGCGTACCTCTTCATCAGAAAGGAACTTCTTTCCTCCCATTGCGTCTCTGAGTCGTCCAAACATATGGAAATCACTTGTGGCAAGGTCTGGTGCGTATGCTGGATGAGGAAGACACTCAAAATGCAGGTCCGTGATGGTTCCAACTGTTGTACGGGAAGTGTGGGGCCTTGCATTGTCATGTTGCAAAATGACACTTGCTGACAGCAGTCCACGTCGCTTTGATTTGATTGCAGGCCGCAGATAATTTTTTAGGAAATCTGTGTATGATGCACTGGTGACAGTGGTCCCTATAGGCACGTAATGCTCCAAAATGACGCCTTTTTCGTCCCAAAAGAGAGTCAACATAACCTTTCCTGAAGAAGGTTCTGTTCGAAACTTCTTCGCGTTTGGTGATGAGGAATGGCGCCAATCCTTGCTCGCTCTCTTCGTTTCCGGTTGGTTGAAGTGAACCCAGGTTTCGTCTCCAGTAACGATTCTTGCAAGGAAGCCATCACTTTCTCGTTCAAAGCACCGAATAAGTTCTTCATAAGCATCATAACCTCGTTCTCTCATTTCAGGAGTCAGCTGCCGTGGGACCCATCTTGCAGACACTTTGTGAAACTGGAGCACATAATGCACAATGAGGTGTGCTGACCCATGACTAGTCTGTAAACACGCTGCAATGTCATTCAGTGACACTCGGCGGTTGTCCTTCACTATGGCTTCAACTACTGCAATGATCTGTGGGGTCATAACTCGTTGTGCCTGACCTGGAGGAGGAGCATCTTCCACTGAAGTCACTCCATTTGCGAACTTCCTACTGCATTCGTAGACTTGTTGCTGAACGCTTAATTTTCATGTTAGAGCTCGTTTTAGTTTCGTCAGTATGTACTGTACTTCCTCGATTCACCGCCAGTTGGCCCAATTGAAGGAAGGTAATGTTGACTTCGGTGCTTGTGTGACATGCGACTCATTGCTCTACAGTACTTGCATCAAGCACATCAGTACGTAGCATCAACAGGTTAGTGTTCATCACGAACGTGGTTTTGCAGACAGTGCAATGTTTACAAATGCGGAGTTGGCAGATGCCCATTTGATGTATGGATTAGCACGGGGCAATAGCTGTGGCGCGGTACGTTTGTATCGAGACAGATTTCCAGAACGAAAGTGCCCCGACAGGAAGACGATCGAAGCAATTGATCGGCGTCTTAGGGAGCACAGAACATTCCAGCCTATGACTCGTGACTGGTGAAGGCCTAGAACGACGAGGACACCTGCAACGGACGAGGCAATTCTTCGTGCAGTTGACGATAACCCTAATGTCAGCGTCAGAGAAGTTGCTGCTGTACAAGGTAACGTTGACCACGTCACTGTATGGATAGTGCTACGGGAGAACCAGTTGTTTCCGTACCATGTACAGCGTGTGCAGACACTATCAGCAGCTGATTGGCCTCCACGGGTACACTTCTGCGAATGGTTCATCCAACATTACAGTGCAAATGTTCTCTTTGCGGATGAGGCTTCATTCCAACGTGATCAAATTGTAAATTTTCACAATCAACATGTGTGGGCTGACGAGAATCCGCACGCAATTGTGCAATCACGTCATCAACACAAATTTTCTGTGAACGTTTCGGCAGTCATTGTTGGTGATGTCTTGATTGGGCCCCATGTTCTTCCACCTACGCTCAATGGATCACGTTATCATGATTTCATACGGGATACTCTACCTGTGCTGCTAGAACATGTGCCTTTACAAGTAAGACACAACATGTGGTTCATGCACGATGGAGCTCCTGCACATTTCAGTCGAAGTGTTCGTACGCTTCCCAACAAGAGATTCGGTGACCGATGGATTGGTAGAGGCGGACCAATTCCATGGCCTCCACGCTCTCCTGCCCTCAACCCTCTTGACTTTCATTTATGGGGACATTTGAAATCTCTTGTCTACGCAACCCCGGTACCAAATGTAGAGACTCTTCGTGCTCGTATTGTGGACGGCTGTGATACAATACGCCATTCTCCAGGGCTGCATCAGCGCATCAGCGCATCAGGAATTCCATGTGACGGAGGATGGATGCATGTATCCTCGCTAATCGAGGACATTTTGAACATTTCCTGTAACAAAGTGTTTGAAGTCAGGCTGGTACGTTCCGTTGCTGTGTGTTTCCCATTCCATGATTAATGTGATTTGAAGAGAAGTAATAAAATGAGCTCTATATTGGAAAGTAAGCGTTTCCGGACACATGTCCACATAACATATTTTCTTTCTTTGTGTGTGAGGAATGTTTCCTGAAAGTTTGGCCGTACCATTTTGTAACACCCTGTATATACAGGGTGAGTCACCTAACATTACCGCTGGATATATTTCGTAAACCACATCAAATACTGGCGAAACGATTCCACAGACCGAACGTGAGGATAGAGGCTAGTGTAATCGGTTAGTACAAACCTTAAAAAAATGCACGGAAGTATGTTTTTTAACACAACCCTACGTTTTTTTAAATGGAACCCCGTTAGTTTTGTTAGCACATCTGAACATATAAACAAATACGTAATCAGTGCCGTTTGTTGCATTGTAAAATTTTAATTACATCCGGAGATATTGTAACCTAAAATTGACGCTTGAGTACCACTCCTCCGCTGTTCGATCGTGTGTATCGGAGAGCACCGTATTACATAGGGGTCCAGAGGGAACGGTGATGGACCTAGGTACAGAAGAGACTGGAACAGCACATTACGTCAACGTGCTAACACCTTTTTATTGGTCTTTTTCAATGACGCACATGTACATTACCATGAGGGGTGAGGTACACGTACACACGTGGTTTCCGTTTTCAATTACGGAGTGGAATAGAGTGTGTCCCGACATGTCAGGCCAATAGATGTTCAATGTGGTGGCCATCATTTGCTGCACACAATTGCAATCTCTGGCGTAATGAATGTCGTACACGCCGCAGTACATCTGGTGCAATGTCGCCGCAGGCTGCCACAATACGTTGTTTCATATCCTCTGGGGTTGTAGGCACATCACGGTACACATTCTCCTTTAACGTACCCCACAGAAAGAAGTCCAGAGGTGCGAGATCAGGAGAACGGGCTGGCAAATTTATGCGTCCTCCACGTCCTATGAAACGCCCGTCGAACATCCTGTCAAGGGTCAACCTAGTGTTAATTGCGGAATGTGCAGGTGCACCATCATGCTGATACCACATACGTCGACGCATTTCCAGTGGGACATTTTCGAGCAACGTTGGCAGATCATTCTGTAAAAACGCGATGTATGTTGCAGCTGTTTGGGCCCCTGCAATGAAGTGAGGACCAATGAGGTGGTCGCCAATGATTCCGCACCATACATTTACAGTCCACGGTCGCTGTCGCTCTACCTATCTGAGCCAGCGAGGATTGTCCACGACGAGTAATGCATGTTCCATAGATTCACTGCCCCGTGGTTTGTGAAACCCGCTTCATCGGCAAACAGGTAGAACTGCAACGCATTCTCTGTTAATGTCCATTGACAGAATTGCACTCGATGATTAAAGTCATCACCATGTAATTGCTGATGTAGCGACACATGAAACGGGTGAAAGCGGTGACGATGCAGTATGCGCATGACACTACTTTGACTTAATCCACCGGCTGTCGCAATGTCCCGTGTACTCATGTGTGGGTTCATGGCAACAGCAGCTAACACACCAACTGCACCCACTTCACCTGTGACGGGCCTGTTACGGACCCGTTTGCGTGCTACGACCATACCTGTTGCATACAGTTGGCGGTAGATGTTTTGCAATGTGCGGCACGTTGGATGCTCTCTGTCCGGGTACCGTTCTGCATACACCCTGCAGGCTTCAGCTGCATTTCGTCGACACTCGCCATAGATGAGTATCATCTCCGCCTTTTCAGAGTTCGAATACACCATGGTCACAGTTCCTACAACACTACACTATCACAGACGTCTGGTAACACGGTGTACTACAGTTGGTCTGCGTCCGGAGGCGAAAGCAGAATAACAATAGCAGCAAGCGCTACGTGCGGACACTGCGACAGCTAGACCAAATCACAACAGTGCACTACAGCCACACTCGTAAACACGGTCTTCATCGTAAACATGTCCCTGCAGATGCTGCTCGCCGACCGTGGCCCGTGTTTGTTACAACAAGCAACTGAACGTCGGAGGTTTCAAGCGTCAACTTTAGGTTACAATATCTCCGGATGTAATTAACATTTTACAATGCAACAAACGGCACTGATTGCGTATTCGTTTATATGTTCAGATGTGCCAACAAAACTAACGTGGTTCTATTTAAAAAAACGTAGGTTTGTGTTAAAAACATACTTCCGTGCATTTTTGTATGGTTTGTATTAAACAATTACACTAGCCCCTCTTCTCACGTTCGGTCTGTGGAATCGGTTCGTCAGTATTTGATGTCGTTTACGAAATATATCCAGCGGTAACGTTAGGTGACTCACCCCGTATATACATTTTCTCAGAAATTGTTCAAGATATTTCGGCAAAATTTTCAGATCAGACGGTATTATGGTAAAGAGTGGTTAAGAGGAAAGCGGCTCACCTGAGGTGGGACTCTTGGCGACCTCCGTCCCCACCGGTCGTGGTACTGTCGGGTCCGGCATGTGTGTCAGCAGCGCGTTGAAGAAGTTGTACAGCTGCAACAACGGAAAAGCAAGTATCGGTCATATGTAGTGCATGGAAAATAGCCAGAGCAAACAAACAGTCTACTGTGATTTGCTCGCAAGTTCCCTATAAGTAGTTTTAAGAGAAAAAAAATATGAGCAGCGACAAGGGCCATGAAAGCGCCGGTACGGAAATGTGTAGTGGTATTCTTAGGTAGTTACATGTTCCGTTGGTGATGAAGTCTTCTCGGGTTATCAGCCGAGTCAAGGTGTCATTCAACGGCAACGTTTCAGAAAGTTTCCTACTTGTCATCTTCAGACTTGTCGAAACGTTGTCGGCGAACGACTCCTTGACTCGACTGATAACCCGAGAAGACTTCATCGTCGAGATTCGCCGAGAAAGACTAAATTTGCATATTTGATGAATCATTTGAATGATTCGTGTATCTAAATCATATCCTTAGATAACCATAGGCATTTTAGATGTCTCTTCACGTGTTTATTAGCACACATTATATTCATTTTTATTAGGTAAATTAATATCAGAGTTGGCCCTTCAACCCAGAACCATTTTGATTTAATTCTTTAGTTACGAGAGTATCGTTCAGAAACGTATTGCGCTCTTCAGACTACCGCGTGAGAAACGCAAGTTTTCCTACGTGACCAGATGTTGACAGGTAGCTGGAGACACAGGGATAAAAGTGAGAAGTGGCAGTCCAGGTTGCCGACGGTCACACGAGGTGCGAAAGAGAGAGAGAGAAATTCATAATTTGGGCTAGTCTGCTTTTTTACGATTATGTTTGTTTGGTACTTTATAACCGCTGTTTGCTGTATGGTCTGTGTAACCGAAAGCCAAAATAAATAAAAGAAATGAGAAAAACAGAGACAGACCAGAGAGGCAACACGATTGGCATACAATCACTGTGGGAAGTGAGTCCGCAGTATTCACAAAAAATTAACGACTGTAGAAAGTACAAGAAAGGTGCGAGTATCATTAATAACTAATAGCCACAGCACTGGGTCCATTTGTGTGTTCGATGAAGTGTCTCTTGTGACTGACAAAGAAGGAGCGATTCACTCAAGCAGGGTTCGTCTCCATGGTGTGGATTAAAGATAGCATGTCAGTGGCAGACTCCAGAAACTATGATTTTGCTTGTGGGGGGCATACCAAGACACACTTCCAAAATGAGAATAGCTTTACTGTATGGTTAAATGATGATGGCGCCCTCTCGAGTAAAATTTTCCGGAGGTAATATAGTCCCCCATTCGGATCTCCGGCCGGGGACTACTCAGGAGGATGTCGTTATCAGGAGAAAGAAAACTGGCGTTCTACGGATCGGAGCGTGGAATGTCAGATCCCTTAATCGAGCAGGCAGGTTAGAAAATTTAAAAAGGGAAATGGATAGGTTAAAGTTATATATAGTAGGAATTAGTCAAGTTCGGTGGCGGAAGGAACAAGATATTTGGTCAGGCGAAAACAGGGTTATAAATACAAAATCAAATAGGGGTAATGCAGGAGTCGGTTTAATAACGAATAAAAAAACAGGAGTGCGGGTAAGCTACTACTGTAGATTAAAACTAAAGACACTGCGAAAAGGTGGGAATTTCAGGAGATGGGACCTGGATAAACTGACTAAACCAGAGGTTATACAGAGTTTCATGGAGAGCATAAGGGAACAATTGACAGGAATTGGAGAAAGAAATACAGTACAAGAAGAATGGGTAGCTTTGAGAAATAAAGTAGTGACGGCAGCAGAGGACGAAATAGGTAAAAAGACGAGGTCTAGTAGAAATCACTGGGTAACAGGAGAGATATTGAATTTAATTGACGAAAGGAGAAAATATAAAAATTCTGTAAATGAAGCAGGCAAACGTCTCAAAAATGAGATCGACAGGAAGTGCAAAATGGCTAAGCAGGGATGGCTAGAGGACAAATGTAAGGATGTAGAGGCTTATTTCACTAGGGGTAAGATAGATACTGCTTACAGGAAAATTAAAAAGACCTTTGGAGAAAAGAGAACCGCCATTTTTGGAAACCAAGTTCTAAGCAAAGAAGGGAAAGCAGAAAGGTGGAAGGACTATATAGAGGGTCTATACAAGGGCGATGTACTTGAGGACTACATTATGGAAATGGAAGAGGATGTAGATGAAGATGAAATGGGAGATACGATACTGCGTGAAGAGTTTGACAGAGCACTGAAAGACCTGAGTCGAAACAAGGCCCCGGGAGTAGACAACACTCCATTAGAACTACTGACGGCCTTGGGAGACCCAGTCCTGACAAAACTCTACCGTCTGGTGAGACTTCAAGAAGAATATAATGATTCCAATCCAACGAAAGCGGATGCTGACAGATGTGAAAATTGCTGAACAATCAGTTTAATAAGTCACAGATGCAAAATACTAACGCCAATTCTTTACAGACGAATGGAAAAACTGGTAGAAGCCGACCTCGGGGAAGATCAGTTTGGATTCCTTGGAAATATTGGAACACGTGAGGCAATACTGACCCTACGACGTATCTTAGAAGCTAGATTCAGCAAAGGCAAACGTACGTTTATAGCATTTTTAGACTTAGAGAAAGCTTTTGACAATGTTGACTGGAATACTCTCTTTCAAATTCTGAAGGTGGCAGGGGTAAAATACAGGGAGCGAAAGGCTATTTACAATTTGTACAGAAACCAGATGGCAGTTGTAAGAGTCGAGGGGCACGAAAGGGAAGCAGTGGTTGGGAAGGGAGTGAGACAGGGTTGTAGCCTCTCCCCGATGTTCAATCTATATATTGAGTAAGCAGTAAAGAAAACAAAAGAAAAATTCGGAGTAGGTATTAAAATTCATGTAGACTAAATAAAAACTTTGAGGTTCGCCGATGACATTGTAATTCTGTAAGAGACAGCAAAGGATTTGGAAGAGCAGTTGAACGGAATGGACAGTGTCTTGAAAGGAGAATATAAAATGAACATCAACAAAAGCAAAACGACGATAATGGAATGTAGTCAAATTAAGTTGGGTGATGTTGAGTGAATTACATTCGGAAATGAGACACTTACAGTAGTAAAGGAGTTCTGCTATTTGGGGAGCAACATAACTGATGATGGTCGAAGTAGAGAGGATATAAAATGTAGACTGGCAATGACAAGGAAGGCGTTTCTGAAGAAGAGAAATTTGTTTACTTCGAATACAGATTTAAGTGTTAGGAAGTCGATTCTGAAAGTATTTGTGTGGAGTGTAGCCATGTATGGAAGTGAAACATGGACAATTACTAATTTGGACAAGAAGAGAATAGAAGGTTTCGAAATGTGGTGCTACAGAATAATGCTGAAGATTAGATGGGTAGATCACATAACTAATGAGGAGGTATTGAATAGAATTGGGGAAAAGTGAAGTTTGTGGCACAACTTGACTAGAGGAAGGGATCGGTTGGTAGGGCATGTTCTGAGGCATCAAGGGATCACCAATTAAGTATTGGAGAGCAGCGTGGAGGGTAAAAATCGTGGAGGGAGACCAAGAGATGAATACACTAAACAGATAAAGAAAGATGTACGTTGCAGTAGGTACTGGTAGATGAAGTAGCTTGCACAAGATAGAGTAGCAAAGAGAGCTGCATCAAACCAGTCTCAGGACTGAAGACCACAACAACAACAACAACAACAGCAGGATTTAGTATTCAAGAATAGACAGTGCATGTCAGAGATTGTCTTACTAACATCACAAAGGCAGATTTTAAACATAATAAATGCTTATCATGAATGTATATTGTTAGTTTGGGGGCGATCTGCAGTGTATGATATCTTAAGATAACTTCACAAGCCAAAGTCGCTAAAGTAGATTTCATTGGGTGACCGGTTTCGACAGAGCTATGCTGTCACCATGGGATTTCCTGCTTTAAAATTTTTAAACATATTGTCCATCAGTGCCGCAAGTCGCTTCACACTGCATATCCATTTCCCACTACCATAAAAAACACCACACATCGGCATGTCAAATATAAACGTATTGTGTAAAACATAAACATACCTATCTTGCGCCAGTTACAAATTTTCATGTTCACCACCAACTGGCAACAACCACCATGCATGTCCACCAGGTGCCACTGTGTAGCGATCCTCAATGTATTCGGAAGTGCATATGCAATGTGAAGCGACTTGCAGCATTGAAGGACAATAATTCTAAAAAATTTTAAAGCATAATATCCGATGATGACACCGTACCTCTGTCGAAACCGCTCATCCAATAAAATACTGTTTAAGTAATTTGAATTGTGAAGTTGTCTTCAGTTATTAAAATAATTACACTGAGCAATAAAAGGTTAATCGACAATTAGATGGCAATAAACAGTGAAAAATAGAATTTTGTACTACAGACTTAATATTTAGTAGTAGTGCAGTTAATTTATAACTGTTTTTGGAGTCAGGAGAAAAATTATTCGAAGCAAACTGAAAGCTCGTGATGTGCTGAAGTTGTGGGACAGTGAACTTGCATTCGGGGATACCTGTGGTTCAAATACCCGTTCCCCCTTCCAGGTTTACCTTTTTAGTGTTTTCCTAAATAACGTAAGACAAATGCCGAAATTCGTCGCTCTTCTTTCCAAACGAGAGGTTCTGCACCCTTTCTAAAGATCTCACCTTCAATGAGACCTTCTGTCCTTTTTCGTTATATGATCCTCAACGGATCAAAGATAACAAAATGAAGATGAAATGAGAGCATTTTCATGCCTAAACTAGGAAATAGTTCTTTAACGATAGACGAATGTAAGGAAACTTAATCAAAAGAAAGTAGTAGGCTGTTTATAAGTCAGTGCAAAGAATATAGTTATACTGTACGGTCAAAGACGATTCCGAAACGGAAAAGAAAAATAAATTCACGTTAACGGGAAGTCATGAGTGGTCACTGCTGTTTGCTTTAGCAAAATAAAGGCGTCACTGTGTTCTTCGAAAAATATTTCTGCCGAACAGTTTACTTCGTTAAAGAAATATTCTTCCATGATCCGTTACAAAAATAAAAAAATATTAGTTCTATTCCGGAAGAAGTCTACGATAGCTATCGTCATCTGCACTTAGGAAAATAGTTCTTTACAACAACACGTAACAACTAGAATCTGTTGATAATATTCCATTAGACAGTCCTAACAAAACCAATACTACAACTGGCAGTTGAATTACATTTTTTACAAGTTAAATAAACACACAAAAATACTTCGTACTTGTTGTAATGAATGTTGTGTGATCATCTCAAGATAATGATGTAAGAATGTAAACAAGTCATATTGCCAAGGTAACAAACTGGAGCTAGTACTTTATTTCCTGTACACCTCTAAAACTGAAACATCCGATAAACTGCATACAGAAGTCATGACCAAACTAATTACAGTTTTATGTACACGCATTACTATTAGCAACAATGCTACTTCACAGTAAAAGAAGTCTCAGCAGAGTAATGTGCAATGAAGCCATCGGTAACATTCTGCATTCA
Source organism: Schistocerca serialis cubense (assembly GCF_023864345.2). Taxonomy (NCBI): domain Eukaryota; kingdom Metazoa; phylum Arthropoda; class Insecta; order Orthoptera; family Acrididae; genus Schistocerca; species Schistocerca serialis. The sequence continues at coordinate 149,553,541 of NC_064641.1, forward strand.
TCGATTTATATTTTTCTGTTACTTGCCGTTTGAGGTGCGTTTAGAAGCATCGAAATTTTTATTTCTAGTAATCACTGAATTCGAAACACCTCATATGAAGCAACCTGATAAATTCGCAGCTTACAAGAGGACATCAGAAGTTAAGTTATACATCCTCATGGCAGGCCAAGTAACTTTTACTGAATGCTTCATTTTACTTCTAAGTGACGCATATACATGACACACTCTGTAAACAACGGTCAGAAAACCCTACCAATCATTCTGTTCCTCGAAGATATATATCCTCTCCTCAGTCACATAGCAACTCGAGTACCGTTGTTTGAAGGTCTACGTCATTTGAAAATGTCTATACCGCAGATGTTTTTCAAGGTTTCTTTTTTTAAAAAAATCTTTATTCCAGCACAATACAATAATTATACATCATAACCCACCACTTAAGTTAATTAGTGGGCCTCGTAATTAACACATTAGCAGTTGCAGCTACATACACTATGTGATAAAAAGTATCCGGACACCCCCAAAAACACACATTTTTCCTATTAGGCGCGTTGTACTGCCACCTACTGTCAGGTACTCCGTATTAGCGACGTCACTGGTCGTGAGAGAGCCGAATGGGCACTCCACGGAACTCACGGACTTCGAACTTGGTCAGGTGGTTGGGTGTCACTTGTGTCATACGTCTGAACGCGAGGTTTCCACATTCCTGAACATCCCTAGGTCCACTGTTTCCCATGTGATAGTGAAGTGGAAACGTGGAGGAATACGTACAGATCAAAAGCGTACAGGCCGACCTCGTCTGTTGACTGACAGAGACCGTCGACAGTTGAACAGTGTCGTAATGTGTAATAGGCAGACATCTATCCAGACCGTCACACAGGAATTCCAAACTGCATCAGGATCCACTGCAAGTACTACGACAGTTAGGGGGGAGGTGAGAAAACTTGGATTTCATGGTCGAGCGGCTGCTCATAAGCCACACATCACACCGGTAAATGCCAAACGACGCCTCGCTTGGTTTGAGGAGCGTGGACACTGGACGATGGACGATTGAGCAGTGGAAAAACGCTGTGTGGAGTGACGAAGACATTGTGCCGATCTGATGTTAGGGTGTGAGTTTGGTGAATGCCCGGTGAACGTCATCTGCTAGTGTGTCTAATGCCAACAGTAAGGCGGTGGTGTTATGGCGTGGTAGTGTTTTCCGTGGAGGTGGCTTGCACCCCTTGTTGTTTTGCGTGGCACTATCACAGCACATGCCTACATCGATGTTTTAAGCACCTTCTTGCTCCCCACTGTTGAAGAGTAGTCCGGGGATGGCGATTGGGTCTTTCAACACGATTGAGCATCTGTTCAAAATGTACGGCCTGTGGCTGAGTGGTTACACGACAATAACTTCCCTGTAATGAATTGTCCTTGACAGAGTCCTCGCCTGAATCATATAGAATACCTTTGGGATATTTTGGTACGCCGAATTCGTGCCAAGCCTCACCGACCGACGTCGATACCTCTCCTCAGTGCAGCACTCCGCGAAGAATGGGCTGCCAATCCCCAAGAAATCTTCCAGCACCTTACTGAACGTGTGCCTGCTAGAGTGGAAGCTGTCAGATTAGATTAGATTAGATTAGATTAATACTAGTTCCATGGATCATGAATACGATATTTCGTAATGATGTGGAACGAGTCGAATTTTCCAATACATGACATAATTAGGTTAATTTAACAACATACTTAAGTTAATACAACAACTTTATTTTTTTGTTTCATCAAGGCTAATGGTGGGCAACAACATATTGAATTCCAGCATTACCGATGGAGGGTGCCAAGAAACTGTAATCATTTTCAGCCAGGTTTCCGGATACTTTTGATCACATAGTGTACATTCATTAATGGCTATTACTATGGACAAGGTTAGTATGTTTACTATTCTACTCTACAAATACTCGAAAAGTTATTTCTGCAGCGCTACAGGTGTGCCAGAAGACCTTATAAACCTACGGTTGCTTGCCTGCTCACTGAGCAAAACCCAGTGGGTGTGCCCCAGGCACTGGGCTGGCCCAAATTCATTGAACTCGCTGCAGTCCCTATCGTGTTAGTGGTTGTTAATTAGCGTCGGCATACTATTCCCTAAAACTGATAGTACCTAATAACTACTATATGTGCTGTGTCAGATCAATGTTGGTGACAGACCTGCCTCCCTGATCCAGGTGCGCGGCGGATCTCGACCGTAATGGCAATCGGCCATTCCGCGCCCGGCAACTGGGCACGTGCATTTCAGTCTTACTCGGTTCTTTTCATTCAGCGACCATTATGGTCCCTTATAAACTCCCCCAAGTTCCTTTATGATACCTAGTTAGCCTAGGTGCAGAGTATCTGAAAGCTGTCGTCGCGTCTTAGTAAGGAAGAGGTGTCACGGTTGGGTAGTTGTTGACATAATCCGGTTGCCACGTCGTTGTATATCGGGCAATCATAGATAACGTGATCAGGAGTGCCTTCTTCAGCGCAGCAGTCACACGCGGGTGTTGCCCGTTTCCCGAAACGACATAAATATGTCGGGCATGGTCCATGTCCTGTAAGGAAGCGCAGCATACCCCTATTTGGCTTAAAATAACTCATCTTTCCCCATCGTCAGGCAACAGTTGAAAAACCATCCGCCCCGTTTCCTCATTTTTCCATGGCTCTTGCCATAATTCCCTTTTTTTCTGATAGCAAATTTTTCACCCGCCCGTACCCCCATAATCTCCCTAGTCTTTTCAATTTTCCCTTTGGTTACCCAATACCATGCTGCCTGTTCGCGGATTCTAATGTCTAGTGGACATAGCCCCACTAAAACCAGCAAAGCCCTCCCAGCAGTTGTGTTGCCGAGAAGATTAAAATCATATGGTGCAAGTCCTGAACATCAGGATCATCACCACCCATGTGTGTGCACCTTGGGAACACTGTTCGCAGTATATCGCTGCGGCTTGTTGACAACGGCCTTGCCGCAGTGGTAACGCCGGTTGCCGTCAGATCACCGAGGTTAAGCACTGTCGGGCTGGGGTAGCAGTTGGATGCGTGATCATCCCGTCTACCGAGTGAGGTGGGCAAACTGAGTGCACTCAACCCCTGTGGGCCAAACTGAGGAGCTACTTGATTTAGAAGTAGCAGCTCCTGACTCATAAACTGACACACGGCTGGGAGAGTGGTGCGCTGATCACATGCCCCTCCATATCCGCATCTAGTGACGCCTGTGGTCTGAGGATGACAAGGCGGCCGGTCGGTACCGTTAGGCCTTCAAGGCCTTTTTGGGGGGAGTTTTTTAATTTTTTTTTTTTTTTTTTTTTTTTTTTTTTTTTTTTTTTTTTGTGGCGCAGTTGCACTTGGTGGACATACTGCCAGATTTTCACGACAAATCTGTGTGCTCTTTTGACGTTTTGACCTCAGTAGTCGTAATGTCCCGAGTAAATGACTCTGAGCACTACAGGACTTAACATCTTAGGTCATCATTCCCCTAGAACTTAGAACTACTTAAACCTAACTAACCTAAGGACATCACACACAACATGCCCGAGGCAGGATTCGAACCTGCGACCGTAGCAGTCCCGCGGTTCCGGACTGCAGCGCCTAGAACCACACGGCCACCACGGCCGGCAATATCCCGAGTACTTCAACGGCCCCACCATATATGTCACACACTGTGACGCATCTGTATGTCATCAGTATCGTAGCAGAACTGCCTCTGCAGGAAGCCGAATCAAGAACAGCTGCCAACATGAGTAACCTAGAAGCAGATATGCTCGCAGTTGTGAAGCGCCTTAAATCGCTTAATAAAAGCAAGTCTTCCGATCCAGATTGCATTAGGTTCCTTTCAGAGTATTCTGGTGCAGTAGCTCCATACTTAACAATCATATACAATGGCTCGTTCGACGAAAGATCCGTATCCAAAGACTGTAAAGTTGCACAGGTCACACCGATATTTAAGAAGAGTTATCCACTAAATTACCGGCCCTTAACATTAACATCGTTATGCAATAGGATTCTGGAACATGTGTTGTCTTCGACCATCATGAATTATCTATGAGAGAACGGTGGTTCAAAATGGCTCTGAGCACTATGGGACTCAACTGCTGAGGGCATTAGTCCCCTAGAACTTAGAACTAGTTAAACCTAACTAACCTAAGGACATCACAAACATCCATGCCCGAGGCAGGATTCGAACCTGCGACCGTAGCGGTCTTGCGGTTCCAGACTGCAGCGCCTTTAACCGCACGGCCACTTCGGCGGCTTTTAGAGAACGGTGTATCGACACACAGTCAACACGGATTTAGAAAACATCGTTCCTCTGAAACACAACTAGCTCTTTATTCACGCGACGTGTTAGTGCAGTCGACAAGGTATTTCAAATTGATTCCGTATTTTTAGATTACCAGAAGGGTTTAAACATCACGCCTCACAAGCGGCTCGTAATCATATTGCGAGCTTATTGAATTTCGTCTCAGTTATGCGACTGGATTCGTGTTTTGCTGTCAGAGCGGTTTCAATTCGTAATAACTGCCGGAAAGGAATCGAGTAAAACGGAAGTTATTCTGCTGTTCCTTGCCTATATAAACGATTTAGGAGACAAACTGAGAAGCAATAATAGGTTGTTTGCAGATGACGCTGTCGCTTACCGCATAGTAAAATCATCAGAATGTCAAAACAAATCGCACAACGATTTAGATATCTGTATGGCGCAAAAATTCGCGGTTGACCATAAATAATGAAAAGTCTGAGGTCATCCGCTTGTGTGCTATAAATAATCCGTTACACTTCGGTTACACGATAAATCAATCAAATCTAAAGACCGTAAATTCAATTAAATACTTAAGAACTACAGTGACGAAGAGCTCAAATTGGAAAGAACACGTAGAAAATGTTGTGGAGAAGGCGTTTTATTGACAGGATACTTAGAAGACGGAACCGATCTACAAAGTAGACTGCCTACACTACGACTGTCCGTTCCCTTTTTGAGTACTGATGCGCGATGTGCGATTCTTACCAGATAGGTTTAACGGAGTATATCGAGAAAGTTCAAATAAGGGCAGCACATTTTGTATTATCGTGAAATAGGATAGAGAGTGTCACAGAAATGATACAGGATTTGGGGCGGACACCATTAAAACAAAGGCGTTTCTCTTTGCAGAGGGATCCCCTCACGAAATTTCAACCAGCGACTATCTACACCGAATGCGAAACTATTTTGTCGACAGTGACTTCCACAGGGAGAAACGATCAGAATAATAAAATAAGGGAAATCAGTGCTCGCACGGAAAGATATAGATGTTCATTTTTTTCCGGGCGCTATTCGAGAGTGGAATAATACGGAATTATTCTGAAGGTGGTTCGATGAACCTTCTGCCAGGCACTTAAATGTGATTTGCAGAGTACCCACGAAGATGCAGATCTAGTTGTAGAAGGAGTAAAAGTGGATGCTAAATAAAGCATAACAGCACTGTAGACTTGTATTATGTGCTGCTTCAGATGAATGCTGCAGGGTCTTAGGCTGACTGATACCAAAATCAAAATAAAGCTCACTGAAACAGAGAGAACCAAAAGAGACGAGAGATCGCTAGATCGGGAAGAAAGAAGATATGCTGAACAGGTTAAATATGATTCTAAACGAACGAAATGAATAAATAAAACTCTCTGTTCTCATTCAATTTTAGATTATGAACTATGTTGTGCGGCGTGATGAAAACTGCGTGGGAAGGAAGAAAATAAAATATTTATACCGTGCACTATTTTTATTCGTGGTTGTGACCATCTGTTGCCCACATGAAACACAATTTACAAATTGACAAGAAATTTTCACTAATTTGTGTCACTGAAACACTGGTTGCTTAATTTCATTCATTGTTTCACGATAAACTTCGTGTCTTTCGGCATATGATTTTGCTATCTACTTTGCTGTAATTGTAATTAGCATAATAAAGAGGAACACAAGGTTGCATCACATTAATGTGAACCGCGCGGGCTAGCCACGCGGTCTTAGGCGCCTTGGCACGGTCCGTGCGTCTCCCCCTGTCGGAGGTTCGAGTCGTCCCTCAGGAATGAGTGTGTGTGTTATCCATAGTGTAAGTTAGTTTAAGTTACATTAAGTAGTTTGTACGCTTAGGGACTGATGACCTCAGCAGTTTGGTCCCATAAGACCTTACCACAAATTTCCAAATTTCCATCAATGTCACCAACGCATGTACTCGATGTCAACATTCAATGGCAGGTGGCAGCATTAGCAGTAGGAGGTATATAAAGCGTGTTAAATGGGGGGGGGGGGGGGGAGGGAGCGGGAATACAATTAACAGTGCAGTCGTTGTAATGCGGAAACAGACCAATTTATCTGACGTCCAGGAAGGCATGACCTTTAAGGCACGGTCATTGGCTTTTGGGACAAGGGTGGAAGTATTTCCGAAATGGCTATGTTTGTATACCGTCTGCGTGCTGCCGGAGTTAAAGAATACCAAGCATGGCAAAATGACGATAAACAAAACCGACGCCGAGGCAATTGTGGTGCGCCACAGGCCATAGATGACAACTGTGAGCGACAGCTGCAGAGATGTGTACGGGCGAATAGACGTGGTATTGTCAAACAGCTGATCGCCAAGATGAACCAAGTCTCCTCAACGTCCTTTCAGCGAAAGTTGCCGCGTATAACGACCGTAGCAAGTGCCTGGTCCATGCAACCACGCTGACTCCCGTTCATTGGCGACGGCGGCGGGAATTTGCTCTCAAATACCGCAATTAGATGACTGTTGAGCGGTGATAGGTGGCGTTTTCAGAAGAATCATATTACGCTTCATTGGACTGCTGGTTGTTGGCGTGAAACATCTGTAGGCAAACACCTGCATGCGTTATGGTCGGGGGAATGTTTTTGTGGCATTCCCTGCGTTTTGTCGTCATCCTGAAAAATATGGAAATTTGTGGTAAGGTCTTAAGGGACCAAACGGCTGAGGTCATCGGTCCCTAAGCCTACACACTACTGAATCTAATCTAAACTAACTCACGCTTAGGACGACACATATACCCTTCCCCAGGGGAGGACTCGAACCTCCGACAGGAGGAGCTGCGCAGACCGTGGCAAGACGCCGCAGACTGCGCAGCTTCCCCGATCGGCTCGTCATTCTGCAAGGCACAATGGATCAACACAAGTATGCGTTTGTCCTTGGGGATCATGTCTACCCCTACATGCAGTCCGTTTTTCTTTCGCCCGATGGCATCTACCAGCAGTACAGTTCTATGTGTCACACAGCTAGGAGTGTATATGTGTGCTTCGAAGAGTATCAGGATGAGTTTACTCTACTCCCCGGGGGGCCAAACTCCATGGTTTTCAACCCAATCGCCGGCCGTTGTGGCCGATCGGTTCTAGGCACTTCAGTCCGGAACCGCGCTGCTGCTACGGTCGCAGGTTCAAATCCTGCCTCGGGCATCGGCGTGTGTCATGTCCTTAGGTTAGTTAGGTTTAAATAGTTCTAAGTCTAGGAGACTGATGACCTAAGATTTTAAATCCCATAGTGCTTAGAGCCATTTGAACCATTCAACCCAATCGAGAATCAGTGGGACTACCCCGATCGGGCTGTTCGTGCCATGGATCCACGACAGAGAAGTCTAACGCAGCTTGCCAGGGCATTGGCGTTATCATGGCACCAAATACCTGTCGGTACCTTCGAAATCTCGTTGACTCTCTTTCTGCATGTCTCGCAGCGATCCCTGCTCCAGAAGGTGGCTATTTTGACGCGTGGTCACATTACTGTGACATTACAGTGTATTTGTAGGGCTATGTAATGATTCTCGTACTTTTACCACGTAATAGCAAAATTTTGTTCTTGTAGACAGTCATGGAATCAACAATTGGACAGAATTTGAAGAGATTGAAACCAGCTTTAAAAACAATCGAAAACTGTTCCTGCAAAGAAAAAAAAGTAACTTCATATCCCCCCCCAAAAAAGACGTATCAAACGACTCTACTCACGTAGATATTCAGAGTAACACAGTTTTTGCAGTCGCAAGGAAAGCCTTTCGTTACGTATAAAAGGAAATGTTTCTTTCACCTTGCATCCGACGGCAGAGAAAGACTTTTGTAATAGAAAATTCTCTCCGTATAGCTCGCGAAAGCTCTCCTCAAACACGACTGCCTCTTACTTTTCATTCTGCTTTTTTTCTTCGGTTACAGTTTCTCCTACTTTCTGTACGTGAAATTCGCTACGCCCTGAGAGGAATATATGGCTTCATATTTCGTCACAGCATCCGCTCTGCTCGCAAAACTGTACAGCTACCACAGAAGGCGTGGGTATTGATCTCATAACTCGAGGCAACAGAGTGGTAACTGTGACAGAAAGGGTCAAACAGAAGGCGTTCCCTTAGACCAGAAAAATGCAATATCTCTCTCACCGCCGTGAGGCAGCAGCGCCGTAACCTAACTATGAGATACACCGTGGGGAGTAAAGAGTAATTATTGGCAGAAAAATAAAGAAATTTGTGGCGGTTTAGGGTTGCACGTGCATACCACATGATATGAACAACGTAACACAGAAGTCAGTTGGCCTGATGAGCGTTATATATAATATTGTAACATAATGAGATAATTACTTTGAATAATTTACTGTGTTTTACTTGATTGCCCGGCTATTCCCGGTAATATATTTACCTCTACTTCACATAAGACTGGAAACGAAAAGAATGGAATTAGAATTAATCTACTGATTTGCAGCCCCATCTTACAGACATATATTAGCAATAGGATTTTCGCTCGGGAAGATTTAACAGCTCTTTTTCCCTGCGAGTTATTCGAGAGTGGAACGGTCCAGAAATAGTCTGAAAGTGGTCCCAGGAACCGTCTGCTAAATACTAAAGTGTGAATTAGAGTGATGATGTGGATATAGATACATGCTTTTAGTCTGAGAATAAAATTAATTCATTTAGGCCGGCCGGGGTGGCCGAACGGTTCTAGGCGCTACAGTCTGGAACCGCGAGACCGCTACGGTCGCAGGTTCGAATCCTGCCTCGGGCATGGATGTGTGTGCTGTCCTGAGGTTAGTTGGGTTTAAGTAGTTCTAAGTTCTAGGGGACTGATGACGTTAGAAGTTGAGTCCCATAGTGCTCAGAGCCATTTGAACCATTTACTTCATTTACACGTATTTAAAGTATAAAGACAGTATGCAAAACATGAAGAAAAATCTTATACAGATTAATTAGAATCCTAATCTTCTCTACATATAAAAGGAAGCATTTTACAGCTAAATCTTTGAAAACTGGTGTTTGACTGCTAGGTCAGGGATTAAAAAATACGTGTTTCACTGTTTTTGGAAATTCAACTCCTAAGGGGATGAAATAGGGTCAGACTGATTCACTGACTCATCATCTCCGAGCCCATATCGCTAAGGACAGAAACTTGAAGTTTGAGGTATATAGTGCAGGTATCGTTCTGAAAAGGATTGTCCGAAATTCCGTTCCTACGGGGGCGAAATAGGGAATGAAAGGCTTTTAGAAAGTATGTCACTGTTAGCTGAATTTTAAAGCTCGAACTACGGGAACTGGTATTTGGTTCCTCCGTCACAAAATAAAATAATATGTGCATCAGCATTTTTGGGAATTCAGCCAGCGAGCGGGTAAAACACTGGGTGAAAGTTTTTTTTTAAATAAATAATTATTAAAGGATTTTTAACGCTTCATCTATGATAATTCGTATTTGACTTATCGGTTAGAAATTTAAAAAAATACACGTTTCAGTGCTTCTGGAAATTGAACCTCTAAGGGAATACAATAAGGGATGAGAATTTGTAACAAAATATTTCGTTACATTAAAAAAATTTAAGCTAAATTTATAAAAATTGGTATTTCCCTTCTCGGTTAGATATAAAGAAATATTTGTTAGGGCATCAAATTTGCTATTTAAATTATCTCCACAAGAACGTTAAGGCGTGATTAACAAAAACTTTGGACCCCAGCTACCAGAACCGCTTTTTGCTCAAAAGTACTTTGGGAAAAGACGATGATTATTTGCCCCTAAATAGCGTGGGAAGCTTAGACGGTGTCGCAGCAGGTGAGCAACACAAAAATTCGATTAAATCCAAAAAAATCTCTGTGGGCCATACAGTGTTCTCGAGCGAAGCAACGGGCGTTAAGCAAGTCTTAATATAACACAGACCACACTCTTAGCGGTGGTAGAGGTGTCCACCTCCATATACGTACATTTCCTCCTATATCCGAAGGTATACATGTTCATAATTTGGGTTGAAATTTGTCCAGTTGTTTCAGAGGCGTATCTGTATGCCACTCTCTTCCTTTTCTGTACTCTCGTCCCTACACCTAAAAGTGTCTTAGTCCTTCAGTCTTTCTTTTTAAAGATAGTAAGTGAAAAGTTCACCACGTCTGACTGAATTTGCTCCAAGCGTTGCAGAGCTATGCTCTACATTTCTCCCCTTCCTGGGAAGATACAGCTAATTGGGTTGGGTAACAATTTTTTCTTGTTCGTTTCCCTTTGCATCCATTACTCTGTATATACAGCTTAGATAATTTATAATATTGTTTTGCTTTGATTTATAATACGTACTGTAACTATTTTTTGCTGTATTTATATTGTCACGTGAATCCTTTTTTAACTGAATATGCAAAAATGTCAATGCATGATTTTCTTTGCAATGCTTTTGTACAGTGCATCATGTGAAGATAAACGTGATATGCGGCACTGTTGTACGAACTTTGATGCGAGAGCAATACCGATAGTGGCAGTCGGATAATGACAGATATTTGTGTGCAGTGTAGTGCTGTGGGCGAGCGTGTGTTGTGTAGTCGTGCTAAACATAAACAGATGAAAATTTATGGGTGTTTCTTGTTTCTCGGTCACGCTTTAAGTTCAGTTTCGACGTGGATGTTACCAAACAAAATGTTACACTATGTGAATACTGAGTGCCTCGTATAGTACTCTAAACAGCAGTGACAATATACACGCGAATGGACAGCGATTGCCGTTAGAACCGAACTGTTTTGCAGCTAACCGAACTATGCAAAATAATGTACTTTGAGAAATACCTGTTTCGTTTGTAACTTAATGAATTACCGCGCTCGTCAAAACATTTACAGTCTTCGTGTAGACTTTTAAACTGTTTGTGACCTGTGGTATTGTTTTTGCCGGGACGATGAATTCTCAATCGTGGCCTCTATGTAAAAAAAATAGTGGACAGACTGTGATTTCGGGATCCGAGTCAAAGTTAATATTATACTGTTTTGAAACTGTGTACGGGACATAGGTAACGGATCGCGTGTGTAAGAGGCGTTGTTGTCGCGAACATACGAAAGTGGACCTACACTACAACAGTTACGTCCAACTTGCTTGTGACAAAAGGAATGCTGCTGAGGATTACCTTATCCTCTAGAGAATCATACACTAAGCAGGAGGATGAATGTTTCCATGGCATTTTCATTACTCATGGAGCTACAATTACTCCATCGCCAACATCAACGAGCTGCCACTGACGTCACAACGCAACGTCTACAAAAAGATACGCCATGCGCTATCCTCCCGTGAAGACGTAAAGCTTTTCATGAAGTGTCAAATGTAATTTCTTTTTCTTTGATAATGAATTTTTCTTAATATTTGATTTCCTTAAATAATTGTAGTTTCTGTAAAACGAAATCGCAGTCGGTGTTTACATTCTTAAGTACACCCTTAACCGTAGTTACTACTGTTTGCCTTCTCTGTCTTATCATTTATTTTATTGCAGTTGTTATTGCATTTGTTTTACGCATTCCTTTGGAAGCGTGTGTTTTTAGGAATGTGAGCAGTGTTTTCACCAGGCGTATTTACGTGTTTTGTGGGGATATGTGATATCACGCGTAAGTTGTGAAGTCCGCTTTTACATCATGAGCCGACCGTCACAGTTAGGCGGTTCGTTCCCTATTGATGCAAGGCAAGGTATAGGTGAGAATTTGTAATCGAATAGGTGTCACCTATGTAAACTGTATTTACATTCAATAAGACGTCATATTATAGCATTATGGCATACTGATGACCAGGTACGAGTTTATTTGGCTCTTACAGCTCTAACTTAACAAAATTACATCCATTTCCTTAATTATTTACGAATTTATTTGTGGAATATTTCGAGTTTTGTGATCTTTTGGTGTTTGTTACCAAACTATGCAGCGGTTACTTTCTTTAATTTTGGAAGCAAGACGGGTTGTTTTATGTTTAAATAGTCAAAATTCATTGTCAAAATGGTGCAAAGTAGATCTCTGAGAAGCTTTTCCGTCACTCTACCGTGACTTCGCTCTTACGGGTTAAACCTCATCAGGCTGCGACGTAACTGTCCAGAGACACCAATACCCCTTCACTACCGTATCTCATCCATTGCAAGAGATGTCTCTGTCTGACAGTATTTTCTTTCCTGTTAGCAACTCGCGCACATAAGAAGTCTGATTCTAATTGTTCTGTGCGTTTCATAGATCTGCTTACTTGTCAGGACTTTCACACCCTCACTATCGCAGAAAATTTACTTTGGTAGTAAGGCACATAAACAAAAGGTTTGGTTGATATTTCTACTTGCTTTCCAGGGCCATGCTTACATGTCACAATGTTTGCTGTCGGAGAGGGTGCCCCTAACAGATGTTGGCCGTTACAACTTGGACGCTGTTTAGTATCAACGGAGGACATTTCGGGACATCGTCTACTAATCCGCTAAATTTGTCAGTATAGTTTGTTGCAGCCAGTTTATTCCTCATATTTAAAAAGTACACTCATATGAACCATGAACGTTGTCGAGGTGGGGTGGTCTGAGTGCCTCAGCGTGACTGCTGGCCTTACACGTATGCCAACCGCATCGGAGAGGTAACTGCAGGGATGCCAAAGACAAAGATGTCGTTCCTCAACAGGGACAACAGCTTTTTCAGTAGCTGCGGGGCAAACAGTCCGGATAATTTTCTTGTCTGGCCTTCTAATGTTAGCCAACATGACCTTGCTGTGCTGGTACTGTGAAAGGCTGAAAGCAAGGGGCAACAACAGCAGTTATTTTTACCGATGGCGTGCAGCCCCTTCTGTACTGTTTAAACGACACGGCGTCCTCTTGAGTAAAACATTCCGGAGGTAAAATAGCCCCCAATTCGGATCTCCGGGCAGGGTCTACAAATGAGGATGTAGTCGTCAGAAAAAAAAAAAAACAACTGGCATTTGTGGATCTGAGAGTTGAATGTTGGATCCGTTAATCGGGTAGGGAGGTTACAGAATTTGAAAAGGGGAATGGACAGGCAGAAGTTACATATAATTGGAATTAATAAAGTTCCGTGGGAGGATGAAATGGATTTCTGGTCAGGTGAGTGGAAGGTTATAAATAAAAAAATAACTGATGTAATGTAGGCGTAGGTCAAATAATAAAATAGAACAAGAATGTGATTAAACTATCACGAACAGTGTAGTGAGCGAATGAGCGTAGGACAAAGCCAGAATTCACCACAGTGGTGCTGGTTGATATACCAAGTAGCTACCCAACTGATGAACTGATTGGAAGAATGTATGATGAGATACATGAAATTATTCAGCTAGTTAAGGGAGACAAAAATATAATTGTGATTCGGGGTTGGGGGACTGGAATCGATAGTAAGAAAAGGAAGAGCAGAAAAAATAATAGGCGAAGATGGACTAGAGGAAAGGAATGAGAGAGGAAGGAGCTTGGCATAAATTTGTTCCGAGGATAATTTAATCAGCTGTAACGATTTGAGAATAACATAAGGAAGCTGTATACATGGAGGAGACCTAGAAACAAAGGAAGATTGCAGATTGAGTACTTAGGCAAAAATTTCAATGAGATTTAAAACTGTAAAACGGTAACAGCGACAGATGTGGCTCTGACCTAGCTTTATTGCTAATGAACTGTAAGTTAAAACTTAATAAATTTCAAAAAAGTGGGAAATTAAGGAGTTGGGATCTGGATAAGTTGAAAGAACCAAAGGATATTGAGAATTCCAGAGATAATTTTATACAACGTTTGTCAAAATGGGGAGGGGAATAAGTAGAAGACGAATTGGTAGTTTTGAGACACGAATTAGCAAAATCAGAAGGAGATCGTATAGGTGAAAAGACGTAGTCTAGTAGAAAGCCTTGTATATTATGTGGAGATATTGAATGTAATTATCGGAAGGAGAAAATATAATAATGCAGAGTCAGTACAGAAGACTAAAAATGAGGCTGGCAAAAAATGCTAAGTAGGTGACTAAGAATAACTACAGAACGCATGAAAACCTGTAGGAACAGGTATAAGTAGGATAAAGATAAGCACCACCTACACAATAGACCTTGAAAGAAAAGACAAACAACTGTATGAATAACAAGGACTCTGATAAAGAATCTTTGAGATGGAAGGACTATAACGAGGGGCTCTACCAAGGAAATTAAACTGAAGACAGTGTTATAGGAAGGGAAGAGAAAGTAGCTGAAGATAAGATGGAAGAATGGTAATGCGATAATAATTTGACAGAGCACTCAACGTTCTAAGTCGAAACAGGGTCACTGGACTAGGCGACATTCTCTTAGAGTTACTGAAATCCTTAGGAAACCATCCATAACGTAACTGTTACATGTGGTGTGCAAGGTGTATGAGACAGGCGTAATTATTTGCGTAACAATGGAAAAACTGATATAAACTGACCTTACGGACGATAAGTTTGGGTTACAGAGAAATCTAGGTCCACTCGAGGAAATACTGACCCTCCGAATTACATTAGAACCTTAGAGAAGATTGGATAAATAGTATCAGACATCCGTTCACAACCTTTGTATACTTAGACAAATCTTTTCACAGTGGTGACTGGAACACTCTCTTCTAAATCCTCATGATAGCAGGGATAAAATACAAGTAGCGAAATTTTAAACACAGATTGAACAGAAACGAGAACACAGTTATAAATGTCGACGAATACGTTAGGGAAGCCATAGTTGAGAAGGGAGTGAGGCAGTGTTGTAGCCTATGCCGGACAACATTCACCATGTACATTGAACAAGCAGTAAAGGTCACCAAAGAAAAATCCCGAGAAGGAATTATAGGTCAGGGAGAAGATATAAACTACGAGGTTTTACCGATAATATTGTGATTCTCTCAGAGTCAGCAGACGTCTTTTAAGAGCAGTTGAACAGAATGGATAGTGTCTTGAAAGGAGGATATGAGATGAGCATCGACACAAGTAAAACAAGTGTAATGGAACGTAGTCGAATTAAATCAAGTGGTACTGAGGGAAATAGGAAATGAGATACTAAAAGTAGTGCAAGAGTTCTGCAATTTTGGTAGTCGAAAACATTGTCGCAGAAGTGGAGAGGATATGAAATGCAGTCTGGCTAGAGCACCGAAAGCGTTACTGCCATAGAAGAATTTGTTAACATCAAAGATAACAATGTTTTAGGAAGTGAACAATGTAGCCTCGCAAGGAAGTTAAATGTGGATGATAACAGGCTCACACAAGAATAGAACAGAATATTGTGAAATATATTTCTGTAAAAGAATGCTCAAGGCTACATCTGCAGATCGCATATGTAACGAACGTACGGTATGAGGGATTCTTATACAGTTATTCCTGAAAAATAGTGGCATGTTCAGGTAAAGATGATGGAAATGGATAGCAATCGCGACCCTTTTCTCCAAAATAGGTGAGAAACATCCAAAGTAGTGTGATCTGGTGACTGGTGGACCGGGGAGACGCGATGCTTCATCCTCGTGCTCACAAAACCTCTTGGACGATGTGAACTGTGTGGACAGAGGCAGTGTCGTCTTGGAAGGCAGCATCACCGTTGGAGGTAAGCGTTGTTATATGGGATGGACGTGATCCACCAGAAGGACCACATAATCCTTGATAGTAATGCGACCTTTCAGGGTGACCACAAGGCCCAAATAATCACCGAACCCCCTCCATTTCTCACTCTTGGTACGTACACTCAACCAGACGTTGGAAACAGTGTGGAACAAGACTTATCAGACGAAATTACTTTCCTCCATTTCTCCATAGGTCAGGTTTTACGGCTACGGTACCTTGTTCACGTTTTACGCGCATTTGTGTCCCTATTGTGTGGTTCTGGAATACAAGCTCGCCGCCCAATTCCATGCTTATGCGGCTCCCTTTGTGTCGTTTTGGTATTCACAGGGTTCACGAGTGCGAAATTAGATTGCGCAGTGATTTTTGCAGCTGTTGCCCTCTTATTTTATCTCACAATACTCTTTAATGTCCGTCTGTCGTTGTGACTTAGCGGAAGATGTTTTCTCGCTTTCCCTGTATGCGGTATAAATCTCCGATACGACGCGTCCTTCCTGTCGGAGTTCGAGTCATATTTCGGGCATGGGCGTGTGTTGTCCTTTCAGTAAGTTAGTTTAAGTTAGATTAAGTAGTTTATAAGCCTAGGGGCCGATGACCTCACCAGTTTGGTCCCATAGGAACAATACCACAAATTTCCAATACGACGCGCCTTGAAACATCAAATTCTTCGACTAGCTTGTTACGGAAGCAGCCCACCATAAGGCCACCAACAATTTACCCACTTTCGAATTCACATGGCTTCGACATACATTGAGGTGTCAAAAATAAGGGGATGCCTCCTGTTGTGACTGACAATTCGCAATTTTTCACAAACCTAACTTTCATTGATGTAAGTTCACAAGGTTGATGGCTGACCAACAAACGAAAGGTAACAATAACGATGCCAGAAAAAAGTCCCCTAATTGACAAACGAAAGGTAACAATAACGATTCCAGAAAAAAGTCCCCTAATTGAGGTAAACAAAAGTTCACTTCTAATTTTCCATAAAAGGCTCGTGGTAACACACATACACGCTAGTAACACTCCAAATCAGAGACGAAGACGTACTCTTCGGCGGTCGAAGTACACGAGGTCGGCATCCGGAGTGAACTGAACTTTGGGGCTGGTTCTAGCCCCTAAATAGCTCTCTCCAGCCAATCAGGTTTTGGCGTAGTGATACTTCCTGCAGTTCGTGGCTCGAGATCCCCCTGCAGGAAGTAGTGCTAGGAATGTCTGTTCCCATTATCTTGTATGTAAAAAGCTGGTGTTTACCATGGCACTTTTGGTACGCCTTGGCCATAGACAATCTCATCCTCTGTGGTGTACTATGGGTTGCCGGCTCTCAGGGGCTACCTTGGCTCCGGCATAACACCTCCTAATATCATGTCGGGTCTCCTTTTGCCCGGCGTAGTACAGAAGCTCGATGTGTCATGGACTCAAGAAGTCGTTGAAAGTCCCGTGCAGAAATAAAGAGCCATGCTGCCACTATAGCCGTCAATTGCGAAAGTGTTGTCTATGGAGGATTTAGTGCATGGACTGACCTCCCGATTACGTCCAATAAATATTCGATGGTATTCGTTGTGGGTGCTCTGAGTGGCCAAATCATTAGCTCGAATTGTCCACAATGTTCTAGAAATCATTCGGAAACAATTATAGCCAGGCATCATGGCGCATAGCCATTCATAATAATTCTACATCGACATCTACATAGATACTCAGCAAGCCACCTTACGGTTCGTGGCGCAGTGTAACCTGTACTACTACTAGTTATTTCCTTTCATGTTCCACTCACGAACACATTGAGCGAAAAATGACTGCCTATATGTCTCTGTATGAGCCCTAATTTCTTGTATCTTATCTTAATGGTCCTTACGCCATTGTATGTTGGCGGCAGTAGTACCGTTTGTCAGTCAGTTTCAAACGCAGGTTCTCTAAATTTTCTCAACAGTGTTTCTCGAAACGAACGCCGCTCTCTCTCCAGGGATTCCCATTCGAGTTCCCGAAGCATCTCCGTAATACTTTTGAGTGAATTGCTTCGATGTCTTCCTTCAGTCCGACCTGGTACGAATCCGAAACACTCGTGCAGTACTCAAGAATAAGTAGCACCAGCGTCCTATATACAGTCTCCTTTACAGGTGAACCACTCGACCCTAAACTTCTCCCCATAAACTGAAGACGGCCTTTCGCCTTCCCTACCACAGTTCTGGCATGCTCGTTCCACCTCACATCGCTTTGCAGTGTTACGCACAGATATTTAATCGATATGGCAGTGTCAACCCGGATACTAGTAATATTGTATCCGAACATTACAGGTATGATCTCCCTACACATCCGCATTAACTTCCATTTTTCCACATTTAGACCTAGCTGCCATTCATCACCCCAAGTAGAAATTTTGTCAAGTCATCTTGTCCATTCCTTCAATCACTCAATTTCGACACCTTACCGTACATCACAGCATCATTGGCAAACAACTGCAGATTTCTGCCCACCCTTGTAAGTAGGCTGTGTATGTGTTTGTATGTTGGCAGCGCTTTAGACGATATGAAAATCTCTGACAGCACTGTGCACACTTTGTAAGAGACTCTGTGGCTGGTCGGACTAGCAATTGGAGGTAAACAGCCAGCAGTGATGGAAGTTGAGAGTGAGTAGCCAGCGGTGATGGAGGTTACGGGTTTGTAGTGTTCGCGCAAGCGGGCGATCTGGACGTGTGTCCTTCATGGAAATATAATTTGTCGATGATTATACTATTTTTGGAACTGGATGTCATGGACGATTATATAATTTTTGAACTGGTTGTCACGTTATTAAGGTAAATATATTGTTTGCTCTGCAACAAAATCTTTCCTTTGCTAACCACTTGCCTATTAGCAGTTAGGGCCTTCAGTAGTTAGAATCTTTTATGTAGCTGGCTGTATTGGCGCTTGCTGTGTTGCAGTAGTTCGTATAATGAAGATTTTTGTGAGATAACTGACTTATAAAATGTATACGTTATTGTTGGGATTTCTACTAATTCAGGGCCATTCCTTTTTATTAATTATTTGAAGTGAGGTTATCATTTTTGAGCAGTCAGATTACGTTGCGCTGGGGTATTGTGGGTCAGTGTTGAAATAATAAGAATAAGTAAGGAGAAAGTAGGCTCAGTACGTTTAGATTCACTCGGCAGTTTCAGAATTAAATTTAAAAGTTTCACCTCTCCCAGTTATTGCAGTTTAAGTAAAAATATAATAAAGGAGTTTCACCCTCTCCGCCAAATCATTTACGTATGTAGAGAATAACAGTGGACCTATCACGCTCTCCTGGGTGACACCTGACGATACCCTTGTCTCTGATGAACCATCGCCGTCGAAAATAATACACTCGGTTCTATTATTTAAATAGTCTTCGAGCCAGTAACATATGTGTGAACTTATTCCATATTTTCGTACATTCGTTAACAGCCTGTAATGAGGCACCGTGTCAAATGCCTTCCGGAAATCTAGAAATATGGACTCCGCCTCCAGCCCTTCATCCGTATTTCTCAGTAGACCATGTGAGAAAAGGGCAAGCTCATTTTCGCATGAGTGATGCTTTCTAACACCATGCTGATTCATGGACATAAGCCTCTCAGTCTCGCGAAAGTTTATTATATTCGAACTGAGAGTACGTTCAAGAATTCTGCAGCAAACAGAAGTTAGGGATATTGGTTAGTAACTTTTCGGGTCCGTTCTTTTACCATTCTCGTATATTGGAGTCTTCTGTGCTTTTTTCCAGTCACTTGGAACTTCGTGCTGGGCGAGAGATTCAGATAAACGCAAGCTAGTTAAGGGGGCAATGCCGTAGAATACTCTTTGTAAAGTCCATCTGGCGTTGGTGATTTATTTGCTTCCAAATCTTTCAGTTGTTTCTCTAAGCCAGGTATGCGTATTACTATGTCGTCCATACGAGAGTCTGTCCGATGGTCCAACAACGGTATGGTCGTACGATTCTCCTGTGTGAACGATTCCCTGAAAGTGAAATTTAAAACTTAGGCTTTTGGTTTGCTATTTGCAACTGCCACACCAGACTGGTCAGCAAGGGGCTGAATGGAAGCCGTAGACCCACTTAGCAATTTTACGTAAGACTAGAATTTTCTCAGGTTATCTGCCAGATCTTTTGATAAGGTGTGACAGTGGTAGTTGTTGTATGCTTGGCCGGACGGTGTGGCCGATCGGTTCTAAGGGGACGGATGATCTCAGATGTCAAGACCCACAGTGCTCAGACCCATTTGAACCATTTTTTGTTGTATGCTTCGCGCATCGATCTTTTCACAGACGCACAAGTATCTATTAAACTTTGCTTGTCGATATTTGTGCGTTCCATTTTGAACCGGGAGTGCAACAGCCTCTGCTTCCTCAGCATGCACAGAATTTCGATATTAAACAATGGTGGGTCTTTTCCATCCGTATCCAGTTTCTGGACACATAACTCTCCTGACCACGACTTACAATCTGCTTAAACTTTGCCAATAATTCCTCTAAATCCATCTTACCGGAAGTAAGTGATGCCATTTCACTGTCTAAGTGAAATACTAATAACTGTTTATCTGCCCTATCTAGCAGAAATACTCTCCAAGACTTCTTGGCTGCTTTGTTAACTTTCATAACCATAGTTGCTGATCCCCCTTTCTATACTGATACTGTCGACGAGTTCCGATCTGTATGTAATTGCGTTAGCTAAGATTTTTCCATTGCATGTAGGCTACCGAGCTAGCTGCTCAAGACAGTTTTCAGAAAAAGTGTTCAACAATATTTCTTCAGACCTGATGTCCGCAATGAATCCGTAGACATCCCAGTTTATACTCGGCAGGTCATCGCCTCCAACTAATACTGGATGGTCTGGGTGTTTACGCGCTGTTGAATGTAGATTTTCTTTGAATGACTCTGTAACTGTCACAGTAGAATCGAGTAGTCGTTGTGTGGGAACATAAAGTCCATGAATGGCTGCAAAATGTTTCCAAGTAGTCGAACATAACTATTTGTACTCAATGACCAGTTAAGCTAAATCAGAGAATCCGGTCCATTCCGTGTAAACACAGCCTTCAAGATTACGGAGCCGCCACCAGCGTGCACAGTGCCTTATGGACAATCTGGATTCATAGCTTAATGGAGTCTGCGATACATTCGAAGCCTACCATCAGTTCTTACCAACTGCAATCGCGACTCATCTGACAAAGCCACGGTTTTCCAATCGTACAGGATTCAACCGAAATGTTCACGAGCCGAGAAGAGGCGCTGCAAGCGATGTCTTGCTGTCAGCAGGGGCACTCGGGTCAGTCTCCTGCTGCCATAGCCCACTAACGCCAGATTTCACCGCATCGTCCTAACGGATACGTCCCTCCTTGTTGTCTGTGGCTATTTCACGCAGTGGTCTGTTAGCACTTACAGCTCTAATCAAACGGCTCTGCTCCCAGTCGTTAAGTGAAGCCGCCGACCACTCCGTTATCTGTGGTCAGAAGTAATGCCTGAAATTTGGTATTCTCGCAACAAACACTTGACACTGTGGATTTCGAAATATTTCATTCCCTAACGGTTTCCGAAATTCAGTTTCCCTTGCGTCTAGATCCAACTACCATTTCGCGTGTAAAGTCTATTAATTCCCACTTCGTGTGGCCACGATCACGTCGGAAACCTTTTCAAATGAATCACCTGAATATAAATTATAGCTCCGCCAATGCACTGCCCCTTTATACCTTGTGTAAGAGGTACTATTACCATCTGTATATGAGCATATGGCTATCCAATGTGTGGTATCAACGATGCCACGGCATAGTTTCAAACGTTGGCACTACCACGAGACACCGACGACAGCGCCCTCTAGCTGGTGCTGTGCAGCTCTACGAGCATCGCCACAGATTCAGCCCATTTCATCAGGCGCAGGCAGCCAGGACGCTTCACCCCAACTTCGCACCACCTTGCAAGTTATGTAATAAGTTATCCGCTAGTAAAGGGGCCTAAACTGTATGTGCAGTTCCGAGAGATTAGTACCTTTTCCTGTTCCTGTTCCTTACCCACGCGCCGCCTGCCAGGCGGGATACAAAACAATGACTTCGGGGTCACCTCAGTGTACAGAACACTGTTCTGTGTACGACTGTCAGTTGCAGCGTTTTGAGGACATGGCACGCGTGCCGTTCGTGGTCACAAGCAAGACGGCATCCGGCAGGCTTGGCTAGAACTTGCATTTATGTTCAAGCATGCAATCCTCGCTATGTTTCCATATTTCTGCTGAGTGCCTGTACATGTTGTATACTTCCAATCTTTCCCCTAATTTACACTCATTTTCCTCTTTATTCTCATTCAGTGGAACAAGAAATGTATAAAACTACGCTAGTGCACTGCACATCCTACGCCGTTCTCCGGTTCCCCGGTGGTTTGCAGATAACGACTTTAGACATGTTTTAGTACTCCGCAAAGTGATAAGCAAAGTAAATGCCTGATTACCGGTGCCCTTACAGCTCCAGCCCTACAGTCCAGGAAATTTCCCTTTACTGCTGTCAGACACCCATAAATGCCGCGCCACATCGCATACAGTTGCTTCTTCCAGCTGCTGTCCCCTCTCTAAATTCGC
This sequence comes from Schistocerca serialis cubense, assembly GCF_023864345.2. Classification (NCBI taxonomy): domain Eukaryota; kingdom Metazoa; phylum Arthropoda; class Insecta; order Orthoptera; family Acrididae; genus Schistocerca; species Schistocerca serialis. The sequence continues at coordinate 149,575,903 of NC_064641.1, forward strand.
TCCGTCCCCAGAGGCAGGTGGCCCGTCCGCCCGTCCATCGCACTTTGCCATTCAGGCAGGGAGCCGCTCCTGCGAACCTGATTTGTTACTCTAATTTCACCCACTGCGTCAGCCTCTGCACCGGCAGCCTTCCGAAAACGTTATTACGCGACGGAAACGGCGGCGCTGCGACAGAATTTCCCGCCCCACGCTCCTCTCCATTTATTCGGCCCCATTTCTGTCGCTGGCAGCTGGATTGCACCGATCTCGAAAGGAACGGGTGACATTGTCCGGAAGCGCGGAGAGGAGTGTCGTAACCACAGACTTCTAAACGACAGATTCTGGTAAAGCCGTTTAAGTGCTCATCTCATCATTGCTGCGGCCCAGTACAGTGAAATGGCTCCACAGGCGATAGAGCGTTTTCTGTCTCTGCCACTGTATTTACACATTTGTCGATCATATCAAATTACATATCTCTCTACCTTGTATCCAACAGCACAAGGTACAGATATGTGTATAAATGGCGTATAATAATTATCATGATAGAGGACACAGACACAGAGTAAAGAACAAGGGAAGAAAGGCAAATATGTCCAATAAACTTCTGTGTGAAAGTCAGCCGTTTGTGAGATAAATGAGAATGTGTCGTTACGAGATGTTGTGCTCTGCTTATCGAAAATAATTGTTGAATCCACATATAGGAGCTGTTCCTGCAGCGCTTTATCTGATAATGCTGTATCCTTAAGAAAATACGAGACACAGCCTACATAGAAGGGTACCAACTGCCTGCAATATCAGGGGCAACGTAGTTAAGTTGCATATATGGCACCAATGACAAGGACTATGCTATGCATCCGAATTACGTCACATAAACAGTTCACAAGCGTATATCCAGCCACCAGACGTGAAAATAAGCAGACACTTGGCTCAACTCAGCAGTGATTTGCAAGGGGCGATGAAAAAGCTTCCGTTTTAGGGCAATACTGCGATTCCAATGCAGGTAAATAACCAATGACAAAAAGTCAAGGCATTAGTAGTAGGGAGATAATGTTCGTTTTGGTGCAGTCTGCATTGTTGCCATATTTATTCAAGATGATCGCTATCCATGGGTGGTCCCACACCTCCCTCCTGGGCGGGGTAGATGTGAAAATGACGCTCTGATGATGTCACCATCCCCAATCCTCCTCGATCTGCCACTTTCCCTCCTTTACCCCACTTCTCCACCTCCCCTCCACCACTTATAAATTCGTGGGAAAAGGATTCGGTCTGCAGCGAGCTGCTGGAGAGAAGGCATTTAAGGTATTCTCTTTATTTGTTTACTTTATTTATCTTTGAGAATGTTATTCTTCTACTGGATTGTCATACAGGTGTCGCCACACTCCACTGCCACCTTGACCACACTTTGTGCTGGCTCCAAACCCAGTTTTTCCGATTATACCTGTGAATGTTCTGCTCGAAGTTTGAAGGTCAACTGCTCTAGTCCACAATGACTCCAGCACAGGGTGCTCGAAACTGTCCTACAGCCACACTCCACTTGCTCCCACTTCCCACTGCCCCCTGTCCCCATTTTTGCAAATCACATGTGCCTATATGTTCACCTTAGTGTTAGCCTTACTTCACAATACAACACAAAATTGGTGGAAAACTGTCCTACAGCAGCTGCTGGAAGAATTGCCTCCTACTGATCTACAAGAGTACAGCTGCTGATGAAATTGAACACAGACACATGATAAGAAGGGAGAGGGCAGCAAACTGCCACTGAAGTGTAGGAAGAGTTGCCTGCTACCGATCTACAAGTGAAATGGCTGCTGATGAACTTGTACGCAGATATATGGCAAAAAGTGATAGGACAGCAAACTGTCACTGAAGTGTAGCAAGGTCAATATAAACTATCACAACTGATGAAAAATGGTTCACTGCTTTAATTACACACCAGAATTCTTGTGAAACAACTACCTCTCATAATCAATGGATCACAATGCACCAGTGTTTTTAGCACCCCATTGCTCTGCGCAGGTTGGTGGCAGGTATCCGATTGCAAATACAGGTCGGTGTGCTTGCTTTTTCTTCCTGTATACCCCGTGGCCCAGAGTGCCATCCAATCTTCATTTGAGCATGACGTCCGGGAATAGTAATCTTCCTTCAGCTTCGGTCTCCATAGTGAATTTGATGTTCGGATGTATGGAGTTCAGGTGTGTAGGGAAGTCTGGGAGCTTGTCCCTTCCATGGGTCCAGATCACGAACGTGTCATCTACATAATGTAGAAAACAAGTAGGTTTCCATTTCAATGACACCAAAGCTTTCTCCTCTAAGTACTCCTTATAGAAATTCGCGACCACAGGCGAGAGTGGGCTCCCAATTGCGGTTCCTTCAATTTGTTCATAGTATTCTCCATTAAAGAGGTCAGGACGTGCTTGAATAGGTCTGTCGTCTTCTAGACAAATTTCTGTGGAGTAAGCTCAACCGACTCTCGAAGAGGCACCCTGTTGAATAATGGAACAACGTCAAAACGCACCAGGATATCTGAGTGTTTCAGCTTGAAGTTGTCGAGACGCTTTACGAAATCCACAGAATTATGAACGTGATGAGGGCATTTACCCACATATAGGCTTAGTAATTCTGCCAGGTATTTGGGCAGCAAATATGTAGGTGCCCTAATGTTGCTGACAATTGGGCTTAACGGGACCCCTTCTTTGTGGACTTTAGGGAGTCCATAAATTCCTGGCGCCACAGATCCTTGAGGTGTCAATTTATTGGCGACACCCTCTGCTAAAACTGCGTCCTTGAGAAGAGCTCTGATCTTGTTCTCCACCTTCTTTGTGGGGTCAGCATTGATCTTCCTGTAAGATTCTTCATTTATAAGGCTCTGCATCTTCTCGATTTAGTCCTTATTGAAAAGAACAACCGTAGCATTGCATTTGTCAGCTGGTAAGACAACAATCTCAGATCTCTGTCTCAGGTCTCGAATGGCTGCCCTCTCTCAGGTGGTAATATTCGACTTGATCGGTTTAGTCCTAATCAGAACAAGGCCGATTTCAGGGCGTACTTCCTCAGCTGCTTCAGGTGGTAGTCGTGCAGCAACCTGTTCACCTGCGCTGACAATGTCCGCTATCGGCGTGTGGAAGCAAAATTAAGTCCCTTCTCCAGAACAGAAGCGGCATCCCCAGTCAGCTCAATGTCCGTAAGATTGATGACCGTCTTGTGTGGAGCCTCCAGCGATGGTTTGTCAGAGAGACGAGAGAATGTAGATATCTGACGTCCCGAGGTGCAGACCACAGAGAGAACGCCTCGCGAGGGGAGGGGACTTAAGACGGCCGCCCGCCCTCAGGAGCTCAGTTCGTCAGCGCACCTGACGATGGCGACATGTCTGATCGCCAAAATATTGTGCCCGTTGGACACTTCGGACCGGCAGTACACCCGTGGACTGTTTGAGCAATGTATCATTGTCAACCCAACACTGACCAAAGCAGAGCACCAGCAGTGGTTGGACGGCTTTGTGTACCATCAGCCACCGGTTAAAACAGGCCTGAAAACCAAGTATCCCAACCTGCAGGACTATAGGGGGAGGAGAGAGAGGGACGAGACAAGATAGGAGGGGCGGTAAGACTGGTTCTAAGCTGCTTAGTTTGTATCCGCACATCGATGTGAACACACATCCAGCTGCCACCACTCTCTCCTGGTGAGATCTTTTCGGGTCAGTTGTTGCAGTAGCTCTGATGTTACAATGATTTTTCTCAGATCACAGTGCGTGTGTTGCATTACGATCCATTGTTTATGAGTGGCGTCTGTTTAACGACAGTTTTGATGGGTAATTATAGCAGTGAAGCGTTTTTAGTCAGTTGCAGTGGCGTGTTTTGAACTTCTTACACATCAATTACAGTTTGCTACCCTATCCCTTCTTACCATATATCTGTGTAGAACGCCCTGAGCAGCTATTGAATAGTAGATCGGTAGGAGGCAATTCTTCCAGCAGCAGCAGTAGGACAATCTCCCACAAATTTCGAGTGGTATTGTGGGCTACAGCACATAGCAATGTGATCATATATACGCACGCACGTGATCGGCAGAAGCGGTGGCGGTGGGCGGTGGGAAGAGTGGGCTAGAGCAAAACACACACACACGTGCGATAGGAAAAAGTGGGGGCAGGGGGCAGCAGAAATTATGGGTGGGGGACGGTGGAGTGTAGACGCAGCTGAAGGAGAATCAAGCAGCAGTGTAACAATCTCAAAAATAAAGAAATAAAGATAGTACGTTACATCCTTCCTCACCAGCAGCTCATTGCAGACTCAGTCTTTTTCCCGCCAATTCACGATTGAGGGAGGAGAGGAAACCTGTGGGATGGGAGGAGAGGAATTGTGGCAGGGAAGGAGGGTAAGAGGGGGCAAGGGGGGGGGGGGGGGTAGAGTGAGGTTGGTGACGTTACCAGTGCAGCATTACCACTCCTACCACCGTTGGTAGCTGAGTGGTTAGCGCGACGTAATGTTATACCTAACGGCCCGCGTTCGATTCCCGGCTGGGTCGGAGATTCTCTCTGCTCAGGGACTGGGTGTTGTGTGATCTTATCTTTATCATTTCATCTCCATCCACACGCAAGTCGCCGAAGTGGCGTCAACTCGAAATACTTGCACCAGGCTAACGGTCTACCCAACGGAGGGCCTAGCCACACACGGCATTTCCATACTTCTACCACCCAGTGAGAGTCACCTTCTTGAATAATTGAGGCAAAATCTAGACTGCTCCAGAGTGAACATTATTCTCCTGCTACGAATGTGGCATTCGTGTCTTTATGATATGCACGCAGTAAACGGGAAAATATAAACTATTGCGACGTTATTACCAAACGCATCCCAGGAGACCCCACATGAAATTCTTTTCTTGGCTAGTGTGGACATCCATTTGAGAACGCAGAATGTGTATCGGCAGCATGTCTGTCTAATGCCACCGTTGTGGAATGGTGCGGCAAGTTCGGTGCTGCTGCTGTAAATGTCATGCTAACCCTGTTCTGATTACTTAGTCCCACTGCCTATCGATTTCCAGCAATGTGGCGTCTTCATTACGGGGGAAAGGTGATGCGCAACGCTGGAGAAATTACGGCGTGCAATAAGAGCGAAACATACGGGAAAGCTGCGACATGGGGTGCTGCTCTTTTGCGATAACGCACGGGACCATATTACAAACGGAGTAACGCAGAAGTTACATCAATTCAAAAAGGAGATGGTCGTGCGTCCACCCTATATTTCTGATCTCTTCTTACGCATTCAGTCTCTCAAAATAGGCCTAGAAGGATTAACATTTCCTGTGGGACCAGGATGTACAGCAGGTAGTTACGGCTTCTTCACACAGCAGGACACAACGTTTTACCACTTGAATAGTTTGAGCCTAGTGCGTTGGTGGGATGATTGCCTCAATGCTCTCGGCGACTTTACGTGATTGGCTTGTCAATGATACACTATATGGCCTTCGAACACAATTTTTCCATCGTTCGTTACAGATGTTATCAAAGGATAGTACCTCAAAGCAGGACAGTTTGTCAACGAGCGTCTCAGAACTTATCAACAGTTCCCGCCAAGAGACCCAGACTGGATATGATAAAAGTGGTGTTAGTCACTGCTCACTGGACCAAGGACTATACAACGGTGTGGAGACAGACCATTGTAAGTACGTTGCCATGCACAATCTACGTACTCCAGTCAAGTGTTGTAAAACTTCCTTCAATAAGTAAGCCTACTGTAAACTCTTGCCAATCTGTGTTGCCAGCTATTTTTGAGATAACTGTTATCTAATCCTATGCGGCCTTCTACTGAATACTTATAATTACTGCATGCAAGCAAGACAACTCATAACAGCAACTACTTAATGGTAAGCGGTTCTCTTCCTGCCACATTTATATGTTTGACACCATGTGTATTTCTTGAATACAAGAAAGAAGTGGAGTTAATGGTTAAAATATTGAAGCCATCGTAAATAGCCTACGAGCAGGAGATAAGGAAAGAGAGAAGGAATGTTTCAAAATATTATTGTTATTGTGCCGCCTAAGTGGCTACAGAAAGTCTATGTTGCTCTCATGCTGTTGATGGGTATTTAATTTATGTATGGAGGGTGGACATGAAGCCAAAAGCCTGTATCCGTTATCTCTAATGATACAGAATTCATTCTTCAAGATCTGAACTGCTTCTCGTGTTTTGCATCTTCAGTCTTTGGCTAGCATTCGTATGTATTTTAAAATGGATAACTCGGTCACATTCCTCTTGTTGCTCGGCACCCGTATATTTTACAGTTTGCCTTAAGCATGTGTAGCAATTATTTCTCTTTAAAACGCTCTTTATTGCTTTGCAAACTTATATGAATACAATACTGTTTCAGAACATTACGTTTTACATTTCGCTGTGCACTCGCACCTGGCAAGAGGAGGTAATCTGTCTTCCTAGCATTTGAATGCATCATTGCACTCATCTCTTCAGTGAATTGCGGATTCTTGCAAATACCCTCAGATCTTCTCGTAATTTTTTTACATGACTGTACAGATCGTTGCTCCAGGTCTTAATCGTATCAACGAGAGTGCTGTATACTTCACTTTTCATTTCAGGCCAGAGATAAAAATACAGAGGATTGATGTCAGGTGACCTTCGAGGCCAAGGTGCAGATCCTATATAATTTCAGACCAAACTAAGCGTACATTACAGTAAAAGATGCCCAAACAGACGAATCAGTGCACAACATACCATCCCTCTGGCGGAAATATAGGGGTGTACTCTCGCGTGCAAACGATCATTAAAATCTACATCCACACAGATACTCCGCAAGCCACCATACGGAGCGTCGCAAATGGTACCCTGTACCACTACTTTTCATTTCCTTTCTTGCTCCTCTCGCAAGTAGAGCGAAGGACAAACGACACTATCTATATGATGATATGAGCACTGATTTCTAGTGTTTTACCTTCTTGTGTGCGGCTGATCCAGGCGGAGGTTCGAGTCCTCCCTCTGGCATGGCTGTGTGTGTTTGTCCTTTGGATAATTTAGGTTTAGTAGTGGGTAAGCTTAGAGACAGATGACCGTATCAGTTAAGTCCCATAAGATTTCACACACATTTGAACATTTTTTTTTTTTATCTTCGTGGTCCTTACACGCAATGTATGTTGGCGGCAGTAGAATCGTTCGGCAGTCAGCTTCAAACGCCAGTTTTCTATATTTTCACAATACTCTTTCCCGAAAACAACGCCACCTTCCCTCCAGGAATTCCCATTTGAGTTCCCGAAACCTCTCCGTAACAACAGCGTGTTGTTCTGACGTAATGGTATCAAATGTAGCAGCCCGCCTCTGAATTGTTTTCGATGTCTTCTTTCAATCCGATCTGGTACGGATCCCAAACACTCGAGCAGTACTCAAGAATACATCGCACAGTTTCCTATATGCAGTCTCCTTTGCAGGTCAGCCACTCTTTCCTACTATTCTCCCAATCAACCGAAATCGACCATTCGCCTTCCCTGCTACATTTCTCACATGGTCGCTGCACCTCAAACTGCTTTGCAATGTTATGCCCACATACTTAAACGAATAAACTACGTCAAGCAGGACACTAGCTAAGAGGTACCCAAACGTTACTGGTTTGATCTTCCTACTCATCCACATTGAGCTACATTTTGTGCTAGCAGCCATTCATCACACCAAATGAATATTTTCTCTAAGTCGTCTTGTATCTTCCTACAGTCACTCAACTTCGACATCCTACTGTACACCACGGCACCATCAGCAAACAATCGCATATTGCTTCTAACGCTGTCAGCCAAATTATTTATGTATATAGAGAACATCAGAGGTCCTAACACACGTTCCTGGGGCGCTCCTGACGATACCCTTGTCTCAGATGAACACTCGCCGTCGAGGACAACATACTGACTTCTATTACTTAAGAAATCTTCGAGCCACACACACATCTGTGAACTTATTCCATATGCTCGTACCCTCGTACCCTCGTTAACAGCCTGCTATGAGGGACCGTGGTAAATGCTTTCCGGAAATCTAGAAATATGGAATCTGCTTGTTGACCTTATATATCATTATATCATATGAGAAAAAAGGCAAGCTGATTTTCGTACGAGTGATGCTTTCTAAAACCATGCTGATTCGTGCGCATAAGCTTCTCAGACCCAACAAAGTCTCCAACTGAGAATATGTTCAAGGGTTCTGCAGCAAACAGAAGTTAAAAATATTGTTCTATAATTCTGTGGGTCCTTCTTTTACCTTTTTTATATACTGGAGTCACCTGCACTTTTTTACAGTCGCTTGGGACTTTGCGCTGAACTTGTCGATAACGTCTAATACATTTCGATTTCGTGTGGGCTGCCATGCTAGCTGCTCAAAACAGTTTTGAGAAAACGTGTTGAAAAGTATTTCGCAAGACTGTCTGTCTGTACTCCAAGCAATGAATCTACAGATATCCCAGTCTACACTCGGCACGTTGGAGCTGCTTCCAACCAGTAGTGCATGCTCCGAGTATTCAATCGCTATTGATCGTAGGCTTTCTTTGAATGGCTCCAGAACCGTCACAGCAGAATCGGGTGACAGGTAAATACAGCCAACAACTAACTTGGTTTCACCTACACCTGTTACACGCGACCAGATGACTTCACTGTCACACTCAACTTCGGCCTCAATAGAGACAATATTTTTGTCGGCTGCAGTGAACGCTCCCCCTCCTACGCCCTCTAATCTGTCTTTCCGATATACGTTCCACGACTCGCTAAATATGTGAAAACTTTCCACTTCGCGTTTCACTCAGCTCTTGGTCCCAAGAACAATTTGAGTGAACTTTTCTGGAGGTCAGCAAATTCGGGATCTTTATTACGAATACTTTGATAGATTACTGATAAAATTGTTAAAGTGTCTTTTTATGAACGGTGTTTGACTTCCCTTGCTGCATATCGACTGGCGACCGTTCATCAGAGCACCCTGCGAAAGACTGTCTCAAGCATGTCGCCCCTTTTGTTGCAGTTCGACAGTGTTTGTTGCAGCTTCTGTGCAACGAGAAAGTCGCCGCTCCATCATGTCCCACACGCAGTCGGTTGGCGAGAGTTGTTGCTGAACCATCTGAAGTTTTCCGAGGTTTTAGATTAAAGCAAATGCTCGTTTAATTCATTTGATGGGAAAATACAGCGTTTCCTACGCCATCCTTCGTCAATCCGAGTTTGTGATCCATCTCCAACGGCCTCGAAGTCGACAGAACGTGGAAGTCTTAAATTCTTCACGCTTTCATAACATTGTCTGTGAAGTGATTTTTCAGTATAAGTGATGGGAGTGGGAAAAAGAGATGTAAGAGCAGTGTAAAATATGAGATCAGCAAGGAGAGAAGGGGAACAAGGGCAATGAATTGTGGGCTGGCGAGAGGAAATTACATGTCGGTAGCTGCATTCCGTTGGCGCTTTCACAGAATGCGGTATCGATTCCACGAACTCAAATATTTGCCTGCCTTCTATCACTTCCTGTTAATCGGACCTGCTGCACGGGGAGAGGAGTCGCAGTCCGCATGAAATGGAGGCCGCATACAAAAGAAGCTACCTCGATCGAAAAAGTTGTCCGATTAAACATTACGGTTTGAAACATGAAGAAAGAACAGCGTTTGGAACTGTCACAGCATTAGGTAATATTTGCTTAATTTTAGTCTAAGTAGTTGCTCCACTGGTTCCCGCTTCACGAGCCGAGGTCGAGAGCAATCGTGTGAATGGGTGTGCTTGAATCAGACGTGTTGCTCAGTCTGAAAACTGGTTTGCTGCAACTCACCAAATTAATCTATCCTGTGCAGGCCTCTTCATCTCCGGATAACTACCGCCACCTACATGCATTTAGATCTGCTTATTGTATGCACCCCTTGCTCTCCCTCTATAATTTTTGTCTTCAACGCTTAGACCTTCCTGCACTCCACACCCCACTCGACCCAGTTACCAACTGACGATTCCTTGATGCCTCAGCACGCATCATACCAATTCCGTCTTTTGGTCAAGCTCTGCTCTAATTTTGTTTTCTTCCAAATACCTCTTCTTTAGCTACTCGACCCACTCATCTAATTTTCTAGACTCTTCTGTAAAACCACATTTCAAAAACTTTTATTCTCATCTTACTAGCCGGCCGCTGTGACCGAGCGGTTCTGGGCGTTTCAGTGTGAAACCGCGCTGCTACTACGGGCGCAGGTTCGAATCCCGCCTCGGGTATGGATGTGTGTGATGTCCTTAGGTTGGTTAGGGTTAAGTGGTTCTAAGTCTAGGCGACTGATGACCTCAGATGTTAAGTCCCATAGTGCTCAGAGCCATTTGAACCATCTTCTTACTCATCGGCCGCTTTCCACATTCATGCAAAGCCACAAAATGGCTCTGAGCACTATGGGACTTAACTTCTGAGGTCATCAGTCCCCTAGAACTTAGAACTACTTAAACCTAACTAACCTAAGGACACCACACACATCCATGCCCGAGGCAGGATTCGAACACGCGACCGTAGCAGTCGCGCGGTTCCAGACTGTAGCGCCTAGAACCGCTCGGCCACAATGGCCGGCGCAAAGCCACAGTCAAGACATTTACTCTGAGCAGCCAGAACATTATGACCACCGACATACTTTCGATAAAACCCCGCCCTCCGGATTGCATCGTCACCTGGGGAGGAACAACTGCTAGACAGACACACGCATGGTGCACGTAGTATGAATGAGCGTCCTGTCGGTAGAATGGGGAAGGAGCCGATTTATCTGAGTGTGATGGCCCGGAGGCTTGGTACAAGCATTTCGAAAACTGCATGACTTATTGGGTGTTCGAGGAGTGATGTGATGTGATGAGTGTCTTCAACACGTGGCGAAACCAAGGTCAAACCACGTCCAGACGTCGTGGGGTTGGGCGGCCGCCCCCACTACAGATATCTGAAGTCGTAGTCTGGGCAGACTGTAAAAATAGGGTAGGTGGCAAACTGTGAAGAATCTAACATCAGACTTCAATGCTGGGCACAGTAAAAGTGTGTATAAACACACAGTACACAGAACAATGGGTTTCCGCAGGAGACGACCCATGCATGTGCCAATGTTAAGGCGTCGGCTACTACAACTGGAATGGGTATGTGACCATCAGCACTGGGCGTTGGTGCAGTGGCAGAGCGTTGCACGGTCTGATGAATACATTGCATTTGTCTTACAACTAGACCCACTTAGTCGTTTTGCACTTTTCCTCAATCTCATTTTTAATTGCTGTATTTTTATATTTTCCCTTCTCTCCGGTCAAATTCGTTATCACTTGTGATACCCGAGGGTTTCTAGTAACCCTTGAGTAATTTAATCATCTATTGCCTTCACTATTTCATCTCTCAAATCTGCCCATTCGTCTCCTGTTACCGTATTTTTCTCCACTTCAGTCAACCGTTGCCTAATTCTCCTCGTGATACTCCCAATAACAACTTGTTTTCTTTATATTTTAACCAGGTGTCAACTCTGTAACATTCTTACCTTTCTTCCAATTTCTTTAGCTGTAAACGGCAGTCCATAAACATTAAATATGGTCAGAGTGCACATTTGACCAATCAATATATCACAGTTTAAAATCTGGTTTTGAGATCTCTCTGATACAGGCAGATTTTTTCCACCGTGCACAAACTCTTGGGATTGTTCGATCAGAGGATGCAAAACAAAAAAAGTCTATTGAGCTTATGTCCGGAAATACATGATTTCCATGCCGTAGACCATTTATTGAATCACACTTTGTTACAGAGACTGCCGTCTCATACGCGCTGTAGCATGCAACCAAAGTTACAGTATGTATTGAAAATTGTTCCCATGTGCCTCAACACATGCATGTAAGCACCGTAGCATGTTCTGTCTCACACGTTCACATCGACCAGGCTGTATCCGAACAGTGCCAAAGGCAGCATGAATACGCTGCCCCTGTGTCTCCACATCTGGAATTGGCTCTGCATACACGATACATTTGAGATGACCCCATAACCAGAAATCGTGAACGAGCAGGCCATGCAACTGGACCCCCTCGTCTGATCCATCGACCATGGAAGAGACGACTGAGATGCATTCGGACGTTAACGGCGAAGTGGGCTTTAGCACCATCATGTAGCAGCCACGTAACCCTTCGAATCATCAATGGCACTTCTTCAAGTTGGGGAGCCAAAGTCACCCGCAAGAAAGGCCGATAGTTCCGGCGTGGAAGGAACACTGATTGCAAAATACGGTGCCCAATTATCCCGGCCCACACATTCCGGCTGCACCGATGCTCGTGATTCGCTTTCACCACACCATGGGGGTTCTGCATACTATCCTACAGTTGACTGCTATGAAAGCTGAAGATACCATTTCGCGTAAAGGTGGCCTCATCTGTGAATAAGGTTGATGACACAAATCCCGGAATGATGGTTCAAATGGCTCTGAGCACTATGGGACTTAACATCTATGGTCATCAGTCCCCTAGAACTTAGAACTACTTAAACCTAACTAACCTAAGGACATCATACAACACCCAGCCATCACGAGGCAGAGAAAATCCCTGACCCCGCCGGGAATCGAACCCGGGAACCCGGGCGTGGGAAGCGAGAACGCTACCGCACGACCACGAGATGCGGGCCCCCGGAATGATGGTTTCCTGCTGAAGAAACCAAATGAAAAAACCGCTCCTGATGTGCAAAGTCAATCTCTAGTAGGCAATCCACACGTTGTAAGTGATGAGGATAGTATCAGTTGACATGGAGAAAGCACCGCACGGTCGTCTGGCTTATCCTGTACCGGCACGCCAACTGACGGGTACCGATACGTCGGTCGCCTCCCACAGTGTTAGTCACATTTCGTCCAAGTCTGGTGTCCGGACATTGCGGGTACGTCCTTCACGATTTCCTGCTTCTTGAAACGACCCTGTCCCAGTCATACGGCGAAACGTTTTTCCAAACATTGAATGTTGTGGTTGGTGCCGGCGGATATAGGTCTCCTGATACAACCTTTTTGCCCGCCGCCTGTTACCATTTGCCTTTCCGTAAGTAAACGAAATATCGGCAAGCTCTCAAATCGAATAGGGGACGATTTTGTACAACGCTGTATCACATCAACTAGAAGGTGGGTCAGCAAGAGAAGCGAATCGGACACAGCAATTGCTATTATCATGGCGGGAGGGGGTGCTGGTGCATTACGTACGAGGAACAGTAACACCCTCTAGGAGGAAACCATGCATACTGTAACTGTGGCTGCTTGGTACAGCGTGTAATACACTGCAGTCTCAGTAACAAAATGTGATTGAATAAATGGTGTCTAGCATGATAAACCATGCATTTCCGGACATAAATTGATTAGACATTTCTTGTTCCGTATCCTCTAATCAGTCAATCTCTAAAGTTTGTACACAGTGGAAAAAATCACCCTGTATAATCAATCTGAACTCAGTGGTTGGCGGTTTAAATCTTGGTGGTCCAAAAAATTTTTGCCATCACGATTTCGCCAAAAACAGGAACAGATCTGATGGCATAAATTTGCTGCGAGGCACGCACTGAGCTAGTAACAGTGTGAAGTGAATCACCGAGGGAGGGTATGCGACGACGTTGATGCTGATGGCGACGTCCACCTCGGCGATAGTCGCCGCCTTTGTTGCCTCATAGTCAACACACACTTTACATCATACTATACGCGCGACCATCATAATCACCTGTTCTCAACGCGTACACTTGACGCACAGGTTACATGCATCGTGAGAGGCGGGGGTCAGTGCACGCGGAAAAAGGAAATCCCATCTAATCAGACGTATGATTCTACTTTACGCCATCTCCCAGCCAACAAGGCAGGATTTTGGAGCGTATATTGTGTTCGAAAACTATGAATTACCTCGGAAAGGATGATATATTGACACACAGTCAACAGGGATTTAGAAAACATCGTTCTTGTGAAACACAAATGGCTCTTTACTCGCTCGAAGTGTTGAATGCTATTGACAAAAGATTTCAAATTGATTCCGTATTTCTGGATTTCCGAAAGTTTTTGACACTATACCACAGAGACGGCTTGTAGTGAAACTGCTTGCTTATTGAATATCATGTCATTTATGTGACTGGATTCGTGATTTCCTGTCAGAGAGGTCACACTCGCAGTAATGGACAAAGTTATGGAGTAAAACAGACGTGATTTCTGGTGTTCCTCAAGGTAGGGCTACATGTACTCTGGTGTTTCTTATATGTGTGTGTATATTACATACATGAACGATTTCGAATTCAATATGAGAAACCGTCTAAAGTTGCGTCCAGATGACGCTGTCATTTATCATCTAGTAAACTATGAGTTAACGAACATTTCGCTCTCATTTAAATATATGGGTGAAAGAGTCAGCCTTCAGAAATTGTGAAACGAAACCTGTCGTGCAGGACCGTGTGCCACAAAGAGTGCAGATTCAACATGAGATGGGGAAGGCGCAACACATGACAACATGCGTCAGCGCATTGTCAATGCATGTGCGAACATTACGGAAGGCGAACTACTCGCTGTTGAGAGGAATGTCGTTGCACGTATTGCCAAAAGCACTGAGGTTGACGACATCATTTTGAGCATTTATTGCATTAATGTGGTATTTACAGGTAATCACGCTGTAACAGCATGCGTTCTCAGAAATGATAAGTTCACAAAGGTACATGTATCACATTGTAACAACCGAAATATAATGTTCAAACGTACCTACGTTCTGTATTTTAATTTAAAAAACCTACCTGTTACCAACTGTTCGTCTAAAATTGTGAGCTATATGTTTGTGACTATTACAGCGCCATCTATCACAAAGCGAAAAAAGTGGTCCAACTAAAAAATTCATATTTCTTTACGTACTACACGAATATGTAATTAAAAAATGGGTATTCCTATTTTAAAAATACGAAGTTGATATCCGTTTGACCTATGGCACCGCCATCTAGCGGGCCAACCATAGCGCCATCTGGTTTCTCCCTTCAAGCTAGACAAGTTTAGTTCTTTGTAGTTTTTTCGTTTAACGCTTATTTCGTGAGATATTTGGCCCGGTCACGATCAATGGAGCACCCTGTATATTAAGCGGTACAAAGCACTTGAATTCAGTCGCATTTTGGCCAATGTAATGACGCAAAGTCTGCAGCAGTTCATGTTCCGGCGTAAAGTCAAGCGTCGGCACATCGACCAGGAACATTAAAGCGTAGGGGGCTGTGAAGAAGATGTCAGCCAATAGTACGCTGCCGGCCCCTCTCTGTGACGTCAGCGAGACATCAGTGGCCTCTAGGCAAAGAGAAAAATTAGGGCCGCTCCTCGTAGCCCCAGCTGAAGACTGGCCGTACTACGAGGTCTACAGCAGCGACTTAGGAACTGTATTATTTTGCTTGTATTACGTATTGTCTATACTGACGAGATTTCTAATGTCTGTCTGTCTGTCACCCATCGCTCGCGATGCGTCTGTATCCCACAAAGTTAAGTTTTGAAATGATTTTCTGCTGTTATAAACATCATTAATACGATTTGCTTGTTTGTCTAGCGGTCCGAGAAGCAGGTTCCCTAGGCACCTCATATTCGACGAGTAGGCAGGACACAACAGTTTATCTGTGAACATATTTGTAAAATGCTTACGGAAAATAAATCTACTGTTAAAAAGGATTTATCAGTCTATTCAAAAATATTATTTTAACATCCAAGTTTTCATCACGTCCGAAATCCAGGCAAATCTGCAGTATACACCCCGTAATGGGCTTTATTGGTGGCGGAGACTCGGCAGGTCCAAAGCTAAGTATGCCGCTGCAGAAACTACATCACTCTCACACTACAACGAATCTCTGGTAATGAGAAGTATTTTAGACAGTTGGAGTAACAGTAGAACCGCCACCTTGCAGTATTTGAAAATATTTTTTTGTTGATTCAAGAGCCGACATCGCTAAGTCACGCCTGTTAGATGATACTCGGCCACGAAGAAGTCGGTTCAAATACTGGCGGTGGAAGAAATTTTCACCAACAGTATTTTGTTTCCAGAAGGGATGTGGGAGAAGAGCTGGGGGGTGGGGGGAGTGAGGGTGGAGAGGGGTGTTTTCTTTATGTTCCTAATCACCAGATTTCGCAAAACTCCCTGGATTACAGTTCAAACCTCTCAGCGACGTCTCGACACTATGACACTATTAGTCGTCATCGACTACCCGATTGAATGCTGAGGCCGATGGTCCCCTTGAGGAAATTCCACTTTAATCTTCTCCGTTCTGTCATCATCTTACAACATCGGCTTGGCACCACGCTATAGGCACACGCAGCATAGTCACCTACACCCGATAGATACACTTCAGACATACCTCCCAATCGCCGTGTGGGAAGGGGCTGTTGATTCCCGATGGATGGAAACTTTCTCACTTGGCATATGAACAACGCCTCGGGGTCTGCAAGCCAACAATGGCGTACAGCTGAGGCACTCAAAACCATAGGGGCCCAAAGCACATAAACAAAGATTTCACAAAAATGTGTGTTTGTGTGAATCGAATTTAAAGACAAATCACCAATCCCATATGTCCGATTTGTTTTTTGTTTTGTTTTTGTCTTCTTTTTTTTTTACCATCTCACAATATTCTAAACTTCCTATGAAAAACTAATATACCGACTTTATGTTATGAAATATTAGTTGATATTTAAGATTAAAATATTTATTAATATAAATTCGCAAAACTTCCATAGACATCCTAGCGACAATAGTGACTTTCGACAGTTGTAAAGTTTGTAATTAATATGAAACTGGGCACAGAAAATAAAGGACAGATAGTAAATGTGCCACACACAGTTACGACGTATTCCAACACGTCGTGATCCCCGTTATCATCAATTTCATTAAGCACAGTCTGCAGCTTGAGGTTCAGATAAAGCTGTCAATACAGCTCCGATTTACGATGACGACACTAAACCATGTTGTTAATCCTAGATGACAACTGAGCAGCTGAGAGCAACAAAATTATGCTATGGGCCCATACAGAAATGACTACCGAGAAATCGGCGAAACAGCTTCTCGTAAATGGTTCAAATGGCTCTGAGCACTATGGGACTCAACTTCTGTGGTCATCAGTCCCCTAGAACTTAGAACTACTTAAACCTAACTAACCTAAGGACATCACACACATCCATTCCCGAGGCAGGATTCGAATCTGCGACCGTAGCAGTCGCGCGGTTCCGGACTGAGCGCCTTAACCGCGAGACCACGGCGGCCGGCCTTCTCGTAATGTTCGCATATATAGCGTGGGGCTACAGATATAGATAAAGCTGGTTCACGATAAGATCAACAATTGTCAGGAACATGCATACACGCTACGATCTCAAAATCGACGACGGTGTCCTTCAATCCCTTATGGTTCTCAGCTACTCAATTCTTAGCGTGGAAGGATCTCCATAAGCTGCTGTCGGACACCTGTGCGAGTTCACGTCGTGTCAAATGTAGAGCTGTTTACAAATCGGTTTGAACAATACCACCCACTGAAAGCAATAGGTTCTGAATCGTTTGTCCAGACTCTCGGACGGTAATCTTTCCGTAGCTTCAACTTCAGCTCCTCCGTACTCAACTACATTCAGACTTGTCATCCCGCATGTAACTTCCCTTTCGCAGAGCTGAAACAGAGAATGAAGAACACTGCATACAAATTACAGTTTTACAGACTGTTCAAAGAGAATGATTTGATACAGAATGATGTGATACAGCTATCAGTGTGAAATATTTCTGTTATTAATATTACTCCAATATGGTAAATACTGTAGTAGGTATCTCGGGAGTGTCTCCTATGGGTCGTCATGCGCATTTTCTATGGTGTTTCGATAGATACTAGCAATTTGGTTTTTGCTACGTGTAGCCGGAACCAACGCAGACAAATCTAGCTGATTACGTCTCTCATACGACGCAGAGCATCGACGGAAATTGTCGCTTTGTGTTCAATTACAAACAAAATGATTTCTAACAAAGAATTAACATGCCCATTCGATAGAGCGTTAGTCTAGTGCGTTACTCGTTTTATCGATATGTACACTATTGGCCATTAAAATTGCTGCACCAAGAAGAAATGCAGATAATAAACGGGTATTCATTGGACAAATATATTATACTAGAACTGACACGTGATTACATTTTCACGCAATTTGGGTGCATAGATCCTGAGAAATGAGTACCCAGAACAACCACCTCTGGTCGTAATAATGGCCTTGATACGCCTGGGCATTGAGTCAAACAGAGCTTGGATGGTGTGTACAGGTACAGCTGCCCATGCTGGTTCAACACGATACCACAGTTCATCAAGAGTTGTGACTGGCGTATTGTCACAAGCAAGTTTCTCGGCCACCATTGGCCAGACGTTTTCAATTGGTGAGAGATCTGGAGAATGTGCTAGCCAGGGCAGCAGCCGAACATTTTCTGTATCCAGAAAGGCCCGTACAGAACCTGCACATGCGGTCGTCCATTATCCTGTTGAAATGTAGGGTTTCGCAGGGATCGAATGAAAGGTAGAGCCACGGGTCGTAACACATCTGAAATGTAACGTCCACTGTTCAAAGTGCCGTCAATGCGAACAAGAGGTGACCGAGACGTGCAACCAATGGCACCCCATACCATCACACCGGGTGATACGCCAGCATGACGAAGACGAATACATGCTTCCAATGTGCGTTCACCGCGATGTCACCAAACACGGATGCGACCACCATGAAGCTATAAACAGTACCTGGATCATCCGAAAAAATGACGTTTTGCCATTCGTGCAACCAGGTTCGTCGATGAGTACACTATCGCAGGCGCTCCTGTCTGTGATGTAGCGTCAAGGGTAACCAGAGCCATGGTCTCCGAGCTGATAGTCCTTGCTTCTGCAAACGTCATCGAACTGTTCGTTCAGATGGTTGTTGTCTTGCAAACGTCCCCATCTGTTGACTCAGGGATCGAGAGGTGACTGCACGATCCGCTACAGGCTTGCGGATAAGATGCCTGTCATCTCGACTGCTAGTGATACGAGGCTGTTGGGATCCAGCACGGCGTTCCCTATCACCCTCCCGAACCCACCGATTCCATATTCTGCTAACAGTCATTGGATCTCGACCAACGCGAGCAGCAATGTCGCGATACGATAAACCGCAATCGCGATAGGCTACAATCCGACCTTTAACAAAGTCGGAAACGTGATGGTACGCATTTCTCCTCCTTACACGAGGCATCACAAGAACGTTTCACCAGGCAACGCCGGTCAACTGCTGTTTGTGTAAGAGAAATCTGTTGGAAACTTTCCTCATGTCAGCACGTTGTAGGTGTCGCCACCGGCGCCAACTTTGTATGAATGCTCTGAAAAGCATATCAAAGTATCTTCTTCCTGTCGGTAACATTTCGCGTCTGTAACGCGTCGTCTTCGTGGTGTAGCAGTTTTAATGGCGAGTAGTGTATTAATAGGGACAGTAAAACACTACATATAGCCAATACTCCAGCAGCGACTGAGTAGCACTTTTGCATGGCGGTAGCAGTAAGTACGGACCAGGGAGGTGCTGTCGCCGTTAAATCGCCTGTTACTATCCCTGAACACACATTGATAAAAGGATTATATCATTAGACTAATTCGAGGCCGCTCTGTCGAATGGGCTCGTAAAACTGCACCTTAGAAATCATTTTTGTTGTAAAGGGAACAAACAGTAGCTTTCCTTGTGGAAGAGGTAATGAGCAGGACTTGTTTACGGTGGCTCCGGCTACGCGTAATAAAAACTAAGTTTCAAATATCTGGTGAAACACCAGAGAAAATGCGTTTCTCGCCTCTTAGGAGAAGTGCCCCACATATCTTGCAAATAGGCACTGGATGACGCAAGTAAAACTATATCATGTTGAGTTAATTCGATATAGTCCCAGCGTCTACAAGAAATTTTGGCTTGGTTTTATTTTTGACGTTTTTTACATATCTCCGTGTTACCCTCGACCACATTCATATTTAACTCAATACAAAGTGAAGCATACGCGTAGCAAGATGCGTTTCAGTTGCTGCTCGATGACCTACACGGCCTCTATGCGTAATATTCTGTGTTAGCCGAACGGAAGAGGTAATTAATTAATTTCGAATGGGTCATGAATTAAGTCCTCCAACTACGTCGTACCTTCTTTGTAGAGTCTAGCGCATATTTGCGTTCTCGATTGGGAAGCTGGCGGTGTCTGCCGCAGAGTATTAGCCCATGAGAAGTACATGCGTCAGTTCTGGGGGTAATTTGCTTGCAGAGTAGGGAAGCCGACCGTAATTAGGCGTCAAGATGATGAAGACTCCTCCTCTAGCGACCGCCAAGTCAAGCCCCAGGCGACGCCTTTATAGGGACAGCACAATTAAGCTGTCCCGTGTGCCTTTATTTACCTGTTTGACGATATAATGGATGATACGTCCCCCTTAATGCTCTTTCGGGCTGTAACAAAGCTTAATGAGGATATCGCTTCTGTTTTGAAATAATGTGTGGCTTTCAGAATGGATCTGCTCCTTAGTGGAGTGCTGCTTATTTTCAAGCTTCCTGTAAAATTCAATGTGTTTGTGTGCCACATTTCAGCTTTTCAGGCCAGACAAATTATTCAACTTCACAGCCTCACTTTCACTATTCGTGAACCGGCTTTGCTTTGACTACCGTGGCTACTGTGACCACTCATACACAAAAGTACTACATCTCTCTGCTGGCTCTACGTTGGGTGTTCAGCATATGTCGTTTGGCGGTAAACTTTCGTCAATTTACGCTAAATGGTGCCATGTAACATTGGTTTTCCATCGCAACAGTTGGCGAACCTGTTCCGACTTACAATTGTACACGAAACGTGTTAAATATGTTTGTACAAAATCTGCCGATGTAATTAAACTACAAATCTATCGCTGTTTTCAACTATATCATGTACGTTACTCGGTTAGCTCTCAGAACCGATCACTGATTAGTTTTTTGGTTACATGTATATATGTGCCACTATGTTACGATTGTCGAGGTCACGTGCATGATTTCTCTGTTTCGGGGCTATTTTGACCAATCGTCATTGTTACTACAGGTTTACAGACAAACATTAAACACTGTTGATGCCAGCGCCAGCGTGCAACTAAACAAGACATATGTTAACCTTCTGTACATAGACGAAGGCTCATTTGTAATTGTTAATGTGCCTACAACCAAGAAAAACAATTCTCAGTCATATTTACATCTACATCTACATGATTACTCTGCAATTCACATTTAAGTGCTTGGCAGAGGGTTCATCGAACCACAATCATACTATCTCTCTACCATTCCACTCCCGAACAGCGCGCGGGAAAAACGAACACCTAAACCTTTCTGTCCGGGCTCTGATTTCTCTTATTTTATTTTGATGGTCATTCCTACCTATGTAGGTTGGGCTCATAAAAATATTTTCGCATTCGGAAGAGAAATAGTTGTTGACTGAAATTTCGTAAATAGATCTCGCCGCGACGAAAAACGTCTTTGCTTTAATGACTTCCATCCCAACTCGTGTATCATATCTGCCACACTCTCTCCCCTATTACGTGATAATACAAAACGAGCTGCCCTTTTTTCCACCCTTTCGATGTCCTCCGTCAATCCCACCTGGTAAGGATCCCACACCGTGCAGCGATATTCTAACAGAGGACGAACGAGTGCAGTGTAAGCTGTCTCTTTAGTGGACTTGTTGCATCTTCTAAGTGTCCTGCCAATGAAACGCAACCTTTGGCTCGCCTTCCCAACAATACTATCTAAGTGGTCTTTCCAACTGAAGTTGTTCCTAATTTTAGCACCCAGGTACTTTGTTGAATTGACAGCCTTGAGAATTGTACTATTTATCGAGTAATCGAAATCCAACGGATTTCTTTTGGAACTCATGTGGATCACCTCATACTTTTTGTTATTTAGCGTCAACTGCCACCTCCCACACCATACAGCAATCTTTTCTAAATCGCTTTGCAACTGATACTGGTCTTCGGATCACCTTACTAGACGGTAAATTACAGCATCTGCGAACAACATAAGAGAACTGCTCAGATTGTCACCCAGGTCATTTATATAGGTCAGCAACAGCAGAGGTCCCAGGACGCTTCCCTGGGGAACACCTGATATCACTTCAGTTTTACTCGATGATTTTCCGTCTATTACTACGAACTGCGACCTTCCTCACAGGAAATCACGAATCCAGTCGCACAACTGAGACGATACCCCGTAGGCCCGCAGCTTGATTAGAAGTCGCTTGTGAGGAACGGTGTCAAAAGCTTTCCGAAAATCTAGAAATACGGAATCAACTTGAGATCCCCTGTCTATAGCGTCCATTACTTCGTGCGAATAAAGAGCTAGCTGCGTTGCACAAGAACGATGTTTTCTGAAACCATGCTGATTACGTATCAATAGATCGTTCCCTTCGAGGTGATTCATAATGTTTGAATACAGTATATGCTCCAAAACCCTACTGCAAACCGACGTCAATGATACAGGTCTGTAGTTCGATGGGTTACTCCTACTACCCTTCTTAAACACTGGTGCGACCTGCGTAATTTTCCAATCTGTAGGTACAGATCTATCGGTGAGCAAGCGGTTGTATATGATTGCTAAGTAGGGAGCTATTGTATCAGCGTAATCTGAAAGGAATCTAATCGGTATACAATTTGGACCTGAAGACTTGCCCGTATCAAGCGATTTCAAAAATGGCTCTGAGCACTATGGGACTTAACTTCTGAGGTCATCAGTCCCCTAGAACTTAGAACTACTTAAACCTAACTAACCTAAGGACATCACACACATTCATGCCGAGGCAGGATTCGAACCTGCGACCGCAGCGGTCTCGCGGTTCCAGACTGTAGCGCCTAGAACCGCTCGGCCAATCAAGCAATTTGAGTTGCTTCGCAACCCCTAAGGTATCTACTTCTAAGAAACTCATGCTAGCAGCTGTTCGTATTTCAAATTCTGGAATATTCCACTCGTCTACCCTGGTGAAGGAATTATGGAAAACTGCGTTCAACAACTCCGCTTTAGCGGCACAGTCGTCGGTAGCAGTACCATCGGACTGCGCAGCGATGGTATTGACTGCGTCTTGCCGCTTGCGTACTTTACATACGACCAGAATTTATTCGGATTTTCTACCAAATTTCGAGACAATGTTTCGTTGTGGAACCTATTAAAGGCATCTCGCATTGAAGTCCGTGCCAAATTTCGCGCGTCTGTAAATTTTAGCCAATCTTCGGGATTTCGCGTTCTCCTGAACTTTGCATGCTTTTTCCGTTGCCTCTGCAACAGCGTTCGGACCTGTTTTGTGTACCACGGGGGATCAGTTCCATCTCTTACCAATTTATGAGGTATGAATCTCTAAATTGCTGTTGCGGTATTGAGCCTAGCTACAACGACCTTGTGATCACTAATCCCTGTATCAGTCACGATGCTCTCTATTAGCTCTGGATTGTTTGTGGCTAAGAGGTCAAGTGTGTTTTCGCAACCATTTACAATTCGCGTGGGTTCGTGGACTAACTGCTCGAAATAATTTTCGGAGAAAGCATTTAGGACAATCTCGGAAGATGTTTTCTGCCTACCACCGGTTTTGAACAAGTATTTTTGCCAACATATCGAGGGAAGGTTGAAATCCCCACCAACTATAACCGTATGAATGGGGTATTTATTTGTTACGAGACTCAAATTTTCTCTGAACTGTTCAGCAACTATATCATCGGAGGCTGGGGGTCGGTAGAACGAGCCAATTATTAACTTAGTTCGGCTGTTAAGTATTACCTCCACCCATACCAATTCGCACGGAGTATCTACTTCGACTTCAGTACAAGATACACCACTACTGACAGACACAAACACTCCACCACCAATTCTGCCTAATCTATCTTTCCTGATCACCGTCTGAGACTTCGTAAAAATTTCTGCAGAACTTATATCAGGCATTAGCCAGCTTTCTGTACCTATAACGATTTCAGCTTCTGTGCTTTCTATTAGCGCTTGAAGCTCTGGGACTTTCCCAGCACAACTACAGCGATTTACAAGTACAATTCAGACTGTTCCTTTATCCAAGCACGTCCTGTATTTGCCATGGACGCTTTGAGATTGCAGCCCATCTCGTACTTTCCCAAGGCCTTCTAACCTAAAAAACCGCCCAGTCCACGCCACACAGCCTCCGCTACCCGTGTAGCCGCCAGCTGAGTGTAGTGAACTCCTGACCTATTCAGCGGAACCCGAAACCCCACCACCCTACGGCGCAAGTCAAAAATGATAGTAGTTCTGGTTCGGGCAGTAATTGAGGTATAACATGTAATGTCCAATATCTCCGGAAACAAGGAATTAAGTTCGTTTGGCCACAAGTAACAGATATTGTCGCAATAAATGAAAAACAGGTAACCTCGATTCTAATTGCAATTGATGTTTTGAAATGAGGAGTAAGGTCTAAGATGTATGAAATTGGAGGCATTTTGCTCAGCTAAATTTGGGAATAAGAACGTAGTACTCCATCCTTGTGCCTTTCATCATATTTCTAATTTTGATGATGGATCGCATTGTTTGATTTGTGAAACTATTGGGTTTTTCTTTTATAAGGCTTAATCACAGCCTCCGAGCGAGTTGGCGCAGTGGCTAGCACACTGGACCCACATTCGAAAGACAACTGTTCGAGCCCGTCTCCGGCCATCCTGATTTAGGGCACGGTCAATTTCCTTCCCTAATCCGAGCTTATGCTCCGTCTCTAATGACCTCGGTGTCGACGGGACGTTACACAGTAATCTCCTCCACGCTTAATAAAGCACTTACGAAAACTTTAGATGAATCTATTTTTCAGAGTGGTCGAAGATTCATTGTGTTTTTGAAACACTGAACGCAAATTGAATGGTAGCGTGATGGGAGTTTAGGCCTGTCAATGTATCCCCAAATGCATGCTAACTTTGACCACCTACATTTTTTTTTCATTACTTCCTCTGCATTTTAGAAAATGCACTGTGCTACTTGGTACGTAATCCTTTCATACAAGTCCCTACATTCACTAACAAAAATAGTACAGAAGTTTAGAAACAGTGCTGATAATCACGTTTGAATCTGAAAATCAGTCTAGTTGTCCCCGGTCTGCGGGACCTTGAAACGCGTGTGTTAGAAACTTCTTTCATATTTTGTATCAATAGACGAGTTGCGTATGATTCGCATGGTACAAAAACTACCCACTCAAAGCTCTCGTCTGCCAGGGAAGTAACATCCTTGTTTATATAATGAAGCATCTCTGTTAGTAGGCATAGTGATGCATATCTGCAAGCTGTGCTTTGACCGCGGAGCCTTGTTGACTTGTCAGGTGGCTGGGCGAGAAGATTGAGTTCGCATATGGCCACGTGGCGAACACTCTTGGTGTGTCTCTTCCTGTGGTCGCCGCCCACAGCAGCTAACATCGTTCTATTTGTTAAGTCCAGCCGTTGTTGTCTTGTGTGTTGCTGTGTTGCGTATCTCAAAGCAGCAGTAGTCAAGATTTCTGGTGAGAATGTTGCTTGCTATCGTTGCGTTGGCATAATTCTGTATTACCTGATTTTTTCAGCTTTCCAGACGTGTTTTTATTACGATCAAGGTTAGTTCTTTGTCCCGTAGGCGTCTTTGTGAGATAGAGTGGAGATTAGTAGGTATTTCTGTTCCATCCATTTACAGACATTAGTCGATTTCCATTTTACTTAATAGTATCACTAAACAGGTATTACAGGGACGTGAAGGCATACTGGGTAGAGTTATGTTTTTGAGAATATGTAGCATTGTTTTTCCGCGTTGTCTCTTGGACATATGTCTTTACTGTTCCTGAACCTTCATGCTCGTTCAATGAATAATAATTGGAATTAATCTCAAGTGTCTTCTCGATTAATATCCTCCTGAAATCATGTCTCAATGTTACGACTTTTGTGTTCAATGTATATGTGTATGTGTACATGTGGCGTCAGTACCAGGTGAGAGCTTACATCATCAGAATTAATAGTATAATAAAGTTTTTCGTCTAGACAGCATATTTTCTTCTTTGCATGCATTTTTATCCAATATGAGGTATGTTGTGAGCTGCAGAGAAGTTTGAGGAACGTGTGGCAGCCCTGAACACATCGAGAATTGTCTTTTTGTGATTCATGCTTCTTGCTGTTAGGTGTTAGGCGACACTATGTGCAATTTAGATCTGCACTGCACGAGTTTCCTCTACACGAGAAGACGCATTTACACTTGTAGCTTGTGTTGGACTGGTTGAACGTCTTGCTTGAAATTTTTTATTTTTCCAGTACATATTAAAAACGCATTTGCATAATCCGTTAAGCTATGAAAACTGGCTTCGAATCTAATACATCATTAACGGTAGTCACACCAAGCTTTTGTTCATTCATGGGTCTACATTTTTTACAACAAGGGTAGTATTTTCATGGAACTAATACCAGACTTATGACTGCTATTCGCTCAGCTTAAAATCAAATAGGCAGCAGCTAGTTTTCAACCACCCTCTTACAATCTAAACTTCACTGAAGCTCTGCTGCATACACTGTTGGATTAGCAATAATAGAAGGAAAGGTAACATTTAGCAGTAGCGTACGAGATGTTTTCAGACAAAAATAGGGAAATTACTGCAAGCTATGAGAGCGAAGATTGAGTCCTGTTTTGATAGCTCAGTCCGTGAGAGCTTTGAGGGCAATGGGCAACGTTCCGAATTGCAGTCCCGTTCGGACACATCAGGAAGTTTGAAAAGAGTGTTGTCTCCACAGTAGAGTGAAAAATTCATTCTTAAAAGATCCTTTAGGTTGTCAATAAGTCATTTCTCCGCGACATATACTATCCGATCAAAAGTGTCGCGACACTTAAATATGCAGTGCGTAATTGACGAATATGTGTCGCGACAGTGGTCCCGCCAATGTAATATGATACATGCGATACTGCAGTGCCTCTGTTATTCTGAATACACAACACTGCAATATGATATTTATCCGGAGACACCGGGCAAGATATATCCAAATAAAATGTCTCACCTGTACGAGTGCAGGCTTAGATGCATGGTTGACGACATATGAATGTTTGGGTAGGACCCTGAGTCGTCCACGCGTTGCGAAACTGTAAGGCGACCGCTCGCGGTTGGTGGGAAATTTGGGTTCGAGTCCCGGTTCAGTACAAATTTTCATCGTCGTCATTCCATTCTACAGCTCATGGTTGTCCATATTCGCAGTTTCGAATACATTTAAATTATCAAAAATTGCGGGCAGTGTTGTTTATCTCAAAAGATATGTAGTCACGGGCCACAAATGTTTATCAATCAGGTTATTAATTTCGGTCAATAGATACCATCTTCAGACCTAATAACAAGTAGAGACAGATTGACGTACAAATATTTGCCAACTACACAAATACAGAATCAGAAATCATTTTAAGCAGGTATGACACTTCCGTACCTGAGGAGATGCAGCATACTGCACATATCTTTCCATTTCATTTCTAGATGATGCAGTCATAGTAATCAGCCATACAAGCTACCATAAATTTACAGTTTTGAGACAGACACTCATTGAGACAAACTTGTTGACACATTGAGGAAATGAGTTACACTGCCATTTTGCGACAAGTGACGTGCCTGCGTTCTGTCACGATACATGACGCACCTGCACGTCAGTTCGTATACCTTGAGTAAAAATATTGTCTTTTAATAAGTATACAAAATCTTTCCTGCTGAACTTAATGAAAGTTCATACCAAAGCGCAGAGATGTGTGCCTACATATTATGTAATAAAATGTGACTAGAAAGAAAGCTTTATTAAAAATAAAGCAAGTTACGGATATTACACAGTATCACTGTATTAGGTTGGCGCATAAGTTCGTAGCGTTTTTGTTTAGTTTGTTGGTATTCTGGTTGCTATTGGTTTAGTTACCGATTGTCATTCGTTATTTGTAGTTCGCTGTTGCTATTTCTAGTTAACTTTTGTTCTTTGGGGCCCACAGTGCAAAATATGTCTTTTAATAACACGATTATTTATAAATAATAGCCAGCTACACTGCTATGTAAGTTGTTTATGTTTTATCTCATTCACAATGAGCCCACTTCAACATATTTCCATCGTCAGGTGCTCTGTAAATCAAGCGATGGTCTTAATATAATGGTTTTGTAACCATGATCTGAAAATTTATAATATATCATTAAGTGTTTTACATTACACGTAACATTGTTGCTGTCATGTCCTATCTGTTTTTTAATTATTACTTTCTCCCAGGTGTACAGTGGAGCTGTATATCGGATGTTACTTGTTTTCCATACATGCTACCTTTCTGGCAGCTTGGATGACAGTGGGTCTGCGATGCGGAGAAAGTACTAATTCCAAAACAGATAGGACATGACAGCAACAATGTTAGGTGTAAGGTAAAACACCTACTGATATATTGTAAATTTTCAGATCATGGTTACAAAACTATTATATTAAGACCATCGCTTATTTATGAATTTACAGAGCACCTGACGATGGCAATTTGCCGAAATGGGCTCATTGTGAATGAGAAAAAACACAAACAACTTTCATAGCAGTGTAGCTGGCTATTATTCATAAATAATTCATAAATATTTCGAGTTACATATCGTCATTTTATCTGGAGGTGGTGAGTCGAGCTTTAGACGCGAGAAAACGGAGTGACAAGTGGAGAAATCGGAACAATTTCGACATGCTCTTCTCTTTGTGTTCAGTAGAAGGATGACAGCAGCTAAGGCAGCTAGTAACATTTGCACTGGATATAGGGATAATCACATTGGATAAAGCACGGCAACAAGATGGGTGTTTCCTTTTAAAGAGGATCGATTTGACAGTTGTGACTCTGCGCTTTCAGCTAGACCTTCGGGCTTTGACGAAGATCGTTTAAGCCCGTTAATCCATAATGATTCACGCCAGTGTACCCGAGAACTGTAAAATTTAATGAACAGTGATCATTCTACCATTGTGCGAGATTTGCGTGCAGTGGGGAGATTAAAGTATCGGGTGTGTGGGCCAGTCACAAAAATTAGCGTGTGACCATATGTGCACGTCTGCTTGCTCATCAGTTGCCTCGTAAACAACACCGATCATTCCTACCCCGTATCGTTACTGGTAACGAGAAATGGTATCTTTACGCCAACATAACGAAAAGAAAGGAATGGTTCATCTATGTCCACATCCAAGTGGATACTCTACAGATCACATTTAAGAGCAGAGAGACGACCTTCACAATAATTTTCTATCATTCCACTCTCGATCAGAGCAAAGAAAAAACGAATACATATCTTATTTCATGTGAGCTCTGATTTCCCTTATTTTATTATGATGTTCGTTTCTCCATATGTTGGTAGGCGTCAACAAAATATTTTCGCATTCGGAGGAGATCGTTGGTGATTGAAATTTAGCGGGATGATCCCGTCGTAACGAGACACGCCTTTTTTTAATGATGCCCATCCCAAATCCTGTGTTGTGTCAGTGATAAACTTTCCCATACTCCTCCATTACATAAGGTGCTGCTCTCCTTTGAAGTTGCTCGATATATTCTGTTAATTTTATTTGGTAGGTAGCCCAGTCCAAAAGCCCAAACAAAGCAGCAACTTCCCGTACAAAGACCTGTGCGCATCCACAAAAGATAATGTTATGCATCTGGTGGAACAGCGACGGTGTGGTTTGCTACGAATTGCTACCCCGAGGTGGGACCATCACTGCTTGCATTTATTATCGACAACTGAGACATCTTGCGAGCGCAGTCCAAGAGTAATGATCAGGAAGACTGCGTGAGGAGATGCTACTCCACGATAACGCCTGGCAGCATTCTACTAGACTGACAAAACCCTCTGTAGAGGTGATGGGTTGGGAAGTCAATCCGCACCCACCTTACTCACCTTACCTTGCGCCCTCAGATATTCACCTTTGCCACTCTCTATCCACCAATCTTCAAGTAACTTTCTTTCCGGATAAAAATATCCTCCGAACATGACTCGACGAGTTCTTTGCCTGAAAACCACGTGATTTCTATACCGGTGGAACCGAAAACTTACCCCAACGTCGGCAGACTGTTATAAATAGTGGAGGAGACTACATTATTGATGACTAAATCTCTGTTGTGTATATCTGCTGTGTTTATTAAACTTGCGGATAAACGCTACGAACTTAAGCGCCGACATAGTACAATACAATCGATCACTAAAACTTCAAAGGGCACGCACTGCGCCTACGCAATCCACCCTCTAAGCCGGAGTGCATAAAGTTTTCACAGTTACATGCTATGAAATGAGTTAATGTCGTCGGGCATAAATCAGCGCTACTTGTCTCACATCTTCTATTCATGAGCCGCTGTTCAATAAAATTTAACAAGAATGAGGTTATAATAAAGCTATGATAGGAACTGTGCAACAAAAAGTATACATT
Organism: Schistocerca serialis cubense; assembly: GCF_023864345.2. Taxonomy (NCBI): domain Eukaryota; kingdom Metazoa; phylum Arthropoda; class Insecta; order Orthoptera; family Acrididae; genus Schistocerca; species Schistocerca serialis. The sequence goes on from NC_064641.1 coordinate 149,606,229, forward strand.
AAGTGTACAGTGCAAACGTTTACTAAACAAAATGTCGGCGGCTAGGTAATAAAGGCCGGCCGGAGTGACCGAGCGGTTGTAGGCGCCTGTCTGAAACCGCGCGACCGCTACGATCGGAGCTTCGAATCCTGCCTTGGGCATGGATGTGTGTGATGTCCTTAGGTTAGTTAGGTTTAAGTAGTTCTAAGTTCTAGGGGACTGATGACCTCAGAAGTTAAGTCCCATAGTGCTCAGAGCCATTTGAACCAAGGTAATAAAGCAAAGCAGAAGCTTTCTTTTCTCAGTTCCCATACTCTGTTCACACTAACTATCAGCCGAACGGATGCATACAAGCCAGTTCACAATTACATGTCACGATATGGAAAACAATTGGTTCAAAAATGGCTGAAATGGCTCTGAGCGCTATGGGACTTAACATCTGAGGTCATCAGTCCCCTATAACTTAGAACTACTTAAACCTAACTAACCTAAGCACATCACACACATCCACGTACGAGACAGGATTCGAATTTGCGACCGTAGCGGTCGCGCGGTTCCAAACTGAGACACCTAGAACCGCTCGGCCACACCGTCCGGCGGAAAAACAATTATCATTCGACATATTCAGCGCTATTGCCACACATAATATCTGTTCATATGAGCTACAGAAGAAACAATAAATTGTAACGAGGAAGGAGACATTATTAAAAATGTAATGCTATGTCACAAAAATTAACAGTGCTATTATACAATGCCACTGGTAATTAAAAACAACCTGTATGGTGCTCACTAATAAAGCTGAACAAAAGCTTTTTAGCGGACAAGCTGCGCCCACATGGTCCACCCACCAATCGCGAGCTCACAAACTGGCACACAGCAACATACAGCGAAATGAAAAAAAAAAAAAACGTCTATTTGTATGAGTTACAGACAGAACTTCATAGTCGTAGGTTACAACTTTGAAAAACATATCTGATATGAGCACGAAATGTGCCAAATAGATAAGTCGTAACTTAAATATATGTGTAGTCTGCACATCGGAACACCGGTAATGCCCAAAGACAGTGAATTTAGTATATAAACACTACGACGACACAAGGATGACATAAAATGTAGTCGCCAGCAAATGGAGAAAAAAGTTACGTATTAAAAGGTATCGAGCTAAAATACATATTTGTGCTTTCAAATATGAAAAGCGTACAACATTAGAGATAAAAGTAAATAAGAAAATTGTAGCCGGCTAGAGTTATAGTAGAAGCCAACTCTACACAAGGTGGTCAGAAACAGTCTGCAAAGATTGTAAGTGTTGCAGGACAGGCTGTGCTGAGAAATAATTGTTCAGAAAAAAATTCTATACGTTGCGCAGTTTCCGAGTTGATTAGCATAGAAAAGCGCGCAAATTTAAGCGGCCCGCTAGATGCAATTAGTATAGATAACTGCGCACGTGAGTGCTCAGGCTTTCGTTTCCTTTCGATCCTTACTGCAGTTCTATACCCAATTTCTATATTGCTGTCGTGTTCGGTTTTAGAAAACGAAACGAACAAAAAGTTTAGCAACACCGTCTCTGGCGGTCCACTTGAGTTTGATTGAGCTTCGGCCTAATTGGCTAACTTCGACTCTAATTAACTCAGAAACGATGGAATGCATCGAATTTTCTGCTAAATAGTGATTTTTGCCATAAAGTACCGTGCAACACACTTACAAGATATTCAGGCTGTTTCTAACCACCCCGCATATGCCTCATGACCGCTATCCGGTGGAGAAAAATTTCACCGGAAATTAATATGCAATGCTATACAATATTGAACACAGTGTATGGTATTACCATACCGACAAAATGTAGGGACTCTCTAGACGGACAGAAAAGAAAATACTAAAACATAAGAACCCCAGCGATCAGGACGCCTACCAGAACTGCCAGTACACTCTGAGATTCACTTTATATTCGAAAGACTCCCAAAATAAACAAAGCATTTTCGACATAAATTTGTCAGACAGGCCAGAATATTCACTAGGCACCAAATCAATATGGTCAGTTAGCAGTTTCGGTAAGTACTGTGTTTCTCTGAACACTTTGGTGGTGGTGATTTTATACAGAAAAAATGAGAGGCCCTAAGTATTGTGCGTCTTTTATTATTGGCTCTTACCAACTTGCCGCGAGGGATCATGGACTGTGCGGCTGATCCCGGCGGAGGTTCGAGTCCTCCCTGGGGCATGGGTGTGTGTGTTTGTCCTTAGGATAATTTAGGTTAAGTAGTGTGTAAGCTTAGGAACTGATGATCTTAGCAGTTAAGTCCCATAAGATTTAACACACACTTGAACATTTTTTTTTCTTACCAACTTCACTCATTCTAAACAGCAGTTCATACGTCCGGAAAACGCGCGGACAACTGTGTCCTTCTTTCGTCTTACTCCTGTATTAAGGGCTGGCATTTTTCTATGACTTTTTGTAAGGAAAAGTCAGTGATACTTATGGAAAAGAAAACTTGTCTACGGCATAATGTCAATATTTGCTGTTTTTTTTTTAAATCTAGTAAATCATTACGTTTGTCGCAAACATTAAGAGAAACCAGAACAAAGGTTCTGTTAGTGACGAAATCTTGGTCTGCACACGAGTTTAGGCCTAACAAAATTACAGCGAAGGAATGCATAACAAATTAACTGTGTATTTCCAGGAATATATTAGTAGATACACAAAGAACATGGAACAAACGCAGTGAAACAAAAGATGGTGGCTATAAGAAGGGATTTTTTTCTACTTTGCGAAATACGATGTTCCAACACTAAATGAAGACCTCAACTGTAGACAACGATAAGGCACAAGTTAGTTGTTTTGAGATACAGCGGAGTAAAGTTGCAATAAGATCTGAAGTAAGACATTTCAAGTACATGGGCTGTGATTTTTTAATTCCGATAAGTCATCGTTTTCGAACCAGTCTCCAGTAAAGACATATTTAAGTAGGTCTGTTCTACTCAAAATTTGTCAATGGGTAGTTAATATTGTTTACTTGCAAACTGCACTTACCATGCTATTAACATCGACTTACCAATGTTTGCTTGCTACACGAATTAACGAAATCTTACTGTGAAATTTCTCGAAAACACAAATTTGAAAAGTCCAAATTGTTTCAGGTTTTGATACTAAGATTTGCATTAACAGTTTTTTTCAATAATGAAGTATAATAACATCAAACATTAATCTTTGATTCAGCAAAACAAAAATTAATATTATCAAGCATCTTGCTACAGGACATAAACAATGTTAAGGATGAGAGCTTCTGTAAAGTTTGGAAGGTAGGAGACGAGATACTGGCAGAAGTAAAGCTGTGAGGACCGGCCGTGAGTCGTGCTTCGGTAGCTCAGATGGTAGAGCACTTGCCCGCGAAAGGCAAAGGTCCCGAGTTCAAGTCTCGGTCGGGCACACAGTTTTAATCTGCCAGGAAGCTTCATATCAGCGCACACTCCGCTGCAGAGTGAAAATCTCATTCCGGAATGTTAAGGATGGTTCTTAACATTTCTCCCATCACACCGTCGCTTAAACTGACGTAAACTTTGGTGAGGGGCAGGGATGGAACATTGTTTACTTGCTTAAATAAATAGCCACGTCTATATAATTAGCAGTAACTTCTGAAACGAACTTGCGTTCAAGAACATATTCAGGATTTTTATCTAAGTCGTAGTTATCCAAATGATCCTCAGATTCGTGTCAATCACCCCAGAAAGCATTTTAGTGGAACGAACAACGCATGCATAATTGCTACTGGGAGCCATGTTTTTGGCACTTAACCCTATTTAGTTGCACATCATCAGCGAGAATTTGAAATTTGGGATAGCACAATCATTCCTCGGTTTTGTAGTGGGACTATCAACTAATATGAGCAAGGAACATCATGTAGCATGTTTTACTTGCAATAATCCTGTTTCTCATCGACTGGTCCTTAAAAGTGTATACAGTCGAGTTCTTCAAATGTGCGTTAATGTTGTCAACTTACGAAATGAGTTTCATTCGGCATAATGATATGCGCTGTCTTCTCCAGCTCAACTTTACCACACACGAGAAGCTGGTCTGGACTTTCAGGTTATCTTGCGCTCGGGCGTCATCGTGTTTGCTTGCACGATGTGCTCTGCGGGCCATTATGCTGTCACGTGTCACAGGCGCTCGGCTGTGCGCCTCCGGACACGTTGATGCCACGTCAGGATGTGACCTTGCTCCCGTCACGACGGCCGGACGTACGACAGTCACTTGCGCAAAATGATCGTGGCGTTCTGAAAGTGATGGTGAAAGCGCCGACAGGCTTCGCGAATAATAAACCAGTGACGTGAAAGTGTTTGCAGCTCTCGGAGGCTATAACACAGCCGGCCTTCCAAGGACGGATAAACTCAACTAACAAATAATAACTCATGTTTTCACTGTTCATCAGAGGAATTTTCCGAGGGACTTGAAAGCACAGAGTCAAATTTATGGTACATGGTTTTTTATTACGATTACTTAAAGTATTTCATTTCTTCAGTAGATAAAGAATTTTTAACCCCATCCAGACAATACGCAAAAAACCCTGAAACACCGCCTCTGGTTGGTTCATTGATTTTGGGGGAGGGGACCAAACTGCGACGTGATCGTCTCATTGGCTTAGGGAAGGATGGGGAAGGAAATCGGCCGTGCCCTTTCAAAGGAACCACCCCGGCCTTTGCCCGAAGCGATTTATGGAAATCAAATAAAACAAATCTAGATAGTTGGATGCGGGTTTCAACCGTCGTCCTCCCGAATGCCAGTTCAGTCTGCTAACTACTACGCCTCCTCACTCGGTGCCGCCTCTGGCCTTCTTGGATGACGCAATGTGTATAATGCACTGTGCTCCCTCATCTAATATACCTAGGACGTTAGCTATTTCGTACACCTCTGATCTCTAATCGTCTGCTCATCATTTTCTTGATCTTTTTGTCAGTGGTCGTACTTGTGAGACAGCTTCACGTGGATCAGCTTTAACAAATGAAGGTCAAGTTTTGAATTCAGCTATGTTCTAAAAGATTGGCTTCTCATTAACTCCAAATAAATTTTTCTTTTAGATGGACCTTGAAAATGGCATTCCATCCTAGATCATCCATTTCAATGAGAAATCGAGATACGACCGCTTTAATACACCTAAAATCGAATCTATTCGGTTGTTCCACTTGACATTTCACTTACAGTATTTCAAATTATGCATTAATATATAACAGCGAGATTATACTAGGCCTTGGAATTTCACTTTACCCTCCTGTTCGCGTTAAGTATTGTACTAGGTGGTGGTGGTGGTGGTGGTGGTGGTGGTGGTAATGTACAGTGCGATCAGCTGAGCTGTCTTCTCCCAGAAGTATGGCCCACAATTAAATGAATAATTTTTTTGTTATTATTAATATAAGATGTAATTTTATTTCATCACCGCAACTTTTTCCCTAATTTTATTACAACCTTTTCTTGTATACCATATTTCTTCCTTCCACAATACCTACATAAGTAGCCCATCTTTCTATGATTACGCTTGGATGTTGTATATGCTTCCATCATATCAAAATGGAACTTCGCCAATTTCAAATAGCAGTTCTTGCGTGCTTTCTCTCATCTATGTTCTCGTAGAGTGTTTATTCTTTTTCTGCTTCTTTCCTTTTAAAACTGTCGTTGTTCATCTGATTTTCTGTTTCGATTCGAACATACTTAAATTCTTGAACGTTCATTATTTTCACGTTCTCTTCACTTGAGTATTATTCGCCGCGCTCCTTCCCTTAGTCTTTTGTTTCGCTTATGTATGCCACCAGATTTCATTGTGACTTCGCTTCACACTGCATAAGCAAACAAAGAAAGGAACAGGATCTTTTTGTAGGAAATTGAATGTAGTTAAATTTTGTACTGCGATACATTTTCGCTCTAGGACGCGGATTTAGAGTTGTTCAACGAAAATGCGTTTGAAGGTCATTTTCGTACCTTTTTCTTCAACAATTCGGAAACTAGGGCCTCTAGCGAAAGCGTATCCCAGTACCAAATTCAACTACATTAAATGTGCCACAAAAAGTTGCTGTTCCCTTTTAATGCTGGACTAACAGTTTGCGCGTAGCGAGCCAGAGAATATAAACACCTTGCAGTAGTGTTTGAAGGTTTTGTGAGTTGCATGAACCCCATTGGTAGTGGTAATGAGTGTAAGAACTGGTATTTCTACTAGTGAACGAGGATGGAGTACTGAACAAGATTACATCAGTATTTACTTCATTTGCAGACTAATAATTATGCCTATTAGGACTATTATGTTTTTTACGTTAGTTAGTATCTCTAAGTACATGTGGCAAGAGCAAGCCACTAATGCTTATTTTCCTCCGAGCTGCAGTTCAAGTGTTAAAGTGTGCTACGTGGACGTAAAACAGTTAGTCTACCGACTGGCTTAGTCCACTTGCTGGTGCAGTTACATCAGGGAGCAAATGATCAGACGTGTTTGTGGAAAGACTGTTCGACTCAAAGGAAAAGCAACCAACATAACTTATGCCCGTTACACTCTGTAAGTATAATAACTGACGTTATATTAGGCCAGCATTACTACAAATCTATCAGCATAGTTGAAGGTTGATAAATGCGTTTGCTGTCTCCTCCAGAACTGAATGCGACGTCATGTGATTAAAACGCTGCAGCTATAAAGAAATAGGTTGGAACTTCTCAAAACTGGCGGACAATTCAATCAAATGGAAAGTATCTCCTTCCCATTTGTTCAAGAGCTGTAGTTTCAGCGATCCATCAGGTGCTCGCTCTCTCCCTGACCTAATTTCAACCGTGCGGCCACTGTCACCGCTCTGGGAAGACGCGCAATCTCGCTTCTTGCCTTGTCCGTACCAGGGCCGCCTCATCCATATGCAAACATCCGGATGCTCTAGTTGGACGCAAGGCAAAACACAGTCTTTGAGGACGTACCAAGGCTGCTCACCTTCTCCTTTGAGGTTACTGACTTATTTGACGACCACTGTCCGCTACGCCGTTAAAGACTGACAATTCGTAATTCAGTTTGATTCGCGTACGTAGTAGGATAGTGTAATTCTGGATTTAATCCAGATGTTTAAATGTTTGCTCTGCCTTACCATTGAGTCCACGCTTATTTCGAATCAGTCCTCATGACTGAAATACTCATTTCTGACAAACATTTCTGACAAACGCACTTGTTAATCAGACCGTCTATCTTGGCAACCGGAATCACTTTTCAAATGCTATGTTAAAGGCGATCTTAGGCATGTTTCGTTAAAAGCGGTACCTTAGCTACCAATGAACATTACAGTTTCATATTACTGCTGAAAGAATAAATATCGAATGCAGTAATCTTTCGCGATTTGTCTTATATAAACAATGTACTGCAACAAATACGAAGCTAATACTTAATTGCGACATAGTTTCCAGTTATTGCTAAGTATAAAAAATCACCTAATTTACTTCAGGATGGTGTACCCTGCTAGTGTAAATGTAATTATTTTTCCTTGAAATTGTCTTTGCGTGAGTACTCAACTATATGATTCGCTAAGCCTCCAACGTATACGAGGTCACCGAGGCTTGTAGGTTTGAAACCTAGGGTTGAAAAAAAAAAATTTCTCCGACTGTATTTCTACATCTACATCTACATCTATACTCCGCGAGCCACCTTACGGTGTGTGGCGGAGGGTACTTATTGTACCACTATCTGATCCCCCCTTCCCTGTTCCATTCACGAATTGTGCGTGGGAAGAACGACTGCTCGTAAGTCTCCGTATTTGCTCTAATTTCTCGGATCTTTTCGTTGTGATCATTACGCGAGATATATGTGGGCGGTAGTAATATGTTGCCCATCTCTTCCCGGAATGTGCTCTCTCGTAATTTCGATAATAAACCTCTCCGTATTGCGTAACGCCTTTCTTGAAGTGTCCGCCACTGGAGCTTGTTCAGCATCTCCGTAACGCTCTCGCGCTGACTAAATGTCCCCATGACGAATCGCGCTGCTTTTCGCTGGATCATGTCTATCTCTTCTATTAATCCAACCTGGTAAGGGTCCCATACTGATGAGCAATACTCAAGAATCGGACGAACAAGCGTTTTGTAAGCTACTTCTTTCGTCGATGAGTTACATTTTCTTAGAATTCTTCCTATGAATCTCAACCTGGCGCCTGCTTTTCCCACTATTTGTTTTATGTGATCATTCCACTTCAGATCGCTCCGGATAGTAACTCCTAAGTATTTTATGGTCGTTACCGCTTCCAATGATTTACCACCTATGGCATAATCGTACTGGAATGGATTTCTGCCCCTATGTATGCGCATTATATTACATTTATCTACGTTTAGGGAAAGCTGCCAGCTGTCGCACCATGCATTAATCCTCTGCAGGTCCTCCTGGAGTACGTACGAGTCTTCTGATGTTGCTACTTTCTTGTAGACAACCGTGTCATCTGCAAATAGCCTCACGGAGCTACCGATGTTGTCAACTAAGTCATTTATGTATATTGTAAACAATAAAGGTCCTATCACGCTTCCCTGCGGTACTCCCGAAATTACCTCTACATCTGCAGATTTTGAACCGTTAAGAATGACATGTTGTGTTCTTTCTTCTAGGAAATCCTGAATCCAATCACAAACCTGGTCCGATATTCCGTAAGCTCGTATTTTTTTCACTAAACGTAAGTGCGGAACCCTATCAAATGCCGGGAAAGGGGAGCAGAGTTAGTGGCTAAAGGTTCCTGAGCACCAGATTTTGTGTCAGTATTCTCGATTACATTCTAAGCCTTTCTGCAGTGTCTCGTGGAGTGAGGGAATGTGAAACTCTTGATACTAATCCGTCCGTCGTATTGGGATGTTCAGCTCGGCGTCCATCTTGGTGCTATTCCAGAACAACAGGGTATTTGCTGGAGCTAGGTTTCACCTTCTCCCTGTTCTCTCACCATCATGCAACACAAACGTGACGTCACACTACACATACAATTTAAGTTTCCTTTGGTTGTTATGTTTTGGCCTCTGAAAGATAAGCTTATTAATTACAATCGACATGTTTATTTTACCTTCATACACAATGCTTATTCATTCTGTTTTACTATTTTTGTATCTATAACTTTGCCTTTGTCCAACATCTGTTCACGTTTAAACTGCTTCTGAACTTGAACGTAAAAGAATTACTTGAATGTTCTCTACTATCTCTTTTAACAAGAAACATTCTGTGGAAGTCTTTCTCAATGGATCAAAGGCGATCTAAGTTGGCTGCGTAAGGAGCAGTGCCAGCAGTGTGTGTAATCTTCCCCACAGGGTGAGTGGTTGTTGAGTACGTGTGTTCAGAAAATCTCTTTGGACTACCAGAGTTCATGCTGTTCCTGGTAGATGACATCAGACTGGTGGTTCTCTTGCTTCTTCTCGGACGTGCGCTTTACTTCGCCTTGTATGGTTGGAAGCGATCGTGTGAAAATTTCACTTTAGGAATATCGCTCTGTTCTACACGGAGTACGCTAAATTGGTTAATGTTCGCCTGTACACTTGCGTTAACCGCGATTACGAATATATGATCGTTTCGGCCAGGGAAGGTTTTGGTATCGCGTGTTGTAACGTATATATTCGATTCTTGGCGATCAAAACATCTGGACGGTTACCTCACGAATATTATGAGTGTATTCAGAGAAAATTTTCTTCACTCCACATCCTTTTAAATGAACTTAATGCTGAAACTGATCCAATTAAAGTTGTCTGTTTTATTAACACTTTTATATTTCCAGGCTTGTATCACAGCGATTGTTAATCCAACACTGTTTTGCAGAGCCATATTTAAATATTCAAATGCTTACTAGACTTCCAACAGACTGACGTTTACAGGAACTAAATTGAAAAAAAACTTTTGATTTACTTAATTCCGGACCTTCATAATTTCACTTTGTGATTGAAAACCTACTGACATGTTGACACGCATCGCACTGCTGCGTGATGTGAAGCATGACGATTAGCGTCGTAATGAAGCTTGATACTGAGCAGTCAGGGAATATTGAACATTTACACGTTGCTATATAGATCCTAGTTAGTATTACTATCCGTATATGTTTGCTCTACACATAAGTTAATAATATCACAGCCTTGATTGTTGGAAAGATATGTCACGGGAGCTAGCTAACGTTTACTATTACCTTTTTCTTTAGGTACTTTCAAAAATTTCGGAATCTTTATACAGGGTATATGAGTGGAGATATTTCTATTGTTAACTGAGGACCATGTACTGAACAACATTACCTCAGCAGTTATGTCAACGCGAGGAAAGGGGGTCATTGTGAAGGGACGATGAAAGCCCTTTCTGATTACGAGACTGAACTACACTGCAATTCTGGATCATCAAACTGACAGTAATTGTTTTTTCTTTTGTTTTTCTAGATGTGCAGAATGCCGTATGATATCGTTACGACTACAGCATTGGGTAGAACTACAGGAGAACTTAAACTATAGTTTTTTATTTTATTTTTTTAATGGAAACCCTTATCTGCTTTTGTTGTTGTGGTGGTGATGGTAGGGGTGGCGGTGGTGGTGGTTGTCTTCAATACGAAGAATGGTTAAATGCAGCTACTGCCTAGTCTACACCGTGGAAGTCTCTTCATCACTTGTCAACTGCTGCAAAATATGAACATTTGTGAATTTGTTTAGTGTAGCCATGCATTGGTCTTCTTCCCCCCACTTTCTTCCATCACAAAACTGACGATTCCTTGTTACCTCTCGCTATGTGCTTTCGACTGATACCTTCTTTTATTCAAAATGAACCTTAAATCAGTTTGTCCCCAAAAATTTTTAATATCTCTCAATTAGTTACCCTAGCTACTCATGTAATCGAAAAATCACATTTAAAAAGCTGCTATCCTTCTACTGTGTGCTTCAATCCCAGGCTACACTCCACCCAAGCACCTTCATGAAAGTTTTCCCGCCTCTTCAATTCATAATTTATATTATAAAATTCCTCGTATTGAGAAGTCTCCAGTCTTCTGTCCTTAAATATCTTTTCCCGTTACTGTATTCCGATACATCTTAAAGGCGTAATATAATCACTGTGTCAGCATGATACTACAGACTAACTGAAAACGTCGTCGCCACCTTTGTGATCAGACAGCGACCCTGTAAACGAGGTGAATGTACCAATGTTTGACAAGAGAAACGTCATGGGGTTGCAGAGAGCGTTTTTCTAGACTCTGGATTCTACAATTTGCTGTACGTGTGAGTCGTCGTATAGCTCTCGCCGTTAGGCTTCATTGAAACTGGTGACCATATTGTAAATTGCGTACGTAAAACTGAAAACCAATGAACTGAGATCTGCAAGTGTTAGCTTTTGAAATGAATGGGAAGAAGATTCCAGGTGATTTCTGTTTTAGATTCCCTAATACAAATGAGCAACCTGATGTAGTGCCTGAAGCACAGGATCCACATTCAGAAGAGATATACTTCAAATTCTTGTCCGGATACCAACAGACAAGTTTCTAAATCCCACGATGCCTCATTAAGTAAAAAAACAAAAACACAGCTGCTACCAGTTTGATTGATCAGTACAGCAAAATAACATCACGCCTGAAAATCAGCTACAATTCATCGCAGATTTATGTAACCTGTTTTTTGATCTTCAGTCCGAAGACTGGTTTGATGCAGCTCTCCACGCTACTATTTGCTGTGTAAGTTTCTTCATCTCCGAGTAACTACCGCAACCTATATTCATTTGATTCTGCTTACTCCATTGACGCATAGATTTCGCTCGCTCCACAGTTTTTAGCCCCTACACTTTCCTCCAGTGCCAAACAGCATTTCTCCAGTACTGGATGTTTACTATCAACCAATCCCTTCTCTTAGTCACGTAGTGCCATATAATTACTTTCTTCAGAATTCGATTCACTACCTCCATATTAGTTCCTTCGTTTGCCCGTATAATCTTCATCATTCTTCTGTAGCACCGTATTAACAAACCTACTTTTTTCTTATTGCTCTACTAATCGTCCACATATCATTTCCGCACAAGGCTACACTTCACACAAAAACAGAAAGACTTCATATCACTTAAACGTATATTAGATGCTAACAAATTTGTCTTTTTCATAAATACTTTTTTTACAATTGCCAATCTTCACTGTATATCCTCTCTAATTCGGTAATCGTCAGCTATTTAGCTGCAAAAATAGCAAAACTCGCCTAATACTTCTAGTGTCTCATTTCCTAATCTAATCTGCTCATTATCGACTGATTTAGTCCGATTACCCTTGTTTTGCTTTTGTTGATGTTTATATCCTCCTTTCAAGACACAGTCAATTCCGTTCAACTGCTATTCAGAGTCCGTTGCTGTCTCTGACAGAATTAAAGTGTCATCGACAAACCTTAAAATTTTTATCTTTTCTTCGTGAACATTAGTTCCCTTTCTAAAGTTCTCCTTGGCTTCCTTTATTGCTTCTTCGATGTACAGATTTAATAACATCGGAACGGGCTAAAACTGTATCTCACTACCTTCTCAACTACTGCTTCCCTTTCACCCCCTTCGATTCTTATGATTGCTATCTGGTTTCTGTAGAAGTTGTAAATCACCTTTAGCTTCTGTGTTTTACCCCAGCTATCTCTGAAATATTCAACAGCTTAGTCCTGTCAACATTGTCAAAAGATTTCTCTAATTCTGTAAACGCTATAGATGTGTGCCTTCTTCAAAGCATCTGCTGACAAGACGTATACGCCAAAGCTAATTCCCGCACGTTTTGCGCGGAACGGAGTTCGCTACTGACATGTGCAGCAAGCACGAATGTAAATGTAGCCCCCGTCCGTTACATACTGGCAAATTTAATTAACAGTGCTGCACTTATTGTTCGTTTTTTGATGTGTTCTTGCAATGAGATGTATTTTATACTCTATAAATGTAGTGACGAATGCTGAAACGATCTATAATGGGCCCAATCATTTTTATTCATTTTATTATTGCTGGCTACTGCTGTGTTTTCAGTATGCAATTTGTAGTGAACTTTTAAGCCGGATTTTTCATCGATGCACAGTGAAACAAGTACGTATTTTGCCAGTGATATGTCTAACTTTAATGAATATATTGATTGCAGCAGCAGTCATTTGAAATGACCTTAGGTCGAAATTGTAACCGTGGAAATTGTAAGAAATTGTAGAGTCAGTGGTGCATATGATGTCATTTAAATCATTTATTTTATGTGCGGATTAAATTAATTTTTTAACGTTTTCATCAAGAATGATCGTACTTCATTTTCTTTATCTCGGTTTTGCTTTTAATACACATTCGGTAAAGTAATTATACGAGGGCGTGCTGAAAAGTTACGCTTCCGAATGTTTTATATGAAAACTCTTAAAGTTTTTCAATAAAACAAACGTCATTAACATTACACGTCATGTCTACATATTTGCAGCCGTCTGCCGCTAATGGGCTCCGAACTGTAGTGCGCAATATGGCGATGTGTAAAGTGACTATGACGGTGCGTGAGAAACAGCGACTATGTTGAGAAATAAATATGTGGACGTGAAGAATAAAGATGTACAATGTTAATGAATTGTTTTTGTTCAGAAAGCTTAAAGAGCCTTCACATGAGAAACATGGAGGCATTACTTTTCAGCGCGCCCTCGTAGCTTTCAAGATTTAATGTAGTGTCATGGACACTATTATAATGTTTGTGAAAAGGACTTTGTTTTTCATGATAAATTCGCTTTCCAACTTGCACCGATTTTCTTTTTGTGATTAGGATCTACGTATTCAAACGTATACCCTTTCCAAGGAAATATGTTTGCTTTGTACCACAACTGGTAAACTTAAATATAATTTATGTCTGAAGAAAGTTCAAACGTGATTTTGCATATATCCATGTGTATTTAAAAGAAAAACACTTTTAGGCACTTACATTCTACCCGTTTTTGCTCTTCACAAGAGACGACAAGCACACAAAGTCGATAGCTGTATTGCTATACGAGTCGCTCGAAACATTCCTTATAAATTCCGGTAAGCGGAATTTTCCGAGGCTGTGATTTTTTCAACACATTTTTTGCGAGTACTGTTGCCGAGCGAAATATGTGAAAAATGCGACACGAGAGCACAGACTTGAATCTGGATTATGTATGTATACAGCAGTCTCCATTTCAGGCAATTAAAAAGCACAGCTAAAAGCGTAAATTTAAAAGGGAATCGAAACAGTCAGCTCATTGAATTATTCCTATGAGTACTGTTAATTGACTCCGCTCGTACATACTGAAATTAAACAAGTAATAAACGTATTCAAAGTTATGGGTGCACAAATGACTCCTTACTTTCGACATATAATAACAGGGCGTTGATCTGTATCTAGAATCAGGCTAACTTTATCTCTTGTCCAAATCTGTAAACTTGGTAGGGAAAGAGTGGCCGGCTTTCCGCATCTCGTTTTCATATTTTTGCGTCATCGGTATAGTCGTTAATAACTCTTTAAGTACTTGCTATTTCCGTATATGCTTAGATTCAAACATTTATCGTTCAAACTTATTCCATATTTTTAAGAAATACCATTGTTCTTTTCTTTTTATTTTGCGTTCATTACAGTCAAATTTGTCTTCAAGTTCTTGGCCAATTTAGTTAATTCTTTGTTAAGATTTTCAGCTCAATTTGATATCTGCGATATTATAAACCAGAGAGTATAACTTAAGTTTTCTTGGTACAAGGCCCTATCAGTCAATGGCTGAAACATAATTAGTTAGATAAACACGTTTTGCAGGATATTCTTAACTTGTGTTTGCTACAGAAAATCTGCTGCAGTTTTTACAGCATTCTAAAGAACGCGAAGCAGTAGGATGTAGTGATGCAAAACTTGTCAAGGAGTCAGTCAAGTATTTCACAGACAATATTCTAAGTACACCACATATGGCAAAGCGCATTTTCACTGCCATTTCTACGGATGTAGCGTACAACGACACCCTTGATACCGATGTCTGTCCATCTTGTACAGAACCCATGTAATTTAACTTGTAAGGATCTGCATCGTTATGTGGCAGTTTATGCCCGAGCTGGCACGCAACCTATTTTATAAAGTAAAATGTACGTCCTAACAGACAGAATAGTCCATTCCTTAACATTGCATGAAAACTGCAGACAGTATTCACTACAGCCAATTCTTGCACTGATAATTATTTCTCCTTTCTTTTTATTACAGTGAGGAAGACCTATTATTTGTTATATAGCAGTTGGGGCCTTCTTTAGCTGGCTCGTGAGAGGTGAGTTAACTTAGAATGATTGGAGTGTCATGAACCTGTTTGGGGCTGAAAACCTTCCCCAAGCAAGTATAGAGCAGGGAAGGCGCAGTGTCCCATGTCTGCACATTAGGCACGCGAGAGGGAGGTCTGCTCGCAATAAAAACTGCGTTGTGTGATACTAGACGGAACCGTTTTTGGAGGCAGAGGCGTGAAAGCCAGGTAAAAACTCAGAGCTTGAGGCCACGTGACCAGCCCTCATCGCGACTGTGCGGGACTGCTTGAAAGAAGGTCTGTAGTTGCCTCACAATAATTACAGGATGGTTATGCTTAGACTCTCGTTACTTCAAATGGCCCCGATGAAAAACAAGTGATCGCAGGACAATGAATCTTTTGGAAGCATTTGTAAGGAGAAATAACGAATAAACCATTGAGCGCAACACATTTTAATTTCTACGTAAGAGAGTAATATTTGTTAATTATGAACCAAGTTTAAATTCCAGGTTACAAACGTTTCTCAGTGTGACAATTTGCATCCACAGCAGCCTTGAACTGCACTAGGGAATGCTTTATCTGTTGCCGAAAACATCTAAAGTGGAATGCAGACCATATGTAAAGACATTGCATTCCCCGAAAGTCGATAATATTTTTTTTCTTTTGTGCATTACCTTGTCATAGTACGTATGTATCATTTATTTCAACTATTCCTTATTTGTTAATACGTCACATTGTTTCTTCATTCATTTTGCTACTGTTTTATATTTTATATTGTACGAATATGAATTCTCTGGTTTTATATGCTTTGTAAACCTTTGGTTAGGCTAAGAAAAGTACTGTGTCAGACAGAGAGCGAACGACTATCGAAAGAGAGCGTGCGAGCTTGTGTGGTATTGTGGTCGGCTCGCGGGTGACAAACGATGCAAAGTTCGGCGTGAAAGACGGTGATACGCGGAGGAACAATTAATTACAGTACGTCCGCTGTGCTAATAGGAGATCGTGCATTATTAAGTGAACAGTAAAACCTGAAAAGTATATCGAGTGTTTGCGGTGACGATTTTACATACTGTGCGAACTTGTGACAATTAGCCGTGAACCAGACACCATTGTCGTGTGGAGACACTAACTGTTAGAATTGCGTGGAAGTGGAACAAACCAAAATGTTAAGCAAAAGAACAGTACTCTGATTTGATCAAGAAACATTTATTATATCATCCAAACTGTCTTACAGACGACGACGTAAATTGAACTGATGTTTAACGGACTGTTATAGTGATAAACACATGTGACTGTTTCCCTGTGGCAACACCGTGAAATAACTGTGCGAAGTATTGGCATTAACCGGCTATATATCGTAAATACTAAAGACATTGCATAATTCCGCCCTACCCACACCGCGTGATTAATAAACTTTTAACAATGAAACGTCGCGCGCGTAACGACAACGCACACACTGGAACTATTATTATCACGCCAGTGCTGCCAGCTGATTCGACTACAACGGAGACGTGGATCACCGCCGTAACTGGAATATTAATGAAACAGGAGGATCCATCATTATCTTCACGCCACGACCCGGGATTAACTTCACACATCCCCCGCGCGGACCACCGCTGACGTCATCGCACTGCCTGCAGCAACAGTTAAGACATTAAAAGAAAATTATTACGCTCTCTCTCATTTCAAAATGAAAGACAATAACAGGTAAATTATCTATTTAGTTCCAATAAATATTCTTTCCATTATTTCGTCTTGTTGACAGTGTTGAAAACCCGTCCAATTAAAGTTCAATTAATAATTTTCTTTCAAAATTCTTCTCAGACATTTTGCTGCTCATCATAATTTTATTGTAATGTTTGTGTGTAACTTCTTTTGGAGGGAGTACATATTCTATTTTTGTGTAGTAAAATTAGCCACTATAAAATCACGTATATTACCAGCTGATGCTGTCCGTCATTACTGGTTGAAAACTGACGAATAGTATTTTTGCACCTTTTTTCCCATTGGTTGGCAGCTTCAAAACAAAATTACGTATTTTTTGGGCATCTAGCAGATTCGCTATGTATACGTAGACCCTATAATTTATTTATTTTTTACTTTTGCAGGTTTACTGGAATTATATTGTCTTTAATTGTTCATTTGGGCCCCGCTAAACTGATTTATCGCATCTATATAATAATTGTACTGACTTACCTAATTTATTTTTTTATTACGCAAACATTGGCATACCACATTTAGATTAAAACTGATGCCTTATTGGCCCCTCGTATGATTCTGCACGGTCTGACAAAGATTATGTATTTTTTTTTTCGTCCATGACTAACAGGGGTAGTCATATTCCTTGTATAGGTCACGTTTTATTATTTAAAAGGGTTTTTTCAGAAGTAGAGAACCAGTTTCTTTACACATACGATGTTCAGCTGTAGTGATACAGCTCAAGCACTGCTTGAAGAATGCACATTGTGTCCCGAATCGTCAGCCATGGCAACAGTAACTTCAACAATTTGTTGGACAATATACCATCGGCCTCTTCCAAGACCAATTCCTAAGTCGCCAGTTAATTCGACCTTCCAAATCACGTTTTTCAACCATCGTGCAGAATGTGGACCTCTCTGTATTCTTTTAATGCGTCGATATTCGCGAAGAACGCCAGTACTATTGCTGTTGTTTCGATAAAACAGCTTTACAGGTAAGGCACTGCTCACCTTGTCTGGACCCATGTTGACTGTCGACAGCTAAGATGCACACTGATAGTTGCGTTTCAACCTTATATCACGATAGCAATACCAGCTCCTAACGGCAAGACACAAACACTACTGACAACGCAAATCCTAGAACGCACAGTCTAAACATCATTTCCACAAACTTGAGTACCCATACTGTGAAGTATTCCATCAACAATGTCTCAAGGAGCGAAAGTTAAACTATAACCACCCTGTATTTTCGCAGAAAGTTCAATTTCACGCTTGTGTCTACGTGCAAGGCTTTTGGTTGGCAGTGGTTGGAAGTAGGTCATGTAGTGGAAGAATTTTCTGCCTTCCCATCTGCGCCATACCATTATAGGTTAGCCAAAATCCTAGAGAGTAGGAATTTGTTAGACTTGTTTATAACGTTCTTGATGGCCAGAACTCGCAGAAACTCCTGCAGTTGCCCAGCGAGGTTCCTACGTCGGCAGATCCAGCTAAGTTTCGGAGAGTAAAGTCAGAACATGTTTGCAGCCAGGACGTCCAACAGTACACTTGCTTCAGACACGTTGAAAAATATATTCACGACAGAAATACATGTCTCCGACTTAGAGCAGAGTACAGAGGCGCCGCCCGTGGTGACCGAGCGGTTCTAGGCGCTACAGTCTGGAACCGCGTGACCGCTACGGTTGCAGGTTCGAATCCTGCTTCGGGCATGGATGTGTGTGATGTCCTTAGGTTAGTTACGTTTAATTAGTTCTAAGTTCTAGGAGACTGATGACCTTAGAAGTTAAGTCCCATTTTGCTCAGAGCCATTTGAACCATTTTGAAGTACAGAGGCCGGTATTAACCCAGAATTTTCAGTCACTACTGCAGCCGTCTAGCACATTCGCACCATTTAGAAATGGTAATCATGAGCGGTAACCAATCACGGAGGCGAGAGACACACGAAACTAGTTAGATTGCATCAGATTTTAATTGCACAGTTTTAACATTCGCAGCAAGCTATTGGTGTTCATATTTGCTTTTCCAGGGTACTTTCTTTAATTCGTTAACCGTTTATGCAGCCACTTGCCGTTTTTACTCTCATTAAATGTTTATTTGATATCTTATGGCAACAAACCAAATTGTTGCAGTGACCAGTAGTTTCCTTTTGTAGTTAGGTGAGTCCTTTCATTAATAAATCTGTATATGGTGTGGGCCCATAATTGGGTCAACCGCCGTAATGTTCATTTAATAAGAGTTTATTCGTTGTGTGAAATGGTTTCACTTAAATTTGCATGAACATATTGTTAACTTCCCTTCCCCATTGGCCTCCAGAGACAGGACTTGCAGCATCCTAGGCGTATGCTAAACAGTTCAACTAATACCTCACACGGTGAAGATTTTTGAGCTACCTCTTCAGTATTTGTTTTCCATTTCCATGTATGAAGTAGAAACTTGACAACTTCTGTCTACAAATTTCCTAGTTTTTTGCAATTAGTAGATTCCCAGTCACTTTTATAATTACTTATTTACACACGTGTTTCACTTTGAGTGGCTGCTACCTAACATTTGGCACTTGTTGGGGCACATTGTTTTTTGTGTAGCCTTGTTTATTTTGTTGTAGCAAATAAAGTGAAAATAAAATACTTTGTTTTGAGGCGTAATGAATATGCATGTGATTGAGAAGAAGAGCATACATTTTTCCCATGTGATTAAAGTAAATGGAACTTCCAAAATAAACTAGTTCTCACGATCAGTCATCGAGTACCAATAACGGTAAAATACCGTATCTTCGTCACTGAGTGTGAAGATACAGTTCGTGGAACGTTTATGACACAAATCTGGCTCCTAACGTCTTCATTCTAAACTATTATATAAAGCGTGCCTTTTATCACCCACGTACAACGTATCCTCATTTATGTATTTCCAGCATTGCGTTTGTATCACGATCAGAAACTCAGCATATTTGTAATATATGAATTAAAGTTTCCGGCTACGTTACACAAACAATATTTTCACTAGTGACTACTTTCGAACTTTCCGTTGATTCTCAAGCCATTGCCTATATTAGAAGGGACAATGTTACTAACAAAACATGAAATATAAAGTTTTGTGTGCACAGGTTATAGCAGTACAATAAAACTTTTGTGACATACTTGCATTTTTAATGTTCCACCGTACGTACTACATTTGTTTTTATATCAGAACAATATAAAAAATGTTTTCTGACTGTGTTACAGTTGTCTTGATACATTCAAGATTCGACAGGCGTCTTTAGTTGTTAAGACACAAGAATTTGACAGGCGCCTTTTGTTGTTTATTGTGTGTCCGTATGCTCCTCCTCTCAGAGGTAATAATGTTTCAGTTATATGCATAGGTAGTATATTGGTAAAGGTCTCAGACATTATCGCTCTGTTTTATAAATTACTGATGTCATAAGCCAACTGCGTTATGAACCTTTTTAAAAAGAGCTTTTGTGAAGCACAAAACTTATTGGGGTTGGTATCGGCGGTAGTACAAAAATTTTACATGTGGTACCTAAAGGAAGGAATTCAGACATACTTTAACAATGGGAAATATATAAACGGAAGATTAGGGAGCAGAAAAAGATGATGAACGAACAGCCCAAATTTTATATAGTAATTTTTTACCCTTATTAAAAATGATTCATGATTCAGTATGGCAATTAGCTTATAATATATCAATACTTTATAAAACAGTGCCACAATGTCTGAGTCATTTACCAACACAGCATGTACGCATGTAGCTGAAACATTATGATTTCTGAGAAACAAGGCACATGGGCGCATATCAATAATTTATAAAACAGTGTGATAATGTCTGAGTCATTAACCAACACAGAATTTATACACGTACTTGAAACATTATGATTTCTGATAGACAGAGCATATGGACACATAATAGTCAACTGCAGACGCCCATCGAATCTTGAATATATCAGTTCAACTGTAATACAATCAAGTAACATTTGTTATATTGTTCTGATGTAAAAAAAGTATTATGTACAGTGAAACATTACAAATGCAAGTATACCACAAAAGATTTACTGCCCTGCTGTAATCACTCATCTCTGCTTCAAGGAGCTTATTCCCTCTTGGCTTTAAACGCAATTAGAGTGAATGTAGTACGTTCTTGCTTCAATACGTATGGAGGTATGGTAAACATGGAAGATAAATGTGAACACAGACGAAGGGGTACGATAACAAGCTCGTAAAAATCTCGATTCATGTTCACATTTAAAATAACATTCACCAATTTAGTATAACATGTTATATTTCATATACAAACGCAGTTCAGCGGACCTTGAGACATCGCCGTACCATACAAATACAACAGACAAAAGAAAATCATTACGTATTTCAATTAACGCCCTACATATTATTCGATGTGTGGAACAGCACTGTACTGAAAATTGGATGTGGGAATAAAAACCTTGCAATTCCAATGTTAAATTCGACTGCAAAATGTGTCACGGAATGAAATGTAATGCTCTCTATCTACACTCTGGAAAATCACGTGAATTGTAATCAGGTAAATACAGTGCAAGCGAGCCAACCATCTCGAGATCGGGCGAATATGTGCAATTCACTATCAGAAGACAAAGAATCTAGACTAAAAGGTAGAAGCAAAACATCGACATCATGTCAGCAGGCTGAAGACAAACAGAATTTAACATTCCTCTGTAGTCAGGCTCATATTTTTCCGTCTACCGGCCACAGGATCTGGCGACCCAATTAGTCGGCCAAGCTGCCCAGTGGGTGAGTCCCTTCCGAGCTCACGGAACTTGGTAAGACAAATTCCAGGTTCCACCACAGACGTAATATCTCAGCAGACGGATAAGTGACTGCAGACAAGTACCTATAGATGTACAGGTATCCACGAATACGCGCCTTGCACAGGTCAAAAATTTTGGGGGAAAGTTCTAAAGGGCAGGCAAGTTCCCCATGTATTGTCCTGTTGGCTGAATTTAGAGAATCAGTGTTCCGGATAAAACGTAAAACAATTCTGTTGCTTTCCTTAAATATTTTCCAGTCTTGCAGTGCATGTTCAGCTCTTGATTGTTTTCTAATTATTAGCTGTTAATAAATCCGGAGTGAGAAATCTACCTAAAAATTCTTGGACTTTCAGTAGTTATAATGAAGGGCCTTTTACGTCGAGTAATGTTGCAAATTTGTGCAGACAGCTCGCCTCATAAAGAGTTTGATCCCACTCGGAAGTTGCGGGGTTATATTGCAAACTCTTACCTTGCTGAACAAGGTCTGTGATCGTTGCATGATCCTGTGGCAAATCATGAACACACCGCCAATCAGATGTCACAGCTCCTAATGAATTCATTTTGTACTGTGGACTGTATGAGGCAAGTGAAATCTCATTGATTTATTTAGCTTTACCTGGTTACATTTAGATAAGTACATACTCCTATGAAGTCGTCACTAACTCAGTTTGTAAAACGGATTATTGTTTACGATTATTAACATTTTATTAGATACATCTATTTAAACGGGAGCAGTTGCTCGTAAAAATTATGTACTTGACGTCAAGGAACCTCCCTTTAACCTGTTGTAACGCTGTCCATGTCTTGATGAATAACCCAAACAAGTACACATTAGAACATCTTATGGTGGTTCGTGATACATGTCTTTAAATCGCTAAAACAATATAATAAACTTGCACATATTCGTCCATAATCTGAGTTCGTGAAATAAAAGCACGAACGATTTTGTGATAGTGCAACAAATTCGTATAGAGCCTCTGCAAAGCAAACATAATCTACAGTAATTATATCAAATAATCATTTATAATCATCACCACTTACTTAAAACCAGTTACGTTACCCTTTTCTCTGATGAAGTACCAAACGCTGAAGAGACGGCAGTGTGGATTGAGTGGATAAACCGTTCCATGAAAACCTGTGTGCATTCACGATGTACAGATGTACTGTGTTTTGGAGACTCTAAGAGTAACAGAAGGTCCACGATTCATTCGTCGAAGTATTACGGTACAATAATTGCAATGTAATCTTCAAAGAGCCCACTATCGCTTGGTAGGGAAATCCTGAAAAGGTTATGACGGAGTAAATTATTCAATGATGAATTACTACTTGTTGTTGTGGTCTTCAGTCCAGAGACTGGTTTGATTCAGCTCTCCATGCTACTCCATCCTGTGCAAGTTTCTTCGTCTCCAAGTACCTACTATATCCTATATCCTTCCGAATCTGCTTAGTGTATTCATTTCTTGGTCTCCCTCTACGATTTTGCCCTCCACGCTTCCCTCCAACACTAAATTAGTCTTCCCTTAATGCCTCAGAACATGTCCTACCAACCGATCCGTTCTTCTAGTCACGTTGTGCCACAAGTTCCTCTTCTCTCCATTTCAATTCAGTACCTCGTCATTACTTATGTGATCTACCAATCTAATCTTCGGCATTCGTCTGTAGCACCACATTTCGAAAGCTTCTATTCTTTTCTTGTCTAAACCGTTTATCGTCCAAGTTTCATGTCCATACATGGCTACACTCCATACAAATACATTTAGAAAAGACACCCTCACACTTAAATCTATACTCGATGTTGACAAATTTCTCTTCTTCAGGAACGCTTTTCTTGCCATTGCTAGTCTACATTTTATATGTATATGTACACTTCGACAATCATGAGTTATTTTGCTCCCCAAATAGCAGAACTCATCTACTATTTAAGTGTCTCATTTTCTAGTCTAATTCGCTCAGCATCACCTGATTTAATTAGCCTGCATTACATTATCCTCGTTTTGCTTTTGTTGATGTTCATCTTATATCCTCCTTTCAAGACACTGTCCATTATGTTTAACTGCTCTTCCAGGTCCTTTGCGGTCTGACTGAATTACAGTGTCATCGACCAACCTTAAAGTATTTATTACTTCTCCACGGATTTTAATTCCTACTCCAAATTTTTCTCTTGTTTCTTTTACTGCTTGCTCAATGTACAGACTGAATAACATCGGGGAGAGGCTACAACCCTATCTCACTCCCTTCCCAACCACTGCTTCCCTTTCATGCCCCTCGACTCTTACAATTAGCATCTGGTTTCCGTACAAATTGTAAATAGCCTTTCGCTCCCTGTATTTGACCCGTGCCACCTTCAGAATTTGAAAGAGAGTATTCCAGTCAATGTTGTCAAAGGCTTTCTCTATGTCTACTAATGCTAGAAATGTAGGATTGCCACAGCGGTACTTTAACAGACAAATGTTGTCATTTATCAATTTACGCTTTACATTTCACACGTCTATTGGTATACTGAGTGAGTGTATAGATCAAATTTGTTTATTATGTTCCACATCACATTTCTGTATTTCTATTTTCCATTCCGTCTCTCGTCTGCTAGAGAGGGTGTCTGAGTGGCAGTGTGTGGTGCTTCCACGTACTATGGTTTTTGGGTAGGGGTTCTTTCAGTGGTAGTGGCAGATTAGTCAACTTTTGTGTAGAGACAGAGTATCTTCTGCTGGGGCAGAGACATTAGGGCAAACTGGTAAGAAGCTGTTGTATAAACTGCTACAAGTAGCCGGCAAATACTTTCTTGGCCCATTTCCGCTATTAGCTGGGGACCTCATTGCGGTAGCGTAGAACAGCGTTCCAGTCAATCTTACCAAAAGCTTTCTCTAAGTCTACAAATGCTAGAAACGTAGGTTTACCTTTCCTTAATCTTTCTTCTAAGATAAGTCGTAGGGTCAGTATTGCCTCACGTGTTCCAACATTTCTACGGAATCCAAACTGATCTTCCCCGAGGTCGGCTTCTATCAGTTTTTCCATTCGTCTGTAAAGAATTCGCGTTAGTATTTTTCAGCTGTGACTTATTAAACTGATAGTTCAGTAATTTTCATATCTGTCAGCACCTGCTTTCTTTGGGATTGGAATTATTATATTCTTCTTGAAGTCTGAGGGTATTTCACCTGTCTCGTACATCTTGCTCACCAGATGGTAGAGTTTTGTTAGGACTGGCTCTCCCAAGGCCGTCAATAGTTCTATTGGAATGTTGTCTACTCCCGGGGCCTTGTTACGACTCAGGTATTTCAGTGCTCTGTCAAACACTTCACGCAGTATCGTATCTCCCATTTCATCTTCATCTACATCCTCTTCCATTTCCATAATATCGACCTCAAGTACATCGCCCTTGTATAGACCCTCTATACACTCCTTCCACCTTTCTGCTTTCCCTTCTTTGCTTAGAACTGGGATTCCATCTGAGGTCTTGATATTCATACAAGTGGCTCTCTTTGCTCCAAAGGTCTCTTTAATGTTCCTGTAGGCAGTATCTATCTTACCCCTAGAGATCTATGCCTCTGCATCCTTACATTTGTCCTCTAGCCATCCCTGCTTAGCCACTTTGCATTTCCTGTCGATCCCATTTTTGAGACGTTTGTATTGGTTTTTTGTCTGCTTCATTTACTGTATTTTTATATTTTCCCCTTTTAGCAATTACAAACAATATTTCTTCTGTTACCCAAGGATTTGTACTACGCCATGGCCTTTTACCTACTTGACCCTTTGCTGCATACACTATTTCATCTCTCAAAGCTACCCATTCCTCTTCTGCTGTATTTTTTTTCCCTCTTCCTGTCAATCGTACCCTAATGCTCTCTCCGAAACTCTCCACAACTTCGTGTCTATGTTGGCTACAATAATGCGTTCACTATGCTGTTCGTAGTGGCTCACCTGTGCTCCTATATTTTTATTCATTATTAAACCTACTCATGGATTATCTTTATTTGATTTTTATTTATAACGCTGTATTCACCTGCCGAGAAGTCTTGTTCCTCCTGCTGCCGAACTTCACTAATTCTCACTATATCTAACTTTAACCTATCTATTTCCCTTTTTAAATTTTCTAGCTTACCTGCCCGATTAAGGGTTCTGACATTCCACGTTCCGATCGTTCCTTTTTTTCATCCCCTCCTGATAACGACGTCCTCCTGAGTAGTCACCGCCCGGAGATCAGAATGGGGGACTATTTTACCTCCGGAATATTTTACCCAAGAGGACGCAATCATCATTTAACCTTACAGCAAAGCTTCATGCCCTCGGAAAAAATTATGGCTGTTGTTTCCCCTTGCTTCGCAGTACCAGCACAACAAGGCCGTTTTGTTAAGGTTACAAGGCCAGATTAGTTAGTCATCCAGACTGTTGCCCCTGCAACTAATGAAAAGGCTGCTGCCCCTCTTCAGGAACCACACGTTTGTCTGGCCGCTAAACAGATACTCCACCGTTGTGATTGCACCTACGGTACGGCAATCTACACTCCAGGAAATGGAAAAAAGAACACATTGACACCGGTGTGTCAGACCCACCATACTTGCTCCGGACACTGCAAGAGGGCTGTACAAGCAATGATCACACGCATGGCACAGCGGACACACCAGGAACCGCGGTGTTGGCCGTCGAATGGCGCTAGCTGCGCAGCATTTGTGCACCGCCGCCGTCAGTGTCAGCCAGTTTGCCGTGGCATACGGAGCTCCATCGCAGTCTTTAACACTGGTAGCATGCCGCGACAGCGTGGACGTGAACCGTATGTGCAGTTGACGGACTTTGAGCGAGGGCGTATAGTGGGCATGCGGGAGGCCGGGTGGACGTACCGCCGAATTGCTCAACACGTGGGGCGTGAGGTCTCCACAGTACGTCGATGTTGTCGCCAGTGGTCGGCGGAAGGTGCACGTGCCCGTCGACCTGGGACCGGACCGCAGCGACGCACGGATGCACGCCAAGACCGTAGGATCCTACGCAGTGCCGTAGGGGACCGCACCGCCACTTCCCAGCAAATTAGGGACACTGTTGCTCCTGGGGTATCGGCGAGGACCATTCGCAACCGTCTCCATGAAGCTGGGCTACGGTCCCGCACACCGTTAGGCCGTCTTCCGCTCACGCCCCAACATCGTGCAGCCCGCCTCCAGTGGTGTCGCGACAGGCGTGAATGGAGGGACGAATGGAGACGTGTCGTCTTCAGCGATGAGAGTCGCTTCTGCCTTGGTGCCAATGATGGTCGTATGCGTGTTTGGCGCCGTGCAGGTGAGCGCCACAATCAGGACTGCATACGACCGAGGCACACAGGGCCAACACCCGGCATCATGGTGTGGGGAGCGATCTCCTACACTGGCCGTACACCACTGGTGATCGTCGAGGGGACACTGAATAGTGCACGGTACATCCAAACCGTCATCGAACCCATCGTTCTACCATTCCTAGACCGGCAAGGGAACTTGCTGTTCCAACAGGACAATGCACGTCCGCATGTATCCCGTGCCACCCAACGTGCTCTAGAAGGTGTAAGTCAACTACCCTGGCCAGCAAGATCTCCGGATCTGTCCCCCATTGAGCATGTTTGGGACTGGATGAAGCGTCGTCTCACGCGGTCTGCACGTCCAGCACGAACGCTGGTCCAACTGAGGCGCCAGGTGGAAATGGCATGGCAAGCCGTTCCACAGGACTACATCCAGCTTCTCTACGATCGTCTCCATGGGAGAATAGCAGCCTGCATTGCTGCGAAAGGTGGATATACACTGTACTAGTGCCGACATTGTGCATGCTCTGTTGCCTGTGTCTATATGCCTGTGGTTCTGTCAGTGTGATCATGTGATGTATCTGACCCCAGGAATGTGTCAATAAAGTTTCCCCTTCCTGGGACAATGAATTCACGGTGTTCTTATTTCAATTTCCAGGAGTGTATATCGCTGAGGCGAGCAAGCCTCCCCACTAACGGCAAGGTTCATGGTTCATGGGAGGGAACTACGGCTTACGTGTCTTTATCATCTGTTGTTCAACACGTGTGATTTCGTACGTTTATTCTGCTGCTGAACTTTCCTCCTCAGCATAGAAGTATACTGAAATTCATCGATTTTCAGTTTATGAATGTTCTTATTTATGAGTGCCCTCTTCGATTCTCTCTTCTACTTCTCTTTGTGTTATTAATTTAATCATGTCAGTGTTTCTTATCATGCCTAGCTCCTCTCTTTTGTCTTTAATTTGTGTTTCCCATGCACTTTTTCTCGCCTTTTACTTCCTAGTGCCTGCTTTCGCTTCTTAGTATATGAGCATTTAATGTACTTAACCCCTGTGATTCTTGAGTTTCTCCCGGCGTATTTGATAAGCAAAATATCCACGTGTATGCTGCCGGTCTATAGTGTCCGTTGGACACTATAGACCGGCAGCATACCCGTGGATATTTTGATTACTTAACCCCTGTTTCATTCCGCTACGTCTTAACCGAATGTCGTGTTTGGAAAAATCTGTTTTTCCTTTCTGATAGTATTCACAGTTTTATTACTAAGTGTAAACATTTCATAGGGTACACATTGTTGCCAAGTTGCTAGTGTTTATTTGTCACTCACACAAAGGGATTCTTTATAGGCTCTGCTAAATATGAAATCGTTTTAGACTTACGAGATGTTTTAGTTACTAGAACAGCACAAAAGTAAATATTGTGCTACAATTTTTTGCTCCTTCAGTTCCTTGTACTTATAGTTCAACAAGAAATACAAGAACTATGAAAGAAAGGAAGAGATGTAAAGATAAACTTTTAATTAAGTTACCATACTATACGAAGAATGTAGGTCACGAAATTTATTATTAGACGACGTTTTCAGCAGAAAATAATAGTTAAAAATATTCTGTGAGAGCTGTAGAGTGGTTGCGTTATATTGTGTTAGTTTACACTATGTAACTGTAAACTGACTCTCAAAGGAAATGCATGTGAAGTGCGGCGGTTTCAGCGGCAGCGTGAAATTGATTTGCCTTTAATGGTCCGGAGAGCACAAACAATACAGTAAATTTCCGGTGGTGGAAGCTAGAGAGCCGTCCGTTATTCAAACAATAATCATCGGGAGAGAAACGTTATTGTGGAGAAAACAACAGCGTATTCAGCGTTTAAGTGGTCACCCTTCAGCTTCGTTTAATTTCCTAGCGGAAAGTCAAACGAGAGGAATCACTGTGACAGATGATCCAAAACTAGGAGAAACGCCTCGTCAGGAAACTACAAAGAGGTGTCAGTGGTATAATTAACTTGTTAAACAGCAGCAGTACACACTGAACGAGTTGTTCGCAGTAATGTTCCAAAACAGGAGTACAAATCAGATGAGTAGTTATGGAAAATGTTTTCTCTCTACAAAGATGGAGCGATAGATTTATGGGGAACTGAATTCAGTTGACAAACAACATCTTGCAATTCGTGGAATAAATCAGACTGAGTAGTACTGAAGTTCTGTGCTGACATTAGTATATGCACCAGAGTCTGAATCGTTGGTATGGATCAAATCCTAAGATTTTTCCATCATTGTGAAATAGAGGCCGTTGGATACGCAACACTGCAGTAGTATTGATAAACGGGACCTCGCTCGACGATCACACTGCTGAAAGAAAATGACACTAAAAAAGCGCAGTAAATCTGGTCGAAAACGGGATGAATTGTTACGGGCATTTTGGAGCACGAATTTGAAATCACGTTACAGCCTGCTCCACTAGCGGTTGCTTTACCACAGCGTGGCTTTAATGATTTCTACTTGCATTAAATTACATTTCCATAGCCCAGAACACACAAAAAATATTTCGGCTAAAGAAAAATAACCACCATAGAATAAAATAAAATACATGAATAATGTACGCTCTAATCACAATTAACATGGACAACAGTGACCGTCACTAGACAAAACCGAACATACAAGTCTTGAAGGTCTGAAGTGTACTGTGTCAAGAGGTGTTTTAGTATTTAGTGCATTCACTCCCTAAAAGTTTCCCGCGCTATTTAATGTCCTATCACATGCCATAGTAAATTATGACATACATGTTCCTTCATTCAAGACAAATGTGTAGCAATGGCCACGTTTAGATATTACATGTGAGGGCTGTGATAAAATTTCATAGATGTAACACCTAGTAGACACCGTCGCAGTCTACTGCAAAGATCGATATTCTATTATAGTTCCGTAACAAGTCAATTTACGCAGGCTGGAAGCTCGTTAGTCTGCTTACCTAAAGTGTCCGCATATTAGCTGTTAATGGGAATGATATAAAACATAAGCTTCTAACTATGGTATATGATACCCGATAATCTCTGCTTTTTTACACATCTACCCTCTTGTATGTATTTACTTGTAACGAAATAACTGGCTTAGTAAGGATCGCTTCATTACGTCATTTCCACAACACACAAGACGTCGCAATCAGAAAATTACGTATTTTAATAGTTTATTAATATTGCGTAACTGAGTTGCCTTGATGAGACAATTAAAACATCATATCGAAAAGACATTGGTACAGTCACTCGGAGAAATGTGTCTGCAAGGAATTAAGGAAGACAGATAATTTTAGATCAGAATTAGTGGAACAGACTAATTTGGTCGACTGAAAAACTTTGTGAATGTATCACTCCATTTCAAACGCCACAATAGTTCATAATAATGCGAAATCATTTCACGAGAAAACTGTTCTTTCAGAAATTCACAGACGGGCAGCCACGACCCCATTCCCTCTTCAAAATTAATTTCCATCAGACATATAAAAAAATCTAACTTTTGTATTTCACCAGAGACTGAGGAAGCGTCACGGAAATTAAAAATTATAAAACTGCTTTCGAGTTTCTCCTCAGTGCACAAAAGGTCTGCATTTCATCCTGTCTCGCAACCTGAAAAGTAACGGTTTTTGTCGCTTTGGTATATGTGCTTTGATAAAGAACAAATATCATCAAATGTCACGTATATTTACTGGAAATCTTTTTATTTTGCGCGAAGTATATGAAACTTTACGGTTGCTTAACTTTGTCAGACCCCGGTGCGTTCACACACAAAAATTGCCATAGGCATTACGTCGATGCGACTACTGGCTAATAGAACGGAAGCAGTTATGGTAACTCGTGGAGAATGCTGGATGCCCTCTTCATTTCCAGGTTTTATTTCTTCCACATTACTGCATGTTATCGGCTGCTCTAAGGCTGTCACAAGAGTGGTATTGATACCAATGAAAGATGAGCAATAATTTAAGTCAAATGCAAGATAAGCTGAAATATTTTTACACGGCCCTTTAAAGTTGTCTGTTGTGTGTTTTCGTTCGAATGGCTAAACTGGAATGCCGTTCAGTCATAAACTAATATCAGAAGAATTTTTCGTCAATGGAAATTCATTCGAAGCAGGTATCCATACATATTATAAAAATAGTGGTACATATGTGTGTATGTGTACATGTTTCACATCTCCTCCTAAAGCACTGTACCAATTTCAGCCAAAGTTGGTACACATACCTCTCTTACTGTCAGGCAACAATTGCTGTGGTGATAAGACCCAGCTGCCTGTCATAGTTCGGGAGGTATGACGTCATAAACAATGAGATAAGTGTGAAAGTGCCTATCATCCACGACGTTTAAATTTACTACTTCGTTGCTACTAACTCTGTTCACAACGTATACTCCGAAAATCAGCCTACTAAATTCTATCGTTTTACGACATTGAGATGCATGAAAAAGTGCCACATCATACATGAAGTTTTAGCAAACATATTCTGTATTACTAAGACGAACCTACAGTCGAGTCAACATAAGGAAATCCCTGATACCTGGGAGCACTTTTCACAGCTTTCAACTGCGAAGCGCAAGCAACTGTAAGCGAAAATAAAAGCCGTCTATAGAATTGTGAAGGAGCGTAGTCATGGAGACGTTTACAGTATCGCGTTGTAGACACGCAAAATAGCTGTATCCCTTTCGCTACAACAGACTGCAGCTATTAACAAGTTACAGGAATTGCCTATTAAATACTGCGGACTGTGTCTGACATCTCCATGTTTCCACATGGACAATCTTATGTCACTAGCTCAATGGTGGCATCACCCAAGAATTTATTCATCGTAGCTCCTGGACATGTAACGGCGTATATAGTTTATAATCCAGCTCTGAGTTAAATAAACATTATAGAGATTTTGTATTCTCAGTACTGTGGTCATTAATTTGGATTCTGTACTTATACATTTTTACATTATGCATATTTCTCTGTTGGACTGTTTAATAATTTTAAAAATGTTCTCACGAGTGCGTGGAAATGAAATTTTTTCGGTGCTACTCTACAAACACAGTGAATTTCAAACAGAAAATTCGCAAATTGAATTCCTGGGTAATGGCAGGTTTGTGAGCTAGTAGGTTTATAAGAATCCAGTTCCTCAGATTTTAACAGTTAAGAAATGAATGACGTATTTCACCATCGGATACAGGGGTAGTTAGTTATATGTTCCATGTATTATACTCACGATAAACATTAAGCTGTGGAACTGTTAACGGAACAAAAGATAGCAAAGGAAATTTGGAGATCTGTCGTAAGTTCCTATGGGACCAAACCGCTGAGGTCATCACTCCCTTAATTTACACACTACCTAATCTAACTCTAACTAACTTACGGTAAGGACAACACTCACACCAATGCCCGATGGAGGACTCTAACCTCCCAAGGGGAGAGCCACGCGAAGCGCGACAAGGCGCCTGAGACCGCGCGGCTACCACACGGGAACTATAGCAAAGGCAATGTGTGAAAATACACTCCTGGAAATTGAAATAAGAACACCGTGAATTCATTGTCCCAGGAAGGGGAAACTTTATTGACACATTCCTGGGGTCAGATACATCACATGATCACACTGACAGAACCACAGGCACATAGACACAGGCAACAGAGCATGCAAAATGTCGGCACTAGTACAGTGTATATCCACCTTTCGCAGCAATGCAGGCTGCTATTCTCCCATGGAGATGATCGTAGAGAAGCTGGATGTAGTCCTGTGGAACGGCTTGCCATGCCATTTCCACCTGGCGCCTCAGTTGGAATAGCGTTCGTGCTGGACGTGCAAACCGCATGAGACGACGCTTCATCCAGTCCCAAACATGCTCAATGGGGGACAGATCCGGAGATCTTGCTGGCCAGGGTAGTTGACTTACACCTTCTAGAGCACGTTGGGTGGCACGGGATACATGCGGACGTGCATTGTCCTGTTGGAACAGCAAGTTCCCTTGCCGGTCTAGGAATGGTAGAACGATGGGTTCGATGACGGTTTGGATGTACCGTGCACTATTCAGTGTCCCCTCGACGATCACCAGTGGTGTACGGCCAGTGTAGGAGATCGCTCCCCACACCATGATGCCGGGTGTTGGCCCTGTGTGCCTCGGTCGTATGCAGTCCTGATTGTGGCGCTCACCTGCACGGCGCCAAACACGCATACGACCATCATTGGCACCAAGGCAGAAGCGACTTTCATCGCTGAAGACGACACGTCTCCATTCGTCCCTCCATTCACGCCTGTCGCGGCACCACTGGAGGCGGGCTGCACGATGTTGGGGCATGAGCGGAAGACGGCCTAACGGTGTGCGGGACCGTAGCCCAGCTTCATGGAGACGGTTGCGAATGGTCCTCGCCGATACCCCAGGAGCAACAGTGTCCCTAATTTGCTGGGAAGTGGCGGTGCGGTCCCCTACGGCACTGCGTAGGATCCTACGGTCTTGGCGTGCATCCGTGCGTCGCTGCGGTCCGGTCCCAGGTCGACGGGCACGTGCACCTTCCGCCGACCACTGGTGACAACATCGATGTACTGTGGAGACCTCACGCCCCACGTGTTGAGCAATTCGGCGGCACGTCCACCCGGCCTCCCGCATGCCCACTATACGCCCTCGCTCAAAGTCCGTCAACTGCACATACGGTTCACGTCCACGCTGTCGCGACATGCTACCAGTGTTAAAGACTGCGATGGAGCTCCGTGTGCCACGGCAAACTGGCTGACACTGACGGCGGCGGTGCACAAATGCTGCGCAGCTAGCGCCATTCGACGGCCAACACCGCGGTTCCTGGTGTGTCCGCTGTGCCGTGCGTGTGATCATTGCTTGTACAGCCCTCTCGCAGTGTCCGGAGCAAGTATGGTGGGTCTGACACAACGGTGTCAATGTGTTCTTTTTTCCATTTCCAGGAGTGTATATTCATGTGACAACACAGGGTGGAGAAAAACGGTATCAAGAAATTTTAACCTTGGATAGCTGACGCCAGCAGGAACCAAAGTAATTAATGTTCTGTAGGTCGACAACACACAATTTTTAAACTACGGACACTTGGCGCCACGCGCTCCGATAGGCCGTGAGATTGCCCTGTAGCTGAATTCTGTGGACAACGCATGACCGCGAATGCCTTGCCTGCCGGAGACCGCGATGGATGCAAGGCGGGCCGCACGTTTTGTGGTGGCGCGCCAGCCTTCCACTCTGGGGGCCTGGGGGCGAATCCGCCGGGGTCCCGACACATCGGGAACAAACCCGTCAACAGCTGTCAGTTCGTGTACAGAGAGCCTTTTACAAGCGGTGTCAGTCCTGAAGGGGGGCCTTTATTGCAGCTAGGACATCGTTTACTTTAAGCAGGTGCTCGAACTGGCTACCCTCTGACACGACACAAGCTTGGTAACGTCGGACGGTGTTTTGCTGAACTCTTTAAAGTATTCCTGGCACTGCCTTGATGTCATTGGTGGCATGTTTACTGCGATCCATTAATGCCTCTTCGTTTCTAGGTAGTTCGCGTCCGAGTGGGAGAACTAGAACCTTGAAACATTCCCAAAAGAAAAATTCCTACGGCTTGAGGTCTGGTCATCACGGGGGCCATGTCCTACGAGCACCTCTGCCAATTATCCGGCAATCGAAGAATTTATTTAAATGCCCGCGTGAAGCTCGACTGTTATGTGCGGACGCCCAATCATGCTGCAACCATATGCGTAGCCGCATGTCCAGGGAAACATCTTCCAGCAGGTCAAGTAGAGTTTCTTGCAAAAAGTGAAGGTAATTTGCCCTGATAAGTCGAGGAGGTAGACGGATCAGAAAGTCACCCACAATGCCTGCCCAAATGTTGAGCGAAAATCGATCCTGGTGCCCGTGGACGTACGTGACGTGAGGATTTCCCCTTGCCAGGTAATGAACGTTTCGAGTCTTGTAAAGGCCATCACGATGGAAGGTGCACTCTTCGGTAAACAACGCAATAGGTAGGAAGTCGATATCTCTTGCAACACTTCGTAGAAACCACCTGCAAAACCCTAGCCTGGGTTCTTAGTCTGCAACAGGTTGTAGGTCTTGGAGAGAGTGGAAACTAAATGGATGCTGGCCGTCATCCCTCAAAACCTCCCAGATTAACCGGTGAGTGACCCCCATGTCGTGTCCAACCACTCGAGCACTTGTTGTAAGTGCTTCCTCGAAGCGCTCGTGAACATTCTCTTCAAATGAAGGGTTCCATCGTGTTCGAGGACTTCCAACCTCACCATGATGTTCTGCTAACGAGCCTGTTTCGCCAAGTCACTGGTGAATTGCTGTAACGTTTGCAGATGTGGGTGGAGTCTTGCTGGGCACCGTTCATCATACAATCGCCGAGCTTCATGCGCATTACCGTCGCCTAGTCCATAAACAAAAAGCATACCTCGTAGTTCTTCAAACGAATACTGTCCCGCCATGCTTACTGTATCTCTATATCGCAGGTGACGTGTGTGTGCTCCGAAGCGAAGCTTACGTATGAATGCCTCTGACGTGAGGTGGAGACAAACAGCAAGACCTGTTCGACACATGCGTGTATCACGTTGGGCCAGTGACGGGGCGAAGGACTTTTGTATGTGTGAACCGACAACATAGCGCTGCCCGTCGACTGACAAACGGCCACAGGGCAATCTCACGGCCAATCAGAGCGCATGGCGCCAAGTTTCTGTATTTAAAAAATGGTGCGTTGTCGCTCTACAAAACACTGGTAATTTTGGTTACTACTGGCATCAGCTATCCAGGGATAAAATTTCGTGACACAATTTTTCTCCACCCTGTGTATTAGTGGTTTACAAGTTCACACACTTCACTACTTATTTCTATTCGACAATTACTCTGCTGCACGAGAGGTGTTGTTAGGAAAAACAACTTGAATCTGCGTTTGAATACATTTATTCTCTGCGTAAGACATCATGTAAGGGAGAATGAAAGAAGACCGAACACTCGCCACAAGGGGAGCCTGGAACGGTTCCATTCAAAGTAATCACCACATGCATTAAGACATGTATTTCAAGGGGAGACAAAATGATCAATTCCTGTTTCGTAGTACGCGGTCGACCATTGAGGGATCCACGACCGCACACACTCTTGCACTTCCTCGTCTACTGAAACCGACATCCACGCGCGTCCTTCTTTAGGTCGGCTAGGATGTGAAAATGACAAGGTGAAAGATCCAGGCTTAACCCAGGATGTTTCAGTGTATCGCAACCAAATCGCCGAAGATTAGCTTTCTTCCCATGGGAAGTGTAGGGGCGCGTTATCGTGCACCAACTGCATTCCGCGGGGTTTTGACTATATAGCGCATCACAGTTGCTGCAGAGTGTCTTCATAGCGCTGCGCCTTCATTGTGGTTCCACACTCGAGGAATTCGACAATGAGCGGCCGCTAGAGTCGAAGAAGAAGTTCATCTGACCTTATCGGAACTTGTGTGGACAGCATTGGATTTGTTTGACAGGAGCGATGTAGGAAGTTTACACTAGTGGCTTTGCTGGTTGGTCTTGGACTATCGGACTGCTGTCGGATGGTATCATCCTGTTGCACGGTAACGCCCACCCTGACACTGCTAACCGGACAAAGGCTACAATTCAGTGATGTCATCAGAAATAAGTAGTGATATCATCCCTCCTGTTATTATCTTTCAGCCCGCGATTTTTACATCTTTGACAACCTGAAGAAGGACATGCATAGACTTTGGTCTCAGTCGGACGAGGAAGTGAAAGAGTGGGTGAAGTTGTGGATCCGTCAGCGGCTGACGGCATTCTGCGAAACAGGAACTGATTGTGTAATCTCCCAGTGGGATAAATGTCTTAAAGTATGTGGTAATTACTTTCGAATGGATTGGTTCCGTGGTTCCGTTGTGGCAGGTTCGGTTTTCATTTCACCGCCCATCATGTTTCCATGAGAACATTGGCAGAGGATTTTATAACTGTTCATTATAGTTGTTACTGTGCTGAAGATGTCGACTAGTTTTCAGGAGGTGTCAAAAGTCATGAGACAGCGAGGTGCACGTATACAAATGGCAGTAGGACGCCGAGCGCAAGGTATAAAGGTGCAGTGCATTGGTGGAGCTGTCATCTGTATGCAGGTGATTCATGTGAAAAGGTTTATGGCCACAAGGCGTGTATTAAAAAACTTTCAACGTGGAAAGGTAGTTGAAGCTCGACGATTGGGACATTTCATTTCGGAAATCACTATGGAATTCAGTATTCTGAGGTCCACAGTGTGAAGGGTATGCCAAGAATACCAAAGTTCAGGCATTACCTCTCGCCATAGACAACGATCGACAGCAGCGGCTTTCGTGTAGAGTTTTCAGTGCTAAGAGAGAAGCAAAACTGCGTGCCTGCCTGACACAACCGCAAAAATCAATGTGGGATGTACGACAAACGTATCCGCTAGCACAGTGCGGAAAAATCTGGCGTTAATGGGTTGTGGTAGCAGACGATCGACGCCACTGCGTTTGCTAACAGCACGACATCGGCCGCAGCACCTTTCCTTGGTTCGTGTCCCCATCGGTTGTAAGGTGTCCAGATTTTACAGACCTTACATGAGCTTGATCCGTAACGACAGTATGATACAGCATGACATCCTCAGAAAAGAATAATTATATTATATCAACAAAAAGCGATTGCAGTAACCTCATGTACCGAAGACTAACAAAACACTATCTACCAATATAAGGACAAAGGCATGCATAAGAAAGTAAAACGCATTTTGGAGACGAACCAAGCAGGTGTTTAATGGCATTGCTAAACTCCACTTAACAAGAGAACGGCGAGCTTCAGCACAGAGAGGGATAAGGCCAGAACAATACGGTACTCCTTTTAACGTAAATACGGCCAGAACCGAGGGTAAGTGGCTGGACAGCTTTAACAGCGCTAGGCAGCGACCCAGCTACAAAAATATAATTCGCATCTAATGAGACGGTGATTGGCTGAAGCTGTACTGACCAATGCAGACGCGACATGGTGGGGACATCCCCACTATATAAAAGTATTTTGAGAATTAAAATTTCTAAAATCTCTAGCCTCGCAATGCACTGCACAAGTGTGTGGAAAACAGTGAGCGTGGTGAAAGCTTTGCTTCTGCAAAGTGTGGATGATATGCTTCACGTACCATAGTGACAGATATCAAAGAGGTAGTTAATCATTCGTATGGGAACTTTTGAGGGCAAAGAAATTTTGGACGTCGCTCCAACCCTTAGCAAACGTGCAAAAGCCGTTATTTCGACTAGGAAAACATAGACATTCTAGGGAATACAGGAAAGTTGAAACTGAGTGAATTCAGTCAAGGCCAGAGTAGGAATTAGTGTTTCAGATTCAGCATGGAGACAACACCATTGCAGATCCCTCTTGCCAAAGTACCATCGAGCATTAAACCACGTTAAATATTGAGCCAAGAGTTTGCCTCACATCGATTACATGAGAGCTTTCCATTGGTTTAAAAAGTAAAATTATTCTCCACCAACTCAGTGCATTGACCAGCTACCCCATTGTAGACATAAGTTAGCTGATGAAAATTTTTAATCATTTTTGCCCGTGATAAAAAAATTTATCGTATGTAGAGATAACGATTTTAATAATCGCCACTTCAATGTGTCTAAGAGCTAAATATTTTATTGAACATAATCACTGTGTATCGCTTGACCCCTGAACGCACAGTTGATAAGTTATATGTAGAATGAAAAAGGGAATAGCTGTTTCGTCTGTCCCCATTGATTGGAACCTAGACAACTGGAGAACCATGTGCTGGTCAGCCAAGTCCCTAATATCAGTCTTAATATGATGTTGAGTCCAGTTGTGGCCCAGACCATTCAAAGCCATGGATCAAGTTGTCAATGAGGCAATGGTCAAGTTGGTTGTGACTCCATAATAATGTCGACTGTGTATATGTAGAATGGACTGGGTCCTCTGGTCCAGCTGAACCGGTCATTGACACGAAATGGTTATGGTCGGCTTTGTGGAGACCATTTGCAGCCATTCAAGAACTTCATGTTCACAAACAGTGATGGAATTTTTATGGATTTCAGTTCCCATGTCACTGGTCCACACTTGCTCATGAAAAGAACATTCTGGACAGTTCGAGCAAATGATCTGGTCACTCAGATCGCCTGACAAAATTCTCATCGAACATTTACGGGACATAATCGAGGGGTCAGTTCGCGCAGAAAATCCTGCACTTGAAACACTTTCTCAATCATGGACGGCTATAAAGCCAGCATGGCTCAGTATTTGCGAAGGGACTTCCAAAAACTTCTTGAATCCATGCCACGTCATATTTCTGCACTACGCTGGGAACAGGAGCTCCGACACGATATTAGCAGGTGTCCTGTGCTTTTTGTCACCTCAGTGTTTGTTCGTGAATATTGACACGAGATGCCAACCAGTGTGACATTTCATTTTTGTTAAGCACTTAAATTAATTCCATGATGCGATATTCAGCTTTTCTTTTTGATGGCATAATGCACACTTATGTGGTACATGATCCATATATTGGCGGG
This sequence comes from Schistocerca serialis cubense, assembly GCF_023864345.2. Taxonomy (NCBI): domain Eukaryota; kingdom Metazoa; phylum Arthropoda; class Insecta; order Orthoptera; family Acrididae; genus Schistocerca; species Schistocerca serialis. Next base: position 149,645,625 of record NC_064641.1, read on the forward strand.
AATAATGATTGTAGAGGTCACTCCTTACTATTTGTGTACTGTGTCTTACTGTAGTGAGTCCGTATTCAACAGATAATTAAAGTGCAGGGTCTTACGGAGGAGCACTGTGGGCTGTAATTATCATATGGCAACTAAACTGTGTAGATATGCGGAACCAATATACGTTGGGAAAAAAGTTATTTCCAATTTTGGCTAACAGGTGCAAATCTGGCACTGTAAAGCATCCCAGCGGCGTCTCTGATGCCCATTTTGAACAGACCGATTAAGTGACAGTTAATAATTAAAAAATCAACGTTATACCTTTCTAACCCGTTTGACCCTTTGTATGAACGTCCTGTTCCTAATCAATTACATAGGGGAACATTTCTATGTGTTTCTCTTCAATTTATAGCGCCAGATTTGCACTTGGTGGTCAAAATTGGAACTAATCTTTTCAAAGTAAATCGGTTGCCTACTAATGCGATAGAACAGCCACCAAGTTTCACTGCTGTGCTATAATTACAGGCTACGGTGGATCTCTCTGGAAAGCTGCTATTTAATTAAAACCAACCAGTAGTTGTTGGCCAAAGCAACCGTTATGTGTAGAAGGCGGTTCCATTATGATGCCAAGGGGAGAAGTTAGGACTGGGCTCCGAAATGGGTCGGTACTGGGCTATTGTATGGCACTAGCTGGCAGCCGTTTCTTTCATTTAGTTCAGGAGGGAAGTTCGGAAAGCATCGTTTGAGAGGATTAACCTTTCGGCGAACTGGGACCGACAGGCTCACAAACTGTGGCGCAGTTGCGAGGCGACAACATTTACCACTAGCGAATCTCTGGACTGCAGGCGGCCACACGCAAGGTAGGCGGACTCTGAGCAGCAAGTGCCTACCGGCTGCCAAGCGCATTCAGGTCTGTTCAGAAGGTGCGTAACACCACCAATGAAGAGACAACTTCGCAGTCTGCCGTCGCCTTGCTGGTGCCACTTCTTAGGCACAGACCACATGGAGTCTGGGACGAAAAGCGGGGTCCGTTCTGATTGGTCAGTGTTCTCAAAAAGAAACAGAGGTCTGCTATTAGTTAGAACTCTCAACTATCTGAAACAGCAGTCTCGTACCATTTGCTTAACCTAATAAAAATTATACACTTGCTAGAGCAATAACAAAATTCTGCTTAACAGTGAGAAATGTTACAATGCCATAGGCCGGGCACGTTTTAGCGTCATTCGTGTTACAGATTCGGGTTCTGAGGTCATACATATCACTCGATGTTGTGGTGGATATTCATGTAGCAGATTCAGGTTTTGGTTTCCGTTCGGTTTCCGCCATTCGAATTGCAGGTAAGGACTCCGTTCAGAGATTCGGCATTCGCGAGTTGTGCGACGGGCGTCTGCAGCCCATCATCTGCTGCAACACCAGCAATAGCCCAGACGTGGCCAGAGGAGAATTTTAAGCTTCATATAACTATGGCCATTGATCAATGATTTATTGTCAGTTGATACCCTGACCGTGGCTTTGCTGTTTGGTTTTTGTGCTTAACCCCTTCATTTATTGTAATCGATGCAGTCATGATGACCAACGTGTCCCTGCATTTTCACTTCACTTAAGTATTTCTCAAGTTTAATTAGCAGAGTAGTATTCTATCCTCCCATGGGATATCTTTTCCGACACAATACAGCTAACTAACAGTACGGACTCTGATTTCGTCCTACACTCATCCCTAGTTGGCGAGATTGCTGGTTTAGCATTTCCATCCTGCCTTGCTTAACACTGAGTCACGACTGCCATTACACTATGATTCACGCGAATTCCACTTTGATTTCAGTAGACGGAAATGCCCTCTTCTAAATCCACGATTATTAATTTAATGCGAGCGGCGTTTGGTAAGTAGTGCAACAGATTTGTTTTCTGAAGCAGGCTGGTTCTATTCAGGACTCCAATCTACCATATTATTCCCCACTCTTTTGGCTACCAGATCCTTCTCCGTTCAATGCGGCGGCCTTACGCCACCTGACTGGGAGGGACTGCATGCCCGTATGGTACCACTCTACTGTTCGGAGCCAACGTATTGCTGCGTCAATAACTCGTCCAGAGTACCAGAAAACCGTCGCCATGACTTTACCGGCTGAAGGTTGGGCTTTGAAATTTTTATTCGGAGGAGAGATGGTGAGGCGAGGTTCCATGGATTGCGTTTTGTTTCCGCTTCAAAATGATGACCCCCATGTTCCATTGTCTGTGAAGATGTTCGACAAAAAATTGTCTCGATCAGCCTCGTAACGTCCAAGCATCTCCGCACAAATGGTCTTTCGTTGCCCTATATGGTCTACTTTTATTCTGCGAGTAACCTAGCGGCCACACACTTTTCAGTATCTGAACTGGTGATGAGTCTGTCAGAACTACCAACAGAGATGTACAGCTGTGCAGCGAGGTGTTTGTGATTCGTCGATCACCTCGAATAAATTTGTCCGTTCGTTCCAATACTGCAGGAGGCACGGTTCTGCGCGGCTGGCCGCCATGCGGAAGATAGGACAGGTTTGAGCGACCTTATTTGGATGATGATGGAGTTCTCGCCCAACGTCTCATCGCGCTTTTGTTCACTGTCAGCTCTCCGTAGACACCCTACAAGCGCCTCTGAATACCAGCGACACTCTGGTTTTCAGCCAAAAGAAAGATGTCTGCTTGGAACGCACTTACATCTACATATATACTCCGCTAGCCACTAAGCGGTGTGTGGCGGAGGGCACAATTCGTGCCAAAGTCGTATTTCCCCTCCTCTGTTCCACTCGCGGATCCCGCGAGGGAAAAACGACTATCTGGACGCCTCAGTACGAGCTCTAATTTCCGTTATCTTTGAATGGCGATCATTGCGTGATTTGAAAATGGCTGGTAATAATATATGCTCTACATCCTCGGCGAAGAGCATCCCGTTGCGTTTAGCGCGTCGTCTACCTGCAAGTGTGTCCCACTTCAAATTTTCTATGAGATTTGTAACGCTCTCGTGATGGGTAAATGTGCCATTCACGAATCTTGCCGCTCTTCTTTGGACCTCCTCAATCTCTTGAATCAGACCCAACTGGTAAGGGTCCCATACAGACGAAAAATACTCTAAGGCTGGACGAACTAACGTATTGTAAGCAGTTTCCTTTGGTGAAGGACTGCATCGCTTCAGCATACTACCAATAAACCGCAATCTAGAGTTCGCCTTGCCCGTTACATGCGTAATCTGATCATTCCATTTGAGATCATTTCGAATAGTCACACCCCGATACTTGATGGATGTTACCATTTCCAAAGACTGGGCATTTATTTTGTACTCGTACATTAATGGGGATTTGCACCTTTTGATACGCGGTAGGTTACACTTACTAATATTGACCTCTGTTACAGACGCCATTTTGAATGCACTATATATACTGTATATAGTGCCGCCACCGATCGGAAGTTTATGAAAGTTGATGAAGTGGGAATGTTCCGAGACGTCACACAACGAAGTCAGCATTGTTTCAGTCTGAACTGACAGAGAAAAAAATGTGGTGCACAACTTACTTAACGCCCCTCAAACAAGACCCACGGCTATGATTAATTTGTCAGGGACGCCCATCTGATTCGTTTCCTTCCGCATACATCTGAATCGTAGTGGGGCGAACTGCAAATCGGGAGGGAATTCCGGCACAGATCATTAGTGTGATACATGTATCTACATCCTTAACCCCAGTGGCGTCTTGTAATATCCCTGTTACTCCCAAGCGGCAATCCATCCTTAACGCCGACTGTGTTCCAAAAATTGAACAGCTTACAGAGTGAAGCGGCGACACTCTCTGCAGGAACTGCAGAACTATATGAATTTCCTTCTACCTCTTACATGAGATTTTAATTGCCTTAGTTATCCCTGACTTCCGTGTTTTTAGGATTTCCTGACTCAATCTGTAGAAACAGAAACCGTACAGGCTCGCTTTGTTGTCCGTCTGTGTCTGTCTGTCTGTCTGTCTGTCAGATTGTCAAGAACACTTTCTCTCAGGAACAGGTAGACACATCAAATTATAATTATGTCACATATGTCACATATTAAGGCTTAATTTCCTTGCAGTTGTAAAAATTTTAAACTTATAAATCACTTAAAAGATACGGCCATTTATGTCATATGTTTTGGTACTCGTGAAGTCACTCATCAAAAACTATAAGGAGCTTATGGTTGACGTAGGAGCACGAAATTTGGCTACCAGGAAGATTAAACAGTACAAATAAAGGAAAAACGAGAACGATGTTAATTTGTTCAAATGGTTCAAATGGCTCTGAGCACTATGGGACTTAACATCTATGGTCATCAGTCCCCTAGAACTTAGAACTAATTAAACCTAACTAACCTATGGACAGCACACAACACCCAGCCATCACAAGGCAGAGAAAATCCCTGACCCCGCCGGGAATCGAACCCGGGAACCCGGGCGTGGGAAGCGAGAACGCTACCGCACGACCACGAGATGCGGGCTGATAATTTGTAATTATATCGCACGCAAAATACTTTTTTGTGTTGTTTTATTAATCTGTTTATCTGTTCTCTGTTAAGACCCTTTTAGTCTGTAAAAGTTTGGCGTATCAAGTTCAACTACACGGATGAGCCAAAGAAACTGGTACACCTGCCTAATATCGTGTAGAGCCTCCGCGATCACCCAGAAGTGCCGCAACACAACGTGGCATAGACTCGACTAATGTCTGAAGTAGCGCTGGAGGGAAATGACACCACGAATCCTGCAGGGCTGTCCATAAATATATAAGAGTACGAAGGGGTGGAGATCCCTTCTGAACAACACGTTGCAAGGCATCCCAGATATGGTCAATAGTGTTCATATCTTGGGAGTTTTGTGGCCAGTGGAAGCTTCTAAACTCAGAAGAGTGTTCCTGGAGCCACTCTGTAGTAATTATGGACATGTGGGGTGTCGTATTGTCCTGTTGGATTTGCCCAAGTCAGTCAGAATGCACAATGGGCATGAGTGGATGCAGGTGTTCATACAAGACGCATAAGTACGTGTCACATGTCAAAGTCATATCTAGACGTATCAGGGGTCACATATCACTCCAACTGCACACTCCCCACACCACCATTACAGAGCTTCCACAAGCCTCAACAGGACTCTGCTAGCATGCAGGGTCCATGGATCCCTGAGATTGTCTCCATACCCTTACACGTACATCCACTCGACAAAATTTGAAAGGAGACACGTCCGACCATGCAACTTGTTTCCAGTCATCAACAGCCCAACGCCGGTTCTGACGGACCCAGATGAGGCGTAAAGCTTTGTGTCCTGCAGTCATCAAGGATACACGGGTGGACCTTCGGCTCTGAAATCCCATATCGTTGATCTTTCACTGAATGGTTCGCACGCTGTCACTTTTTGATGGCCCAACCTTGAAGTCTGCAGCAATTTGCGGAAGAGTTGGACTTCTGTCGCGTTGAACGATTCTCTTCAGTCGTCGTTGGTCCCGTTCGTGCAGGACCTTTTCCTGTCGGAGATCTGGTATTTTACCGGATTCCTGATATTTACGATAAAATATTGAAATGATCGCACGGGAAAATCCCCACTTCAGCGCTACCTCTGAGATGCTATGTCCCACCGCTCGTGCGCCTACTATAGCACCAAGTTCAAACTCACATAAATCTTAATAACCTGTCATTTTAGCAGCTGGAATGGATCCAAAAACTGTGCCAGACACCTGTCGTCTTACCTAAGGGTTGTCGACCGCAGTGTCATATTCTGCCTCTTTACTTATCTCTGTATCTGAATACGTATGCCTATACCAGTTTCTCTGGCTCTTCCTTATATATGTAACATACTAAAGTCTACTGTCCTTTGGCGGTAAAACTCTACGTCAATGCAATCATAAGATTGCGTCGTTTCTTTCACATAGTTTGATACTCGCAAACTCACTCATCACTACCTATAAGGTGTTCCGGGTTCACCTAGAAACATGAAATTCGACGAGAGACCAAGTTTCACAGTACAAGTAAAGTAAAAAAAATACACAACTTGTTAAATTGTAATTATATGACATAAAAAAGTATTTTCCCATTTGAACACACATTTCATTCATCATCTGTCAGAAGCATAACAGAACCATATTGCTGCATGTAAAAATAAAGTGTAAGTTGGAGTCACGTTTTAGTAAGTAAATAAGAAATGTTTTTAAAATATTCTCGCTCTACATATATAAACTGAAGTCCCTTGCTTGCTTCTTTTTTTTATATCCGGGCTAGTCTGAGGAACGAATGTAGAGATTTTTATACGGTTATGGAATTGCTGGGACCAATATCTTGCCAGCATCGATATCAATAAGAGGCAAAACTTAGTGAGATTCTCGATTTCCAGGATGAATGAATTACATAATACCTGATTAAGCTTGTACAGAACCCTCCGTTCGCGAGTATTACTCATACCTGTCCAATTCCTTTTGTTACTGGGCTTTTGATGCCATTTTAGGGAAGTTCTTTTGAAATATTGACACAAATTTACCATGGAATAAACTCGCTTTGACTTTGGCATCTCTTTGTGTAATGAAGTGTTTCTCGCCAACAAAATAATATAAAAGCTAAAACGTTCGGACACTGATGGGAAACATCTATTAGGCCCAGTGAAGTCAGTAAAAATCACGTTTTCATGGGGAAGTACGTTTGTTTTACATCGCCGACTACTGACACCTCAGTCGAAGAGAACACTATAAGCAACTCACTTACTACTGCCTCGGCATACATGTCGCCATTCTCAATAGGACATTTACAACGGCAGGTCTTAGTATGGACTACACTAACGTGGTTTATGGACCTATAAAGTTGGATGACGACGCCCCTGCTCCCCCAGATAACTGTTTTTTCATCGGACTCTATGACTGTTAGAAAGCTCTCCTCTCATAAATTTGTTCCAAAAAGGCTTACGGTATGCAACAAACACGTATTTTTTTGCGGAAGCTACATTTACGACTTCTCTTGGTTGTTACATATCTCACACATTCTAATTCCCAGCCTCTCTAAATTATACTTCCAGTAATTAAAAACAATGTTAAACTGAAACTAACTTATTTTGTTAAATACTTTATCAAATCAAAGTATTTTATACTTGCGAATACTTTCTCTTTGACAGTCCTTCCATTCTTGCATATGTTATACATTCATCTACATTTTTTTTGTTTTTTACGGTTTCTTCATATCTTACATCACATAAATGTATATTTGTAATATGTTTGAGTGCTACACCTTCTTTTGCATGTTTATCCATATCGCACGTCAAACCATGTGTCGTTTTATATAGCGCGCTAGTGGCCGATCTAAAAGTTGTTGGCTACTACCAAGCAAGAAATAGTAGTCTAATGCATACGTGCATTCCCTTCACGTGTTTATGCTAATTATTACGCACATTTATGAATTTGTGTGAGATCTAAACTCTCGGGAATGCTCCTTAGCAGCCAGGATACATGTCCATCTGACAATTATGCGTCAGCAAGGAGCATTAACGATAACATCATAAGGGGCAATGTTGTGCAACCTTAGTAGGGACAAGATCCGACTATTCGGGAGTAGGATCTTACAATCTGAAGAAGTGTTCCGAGACAAACTTCCGTCGCACTGTCCGCAAACGCGACGTCAGATCCGCCTGGCATCAGCGATCTGAACGCCCATTGGTTGAGAGTTATATGCGTAGGAGACAAGTGGAGTATCCCTATTGGCTGAGGTAGAAAGGTGGCGTCTCTCTTGTGCGTCGGGAAGACAGTGCGAAGTTAGTAGTAAAGCGCCATTGAAAACGCACGGTCGAGTGACCTGAGGCGACTCCAAAAGGACGGTCGCGAGTAGGCAGTGCCAATAGCCGAATGCACCACTGACCACAAATATAGAAGTAATAAACAAGATGTAAGGTTCAAGCGAACGGTATTAATTATCATTGAACGCTACGTGTCATGGGCAGTGTCTATAACGAGTGTTGAAAGTGATAAGGGTGTTGTAAAGTGTTGAGTGTAACGGCGCAGCCAAGAGCTGCCATAGTGGAAAGTCTGTGACGCGTATTTAAAGCCTTCTTTATTAAAACGATTATATTACAGAACGTTGTTAACCTTTAACAACTGGCATCCCGACACAGCCCATTTCAGCAGGAGCACATTGAACCTGGCGACTCAGCACTACTACTGCGACGAGGGAAAACCGAAGCAGCAAGACACCAGGTCAGTAATAAAGAAGCCAGAGGTGGAAATCAGAGTCGCTTCCTTCTCGCTACATTGCCACACATAAGGAGGGCATTGTAGTGGGCCCCAGCATTCCGATGACGTGAAGACTTTAAATCTGACAAAAGAGAGGTAGTTGGTGTTTGTTTACATCTCAGAACACGCCATACTGTAATATTTCATAATCACTGTGATACCTGGCCAACGGCCTTGCCGCAGTGGTAACACCGGTTTCAGTCACATCACTGAAGGCGGTCTGGGCTAACACTTTGATTGGTGACCAACAGGTCTGCTGAGCGTTGTTGGCAAGCGGGGTGCACTCAGCCCTTGTGAGGAAAACTGAGGAGGTACTTGATTGATTAGCAGCGGCTCGGTCTCGGAAACTGACATACGGTCGGAAGAGCGCTCTGCTGACCACATGCCCCTCCATATCCGCATCCAGTGACGCCTTTGGGCTGATGGTGGACACGGCCGCCGGTCGGTACCGCTGGGCCTTCATGGCCTATTCGGGAGGAGGTTTTTTTGTTTTTTTTTTGGTTGAGTTGTTGTGATATCTTGCTTACCGGTTTGGCGAATATTGGTAATTATTTCTTTTGTAAGATAATGGGTACTGTCAAAATGTTATGCTTTTAATTGTTCCAAGCAACATTGTAGTGATCTTATGCTCATTTCATTAGAAACGTATCATGTTTCCGACATTATTAATACGTTTTTTGGGTCGAATCCAGTTTCAGTTTAAAAGACGAATATTTATATTATTAACATTTGCATTTTAGTATGGTCATTTCTAGTAGAAGTAACATTAGGGGACTTTCTGGTTAACTACATGGACAGGTACAAAGACGACCGCAACGTCGGGTTTTTTACGAGGGCAGTTCAATAAGTAATGAAACACATTTTTTTTCTGAAACAGGGGTTGTTTTACTCAGCATTGAAATACACCAGGTTATTCCCCAATCTTTTAGCTACACAACACTATTTTTCAACGTAATCTCCATTCAATGCTACGGCCTTACGCCACCTTGAAATGAGGGCCTGTATGCCTGCACGGTACCATTCCACTGGTCGATGTCGGAGCCAACGTCGTACCGCATCAATAACTTCTTCATCATCCGCGTAGTGCCTCCCACGGATTGCGTCCTTCATTGGGCCAAACATACGGAAATCCGACGGTGCGAGATCGGGGCTGTAGGGTGCATGAGGAAGAACAGTCCACTGAAGTTTTGTGAGCTCCTCTCCGGTGCGAAGACTTGTGTGAGGTCTTGCGTTGTCATGAAGAAGGAGAAGTTCGTTCAGATTTTTGTGCCTACGAACACGCTGAAGTCGTTTCTTCAATTTCTGAAGAGTAGCACAATACACTTCAGAGTTGATCGTTTGACCATGGGGAAGGACATCGAACAGAATAACCCCTTCAGCGTCCCAGAAGACTGTAACCATGACTTTACCGGCTGAGGGTATGGCTTTAAACTTTTTCTTGGTAGGGGAGTGGGTGTGGCGCCACTCCATTGATTGCCGTTTTGTTTCAGGTTCGAAGTGATGAACCCATGTTTCATCGCCTGTAACAATCTTTGACAAGAAATTGTCACCCTCAGCCACATGACGAGCAAGCAATTCCGCACAGATGGTTCTCCTTTGCTCTTTATGGTGTTCGGTTAGACAACGAGGGACCCAGCGGGAACAAACCTTTGAATATCCCAACTGGTGAACAATTGTGACAGCACTACCAACAGAGATGTCAAGTCGAGCACTGAGTTGTTTGATGGTGATCCGTCGATCATCTCGAACGAGTGTGTTCGCACGCTCCACCATTGCAGGAGTTACAGCTGTGCACGGCCGGCCCGCACGCGGGAGATCAGACAGTCTTGCTTGACCTTGTGGCGATGATGACACACGCTTTGCCCAACGACTCACCGTGCTTTTGTCCACTGCCAGATCACCGTAGACATTCTGCAAGCGCCTATGAATATCTGAGATGCCCTGGTTTTCCGCCAAAAGAAACTCGATCACTGCCCATTGTTTGCAACGCACATCCGTTACAGACGCCATTTTAACAGCTCCGTACAGCTCTGCCACCTGTCGGAAGTCAATGAAACTATACGAGACGAAGCGGGAATGTTTAAAAATATTCCACAAGAAATTTCCGGTTTTTTCAACCAAAATTGGCCGAGAAAAAAAATGTGTTGCATTAGTTATTGAACTGTCCTTGTAGTTATATTTCAAAAGAATGTTGTCAAATACTCTTAACCAACTTTATGCATACTGTCACTGGGCGTAAAAGCCTACCCACTTGATAATATTTTGTCTAACACTGACATCCTGAGACCGTGGCTGTATACAATTATTGTAAGTTGATTCTCACAAAGAAGAAGGCAGCAAATCGCGCGGAATTTTTGATAGCACGAACGCACCAAGAATATTTCCCCACAGTGGAAGAATAAAAATCGAAAACTGACGATTATGTAAAGTGCATCTTGCAAATCTAGTGAACAGCCGTCTGATAATGAACTTGTCAGTTCCAAACCGGTTACGGCGCTATTTACTTAAATAAATAGCAGTTTTAATAGTGGCTGGTTGCTGTCTTCTTCTTTGTAAGAATCAACTTACATAGATGATATTTTGACTTCGTTAAAAAGAGGTACTTTGCTACAGTAAGATCTATCCACCGAAATGCAGTCAAGTATTGAGATCGATAGTCTGTCACAGATGTGCGTCTAACAGGATGAGTTTATGTGTAAGTTAGGTATTGACAAGTCAGAAGGTGCATATTTGAAAATTAAAGTTCCTTTTTCAGCTCATGGAGTACCCGAGGAGTACAGTTAATCCGTGCATGCCATGAAATAATATTAGGACAATTATTAATAACTTAGTACCCATAACCTAACTCCGCTGTACGCTGTTACTATAAATTTCTTTGAAGTCATTCAGTGTAGTTTCTTTTTCTTTCTTTCTGAAGGTCTGTGTCCACAGACCCGCTGTATCAGTTAATGGAATTATGAAACAATGAATATCCAATGCCACTGCATCTGTCCATCCCATGCTGCCAGGAATTACATTACTATTTACTAGATGTGTAATGTGCTAGCAATCGAACTTACTAATGTACTTTCCAGATGTCTATCAAGCTTCATTATCCGCAAAATTTCACACTGTTTTAACGTCTCTGCTACTTTAATGGCAAAAAGAAAACAACAAATCTCTATCTCTATGGTTAGCCTGTGCATTTCCCAGAAAGTACAGGTTTTTAACTAGAGAAACACTTTTCGAATATCATGGATGCTTGAGTAGATAAAACACATTTGACTTATAAATAATATCTAAGGCCCTCAGTGTTTCCTCGACTGACTGTAGGATAGTTATTTGAAGCTGTGAAATAGAAAACACAAAAAGAATTTGCAGGAAATGGAAGATATCCAAACGGAAACAAACATTATATACTTAATTATGCCATGTTCCATGATGTACGTGGCCATCGTTTTTACCAGGCATAAATCAATGTGGGCTTACGAAACGTACCGTGTACGGCCCAGCATTACAATGAGCGTACGGAACCCTTTTATGAAATATATATGTTAGTAAATGTGTACGATGAACAAGTTTTAACATGGGACAGTGCGATAACGCTCGTTTCCTCCTAAGTCAGTTACAGTGTATTAACGTTAACAAGATGCTGCTCTCTACCTGGACTCACGAAGTCACTAAACGTCAGCAAAGACTCCAAAGGTTTACTTCGAAATAGTATCTCTAAGCACATCCGGGATATTTACAGCTATTCTTGTTAAGCCGCAGAAGAATTTTTTTTTTTTATACGACAATCAATGCAGAAAACGCCCCTAAGACAAATGGAGGGTCGGCGACTGGATAGTAAGATAATTAATCGGTGTGGGAAACATCCTACATTAAAAAATAGGCATCCACTAGAAATTTAGAAATACGTTCGCTATATGGGGGTTCAGTGTTGACACACAGAAAATGAAATGTGTGATTGCAAAAGACTGCACGGTTCATAGTAATGATTCATATTGAAAGATAATTTCAAACATACTCCTTCCAAATTAATGATTTATGTGTTGATCAGATGTGGCTAGAATTCAGAGAAATAGTTTCGGTAGCAGTTGAGAGATTTATATCAAATAAATTAACAAACGACGGAGCTGATCCTCCTTGGTACACATAACGGGTCAGACCACTGTTGCAAAAACAACGAAACAAACATGCCAAAGTTAAACAGACACAAAATCCCCACGGTTGCCGATATTTTACAGAAGTTCGAAATTTAGCGCGGACTTCAATGCGAGACGCTTATAAAAGTTTCCACAACGAAAATTTGTCTCGAAACCTGGCAGAAAATCCAAAGAGATTCCGGTCGAATGTGAAGTACGTTAGCGGCAATAAACAATCGGTGGCTTCTCTGCGCGATAGCAATGGAGGCACTATCGAAGACAGTGCTTCCAAAGCAGAGTTATTAAACACAGCCTTCCGAAATGCCTTCACAAAAGAAGACGAAGTAAATACTCCAGAATCAGAATCAAGAACAGCTGCCAACATGAGTAACGTAGAAGTAAAAATCGTCGGAGTAATGAAGCAACTTAAATCACTTAATAAAAGCAAGTCTTCTGGTCCAGACTGTATCCAATTAGGTTCCTTTCAGAGTATTCTGATGCATTAGCTCCATATTTGACAAATCATATACAACCGTTCGCTCGACGAAATATCCGTAACCAAAGACTGGAAAGTTGCACAGGTCATATTACCTAGAAGAAAACGGTCTATTGACAACAGTCAACATGGGTTTTGGAAACATCAATCTAGTGAAAGACAACTCGCTCATTAATCGCATGAAGTGTTGAGTGCTATTGACAAGGGATTTCGGATCTATTCCGTATTTTTTGATTTCCAAAATGCTTTTGACACTGTACCACACAAGCGGCTTATAGTGAAATTGCGTACTTATGGAATATCGTCTCAGTTATGTGACTGAATTTGTGACTTCTTGTCAGAGAGGTCACAGTTCGTAGTAACAGACGTAAGGTCATCGAGTAAAACAGGAATGATTTCTGACGTTCCCCAACATAGCGTTATTGGCCCTTTCCTGTTCCTTATCTACAGGGTGTTACAAAAAGGTACGGCCAAACTTTCAGGAAACATTCCTGACACACAAATAAAGAAAAGATGTTATATGGACATGTGTCCGCAAACGCTTAATTTCCATGTTAGAGCTCATTTTAGTTCTTCCACCTACGCTCAATGGAGCACGTTATCATGATTTCATAAGGGATACTCTACCTGTGCTGCTAGAACATGTGCCTTTACAAGTACGACACAACATGTGGTTCATGCACGATGGAGCTCCTGCACATTTCAGTCGAAGTGTTCGTACGCTTCTCAACAAGAGATTCGGTGACCGATGGATTGGCAGAGGCGGACCAATTCCATGGCCTCCACGCTCTCCTGACCTCAGCCCTCTTGACTTTCATTTATGGGGGCATTTGAAAGCTCTTGTCTACGCAACCCCGGTACCAAATGTAGAGACTCTTCGTGCTCGTATTGTGGACGGCTGTGATACAATACGCCATTCTCCAGGGCTGCATCAGCGCATCAGGGATTCCATTCGACGGAGGGTGGATGCATGTATCCTCGTTAACGGAGGACATTTTGAACATTTCCTGTAACAAAGTGTTTGAAGTCACGCTGGTACGTTCTGTTGCTGTGTGTTTCCATTCCATGATTAATGTGATTTGAAGAGAAGTAATAAAATGAGCTCTAACATGGAAAGTAAGCGTTTCCGGACACATGTCCACATAAAATATTTTCTTTCTTTGTGTGTGAGAAATGTTTCCTGAAAGTTTGGCCGTACCTTTTTGTAACACCCTGTATAAAACGATTTGGGGGACAATCTGAGCAGTCGTCTCAGGTTTTTTGCAGATAACGCTGTCGTTTATTGACTAATAAAGTCATCAGAATATCAAAACAAACTGCAAAACGATTTAGGAAAGATATGGTTCGAAAATTGGTAGATGGTCCTAAATAACGAAAAGTGTGAGGTCATTCACATGAGTGCTAAAAGAAATCTCTTACACTTCGGTTACACGATAAATCAGTCAAAATTAAAGGCCGAAAATGCAACTAAATACCTAGGAATTGCAATCACGAACAGCTTAAACTGGAAGTGACGAGGTTAGATTTCCCGCAAGAAACATTTCTAAGTAGGGCAAAAAGATCAGAAACACATTCACTCACGAGCACTGTGTCAGACTACATAGTGACACTATTAATTTAAAATGGTTCAAATGGCTCTGAGCACTATGGAACTTAACCTCTGAGGTCATCAGTCCCCTAGAACTTGGAACTACTTAAACCTAACTAACCTAAGGACACCACACACATCCATGCCCGAGGCAGGATTTGAACCTGCGACCGTAGCGGTCACGCGGTTCCAGACTATAGCACCCAGAACCGCTCGGCCACCATTAATTGTTTTACCAGCTACCTGAGTATCTTAATTCATAGAACAGCCGGCCGAAGTGGCCGAGCGGTTAAAGGCGCTACAGTCTGGAACCGCACGACCGGTACGGTAGCAGGTTCGAATCCTGCCTCGGGCATGGATGTGTGTAATGTCCTTAGGTTAGTTAGGTTTAAGTAGTTCTGAGTTCTATGGGACTTATGACCACAGCAGTTGAGTCCCATAGTGCTCAGAGCCATTTGAACCATTTGAATTCATAGAACCATATTGGAAATCGGGATAATCTTTTATTTTCCTACATGAAGTGGAGTAATGTTGTAAGAAAATGAAGAAAATGTCTCATCTCTCATAGTTCAGTTTGTTAACGTATTCTCCTTGGTGTTATCTAACACAATCATGTTTTCATTTTGCAATTTGTGGATAAAAACGTACACATATGATTGAATATTGGTATGATGCTAAATTAAACAAAAATATAATCGTAACAGCATCTAACACTGCCTTTGTGTCATAATATACGTTCACTTTGAAAGTGCTTTGTAAAATTGACCTTAAGGCATTAAGAAGTTTTTATATTGAGCGACATGTATGAAAAATGGTAACATTATTGAAAATTGAATTGTTTGTCTGAAACTGTTTCCAGATGCGTTGCAACAGGATACGTCTGTATGATTCACCATGAAACGTGATACCCAGTATCTTTTATTATTTAGCGGTGCATAAACAGAATTAAACTTTCACAAACTGCATCCGCAAGTGCCCTCATTCTGTGACTCAAAAAATTCTGTAATGATTTGGTTGTATGGAGAACAGCGTTTGACCACAGAGTGGAGAAATTGTTTGCGTCATTTACAGATGTTAACCTGTTGGAAACATTTCTCCGTTGATTGATAGGTAATTAACAGTTCTGCTTATTCGTCTATCGGAATATACTCGTCATTAACAGGAATTTCAGCCCACAATTCATGTGCGTAACATAGGGTGAAATCCGGCTCGGCGGTATCGTAATAAATTTTGTACGTGGTTTATTTTTCTGCTACTGCCTTTGTCGATGGATTTCTCTCTACATCTACGTGGCAATAAAGCGTTGCAGCTTCATACAAAAGAACATTAATTATGTCTCTATTTATCAATGAGAACATTTTTTATTTTCCCTTTTTTAAGTTTTCTCTTGGGCCGTTCATTGAAAGTGGTATCTGAAATAGTAAAGAAAAGAGCCCCATTCTCCTAAGTATTAATTATGCGTCCCCACATGTATGAGTGAAGTATACTCCTTTACGTTGTTCTACAACTTTTCCTGTATTGCTAATTGAACTTGGTGGCTAGAAAAGGACTCCATTCTCTGTATTGTTGGCATATAATTTGTGTTAAATGTTTCTGTGGGTGAGTATAGGTTTCATGGTGATAACAGGAAGTATCATAAAGCTGATTACGATGCTTACATTACTGCAATGGATTCTTTATTACGAGAGGCTCGAAAGCGGAATTTTAAAGGTGAAACTAACAACAGGAATTTGTACGACGTCGTTGATGAGGTAAATGCAGATTAACTGCAGACTGGTGCATATTACACAAATATTTCAAAATTATAATGCGTCTGTATTTCAAATAGGTTCCAGTATACGAGGCTTGTGAACTATTGTATCAGTGGGAGGGGGAAAAGAAGGGGTGAAGGAATATTGGCACAAGTGTGGATGGCGTGGGGCAAACGAAACTGTAGAGTATGCAAAAGTTTTGCAGTCACTAGTTGCTAGAGGTTATTTACGAAGATTTCTACTATCTTTCTGAGTGACCCGTTTACAAGAATCTTAAGGGAGATCCGACGGCCAACATGATAAAATCGACGCAAGCACTGCTAAAGAAAACTAGAATTAATTTTGACACGGCTGGAAGACATCCCACAAGTTCCACAGCCACCAACGATATGTGGTGTACAGAAGATCCATAAACAGGCCTTTCCTTTACGACCGATTGTGACTAACATTAATTCGCCGACGTACAATAATCCACTAAATTACAGGCCTATATCGTTAACGTCGTATTTCAGTAGGATTTTGGAACATATATTTTGTTCGAACATTATGAATTACCTGGAAGAAAACGGTCTATTGACATACTGTCAACATGGGTTTAGAAAACATCGTTCCTGTGAAATACAACTAGCTCATTATTCACATGAAGTGTTAAGTGCTATTGACAAGGTATTTCAGATCAATGCCGTATTTCTGGATTTCCGGAAGGCTTTCCACACTGTACCACACAAGCGGCTCGTAGTGAAATTGCGTGCTTATGGAATATCGTCTCAGTTATGTGACTGGGTTTGTGATTTCCTGTCAGAGAGGTCACAGTTCGTAGTAATTGACGGAAAGTCGTCGAGTAAAACAGAAGTCATTTCTGGCGTTCCCCAAGGTAGTGTTATAGGCCCTCTGCTGTTCCTTATATATATATATACGATTTGGGAGCCAGTCTGAGCAGCCGTCTTCGGTTATTTGCAGATGACGCTGTCGTTTATCAACTAATAAAATCATCAGAAGATCAAAACAAACTGCAAATATATCTGCAAGATCAAAACAAACTGCAAAGATATCTTAAGGGTGCGAAAAGTGGCCGTTGAACCTAAATAACGAAAAGTGTGAGGTCATCTACATGAGTGCTAAAAGGAACTCGTTAAACTTCGGTTACACGAGAAATCAGTCTAATCTGAAAGCTGTAAATTCAACTAAATACCTAGGAATTACAATTACGAACAACTTAAATTGGAAGGAACACACAGAAAATGTTGTGAGGAAGGCTAACCAAAGACTGCGTTTTATTTGCAGGACGCTTAGAAAATGTAACAGACCTACTAAGGAGACTGCCTACACTACGCTTGTCCGTCTCCTTTTAGAATACTGCTGCGCGGTGTGGGATCCTTACCAGATAGGACTGACGGAGTACATCGAAAAAGTTCAAAGAAAGGCAGCACGTTTTGTACTATCGCGAAATATGGGAGAGAGTGTCACAGAAATGATACAGGATTTGGGCTGGACATCATTAAAAGAAAGGCGTTTTTCGTTGTCACGGAATCTTCTCACGAAATTCCAATCACCCATTTTCTCCTCCGAATGCGAAAATATTTTGTTGACGCCCACCTACATAGGGAGGAACGATCACCACGATAAAATAAGAGAAATCAGAGCTCGTACGGAAAGATATAGGTGTTCATTCTTTCAGCGCGCAATACGAGATTGGAATAATAGATAATTGTGAGGGTGGTTCGATGAACCCTCTGCCAGGCACTTAAATGTAATTTGCAGGGTATCCACTAAGCTCCGACGTTTGGTGAGCCACCCAAATTCGTATGTTAAGGACTTTACCCATTTTGTATAACTTTTAAAAGTAAAGTGTATCTTGGCCGCAAACCTTATGGTTAGCTTCGACGTGAAGTCTTTGTTCACGACTGTACCAGTACAAGACACCATAAACATCTCACAGGAACGCGTGGCACCCGATATCGGAGAGCTAGTGCTCCACTGTATAAAGACCACCTATCACAGGTGGAAAGGGGAATTCTTTGAACACACAAATAGTGTAGCTATGGGCTCCCCTTTCTCGCCTATTGCTGCAGACATCTTCATGGAAATATCAGACGAAATAGTGCTCCAGTCCGCACCATTAAGCCCAGAATGTTGGCTCCGAACTGTTGATGATACCCTCATTATCAGGCCATATGGAGAGAAATAGCTACGAATTTTTCACCAACACCTCAACCAGCATCACAGCAGAATCCAATTCACTACGGAGATAGAGACAGAATGGAGTGCTGCATTTCTTCGACGTGAAAGTTTACAGAAGGTCTGATGGTAAACTGGGCCATACAGTATACAGGAAGCCAACCAGTACTGACAGTTACCTACATTCCCCCCGCCCTGCATACTTTAACCAAGAGGGCTCACAGGATAAGGAACATCTAAAGAATGAACCAAAAAAGCTCAAGTCCATTTTTTGTGCCAGTGCTTATGGCGTGAAATTAATAGATATAACTACGGCTACAAAGAATATAGGCAATACAAGAGTGCAGAAGGAAGCACAAAACAACGCTCTATGACCATATGTTCAATGTGCCACTGAATGGGTGGGCAAAATTCTCCGACGCGCAGGCATCAAGCCGATTTTCCGAAGCAGCAAAAGAATAAAAGATGTTCTCCGCACAACGAAAGACACAGTTGACAAACTACATGATGCTAGAGTTTACAAAATCAGCTGCGAGTGTGGCTTAGTATATGTAGGCGAGACGGGATGACCCATCAGTACACGGATATCTAAACACGAAAGATATATCCGACTAAGACCACACAGCAAGTCAGCGGTAGCAGAACACCAGGATCAGCGCGGCAAGCATTGATTTTGGTGAAGCTTGCTTACTGGCGAAACAACCTGTTACTTTCAGAAGAAAGATAAGAGAGGCAATAGAAATAGCCAAGCGACCCGCCAACATCAACAAAGAAGACGGGTACCGACTTCCGGAGTCTTGGCTGAAAGCAATAACAGCCTTGTGGGACGACATCTCATGTGAAGCAATACAGAAAGCCGCGCGGGAGACTGCAGCGGCCGCAGGTACATATGGTACTGGTGCACCTCAGCAGGCACTAGGAAACAGAAAAACAACGCCATGTCACAACTGCCGCCTCGTTTTCCGTTCGCCAATTTCCACCAGTCACAAGCAGTAATGCCAACACCAATCAAAACGTCGGGTTTCCACTAATGAAAAGAAATAATAAAAACAGCAATTAAGACTTCTAACACCCCTCCCCTTCATCCTAAACAGCCTACCAAAATTATATAATAGCCATGTCTGTAGGTATATAAGAAACAAAGTTTTCTCATTCAGCAGTAAACAAAAACACCCTGAAGAAGGTACCTTGCAATAGGGACCGAAACTTCGGTAGTTTCACATATTGGCAGTGCTGTAACAAACCCAGAAAAAATTTTATTGACTGATTTTTACATGTACTTCATAGGTTTTCTCTCAGCTTCCTCCATTAAATTTTTGGCGTTAAATAAAGACGAAAGTTATGTTTAAGAAACATCTTCCGGAAACCAGTTACGACGGCCTCATAAACACATTAATGCCACTGCATGAAGAAAAAATAATATGGTTCAAATGGCTCTAAGCACTATGGGAATTAACTTCTGAGGTCATCCGTCCCCTAGAACTTAGAACTACTTAAACCTAACTAACCTAAGGACGTCAGATACATCCATGCCCGAGGCAGGATTCGAACCTGCGACCGTGCGGTCGCGCGGTTCCAGACTGTAGCGCCTAGAACCGCACGGCCACCCTGGCCGGCGCTGCATGAAGAAAAATCATATAAATAACGATAAAAATATGTACGTTGCCCTCAAACTCAGACCGACCACAGACTCCGTCAAAGGGTATAAATAAATTATAAAGCACAGCTCTAAATGATTCAGAAAAAGTCAACATTTTTCGAATTTCATTCACCATCAGGTGGACTAATATTATCAATATAACATAGTAGAACGGTTCTTTGATATCAAAAGTAGAGGAAAATTAGAGGAGTCCACAGTGACTAACACCATATTTTTACAGTATAATTCAACATTATATGAAGAAATTATTATAAGTGCCCATTGTGTAGTGGAAAAGTAGCACTAAAAAAAGTCGGAAAGAACAGAGCTACTTCTGCGCTATATAATGAATATTCCCAACGTGGCAGTGCAAAGAGACACAAAAGTAACATATACTGGAAAATACTTTACTGCGATTGTTCTATAGAAAGAGCGAAGAGGACAATGGGAGTGTGAGAGAAAGACAGTGGCAGTGAAATACAGCTGATGCTGACAGAACAGTAAAAGGAAAACAGTGAAGAAGACAGTGCCAGGGGGTGGGGGCAGAAAGAAAAAGTGGAAGTGGGTGAGAACCGGTGATAATAAGAGACAGAGTATATGACGATGTCAACGAGGAAGAGAGAGATTTGTGATAGTGGGAAGAGACAGCAGCGGTAGGAAGGAAGGAAGGAAGGAATGAGATATTAGCAGTGCGAGAGGCCAAGAGGGAACAGTGACAGCGAGAGTGGACTGTAGTAGGACGACAGAACGAATGGGTCTGTGGCTCTGACACAGTAGACAATGACAGAGAGACACAAAGAGATAATGACAATGAGATGGGCTGGGACTGGATGGGTATGAGAGACTTACGGTATGGGTATGAGGAGTTACAGTAATGGGAGCTTATAGGGGAGAGAGGCGAGTTCGATATTAAAAACATAGCGAATATGTTCGCGTGTCAAAATTTTTAGCTGTGTGGAAGTTAGTACGAGGCAATTGGTACCCTACTTTTTACGGGGGGTGGGGGGGGGGGCTCCAATAGGAGCATTCTTTCGCTGCTTGACGTTGCGCCAACAAACCGGCGCCGATAATTAACATTCGTGATGGGAGTTAAAAACTTGGATGAACATGCCTCCCCCAAACATTATGGTTGCATTAGTAGCTGCTTTTATCTATTTTTAAATTGTTCTTCAGTACTACTATTAAGTAGTGACAGTTCAAAGCTATTAAAGCCAATGACGCAATATTTGGATGATGTCCTGTTCGTAAACTTACACTTGCTTGATTTATGTTCTGGCCATCCTCTTACCTGCTTACTATCGACAATCATATGTAGACTGCTTTTAACTTTTAATGATGTACTTGTGTGCGTTTTATCTAACAAACTGTACGCAACCACATCCTCTACCTTCTTCATATGGCAACATTTCGCGTCGACGTGCCGTAGTGATGTCTCAAGCGAAGTAAATCACTTATGAGACGGATGCAATTCATCTCCATACTTATTAATATCTGTGATGATGACATGTTGAGACAATGGCTAAAATAAATATAGTTTTACTCTCATAACTTTAACGAAAGAAAATATCTAATGACAACACTCTTTGCTAATGAGCAACATCTTATAGCTGACCATCATAAATTCAGTGTAACTGTCAAGAACTATAACTTAACCACCTCAATCCAAACAACAGAAGCCATGATAAAATTGCAATAAACGAGCAGAAAACAGTCAATGAACGAAGTGAACTTCTTGAGAAATACCATCACGTTCACAATGGAAAAAGACGCACAGAAAAAGTTGGAATATTAGATTATATTAATGGAAAATATACAGACCACGGAAATAAAGGCGATGGAGGAAAGACTGTTAAATTTCTACAAAACAATTACAGTACCACCTATATTTTATGACAGTGAGATCTGGACAATAGCTGGAATTGAACGAAGAATGTCAGCTGTAGGAATGATTGCTTTTAAGAAGAGCAGCTAGCTATAGATCACCTGATGTGATAAGTAATACAACGCTCACAAAGGTACTAGGACTTGAAAATATAACTGAACAAGTCAAGAAGCGTGGAAATGAATTACAATAGAATACCCAAAAATTATGGGCTAATAGGGAAAGGATCAGATGTGGAGACATTAACTGAAAACAAATCAGTGACAACAGATGCACTGAAGAATAGATGTAACAGGTACATGTTTAACACTATAAGAAGAAGACTGGCATTTTAGCTGTCATTCCTGCAGCAAGCAGAATGCCCTGTAACTTGGCAGGTATGACAAATTACACACCGGGTAGGTCACTCATCTTAAGTACAGTTACCATTTTTGGCCCAATTAAGCTTCCTTCAGATCTAAAATACAACTTCAATGTTGCTACAATTGGCCTTAACTTTTGTCACACAGTTCGAACCAGTGAACATCGGTGGTAGCTACCACTCTCTTGTATTTTAGATCTCAAGAAAGTCTAATGCGGCTGTAACTGGTAATTACAAATAAACGAATGACCTACAAGACTTATTTTCCGGAACTATAAAACAAGGTAAGTGATACGTTCTGCCATACAGTGGTACCTTTCTCTAGACTTAAAAATAACTGAGGTCAGAACTATGAATGCAATACCTACAGTTTTTTATACATTTCCTTTTATAGAGATCAAGTTATTAAATCCAAATGTAATTTGACCCAGAGAAGTATGAGATCAGCACAAAATTCGATATGTAGCTGCCTCTCCCTACGCCACAAACAGAACACGTATGCTAATAGCTTTAACGTCTAGTTAATGCCATGAATCACTTCAGCTACCAAGATAGAATGAGAGAGCCTCAGTTTCTACTTTATACCTCTCTCTCCACCTCAAAAATTCTTGTGCAGTTCATTCAGAACTGACTTATACGTTAGTGATAATTTTGCTGGCAACAGGAGTCACAGTAGCGGTACGCCAGAGTAAATGATGGTAACCGTATTGAAGATGGGTCTGGATTTTATAAATTAAGAGTTTTTCAAGGAGTCGAAGAACCCAGTTGCTCATTTCTACTTCATCTTAACCGATGTGGCGTCCATCTTCCTAATTTTTACGCCATTTAATGGAACTGTCTTGCACAGTGGAGTCAATGAACGAAAAGCAGTCAGAGTTCAATACGGTGATCAGTCTCTCTGTATTTTAAGCCTCATACGTGCTAAAGTGCTCAACTGTTACAAAGAATAGAACGGAACTTGTGAAGACAACGCTGTGTACCGACAAATATTATTTTTTCTCTTTTTGACATAATATTTGGCTGTACTGTAACATGTCCAACTTTTTCTATGATTCTGGGTATGTCCTCTCACTTTCAGACTGTATATTTATGTGGGTTGGACAAAAATATGCGACCATCGCTAGAATACAAATGCAAACGTTTGCTAGGCCTGCAGATCCCGCTATTATTTTTTACCACAAAGGCCGTCGATGAAAGTCCACAATACATTGTGTCAGTCGTCGTCAGGACAACGTTCCATTTAATTGTGAGTGCATTGTGTCGGATCTAAGTGACTTAGAACGTGGACAGATTCTTTGTGCTAGTACTGGGTACTTCGATAACCGAGGTAGTCGACGTATGTGGAGTACCAAGAGGCACCGTATGGAAGATCTATACTGCATACAGGGAAAGCGAAAAAACATCGTCCACTAAGACACAAAGATGACGAAAGTGTGTGCTGAGTGAGCATGACAGACGGTCTTTGTAGAGGATTGTGAAGAATAATAGGAGGACGATAGCTTCAACGTCACCGCCGAAGTGAATGTAGCGCTCGCGACGCCTGTCAAGATCAAAACAACACGAAGGGAGCTCCATGAGCAAGGACCGTAGGGCGAGCTGGAATTCCGAAACTAAACACCATTGATACGAATGCCCGTAACAGGAAAACACGGTGGCAAATCTATAACTCCCAGACGACGGAGCAATGAAAGAAAGTCGGATGAATCTATTTCCAGCTTTTGGGCGAGTTTACGTCCAAAGATCCACAGCGATATCGTGGTGTTCTATCGACCGCATGGCTACTCTGCAATAGCGCATTACTGCTAACAAGGGAACCTCCCCATCGCACCCCCCTCAGATTTAGTTACAAGTTGGCACAGTGGATAGGCCTTGAAAAACTGAACACAGATAACTTGAGAAAACAGGAAGACGTTGTGCAGAACTACGAAAAAAATATGCAAAATATACAAACTGAATAGTCCATGTGCAAGATAGGCAGCATCAAGGATAATCTGAGCTCAGGAGCGCCTTGGTGCCGTGGTTAGCATGAGCAGCTGCGGAACGAGAGGTCCTTGGTTCAAGTCTTCACTCGAGTGAAAAGTTTAATTTTTTATTTTCAGACAATTATCTTGCGAAGCTGCACAGGTTCACAGAGCAGTATTGTTTACGTGATCGTGTGTCTGTTATCAAAGTTCAGGCACTCACACACAATCAACTTCGCTCTCCAAAATTCCAGGATATGTTCAGATTTGCTTGGACATATGCAGGATTTGGCGGTCTACACACGGAAAAATTTGAAAAAGTTAAAAACATATGTTTTGACACAGCACAGGGAAAAACTGTGCGACTGTGAAACTGTTGCATTCATTTGTTGCAGTTTATGTGACAAATTCTTATGTTTTCATCACTTTTTTGGGAGTGATTATCACATCCACAAGAAAACCTAAATCGAGCAAGGTAGAAAAATCTTTTTACCCATTCGCCAAGTGTACAAGTTAGGTGGGTCGACAACATATTCCTGTCATGTGACGTACCAGTGTCGTATAGAATCAGACGTGTTTTCCTGTGGAGGAATCGGTTGAACTATGACCTTGCGATCAAATGTTTTCGGTTCCCATTGGAGAGGCATGGCCTTTCGTCTACTAATCGCACGGTTTTGCGGTGCGGTCGCAAAACACAGACACTAAACTTATTACAGTGAACAGGGACGTTAGTGAACGAACGGACAGATCATAACTTTGCATAAATAAAGAAAATAAACTTTTCACTCGTAGGAAGGTTTGAACCAAGGACCTCTCGTTCTGCAGCTGCTCACGTTACCCACGGGACAACAGCGCTCCTGAACTCCCGCCATCCTTGATGTACCTATGTTGCACATGGACTACTCAGTTAAAGGCGCTGCAGTCTGGAACCGCAAGCCCGCTACGGTCGCAGGTTCGAATCCTGCCTCCGGCATGGATGTTTGTGATGTCCTTAGGTTAGTTAGGTGTAACTAGTTCTAAGTTCTAGGGGACTAATGACCTCAGCAGTTGAGTCCCATAGTGCTCAGAGCCATTTGAACCATTTTTTTTTTTTTTGACTACTCAGTTTGTATATTTTGCTTATTTTTTTCATAGTTCCACACAACGTCTTCCTGTTTTCTCGATTGATTTGTGTTCAGTTTTTCAAGGCCTATCCACTGTGCCAACATATAACTAAATCTGAGGAGGGTGGGATGGGGAGGTTCCCTTGTAAGGATTATGTGACCATTTTGGCTGGTTATATCCACCTTATGGCACAGTGTTTGTTATGTTTCTTCCCAAATGGTGATTGTTTCAAGACGGCAGGGCCCTCTTCACAAAACTTATATCGTCCACGACTGGATTTGTGAACAGGAGCATGAACAATTATCGCTTCTCCCCTGGCCTCCACAGTCACTACATCTCAATATTATTGAGCCATTGTAGCCTACTTTGGAGAAAAAGGGGCGTGATCGCTATCCACCCCATCATCGTTCCCGGAATTTGCCTCTACTGCGCTGGAAGTATGGTGTGAGATTCCCTCGAATACTGTGCAGAATCTGTATTTATCCATTACGAGACTACTGGAAGAGGTTTTGTGCGCAACGGTTTTTCTATACCGCATTAGGCATGGTAATGTGACGTGGTTTTGGTGTTCCAATATTTTTGAACATCCTCTGTACGTCGCTATGTTTACCACGGAGGTATATTATATCTCCATCATGTTCACTCCTGGAGTACGAACATCTGTATGTAGTGAGCATTCAGGCGCGCAGAACGGAATTTTCGTCGCCGACATAAATTGCCTTAAAAATTAGGACGCTGTTATGTCGCAGCATGAGGTTTGTCCGTAAGTACGCTTCAGATTCTGAATGTCATTACATCGTTAGTACAGACAGATCACTTTCAAAGGTTCTGATGATTTTGCACATATATTTTATAATCATCTTATCGGCCTGAACAACAAAATATATTATATAATTGTGAGTGTACGGCTCAAAATGTCATGCATAAATCCTATCCGCAAATGGACAGTGCTTGAAGTATGCATACGTACAAATTGACTGGCAGCAGTTTTCGAATGTATGTATAGCTTGCCTCGTAACTATATTACCATACCCGTCAGATAAAATAGCCCTGCAATACTAATGCTGTGTTATATCCTGTCCCGACATTTTTCAACAAGTCCGTATTATTAGACGTTTGTTTTAATTATCTGTGAAAAGTAATATTCCATCCTTTGTGAAATTTAGATTTCGATCCTTAGCGGCAAGTATTCAGCACCACTGCTGTTACCATTAAATAAATGTGTGAAAACCGGTCAGTTTCATGGAAAATTTCAGTATCTGTCTCAGCGCAAAATGTAAACAACGGCATCACACCAACATCACGTGACTATTTCGATTTAATGTCGAAGACATGCACAATACACTAACCTTACTCCATGGAAACCCTTGCTCTATGTGTTTACTAAATTAACAATGCGTTTTCTTTGTTCCATATATAATGTTTAAATTACAATTCTGCATAAAAATGTATAAAAAGTTGTTTCTTATAATTACGTAAGAGAGACAGACGGAGAGAGAGGGAGAGACAGCTACGTATTATATCGGCGGATAGTAGTGTGACTAGATAACAATTTGACTACGAAGTAGACAAACGTTGTTGGAAGGTAAGCGAAGGAACAGCGTGTAGCAGTAGCTATTGCGACTGTCTTCGAGATGTAGCGCGGGCAATGAATTTAAAGTATGTGTGTACCACATCCTTCTCGTCATAAACTAATATCTCAGGATGTATAATGATACGAGAGTACACTGAAATAATGGAGAGATGGGTTTGCTAACGGGATCGATGCATAACGTGAACGGAAGTAAAAGTACAGATGTATTCAATAATTCCTGACGTGGACTAATACGCTATCTAATCAAAAGTATTGAGACACCTTAATGTAATTCGGAACTGACCACTAGACGTCAGGAGAGACAGATCCGTCAGTATAAAGTGAGGCGGTCAGTAGGGAGGTCGTAACAACAGAATGGGTCAGCCAGCAGAGCTCAGTGACTTCGAACATGCAGTAATCACCGGATGTCACCCGAAGAACAAGTCCTACAGGGGCATTCCAACCCTTCTAATAATGCCCACGACAACAGTTAGTGATGTGATTGTGAAGTGGAAAAGAGTGTGATACAATGGTCGAGGACATACTCATAAGCCACCCGTTTCCGTAGTCAGAACTAAGCGAAGGTTGCGGCAGTGTAAAGATGCGACGCGGCTGGACAGTGGCTGACTGGAAATGAGTGATTTGGAGTAATGAATCACGCTACACCCATTGGTAATTCAATCCTAGGGTCTGAGTTTGGCGAATGACTGAGAGCATTGCCTAGAATCATGAGTAGTGTCAACACTGATCTTCGAAGGAGGCGGACCGAGCGGGGTAGCTCAGTGGTTAGCACTGGACTCGCGTTCGGGAGGACTATGGTTCAAACCCGGGTCCGGGCATCCAGATTAGGTGTTATGTTATTTCCTTAAATCGATTAAGGCGAATTCCGGGACAGTTCCTGCGAAAGGACATGGCCGCTTTCCTAATCCGCGCTTGTGCTCCGTCTCTAATGACCTCGTTATCGACGATAAGTTAAACACTAATTTCCTCCTCCTCCCTCATCGGAGGAGGCGGTATTACGATATGGCTGTGTTTTCCGAATACAGGGTGTGGCTTCATTACTGTCCTTGATAAATTGCTAAATGTAGAAAATTATGATCGCATTTTACAGCATTGCGTATTTCATACACTACTGGTGTTCCGGCGTAACGACATACGCCGGCACGACGATCAAGGACGGAAGAGCAGAGAGGGCTATGAGATGACGTCAGCCAATAGTAGGCTGACGAACCCTTCTCTAGGACGACACCAAGATAGGAGCGGCCTCTACACGAAGTGAATATAAGCGCCGCGCCGCGTAGCCACGACCGGAGTGACTTATGAACTGGATTGTGTTGCTTTCATTGAACTTGTATCTACCGAAGGACACTGATTACTTGCATGTCGCCAATGTCTTGCGACACACATTTGTGAATAAGCGAAGTTAAGTATTGTCACTTTAACATTCTGTAATAAACTCCATTAATACTTCCTAGGCACCCTATATTAGACTCATGGGCAGATACAATAACAGGAAATGTTGGGAGAGGATGATTCTAGATCATTCTATGTATCAGTCGGATAGTGCACCATTTGAGGTAATGGATTGTGGACAATAACGTTCCTTAAATGGGCTATCCTTCCTAGAATTACGACTTAAACGCAGTGGAATAGCTTGGTGGTGATTTACACTACTGGTCATTAAAGTTGCTACACCAAGAAGAAATGCAGATGGTAAAGGGCTATTCATTGGACAGATATATTATACTAGAACTGACATGTGATAACATATACACGCAGTTT
Organism: Schistocerca serialis cubense; assembly: GCF_023864345.2. NCBI lineage: Eukaryota > Metazoa > Arthropoda > Insecta > Orthoptera > Acrididae > Schistocerca > Schistocerca serialis. The sequence continues at coordinate 149,674,281 of NC_064641.1, forward strand.
GGGTACATAGATCCTGAGAAATCAGTACCCAGAACAACTACCTCTGGCCGTAATAACGGCCTTGATCCGCCTGTGCATTGAGGGCATTGAGTCAAACAGAGCTCGGATGGCGTGTACAGGTACAGCCGCCCATGCAGCTTCAACACGATACCACGAACATTTTCTGTATCCAGAAAGGCCCGTACAGGACTTGCAACATGTGGTCGTGCATTATCCTGCTGAAAGGTATGGTTTCGCAGGGATCGAATGAAGGGTAGAGCCACGGATCATAACACATCTGAAATGTAACGTCCACTGTCCAAAGTGCCGTCAATACGAACAAGAGGTGACCTAAACGTGTAACCAATGCCACCCCATACCATCAAAATGGTTCAAATGGCTCTGAGCACTATGGGACTTAACATCCATGTTCATCAGTCCCCTAGAACTTAGAACTACTTAAACCGAACTAACCTAAGGACATCACACAACACCCAGTCATCACGAGGCAGAGAAAATCCCCATGCCATCACATCGGGTGATACGCCAGGATGGCGATGACGAATACACACTTCCAATGTGAGTTCACCGCAATGTCGCCAAACACGGATGCGACCATCATGATGCTGTAAACAGAACCTGGATTCATCCGAAAAAATGACGTTTTGCCATTCGTGCACCTAGGTTCGTCGTTGAGTACACCATCGCGGGCGCTCCTGTCTGTGGTGCAGCGCCAGTGGTAACCGCAGCCATGGTCTCCGAGCTGATAGTACATGCAGCTGCAAACGTCGTCGAACTGTTCGTGCAGAGCGTTGTTGTCTTGCAAGCGTCCCCATCTATTGACTCAGGGATCGAGACGTGGCTGCACGATCCATTACGGCCATGCGGATAAGATGCCTGTCATCTCGACTGCTAGTGATACGAGGCCGTTGGGATCCAGCACGGCGTTCCGTATTACCGTCCTGATGCCACCGATTCCATATTCTGCTAACAGTCATTGGATCTCGACCCACCCGAGCAGCAATGTCGCAATACGATAAACCGTAATCGCTATAGGCTACAATCCGACCTTTATCTAAGTCGGAAACGTGATGGTACGCATTTCTCCTCCTTACATGAGGAATCACGACAACGTTTCACCAGGCAACGCCGGTGAACTGCTGTTTGTGTATGAGAAATCGGTTGGAAACTTTCCTCATGTCAGCGCGTTGTAGGTGTCGCCACCGGTGTCAACCTTGTGTGAATGCTCTGAAAAGCTAATCATTTGCTTATCACAGCATCTTCTTCTTGTCGGTTAAATTTCGTGTTTGTAGCACGTTATCTTCGGGGCGTAGCAATTTTAATGGCCAGTAGTGTAGAATGTCACTTTGTTACCCCTAGCGTCAAACATTGTCATCTTCACTGTTTTCGGCTCTTGATGAAAAATAGACCACCATTTCTCCAAAATCGTTCACACACTTCATATAATGAGTCACCAGCAGACAACAAGCTAACATAATGGTTAAGGGCGGGACAACCCATACTAATGGCCACTAATACTTTTCCGTGTGCTTTTGATGGGGAGGTGTATGTAGCGAAATAATTTTAAAGGCACGACTGTCGGACAGTGAAGTGAAAGATCTGCTTAAACCCTGAGCACATACTGTGAACTAGAAGCAAAAATACAGTGACGTATTTCGCGTTATAGGCTAATATATCATGAAATATAAATGCTGTAATGTTCGAACAGTAGAGACAAAAGTTTATTTCACGTAATGTAACTGGCTGACACGTTTCTTTGCGAAATACCTTCGTTCAAAATCGTCGACCATGGTCGCGTCAACTAACAAGGAGGCTGCAAGGAATGCATATCCTGCACTTACTGCGTCGTGACACAAGAGCCCACCTGAAGAGGATAATTACAGATGTTTTTGTTAATGCAGACTACACACTCGAAATATGGTTGATGGCGCTAAAGTGGGGTAATGATACGCTACTTTGATCTACTGGATGGCGTTGCTGCTTCCTGATCACGGAGTCCCGGGTTTCATTCCCGACCGGATTGGTGATTTTCTCTATCCGGGGACTGGGTGTTTATGTTGTTCTCATCATTTCATTATTATTATTTGTGGCAGTGGCTAGAGTGGACTGTCAAAAAAATTCGACTTTGTAATAACTGGGACTTCGTACGGGCTCTAATGGCCGCTCAGTTGAACACCCCACAAACCAAACATCAAACACAGATACGCTACTTTGACAGCCAAGTATTATACGACGCACATTGTGCCTGTTACGTAAATCTCGTCTCGTATTCTATTTGAAAAAAGATTTGAATAACGATTATATGATACTTTGTTAGATTTGCATATGCGACGTCTCATTATTACAACCTGTGTCGCGTAACTTTGTCCTCAGATTGTTTCAGTTACTTGCAGTAAATTTAAAACATTAAACGGAAAACATTTGTCGTCAAATGCCTGTCTATAGTATTGCGATGTCTATGTGCGAACAGTTTCCATTTGACATTGCTTTCATTCTTGTGACACTAACATGCACTATACATTCTTCTTCATTGACACAATCTTTTTATGTCATAGTTTCTTCGTCTTTCACTCCGTATGAATATGTGTTTTCAGATCCTTTGGGTGTTGCAGGAAAAAGTAGGTGAGTTTTCTGTGGTGAAGTCTGTAGAATCTGGGGGCCTGCACATTTACCTCGCAGCGTTGACTACAATTTGTTTACGTATACTCGTCATATCGACGTATTCGAAAACCGTTGTTCGATCAGCATACCTTTTTATGAATATTAGCAACAGAAAATTTCATATCGTTAACGTATCAAACGAATCAAGCACGAATGATTACGTACGTCTCCAGATCGTTTCTCATCAATACTGAAAGGTCATATTGCTGCGAGTTTGTGTCAGAGCAGTATCCCTAATGAAATTCAAACGTTTGGCAACGTTTACTGAAAGCGCATATGAAGAACATAACGACATCGACGTCCGCTGCCGTTCTCAAGGCATTTGCGATATTCTGGTAGTGCAGTAGCAATATTTAGATCATAAAATAGCACAATAAATACTACATCACAAGCAGCAACTACAAAAACAGCTCCATTCTTAGAAACATTTGCATTTCCAGTGACTGTGAAGTTAAAACTGATCTTAAAACTGATCTCAGATTTACGAATTCTGTTTATTGTTTCAGAAAAATGTGATCGCTTTGGCTTAGGATACTTACATTTTTACTGGAAACTGGACATCCGTAAGTACTAAACGCTTAATAAAAACCACTCATTATACAATTTCCCCAATTGCTACTTTTCCGATTCCATTCTTCAGTATACCACACAATGTGCCTTCACTTTACCAAATTTGCCTACAGTTCCTTCTAATATACCGATTAATTCTAGGCCGCACATTTACCTAAATGATAATTTATGTACGCTCTACGTTTCATCGAAGCGAATAATAATTTCCCATGCTTGTTGACCGCCACAGAAACTTAGTTCGAGTACTTGAACTAACCGTAGTCTGACTGCCTTGGTTTTTCACATTCGGTTTCCATTACTGCCTCCATCAGTTTGTGTGCTCTGGAACGCTTTGATCTTGATATTGGTTCAATAAATAGAGCTTCATATGGAGTATTTTCTCCAATATGAACACAAGTCCGACGGTGGGCTGTGTATCAACATTTATCTGGAACACGTGATCGGAAAGGTGAAAACAAAAGTCAATATTTTTCTATCGGTTTGTTTTGCTTTTTGGGGTTTTAGCAGTAGAGTTTCTGGGCATTACAGTTTCTCCTTCATAGAGATATGTAAATTTGTTTATATGAAATCTGAACACATTTACAACTACATTTTTAGCTAATTCAGCCCCTCAAACAAATGGTCGGAACTACATGTGAAATGCATTTAAGCAATAAACTTCACACATCTACATGTTCGGACCCAAAACCAAATGTGAAATATCAGGAATTTCATTCACAGATAATTGCAGACTCCGTCATTAACAGCAGATGATGAGACGACGGTTGAAAACTAAACACACCATGTTGTCTGGTTTGAATATAAATGTGAGTATTCCTGTTTGTCAAATCAAGCAAATTACCTTTTTCTTATTCGATTCGCTCAGCTCAAAAGTTACATCGTCAGTCTTACCTGTCTGACATCACGTGCTGGACTGAAGGCGTCCTATACGCATTTTCAAGGATTTCAGTGGGCATCTGTTTCGTTTCCTGGTGTTTTCTAAATGCCATGCATTCACCTCCCGTAGGGCATGTCTCTGAATTCAGCAAAACAACGTCTTTGATTCCTTTGCCTAATTAGCCGTCCCAATAATCTTTAATTTTTTTTCGTTTTAGTCTCTACCCTGTCTCTCTCGTAGTAATTCCCAACAAACACTTCACCATTTCTAGCTGACTAACCCCTAGTTTCTGATAGTCTGGCGTTAAAAGCTCACGTCTCACTCCAACAAGTCAAAACCGGTGTATATACCACACGCATCAGAAACATATTTTTGAAACCTCTATTTACTGTATAAGAAACGCTCTGTATCACTCTGACTCTTCTGTTTCTCTACTTTCGTTTTCATCCATTCATTGTTTCTCTCTAAACATAAAAACCATATTCGCTCATTTCATGACTTCACAGTGAATTTGTAGAATTTTCTTTTCGTTATGTTGCTTATAAGTTGCTGCAGTCTATTTGTAATCGATTTCCAAGCCTAATGCCAAAATTTATTAATTTCTTCCACTCCCCGTTGAGTTAAGCACATCGGACATCCCCAGGAGACATCACACTAATACTGTTACCGCCACCCCTCCCTTGACAAAGGCCTCAATCCGGCCAGGACGAGAATCCGTAAGTTTCTTCAGCTGTACCGCACCCAGCTGAAGCCATTCATTGGCAATGATATCCGGTAGAGCTATCAAGCTGCGCAGATATTGTGTGGTATCCACAAAGGAAAACCCAAGCCTTGTCAGACAATAGTAACGTGTAGAGAGTAAATGTTTTGTGTATCTATATTATGTAACGTGTTGTGGAAGAAATTAGAAGCATAATGAGAATCTCCGTTTAATTTTTGATAGGTTATGGGAACACAATTTAAAACTGCAACCTTATGAGTGTGATTTCTTAAGAAAAGTAGTAGTCTGTTAGGGTTACTGTGTCATGGACAAAGGCATTTCACCAGATACGTTAAAGGCAGAAAAGGTTAAGTCCTATCCACTTCAAAGAGCAACGAATGAATTAACAGGTTTCTTACTCAATTTGGTACTACCGAATATTTATTGCGAAGTTTAGCTAAATGACGAAGCCAAACAAGCTAAAGAAAGGTGTATATATGAAGGGGGTGAAAGAGAACGTAATGCTTTTTAGAAAATGAATGAGTAGTTGGTCAATCCATAACCCGTATCCAGACCTTTAAAAACGCCACTTCAGTACCCAGATTTTACAAAGCCATTCAAGGTGACGACAGATGCGAGCGGTGTACGTCTAGGCCCAGTTCATTCGTGAAGTGAGAAAACGCAAATACTTATCCATCACATATGCATTAACATCATTAAACACGTTGGAGTTGAATCATCGCTAAACAGAAAGAATTGTTGGTTATTGTACATGCAGTAAAGTAGTTCCGGCTGTAGACACATGGATGACGGCTTACTGTGGTAAAAGGCCATAAACCATTAACATGGATATTCAGTGTAAGGGATCCTAGTTAGAGATTCTTAAAGTGAATACTTAAGCTTAAAGAGTACGATAACAACGTAATTTACAAGCCTGGTAGATTAAATACCAATACAGGTTCTCTTAGTAGAACATGGATCAGTAAGCGTATACATACTGCCAGAGGTCAGATGGAAACAAGGAAAAGGGTAATCAGGGGAAAGTGCGTCAGCCACAAGTTAGCACCGAAACACAGTGGTGAGAGATGGTAATGAATACAGAGACAAAAGTCAAGGAAAATAAAATTAGTCCTGAAGAAAAGAAAATTCTACTAAAGGAAATTCATGATAATCTATTGAAAGGACCGCCAGACATGCATAGAATGGTCGACAGGATTAAGCAGCATAAGCAGTGTAGAGAAATGAAATGCAATATAGAAGAGTATATACAGAAATGTCGATTATTCCAAAGAATACGTTTACACAGGAAAAAACAAGAACGCCGTTAGAAATAACAAAAAAAGCGAAAAATATATTTCCGAAGTGTTCAAGGGACATAGTAGATTCATTACGTGTATCAAGCACAGGTAAAAGACACATTCTGACATTCCAAGACGATCTAAGTAAGTTCCCAGTAACTGTGCCGACAGAATGGCAAGGCGCCTACACAGTGGCAGAAGCATTTAGGGAAAATATAATTTTATCTGACCAAAGATCAAATTTCTGAAGTGATCCGTTTAACAGAGTTTGTGAATTGTTGCTTGTTAGCGGGCCACACACAATATTATACCATCCAGAATCAAAAGGTGCACTGCAAAGAAATTGCTGTTCACTGATATAGTACTTGAAACACTTTGTGGTATGGAATCAAAGTGCACTGGGCAAGTGAGTACCGTATACAATTTTTGTGTTCCATGTGACGCCACACAGTAACACAGGATATATGAATTAATGCATGATAGGAAATTAAACACTCCTCGACTGCTGCATCGAGAATCAGCGAAGGTAAATTATGACTTCAAACGCATATGTGGACAGATTGAGGGCTAGAATACAAGAAGCCCATGATGTGGCGAGAAGACCAATTACACAACCAGAGGGGGCTACCATAGAGCATTATGATACACTATAGAATTCAAGAGAGTTCAGAGTAAGTGGTAATGTGTTATTACATGACTGATAGTGAGGTGCGGTAGATCTAGGAAAATATGCTCACAATACCGAGGGCCATATAAAGTAGTAAAGATAGATGCGTCAAATGTAATAATAGAGATTAAAATAAACAAAGAAACGAAGGTACATGCAAACAGATTAAAACAGTACTTTTAATGGCAGATATGGCTCAAGCAGGAGACATACTACTGCTACCACCACTAGTACTGCTAGTAATTACAGTAAGCGCCAACGCAGAGCCTTTGACAATGGACTTCGAAGTTTCAAGAGTAAAGCAGTCTTTACAACTATACTGTAAGGTAGAACAAGTGGAAACATAGAGTATAATGTGGAGAATCGTATCATAAGTAAACACAGATGCTATAACTGAGCGTTTTCAGAAGGCTGCAAGACATGGTAAGTTACCAGTACAGAGGTTTAGGGACACTCTGCAAGAGTTTAGTGAGTCTTAATTGATCGTCACTTTCTAGACCAATAGGTGAAGCATCATATATAAAGGGCGAATGAATCACAAAAGCTCCTCCATCAATGAATGAGGCACAAGACAAGGAAGAAAAGTGGCCTGTTCAACTTCATCAATCAATTAAGCAACACACTTCCTGGAACACTAGATGACTCTGACGCTACAATTAGCAAGGACCACGTTGAGGAGATGGAGAAAGGAATAAGAGGCATTTTTAAGCGCCACATTATCAGGGGTATACAGAACAATAAATGTGCTGCAGGAAAACGAAAACATTATGGAATTGGGAACGCAAAGCCTAGAAAGATTTATTGAATGGTACACTAAGGAGGGAGGCGCAGGATTTAGGAGACATGCAAAATTTGTGGCAATACGTGAACACGTATTACAACTCACAGACACGTTTGAGGACATAGCATCGGAATATGAACAGAAGATAAATACTACAACCAGTGCATAGAAGGGCATACTGCAGCCTCAAGTAATAAACTCTATACAAATTGCGAAGTTCCTCAGTCTAATACGAGATGAAGTAAAAGACGTAAAGTTTCCTGTTCCTCTAGTTGAATCATCAGGAAACTTCTTGTTAAAGTCAGTCGATATAAATGTATTTATAGTGGGAAACGTACCAAGATACGTAATAAATTTTCCCTAGACAGACAATAAAATGTTTGAATTGTACTGAATGTTTTCCTTACCAAACGAAATCCCTCAGCCAAACGGGAAGTACTCATATCTTTTTCGTTTACACATAAATGGTGTTTTTACTTACAGATTACACCGAAAGGCAATCTACGAAATTATCATCAGAACAGCTACATTTTGAGGAGACAGACAGTAACATCAGGATTTGTAGACAAACTTTTGCGTTACAATCGACGTTTGGTCAAGGAGAATGCGAAAGAAAATAGTTTCAGCCACTAAATGCTATACCAAGCAATTGTGTAAACAGAATTGAGTATTGAAATCAGAGTATATGGACACATTTGAATAACAATGAGTTTCTAAAGAAGAAGATCTAATCATCTTGTGTGAGAGTCATGATCCAAAGGATGTATTGCTACGAGAAGTTGGAAAAGGAAGCTCCTACGACAAATGCGAAGGGAGTGGAATGGAAAAAGCGTTTTCATACAAATGAACTGGATGAGACATACAACTACAAATAAGAAAGATGTAATACAACAACCTGAACTAAGACATAAACTGTTGCATAATGGATAAGAGAAGGAAAACAAAGCTCTTGCAAAATATTGTTGTGTGGTTACACAACTACGTGATTTGAAATCTCAGGGAAACGCTTAAACGACATCAACTGAATTATCTGTGCCCAGCAAGAAAAGGTCACCAACACTTGGTGTCTAACATACCAGTCCATTACAACATATATGAATATAGCATTGATTATACTCTTTATATTAATTTTTTGTTTATTTTAGATATTGTAAATGTTTTAGATATTGTAAATGTTTTAGAATTGTATGGATATATTTTGGCTGCAATAATTGTGGAGAAGCAGCAGGACATTAGTGTTTAGCGTTCCGTTGACAATGAGATCGTTAGATACGAAGCGCTAGCGCAGGTTAGGGAAGAATGGAGAGGGAAAGCGGCCCTGTCCTTCTGGAGTGACCATCCTGGCATTTACCTTAAGCGATTTAGGAAAATCATGAAAACTTGAATCAGGATGGCTGGAGTTGGTTTTAAACCACTATCCTCCTGAATGTGAGTTCAATGTGCTAACTTCTGAACCACCCCGCTCGGCAGTGAATGTTGTGGAAAAACATATGTACGAAACACCACTGTAAATCAACGCCCAAAAAACATTAAACTACAGAGACCTCTTAGTAGTAGTTCTGAAGAAGAGAAAGTTATGACATGGATCCCGAAGGGCAAGATGACTCAGTGCCCATTAGAAATATATAGTAGACTAAGAAAGCCTTGTATTACGAAACGTAATTGTGTCAATTTAATGGTGTTGTCGTTTCACTTCTGTGAAAACTTTATAAATGCATATAAAGTGCATGTGATCGTATCAGTTAAAATGCATAATTATTTTACTTCTGGAAAAACTTCATGACTGCATAGAAAAGAAATGTGATAGTGTCAGTTTAATTGTGTAATTGTTTCACTTCTGGAAAAAAAACTAAAAAGAAATTGTATATCAATGCAAACAATGTAATCCTATGGCAATAAGTAGCTCACCTGCAAATAAAGATTTTACATTGACGCTACTTTAAGAAGTAACGCCAGTTTCCTGGAAAGAGCAGGTGTACCAGCGACAGAGAAAATGCCAGAGCTTGAGAGAAAATAGTAACAAATAGAGAGTAAAGCATGCCGTCGAAGTATTGAGTCATAGCCAGTAGGCCAATAACGACAGGGTGCCAGCCGAAATATTGCACACTGTAAACAAGGACGTAGGTCCAAGTGAACTCGACACATATTATGTATGACTCGACAGAGAGAGTGGGAGAGAGTGGGACGAGACATGCCGAGAGAGAGCCTTTTGGAGGAGGTGGGGTGATGAGGGAAAATTCCGAATCGAGGAAAAAACTCCAAAAAAAAAAAAAAAAAAAGAACTGGGGGAGCTAGACGCCCCGAAGAAGAGTGTGAGGACATTAGGAAGCAGTGTACTGGGCAGAAGGCAGGTGAACAGGACACTCCAAATAAATTGTATGGAGGTAGCAAGAGCCAGGCAGGTCTGAAACAGGTGTGTCATTAGCCATACACGACTAGGCAGAGGTAGCTGCATTAGTATCAGCATAGCTATAGGTTCATAGGCGAGACGCTGAGAAACTCTGTGTGTTGTGTCGGGGGTGCAAGTCACTGTAACAGTGTCACTGCCTAGCAGACCATATGGTGTTTTCCTAGGTACGGCTACTTCCGTCTGAAGAGAGCAAGTATAAATACTGTTTCTGGATAAATTTAGAAGTTACGAGCCACTTCTGCATGACATTATTTCAAGTCATCTTCTAATCCTTATCTTTTGTGATAAGGGAGTAAACACTGTAACCACATCAAGACTCCATTTCACATAAGCTAAACCCCATCACCTAACCTCAAGCAGTAGTCATGTTTTGGGAAGAGACTGTTGATAGTTACGTTTCAACCACTGTTTCAAGCAGTCCGAAATGTATTCTACGGAATCAGGCTCGGGTGATTTAGCGAACCAGCCGAGATCACACGAGCAGTAGGTGCATCAAGTCATGCGTGCTAGTTTCATCTATAAACTAAGCATATTGATCAGCTCCTATCCCACTTCAGTGTGAGCATCGATTATTACATCAGTATAACGTGACAGTTCGACTTTGGAAGCTGTGATGACACTGCTAAGCACGCTCGTTCGTCGGATACTGATGATGTGCTTCCGAGCATAAAATCACCACTTTTCCAGGATCAGGCCATGGCTTCCCTCATAGCTAATTTATGAGAAGGTGGTTGTGATATAGATCCTATAACATGCAACAGGGATCCGCAGTTCTTAACCCAAAGTTACTGTGGTTTTTCTTCGATTGTGAAGAACTGGATACGTAAGTATTATGACTTCTACTACAGATAATTTATTTTACTCTTCTATGCAATACATCACTATTTCTTCGTTCTACGTGCGCTTCATTGAGACATAGTGGGAGGCATAAATGCTGAATTGGTGAATAAAATACGGGAATATGCACAGGATATAGCAGACGATGGAGCAACAAATGGATCAAATCACTTATCAGTGGTGAACCATAACATACATATTACAGACTATTGTTGTTACTGACGGATGTACATGTCTATTGCGGGTGTTTTACACGAGTAATGACGCCTGACAGATGAGGCCATCAGACTGGTGGCTACCACCTGTGGCTCCGTCAGACCAACGCGGACTGTCAAACTGATGGCCGCCACTTGTGACCCCATCACTGATACCGCATGTGGTGTGGTTCCATCGCCCCAGCCTGGAGCGTCACATCGCAGTCGATTACCATCGCAACTTGCTGGGTCTAGCAGCAGCTGCAGCAGCGGCAGTCCAATAGCCATCCTTGTCACTGAACCGCAGGTAAATCGCACGGCTGCATCTCACTACTCTATAGTTGCTGGTGCTTTTGGGGGTAGGCTTTTGCAATCCTATATTGATATCACCAGTGCTGGGTATTGACATCCAGCTTTCTTCGTGCATGGCAAGCAGTGCTGGAAAGGGAACTCCCTGAAATCAACATTCAGCGGTGTACTGCCATTGGGTGCAAAGTAGTTCTCTACCGCGAGCTAACGCACCGGCTAAAGAATGTAGTACTGAAGATGCAGAGAAAAGCTTCATCAAAATTGGTGGGAAGGGTGGCGTGATGTCATGGATTGAGCCAGCTGCAGGGTATGGAATTTATCTCGAGAGTGTCAAACTGCGCCGTTTCTCCGATATACAGGAAAGAGGGTGTGGCAATATGCTCTGTTGTGTACTCCATCTTGCTATGTACTCACACGTCTTTGATCCAGTTAATGCGGGTCCAGTACATCTCTCTTCCCTAGATATTCCCACTAAGAAGGCAAGTATTAATGTCCAGCATACCGCAAAGGACTATGAAGATTGCTTACATAATCACTTTTGGCTTGCGATAGAAATTACTTAGCAAATGTAATGAATACGTATTATAACTTCCAAGGCATATCACTCCCCAAAAAATCCCAGACGAAGAGAATTCTGAAAGCTAAACACAAATTATTCACTTTAAGTTTGTGGTCTGAATGTGTATAAAAGAGAGCAAGCCTGGAACAGTGAAGCATAAAGTAGTTAGATCCATCCACATAGCCAAAGTAGTCAGTTAACGTGCCAAACACGTACATTTATTAATATTCTCCGAAAGTGGTAAGCATCACTTCACCTAAATCAAAAACATGTCCTGCCTACTTTCTGCTTAACTGATAAAACATTGTGCCAAAATACGATTTTTCTGCAGGTGCCTCAACCCTTTCACTAAGTACAAGAAATTAGAAAGACACTGGACTGACTTCTCGAGCCAGGATCCGGTACATGTAGAAATGCCTACCAGGATAAAAAGTTCTCGAAGCTTAAGAATTCCCACTACCAGGAATATTGTCCCTCCGTTATATATACTGACCTTGGCGGCTTACTAGTTCCTGTAGCACGTTGTGAAGGAGATCACACAGCCTCACAGAATGTCAAGTACCATATGGGGTGGCATATCAACGTGTATGCTAGTATGATTCCAGTCTGTCAGTCAGTTTGAATCATACATTGGGGACAATCCTGCGAGATGACTGTTCTCTGAGCTCGAACAACTTGCAGTGAATGCTGATGAGATTTATCACAACATTCCAGTGACCAGATTGCAGGAGAATGAAGCCTTATGCAAGCCGCCACTGTAAGTCATAAACGTGAGCTGTGCTGTTGGACAAAAATACGGGAACTCCACGTAGACACCACTGTCATTTAATAGGGGTCTTATTCAGGCCTATAGATGCAGTCACGTGCATAGGCTTTTCCTCAGGAAATTCAGCCTCCACAGGTTTTATACTCACAGGGTCAACACTTACAAAAAAAAAAAAAAAAAAAGAAAAAAAAAGGAAATAGTTCAAATGGCTCTGAGCACTATGGGACGTAACTTCTGAGGTCATCAGTCCCCTGGAACTTATAACTACTTAAACCTAAAAATCTAAGGACATCACACACATCCATGCCCGAGGCATGATTCCAACCTGCGACCATAGTAGTCTCGCGGTTCCGGACTGAAGCGCCTAGAACCTCTCAGCCACCGCAGCCGGCCAAAACTTACATTCTTTGACACTGGTTGAATATAAGTGCTTATGCACTGATCTCAATGCATTACATTTATGCTATTTGCATGTAAAAACTCCAAAAAGTCAGAGAATGCAGCTTTAATTTATTGATACCAGTATGTTAGCCTACCCACTGCAATTGCTAGTGTACAGTATAAATAATACAAATTCAGAACACCTCCCCTGTAGTTAATTCAAGCACAGCTTCATTGTACATATCAACTATTGAAACCTTACATCCAAACATACGAACATCAACAGGAGTATGAGATGGATCATAATCCATCGTCAGTTTCTTCTCTAGATGTTCCCTCATGCAGCACATATAGTTCCACTCATACCGTGAGTACTCCACATTAGCACCAACACAATGGACGTTTTCTACTTCTGTGACTACTACAGTGTCACTGTCAGATGCTAGGTGTACAATTTACACAGTTAGAAGCACTAAGAGTCACATTGTATGTTTTGGTGCTCTCGTGGGACTCAGATGAGGCTCGACGAGTTGAGGAAGCTCCAGTGGTGATACAGAATACTTGAACAAAAGCACGTTCAATAAATATAGGAGGTTATCTGTGGGCTGTTGCTGCTGCCGTGGCAGCACAGATGATGGTATACTGAACACTTGAGTATTTTCGTCCAGAACTTCTGCTTAGGTGCACTGCACTGTTGGAATAAAATGTAACGAAACGTAAATATAAACAAATATATCAATAATTTAATAACAATATTATGATTAACTGACGGAGAAATACTTACTTTCAATCTTATTATGCTGTTTGGCCGATCTATGTTGATAATGCTTCGTGACTATCATTTCACTGCCACTTACAGACACTAAATGATCCCTATTGAATGAGAGCAATGTAGGTGACGGGATGGAAGGGAGAGTTTTGGGGGGAGGGAATGGGGAACCTTGCCACATGTCACCACTGGTCTTCAATATGACATGCACCATACCATCAGCTGTAATATGACACCAGAGGTCATTTGGAGGTTATCGAGAACATCCACTGCCCCTCTACTCCAGTGTTCACTCAATGAATGTTGCAGTTTCTTCCGAGCGAGTGAATAAAGCCAACAACAAATCCCACGATGAAGTACATATACATGGATGGCAGATTTATAATTTGGAGATCTCTGACCAATGGTAGGTGCATTACGATCGTGAACTGATATAGAAGAATATATCATGTTAATATCAGTATTTCAGTCGATATACTGTACTTTTTGAGTTGTGGCCGCCACCACTAAGTTTCGACAGATTCCCAATACTTTCCAGCATTACACCTGTTTCCTCTCTATTCAACGGAAATCGACCGTATTACCTACGGTAGCATCCATTCATAGTATCACGTCCCCCTTCCTAGTCCTGGACAGTTATTTTGTACAATGATCTGAAATGTGTAAGACCGATCAGGTTTTCTTGCCTTCCGTCTTTCTAATCACCAGTCGGTCTAACATTCTTTTTCTTATCAGGGCAGTAGCTATCTCAGCTCCCTCGATGAACTCTGTTACTCTTCCCACGTGCTGCCTTTCGATTACTTTGCGAGACAAAGACTAATGTACCTGCTCGTGTTACACCGCAGGTTCGTAACTCATCCCGTCGTTTGATGAATAGTTTCAGCTTCGGTTGAGTTGAGTGCAGCGGCAAAAGCCGAGACGAGAGACCTGTAGTGGTAGCTACAGTAGCAGTTGTCTGATACACTGTAATTTATGCTAGTTTCTGTTCTCTTCAAGTACTTCGTTAATGAAGTGAATTGTAGTTATGTATTTTACTGTGCACACTAGTGTTTACCAAATCGCTCTCAGTTCCTGTGTTTGCCTCAGTCTTACGAGGAGATTACTTCAAGTGGCAAAAGCGATTTCCCAGAAACTTTGCTCAGTGGAAGAGGGGTCGAAATAAGCGAACACGTGTCTCAGCTTTTCCGTAGATACTCGGACGTTTCTGCGTAAACGACAGTCAATGTTTTCGAGGCAGCTTATATGCCTTGTAGCACCTGATTCATTCAGCTGAAGTGGAGGCACAGCAGTTAGCGTCGCTTTTGTTAGAAACCCGTTTAGTGTTCCCATTTTATTTTTAAATATTTTTTTATTTATCTACCCAAGTCTGTAGGAGATTGCTACACTAGTGTGCAAAACAATAAATGATAGAGAAAAATTGCGAAATAGTTTTCGGTAAAATTCCTGTTGTGTGTCTTGTCAGTGATATTGGTGGTGTTCCGTACTCGTTCATAAGGACTGAGTTCCGTCGGCCACCAAGTATACCATTTCATTCCTGTAGCCTGCAAGGGGGTCTTGTGTTCTGTCGAGCCTGTCTTGTTCATCTGGTTATGTTCTCTTGACGGAATCACTAAAGGAAACACGTCATTGCCAAATTAGTTCTCAAAGCGAACAAACTGGAACGGACCATACACACATACATTACATAATAAGCATATGACACTTACCGTGAAACCTAGTTGTAATTTTACGATTAATATAAAACCCCCCTATCCCTTTATTGATAAGAAACATTCGTCTAGTAACCTTCTGCGTACATGGATTGAAAAATGAAGGAAAAAAATAAATTAAAAATAATAAACAAGTTTCCAATACAGGGTGCAAAATTGTGAAGTCGCGATGCTGTCCATTGTGTGAACGCTTCAATGGAACTTATTGCGCGATTAAAACGTATCACAATCTGAGAAACGTGTTCGCTTATTTTACTCCTCTTCCATTGAGCGAAGTTTCTGGAAAAACGAGTTATGGCACTTGCCGTGTTCTCCCGTTAGAGCAGATCCTTGTGTGAAGCGACTTACACGTGTAATTTTTCCGTTGCCAGAACTGGTACGTTATGTGGTTACTTTTTAATCTCTTGTTAGCGCACAGCATCTAGCTTAGATCAGTGCGTTAGTGTTTCCATATTTATTTCCAGCAGTATCTTTGCGTAAGCAGGGTTCTAGTAAAACTTAACTGTTGATAAATCCATTTTCAGTAGACAAATTCATTTGTGTTTTAAGAGTTTGCGATCTCAGGCTATAGTGAGAACCATGCAGACAACAGCTGCATTGGCCAAGGTCGACAGGCTTCTCGCTACGCTCAGAGCTGCCGGTTATAGACCTGTGACACCTTTGATGCCGTTTAAATCCCTTGGTGACTGGTTGTCGCTACGTCTTCCGATATGCAACATCTGCACTCTTCTGTTCTCTCTCGAGAGTGAATGGCGGACAGCGATGCGTTAGCGTGTCACTGGGCGGAAGGCGATAGAGGGAACGTTGCACACACAATACTCCTCCTACCTTAGTAACAGGTGTACTGCCCAGTGCTGATAATACTTCTGCACCAGCACGGTACGCTTCTCCTGTTGGTCCAGCGGCCGTTTCACTTACCCAGTCCGGACAAGTGCAGAGGACAGGTATTCCAATCACTGGGAGCTTCAACGTTAGGAGGGTGATGCAGCCCTCCGGGGAAATAGCACGCAGGGTGAGAAAGAGTGCCAGTGCGCTAAGTTCCGTTCAAGGTCACCCGCCTATAAGGCGGCGCACACAGCCATAGAAATAACCCACCCACCTCCCCAGGGGTCGGGACCCCTGCAACCCATAGAAGAGAAAGATGCTTCAGTAGCTGATTTTGTAGATAAGGAATTTGAAAGGAGATAAGAAATGAAACATGAGAGATAACAAATAAAAAAAACTTTATTAAGAGTGATAATATACAGTTACATCTCCTTGTACAACAATATATTTTGATAAAGTACCACTTATTTTACACCAAAGATTAACTCTTTCATTGGTATTAATCTTTCTTCTGTTCCTGGTATACAATAAAAAAGGCTTGTCTGTGGTTACAATAGCAGTACCATAATCTCTGCTTCCAACAACACCAATCGAAAATGTTTTATAACAGATAATGTCCCTGTCATAGTAAGCTTCCAATCCTTCTAAAGGCTTTTCACTTCCTTATTGGACCAGACAGTATCTCCTGTTGAGAGACACGGTTTGGTGTCTCATCAAAACTAAAAACAGTTTTATACACTGGCATTCTACTCCTCCTAGTGTATGTCCTACGACGGTATGGCATGGCTGTGTGCTGCGTGCTGCTGCCTGCAGTCGACTGATGCAGAAACAGGAAGCGCGCCGAAAGCTCCATTCAGCGCTGCCTTATCGCTACGTCACTTCCGCTGATAAACTTGATTTTAGTGCAACGCGGCCCTAGTAATACTAGGGGCCGCGTACCCTGGCTGCCTCGCTAAATGGCTAAGTCCCGTTCAAGGGTGACACGTACACAAGCATCCTGTCTCATACCTTCATCCATTCATGTCCAGTGTGCATTCCGTCGGACTTTGCCAATTCCTGCAGGACAATGCGACACCGACAAGTCATTAATTCCTATATAGTGGCTCCAGGAACACTCTTCTAAGTTTAAACACTTAGGCTGGCCACCAAACTCTCCAGACATGAACATTACTGAGCATATCTGGGATGCCTTGCAATGCGCTGTTCAGAAGAGATCTCTACCCCTCCGTACTCTTACGGATTTATGGACAGCCCTGCAGGCCTGGGATGCCTTGCAATGCGCTGTTCAGAAGAGATCTCTACCCCTCCATACCCTTACGGATTTATGGACAGCCCTGCAGGCCTCATGGTGTCAGTTCCCTCCACCACTACTTCAGACATTAGTCGAGTCCATACCAAGTCGTGCTGAGGCACTTCTGCGTGGTCGCGGGGGCAGGTCCACCAGTTTCTTTGGCTCTTCAGTGTATATCTTCATACATTTTTATAGTATGTATGGATTAGCGCTTTATTACTGGTGCTATTAACAGACACAGGTTCTTAATATCAAGGCAGGTTCTATGGCTGTGTGCGCCGCCTTATAGGCGGGTGACCTTGAACGGGACTTAGCCGTTTAGCGAGGCAGCCAGGGAACGCGGCCCCTAGTATTACTAGGGCCGCGTTGCACTAAAATCAAGTTTATCAGCGGAAGTGACGTAGCGATAAGGCAGCGCTGAATGGAGCTTTCGGCGCGCTTCCTGTTTCTGCATCAGTCGACTGGCCCTTTCAAATTCCTTATCTACAAAATCAGCTACTGAAGCATCTTTCTCTTCTATGGGTTGCAGGGGTCCCGACCCCTGGGGAGGTGGGTGGGTTATTTCTATGGCTGTGTGCGCCGCCTTATAGGCGGGTGACCTTGAACGGGACTTAGCCGTTTAGCGAGGCAGCCAGGGAACGCGGCCCCTAGTATTACTAGGGCCGCGTTGCACTAAAATCAAGTTTATCAGCGGAAGTGACGTAACGATAAGGCAGCGCTGAATGTGACGTGGAAGAGGCTCTGCCATCGGATATCGAACACAATTGATGCTACCGGTGGCAAATATGGCGCACATCGGCAGGAATGACGCCTGCCCCTTGGGTTCCGAGAGCACCCTCGGAACCTTTCGGCGGGTGGCTGATTTGGTGAAGTCACCTATGGGGCACGCAGGGTGTAGGCTGAGCTCACTATCTGTACCGAGGGTCGATCGCGGTATGGTGGTTTGGAGCGGGGTGGAACGTCAGGCGACTTCGCGATGGTATCGGATGCGAAGTTCTCGATATCCGCTATCGAGTGTACAGTTGTAGGGCCCCCTTAATAGGCCAGGTTTCCACTACACCAGGAAGCGGCTACAGGATAGAGGAGTACATGTGGCGTGCACATATGTTGTTTTTCATGTTAGGGAAGTACCCCCTACTTGAGATCAGAGACGAACTGCCTGCCGAAAGTTACAACGTTCTCAGACAAATCTTGTCCTTGGAGAACAGATACATGAAAGTTTAATATGATATTAGCAAACTGCAAGAGCATCTGAGGAAAGATCTCAGAATTACTATAGCTTATTAAAGATTGTAATAGCCAGAAAGTATTAGGAACAGAAAGTTGGTTAAAACTAGAAGTGAATAGCAACGAAGTCCTAGATTCTGACTGGAATATTTATCCTACGGATAGGCTAGTCGCCGGGGTATTTACTGGAGTAAAGATCTCAATAATGTGTAATGACGTTATCACAGATTCCGAATGTGAATTAATCTGGGTGAAGTTAAGCATAAAAAGTCGGTCAAAAATTGTAATCTGATGCTTTCATAGACGGGCTGGGTCAGCAACTGCAGTGGGAGAGTGCTTCGCGTAGAGCTTGCACACTATAGTCAGTAATTGTCCTGATCATGCTGTTGCACCGGAGGACGTGACTTGAAATTTCCAAGTATAGATTGCGAGAGCCACACTAACAAAACTGGTGTCAGCCACAGGGATTTCGATGCTATTGTTCCAAATGTCTTTTGCGAATATTACTCCGAGCAGACAGAGAAACAACTCGCGAAGGTAACACCTTAGACCTCCCAGCAACAATTAGATCTTAACTTGAGGAATCTGTTAAGGGAATGCAAGTAGTCAGTTAACAGAAGGCTGTAATAGTAACTATGACCATGGGTTTTAAAATGAATGATGAGAAAGACTGGAAGATAATTTTGCTCAACAAAAGTGACAGGATACATATTGTACAGTATCTGAGTAGTCGGCATCAAATATTCAGATATGAGTATGAAGATGTCGAGCAGGAGTGTAAAAAATTTGAAAAGCATCGTTCAGTGTGTCTTAGACAAGTAGGTGGTGAGGACCCACCACGATTTAATAGGATCATAGATTCAAGAGAAGACAAAACCAAGCTGACAATCAAAAGCTGAACGAAGTGAAAATCAGCGGCGGTAGAGCAATAAGAAAGCGTTAAATAACTTTAAAAGCAAAATTTTGTCAACCGATCTGGGTAACGACCCTGAGAGGTTCTAGTCTTATATAAAATCAGTAATCGGTTCCAAATCATCTACTCATTTACTCATTGACCATACATAACACTTTCTGGCAAGAGTCGGACAAAACGCTATCTCTTCCCAAACACATGTCGCGAAATGACCACGACGAGGGGAATCGAGAAATTAGAGCTAATACAGAGGCTTACCAACAATCATTCTTCCCACGCGCCATTCGCGAGTGGAACAGTGTAGGGGGGGGATCAGTCAGTGGTACCAGAAGTACACTCCGCCATACACAGTTAGATGGCTTGAGGAGCGTGATGTAGATGTAGATTAAATGAACAATTCAGCTTCCTCTCCCTCTATACGTCAGTCTTAATTCTTAATAAATGTGGTACGAAACGTTAATTTCTATTTCTTAAAGTAAATGGAACTTACAACGTCCATCCACTGCAATCTTATATTGAACAGCTTCCTTTCTCGGCTCTCCATTACGGCCTCGTGACAGAGGGCAATACGTGAACAGGTAATGCATCCCCTGAACAACGTACTCTGCCCGAATGTGTTGAACTACATTTTAGTATCATCTGGTAAAATGTAGAACAATGGTTTTCAATCTGGAGGCAGCTACCCCCGAGAGGTAAAATGCAAATTTCCGAGGGTTGAGAAGCAAATGGGTTCGATGAAGTTTTTGTGATCACACTAAATTAATTTGTTAAGAATAATCTTTACTATCAAAATTTCGATGGACTCTAATATACAAAACATCCTGGTCATCACCGTAATCAGGCATCTGACATCTACTGATGAATGAAAGCCCCCTCTAGTTATTTCCATGCGCTGTGATCCTTAGCGATACGAATCACTATTGCTCTTGTACGTCTTCTGATGTTACTACGTGCCTTCTGTCAGTTTATCTTCTCAGTCTTTTCTTATTAATTGAATACATATAAGAATATACTTTGGTCGTCTACCACCCACCTTCGTGGCTACCGACTGGCCCACCTCCATTTTTATTTTTCATCTCTATCATAGTTACGTCTCCCATACCAATCTGTCCTGCGGTCCATTTACATGCATTACTCACTGTCCCAGTGCTGTCCAACACGCGTCTCTCCAGAAGTTGATGAGCCACACTCAAAATTTTAATTATCTACTTGGTATACGCCGAAGCGCCAAAGAAACTTCCATAGGCATGCGAATTCAAATACAGAGAAATGTAAACAAGCAGAATACGGCGCTACGGTCGGCAACGCCTATGTAACACAACCAGTGTCTGGCACAGTTCTTAGATCGGTTACTGCTGCTTCAATGGCAGGTTATCAAGAATTACGTAAGTTTGAACGTGGTGTTATAGTCACTGCACGAGCGATGGGACACAGCATCTCCGAGATAGCGATGAAGTTGGAATTTTCCCGAACGACCATTTTGCGTGTGTACCGTGAATATCAGGAATCCGGTAAAACATCAAATCAACGACATCGCTGGGCCGGAAAAATAATCCTGCAAGAACGGGACCAACGACGACTCAAGAAATTTGTTCAACCCGACAGAAGTGCAACCCATTCGGCAAATTTCAGCAGATTTTAGTGCTTGGCCATCAACAAACGTCAGCGTGCGAACCATTCAGCGAAACAGCATCGATATGGGCTTTCGGAGACGAAGGCCCACTCCTATACCCTTAATGACTCCACAACACAAAGCTTTACGCCTCGCCTGGGCCAGTCAACACCGACATTGGACCGATGATGAAACATGTTACCTGGTTGGGCGAGTCTCGTTTCAAATTGTATCGATTGGATGGACTTCTACGGGTATGGAGACACTCTCATGTATCCAACGATCCTGCATGTCAGCAGAGGACGGTTCAAGCTGATGAAAGCTCTTTAAGGGGTTGGGGCGTGTGCAGTTGGAGTGATATGGGGCCCCTGATACATCTAGATACGACTCTGACAGGTGACACGTACACAAGCATCCTGTCTCATACCTTCATCCATTCATGTCCAGTGTGCATTCCGTCGGACTTTGCCAATTCCTGCAGGACAATGCGACACAGACAAGTAATTAATTGCTATATAGTGGCTCCAGGAACACTCTTCTAAGTTTAAACACTTAGGCTGGCCACCAAACTCTCCAGACATGAACATTACTGAGCGTATCTGGGATGCCTTGCAATGCACTGTTCAGAAGAGATCTCTACCCCTCCGTACTCTTACGGATTTATGGACAGCCCTGCAGGCCTCATGATGTCAGTTCCCTCCACCACTACTTCAGACATTAGTCGAGTCCATACCAAGTCGTGCTGAGGCACTTCTGCGTGGTCGCGGGGGCCCTCCACAATGTTAGGCAGGTGTACCAGTTTCTTTGACTCTTCAGTGTATATCTTCATACATTTTTATAGTATGTATGGATTAGCGCTTTATTACTGGTGCTATTAATAGACACAGGTTCTTAATATCAAGGCAGGTTAGGTGTCTTTTACACTAGTAAAACCACTCTAAAAATTGAGCACACCTTAGAAAGCTTAATAATGTTCCACACTCTGTTTACGAGACTGGATGATATCTGATCTCGATTAGAGACAGTAGTCTCAAATAGATTAGGAAGCACTGTTGTAGAATAACCAACGTCTACAGCACACATCAAAGCTATTCGCGCTGTGGGCGACTCAATCCACTGGATGGCGAAGATCAGTATGCTCACAACCCACTTCAGCTGCACGTCAGTAATCTCGTAGTTTTCAATAATAGACTTTTATTTGACTTGGATAAATATCAACAGAACTCTGTCACTAAATGACCTACCACCACCCATCAAACCGTTTTTAAACACTGCGATGAGATCAACTTTTAGTTACCAATAATGGGAATTGGCAGTTGGCAAGAAGGCACCTAGGAGGAGGAGGTATTCTGACAGTTATACTTTGCATATATGCTATAGATTTGACCAACTGTCAGAGCTGAGAGGAGAAGGCCTCAGATGTAAAGAACATCGAGTAGTCCTCAGCAGTTAGGCCTACAGCACTTGCAAAGTCTAACAGAAAGAAGAAGGTTCTGCTAATAGGTAGTTCACACAGTAGAGGTGTGGGTCAGCAGTTGCAAGAAGTGTTGGGAAGTAGGTTCCAGGTCACCAGCATTGTGAAGCCTAGTGCAGGATTGGCTCAGGTGACTGACGACATAGGGCAGCTATGTAGGAATTTTACAGAGGAGGATCAGGTAGTGATAGTGGGTGGAGCAGGGAACAGTCTTGATAGGGAATATGATGTAGGTGGTGACCTGGTAAAGATAGCTACTCAAACTGGTGGCACTAATGTGCATTTCGTGCAAATATTTCAGCGTCATGATCAGCTTTATCTTAATACAGATGTTAGGAGAGTTAACATGGCAGAGGGGCACTTATGGCAGGGGGTATGGGTCACATTTAAGTGGTGCCAGTTGGGTCTATCAGTAGATCAGGTTTCACTAGCCATGGCCTGCACCTCAACAGGTATGGGAAGGGGAGGGTGACAAAGCTTATAGGTGACAGTGTAGTGAGTGGTGGTAAGATCGCTCATGGAAAAATTCCTGTAGTGGTTGGTGTAGCGCTGCGCCTTTTCTAGAGTGAACTCATCTGATAGGTACACCTGCTGAAAGAAAGTCCCTCTAGCTAAGGGCTCACCTTCAGAGGACGCCATGTTTCCAAGTAGAGAAGGTATTAGCATATTTCATCAAAATATAAGAGGTATTAAAGTTAGTGAACTGCTTATAGATGTTTGCTCTGAAATTATTGTTATGTCAGAGCACCACTTAAATAATTTGACAATTCAAAGGCTTCCTTTACCAGGACACAGATTAGCTGGCTGTTTTTCAAGGAGTTCCTTGCAGGGTGGGGGAGTGGCTATGTACATAAGACAGTATTTAATTTGAGTCCATAGATGTATCACATCACTGCACTGAACAGGTATCTGAATGTTGTGTAGGAGCAGTTGAATTTAGTGAATGTGAACTTATGGTTGTTGTTGTTTATAGGTCCCCTAACTCTGACATAAGAGCATTTCTGATCAAGCTACAGAGGGTTCTTGATTCACTTTGTAGGAAGTACCAGAAATTAGTTATATGTGGTGACTTCAGTATAAATTTTGTATGTGATGGCGCTAGAAAAAGGATGTTGGTAGATCTCCTAAATTCATAAGATCTGATGCAGACTGTGTTTTTTTTTTTCAACTAGGGGGCAGGGGAACAGTAGCACAGCCATAGACAATATTTTTATTCATTCTTCATTACTAGATGGGCATTCTGTTAGTAGATGGATGAAAGGCCTTTCCGACCATTATTCACAAATTTTAAACCTAAATGGCTTTTTTACTCTAACAAATGTCACATATAATTTACAAACGATGTAGGAAAGTTAATCCAACAGCAATAATGAGTTTTTAAACCTTGTCATGGAACAAGAGTGGCAGGATGTTTATAACTCTGATAACATAGATGATAAATATAATGCTTTCCTTAACACATTCTCATGCTCTTTTGGTGTTACTTTCCATTAGAACGTTCTAAACGAGGTAATAGCAGTAATAGGAAGCCTGGATGGCTGACTAGTGGGATAAGGGTATTATGTAGAACAAAGCAGGAACTATATCAAAATATTAGAAATAGTCACAATCAGGCTACAGTACC
Source organism: Schistocerca serialis cubense (assembly GCF_023864345.2). Taxonomy (NCBI): domain Eukaryota; kingdom Metazoa; phylum Arthropoda; class Insecta; order Orthoptera; family Acrididae; genus Schistocerca; species Schistocerca serialis. The sequence continues at coordinate 149,698,735 of NC_064641.1, forward strand.
CCATTACAAATGTATTACAATGGGCTTAAAAATGTTATTAGGAAGGCAATGAGTATGTGGCATGCAAATAGAATACCTAATTCCTAGAATAAAATTAAGACCATATGGTCAGCTGTGAAGGAAGTGTCTGGTCAGCAGCACAAGGTCGACTATATAAAGTCAGTTCTTAGTAAAACTATTTATTTTACTGATAAACCAGACATATGTACAGTATTTAACAAATCATTTCCTGAGCATTGATGGTGAATTAAATAAAAATTTTGTTTCTACAGGAAATCATATAATTTTCTTGGCAAATGCCTTTCCGAGATTCATGTCTGAACTACTCCTCTGTGACACAGACAAGGGGGAGATTGATTCAACAATTAAATCACTGAAGATTAAGGACTCTCATGGTTATGATGAAGTGCCTAGCACATTATTAAAGTACTGTGCTGCACATTTTAGCCCTGTATTTAACCATATTTGTAATTTTTCCTTCAGGATTGGTCAGTTTCCAGAGCGATTAAAGTACTCAATAGTAAAGCCGCTTTATAAAAAGGGAGAAACGGATAACGCAAACAATCTTAGACCTATTTCTATGCCATCAGTGTTTCCTAAAGTTATTGAAAAGGCTGTGTATGTAAGCATAATTGATTATTTTGTATCTTACGATTTGCTATCGAATGTACAGTTCGGCTTTAGAAGTCATTTTAACAACTGAAAATGCTATATTCTCTTATCTCTGTGGGGTGCTGTATGGGTTAAACAAAAGATTTCAAACGCTAGGCATAGTTTTTGATTTAACTAAGGTGTCTGATTGTGTTGATCACAAAATATTGCTCCAGAAGTTGAACCATTACGGAACACAGGGAGTAGCTCACAATTGGTTCACCTCTTACTTTAGCAACAGAAATAAAAAGGTCATTATTCACTATGTTGAGAATGGCTGTGATGTGGGACCTGAGTGGGGTAGGGTCGAGTGGTGAGTGCCCCAGGGATCAGTGTTGGTGCCACTCCTGTTCCTTATCTACGTAGATGATATGGCATGTAGTATTACAGATAACTCTAAAATATTTCAGTTTGCTGATGACACTAGCTTGGCAGTAAAGGATGTTGTGTGCAACACTGGCTCGGTTTCAAATAGTGCAGTTCACGACATAAGTTCATGGCTTGTAGAAAATAAACTAACGCAAAATCACAGTAAGACTCAGTTTTTAATGTTTCTAATGCACAATTCTACAAAACCCGACGTTTTAATTTCACTGAATGGACATGTGATTAGTAAAACTGAACAGTTTAAATTTCTAGCGGTTCAGAAAGGTAGTAAACTGTCTTGGAATGCCCATCTTCAGGCTCTTGTTCAAAGACTTAATGCTACTATTTTTATTATTCGAACGGTATGTGAAGTGGGTGATGGTCCGACACGAAAATTAGTCTACTTTGCCTATTTTCATTCGCATATGTCGTGTGGTATTATATTTTGGAGTAACTCTTCCCATTCTAAAAGGATATTTTTGGCTCGGAAACGGGCGGTTCGGGCAATAAGTGGTGTAAGTTCACAAACCTCTTGTGGACCCCTGTTCACGAGTCTTTTGACCTTGACCTCTCAATATATATATTCCTCACTGTCATTTCTTGTTGACAATATTAGCTTATTCCGAAGAATAAGCAGCTTTCACTCAGTTAATACTTGGCAAAAATCAAACTTGCCACTTGGATCGAACGACCTTAAGTCTTGTGCAGAAAGGTGTGCAGTATGTTGCTGCATCCATTTTCAATAAGTCACCACTCGAATTCAAAAATCTCAGCAGTAATCCATGCGCTTTCAAATCGAAACTGAAGGGTTTTCTCATGGGTCACTCCTTCTATTCTGTCGAGGAGTTCCTTGAAAAATTAAGCTGATTCCTGTTGTATTGTTCATCGCATTTACTTAAACTTACGGATTGACTTTTTTCGGGTTCATAAACATTTTATTTTTATATGTTATTGCTTTAGTGTTGTAATTTAATGTACTGACACGTCCCATGACTTTCGAGATTTCCTCCTCGATTTGGTCCTACGGAACTTGACGTGTAAATAAATACATAAATAAAGTGACGAGAGAGACCATAGTCTTTACCGCAATTTTAGCGAAGGAAAATATTTGTAGATATTGAATCTCTATTGTGTGTTTATTGTGTGATGCAAATTACAAAACCAGCTGGGTCAGGTTGGGGTGCAAGCGCAGATACTCTTCGTACCGCTACATTGTCAGTGGTTTACTCTGCACCAGATTACTGTGCTCCAGTATGGAAAAACAGTACACATGCAACGTTGATGTTAAACTGAATCAAACTATGAGAACAATTAGAGGGACTACTAAATCATTTGCCCCTTCCACAGATGCTAGTATTGTGCAGTATAGCACCACCGTCAGTCAGAGGAGAAGCAGAAGCTGTAAGAGAGTTCCTAAACTGTAGTACTTACCAGAACTCGCTTCTGTATAACCAGCAACAGAATATACCTGCCAGCAAACCTAAATCCAGGAAACCACCGTGACCAACTCAAGTTGGGCCACTTGTACATAATGCTCGTCAAGAATAGAGGGAGGTTTGTCAGAAGTTTCCACTAGCAAATTCACACCTCATTAGTGTTCGTATTAAACTTGTGCATATTCCAGGAAATGATCTTTCCAGGAAACGATGGACACTTCTGAACCGATTCGTATAGGGCATGGAAGATGTGGTGCCTGTTTGAATGACTGGGAGCTCAATGACGTATCAACATGTGGCTCTGGGTTCCCTGTGCAAGCTAAATAGCACTTGACTGAAGTGACACTACATTTGGTGACATCAAGATCTGTGAAGTGGTTAAGAGACCTAGATATTCAGTTATAAAATGTTTGTTAGTTTGTTTATATTATGTATTTTATATAATACACTCCTGGAAATGGAAAAAAGAACACATTGACACCGGTGTGTCAGACCCACCATACTTGCTCCGGACACTGCGAGAGGGCTGTACAAGCAATGATCACACGCACGGCACAGCGGACGCACCAGGAACCGCGGTGTTGGCCGTCGAATGGCGCTAGCTGCGCAGCATTTGTGCACCGCCGCCGTCAGTGTCAGCCAGTTTGCCGTGGCATACGGAGCTCCATCGCAGTCTTTAACACTGGTAGCATGCCGCGACAGCGTGGACGTGAACCGTATGTGCAGTTGACGGACTTTGAGCGAGGGCGTATAGTGGGCATGCGGGAGGCCGGGTGGACGTACCGCCGAATTGCTCAACACGTGGGGCGTGAGGTCTCCACAGTACATCGATGTTGTCGCCAGTGGTCGGCGGAAGGTACACGTGCCCGTCGACCTGGGACCGGACCGCAGCGAGGCACGGATGTACGCCAAGACCGTAGGATCCTACACAGTGCCGTAGGGGACCGCACCGCCACTTCCCAGCAAATTAGGGACACTGTTGCTCCTGGGGTATCGGCGAGGACCATTCGCAACCGTCTCCATGAAGCTGGGACACGGTCCCGCACACCGTTAGGCCGTCTTCCGCTCACGCCCCAACATCGTGCAGCCCGCCTCCAGTGGTGTCGCGACAGGCGTGAATGGAGGGACGAATGGAGACGTGTCGTCTTCAGCGATGAGAGTCGCTTCTGCCTTGGTGCCAATGATGGTCGTATGCGTGTTTGGCGCCGTGCAGGTGAGCGCCACAATCAGGACTGCATACGACCGAGGCACACAGGGCCAACACCTGGCATCATGGTGTGGGGAGCGATCTCCTACACTGGCCGTACACCACTGGTGATCGTCGAGGGGACACTGAATAGTGCACGGTACATCCAAACCGTCATCGAACCCATCGTTCTACCATTCCTAGACCGGCAAGGGAACTTGCTGTTCCAACAGGACAATGCACGTCCGCATGTATCCCGTGCCACCCAACGTGCTCTAGAAGGTGTAAGTCAACTACCCTGGCCAGCAAGATCTCCGGATCTGTCCCCCATTGAGCATGTTTGGGACTGGATGAAGCGTCGTCTCACGCGGTCTGCACGTCCAGCACGAACGCTGGTCCAACTGAGGCGCCAGGTGGAAATGGCATGGCAAGCCGTTCCACAGGACTACATCCAGCATCTCTACGATCGTCTCCATGGGAGAATAGCAGCCTGCATTGCGAAAGGTGGATATACACTGTAGTAGTGCCGACATTGTGCATGCTCTGTTGCCTGTGTCTATGTGCCTGTGGTTCTGTCAGTGTGATCATGTGATGTATCTGACCCCAGGAATGTCTCAATAAAGTTTCCCCTTCCTGGGACAATGAATTCACGGTGTTCTTATTTCAATTTCCAGGAGTGTATTATTTGAATACGAAGTGCTTAAATAAGAACTGCAAAATGATCATGTAAGTTTTACGAATAATAATAATAATTCGCTGTATATATATAAATGCAACTTTGTTGATGGATTGTTATTCTGCTTGGTAGAACAATTTTACATAAACGATGAAAAAACTTTTAATAAATGAAGCTATTTCCGTTTTGAGTGTTACTCACTTTTATTCTAAAATGTTTATTTTAAGTGTCCTTGACTATTGCACACTTAATTTATATCTAAAGAATTGTTAAGCATAAGAAAGGAACACCGACTGGCTGGTTTAAAATAGTGACCAGCATGTGTAGATACAAGCATAGCGGTCCAGTCTACATGTTAGGGACTCGACTCAGAGCAGGGAGAGCCAGCGCATCTGAATAATGACATGCGGTCTCGTATGCCATCCATTCCCGGTGTGATTTTCAGACGATTCTCAGGTTTCTCTAGGTAATAGACGAACTAGTTCCTAGCTGCTGCCTGAAAGACCTGAAATGCAAGACTCATAGACAGATGACACACACGACGTTCCTCTTTTGGGTTAATTAAGTACTGTAGTGACAGGAGACCATCCGTCCCCAGAGTTAAGAAAATGAATAACTGCAAACTAACGAAACGTTTTTACTGATCATATTCCAATGCTAGAATGAAGCTAAATAGTGACTACAATTAAGACATAAGGCAATATATATATTGTAACAAAACGTTAATGAACGTTGCTTCCACATATTTACATGTCTTTGGAATGCCTTATTTCCATATTTAAATTATTTTTACAACGCATAATAGAATATTAAACATCGTAACCACACCGGAATTGAGCATGGCCCTACCACTTGAAACTCTGCAACACGTTATGTCCAAAACGCTCTCCGAATAGAGTGCTGTGAAGTTGTAATTTTTTGGTTCAACGCCAATGTTTTGTGATATACTTCCCCGAAGATAATATTGTTATGCAACTTACGTCGCTGCTTGTGTTGGCACGCGATTCGCTTCACGGTCTTCCTACTTGAAAAAGAGCCCCGGCCATTTCGGAAACTAAACTGATGACATCACTATGCACAACGATATAGCAGTTCATACTGCCGCGTGTTGTTGCCACGAAGCACAAGTACTGAAAGTGAAAGCCGAAGACGTCTTTGAGAGCAGTCGAAATGGCTTGGTGTTGACGTAATTAAATTCTCTGACGATGAAAAGGAATGAGGAGTGAAGTAAAAGGAGCGAGGTGACTGGAATACCAATTAACGCTGGAGGCACCAGATGCTGTGAAAGTAGGAGTCCAGTATCTGCCTGCAAGGAAGGATTAGCATAGTGCTCACAATTTATGTCCCACTGACGATATATATAAACTTATTTTAGGTAGCTGTTACTGCCATATGCAATAAAAGGATATATGAAATTTCTGAAAATGTAACACTGAAATATTGACAGAAATTATGTCTATGGGATTCTATTTTAAGAGATACCAGAATAGACAAGTCAACGTGTATGAACGGGTCAGTATCGGATAAAAAAGTAGATATTCTACATTATAATTTTGTGAAAAAATTTGGCCTCTGAATTAAAGCGACCAGTGATTGAACGTGATGCAACGTGGATTAATTCGTATTACATTGAGAACAAAATGTACTTACACTGATGGTACGCGAGGAATATTGTCAAATAAAAGTGCCGGTCATTTTTTTTTTTCTGTGTTAAGCTGGCCATTGTCATACAGACGTACAGCGTTTGACAGCGCTTCACTTGTACAAATACTGAATTACAAGCTGCCTTCCGTTTTTCTCGTGCATAAACACGACGATGCTGCAGTCCTAGCCAGATTCGCTTTTTTTTTCTGAGTAATAGATACGCGTAGCATAACTACGGATCAGCGAGCGCATAACTGTTAGCTGGCGTGTATCAAGGACTTGGTCTACAGTATAGCATAATAGAAGTGTACACAAATGCAGCGTTGCCAGATGTACACTGTATATACACTACTGGCCATTAAAATTGCTGCACCACGAAGATGACGTGCTACGGACGCGAAATTTAACCGACAGGAAGAAAATGCTGTGATATGCAAATGTTTAGCTTTCCAGGGCATTCACACAATGTTGGCCCCGGTGGCGACACCTATAACGCGCTGACATGAGGAAAGTTTCCAACCGATTTCTCATACACAAACACCAGTTGACCGACATTCCCTGGTGAAACGTTGTTGTGATGCCCCGAGTAAGGAGGAGAAATGCGTATCATTACGTTTCCGGCTTTGATAAAGGTCGGATTGTAGCCTATCGTGATTGCGGTTTATCGTATCGCGACATTGCTGCTCGCGTTGGTCGAGATCCAATGACTGTTAGCAGAATATGGAATCGGTGGGTTCAGGAGGGTAATATGGAACGCCGTCCTGGGTCCCAACGGCCTCGTATCACTAGCAGTCGAGATGACAGGCATCTTCTCCGCATGGCTGTAACGGATCGTGCAGCCACGTCTCGATTCCCGAGTCAACAGATGGGGACGTTTGCAAGACAACAACCATCTGCACGAACAGTTCGACGACGTTTGCAGCTGTATGTACTACAGAAAGAGACCATGGCTGCGGTTACCCTTGACGCTGCGTCACAGACAGGAGCACCTGCGATGGTGTACTCAACGATGAACCTAGGTGCACGAATGGCAAAACGTCATTTTTTCGGATGAATCCAGGTTCTGTTTACAGCATCATGGTGGTCGCATCCGTGTTTGGCGACATCGCAGTGAACGCACATTGAAAGCGTGTATTCGTATCGCCATACGAGCGTATCACCCGGCGTGATGGTATGGGGTCCCATTGGTTACACGTCTTGGTCACCTCTTGTTCGCATTGACGGCACTTTGAACAGTGGACGTTACATTTCAGATGTGTTACGACCCGTGGCTCTACCCTTCATTCGATCCCTGCGAAACCCTACATTTCAGCAGGATAATGCATGGCCGCATGTTGCAGGTCCTGTACGGGCCTTTCTGGATACAGAAAATGTTCGACTGCTGCCCTGGCCAGCACATTCTCCAGATCTCTCACCAATTGAAAACGTCTGGTCAATGGTGGCCGAGCAACTGGCTCGTCACAATATGCCAGTCACTACTCTTGATGAACTGTGGTATCGTGTTGAAGCTGCATGGGCAGCTGTACCTGTACACGCCATCCAAGCTCTGTTTGACTCAATGCCCAGACGTATCAAGGCCGTTATTGCGGCCAGAGGTGGTTGTTCTGGGTACTGATTTCTCAGGATCTATGCACCAAAATTGCGCGAAAATGTAATCACATGTCAGTTCTAGTATAATATATTTGTCCAATGAATACCCGTTTATCATCTGAATTTCTGCTTGGTGTAGCAATTTTGATGGCCAGTTGCGTATAATCGATTTCACAAAACGGGAAGGCAATATATTACGTGTGGACCTATTCGAAAGATCCGTTTCTTGGTTAAGCCATTTTGCTTTCTCTTTGGAACTGTATAGCGCTCGGTAAGACATTTCCTACAATCCAAAGGACCACAGAAGTAGCGCAGTAGTAAGACAATGAAATGTTCAAGAGACTGGCGGTTCAAGTCCTAGCCTGTACATCCGAATCTAGATTTTCCTTGGTTTCTGCAATCGACTTACGACAAATCCGCGATGGTTCCTTCGACAAGAATAAGGTTCAATTGCTATTCTACCCTTCCCAGTCCGAGCTTGTTCACCATCTCTAATGATATCGTCGCAGATGTGATGCTAAATCTTAATCTTCCTTACTTCTTCCTTATTTAAGCTGAAGTCTCATCATTATAAACTTCTAGCTTTAAAATCGTACCGTTTTTTGTTGTTTTTCGAACATATTCATTTTTAAATGCAACTTACAGGTGTGGAGACAATGCATGCCGATTGCCTGAGAGTGACGTATTTAAATACCGATACAGTGTCCTAAAACTCTTCCGTTCCGAATACCATCGCAGCAGCAAATGTTCGTCTTTTGCATGATAAGCAGTTGTTCCATCTAAAAGCATAACTGCACAAAGGTGTCAGTATAAAGAAAAATTTCTGTTCTCACGAAGCACAGTACACATTGTGAAGTTACTACGTGACTGTACCTCAAAAGGTGATGAAAGTTGTGCAGTGATTCAGAAAACGTAGTTCATTTTACTATCATATTCATCTCCGACTCTACTATGGAGAACAGGTTTTTGTCTTTTTTTTTTCAATTTTATCTACACAGTGTGCAGTGTGCGGACGCTATCACATTTAGTCAGAAACTGTATCTCAGTCATTCCCACTTACGATCAACATCGTTACATGTACTGTAATCTTAAATCCATTTACTCCAGATAGACTGCCTTCTCTAATCGATTTCCAATACCGCGCGCGAACGGAACGTTTAACACTACCATTGCTTCTTATTCTCTTGAAATATGTTTTAGTGATTCTAAAATGTTTTTCTAAAAGACAAAAAGTTAATTTGTTGACACGAGTTAGCAAATTAAGTGAAGGCCTGACCAAGTTATTATCTTCGTGTTTGGCGCCCATGGCTCCAGGACATTTGCATTTAGATTAGGAACTTCCAGTGACTCGCGCCGGATAATCCGATTTAAATTGACTCGGCAGGGATTCGTTTCAGTGATTTTACTATCCTAAGCCTGCCTTAGTTTATGGTCATGTAATTTAGTTACTACGTTATACGCTGCAACATTCATTATTTTGATAGAGATAACGTTATTATCAGTTCCTAATTTTCCAAGAAATACGCAAATGTTTTCTTAATTTACGCTGACAATATTAGAAAATATATGCGATCTTCGTTTATCACGAGAGGTAAGTGTGTGATAACACATATTGGATTTCGGCTAAGGGTGCCGGCATCTTTACCACTGCCAAACAAATGACAGCTGCTTAAAGTTACACCTAAAGCGTATTTTATTTCGCACAGTGATGCCGTTAACCTTTCTCTTATACAAGGTGAACCCGAACTTCACCGACAAAATTTCAGAGGTTGTCCGAAAATACACAGACGGAAACAAATGGAACACCAAAATATAATTAACATACAGTAATGAAATTTCGGGAATAGATTTGTGTAGATAACATATTTAAGTGATTAACATTGCACGATCACAGGTTAATGTAAGCGCGAGACAAGCCATTGCAAATGCGAAGTTCTGGTACACTAATAACCGATGTATCGCCAGATTGTTGAATGCAAGCATGAAAACGGGTATGCATTGTGTTGTACAGCTGTCAGATGTTAGTTTGTGGGATGGAATTCCGTGTCTGTTGCACTTCGTAGCTCAATAAAGGGCCGGTTAATGATCTTTGTGGATGACACTGGAGTTGTCGTCCGATGATATCCCAAATGGACTGGATTCGAGACAGATCTGGTGATCAAGCAGGCCAAGGCAAAATGTCGACACTCTGTGGAGCATTTTGGGTTATAAAATAGAATGTGGGCGACCGTTATCCTGTTGGACAACACCTCCTGAAATGCTGTTCATGAACGGTAGCACGAAAGGTCGTAGGAACAGACTGACGTACAAATTTGTACTCACGGTGAGTGTGATAACCACCAGAGTGGTCATGCGGCCATATGAAGTCGCATCCCACACTGTAACTGCAGGTGAAGGTACAGTGTGTGTGGCACACATACACGTTGGGTGCAGGCCCTCAAACTGCCTCCTCAACACACGACGATCGCTATCGCTGGCACCGAGGCAGAACGACCATTAATCAGGGAACGCAACAGACCTCCACCTCGGCTCCACTGGGCTCTCACGTGAGACCACTGAAGTCGCAGTGGACTGCAGGCAAAAGGGTTTCTCGCTCGGAGCTGTCCTTGAAGTAATCCATTTGTAACAGTTCGTTGTGTCACTGTGGTGCCAACTGCTGCTCAGACTGGTGCTACAGATGCAGTACTATGCGCTTTAGTCCGACGCCGAATACGGTGGTCTCTCACTCTCGGTGGTGCCACGTGGCCGTCCGCCCTAGGGTCTAGCGTTTCTGACTCTGGATCACCGGGTCCTGGGTTCGATTCCCAGCGAGTTGGGGATTTTTCTCTGCCCGGAAACTGGGTGTTTGTGTTGACCTCATAATTTCATGATCAACATGTGTGAGAGTGACTAGATTGGATTGTGAAAAAATGGACTGCGTAAAAATTGGGACTTCGTATGGGCGCTGATGACTGTGCAGTTGAGCGCTCCACAAACCAAACATCATCTTCACCGTACATTCTGCCGGCCGGAGTGGCCGAGCGGTTAAAGGCACTACAGTCTGGAACCGCACGACCGCTACGGTTGCAGGTTCGAATCCTGCCTCGGGCATGGATGTGTGTGATGTCCTTAGGTTAGTTAGGTTTAAGTAGTTCTAAGTTCTAGGGGACTTACGACCACAGCAGTTGAGTCCCATAGTGCTCAGAGCCATTTGAACCATCACCGTACATTCTTGTGACCACGGCCATTAGCAGTCTTGTACAGTGTCTATATTCCTTCCCAGTCTTTCTGCAATATAGCAGAAGGAACATGCAGCTTCTCGTAGCCCTATTACACGATCTCTTTCAAACTCAGTAAGATGTTTATAATGGAGTCTTCGTCGCCTTACTGGTTCAAATGGCTCTGAGCACTATGGGACTTAACTGCCGGGGTCATTAGTCCCCTAGAACGTAGAACTACTTAAACCTAACTAACCTAAGGACATCACACACATCCATGCCCGAGGCAGGATTCGAACCTGCGACCGTAGCGGTCACGCGGTTCCAGACTGTAGCGCCTAGAACCGCTCGGCCACTCCGGCCGGCTTCGTCGCCTTAAAGCCATTCTTTACTAACATGAACTCACCAAGTCCAGTCTCAAAAGTAACTAATGCTCACTACCGTAACAGCGTGTATTTAAAGCAAACCTGATTTGCATCCTCACAGTGGTACTACTAGCGCCACTGTTATGCCACCGATGAGAAATTCGGACGCACATCACATTTCTGACGTAATAGCATGCCTACAAACTTTCGTTTGTCGCAAAATTCCTCTTTGGTGTTCGATTTTTTTTTCTGTCAGTGTGTTTTCGAAGTATTTTGGTGTAAGGGGTCTCGTGGTCTTCGGTGACATGGTACAAAGTTAAATCGAGGCTCGTTTTATTTTTTACTCCGTCTTTGTTTCTGTTTGCACTTAAAATATCAGCACAGCTGTACACTACACATGTCGACGCTTTTCGCTGTGTAAGTTGTTTCGAAACAAACTTATGGCACTCACTCAGGGACAAGATGTTGGTAACAGTAATCACCAGTCATATTATCGCCTTCAAGCTTGCATTCAGTACTGCTCAGCTGTTTATGGCTTTTGTTTTCCCAGCAGTGTTACTTGCACGTTAAGGGTGGTACACAGTAGTATGGATAGCTTTATGGATGAAGAGTAGCTTATGTCCACGAATCAGCACGGTTTTAGGAAGAATCGTTCGTTAAAACTCTCCTTGCCCTTTCTTCACTTGAAATACTGCGAACCGTGGATGAAAGGCAACAGACGGATTCCATTGTTCTAGATTTCCATAAAATCATTTGACGCTGTGCCCTATTGCAGACTGTTTACAAAGGTATGAGCATACAGAATAGGCTCCCTGACATGTGAGTGGGTCGAAGACTTCTTAAGTCATACTCGGTTATGTTGTCATCCACGGTGAGTGTTCATCAGAGACAAGGGTACTGCCAGTAGTGCCCCAGCGAAGTGTGACGGAACAGCTATCATTTTCCATATACATAAATGATCTGGCGAACAGCAATCTGGGGTTTTTTGCTGATGATGCCACGATGTACGGGATAGTGTCGAAGTTGTGTAACTGTAGGAGATGAATTAGACAAAATTTCTAGTTGTTTTGATGAATGGCAGATAGCTCCAAATATAGAAAAATGTAGATTAATCGGCATGAGCAACAAAAAGAAGATAGTTTTATTCGGATACAGCTTTAGTAATAACCTGTTTGATACAACCACGTTGTTCAAATATCTGGGTGTAACGTTACAAAACTAAATGAAATTGGACGAGCATGTTAGGATTGTGGTAGAAAAGCAGAACAGTAGACTTCGGTTTATTGGAAGAACTCTAGGAAAGAGTGGTTTGTCTGTAAAGGGGACCGCATCTGTAACAGTTCGGATTAAAGTAAGACATCAAAGCAATTCAGAGGCGGGCTCCTAGATTTGTTACTGACAGATTCGAACTACACACATTACGGAGATGCTTCAGGGAATTGGAATGAGAATATCTGGAGGGAAGATGACGTTCCTTTCGAGGAACGCTGTTAAGAAAATTTAGAGAATCGGCATTTGAGGCTCACTTCAGAACGATTCTACCACCGTCAACATACATTTCGCATGAGGACAATGAAAATAAAATACCAGAAATTAGTGCTCATTCGAAGGCATATAGATAGTCATTTTCCCCTCGCTCTATCTGCGAGTGGAACAGGAGAGGAAATATCTAGTAGTTGTGCATGGTATATGGTGTCCTCCACCAAGCAGTGTACGGTGGCTGGCGGAATATTTGTTTAAGTGCAGATGTAAATATGCCCTACAAGTGTGGGTTCACTGAAGGCAACGGGAGAGAGGCAAGTCAACGCTAGCCTAAGCTGTTTCTTCGGCGACGGCGACCGCATCAGATTACTTTTTAATCGTCTAAGGCTTGTTGTATTCTCTGTGTTTCGTGTTGCACGTTTTGGTAATTGCATATTACAGGTTGAAGAGATAGTGAAAGGAATATACGAGGAAACAAATTTATGGGACACCCTTTCCAGGACAAAGTGGAGGACAACAGAAGAACAGCTGATCGCGATCATAAGTGGAAGTGGTATGAAACTACATACTTCGAGAGCACACAAACATTAATCGCGTAATTTAGATTATTGGCAACGTTTGTATAATAGCTTGTATTGTACTGTATTGTATGTTAACCGGGGACCTAGAAACGACTACCGCAGTCCACGTCACCCCTCCGTCGCCCCACACCGAACCACTCTCTGAGGATTATTATGCGGTTCGGCCCCCGGTGGGCCCTTCAGGGAACGTCTCACACCAGACAAGTGTAACCCCTATGTTTGCGTGGTACAGTAATGGTGGTGTACGCGTACGTGGAGAACTTGTTTGAGCAGCAATCGCCGACAAAGTGTAGCTGAGGCAGAATAAGGGGAACCAGCCCGCATTCGCTGAGGCAGATGGAAAACCGACTAAATACTATCCACAGACTGGCCGTCTCACCGGACCTCTACACAAGTCCACCCGGCGGATTCGTGCCGGGGATCATGCGCTCCTTCCCAATCCGGAGCCGGCCGAAGTGGCCGTGCGGTTAAAGGCGCTGCAGTCTGGAACCGCAAGACCGCTACGGTCGCAGGTTCGAATCCTGCCTCGGGCATGGATGTTTGTGATGTCCTTAGGTTAGTTGGGTTTAACTAGTTCTAAGTTCTAGGGGACTAATGACCTCAGCAGTTGAGTCCCATAGTGCTCAGAGCCATTTGAACCATTTGAACCCAATCCGGAAGGCCGTGCGTTAGATCGCACGGCTAACGGGGTGAGCGTAGAATAGCTTACGTATAGGTGAAAAAAATTGTGTATAGTATCAGCAACGAAACTGAACTGACAGAAAATATTTACGTTACACCTGCAATGGAACGGGTTTAGGGAAGAGTGTTCAACGCCGTAAAGAGGACCACTCGCGGCAATATGGTCCGCACCATTGCACCACGGCACCTCCTGAACGATTCAATGGCCACGTGGCGCTCAGTGTCCAGTTAGTCGTTCAATAAGTAATGCAACACTTTTTTTTCTAAAAGCAAGTTGATTTTATTCAGGGTTGGAATACACCATTTTAGTATCCACTCTTTTGGCTACAAAACACTGTTTTTCAACATAATCTCCGTTCAGTGCAGTGACTTTAGGCCACAGACCCGTAAACCCGCATGGTACCACTCTACTGGTCGTCGTGGAAGCCAACGTCTCGATGTACCAATATCCTCCCTATCAACCACGTACTGCTTCCCGCGGAGTGCCTCCTTCGTTGCGGCAAACAGATTCAAGTCTGAAGCTGCGAGATCCGGGCTGTTGGGTGGATGAGGAAGAACATAGCTCTGAGTATCCCAACCTGTGCGTCAGGACTACCAACAGAGATGCCCAGTTACGCAGCGAGGTGTCAGATTGTGATCCATCTATCACCTCGAATGAGTGTCCACACGTTCTACCACTGAGGAGTCACAGCTGTACGCGGCCGAACGGGACGCGGGAGATCGGACAGCTCTGTGCCGCCTCGTTGCAACGATGTCTGATGCGTCGAACCACGACTCACCTTGCTTTTGTTCACTTCCAGGTCTCCATAGAGATTCGGCAAGTGACTATTAATATCTGTGATGCTCTGGCTATCCGCCAAATTAACATAGTGATAGCTCTCTGCTTGGAATGCACCTGTGTCACAGACGCCCCTTCGAACGCTACATATAATACCGCCACCTATCGGAACATCATGAAACCGTAGGGGCTGAAGCGGAACCCTTCCACGACGTCCCACAAGATATTACGCATGGTTTCAAACGAATCTGGCCGAGAGAAAAGTGTATCATTGCTTATTCAACTCCCCTCGAAGCTACTTCAACCAGGGACAGTTGCAGCATGACATTTGCAGCAGCAACACCACAACAAACCCAATTTGGCTCTTATCTGTACTGGCCATCCGGCGTGGATGGTCACTGAATGAATCGGCCAGCCATCGAGTCGGCTTCCGCCATGGTGTCGGCTCCGCTGTGAGGTCGATAACGGCTGCTGGATAGGTCGATGGTCGAACTGAGTACCCCCCCTCCCTCCCGCCCCATTACCAGTCGCTTCCGGACAGCCGCTCAGCCCCGCGATTGTTGGGTACTGGGCTGGTCTAGACGCCTCGCTAGCAGCGGAATGACGCCAGATCGCCGAGGTATACCAGCCACACAAGACAGGGGCACCGCTGGGCCGCGCCGAGCCGGGCAGCTACTGACGTATCACGACTACGATCACCCCGGAGCGCCGAGATATCAACGCCTACGGAACGTGGATGCCGTGGGTGGAAACTAGGCTGCGCCATATGACTAGGTCGCGCACCTGTAGCTGCTCTAAGCCTACCGGAACAATAAAGAGTTTTCGTTACGTTTTTATTATTATTATTATTATTATTCCTGTACTGGCTTTCGAGAGCGTGCCCGTGCAGCCATCTAGCAATCTAAACTATTGAATGTCAAGTTTGACGATACGAACGTTAAGAACAACACAAAACCCAAAAACGAGCGGAGCTACTCTCCGACCCAGCCGGGAATCGAACCCGGGGGCATTTGGTTAGAAGTCTGCTATGCTGAACGGCTACAGAGGCGGACTTTGTCACGGTCCATATACAATCACGTCTGAGAGTTGCTTTGAATGCGCCTGCAACACCTGTGGCTCCGCGGGAGAAACGTTGACGTTGGGCGCTACTGGCGAGAAGGCACCCCATGGTCTGCTCCAGCGGTGCCGCTTTCCAGTACAGACTCAGTTCCGGTTGAGCGTCCAATAAGCAAACATCTGGTGTACAACTTGCGCCGTGAGTACATAGTTTGCGACGTGTCTCGACCCTGGCGACAAATGGGACTCATCGACGGATTTTCCAGTCAGTATATGATTTTGAGGCGTGGACGGATCTGTTCGGTTTTCAAGTGTACTGGATTATTGGCTCCTTAGTAACCCGTTTCGTACGAGACCCCACCGGCTTACGAATGTTTGGTGAACCTCACTTTGGCAAGGTTAAAAGATGATTTTGTTTGGTACAATCGCTTCCTATTCATTACTAATTAACAGGGAGAGATACTGCGTTAACTTGCGTGGCACTTTTTATAGCACGTACTTTGACTGTTTTGAAATTTATGGGACACCATTCAAACTAAAGTAGTCTTTTACACCTCTGGTGGCTGCGATTTAATGTTGGTTTCATGTAACGCTCAGCTTGACTCCTTCACCGTGAGAGCTTCTAATACTGTTGTTGATCCAAAAGGAACGTAGCTGACTCCACAAACCTACGATCTCAAGGACAATTCTTTTAATTCTGGCCTTTCCAATTCACCATTGGGAGAGTTTACATTTTTCTAAACTTTTATCTACCGATATAAACGGTGTTACTTTGTTTCTTTTAATACTTGTACAATGGTGTTATTACGGTTTGGTTATAAGACTGTACGGCTAACTGTGGGATTCTTCTCTTGATTGGGCGTGGTATTGTGGTGATAAAAAAAGTTTGGAACTTCGTTACACTCGTTTCTCAACCCGGCACCAACGCTCCAACCTAGCGTCACAGTTTTCATGAACGTAGACTGTCTTGTTGCAACCACCTTACTCTTCGGTTGGAAGCATGTAGTTTTCGCAATTCATCGAACACACAAACCTTTGGTGACAGAGCCGAAAACCTCCTGATACACCAAGGAACCGCTCTTCCAATCTTCCATGCTGGTAATCCGGCCGGTACAAAGCAGACAAAATCCTAATGCCCAAGGGATATCAGTCTCATTCTAATTTTTAAATATTAGGTTTATTGGAAGGTTCTTTGATCCTGTTTTGATAGTTAAAAATAGTTTTATTTTTGTCACATAGGCCACTGTTCACGGCACAAAAAACTCAATGTTTCATTCCTTATAGCTGGAAAGTTCTCGCCAAATGAATTGAATGTCACACCTCTTATTTTACAACCCGACTGTTTAGTACGTTTATTTAAACTGAGAGGTTGTGAATCTATACTGAATTTCATTAGACACACAGCGCAGCAACAATTTCTTACATTTCTTGTTTTGATATGATCTGCCGTATTTTTCAGTCATCTGTAACATCTAATGCTGAAAGTGCCTTTAATCACAAAATTTTTCTGTGTTATGTGCATTGTATTCCAGTGGTCTCCCTGTACGCTGTGTCGAATGTGTAACATAATAATGGGTTTCAATGAAATGATGGCTTCTGAAATTTCTTTTTATCCATGGGTTGGTGCAGATAAAAAAAAGAGACACACTGAAGACAGAAGACTAACCCAGCGCCAAAGTATTATTGAGATAAATACAACTAAGTTTTCATTTGTTATTTACATAATTATGCTGAGAAATGAACATTGTCCACTATGTACAGGACTCCAGCTCCAACACCTTTCATCTCATATGGAAACTGTCCAAGATGGGAGCTTTTTTAGTGAGCCGTTAATGCCTGTACTTCAGCTGCACTTTATTTCTCTGGTAATTCCAATCAGTAAATTAATTCACTAGAGTATACCAAAATGTGGTCGAATTAATACTAAATACTCACAGTTTACCACAAGGCATAAGAACAGTTCGCACTCACACTGTGACAGTTATAGGTCATAATTGTCAATTAGTCATAAAACTCTAAACGAAATTATGATTCTGTAGGCTCAAGAACTTCCACTAAACGGGGCTGGGAAATAAGACTGGCAGTTGAATGACAAGGGAACATTCCCAGGTGTCAATAAACGATCTTGATGAACCTCTGGAGGTGCGTAAATGTGGCAAAATAATGCAGTACGTACTTTTTTGTTTGTGCCTAATTCCACTTTGAAGGGGTATAACACTCTCCAAAAGATAATTTGGCATGTTAAGTTTGGAGGGAATGCCTTCGAAACAATTATATATAAAAATGTTTCTCATATAAAAGTTGAAAGTCAATTAAAAATTCCCTTAAACTGTATAATCAAATTTTGTAGTAATTTGAAAGTTTGCGAAATACCTGAGCACCATTAATTAATTTTATATAACGAAACTTCTGTACGACATAAATTTAAGAAGCTCTCAAGCTACATATAACTATGTGAAATAAAGCTGGTTTCTAAACTACCATTTTTTGAAAATAAGCTGTACACAGTGTGCTGTCAGAATATTTCCAACATATTTAATTAAAATATTTAAATATTCATTATCAGACTAGTTATTTGTTTTACATATGTTTGTTTTGTGCTATAAGTTGTTATTTTACATTTTTTATTCATTTTTTTCTTTTTAGTTAACCGTTTCACATACTTGAACTTTATTAACTTTTGGGAACTCGTTGTTAGGGTACAAAATCATTAAAATAATGATCTAAATAAATGCTTAAACATAACGTTTTCTTACGCCATGCACATAACATGAACGAAAATTCTTCACATAATATACGTCATAGAGAAGACAGAAGGCAAACATCAGCAGGATTTCAAATTGTCACAGATGATCCTCCAAATATCCTGATTTGTATCAAGTATACTCCAGTACATTAGTAAGCCTTGCCAGAAAGAATTGATTATGTACTAGTGATTTCAGCTTAAATGCCTCAAGTGTAGACTGATATCCGGATCTAGGCCTGAAAAATTTCTCACAAAGTTCTTCCAACATCGAAAGCCATATACTTCTCACGATTATACCGGAGTTGTCGAGCCAGTTGCTCCGTCATATATGTTATACAAGGACATTAAATATTACGCTACGAGACCAAGGCTGTGTTCGATTATATTTTTTATTACAGTAGGCCTATTTCGGCGTGATTGGTATCTCCGAGTTATCTGTAGAAATATACAGTTTAGTACAATATTTCAGATTTGGAGGTAGATATGTTGCTCTGTACCGTTTTTTCACAATAACAGCCGTGAATTAACTAACAGCAGTACTGATTCTTACCCATCACTGAGGAAGAAAACACCTTTCAAATATCATTTGAGCTGTTCAGGCTTCAAAAACAGAGTCTCGAGATCTCAGTCGAAATTTAACATTAGTTTCTTTTAAAACAATGGAAAGGTCGGTGTGGAGACAAACGTTTTGACCATCACACACAAAGACAAGAAACTTGTTCATTGGGTTATTCCAAAAGACTCAATGGCACAAGTACAAACGGCTGACATACAGGTATATGGCTTTAGAGGTTGGAGGAACCTTGTGAGAATATTTTCCAATCTAGTTCTGTTGAGTGATTTTGACATGTCTCCACTTGAGAAAAATATAGTTAAGCTGCAGTCACTAGAACATAATCAACTGTTTTCGCCACAGTTTACTAGTATTTTGAAATATCTCTGATACAAATCAGGATATTTAGATAATCACCTGCAACAAATTGAAATCCTGCCGAACTTTGTTTTGTATTATGTTCTCTGTTTTATGTATTATGTGAAGAGATTTCGTCCATTTTATGAGCATGGTGTAGCAAAACGTTACATTTTAAACATTTATTTACTGATTACCATAACTGTAATGCGTAGTTTTGGTACTCATCTGGGCCTGCTCCGTCATATATGTTATACAAGGACATTAAATATTACGCTACGAGACCAAGGCTGTGTTCGTTTATATTTCTTATTACAGTAGGCCTATTTCGGCGTGATTGCTATCTTCGAGTTATCTGTAGAAATATACAGTTTAGTACAATATTTCAGATTTGGAGGTAGATAATATAACGTATTATACAATTATGCTTTGCTACATGCATCAGGTGGTCTTGATATCAATATGATATCTCTGTCTCAGTTACTGTCTTAATGTATAAGTTTGCTTCTTTTATGTTGGTGGAGTTATAGTAGATGCTAAACTGTAGCAGGAATAGTTATTTCTAAAGTTTTTCAATTATAAAAGTTCATTTCATAATGACATCACTTGAAAGCTGTATTGACAGTTTAGTCATTGATGTTGTATGATTACAAGCTGTTTGTTTCTATGGTACTCCGTAGGTCATATCTTTGTTATTACCAACTATATTATTGTTCATACGGTTCATGTTTATGTGGTTCTACGCTGATGAGTAATTTAATCATATGATTTTTTTTTTAGAAATGATTATCCGAGGGAGTATTTTATGGAGCGAGGTTTATGACAATTTCCCTATGTTATTTTATTCTCCTTCAACATTCGATACCGATAACACATTAGAGAGAGTGGCAAGAACCCATCAACCTTCTTCCACTACTTAAACAGAGAACGTCACACAGTTGACGATATAGAACGGGCTGTCGAGGTTTTACATATTGTCCAAAAAGAATCACTAAAGAATATTCCTGAAGAAATCGAAATATATTCACACACACAAAATTACCCTCAAGAAATTCTAAATGAACGGATCAATTTGAAATACAAACATCATGGAGAATATTTTATTGAAATTATCCTCCCAACCAGAAGATGAGTAGAAAGACAAAATCTAGAAACATGTCAGAGTTCATGTTACCACGAAATTAAAAAATAACAACTGGAAAGCATACGTTTGAGAATAAAATAACATTGAGCACTACAATACTATATGGCATAACCAATCCCAAAAAACCAATAAACGCGAATCATATAAGAAATAATGTAGCTCGTAAGAACAAATATGTGACCTACAGAATATCATAGAAACAAACAGCTTTAACCATATAATATAGCTGATTCAAAAATGGTTCAAATGGCTCTGAGCATTATGGGACTTAACATCTGAGGTCATCAGTCCCCTAGAACTTAGAACTACTTAAACCTAACTAACCTTAGGACATCACACACATCCCTGCCCGAGGCAGGATTCGAACCTGCAACCGTAGCGGTTGCGCGGTTCCAAACTGAATCCCCTAGAACCGCTCGGCCACAGCGGCCGGCTATCGCTGATTCAACTGTCAATACAGCTGTCATGTAAGTTCATTATGAAATACAATACCTCCAGCTACAGTTCAACATCAACACCAAAGAAAGAAACATGCATTAGTGACAGCAACTAAGACAGCGATATCATAAGGACATCAAGACCTCCTGATGCACATAGGAAAGCATATTTCTATAATACGTTCAATTTTCTACTTCAAAATCGGAAATATCGTACCAAACTATGTGTTTCCGCACATAACATGAAGATGCAATCACGCCGAAATAGGCCTATTTTAAAAAAAATTTAATCGAATACAGCAACGTCTTGAACAATGGCAGATTTAGCATTGCCGAACGCAAGGGGAAACATTGTGTATTGTCAATAGGCAGTAGGCAGCGTATGCCCGCTACCAGTCTGATAAATCCACCATGGTTGCCTAGCCTTCGCCTGCACGCGTCTTTCCTCCGGCCATTGTGTATTCATTCAAAACGGAGATCATATGTCACGATACGGTACTGTATGCAAACAGCATGCTCACACGCCGTTTGCTCCGGGCTTGACCGGGGGATACCAACCACGCTTCCGAACAGCGCGCGCACTAGGAAGCCTGGCGGTGCTGCTATCACAGAACAAATACCGTCCGCGCATCTGGTGGACGCAAACCTCCTTCCGGCTGCTGGGTACATAAGGCCAGGCACAGCCTTCAGCAGGCCGGTTGGAGTTAGTTCCAGTACCAGTACAGTGCAGTTTAGTTCCGGGTCAGGAAACGGCTACCTTCCAAGTCCATCTAACGGAACTCGCCGAGTCCAGCGAGGACGCTTCGCACTGCCGACGTTCTGTGACGCTTACTCCATGCGCCCCCCTTCCTCAGGGACGCTGCCCTACAGTCACACAAGATGAAGTTTCGCCCACATCTGGTATCACGCCAGAAAACTTTATATCTGTTATGTCTAATGATCGGGGACGATGTTTCAGTTGTTGTTTCTGTCCACTGTGAATTTCTGCAGTTAATAAAGGGTTTTGTTATTCGATATATATTTCGTCTCTTACGCAAAACGCTGTTTTCATGTTACCCTAACGTGTTTCAGCACCTCTGTGCCATCATCAGTAGGTTTTGTTTACTAAAAACGCGCTTAAACATTATATGGTTGTGAGCAGGACCATCCGCAGGGTTCGTGCACTGATAGCTTGTCATGTTTTGCAGTGACTGATACTATTTTTTTTGCGTGTGCACACCGAGTTTCGCGAAGTGAAAAGGTGTTTATACAACCGAAACTGCACAAAGTAAATTAATATATGTATTCAGTCCCCTCAGAACGCAAAAGGAGGAGGATCAGTCACAGCATACTATGACAAGCTATCGGTGCAGGACACGATACAGATGGTCCTGCAAAGCCATCTAATGTAAAATCACGTTTTCAGTAAACATAACCGACTGATGATGGGTCAGAGGTGCTGAAACATGTTTGGGTAAAAAGAAAAAAGTGTTTTCGCATAAAAGGAGGAACATGTATCCAATAACTTTAACTGCAAACACGACAAAATACAAGTTCTGCAAATCCAAAATATGAAAGTGTTTCCTATTAAAGCTTAAGAATCGTGTTTTAATACAGCAGACACGTGAAAGATGGAAAACTATGACTTCGGTAAACACCACATTCTGTGGGTAAGATGTTGTTCACTTGAAGTTACATAGTTTTCTTGTCGTGCCGGCAGTTTCGGCGTTGTTTGCTATCTTGGGTGATGTGAAACTTTATAGTGTATTGCCTAAACAAAACAGTCGATCTTTCCTCAGTCGCTTCATTGCACAGCCCTTGGCGACCTTCAGAAAGGAATTGTTCCACCACCTACCACTGTCAGCAGTGTACGTTCTCCCCACTCGCCCCAATTCTCACATGAACAATCGCTCCGCCACTTGCACATCTTAATCTCCAAATTAGGTTCACTTTTGGCCCGTCACGGTGAGCTGAGCGTTCACTCAGTATTACATGGTGTGGGTATGAAGACATGAAATTAAATGATAGTATAACATTTTTGGACAAGATACCCCATTATTTTTGTAACCGTCACAAGTGTCTTTTGCTAAATACCCCAAATTCCGACAGCAACACAGTTCAGAATATTAAGATGTTGCTATCCACTATGCTACTGCTGCGTGTGACTATGAGTGTCCCTGTCGTGAACGCATTAGCAACAATTTGTAGATTTAAAAGTTGGAAACGGAAAAAGGACAAATAATATGTAAAATTAATAACAAAGTTAAAAAAATAAAGTTCGGCTGTTTTTTGAACACACCTCGTAAACAGTGCGACCCAGCATAACATCCATCGTAAAGTTGCCGTGGTGCCACAATTAAGTGCCAAAGCAGGAAGTCGAGGACCATTTCCGTTTAGTCTTAGGGCGTTCTACCGGACAATTTGACGGTTGTTTTTGAATGTTTCCTACGCACTTACTTATATTAGTAATACAGAAATAAGTACTTTGGACATACGAATGAAATATACTGACCTTTGAAGCATAGCCGTAATCTATCTTCAGAAAATATTGAAGAGGTAATTATCAAATTTTTAAGACATAGTGAGTTATGTAATCAAGAAGGAGTAATACCCTACAGAAAATTCTAGTACGATTACGATTTTCTAGCAGAGTAACGTGATACTTTTAAAAAAATCTTGTTTATATTTCCAGTTAGCAATGTAACTGGCTGTTGAAATGGGAATCTCGATCTTTTAAATATAAATATAAAATTTAAAACTATTGGCAGCAATCTACTGGTTACAATTTGTTCCTTCGGGGAAGTTAGCCGTTATGAAAGTTTTCGATAATAAAATGGTCCCACAACTGGTTGAGTTAGTAACCTTTATTTTTGTTGCTGCAGTTTCAGCTGTTAGGCGTATGGAATTACACACAATGATATCATTACAGTTTAACTACTTACAAAGTTTGTTAACAACAATATGAAAACATAGGTTTACGTGTACAGAATCAAGTTGCGTCAAAACAAACGTTTGTGCAAATCACGCAGTGTCAAAAATAAAAAATCTAAACCGATAAATGTTACATCGTAATTGTGACAAATGACCATAGTTGGGAATCTAATCAATCGTGCACACAATTATTTTGACAAACCACGACTATTCAGAAGAATAAACAAATAACCAAATCGTTCTTTTAGCAATCAGATATGGCAACGACTTGATGCCACGCTTATGCACTGATCCATACTACGACACAGATGAGATTAAACTGAGTTGCGTTGCCGTATGCCATTCAAAGACTAACGTTAGACAAGCGCCTCATAATGACCACCGCCGCCGTAGTTTTAACAACGATATTACGATGAGATATAATATTGTAACATATTTGAGAATATAAACATGGATAACCTGATGTACGAAATTAAGTCGTAAGAGAAATTATATTTGTCATGCGCTAATGTAATTGATGACAAATTCTTGCCAATACATACACAGCAGATGAAAATTACTCGTAGTACCATTCCGTATTTCTAAAACACGAATAAGTTCAGTAGAAAAATATGTGGCATCCATAAGATCATTATTAGCGAAGTCCATAATTAACAATATTGATGGCACTACATAGCAGTGAATGAAATGCTCTTTTCTATATCTGGAATATCAGTACGATATAAAGGATACAATAATAGAATGCATTACGGAAACATTGTACTTATGCAGAAATTGAAAGTTCCACTCCTATCGTTGGGTAACTTCTTTTGCCTCTGTTATATACCCCTTCACGTTCAGTTATTTCAGTACGCAAGAGACATCTACATCGATGACATGGTTGAAGACACAACAGATGTGTAGCTGTATAACAGTTCAAACGAAGAGTAAATGCAGTTTTTCGGGAGGCAGATGTCAACCTACAACATAGTAGCTAAAATTAATCTTAGAGTGCTCAGAAGTAGAATACATCATTTTAAAACGGCGCTTGTCAGGTCAAGAATTTTCGCCAGACCGGCATTTCTGACGGCCGGTAGAAAAGCAGAGACGGCAGGCGCGCCGGAAATACTGCGGTCGTGTTTGCGCATGGGAATGGTGAGATGGATAATATGGATGTTAGCACTCTCGTTGTGCTCTATTATCTTTTTAAAAAAAACAACGTCTGTGTAGTACATATTAGGTGCATACTGTGTTACAGTACCGATTTAAATTCGGTAGCTTCAATACGCTATATGAAAAATTACGAGAGAACGACACAAAGCATTTTAATTTATTCAGAATATCAAAAACAACATACGACAAATTATTATCAGTTCTACGACCTCATTTGCAGCACGAAGACACCAACATTCGAAACTGAAATTTACTTATCAGGAAATATTTATTTTCTGTGCAAAAAGGAACACCATAATTTACAAAAAAAAAAAAAAAAAAAAAAAAAAATGCTTTTACACGAAGTTGAAAGCCAGTGAATAAAATTATCTTATACAAATTAAGGTGAAGTATCACTGTTCGTTTTTTTCAGAAATCGAACGTCTCTGAAACATTAGATAATGTAGATGCAGGACTTGCATACGATTCCGAATACGTGTCTTCATTGGTTGCAGTTGAGACTTCAGTGATTGGCAGGAGCGCACACCGAATAGTTATATTGATTACGCCGTGATGATTAGTACGATGATGTACCGCGGAAGATCGATGTTCATGTGACGCATGATTCCAGGAAACGTTGGAAGATTGCTGATGTATGGTACTGTTTTGTTGTTCTGACACAACTCTTTTAATAAGTTTCATGACTTTTTATTTGAAATTGCGATATCCTCATCAATACGTTTTTCCAGAGTTCTTCCAATACCTGTTAATAAAGACATACTTTGACACTGCTCAATAGATGCATGAATGATGCTCATCACTTACCTGTCCAAATCATTCGTAGCTCTCCTGTTTTCTGCGCGTTATCTATACGCTGTTGACAATATTTTTCAGTCCGCATATCGGCAGGGTTTAGTTGTCACTATTATCAGGCAAATTCGAACAACTTTCTCGTCTATCTGCTATTTTTAATATAAATTGTAGGTGGTAACAAAATATCTGTTTCCGCTTCTTGTTTGCTCCAGAACCGCTCCTGATCTATCCGTTTAATTTTTTATGATATTTCCTCCAATCATCTCTTATATTTGCCCATTTTTATTACCATCTTTCCTGAAAAGATAAGGAAACCTGAATAGAAACAAAACGGTATGGTTTCTCTTATTTCAGGTACCTTGAAACAGGAAACAGTTTCACCAAACTCCATTAAGTTTCAGACTGGGAATAGAAACCATTAGCAGAATTGTACGTGAGGTCTACATGAAGATGTGGTTGTTATTGTATAGCACATATATGCCCAATCTTGAGTGTCGTGACTGGACCAATAGAGCGTGTCACTTTGAAATTACTGCAAATTTTCCAAACTGTATAGAGGCCATTGATGGTAAACACATCAGGATTATGAACCCAGAAGAAAATATTTGAATATTTTTCAGTTACAAAAGTTGCTATTCATTAGTCCTGAAGTTTTATTTTTGTGAATGTTGGTGCTTATGACGGAAACCGTGACTGAAGTTTACTGAAAGAAAAGTCTTTATGGAAAGGTTACAAAGGGACACACTAAATCTACCTCCTACTAAGTTGCTCCCAAATTTTTCGGGGAAATGCCTTATGTATCTGTAGAGAACGAAACGTTTTCATTGCCTAAGGATTTAATGAGTCCCTATGGTGAGGGAGAATGGATCTCAATAAGCGTGCTTTTAACTATCGCTTAAGTAAAGCAAGACGAGTTGCGGAATACCCATTCGGCATAATGGCCAATAAATGAAGTGTTTTTCACCGACCTTTAATAGTCTCCACCGATTTTGCGACTGACGTAGTGAAACAGTGAAAGCGTCTGCTGTTTATAGAATTTCGTCCCTAAAGAAGAAGGACTTAATACTACGTGGGCTGATACGACTATAGATGTTGACCCTGAACTACGAGAACCCCCACGTTCGCAAGGAGTACGAGATGCTGTATCACCGAATACCATCATAAATCAGTTCGACAATTACTTTGTTTCTGAATCCTGAAAAATTCCGTGGCAGAATAAGTTCGCCTAATGTGCGCCGATTCCAGCATAATGTGAAAAACATAGTAACTATACAGAGAATGTGTCTGTGTTACTAAACAGTAAATAAAATAAATATGCTGTGCACTTACAACTTTACAAGCTACCAAATGTTCTTCGGTTGTCTAATTCCAGAACATTGGTCGTTCCTCCACAAACACAGTCAATGCTTCACAATCAATACAAAGTTCAGCACTCATCGGGAAAACCGACAGCTAGCTCGTACAACGGCTCAGGAGCAACTAATGAGACTCCCAGCACCCGGCGAAGTAGCAGATCGTGGACTAGCAGACACGCTACGACATGTTTTCCACTGACGTCCCGTAGGAACGCTCTCATAAGCCACACTGTATCGCTACAAACTCGTACAATCCGCCGGCTCGGTACACGGCGAGAATTCTTGTCGTGCACAAGGCCCAAAACCCTCATAAAGTGGATATGTAAACATAAATTACACATTAGGGAAATAGAACCCACGCTCATAAATACACACTAAATATCTAAGATCAAAAACATACTCTTAGAGAATTAAATTTATATTTAACGTTTTTTTATGACACAGTGGAAATCAACCAACTAAATTCAGTTTTAATAAAGTAATCAGTGTTGATCCGAAAATATGTTATTCTTGGTAGTCGGTTTCAGTCTTTGATGATCATCATCCGACCACTAAGTGTCTCCTCTAGCAATCTGCGGAAAGAGCAAGTGGACCAAAACATATGCCAGATAGTATAGTCGCCGCATGTGTACCTTTTTCATGTTCAAGAGGTAGAATTTATGCATCAGGCAAGACGGTCAACTATATTCGTAAAACATTTTGCAGACAGTATCCAAATATTGCCCCGATTTGCCTGCAAAGGTATATCATTGTACGGTACATAGTTCAGGAGTTCGGCTCTTTAAGGAATCGATGAGTGAGTAGGAAGCAGGTCAAAAATCAACGCCAGGCAATAAATCTGGTACATATAATTGAATATTTCTTTGCTCGCCTTCTATACGCTCCTCCACCTTTCACCCGATCACTATGAAACTTTGAGTTGTAGTGCTCATGTCGGCAAAGGATTTTCTGGGGGTAAAAGCCACGTTCACACACAGGGGTGGGGGTGACAGGCGTGTAACATAGAAAATTAACTCAGGAATATCTGTACCAGTCTGAATCAAAATTTGTGTGTACATAGTCATTACTTGTATAATTATTTGTCTGAGCATATTGTCGGTGTAAAGAGCCACAACCACACATGTGGTTGGGGATGAGAAGACGTGTCACGTAAAAATATTCGATAACGACTGATATAAGTATCTAATCTAAATTTTTCAGGCTAACTAGACCTGCTGGTGACGGTCACGGTGACGATTCACACCTATCGTTGCAGGAAAGGGGGAGGGGGGGGGGGGGAGACGGAAAGACAGTGACACATGAGGACATCTCTGTAATGCCTGAAGTAATTTATAGCAGAATTAGCACATGTATCACTTGGTGTCTAGAGAACTTTACTGTGACAGTAAGACACCCATAGGACCCGTATGGCTGAGTCCTTGTGCTGAAAATGCGTGACATGAAAGCATAACTCAGGAACACCAGTGCCGGGACGGTTCCTTTGAAAAAGCACGGCCGACTCCTTCACCATCCTTGCCTAATTCTATGGGGCCCATGACCTCGCTGTTTGGTCCCCTCCCCCAATCAATCAACCGACAAACTAGGAACGCCAGGAGCAACTTCGACCAAATTGTATATATACGTGACTCATTATTTGTGTAACGAAACTGTGTAAGATACCCCTGCTACCACTAGTTGCGGAGATGTCGAAGAAAAGGGTTGCAGCGTAGAAACATCCGAAAATGGCATGTTGATTTTTTCCCTCCAATTGGTTTACTTCGAATACCTGAAAAGTATAAAGCACAACCTGTCTCTCATTTGCGTTGTTAAATGCGTGTTTCGGCGTCAAAGATCATGCGACACAGCTCAACAGCACAGACACATTTAACGTCCTCGCAACAGACAAATGGTATAAGACAGTGTAATATCAGACATTTGTCAGCAGCAGGACTTTTTTTGGAAACGGCAATCACTTACTGGCAGAATTGAGTTTCCCAGAATTCAGATGGAAACTCTATGATGAAATTCGCTAGGGACGCGGAAGAAACAAATGTGAAACATACTAAATGCATGTGAAATTTATTTACGTATTACATGTGGTATATACACTGAAGCGCCAGAGAAACTGGTATAGGAATGCGTATTCAAACACAGATATATGCAAACAGGCAGAACACGGCGCTGCTGTCGGCAACGCCTATATAACACAAGTGTCTATCGCAGTTGGTTGATCGGTTACTGCTCCTACAATGGCACGTTATCAAGATATAAGTGAGTTTTAATGTGGTGTTGCAGTCGGCGCTCGAGCAATGGGACACACCATCTCCAAGATAGCGAAGAAGTGGGGTTTTTCCCGTACGACCATTTCACGAGTGTACCGTGAGTATCAAGAATCCGATAAAACATCAAATCTCCGACATCGCTAGGGCTGGAAAAAGATCATGCAAGATCGCGACCAACAACGACTGAAGAGAATCGTTCAACGCGACCCTTCAGAAAATTGCTGCAGATTTGAATGCTGGGCCATCAAAAAGTTTCAGAGTGCGAACCATTCAATGTATAATCATCGATATGGGACTTCGGAGCCGAAGGACCTCTTGTGTACCCATGATGACTAAACGACACAAAGCTTTACGCCTCGGCTGGGTCCGTCAACATCGACATTGGATTGTTGATAACTGGAAACATGTTGCCTGGTCGGACGAGTTTCGTTTCAAATTCTATCGAGTGGATGGACATGTACAGGTATGGAGACAACCTCATGAACACGAGGACCCTGCATGTCAGCAGGGTACTGTTGAAGCTGGTGGAGGCTCTGTAATGTTGTAGAGCATGTGCAGTTGGAGTGATAGGGGACCCTTGATAAGTCTGGATACTAGTCTGACAGATGACATGTACGTAAGCATCCTGTCTGATCACTTGAACCCATTCATGTCCATTATGCATTCCGACAGACTTGGCAATTCCAGCAGGACAATGCGACACACCACACGTCCAAAATTGCTACAGAGTGGCTCCAGGAACACTCCTCTCAGTTCAAACACTTTCGATGCCCACCAGACTCCCCAGACATGAACATTTTGAGCATATCTGGGATGCCTTGCAACGCGCTGCTCAGAAGAGATCTCAACCCCCTCGTACTCTTACGGTTTTATGGACTGCTCTGCAGGATTCATGGTTGTCAGTTCCGTCCAGCACTACTTCAGACATTAGTCGAGCCCATTGCCACGTCAGGTTGCGACACTTCCGCCTGCTTGCGAGAGCCGTACACGGTATTAGGCAGATGTACCTGTTTCTTTGGCTCTTCAGTCTATGTTTTCTTTCTATATAGTGTACCTACTTACAAATAAAAAGATGAACTGCAACTCATGGCGGCCACAGTTGGTAAAAAATTAAAAAAATTCTGTTAATATGAGTGAGCCAGACACAGATATTCCTGTGTCAGATAAAATGATTTTCGACTGATCTGGATACTAAACGCACTACCGCAAACCTCTGTAGAACACGCGGCTGTTGATTATACACGAGAGGTCAGCAGCGCTCAGTTAATGGGTAGTACGCTCTCACTCACCTTCACCTGGTCCTGCTCACCAGCGTACTCGATGCTCTGAAAGATGGTCCACGTGTAGCGGCGGCGGACCTCCATGCGCGCCAGGTAGCGGCGGTACCAGCGCTGGATCAGGATCGCCGCCTTCATAGCTGCAACAAGCCAAAGATCCCGGTGCAATAAACAAAATTATGCACCCACACACACACACACACACACAACAGTAACAGTACACAGAAACCACACCTACAGGCGAGGAGCCCCACAGAACCATAGAGTACTGTACCCCACACTCCACAAGTCCTTTAATACTGAATCAAGACGAGCTTTTAGTATATGCAGTTTGCATGCAATATTTGTTAGGACCTCTTCTTTATTACTCTACTGATTTAAGACATTTTCCAGTGTTTACCTAGATCAAGTTGCCCTAGACGTATAACATTATAGATTAGTTTAGCAGCGATCGCACATAGCCGGCCACTGTGGCCGAGCAGTTCTAGGCGCTTCAGTCCGGAACCGCGCTGCTGCTACGGTCGCAGGATCGAATCCTGCCTCGGGCATGTATGTGTGTGATGTCCTTAGGTTAGTTAGGTTTAAGTAGTTCTAAGTCTAGGGGACTGATGACCTCAGATGTTACGTCCCACAGTGTTTAGAGCCATTTGAACCATTTTTCGATTGGACATTGGTATGGTATGGTTAACAGAGAGAACACGCTCCATTGTTAAGAGAATTTGACCAAGTTTCCCAATAATAAGACGTGTCTCTTTACTTTGTGGTATTAAAGTTCCTCAACTGTAAGTTAAGAGACATTGATTTGAAAGTTTAATAGTGCACATCATTACACTTCCTAACATCTAGATCCAACTATGCGCGTTTTAACACTCAAATACGTTCTACTTTCACTCTGAAGTTTGTAATTTCACCATTGCTTTTTCAAATCAATCTTTCAGGTACTAACGGTCCACCGTAGCCTTTTATAACTGTTCGGATAGCAATACGTTCCGCCAATGGCAGCAGCTGACTAACATAGACGATGCTGATTTGGCACGTAATTACGCGCATCTACCACGAATAAACGGTATCATTCCTCGTTATTACCCTACGTATCTACGTAATATTTCCAAACTCATGGTCGTCCCCATAGCAAGCGATTCAAATAATTCTGGGGTTACGCAACTATACGTGAGCGTTCCGCGCGCAACCGAACAACGACTCTATGCTTGCTTTCCACTGCGTGACTGTTATCGCTCCTGGGCATGATTAAACGGAACATCCTTGAAGCCTGTGCTAGTACTTTCATTTCAGGTGGCATAAAAAAAAACGACTTAACACACACTTAGTAGTATGTACAAATACAAACCTAACCTCCTCGGAACTAAAATCAGCTAACGTACCAGGTGGTTATAATCAAACTGACAGTGGTCCGACTGGTGCAATGTGGGTTGTATACGTTACAGGATGCTGACATAGGTATGTCCAATAATCAAGGGGCTTGAGGAGTATGCTGAGAAGAATAATATTTCCAATTTCTGCCATCAGTTGAAAATATGGCGCTGTTAGTAGTCAGAATCCGAAAGGTTTCCCGTTTTAGCGTCAATATGCTGTCTTTTGCTTGGCGACGCATGTTCATTTCCTTTGAGGTCACTGTTTGTTAAAGGGTTAAGAAGCCTGAAGTTTATTGTACGAAACACGATGGCTGTTGAGCAGAAAGACCGTGTATTGCTGGTAAGTTGTTTTATCAAGTCGCATGAATAACAGCGCTGCATTGCAGGAACAGCTGTGGAGAGGACCCATATCAATAAATGGGCTAAAGAATATGATCAAGAAATTTGAAGAAACAGGCGAATTAGGTGGTGCAGCACGGAGAGGGAGAAGGCGTATTCCCATGACACTTGATGATGTTGCTGTAGCTACAGTCCGCAGCTCGTGGTCGTGCGGTAGCGTTCTCGCTTCCCGCGCACGGGTTCCCGGGTTCGATTCCCGGCGGGGTCAGGCATTTTCTCTGACTCGTGATGACTGGGTGTTGTGTGATGTCCTTAAATTAGTTAGGTTTAAGTAGTTCTAAGTTCTAGGGGACTGATGACCGTAGAAGTTAAGTCCCATAGTGCTCAGAGCCATTTGAACCTTTTTTTTTTTTTTTTTGCTGTAGCTATAGGCAACCGTGCAGTACATGCCTCACATTCTGCACTGTGTCACGAAAATTGTCTTTCCTCTGGTCAGCAGTTCATATGATTTTGCGGCGCGTTTCACACTAGCATATCTACAAGGTTCAGAATGTACAGCAAATAAAGCACCAAGTAGTCTACAATGCCACGACTTTGCCCTTCATTTATCGTCAGGCATGGAAATAGATTAAATGTGGCAAGGGAATATTCTTTAGACTCACGAGGCACATTTTACACTGTACGGTGCCGTGAATGGACAGAACTATCGCATACGGGATTGCACTCAGCATATGTTGTGCAGGAACATCCACTGCACTCAGTTTATGATGTGACTGTGTCCTGTAGTTTCACGAGCTGCTTCGTTCTCGGTCCGTTTTTCATCTAGGCGTACATTGACATTTGCACCTTATAAGGAATTCCTTGTGATTTCAGCTTTGCAAGAACACTACCACTTCTGTGCAAGATGGGGAGGCACTACATGTCGCTTACCAGCTGAAAGGTTTGCTTGGGCAAAGTTTCAGTAACGACCGCGTCATCTCTATGCAATATCACGATGTGTGGCTTTCCAGATCTCCCGACCAGTAGCCATGTGACTTTGGTTGTGGGGATATATGAAAGATTTGGTCTATAAATGGCGTATCCAGACACTTCGTGATCTGAAGAATAGCGTACAACGCTGCGAACAGTCTGGTTACACCAGATTTACTGTTAGTAAATGTTATGGCATAACCACAAGAGGCGGAACGAAGATGAAGAATGGAAGACCAGAGACGGTGGTGAGGAAACGTCAACCAATAGCCCGCTGACAAGGACCGCGTCGCGTCAGGAGCGACCTCTGCAAGAAGTGAATATAAGCGCCGCTCGTGCCAGACTCGGCCGCTCAGATCGGCTCAGTATACGGACATCAGTGGACAGACTTGTTGAATCTTATGTAGAGCCAAGAATATTACTGTTTGCGTGTCGCCAATCGCTAGTGACTACTCCTTGTAAATCTCCAAGTATTGTCACTCTGCGCTATAGAAATAAAACTACTAATGTTATTTGCTTGAATTCTTGTATAGCATTCTGAGAACGCAGCAGTCCCTTAGGCACCCTACGAGACGAGTGGGCAAGACCCAACAGTAAACATCTACCACACCATGTTATGGATGCAGCAAATTGCTGAGTCAGGTGACCATTTTCATAACACGTTTAACTAGTGATGACATCCCAATAAAGGTGCCAGAACCACCGTTACGGTGTGTTTTATCGTTATTCCCCTTTTCCTGCGCCCACGTCACATTCACACTGTTTACAGCACCAAATTGTCCCCTGGTGACAGAAAGTAGAACTATTACTTTTTTTTTCAGAATACCCTGTGAGCACACTAATTGATGAACATACTTACGATGTCTCAGCGTCTTGGATACATACAACTCGCACTGCGGCGCTTCGAATAGTGTAAGTTTAATTATAATCTTCCGATACTTCGCAGCTCAATCATCGTCCAAAACTACAGCTTTCGAGTATCTCATTTACATTACATTTTCGAACTCTTTCTGATATTTTGTCATGAATTCAGTTTCCTCGTATACACACCCAATTTCGTCAAGCTCAGTGTCTAACGTGGTCGTGTTATAAGTCCAATTTAGATTGATACGGTGTTCGTCACCGTTCTAAGAACCAAAACTTTCACACTGATCTTACTTTGTGTCTATCGTCCTATAAACGTAATTTTTATTTAAATTTTCCTACATTGGTATCGCTATCTTTTAATTAATTAGGCAGATGTATTTTACAACTGTAAACAGTCCCTCGCAGTATACGCCGTAATTTCTGGTAAATTCGGCGATTCATGATAGTGATTGTAGACAGTGATTCACTGCTACTGTCGAGAATTAATTACTAAATGACTTAGATAACGTGCAACAACACCTGGTCTAATGGTAAGGCATGAAAGTAGGCAATCAAATAACTTTCAATGGTAGTGAGCGAACTCTTTTCCCAGTTTAATGTAAAGTTTTTGAGTACAGCTACGACACAATTATTCTTGTTATGTATTATTATTCATTTAATAGAACATTACATATAACTCACGTGTAACATGGGTGACGTCCAACGAAACAATAAGAGACAAGAAAACAGACACTAAACCTTTTATCTACCCGAAAGGACAATGACATACATTCTTTATTACGAGCTACAAAATCATTCTTCTTAAATCTCTTTGAATCTTCTGTTGCCTCTGCTTTTAGATTTCCTCATAGCACGGCGATGGAGCCGCCCAGAGTGGCCGAGCGGTTAAAGTCGCTACAGTCTGGAACCGCACGACCGCTACGGTCGCAGGTTCGAATCCTGCCTCGGGCATGGATGTGTGTGATGTCCTTAGGTTAGTTAGGTTTAAGTAGTTCTAAGTTCTAGGGGACTTATGACCACAGCAGTTGAGTCCCATAGTGCTCACAGCCATTTTGAACGGCGATGGAATGCAACTATATGGTGTTACGATATTCGAGGGACTCAATAAAAAAGTTAAAAATGAAGTTTCATCGCAACGCACAGGAAGCTCTGCAGAGGATGAATGCTTCTTGCAGATACTAGCAGATGACCAGCTACATAGACGAAAATACTGTCTACATACATAAATGCAAAATACTGTGCATAAATAGACTAAAAGACGTATGATACACGACTGTAGAACAATCACTGAAAGCAGTCATACCGATAAAACATCTGTTGCTGACCGTACGAAGAAGTTTAAAGTAGCATGACCACATAAAATTAATTGCACGTAGAGTAGATGAGAGACATAAATTTATTGGAAGAATCCACAGGATTCAGAAAACTTACAAAACAATCGTTATACCAATACATTAAGGTTGCTAGCCAGAGTGGGTTCCGTAAAAGATAAGAGTGACGTAGTAAAGAGAGAAGATACAAATAACAATAGGGCGTTTCGCAGCAGGATCATTTAAAATATATATATTACTGTTTTTAGATATATGCGGACTTCTCACAATCAGTTTCAAACTTATTCAAACTTAGTACTTCTGAAACAACATCCAGTGGCAGGTGCAATAAAGCCGCAGCAGGTCGTCAACTGCCGACTTTAAGCAGTTGAAATGACAATGATGATGTATGCATAGGTACCTCTGGATATAATTCATTGGTTCGTTTAATTCTCTTATTTGAGAAGTCCCTCTATATTTGCGATAGAGTCCTCCTTTTGCAGGTTCTGGAAGAGTCTTCGAATCTGCACACTAATTGGCACACATAGATGGAAGATGAAGGAATAAACCTTTATGCAGAGTATCAACTGCTTGTAGACTGACTGTACCACGAGTCATCATGAATCTGCGCCGTGATCTCGCATAGCAGCCACGGGGAGTCAACACAACCTGTGGGTTCGGCTACCCGCGACACAGAGTCTACGCCCGCCGCTGCGTGGCACCGCAGAAAGCTCGCCACTTGGCGAAACTCGATGCGGTCGCTGCTCCGCCGCAATCAATCTCCCGTCCAGACGGAGTCGCTGGCGGCTTCGGTTTCCAGAGGCTCCCCGATGCCGAAGCAGACAGAACCTTCAGACACCTGAATCTGGGCCCACGTTCCTATTGCTTTGCAGCCCTGGCGATACCGGCTGCACAGGGCACCAGTCTTTCGAGTCCTAGTTTCGGTTAAATTTGTTATGAATGTGACATACAAACGTCCAGTACAACAAGAATGTTCACACTACGTGGTTTAAAACATGATTAGTGCGTCCACATTCTGCAGGATTATATTACTAAATCAAACTCAGAAATAAACCTTAAAATGAGTTGCTCCGTAATTACCAATATTTACTTTCCCAATGACCAGCCAACTTGGTTCGCACCTCGCAACTATGAACAACATTTCTGAACGAAACACCGTAGTTCATAAGGAAGCGGCCAGACGTCAAATTACAAAAGCCAAAATGTTTCGGCAAGCGATCACTTTGCCATCATCAGGTGTGCTGATGAACAAACCGCCTGGGTCTCGACGCAGCGCGTTAATCTCTTTCCTCCTTCCTCCAGTTTTCTGTTCTAATCTACGTCCTCTCTCAACATTTCCACCCCCTCTTCTTTTGCCGACACATTGCTCCATCCTTGTTTCATGCCCAGATACGCGTGCTGTCGGCACCTCTGCGGTTCCTCCGCCTGTCGCCGAAGACAGTCTGTTGTGGCGTATTTCCTTTCTCTTCTTAACCGGAACTTACTAGGGATGTAGCCGCTATCACGACTGATCAGCATTCCCCTTACTCTTTCGTCGATGGATTCATTAATGACACAGACCCAGAAGCTAAATTTCAGTGTCAGAACCTTAACTTGGTGATACTTAAATCCGTGTAATTCAGATAGGCAATGTTCTGCGTCTGTTCAATTGTTAGGCCGCTGCCATCCGATGTGGTGCTGGTGTTCTCGGAAACGATATTAGACAGTACGCACCGTCCGACATGTATAGCTCAGAGTGGGAGCAGTTGGCGAGAAGATACTGGGTGTAGTCGATGGATAGAACGGAATATTTAAGCGAGCGGGGAAAGAGATAAAAGCGCCCCTACAGCCTACAAGTGGTCAGCTCATCAACACACCTGATGATGGTAATGTGATCGCTTGCTGAAACATTGTGAGGCGCTCAAGCCGGAGCCGCGCGACTGCTGCGGTCGCAGGTTCGAATCCTGCCTCGGGCATGGATGTGTGTGATGTCCTTAGGTTAGTTAGGTTTAAGTAGTTCTAAGCTCTAGGGGACTGATGACCATAGATGTTAAGTCCCATAGTGCTCAGAGCCATTTGAACCATTTTTGAAACATTGTGCCCGTTGGAAACACTGACCTCTGGTCATTCTCCAGTGAACTATTTCGTCATGAAGTTAACCGGGGAAAGCGGAAAAATTACAAGTTTTCTTAAGTCGTCGCGGAAGAAGGCGACATGCTCTTCCACAACCAGTCCCGCACAGTTCTCTCAACTCCTTCATCAGATGAGTAGTGATGTCATCTCAGATCTTACTTTATTATCTGCTATAGATGGAAGTCAGAGAGCGCCAAATATGGCCTGTATAGAGTATGCCGTTCGATAATGAACTTGTTTCTGAAGTTCTGTTGTGGCGGCATGTGAAGTGAGTGATTCAACATTTATATGCTTCCGGAAGCATATAGTCGTATGAAAGTTCACAGTATTATAACGTAACATTCTGGACTAGTAGTGGTTTCACGTTCAAGGAAATCAACATGGATAACACGAGATGGGTCCCAAAACAATGATGCCATGGTTTTTCAAGTTCAGGACTATTTCTTTAATTTCTTTCATTAGGGGTGAGTATTTGTGTCAATATTTGAAAGACTGACGTATCTTGTCCGATTATTCTCCGATTCGTTGTGTCGTAAATAGGCTTTACAAAAAATCGGCACT
Organism: Schistocerca serialis cubense; assembly: GCF_023864345.2. NCBI lineage: Eukaryota > Metazoa > Arthropoda > Insecta > Orthoptera > Acrididae > Schistocerca > Schistocerca serialis. The sequence continues at coordinate 149,736,960 of NC_064641.1, forward strand.
TTTATTTTTGCAATGAGAGAGGAATACCTGCCAAATCTGAAGTCTGCGCACATTCAGATGTCAGCTCCAGCACCGATGGCACGCAGGTCTTCCGGCAGTGAAACAAAGAAACAATGTGACATACATGTTCTTGTCTAGTTCTGATTACGCTTTAAATTGGCTGGCTCTGAGCGCTATGGGACTTAACATCTGAGGTCATCAGTCTCCTAGAACTTAGAACTACTTAAACCTAACTAACCTAAGGACATCACACACATCCATGCCCGAGGCAGGATTCGAAACGCTTTAAATTCTCGCAGAATAACACGACGATTATATTTAAGCCGACTGTACACATTTTTCACGTAAAACTCAGTGATTGCTGTCACAGAAAGACACGCTTCGCCATCTTTAAACTGACTAGGTCCACGACGCACAGTGCTCGCATCTCAACAATACAATCTCCACAAACGGCTTGCACTATCTGATGAATTTTCTTTAGGATAAGGTTTTTATAGTCAAGAGTTAAACAACAGTACATTGCTTATATTGCATTAGCCGACCTTTTAGTCAAGTCTTCTTTCTTTACTCTCTAACAGCCCAACGGTTCACAGCTAAAACGTCATGCCAACTGGAGATCTAGAAGAGAGACTGCCGTCTACTAAAACAGTGCGGTACCAACCCCCTTAGCAGTGTTAAGAATGTGCTCAGTCAAACGTACAATGATCGCAGAAATCTTGCACCAGTTTCTGCCGCAAGTTAGAAAAAAAGTTATGCAGAGTTGCGAAAGTTGAGGCTTAACATTTCATTCAACCCTCCTATTTCTGAAACTGTCTAATTCGGTGTATTGTCACTATATGATTTGTGGCTCCACCTTCAATCAAACACTTCGTTTATTTTCGTGAAATTAATGTCATCAATATTTCACAGTTGAGCCGTGGCGGGTCCGGCACCAGTAGTATCTCTGACATGAATACGATCGATTTCCTAGTACAGAGGTTTGTCTTGGGGCGTGGGCCGGTTCGGGATATAAGCGAGTGCCGACCGCGAGTAAGAAAAACCAACGCTTTGAGAACGGAAGGCGGCGGTGCGCGAGTCGGCGATTGGCTGGCGGGCAGGAGCGAAGACGGCGGGCAGAAGCGAAGACGGCGGGCCTGAGCCCGGGCGGCGATTATCACGTGGTTCTACAGGAGGCGGCGGGAGTTGGCCGGCGCTGCACATTCTGCGGCAACCTCGTGAGCTGTGGATGTGCCCGCTTCCTTGGAGGGACAAGCTGTTAAGGTCTTGCGAAGTGATGGTCTGACATCTTCGCAAAATCGACCCAACATTAAGATACCCAGTTAAGTACTCTAATTACTAAGAGAGTTTAGGTAACTGTGACTGTGATCGCTCTTGGTACAGTAGGACGTTGCTGGACGCGTGATGTTATGTGTGCTCGATTTCGTTTGATGCCTCTTACTAAGCGTGTGCTCTGCTTCCGCAAAATATTGATGTATTGGCAGAATATTAGTTAATTAGCAAGTTTTTAATTTGCTTACGATATTGGTTAATCCATGTCAATATGTCCTCTGCGGGCAGTCTGAGTTTTCATTTCTAAAGTTTACCGTGGTGAACTTAGCAGGCTCACTTAAGGTGATCAATATGTGTGTCATTAAGTTCTAATGAGTGTCGGTTCGCGTGAGCCATGTAATTTCCCACTTTAACCGTTTATGAGGTACTGTTTCAATTTAAGAAAGGACTTGCGAGTGAAATTAAAGTTGTTGAGCCTTGATTATATAGTGTTAATTTACTGGTCAGTCTTGAATGTGAAGAAAAGTGTTTTGGCTTTCTATTGTCGAGTGTGGCCTATGTTTCAGTGAGCTGAGGGAGCGGGCAACCGAAGCGCAGAGCTTCCCTTTAGATTACAAGGTTGGCTTACGGGTGGTGGACTTCGCCAGAGCTCGTGTGTTCCTCTTCGGTAGCGTTTTCTGAGTTCACATTTCGGTGGCCCATCGACGTGGGGTTGCAAACGGAGGCACGTCTTGGTTCGAAGTGAAGTATTACGTTCATCAGTCGGTTCCACCGTTCGTGATTAAGCTTCGGCCTTACTGGCTTGGGCCTTACTTCTATTATTACACATCTATGATTGTACAAAGCTGTAACTATCTATGCCCTAAAAGCTCATCTTACAAACCAATGGGCATTTGAATAATTGCGTGGTTCGCTCTGCAAGGTTCTCTAGTCAAGAAATTGGAAAGGTTTCCCAAGTTACGTTTTAATAAATATGTTCTAAGTATTAGTGTTAAAACTGAGCTGTGTGTCCACTATTACTTTAAATGTAATTTTAAAGCATTGGAATTGAAAGGTTCTTAAGCAACGTGTTCTAACTAGAGTTGTTTTGTTAAAGTTATGGTCAAATTCAGCATTCACGTCAATATTTATATGAGATCGTTGATAATGGTTTATTAGCTTATCAATAATTTTATGCAGTGAAAGAGTTTATTAAATATTTTGCCTGAGTGGCGTTTCTCAATGTTTATGGGAGATCGTTGGCTAATGATTTGTTAACTCGCTTATGATTTTATGTAATGAGTGATTCGTAAATAATCTTGCCTGAGTAGCGTCTGTCAGCTTTTATCAGATTGTTTTTGGTAATTAATGAACACATTGGAATTGAGATGTTCACTTGTTGAGTCAGCCCTTCCACTCCCTTTAGATTTGAAGGTTAAACAAAGCAGGTGTTAAGTAATCAAAAGGTATACTTCCGCGTCAACCTTTTATATTTCTGTCATACAGTTGCAAAACTATTGTGAGTTTCTCGTACAGCGAGTCATGTGTTGATCTCCATTACCAATGTGATTGTTGTGAAAAAAAATTGGTGCCAGTAAGTGCAGTTAAATAATCCGCTATAGCTGTATATTATTGGATTGTTAGTCTGGCGATTACCTCTGCTTGTCATCTTCCTGTTCATGATGATGTTAAACAGTGGTTCCTTGACACCACAGAAATTGCTCATGAACAACCAGGAGGTATGGTCGCCAGAATAATAGTTACAGTTAATCATAACTGTTGTAAACTCATTTTCTTGTATTATGACAGCAATAATATAATATTACGCAGAACGTTCTCGAATTCACGATCGATCACAGAACAGAATATTGCGTCTTAGGGCAGCTCTAAGTGCTGCTTCTAAACTTCTCGTTACTTCCTAAATGAAGGAAATAATATCTTTTACGAATATTATAAAATGTTGTATTTCCTCACACAGGTTCGTGCACTAGATCACACTCAGTTAATATAATAGTCAAATACTCTATGGGTATGAAGCCTGGTAAAGTCCTCGACAACCACCGACATTTCGAGCGTAGGGAGAGCATAAGGGAACAATTGACAGGAATGGGGGAAAGAAATACAGTATAAGAAGAATGGGTAGCTTTGAGGGATGAAACAGTGAAGGCAGCAGAGGATCAAGTAGGTAAAAAGACGAGGGCTAGTAGAAACCCTTGGGTAACAGAAGAAATATTGAATTTAATTGATGAAAGGAGAAAATATAAAAATGCAGTAAATGAGGCAGGCAAAAAGGAATACAAACGTCTCATAAATGATATCGACAGGAAGTGCAAAATGGCTAAGCAGCGATGGCTAGAGGACAAATGTAAGGATGTAGAGGCTTATCTCACTAGGGGTAAGATAGATACTGCCTACAGGAAAATTAAAGAGACCTTTGGAGAAAGGAGACCAATTGCATGAATATCAAGAGCTTTGATGGAAACCCAGTTCTAAGCTAAGCAGGGAAAGCAGAAAGGAAGAAGGAGTATATAGAGGGTCTATACAAGGGCGATGTACTTGAGGAAAATATCATGGAAATGGAAGAGGATGTAGATGAAGATGAAATGGGAGATACGATACTGCGTGAAGAGTTTGACAGAGCACAGGAAGACCTGAGTCGAAACAAGGCCCCCGGAGTAGACAACATTCCATTAGAACTACTGACAGCCTTGGGAGAGCCAGTCCTGATAAAACTCTACCATCTGGTGTGCACGATGTATGAGACAAGCGAACTACCATCAGGCTTCAAGAAGAATATAATAATTCCAATCCCAAAGAAAGCAGGTGTTGACAGATATGAAAATTACCGAATTATCAGTTTAATAAGTCACGGCTGCAAAATACTAAGGCGAATTCTTTACAGACGAATGGAAAAACTGATAGAAGCCGACCTCGGGGAAGATCAGTTTGGATTCCGTAGAAATGTTGGAACACGTGAGGCAATACTGACCCTACGACTTATCTTAGAAAATAGATTAAGGAAAGGCAAATCTACGTTTCTAGCATTTGTAGACTTAGATAAAGCTTTTGAAGATGTTGATTGGAATACTCTCTTTCAAATTCTGAAGATGGCAGCGGTAAAATACATGAAGCGAAAGGCTATTTACAATTTGTACAGAAACGAGATGGCAGTTATAAGAGCCGAGGGGTATGAAAGGGAAGCAGTGGTTGCGAAGGGAGTGAGACAGGGTTGTAGCCTATCCCCGATGTTATTCAATCTATATATTGAGCAAGCAATAAAGGAAACAAAAGAAAAGTTCGGAGTAGGTATTAAAATCCATGGAGAAGAAATTAAAACTTTGAGATTCGCCGATGACATTGTAATTCTGTCAGAGACAGAAAAGGACTTGGAAGAGCAGTTGAACGGAATGGACAGTGGCTTGAAAGAACGGTATAAGATGAACATCAACAAAAACAAAACCAGGATAATGGAATGTAGTCGAATTAAGTCGGGTGATGCTGAGGCAACTAGATTAGGAAATGAGACAGTTAAAGTAGTAAAGGAGTTTTGCTATTTTGCGAGCTAAATAACTGATGATGTCGACGTAAAGAGGATATAAAGTGTAGACTGGCAATGGCAAAGAAAGCGTTTCTGAAAAAGAGAAATTTGGTAACATCGAGTATTAATTTAAGTGTCACGAAGTCATTTCAGAAAGTATTGGTATGGAGTGTAGCCATGTATGGAAGTGAAACGTGGACGATAAATAGCTTAGACAAATATGGAACAGAAGCTTTCGAAATGTGGTGCTACAGAAGAATGCTGAAGATTAGATGGGTGGATCACATAACTAATAGAAGGTATTGAATAGAATTGGGGAGAAGAGGAGCTTGTGGCACAACTTGACCAGAAGAAGGGATCGGTTGATAGGACACGTTCTGAGACATCGAGGGATCACCAATTTAGTATTAGAGGGCAGCGTGGAGGGTAAAAGTCGTAGAGGGAGACCAAGAGATGAATACGCTAAGCAGATTCAGAAGGATGTAGGCTGCAGTAGGTACTGGGAGATGAAGAAGCTTGCACAGGATAGAGTAGCATGGAGAGCTGCATCAAACCAGTCTCAGGACTGAAGACTACAACAACAACCTAACTGCATTCCCTTTGTTCAACTTTCGATATGCTGGGAGTAACTCAAGTTTCCCGTTGTTACTATGACATCTCCTTAACGTTTTCACGTCATTAGACAGTATCTGGTTTTCCCTGTTTACACAGTCTTGATTGCTCACGAGGCCGATTTACCCACAGCCGTTTTGTGGTGCCGTTGCAGCATCCCATATGCGGGCGCTACGCCTGAAACAGCCCGCTCTTGAGTCTATATTGTAAAATCACAGTGCGTTATCTCATTACGTGATGACGTCTGAAAACTGAGCAGGGAGAACAAGTTGATCTCTATTTTACTACCACAATTCTGATTACTCCTGAACATTTTAGTGAGATGTACCAATACTAGCACCACGTTAATAGTAGTAGTAGCAGCAGTAGTAGTAGTAGTAGTAGTAGTATTACCAGTTATCTCCAAGTCTGAGGTCCTAGTCCTCGTCTTGTTCAAGCTTTCGTCCTAATCCAAGTTATTTCCAAATCAGTCCTAGTCCTAGTCGCACCGAATTACTAGTCCTAGTCATGCTTAGTTACTGATTTTAGTCATGTACAAGGCCTAGTTGTGTTCAGTGCCGTGTCCTTGTCCTGGCTGTTCCAGGGCGTAATCCTATCCCTAGTCCTAGTCATGTCCAAGACCTAATCCTAATCTATGTCTTGCTCCTAGACAGTGTCTGGCCTTGGTCATGCTCCAGTCACTGTCATACACTTGGTCCAGAAGCGCAGCAGGCCCCGTCATGTGCTAGGCCCAGTCGTGTGCTAGGCCTAGTCGCATGTAAGGCCCAGTCGCGCTCCAGGTCCAGTTGTGGGCCAGTCCCAGTTGTGTGCTATGCCTGGTTGCGCACCAGGCCCAGTTCTGCCCAAGAAACATTGTGTTGCGGCGCCAGTTGTGTCCAAGTCTCAGTTATATCAAAATCTTATTAAAATTCCCGTTCTAGTCACATCCACGTTCTTGTGTTTAAATTGGAGTCATATACAAGTCCAAATTTTGCCAAAGTCTAAATCATGTCGAATATAAATCATATACAACTCTAAATTTTATCCAGATCCAATTTTTATCCAAGTCCAAATCATGTCCAAATGACAAATTCAAAATACGGTAAATAACAGAATACTGGAGTCTAATGAAGCAGAGGGCTTCATAAGTGCATATCAAACAGGATCACTGACGCCGTGGTGTCATGGAGACTCGTCTGTCAAAGATTCCTACTTGGTCGTAAGTTTGGTATGGATACCTCTGCTGGCACTGTGTATATACGCGGAGATTTGTAGTCTGCTAACAGCGCCTAAAGCCTCTGTTTCCATAAAAATGACAGTCGAGGTTTGAAGTCGTTCTGTTTTACACCTCACCGGTCAATGAGAAAAAAATACCTTTATGACAAAGCGTCAGTGGCATATTGGATAGAGCGAAAAGAACTTAATTTTACGCTACATAAATTATCTGAGTGACCGGAGACAAAATTCATGTACAGGTGAATTATTCTCTCTGTCTCAGACACTTTCTGCAACATCAGACAAAGCATTCGTTGCTGAATCAACCAGTCATTACACATGATATGGGGTGACTACTAGATTCGTTCCGTTGGATGAATGCAAGTGACTCTGTACTAAAATCCTTACCAGTGAATGCAAAGAATTCTAGTAGAAATATTAAGAAATCAATCTATTTTTAAAACAGCGTTTAGCATGAAAGTAAATCGTAAACTATGGACTGACTGCGGACCTTTGGTACGTAGCCGAGTGGAGGGTCTGAATCAGAGGCTGAGACGTTTCTGCAACCGTGTGGGCTGCGGATTCCTCGACTTGCGCCATAGGGTGGTGGGGTTTCGGGGTCCGCTGGATAGGTCCGGAGTCCGCTACACACAGCAGGTGGCTACACGGGTAGCAGGGGTTGTGTGGCGTGGACTGGGCGGTTTTTTTGGTTAGATGGCCTCGGGCAAGTACAGATAGGGCAACAGCCTCAAAAGGTGCGGGGCAGTCAGGACATGCGAGGACCAAGCAGCAATCGGTATTGTAATTGTAAACTGTCGAAGCTGCGTTGGTAAAGTACCGGAACTTCAAGCGCTGATAGAAATCATCGAAGCCGCAATCGTTATAGGTACGGAAAGCTGACTGAAGCCAGAGATAAATTCTGCCGAAATTTTTACAAAGGCACAGACGGTGTTTAGAAAGGATAGATTGCATGCAACCGGTGGAGGCGTGTTTGTCGCTGTTAGTAGTAGTTTATCTTGTAGTGAAATATAAGTGGATAGTTCCTGTGAATTATTATGGGAGGAGGCTACACTCAACAACCGAGCTAGGTTAATAATTGGCTCCTTTTACCGACCTCCCGACTCAGCAGCATTAGTGGCAGAACAACTGAGAGAAAATCTGGAACTCATTTCACATAAATTTTCTCAGCATGTTATAGTCTTAGATGGAGATTTCAATTTACCAGAAATAGACTGGGACACTCAGATGTTTAGGACGGGTGGTAGGGACAGAGCATCGAGTGACATTATACTGAGTACACTATCCGAAAATTACCTCGAGCAATTAAACAGAGAACCGACTCGTGGAGATAACATCTTGGACCTACTGATAACGAACAGACCCGAACTTATCGACTCTGTAAGCGCAGAACAGGGAATCAGTGATCATAAGGCCGTTGCAGCATCCCTGAATGTGGAAGTAAATAGGAATATAAAAAAGGGAGGAAGGTTTATCTGTTTAGCACGAGTAACAGAAGTCAGATTTCAGACTACCTAACAGATCAAAACGAAAATTTCTGTTCTGACACTGACGATGTTGAGTGTTTATGGAAAAAGTTCAAGGCAATCATAAAATGCGTTTTAGACAGGACGTGCCGAGTGAAACTGTGAGGGACGGGAGAAACCCGCCGTGGTTCAACAACAAAGTTAGGAAACTACTGCGAAAGCAAAGAGAGCTTCACTGGAAGTTTAAACGCAGCCAAAACCTCTCAGACAAACAGAAGCTAAACGATGTCAAAAGTTAGCGTAAGGAGGGCTATGCGTGAAGCGTTCAGTGCATTCGAAAGTAAAATTCTATGTAGCGACTTGACAGAAAATCCTAGGAAGTTCTGGTCTTACGTTAAATCAGTAAGTGGCTCGAAACAGCATATCCAGACACTTTGGGATGATAATGGCATTGAAACAGAGGATGACACGCGTAAAGCTGAAATACTAAACACCTTTTTCCAGAGCTGTTTCACAGAGGAAGACCGCACTGTAGTTCCTTCTCTAAATCCTCGCACAAACGAAAAAATGGCTGACATCGAAATAAGGTCCAAACAAACAAAAGCAACTGAAATCACTCAACAGAGGAAAGTCTACTGGACCTGACGGGATACCAGTTCGATTGTACACAGAGTACGCGAAAGAAATTGCCCCCCTTCTAACAGCCATGTACCGCAAGTCTCTGGAGGAACGGAAGGTTCCAAATGACTGGAAAAGAGCTCAGGTAGTCCCAGTCTTCAAGAAGGGTCGTGGAGTAGATGCGCAAAACTATAGACCTATATCTCTGCATCGATCTGTTGTAGAATTTTAGAACATGTTTTTTGCTCGCGTATCATGTCATTTCTGGAAATCCAGAATCTACTCGGTAGGAATCAACATGGATTCCGGAAACAGCGATTGTGGAAACCCAACTCGCTTTATTTGTTCATGAGACCCAGAAACAATTAGATACAGGCTCCCAAGTAGATGCCATTTTCCTTGACTTCCGGAAGGCGTTCGATACAGTTCCGCACTGTCGCCTGATAAACAAAGTAAGAGCATACGGAATATCAGACCAGCTGTATGGCTGGATTGAAGAGTTTTTAGCAAACAGAACACAGCATGTTGTTCTCAATGGAGAGACGTCTACAGACGTTAAAGTAACCTCTGGCGTGCCACAGGGGAGTTTTATGGGACCATAGCTTTTCACAATATATATAAATGACCTAGTAGATAGTGTCGGAAGTTCCATGCGGCTTTTCGCGGATGGTGCTGTAGTATACAGAGAAGTTGCAGCATTAGAAAATTGCAGCGAAATGCCGGAAGATCTGCAGCGGATAGGCACTTGGTGGAGGGAGTGGTAACTGACCCTTAATATAGACAAATGTAATGTATTGCGAATACATAGAAAGAAGGATCCTTTATTGTATGATTATATGATAGGAGAAAAAACACTGGTAGCAGTTACTTCCGTAAAATATCTGGGAGTATGCGTGCGGAACATATTTGAAGTGGAATGATAACATAAAATTAATTGTTGGTAAGTCCGGTGCCAGGTTGAGCTTCATTGGGACAGTCCTTAGAAAATGTAGCCCATCAACAAAGGAAGTGGTTTACAAAACACTCGTTCGATCTATACTTGAGTATTGCTCATCAGTGTGGGATCCGTACCTGGTCGGATTGACGGAGGAGATAGAGAAGATCCTAAGAAGAGCGGCGCGTTTCGTCACAGGGTTATTTGGTCACTGTGATAGCGTTACGGAGATGTTTAGCAAACTCAGGTGGCAGACTCTGCAAGAGAGGCGCTGTGCATCGCGGTGTAGCTTGCTGTCCAGGTATCGAGAGGGTGCGTTTCTCGATAAGGTATCGAATATATTGCTTCCCCCTACTAATACCTCCCGAGGAGACCACGAATGTAAAATTAGAGAGATTCGAGCGTGCACGGAGGCTTCCCGGCAGTTGTTCTTCCCGCGAACCATACGCGACTGGAACAGGAAAGGGAGGTAATGACAGTGTTACGTAAAGTCCCCTCCGCTACACACCGTTGGGTGGCTTGCGAAGTGTAAATGTAGATGTAGATGTAGATTTCACAAAGTATTACTAGAATTTTTGGAGATGTGTACCATAATTATTAAGAGAATTTTTGCGTCTACTGTTTGTTTATATTGTATTACTATGGCAGTTTCCTGATAGATATTTATATCCCGCAGCATATCTTCCAGATGAACAACACTTTTTCATTTCTAAGATGCGTAGTCAAAGCCGAAGAGATCAACAAACACTGAATGAAGCCCAAATGAGCGTAAAGAGAGCAATGTGGGCAGGGGTTAACGAGTATGAAAACAAAATTTGCCTAACGGTCTGACAATAAATTCTATGAAGATTCAGTCTGATGTGACGTCAGTAAGTAGATCAAAATCATCCATTCATTTGCTTGATGAATAGTCAGATGCCAAAACAGAAGATGATAGAGACGACACTGAATTGACTCCCGGAAGGCATATAATACAGTTCAGCACTGTAGTGTTGTAAGGTTGTTACTGTGCACAAATTATATTAATGACGTAGTGTACACACTGAGCTGACAGAAGTCATGGGTTACCTCCTAATATCGTGTCTGGCCTCCTTTTTCCCGGCGTAGTGCAACAGCTCTATGCGGCATTGTTTCAACAAGTCGCTGGAAGTCCTCTGCAGAGATACTGAACCATGCTGCCTTTATGGCCGTCCGTAACTGCGAAAGTGTTTCCGCGCAGGATTTTGTGCACGAACTTACTTCCCGATTATGTCCCCTAAATGTTCTTTCATGTTTATGAAGGGCTGTCAGGTGGAAAAATTACTCGCTCGAACTATCCAGAAATTTCTTCAAGCCAATCATGGACAATTGTCGCCCAGTGACATTGTGCATTGTCATCCATAAAAATTCCATTGTTGTCTGGGAACATGAAGTTCATGAATGGCTGCAAATGGTCTAGGAATAGCAGAACATACCTATTTTCATTCAATGTTCTGTTCAGTTGGACCAGAGGACACAGTCATTTCCATATAAACACAGCACACACTCAACTGTGGAGTCGCCACCAGCTTGTACAATGCCTTGTTCACAACCAGGGTCCATGGCTTCGGGGGGTCTGCATCCTGCCATCAGCTCTTACCAAATAAAGTCGGGACATTCCTGACCAGGCCACGATTTTCCAGTCGTCTAGGGACCAATTGATGTGGTCAGGAGAACAGGAAAGGCGCTGTTGTCAAAGGCGTTAGCGTAGGTCGTTTGTTGCCGTAGCCAATTAACGCCAAATTTCACCGCCTTGTTTAGTAGCAACGCATTGAGTAACGAATATTTTCACTGCGCATAGCGGCAATATAAAGCTATATTGGACGAATAGTAACCTGGTAGCAGGTTCGTGGTTAAAAGCGTTTTCAAACTTCCTGCGAAAGTCAGAAAGTTGTTGAATTGAGTGACCAATATTTTCACTGTGCATAGCGGCAATATAAAGCTATATTGGACGAATAGTAACCTGGTAGCAGGTTTGTAGTTAGAAGCGTTTTCAAACTTCCTGCGAAAGTCAGAAAGTTGTTGAATTGCCATAAAGGCAACCCCAACTAGAGCTCCAAGCACTGTCAGTATTCACTGTGTGACTGGAATTGTTTGTATTTTTAAGAACCCAGTGTTGAAAATGTACACTTGACAGCAAAGAAAGTGGGTCACTGCCGAATACAACCAACATAACGTAGCTGTGTTGCAGGTCCTCTAAACACCAAAACCCCGTGGGGTACAGTCGTTTGACTACACACAATGGGTACCGCAAGAGACTACTAGAGACCAAAGGTCTTTATGGCACTCAGTCTAAGTGTCAACTAATATCGTCATACAAAACACATTAGAAAACACGTTCTTAGGGATGAGACACCCCATAACACTCATAAACTAACCTTAATTACAACAAGTGACATTTCAAAAGTTTTGAGAAAACGGATTATTTTACATATATCGTACAGTAATCCTTAGTCAAAATTAAATACTTGAGACAACATATGGAGCTACAAAGCTGTACGGCAATTGGAAAAAGTTTTTCGCTCTTGAAAAAGTTTTCCATCCACGTGCTGAACGTCGCTCAACGGCGAGTGGCTCTGGATTTTGGACGAATCAGTAAAAAAACGCGATTAACGGCAACAAGCATTCTACGGAAATCTCAACATTAACAGCGAATCACCAGTAATATCATTGTTCTCGTAACACATCAACAGCTACGTGTACACAAATTTGAACTTTAAATGACATGAACAACGTCGTCGTTCTGGACCTGGATTCAAACCCAGCACCTATAGCCATTGCTAACTAAGCTAAGCTTTGTTTCTGCCTTATTGAGACCCGATCACTAGGCATAAAGAGAAGTGAATGATAGACTTTGCACCAGTATCAGTTATCAATTCAGAGCCTGAAAATAAATTACGAAAATGTTTGTACTGAACTGGGAATACTGTTATAACAGTTACCTTTCTGGGAATTACCCCCAACGACGTTTAATATGGTGTCATTCACAAGGAACAAGGTACGCTCATGTTTAAAATTTAAATGCCATCATGTAAAGCTTGTGACAGGGATGCGAACCCAGCACCTAATAGGATTGTTAACGAAGTACGTAAAATCAGAAGTTAAGTATCAAATGTTTTCACCAATAGCGAGATGTTGGAACCATACAAGACGATTGAATTGTTTTTGCTTAACCGGGATTAGAACCCGGCATCTAGCGCCGTCGATTTCTAGCCAGGAACAGACGATAAATAGCTATTGTTGGTTCACCATTAGCGAGATGTGCTCATGCTTAGCTAGACATCAGGCGACGAAAAGTTCTGGGCTGATGGAATTCAAACCCCACACACGTGGTCATGAAGACACTTTAACTATCAAATTCTTTTCCAGTAATAGCTAGGAGTGGCATGTTTGTACTTTCAATGATGTGATGGAAAATACTCTGCTAGCTAGAAGTTGAATCCACAACATATCGTCGTTGGTGATCACAACGTCAAACCCAAATCCGTTTTCCCCAGTTGGACGGAGAGCAATGTTCGAACTTGAGAAGATGTAAGGAAACGTTTGATCTTGTAATGTTGTGATAAAAAGCTCATCATGTGGCTATGAGTTGAAACGAACACGTTACAGCTGACAACGCACGAAGAGACGTTGAAAATGCAACTATTTTTCACTAGTTGTTCGGAGTGCACTTGCTAGGGCTTGAAATGAAATAATGAATATTTTGTGCTGATCAGAATTCGAAACTAGATAGGTGCCTTTCGAGGAGGCCTAGAAGAGTTTGCAATCTTGGGTAACACAGTGAAATCGAATTCGAATCCCAGTCCAGCACCACAATTTTCAACGTCTCAGTTTCAAATAAAGTAAGAGCCTTGTAAACTTACATGGCCATTGGTTCATTAAAAGAAATACGTTTTCTAGTTTACGACGGGTTGCTGGTGACAAAGTCTGTGCCTTCCGGGGTTTCTCCATCTGTCACAGCTCAAACGAATGCCGCTCTGCCCCAGTCGGCAGCGAAGGGATGTTATCTTTACTGCGGATATTGAACTACGGAGCTTACTGGCGTTCTGCACTTGGCGTTACTAGGGGTGAAGGAGAGTTACTTGTGTGTGTTAAAAATCTACACCTGACGTGAGATGTGAACCTACACGTTTTACACATCAATACAAGATTAGTCCACCAGACCACAGAACCCCCTGCCAAGCACATAATAATGAATTGCAGAGTATTCATTTAGATGTAGATGTAGATGTCAAGGGACGGGTAACAGGGAGGAGGGCACGATCTGGGAATGGATAGAAGTGCAGAAGTGCAAAATATAAGCATGAAATGCTTGCTAAGTATTGCTTACTTAGATGTGTGCCACAGTTCCTTTTATCTTAGGACCGACAGATAAGGAAGGACTGTTTTCAGAACGAAGAATGGGTTATAGGGAAGCGAGATCAAAGAATACGGTTTCATAGAGAAATGTAGCGTCAATGGGAACCGCTAGATTTGTTTATAAAGTTTTGGGGGAATGGAATAGAAGGGTACTCGCGGCGATAGTGTCAGAGAGAGAGAGAGAGAGAGAGAGAGAGAGAGAGAGAGAGAGAGAGAGAGAGAGAGAGAAAGTGAGAGAGAATAGAGGAGAAATTAACAACGAGTAAACATAATATGAAATCGTTTGCGTATTGTGTGGAGGACGGAGGGTGTATTCATGGATGGAGGGGAAGAGAGAGATGTATTTGAAATAACAAAAACTACTGTGATGGAGTCCATCTACGCTGATTAGTTTGTAAGTATCTAGACAGGGTTTAAATGAAATCAAAATAGAATATTTAATTAACTGTGTATTCAAAATAAACCCACTTGAATTAAAAAGGCAACTCAAAGAAAAACTAACCCATATTGTAACTTTTCTGTTGCCACGCTATCTTCCACTAGCTCCCAATGAGGAAAAATGACGAAAAAGAAGACGTAACAAAATATTATAAGGCCTCTAGTATTTCATCCAGAATCCTTCATTATTTTGTACTTCTATCATGCGTCTTGACATAGAATGTATAAACCGTCGGACGTAACAGCCTGAAGAAGCAACTACCTCCCAGGCTTCCAGGACGCAGTCCCAAAGAGCGTCCGCAGTAGTTGGTTGGTTTCGTTGCCAGTTCTCTGTTAATGTTCTGGCGACCTCAGTCCACATGTTTTCCATGGGGTTCATGCAAGCCGCCCGTGGCGGCCAGTCCATGACGCTGACGCCAATCGTGGAGAGCCGCTGCTGAACAAATGCAGACTTGTGAATGGGAGAATGGTCCTGTTGCAGTGTGACGTCCCTTTCTGCGTACAGCATTCACACTGACGGAAGCATCTCATTTTCCAATATGTGGGCATACTGCACTCTGTCCAGAGTTCCTTCTATCCTGTGAAGAATTCCCGCACCTCTCGCAGAAATCCAACCCGAGCAGGTAACAGATAGCCGGCCACTTCTTCTCGTCGTCGTTACATATTCGCGTCGATGGCGAGTCCCTTGCGGCCTGTAAAGGATGCGTGGATCCTCGTTATTGGTGGAAAACACCTTCTCATCAGTGAAAATGACGTTGTCCCACGACGCCCTCAGATGGAACTCCACAAATGCTAGCCGGTATAAAACGTTGTCTTCGCTGAGCTCCTGTTTCACGGCGGATCGTCGTGCATGCGGTCCAGCGTCCCTCAGCCTTCGGCGAATCGTGTCACTGGAGCCCGGGAAGTTGGTCTCCCGCTGCAACTGCTTCGCGTTCAGAAAGGGATTCCCTCTGCTCCTAGACACTAGGTCCCTGTCTTCTGCTGTGAGCTCACTTTCTTCCTGCCTGAGCCAGAAGCCCTGCCTCTTTCAAGGCAGATCCTCCACCATCTCGTTGCAGTGGTATGTGGTAGGCCATACCGTCTGGCAGCTTCTCTGATGGAACATCCTCGTTCTTCAATGAGAGCGACGACTCTATCTCGAATAGACCTCTCCCAGTGAGCCATTACGGCAGACAGCCTGATGTGTATTTCTGCTTGCCGCTCTTATACTGATGCCAGGAGAGGACATATTTACGTCAAACGAAGCGGCGGAGGCAGAGGCATGCGGCGCAGCCATACTGGCTCGTCCCGTGCTGTTGGCCCACCAACGCCACCGCCAGCTCGCTCACTTCCGTCTCGCCTCGGCCAGCCTGGCTGGCCCGTAGCTCGCGAGCCGCGGCTAGTACAGACCCAGGCCGCAAGGCTACGATTACTCCTTGAAGGATCAAAATGTACACCTAACCTAGCCAAGTCTGTAGTATAAATTAATGCAGCTACAGCTATTATGCTATAACATGTGCAGGCACACCTGCAGTTGACGATTGATTCAAATATTTGACGAACAATCCGTTCAAAAATACATTCATTTTAAACATAGCTACCACAAACTATTTCACCTAGCTAGCAATAGCATAACGCAGGAAACTATTCTTTCTTGAAAGCGCTCTCCATTAAGAAAACGTATATTCAACCACAACAACTAAGCGAAATGTAAAAGTAAACAGGTTTGGCGGCAGCTTCTCCAAATACGACTACTAGAGAACATTGCTCTTTACAGCAGTCAATCCACTTGTAAATTAACACCATGATATCACAGATATTAGGCAACACCTTACTAGGGATGAGAAAGGCCTTAAGGTTTGCAACTAAACATGCTGCTCCTAGCTACTACTGAATAAGAATTTGATTATTAACGTGTCTTCATAACCTTATGTGCGGCGTTCGACTCTCAGTCAGCATAGACGTTTTCGTCGCCTTATTTCTAGTTAAACGTGCGCACATCTCACTAACAGTGGACCAACATTGGAATTTTTCGTCTGTTCCTGGTTAGACAACGACGGCGGTAGGCGCCGGGTTCGAATCCCGGTCAGGCAATACAAGTTCAGTCGTCATTTGAGGTTCTAACCTCACTACTGGTGACAAACTGTGATATCAACATTCCGATTTTATGTACTTATTCAACAATCCGATTAGGTGCTGGGTTCGCATCCTTGTCACCAGCATTACATGATGGCATTTCAATTTTAAACATGTCCATCCTTTGTTCCTTGATAATGCAACAATATACAACGTCTTTCGAGGTTAATTACCAAGAAGGCAATTGTCATGTTAGGGTTCCTGGTTTCGTACAAACATTATCGTCATTTACGTTCAAGTTGAGAATTGATAACTGATACTGGTGCAAACGTCAATATTTGACGTCTCTTTCTGCCTAGTGATCGAGTCTCGATAAGGCACAAAGCTTTGCTTGGTTAACAACGGCTTCACGTTCCGGGTTTGCCCCGTTTCCAGAACAAAGACGTTGGTCATGTCATTTAAAGTATAACTTTGTGTACAAGTAACTGTTGATATGTATGCGAACGATGATATTACTTGTGATTCGCTGTTAATGTTGGGATTTCCATAGAGTGGTTGCCGCCGTTAGTCACGTTTTCTTTTAACTGCTTAGTATTACATAAAGTTGATGCGAAACCACTCCCCGTCTAACGTTGAACGACGTTCAGCATGTGTTGGATAAGCAAAGAACTTGTTTCCAGTTACCATACAACTTTATAAATCCATATACTGTCTCAAATATTTAATTGTGCCTAAGGATTACTAAACGATTTATGTGACAAACTTAGTTGTCCCAAAATGTTTGAAATGTCACTTATTTTAATTAAGTTTAGTTTACAAACCTTAGGGACTGTCTGATCTCTTCCGTACTATCGTGGTGTTACTTTACATCTGGAAGGACTGTCATAAAGACAGGTGTTCTCTAGTAGTCTCTAGCGGCATCCATTGTGTATCTTACAATGACTGTACTGTGGAGGGTTGTGACGATGTGCAACACAGATATGCTATGTTGGTTGCATACGTTCAGGTGCAGCCTAACATTGGAATTCAGGCGTGACCCACGTTTTTTGCTGTCGAGTGTAACAGTTTGACTTAGAAAGATATAGTGGATGGCCGAGCATAGCCTAATTATTACCGAAAAGATAGTATTCTTTTGACCTCATGTTTAATGTTTGAGCACTGAATATTTGAAATAGTTTACTGCACATTTATTCCAACAAATTGATGAGGGTATCTCACTGGTTCAGGTCCATTCAAGTATTTGTCCCATAGATAAGACAGATTAAAAAGTAAATAATAAGCGAAAATACTACTCCATTCATGAGCTACTACTTATCATAGACTTCTTTCATTCATAGCTTATGACATTGTTATCAGTCACAAACATCTGAAATTAAGGTATTTTAACTTTATCAAATGGGTCAAATGGCTCTGAGCACTATGGGACTTAACACCTATGGTCATCAGTCCCCTAGAACTTAGAACTACTTAAACCGAACTAACCTAAGGACATCACACAACACCCAGCCATCACGAGGCAGAGAAAATCCCTGACCCCGCCGGGAATCGAACCCGGGAACCCGGGCGTGGGAAGCGAGAACGCTACCGCAGATTTTAACTTTATCATAATGTGCTACAGATATACTGTCATAGTTGTTAGTTAACTGCTCACTAAATTTTGGTGTTTCACGTGTCCACCCAAGCCAAGTATCAAGCACACATTCTCTTTACTGCCAGCGCAGTGAAAGATACAAAAGTAACAGCTGACATGCCAGCATCATGTAAAGCCCGTGGAAAGTTCTGTACAGACAGAGTTACTTTCTGTTGCAATCAAGCGGAATTACAGTCGAAACCGAAAATATCCGACGTAATATTACTGAAGTCGGAATCAGAATTTCCGTTCACACCAAGGATATGTTCCGCTTAAACCGAGGTCAGTGAATCTTTTCGCAAACCAGTGTGAATACGTTATCTGCACTGAAATGGGTCGGTTCGTAGAAGAAAGCCCTAGAGAAGATCGAATTCGGTTTCAGAGAAATGGCCAGCCGGAGTGGCCGAGCGGTTAAAGGCGCTACAGTCTGGAACCGCACGACCGCTACGGTCGCAGGCTCGAATCCTGCCTCGGGCATGGATGTGTGTGATGTCCTTAGGTTAGTTAGGTTTAAGTAGTTCTAAGTTCTAGGGGACGTATGACCACAGCAGTTGAGTCCCATAGTGCTCAGAGCCATTTGAACCATTTTTTTTCAGAGAAATGTAGGAGGATGCGAAGCAAGACTAATAGTACGGCGTATAGTAAAAGATGGGTTGTAGGAAGGCATCGACTTAGAGAAATCTTTTCGATTTGTGGAAGGAAATACATTCTTTCATATTCTGAAGATATCATCAATCAAATACAAGAAGCGGAAGTTTATCTAGAACTTATACAGAAACCAAACTGTAATATACTACAGTCGTATTAAATGAGGCAATTCTGAGAGAATAGCATTAGAAAATGTCACACTAAAAGCCGTAGATGAGGTTTTATGTTTCGCTGCATAATGAAGGGTGATGGCTAACGTAAAGGTAATATAAAAAGTAGAATACCAATAACAAGAAAGGCGCTGAAGAAAAAGGAAAAATTTTGACGCCGATTATAAATTGTGTGTCTGGACGTTGTATCTCAAGGTAGTTGTCCTGAGCGTAGCCTTACGTAAAAGTTAAACGTGGATGGCAAGCAATACAGACTAGAGAGAACATTGTTTTGGAGAAGAAACGTGAAGAGTAAGTAAATGGACCGAGTAAAGGGTTCTGTATGGAACTGAGGAAGCCGATTTTTTTATGGCATAATTTCAGTAAAAGGAAAAATTCGCTGCTGGCTCTTAAAGTTTCAACAGCATGAGAGTGGTTTGTAACGAATTTCACAGTGTCAGATGTGCAACACGTGCTTGTACAGGCCAACAATCAGCATTCAGCTCAACAGCACATAGTAGCAGCGGGAGCTCCATCTATATTCTGTTTTATAAGGACACAGTATGCAGCGGGCTTTTCATTCAGAAGACTCATGTGAATTATGCTTGTTGGTGATGAGATAGCGTTATGCCTTGCATAATAAGGAGACAGTGCTACCAGTACGTGACGGATCTCGAGAACAGCGTGCGCTATCGACACTGTGGTTTGTCGTTCCGTGACGCCGCTGGTAGCGTTGGTACGCTTGCCAGTGCTGTCATGCTGATTTGGAATCTATAGGCTGAGTAGCTCGCCCTCCGATCCATGCAAGATCCCTGTGGCATACATACATACATTAATCATTGTTACATAGATCATGAATACATATTTCGTAATAATGTGGAATATGTCACTTTAACGTAAGTTTTCATTACACAAAATAATTAATTAATTAATTAATTTTTTATCGTTACTACTTCATATCTAAAAATTCATCTATTGAGTAGAAGGAGTCGTCATTCAGAAATTCTTTTAATTTGAGAAATTCTTTTAATTTGGCCCCCATGGACCCCACGTATCTAGCTCTCGAACGGGCAGGTATGCAGGGTGTTCAAAACAAAGCGTCGATTACTCTGAGAGGTGGTAGTACTCATCTATACAATAAAAATAAGTCCCATAAATGTGGGCCCAGAAACATTTACTTTCACAGCTAAATAGTGTTTATAGGAAGGGCTGCGAGACACTTGACTGCGGATAGTAGCACTGTCGTTGCATTGGCGCTCCGTCAAATGTGTCAGCAGGGTATCATGATGTCTTACTCACAGAACTCTACCTGCCATTGAGTGATCTGCAGTCGGATGTGCGGTTCGAGTCGTGTTGTAGGCTACGTTAATTTTCGTCGTGTTTGTGTGCCTTACTGTATAGTACTGTCAAACCCGGGAAAGTATCATAGTGCTTTAAATTCTATCAAACACGGATTAACTTATGTGTTATTGTCATTGCTTTGTTTGTGATGTAGTACATTTATATTTACATTTTTTTCCACCACTTGTTACAATGGAAGCATATTACTCAACAAGTGCAACGGCGGATATGATATTCTGCGATGTTTTAGCAAATGTACTTAGCCTGCGAACACGTCCTCTCTGCGCTGAAAAATATCCACAGCACACAGTGTCTTATGATTAGCTTGTAGGCAGACCTTTCCAGCATCTGAGGGACACTGTTGCCACTGCACTTCGGAAGGCCCCGCACAGTCCGCTTGTGCGACGTTCAGTTGAAGAAACGTCTGGGAACAGTTGCGACTATTAGCAGCAGCAAAAGGCGTGTCTCACTCTCTTATCAGGAGGCACTTCATGAACAATTGCTGTATCCATATCACTTACAGCGCGTTCAGGCAGATCCATTATTCACACCGAATATTGTATTTACCAATGAGGCAGGTTTCACAAGAGATGGTCTTGTGAATATCCAAAACCGCTAAGTATGGGCAGATGTAAATCCCCAAGTAGTTCAGGAAAGAGGGCAACACCGACTCTCAATCAACGTACGGGCAGGAGTGCTTGGCGATGTAGATTAATACGGCCATATGCGCTACCATAAAGGTTAACTGGGACGTATTATATGGAATTTCTCACTAATGTATCGCCTACCTTTCTGGAGACAGTGCCACTGTAGCAATGAATACAAATTTGGTTCAAGCATGATGGTGCACCAACACACTTTCGTCACAATATGCGCTAACATTTGACTCAGACATCTCAGGACCTCTGGATTGATCAGCGGGGGTGGGGGTGGGTTACACCTTGGCCTGCTCGTTCCCCAGATCTCAGTCTCCAAGACTTCTGATTATGGGGACACTTGAAGGAATAAGTCTATGGCACACCAATCAACGATGTGCGGACACTATAAAGGCGCGTCTTAAATGAGTGACAGCAGCTATAACACCAACCATGTATACTTCAAAGAGGTCGTCGTTCCGTAAGCCGGAGAGCAGAGGGGTGCACGACTCGACGCCACGTTGTACACCTCCTGTAAATAAGTGTTTGTCGCACCAAGTATGCGTTTCCGCGTCCATGTTTATTGGACTTATTTTTCGTGTTTCAGTGAGTATTACTAACCGTCAAAGTATTCGATACTCTTTCTAAACATCCTGTATTGCTAGCTCGGGCGTGCAGCTACGCCGCATCCCTTTAGTCCGGTCAGGGCTTGCTTGCCACAAAACAAGTATCCACATGGGCAGTGCGCGGCTACGTCGGCAGCACTAAGGACTGTGAACATGGCCAACGTTGCTGCGGCTTCCCTCGATGTGACAGCAGAGAGAAGAGCGCCGGCGGAAGTCGTTCCCGATGTCAACAACGAACGCTAGGTCATTTCAGTCGAGTCCCGTGTACAGCTTCACGGTGGACGTATCCCATATATGGAGGCTCCGAGCAGAACGGACGTTGCTACGTCATCGTCTTACGTCCCAAGCATTTTCCATAACGGTACCGTACGCCAGTTGGTAAACAATGGTACACCCTACCATTACGGCGGATAACCACTAATTTGTATAGCTAAAATGGTTCAAATAGCTCTGAGCACTATGGGACTTAACTTCTGAGGTCATCAGTCCCCTAGAACTTAGAACTACTTAAGCCTAACCAACCTAAGGACATCACATATATCCATGCCCGAGGCAGGATTCGAACCTGCGACCGTAGCGCTCTCGCGGTTCCAGACTGTAGCGCCTAGAACCGTTCGGCCACTCCAACCGGCCTATAGCTAATAATCTACGCAGCGGCGGTTATGTTTATGACTTGCTAAGGGCCGGCCGGTGTGGCCGAGCGGTTCTAGGCGCTACAATCTGGAACCACGAGAGCGCTACGGTCGCAGGTTTAAATCCTGCCTTGGGCATGGATGTGTGTGATGTCCTTAGGTTAGTCAGCTTTAAATAGTTCTAAGTTCTAGGGGACTGATGACCACAGATGTTAAGTTCCATAGTGCTCAGGGCCATTTTGAACTTGCTAAGGCGGGACGACTCCATGGTATTTTTATACAGGACAGAGCAAGAATGCGTGCTACATGTACTTTCTTAACCTATCTTGATGCAGAGAGTGTTCGACTGTTGTCCTGAGTGGCTCAGACTCTGCGTCTCTTATTGTCACGACGAAACTTGCCAGCCACTATGAGTGCCGAACTCTCGCATAGAGCTGTAACGTCAGGGAAAAACGAACAAGGGGTGAACAAGAATATGGAAATACCGAAAATTAAACTACTAAACTCCCCCGAAACAGGCCATGAAGGCCCAAAGGTACCGACCGACCGCCGTGTCATCCTCATCCAAAGGTGTTAATAGATGTGGATATGCGGAGTATGTGGTCAGCGCACTACTCCCCTGCCGTTGTCAATTTCGTGACCGAAGCCGCTACTTCCCCATCAAGTAGCTCTTCAATGGGCCCCACTTGCCAACAGCGCTCGGCAGACAGGAGGGTCACTTATCCAAGTGTTAGTCAAGCCCGACAGCATTTAACTTCGGTGATCTGACGGGAACCGGTGTTGCTACTGCGGCAAGGCCGTTGGCGGGAAAAAACGAAAACGCAATGTATTACCATGCCAAATACGGTGTAAGAGACCAGCTGGCATTCAAAACGGTTTCATGTCGTCTCGGAATGGATCCATGCAGGTCCTGTATGGATTTCAAATTAATCTTACACCATTCTTCCTGCAAAATAATGGCAAGTTCAGGTAATGACGACAGACGTGGGTAGTGATCACGAACACATACACTCCTGGAAATTGAAATAAGAACACCGTGAATTCATTGTCCCAGGAAGGGGAAACTTTATTGACACATTCCTGGGGTCAGATACATCACATGATCACACTGACAGAACCACAGGCACATAGACACAGGCAACAGAGCATGCACAATGTCGGCACTAGTACAGTGTATATCCACCTTTCGCAGCAATGCAGGCTGCTATTCTCCCATGGAGACGATCGTAGAGATGCTGGATGTAGTCCTGTGGAACGGCTTGCCATGCCATTTCCACCTGGCGCCTCAGTTGGACCAGCGTTCGTGCTGGACGTGCAGACCGCGTGAGACGACGCTTCATCCAGTCCCAAACATGCTCAATGGGGGACAGATCCGGAGATCTTGCTGGCCAGGGTAGTCGACTTACACCTTCTAGAGCACGTTGGGTGGCACGGGATACATGCGGACGTGCATTGTCCTGTTGGAACAGCAAGTTCCCTTGCCGGTCTAGGAATGGTAGAACGATGGGTTCGATGACGGTTTGGATGTACCGTGCACTACTCAGTTTTCCCTCGACGATCACCAGTGGTGTATGGCCAGTGTAGGAGATCGCTCCCCACACCATGATGCCGGGTGTTGGCCCTGTGTGCCTCGGTCGTATGCAGTCCTGATTGTGGCGCTCACCTGCACGGCGCCAAACACGCATACGACCATCATTGGCACCAAGGCAGAAGCGACTCTCATCGCTGAAGACGACACGTCTCCATTCGTCCATTCACGCCTGTCGCGACACCACTGGAGGCGGGCTGCACGATGTTGGGGCGTGAGCGGAAGACGGCCTAACGGTGTGCGGGACCGTAGCCCAGCTTCATGGAGACGGTTGCGAATGGTCCTCGCCGATACCCCAGGAGCAACAGTGTCCCTAATTTGCTGGGAAGTCGCGGTGCGGTCCCCTACGGCACTGCGTAGGATCCTACGGTCTTGGCGTGCATCCGTGCGTCGCTGCGGTCCGGTCCCAGGTCGACGGGCACGTGCACCTTCCGCCGACCACTGGCGACAACATCGATGTACTGTGGAGACCTCATGCCCCACGTGTTGAGCTATTCGGCGGTACGTCCACCCGGCCTCCCGCATGCCCACTATACGCCCTCGCTCAAAGTCCGTCAACTGCACATACGGTTCACGTCCACGCTGTCGCGGCATGCTACCAGTGTTAAAGACTGCGATGGAGCTCCGTATGCCACGGCAAACTGGCTGACACTGAAGGCGGCGGTGCACAAATGCTGCGCAGCTAGCGCCATTCGACGGCCAACACCGCGGTTCCTGACGTGTCCGCTGTGCCGTGCGTGTGATCATTGCTTGTACAGCCCTCTCGCAGTGTCCGGAGCAAGTATGGTGGGTCTGACACACCGGTGTCAATGTGTTCTTTTTTCCATTTCCAGGAGTGTATCTCAAAATTAAGCCACAAGGACTCAACAATATTTGTTTCAGTACCCAACTGGGTTACATCCATCGTTGCTTACAGAAGTGACTGATCTGTGTATTAAATTTCGCACCTTGCATATCAACTAATCACCCACAAACTTCAATCTGTAGTCTTCCTTGTACACTATCTGATCAGAATTATACAGATACCACTGTGCAATGTGAAACTGGCAACTACTTGTCAGGAGAGACCCGCCAGTACGAAGGAAGAAGGGCAGTATTATATTAGCAGCAGAGAAGCTGTGAAAACAGAGTGGATCGGGCAGCACAGCTCAGTGACGTCAAATGGAGACTAGACTAGTCACTGATTGTCACCTAAGTGACAAATGCATCAGGGATATTTCAGCCCTCATAATCGAGCCCTAATGGACTGTTTGTGATCCTTAGTTGGAAACATGAAGGAACAGCAACAACTAAACCAAGGCCAGGCTGAGTTTCTGTACTGAGGCATAGGCAGTGCAGCATTGCAGAGGGTGGCTGTACAAAATCGCATGAAATCAGCGGAAGGAATCACTTGTGAATTCAAAAGTGCTATTAGTTGCCCGGTTAGCACAATGGCTGTGTCTAGAGGGTTAAAACGAATTGTCGTAAGCCAAACATCTCTGTATTCACTGCTAAGCTATCCCTGAGATGGTGTAAGGAGATACGCTACTGGACAGTAGATAACAGGAAACGAGTGATTTGGACTGATGAATCGCGCTGCACCCTGTGGACGTCTAATGGCAGGGGTTGGGTTTGGTGATCGCCTGCAGAACGTTACCTTTCATCATCTGTAGGGCCAGCGCCGAAGTGCGGAGAGGTAGTGCTACGGAAGAGAGGTGTTCTTCGTGATTAGCGACTGGTCCCTAATTGTGCTTGAGAAAACTCTGAAGGCGGGAGGACACGAACACATTTACAGCGCTGTGCACTGCATACAGAAGAGGATCGTACCAGGATGACAATGCGCCATGTCATAAAGCAGCATCTGTTACGAAATTGTTCCTGAAATAAACTAGCCTGGCAGGAGTCCCAAACTGGATCCAGTGGAACACCTCAAGAATGACCGTGTGTGAATTCCTAATGGACTAAACTGCTGAGGTATCGGTCCCTAGACTTACACACTATTTAAACTAACTTATACTAAGAACAACGTACATATCGAGGCCCGAGGGAGGATTAGAACGTCCGGCGGGAGGGGCCACACAATCGGTGACGTGGAGCCTCAAACCGCGCTGCCACTCCGCACGGCCTCAGGGACGAGTCGGAATGTCAGATTCGTTCCAGATTCCGGAGTGTAACTCACAGCCTTCCCTTGTTTTGGGTCTTGAGGAAGAATGGGTTGCCCTTCCTCAACAGACATTCAGACACATCAGTGAAATACGATATTGAAGGGTGTATTTATAAGATATATGATACAATGTTCCTTAGGACATGCATACAAACAAGTAAAGCGTGCACTGATAGCTGAAACTATTAAGGCGACCACTCGCGACAAGTGGAAAATCCGGGTTCGAGTCCCGGTCCAGCTCAAATTTTGAATGTCTCAATCCATTACACAGATGCATGCTGTCCATATATTTCCTGTACCTTAATGAAAGTGTCCACAGGAGAGCTGTCATAAATGCGAATGCTGAATGAACCAGTTATTAATGACGACTAATAGATGTTCGCATACTTTTGATCAAATAGTTTATTCCTTTAAAGCCAGACTGCTCCTTTATTTCAATCAAATCGAGTGCTTAGTGTACACATTTAAAGCTCGATTGCTACTCCGTGTAAATTAAATCGCGTGCTTCTTCTCTGCGATTCGTGACAACATTTTGTACAGGTGCTACGATATCCCTTCAGAGCCACAAAATGTAGCGCAGAAATGTGATCAAGACACTACTGTCATCTTTATCGCCAGAAAATACAAGCGCACAGAACACTCCTCCTACACAGTGAGGGCTGCGTCGTCTGTTACGCAGGTGCGGGCCCTCCAAGTGCACCCAAAAGGCCGGCGCATCCCTCGAGGCGGAAATCGGAGCTCGGCGAGCCAACCAGTCCCAGAGTAATGGATTAAAGTGGCCCGCGGATTGAGTAAGCAGCTCTCTGTGTAATGAGAGGCGGATAACTCACAAGCTGTTCGCCGCAAACGCAGCCGCTCGCCACTCGCCGCCAGCGATGTATTATTAACCTAATGGCCAGGTTTTATTCGCGTGTTCTCGCTGTCACTACTCATACCACTTTGCGTGTTGCACGTCTCCCGCTAATTAACGGGTATGCAACAGGCAGCGCTACATAGGTTCTCTTCTGTACCGTAAGCAAGTGCTTTTTGAATTTTATTCTGTTTCGCGTTTCTATGTTAATGAAATTTAGCTACTGAATGATGACACGACATAGCAGTCTCTAGATCTGGACTCAAATCAGTGTCCTTGATTAATAACAATTAATTAATAAAAATTAGAATGAAAAAACCAACATCGCATATATCGAGTCTAACTGATGTCGTATAAATAAGGAACAGCTCCAGGATACTTACAATTTGAAACTTCACAAAAATCGACGAGACTTCCTTCTTCCATGGCGGTGGGAAGTACAGGGACGTCATCATCTCCACGTTTATGAAATAAAAATTCATTTTCTTTTTCTTCACCTGTATTTATTGACGCTATATTACACGTTTTCGGTACCGATACAGTCTGGATCCGCGCGACCGCTGCGGTCGCAGGTTCGAATACTGCCTCGGGCATGGATGTGTGTGATATCCTTAGGTTGGTTAGGTTTAAGTAGTTCTAAGTTCTAGGGAACTGATGACCTCAGCAGTTAAGTCCCATAGCGCTCAGAGCCTTTTGGACCATTTCGGTACCGAAGATAGATAGCGTCTTCTTCAGGCGATTAGATAGGACGGATCAATTAATCGAGGTCCAGAAACTTGTCTCGCACACTGGAGTACATTCATTCTGTCCAACCAACTTGGTGTAGACCACCGAAGGTTCGTCCAAAATCTTTATCGCTGATTTTCAAGTAACGTTCAAACATGCAGGTAGGTAGTGTACACCACGTTGTTGTAAAGAGAGAGCATAAGTGGCACATTTCAATTCATTCGTACGTTCTGTCAGGTATCCTGAAGAGAAAGTTATCTAGCTTCGAACACGGCAGAGTGTAAAATAATGCCAGTAAAACAGCAAAATGTGGCGAAAAGAAATGTGGCTTTGTCGGTATCTGCATAAATACTAATACGAGTATCAAAGACTGTGCTTATTGTGTTCTATTTGGAGAGGGGTTTTCTCTAACAAGAAGTCTTGTTTGAGCTGCAGCACTCATGAAAATTGGCTCAAATGGACATAATATAGGATGATGTGTAGGGTGGTGCACTATCACAAGGAGATTAAACTGTCAAGAGATGACACGAACAGAGGCCCAATCATGGCGTCTCTATAGCGACTGTAAATGTTACCCGGCCGCGGTGGTCTCGCGGTTCTAGGCGCGCAGTCCGGAACCGTGCGACTGCTACGGTCGCAGGTTCGAATCCTGCTTCGGGCATGGATGTGTGTGATGTCCTTAGGTTAATTAGGTTTAAGTAGTTCTAAGTTCTAGGGGACTGATGACCACACCAGTTGAGTCCCATAGTGCTCAGAGCCATTTGAACCATTTTTTTTTTTTTTTTGTATATGTTAATGAACTGCCGTGTTCAACCGGTGGAGAGCCGTTACATGTGGTAATGTGAAAACGGATACCAGTAGTCCCCGATGACTTCGAAGTAGTCAGTATCAGCATGTTAGTGAGTCATAAAGGGACAGACTATGGGGCTACAGGAAAAATGCAAGTTGTCCATAAATTATCATTACAATTTAAGACTTTAGTAACGTTAAAACTGTACTACGATGGTTGTCCAGAAAGTATGTTCCGATCGGTCGCTAAATGGAAACCGTTGTGAAAATCAAAACTGTTTTATTTCCAACAGTTAGCTACAACTTCCAGCTACTTCCCTCCTTAGTCACCGATCCGACTTGGACGTTTGTCGTAGCGTTGTACCAACTTTCCAATACCCTCGTTATAGAAGGCAGCCGCCAGTGCTTTCCCTCATTTCTCTACGCTGGCCTACAGCTCGTTGTCTGTGGCAAAATGTTGTCTTCATAGCTAGCGGTTCATGTGAGCAGAGATCAAACTCGGAGGAAGACAGTTACGGGCTGTATTGTGGGTAATCAAACATTTCCAATTGGAAATGATGCAGGAGCATCTGCATTGTCCATGCAGAATGCGGCTGAGAATTGGCTTGAAGAAGAAAACGAACGACAGTTATGTGATGTTGGCTGCATAGCTCAGGCGAAATTTCTCACCAGGCCCTTGTACTTCGCGGGAGACATTATTGTTCAAGGTATCTTTATGTGCTCCCTGTGTGTTCAGAACTAAAAAGAACGTCGTAACGTGATCGACGGGCATACTAGAGACACTGCCCAACACACCTCTGCAAAATTTCATCGGATTTTCACTGTGTTTTCCCCTTAGCGACCAATCGGAACTTGCTTTCTGGACAACCCTCGTCCATACTAACAGACGATTTTCAACGTTTGACAACACGTAACATTTACCTTCCAGGTGACGTAATTTTGATGCAAAATTTGAACTTGAAAATCTGATCAAATGTCGACGCCAAAGGAGAAAACACAATGTGTGGCCGCCACCATGCCCTAACGACAAACTAATAGACTTCTCGTGTACCAAACCAAAGTTAGAAACCTGTAGGACTTGAAGGCACGCATTTGCAATGCATCTGAACATGTCACCTTGGATTTCTTGAATCGTAATTGGAGAGAAATAGACTTCCGACTAGAGACTAAACCGTCCTATGAAGCATGCACACTTCAATGTGTGAACGAGGAAAAAAAATTCTTTGAATTATCTTATCACATGTTGAAAACCATTCGATAATATCTACTATAGTTTCAAAGCTATTAAAGTCTTAATTTGTAAAAATAATTTATGGACACCCGGTACATTTTTGTCATACAGTAACATACCGACTTTGCGAACAGGCATGCTACAAATGGCTACTGGACCACGCAGCGTGATCACAGCACTGGATGACCACCACTTGTCGTCATGGACATCACGTGTTTCGTCCCAGATGTTGACTCACTGATCGACCTTCTGACATACCTGCGTCGAAGGTGCGACTTTGCCTGCTGGGGTCTCGACTGGATCTACGCAGTGTCATTGGCTAGTCTTCCATTTTCCTGAAACCACAAACGCCACAGACTTCAACTGGCAACGCGAACGCCGATACTGGTGAGCAGAGAATCAAAATTTAAAGCGTGCGAACAGCTCCTGCATCAGTCTGTCCTACAATGTTGGCCACATTAGTGTTGCATAAAAAACGATGACTGAGCTCTGATAGGTCGCAAGACTAAAGGGCCAGTGATATATTAGGGCTACACTGGATACAGTATTTCATAGCGGTTCGAAGGAGCAATCTGTAAAATAATCAGTGCATCTGGGAAGTCTTAGAGCACAATGAGTTGCCACTCCTTCAGGGAGTTTCTGTTGGACAAGGTCTGGACACAACTGGTGACGTACGTGTAACCTTTCTCAAAGACAGGAGTGTAACTGCTTCCCAGGATGTGCCTCATCTTGACGTGTGATGCTTTGAGCATTTCTGGGATGTGGCTTAACGGCACCTACTGTAGTTCCTCGGGGTACACCAGCAACCACTGTAGATGCTCCAGCTCTCCAGACGAAATCGAGGTTCTCTTTGATTCCATGATTGCACGCTACGATGTTCAGAGATAACAGCATGTAGGATCTTCAAATTAGCCTATACTGGGTAAGGAAGGAAGATAAATTGTGGCGGAGGGTATGTCTCGTCGACGACAAGGTCGTTAGAGAAACATCTCTATTTGTGAAAGGGTAGGAAAGGAAATCGGTAATGTAATTTTCAAACGAAACATCGCACATTTATCTTAAGTGGTACCGTCAAACGAAGCGTAACCTAAAATAAAATAGTCATACGGGAATTTCAACGCCCGTCCTTCAGATTGAAAATTTCTTACCGACTGGGCCATCTCGCACGAGCATACTAGTCAGTGTCAATGACCAGGTGAAATCCTGATCATCTGGATAATGACATGCGACTAATATCTCATGCATTTTAGTATTTTGCATCCCTTTTAAGTCACAGTTTCCATAACATTTATATTCCGCTAAGTTCAATCAGTAAGATTCCGTACATCACAACTCCAGAGCGTACCAAAATAAAAATCGAAATATGTCGTTTTTGTTATTCGGTATTTCACAGATTTGCATTTGTTATGATGTAAATATGGAGACCTCGCTCAATCTTTGAAACAATTTGTATTCGGAAAAATATATTTACCTATTTAAGTGGGTTCATGGCCGAAAACCAAACATAACAAATAACTTCTGGAAAAAAAAGAAATTACATTACTGCCTTTAAAAAATGTCTGCGACATGAACTTAAGTATATGAAGTCATTAGACTCAATCTTTATTTTATATACTTCAGGTACTGTAGATGGAGCAGCTCACTAGTTGATCATATTGGTAATCGTACCCTACTCTCAAAGACATCAAGTGCAGTCACCCGATTTCCCGGAAACTTCACTCACAAGGGGAGGCCGCCAATTGCGAAATTCAGATTCGATTCATACTGCGAATAATAAAAACTCATGGCCAGAGGTGTAATGTGGCAAAGCACCAAGATGCATTTCTCAGCCGTTGTCGAGAAAATCTACAGTTAAAAGAAACCGTTGTCGTGACATACTTTCTACGATTAATAGTTCTGTACAGTGTCGTGGCGCAGCGGTAAGCGCTCTGGTTCGTAATCCGAAGGTCGCCGGATCGAATCTCGCGCTATGCAACTTTTTTTTAGTATTTGTTTTTTATAATTCAAATATATATATATATATATATATATATATATATATATATATATATATATATATATATTCCCGGCAATCAGTTGCAACAATTATGCATATAATAAGTTGTTGAATGTCGTTTGTCGTGGAAAAACTGGCGACTTCGAACATCATTATGTTTTCCGCAAACAAAGTTGTATTTCACAAATGTTATTAATTGTCTTCATAATGTTAACCACGCATAGTTAACGGAAGACGTAGAAACGATATTCCGAAACGAATACGTATAGCGTAAGTCAAACGTTCGAATTAGAATAGAGACCCCACGAACACAAATTTGCTGTGGCAGGTATGAAATATAAACTCCGTTACTCGCTCGTTACACTTGAAGGACAGATGTTGAATGGGCCGAAACGAGCCGCCGCATAACAGCGTAGTTGCCTGCTAACTTCGAAAGAAGGTAGATGCGGTCCCTAGCGCAACTTATAACATCGTCGAAAATCAGTGCGGACGGGAGAGCTTTGGTACACCCTGTTAAAAAAAACGTAAAAATGGAGGCGGTACAGTTGGAGAGCGATCCGCTTTCACCAACATGCATAAGCAATTCATTAATACTTTATATATATATATATATATATATATATATATATACATTTGAATTACAAAAAACTAATAATTAAAAAAATTGCATGGCGCGAGATTCGATCCGACGACCTTCGGATTACGAACCAGAGCGCTTAGCGCTGCGCCACGACGCTGTAGAACATTACTAATCGTCGAGAGTATTTCACCGGAACGGTTTCTTTTAACTGTCGATTTTCTCGACAACGGCTGAGAAGTGCATCTTGGTGCTTTGCCACATTACAACTCTCGCCATGAGCTTTTATTATGCGCAGTATGAATCGAATCTGAATTTCACAATTGGCGGCCTCCCCTTGTCAGTGGAAGAGGAGTGTAAGAAAACGAACACGTATCTCAGCTTATCCGTAGATACACGGCCGTTTCTGCAAGAACGATGGTCAAAGATTTCGGAATATTTTTGAAGTCCCCTATGTGCCTTTTACCGCGCAGTATCCTCAGAGGAAATGGTGACTGAGAGCTTAGCATCAAGGTTCCTTCATTTTGCGTCCGATGTTCGAAACCTGTTTATTACTTTTATTGTTATATAACCGTGTCTATGGAAGATTACGACACGAATGTTTATTAGTGTATGTTGATATACCTTTTTCCTTATTCCTCTACTAACTGTATGTCAGATGAATGAATTAAAAGAAAAAAAGAATAAAAAATTATTTGTTATTATTTTCGGTGAACTTCCCGTAGTGTATCTTGATTCATAAACAACTGCAAGCCCCAGTTTTCGAAACAGTGATCCGTTTGTGTATGGTTTGTCGTGGCATTATTGCCAGGGTGGGAAACCATCACCAGTGTTAACGACGTTTCTTCCTCGAGTGGGATTCATATGTACAAATGTCACAGTAGCAAACCTGCCGTCACGCGGAGCTCGTGGTGTTCGGAATATCTGTGTTTTGAATGTATCTACTGTCGGTGTCATCCAAAAGAAAGCACCAAATCTTCATGAAGAACAGACGTACGAATAAAATACAAAAATTAATATAAGAATTGATAAGAGAATTAAACATGAGAATGTGGCAACATATCATACGCACCTATCTTATGCAAGAAACCTGTAATACTTATTGTGAAATCCAATTGTTATTTTCAATTAATATAACGCTCCTGTATACCCTAATTTCACAAGAAACATTCGTGTAGTAACCTTCTACGGACATGAACTGACAAATGAAAACAGTAAAAATAAAATATAATAAATAAAAATAATAATCCGGTTTGGAACACGGGATGCAAAATTAAGAAACCTAAATGCTAACCACTGAGGCACAATTTCGTGTGAGACTACGGGGCGGTGAAATGTCCATGAAGTACCTTGAAACCTTGACCGTCGTTTTTCCTGAAACGATCGGGTATCTACTGTTACGCCGGGACACGTGTTCGCTGGTTTTGCCTCCTCTCCCACTGAGAGAAGTTGCTGGCAAATCGGGTGATGGCACTTGCCGTGATCAGTACGAGCCGCTTTAAGATGGAAGTGTCAGTAGACATAGCCGAAGCGCCGAGGTGCCGTTGCCACCTGTTCACGCTAATGCCTGGTGAAGGAGCTCCTGGCAATTTATTATGACAGAACGTCCCCCAATTAATCATGTAAAATTAGTATGAGACACAAACTGAAGGACACGATTAATGAAGTTCCATTCGCGTGTCAGACTAACTTTGAAACGGTAATCTAGGGAGAGGGAACATGACGCAGAAATCAATTCGATACACTTAACAGTCTCATAAAAGATGAATCTGAAGACATCTAGACTTAGCCTTCAAATAGTTGTACAGTACATGTCGTGACTTTATCGTTATACCATCGGCATACTTGTGCAGTGGGTGAGTATATCGAGAGCCTCAAACAGAGGAATAGTCAGTATGAAGACTGAATCTAGTAGCATTACCTGCTGAATATGCACGAAGTCAGAGAAACGTAAGGTCGAAATAAAATATTGAAACGAAATAAAATACTAACACTAAATTTTTTCGGTTAATCGAATCCATGACCGTGGTGCCCCATTAGCTCTGTCGCATACTTTTCTTTTTCCTCAACTATTATGTTCCACAAAATTAACTTTCCTATAATTTTTCGTAGCTTTACTGCACTGACTCGATGTACTTGAATAATGGGGCGTGTAATCAACGGTAACAAGCACTGGTATGCTGCAAAACCGCAGCTCTATTAAACGGAGATTAATGATGCCAGGTAGCTGCCAACCTAGATCTCTGCATAATGAAACCCTGATAATTAAGCTGTGTGCAAAGGGAATTAATAAACGTTAATTTTCGGCCAGGCAGTGGCTCTCAGTGGGTGGATGTAATCACAAATATTCACTAATTACCAACGAAAATTCAGAGATGAAATAAATCCCTGAGTTTATTAACATCATTGATCTTCTAACAAATTTACTCCTGTTACGACAGACAAAATGAAGAAACAAAATTTGAAAGGGCTGTGGTTGCCAAACTTCAGGATACGGAAGTATGTGATGGTAAATTCAACTTCTTAAACATATTGACCAAAATCGAAGGAAAATGGTGACTGCTCATCATGCTCGTAATAGACGTGTGTTTATTGTGCAGCTGCGCCTGCCCCAGTGGCCAAGTTGAAGCTAACAGTGTATTGTGGAGGGTTATTAAATTCATCGAAATCCATGGTGCCGGTGCTGCATGTAAACCTATCTCTGCCCCACGTGTCCCGATCGAACTGCCTCAACAGAGAGCAGAATCCGAAGTGTAAAGTTGCAGAGTGGCTCGATTCTACATAAAGGCTACTTTTACCGTCCCGCCAATGTAAAAATTAAGCTGATACTACCGTACTCCTACCAAGGCAGGGAAAATGGCGCCATCCCAATCGAGTGAAATGATGCCCCACTTCCAGAAACTTGCGCCCAATCAATTTTTACGTCACGATGTTCCAGCTGAGGCCATGAGAAAGACAGGCCGTGGTGCGTGCTTCACAGCATGTGATACTGCAGGTCTTACGAGAGCAGCAGCCGTCTCCGGAAGAGAGTGAGAAACTATTTCAGACGAGTTTATTAATTCTTGACTGCATGTTTAAATGCATGCAAGTTGTCGATAGCATACGATAAAAAAGATCTTTAGATTAAATATTGATTTCTCGTGCGCCCTGCACGGAGCCGAGCGTTGGCGAAGTGTGGCCTGAAAGCCAACTAGTGTGACGTCATAAGTTCGTTGCAGGGCCCGTATATCTCACTGATCCCGGTTCCAGCCAGACTTATCTTACCTCTTGGTGCCAGTGACGAGCTGTTTTACAGTGTGGGAACATAAAAGTACGTCAAAATGCTAGGCTAAGAGGGGAACTGATAGCCAAACAGTGGATAGTGCAAGTTTCCAAGGTCTTTATCACCCCTAGAAAGTTCCTCTTACGAATGAATAACATATGTGGTAGTTATGTCTCTTTACAAGAAGGGGGATAACGAGATACCTTCAAACTATCGACCAATTTCACTTCTGCTGCCGTTCTCAAAAATATTTTAAATGGTTGTGTTCAGACATCTCCTTAAGCATCTGACTGTAAATAATATATTCTCCAACTCACAGTTTGGATTTCTTAAGGGTTCTGATACAGAGAAAGCTTTTTACACTTACAGTGAGAATGTACTTAATTCATTAGATAACAAATTAAAGTCTATTGCCATTGTCCAAAGCCTTTGACTGTGTGAACCATAGCATTCTCCTAAGTAAATTAGAATTTTATGGTATCACCAGCAATGCTGCGAAATGGTTTGAGTCTTATCTAACAGGAAACAAATGGCGTCATTGCAAAATACCTGTGCAGCAAGCAGTCAGTCTTCACCAGATTGGGAATTAAATACATGTGATGTCCCTCAAGGTTCCATCTTGGGTCCATTGATTTTTCTTGTGTGCATTAATGAACTCTCGTTTGTTACATTGGCTTGTTTCGTTTGCAGATGATACAAACATTGCAATATGTAGCAAGTAAAGTACATATTTATAAATAGCTGCTAATCAAACATATGAAGAGATGCAGATTGGAGAGGTTGACAGTGTTAAATTTCTGGGATTACAACTCCATAATAAATTTAGTTGGGAGAACATACCACAGAATTACTTAAGTGCCTAAACAAGTCTGTATTTGCAGAGAGAATGATGTCAGATAGAGGAGATATAAATATAGAAAAACTTGCGTACTTCGTTTACTTTCATTCTATTATGTCATACGGGATTATATTCTGGAGTAACTCATCAAATCGAGCAAACGTTCTTAGGGTGCAAAAGCGTGTGATAATAATCATTTGTGGTGTAAATTCAAGAACATCATGTAGAAACCTGTTCAAGGAACTTTGTATTCTATCCACTGTGCCTCAGTATATTTATTCTTCAATGAAATTTGTTGCAAGTAACGTATCTCTATTTTAAGACAGGAGTTCAATACAAGGAATAAGAACAAGAAGAAGACCTAAAACCACTTACTTTGGTCCAAAAAGTGGTCCAATATTCAGGAACGCACGTTTTCAATACATTGGCAGCAACTGTTAAAAACTTAGTTTCAGATAAGGCACAGTTTAAACAGAGTTCGAAAGACTTTTCGATAGGCATCTCCTTCCACTCTGCATGTGAGTATCTTAACAGAGACTATTAAGCCAGCTTAAGCAAGAATGTCTGCTACGTTTCAGTTTTGACAGCACTTGGTCATAACAGTCAACATTAGGTATTTTGTGTATGATAAATTTATTAATAGTACATAACAATGTTTCATTCTGACTGTGTGTAGGTTCTGTAAATATTAGCTGTTCCAGTTTACCGTATTATATTCTCCTATTTCGACAATCTCCTGACAAATGATCAGGGTAGTAAGTATTATATATAAATATTTTATGTCTTTATGTTATACTTTGACATATTCCATACCCAACGAGAATCATCTCATTTATTAGGTCTATGGAAGAAAAACTGAGTCTAATCTAATATAATGGGTCAAAAAATCACCTGTGCTTTGCTTTAACTAAGGTGTTAGTTCGTGTTGATCACAATGTATTAGTGCAGAAGTTGGACAGTGACGGACTGTCAGGAGTAGCTCACAAGTGATTCATATCTTATCTTAAGAACAGACAGCAGAAGGTAATTCTCTGCAGTAGTGAGAATGGCTTTGACATGCAGTCCCAACTGGGTACAGTTAAATGGGTGGGGGGGGGGGGGCAGGAGTCGGTTCTGGGACCGCTGCTGTTTCTTATTTATATAAGTGATAAGTGATGTATTACAGGTGATTCTAAAACATTTCTCTTTGCTAATGATACCAGCTTGGTAGTGAGGGATGTTGTGTGCAATATTGACACAGTATCAAATAATGAAGTTTAAGACCTAACATCATGCCTTGTGGAATGTAAATTGCTGCCAAATCACAGTAAGACTCAGTTCTTACAATTTCTATCACTAAGTTCAACAAACTCGACAATTACACAGAATGGGCATGTGACTAGTAAAACTAAACAGTTCAAATTCAAAGCTGTTCACATCAATAGTAAGCTGTCTGAAAAGCCCATGTTCATGATCTTGCCTAAAAGCTAAATGATGCTTTATTTACCATTAGAACAGTATCTAAAATAAGAGATAATTCAACACGAAAAATAGTCATTGATTATGTGTGTTTTTATTTTTGGGGGTAACGCTAATGATCCAAAAAGGGTATTTTTGGCTCAGAAATGGGCGGTTTGAGGAATATGTGGTGTAAGTTCGCGACCCCTGTTTGGTAGTCTGGGAATTCTGTCATTGGCCTCTCAATACATATTTTCTTTAACTTCGTTTATTGTGAACAGTATCAGCTTATTCCCAAGAATTAGAATCTTTCACTCAGTTAATACTAGGCAGAAGTCCAATCTGCATTTGGAACGAACCTCCTTGACTGTTGCGCAGAAAGGCGTGTAGTACTATGCTTTTTTTACTGTATTCTCAATAAGCTGCCACAAGAATTAAAAAATCTTAGAGTAATTCACTGACTTTCAGTTCTAAGCTGAGGAGTCCCATCGTGGCTTAATCCTTGTATTCTGCAGAGGAACTCCTGGTAAATGTTTAAAAAAATTAAGTTAATTCCTGAGTTATGTTATTGATTATAGCTATTTAAACATATGAACTGTAGTCTGCGTAGGTTTCATTGAACTTTCATTTTATCTAATATTACTCTTGTGTTACAATTTCGTGTACAGACTCGTTCGATGACCTTCGAGAATTGCTCCTCAATTTGGTTCTGCGGAAGACAACATCCAAAATAATTTTAAAAAACTAAAAAACCTGATTCCAGTGGGGAAGCATTCTTTGCATGTCTACAGGACTAAAACTTTTAGTTGAGATACCTGACTGGCGTTGCTTCTCCAGAGAGCGAATGGAACAATCGGTGGCTCTTGGCCAAGTGGCAGTCATTCGTACCTACGTCCCGGCGCTTTCCCCATTTACTTAAGCCCAGGCTGTGGTTAGGAAGGCTCCTGAGTTGGAATGTCTCGTCTGCTTTTAATGAGGACACAACTCGCAGAAGTTGTCTCTACCCGTATCCAGAATACATGTAAGGTGTTTCTACACAAGAAGAACGAAAAATAAGAAATGAAATTATCCACCCAATCACCGTCGTTATATTACGAATACAAACAAACATACAATTACGCAATCTCCCCCTATTTAATTGAGATGTTATTAATTTGCATTCAAACTGTCTCTAACTTGCATATCAAAAATGTAACTAATTTGCAAATTAAAGTGGTGCGGAATAAAAAGAGATAAAGCAAATGGCTTCGACGCTTTTTAATGTAACATAATGAAAATTACAAAATAAGAAAGAATTCTTACGGCGCTTCGCAAAAGTTGTACTCCCTTAGGAAAGTAGGTTCGTTGCAAAAAAGAAAATATAAAATTGTTAAAGTATAACTTCTTCTAGATAGTGTTGTCAACGAAATCTAAAGATCACCATGTAAGGTACGATTTTTTGTGCCTTTACAACACATCGAAAATTAATCATATGCTGAGTGACATATTGAACTTGCTATACATTACATATATTGTCTCCATGAATAGATTAGTAACAGAAGAAAAAATTTCAACTTTTGGCATCACGTCCCTGACGGACCATACTGCTACATATCTAGCCCGTGTCCCTGAATCCCAAAACACTTTCATCACACCCCATACCTCTTTATTTCAGTCCGATACCGGAGATGGCCGTGGATGGTGCGCAGTGAAGCATTTTAATTCTGGGCGACAGTGATGTGTTATGAAGATTGATTGTGTGCGATGAAATCGAACCCTTACGACTTCTTCCATGCACCATGACAAGCGAATGATATTGATGTACAGCCCATTGTACTTGTTGATGAAGTCACAACATCGTTCAACATTGCCCCATTGAAGACAAGTCTGTTCAACAAGATACTAGCCACCTCTACAGTATCTTTTCAGCTACTTTGCACGAATATTTCTTGGATATAATTCTACAACCTTGTCGTCATCCTACTAATATATCATACGCCCTTTCCTTTGTGTCATCACTCTCCTGCTTAGTTTTAATTTGGCTCACCACGAATTTCACTAGCAGTTATACCCATTGTTCCAATGACCTGTTGAATATATTCCACTTTCTATGTATCCTCTACAGTTCCCCTTACGTCGTAACGCATGTTCCATCACCCTGTCCTTCTTCTGAGCTATGTTTTTATCAAGTTTCTGATTCTGCCGAGAACTTCCTCATTTCTTATCAGTCCACCTAATATTCCACATCCTTCTTTCCTTCTACAGTACTACATCTCAGATCATTGGTTTTTTTTTTTATATTTCTCCACAATCCATGATTCACGTACATACAATGCTGTTCTCCAAAGGCACTTCGTCAGAAACTTTTTCCTCGGATTAAGGCCGATATTTGACAGTAATAGACTTCTTTTGGCCAGGAACTCCACATGCTTTCTTTGATCCAACACATCTGCGGCTGTTCGGCCTCCATGTTATCATGTCTCCCAAGTGGTTACGATTCTGTTCATCAGGCCTTCTTCTTCCTCCTTGTAACGAAGAGGGGAGTCGAGGGGAGCATTTTGTACGGAACATCAAGATAAAAAATCGTCTGTCGAGATCTGCGGTTCTCAGGTAGGATTTTCGCACACCAAAATCACAGAAATTGTCGCACCGTAATTATTTGGTCCCGATCTCACACAAAACACTCACAGAAATCTATGGAAAGTTATCCGACTGTTGAGGTAGGCCTATTGTGAAACACTGGCTTCCTTCGATGTTTTCGTCTATTTTCTGTATATGTTCGTTGCTAACTGCAGACGGAAAAAACTCTTCTGTCACTATCACGAACATTCGTACCTCAACTCTTTTTTTTTTAAAAAAAAAAAAAAAAAAACATGATTCGCGCCCTACACCGTCGCTTATGACATTCAGTTTGGATATAGCACATATTCAGTAATAAATGTCAATAGCTTTGACACCTATTGTGACTAAGGCGTGTTAGACAACGGATTTCATATTTTGCGGCACTTCCTATGCCAAAGCCGCTACGGAATTGCTACTGTAGGCTACCGAAGTCGATGTGGCTATCTGGCATCTTCCCGTACATCACAACATCATCAGCAAACTATCGCATATTGCTGGTCACCATATCCGCCAGATCTTTTATGTATATAGAAAATACTAGCTGTCTTATTACACTTCCCTGGGGCACTTCTGACAATACCCTTGTCTTTGATGAACCC
The DNA here is from genome assembly GCF_023864345.2 of Schistocerca serialis cubense. Classification (NCBI taxonomy): domain Eukaryota; kingdom Metazoa; phylum Arthropoda; class Insecta; order Orthoptera; family Acrididae; genus Schistocerca; species Schistocerca serialis. Next base: position 149,777,756 of record NC_064641.1, read on the forward strand.
TCGCTCTCAAGCACAATTTATTGGATTCTGTTACTTAAGTTAGTCTTCGAGCCACTCACATTTATGCGAGCCTATTCCGTACGCTGGTACCTTCGTTAACAGACTGCTACTGCTTGAGTCTATACAGTAAACGTGGCGTTTCCCGCAGTACTTCTCAGAGAGCTCCTCGTAGATTCTATATGCTTCCCGCAGAGGCACATCACAAACAGTACGTGGCAACATCACTCCATAGCCGGTTTTCCGCCTTGTGAGTTTATCACTGTGTCACGAACCACGGTGTTGCCGGGAGACCGTTGGTTCTCAACTTCGTGCCACACGTTCTGCCGTGAATACCTAAGCACCCTTATTTTAAGGAAACAATGTTTTGTTCTTTCCTATTACTGAGAATCACGACTTCCACTAAAGCAACGGTGCCCTAGGGTAGCAACAGATGTAGGCCACAGTCGTAACAACATTTACGATCGGCCGCGGAAATGAAGCAATCGAATCCACTACAGCCCGTCGGCTGAGTTGCAACTGAGCACGCAACAGTTCCGCGGTATTTGCATCTTATACGACAGGCAATCTCAGCTCGCACCCCAAGCCAAGCTAGTCGTGCAAGGTACTCCGAGAAATGTGATGCGCCGAAATATAAGTAAGTTTTGTGTCGACGGGAGGAGATAGGTGGAGGAAGAGGGAGACGGAGAAGAGAGGAGGGAATTAGGGTGGAAGAGACCAACGGGGAGGGGAAAGGAGAAGGAGACCCATATGCACATTTGCTAGCAAATTTGTGGCTACAACCAATTACAAGATTGGTTTCTGACGGCAGTTTGTGCTTCACTAGGCTGTTCATCTCGTTAAATGTTATACGTTGTGGTAAATTTAGATTTTCTTGTACAAGGTTGCTTGAAACAGAATGGAAGAAATACTGAAGACTTGATTGGGGTGGCTGGCGTTTGACGCGGCGCTGCAGCTCCATTGAAACTGAATGTTTTGTGCATCGGAAATGATAAAGGTGAAGGAACTAGTCTGGAATTATTCCGGAGTGGCGCAGGGAAATTATTCTTACTCTCCCATGAACCGTTATTACTTTCCTGAAAGCTGGCGAACTCGTTGAATAGCACAGTTCCACATTACTAATCTTGAAGAGTTTATCGGCTAATTTAGTTTTTCTCCAATCCTTTTTGATACACAACAGTGGCAATAGACTTCCATTTCTGCTCCGTTCGCTGCTGATATTATCTTTCATCTATGATCTGTAAAAGGTAAATTTTCCCTCTACGTATAATGGACCAAGTTATGACATTAAGGAAATTGAATTTGTTCCTTCCCCTTCTTCTACGTGTCGAAGAACAGTTTTATTTGATAGCCGGTTAGTCCCAGTACGGTGTATTTTAGGACGCACTCGGGCTTCAAATACCTGTGTACAGGTTAATGGTCTGTTTATGTTAATAGCACACTCCATGATTACGAGTAATCACAATTCTTGACAAGCATATGATTTTGCTCACTTACTTTCATCGCTTTTAGTTAATATGTAATTGCTCATCTTCGACAACTGCCGTCCAGTTTGCTCTTTAATTACTTTTCCACTTCAGCGTCTTTGTTAAATTACTGAATTATTGTGCAGAACGCATTTCCATCGAAAGCACCTGAAATACACTTCGATCACTTTCCATTGTTTTTCAAAAGATAATGGGAGATTTTCCTGTAATACGTAAAGCAAATGCCCTTCTCCATAGTACTGCAAGGGATTGTCACTTGTCAGTTAGTTACATGTTCCATAGATAATTTGAACGAGACTTTCGTCGAAATGAAATGGGACAAGTCAGTTTACAGGATACGTACACTTAATACGGCTTAACATTAATGAACACATTATTTTAGTCCAATTGGAGATACTACACTCTTTTTTTTAACTGGTCTCCAGTATTCTATATTCGTCAGTGGAATAGAATGAGTTGCCCAGATATTTGATGGTGTTGGGAAAATGATCAAAAATTTTTGTTGCTGCATATGGAACCCCTTTCTGACCCACTGACAGCTTTAAAAAAAATAATAAAGGAAAATTTTGCTTCTAGTGTTGTACATATTGACATCATTGTTTTTTTTTTTTTTTTTCAATCTGTGATGGATTATTTATGATGAATTTCATTAGTTAATATATGTATTGTAACACCGCATTTAAAATCCCTAGGTCCTTGAACAGGTATCTGAGTGGCAATGAATGAATAGCACCTATTGCTGCTTGCTTTTGTGCACTCAATACTTTCTTTTGAAGTGATAAGGTACCCCAGAAAGTTATTCCACTAGACGTTATTGAATGTAAATATGCAAAATATGTCAGGAAGTTGATTCATTTATTCCAAGACTAGCAGTTGTAGAACAGCAAAAGTAGATGAACTTAACTGTTTGAGGAGGTCAGGAATATACTTCTTCCCATTAAAGTTTTCATCAACAATAACGCCGAAAAATGTGGAGTACTCTACCGTGTTTACTGATTCCCGTTGATGTGCAACATCAATTGCTGGTGTGACTGTATTTGTTGTACAGAAATAAATATAGTGCGTTCTTTCAAAATGTATCAAGAGTCCAATTTCTTAGGAGCACTTTATACTTCTTCCGAAAATAACATTTGCAATCTCTCCTCTTGCTTCCTCTCTGATGGGATTTATTACGACACTAGTATCGTCTGCAAAAAGTACTAATTCTGCTTGCTGAATGCTAAGTGGAAGGTCATTCGCACATATATGAGGAATATGAGTGGACACAAAATTGAGCCCTATGGGACCCCCTTTGTGATTTCTCCCCAATCACTAAAACTTCATACCCTAAAACATTGTTTGAATTATTCAGCACAACACTTTTCCCTCTCTCTCTCTTAAGTATGACTGTGAGGACTGAGCCTTATCAGGCCATGTGAGATAATATGTAATTAGAAGCAGGATAATATGTAATTAGAAGCAGCAGCTTCAAGGTAGAGACTGCTCACAACAACTGGAAGAGCGATGTGCTAAGCACACGCCCCTGCACACTGTAACCAAATTACGCCAGAAGCAGAGGACAACAAGACACCCAGTCTGCATCGGGTGGTCCTCACACCATAGCTATTTTTTTCATATTTTTGTAACACAAATCACTGATGCTTTTGTTCAGTAATATTTACTAAAATTTTCTTAACGCGTTAGAAATGGAACCGAATTTTTTGTTACTAAAATGCGTTGTTTTTTGTATCATGTGATTTGGGCTTGACGTCATTACACACATCATTTCTCTAGCTCTATTTTACGCACTTGAAACATAATAAATTGTAATAATATGGGTTTTAAATCACCATTGACGAATGTAGCAACCAGGTAAAACAATTCCGGATAAAATAATACTTTTGGATTAGAACGACATGAATAATCCAATTCCTAATACAAAACGATTACTGAAAATGTCAACGAGACATTTTCGAATTATCTTACTTCACGCGATCTGTGAGCTCTTCAGCCAAGAAATTTTTAAAACACGTCGTCCATATTAAGGGTAGTTGATCGGTGACAGAATCAGCTCCATTATTTTACTGAAGCATTTTATAACGCCACCATTAAAACGTTCCGTAAGTGGTACTAGACTATTCCTCTTTTTCGAGAAATATTGTAATTATATACACCCAATGTAGACGAAGAATATAAGGAACGTAGTTTAGAATCATACCAACTCAGAGCAATTAAATGATGGACCGCGATGGAACAAATTAGTGAAACTAAAGAAAACGTTTGATATATTTCCATCAATGGTGTTATTTATTTCGAGTCGCTGTTCCTAGGAAGATATTCAGGGTTTGGGATCGAAAAGTCCAACTGTTACGATTCACTTCTTTGTAGTAACAAGACGAATGTGCCTTATTTTCTATTCGAAGTGTAGGTTTAGGAGCACTGTCGCGACGTTCATAAGAATGCAGCATAATTACTAGAAGGATATAGCTCAAGTGGTCGCTGTTTGAATACCGTTGACCCCTCACTATCGCCTGGTGAATCAGAAATATACTGGCCCGCGCTGCCCGAAAGTTAAAACACATTGACACAAATAGCGTTACTCCAAGAACACCTTTATCGAACGCTATCATACTGCTACCCTCGTATTTGTTTGATACAGAAAGATCCGTTCTTGTAGATAAAGAATGATACGAGTACGTGACGGTAACTTAGTGTGTCTACAATTACTGGAACTTTTGAGGAGGAGGGCGCAACATAGACCGCCCTGAGGAGCTGGTGCTGTAACTTACCGTTATATTTAGGACTCTGAGAAATCTCTACTCATTGGCATGAGTAACAGGCTAGCATCATAACGACAGAGGGCACAAACAGTTGGCTATAGCGTAATGACTGCTGGATGTGTAGCGACGGTGTAGACTCAGGCAACGGCAGTAAGATTACCTACTGGTCCTTCGACAGGCGTTATATCACGAAAATATCGTAGGCTTGTCTGACTGTCTCTTACAAACAGTCGGACGACAAAAGCTGAAATCCCGGTGGAGGTCATGCCACAGTATCTTCACCTACCCTGGGGAACAGACTAATGGAAGCTGGGTTGAGATTTCGATTTGCCGAGAGTAGTTTAGTGCTCACAACACATTACAGGAGACAGGGACTTGCATGGTAAAGGGCGAAAGTTAACTGGAATTGTATAATGTCCAGCACGAACCTCGTTTCTGTTTACGGTGTTCAGGTCGATGTGTATGTGGCCATAAACCACTTGGTGTGACGTCATAGAAAACGGCGATTCTCGACACCAGTACATTTCCATCTCCTGGAACTATAGTATGGAAATAGAATGGTTACGACAACAGGGCTGATTTGGTAATTGTGGAAGGGAGGCTACTCCCTAATATGTAGCTAAAATGGTAAACAGTGGTGTCAGACCCGTCAAGACTACGGTACCAAATGGCATATTCCAGCAGGATAATACACGACCCCACAGTGAAGTTCCCACTACAAAGGCCTTGAGGAATGTACGAATCCTTGACTGTCCTGCCAAATCACCTAACTTCCTACCAACTCAGTAGTCTGGGACATGGTTGGAAGACATATACTTTCACACCACCCTCAATTAATTGTCTTCATGAACTGAGACAACAAGTGCCTGAAGCGTGGTAACAAAAGCCTCAAGTTGACATTTGGAGGATGTCTTCTTTCATTTCACAATGGATACAACAATCTATTCGTTCCAGTAGAAATTATACTTCATACTGATGATGGTTGACATTGTAATTCTGTCAGAGACAACAAAGGACTTGGAAGAGCAGTTGAACGAAATGGACAGTGTCTTGAATGGAGGATATAAGATGAACATAAACAAAAGCCAAACGAGGATAATGGAATGTACTCAAATTAAGTCGGGTGATGCTGAGGGAATTAGATTAGGAAATAAGACACTTAAAGTAGTAAAGGAATTTAGCTATTTGGGGAGCAAAATAACGGATGGTGGTCGAAGCAGAGAGGATACAAAATGTAGACTGGCAATGGCAAGGAAAGCTTTTCTGAAGAAGAGAAATTTGTTAACATCGAGTATAGATTTAAGTGTCTGGAAGTCGTTTCTGAAAGTATTTGTATGGAGTATAGCCATGTATGGAAGTGAAACATGGACGATAAATAGTTTGGTCAAGAAGAGAATAGAAGTTTTCGAAATGTGGTGCTACAGAAGAATGCTGAAGATTAGATGGATAGAACACGTAACTGATGAGGAGATATTGAATAGCATTGGGGAGAAGAGGAGTTTATGACACAACTTGTCTAGAAGAATGGATCGGTTGGTAGGATATGTTCTGAGGCATCAAGGGATCACCAATTTAGTATTGGAGGGCAGCGTGAAGGGTAAAAATCGTAGAGGGAGACCAAGAGATGAATACACTAAGCAGATTCAGAAGCATGTAGGTTGCAGTAGGGACTGGGAGATGAAGAACCTTGCACAGGATAGAGTAGCATGGAGAGCTGCATCAAACCAATCTCTGGACTGAAGACAACAACAACAACAAACTGATGATAGTTATGATCGGCCTCAATTCTGAATGACGTGCGATGAACATTTTGGTAAAATATAGTAAATATCAAATTGGTGTTTCACAGTGCAAATCTTTTTTATTTCAGTCAATGTAACTACGTGACTTGTAGGACTGGCAGGGATGAACGTAAACTGTGCACTGCCTTTGCCCTTCAAATCTGGTCCCATTTGCGTATCAGGTACTTATATCGAATGAGGCGAATATGGAAGTTATGTTCGGGTGTTTCTGTTGATACTACCCAAAATTTGTAGGGTGGATGTTCTACAGAAATGCATTTAGTCCCAACTGTCCCATCATCAACATATTGTTTTCATTTTGAGTTAGTTTTAGTTTGTCTAGATGAACCTAGACATCAAACAACGCTTCCGTCTGGTATCGGCAAAAGGTATGTCTGTAGTCAAGTTTGTGGTACCTACTGACAGCTCCACACACCACTTCAGTAACTAACAAAACACAATAACAATTACGTCATAAAATGTCGTGGATTCTCGAAAGCGAAAAACCTTTAGACACCAGCCAACACTGCACCCAAGCGATTGATACCCATAACGAGGTGTGCGGAGGAGATGCCACTGAAGCACTCACTCAATACGTCAGGTCCCGAGGTTCGAGTTGGCCAAACCTAATTAATGGCGAGTTCAGGTTATCCTAGGTTCTCATCCATGATAACCCAAGGTTCATGTGTTGGTGAGATTTCTCTAATCACAGTTGACGATTCACTGCCTAGAACGCTCAGGCACCTGCTCCTATGCGTTTCTGCTGCTATCGTATGCTTGTTATCCTCATTCGAGGCGCTGACAGGCTATATACGCCAATGGTAAACACAGTGCGCTTCGTCGTACCTCTGACGTTCACTCAGATATCTAACCCATAAAGAACTTAAAGGGACACCTGAAACGAGCGCACCAGTGCTTATTCAATTACCATCGTCGTTGTAAGAACATTAACACAACGCTGCCTACCGCACCCAGCCACGACGGTCATCAGCACTATAAAGAGTTACACTTCAGGAGACTTAACAACAAAACCGCTGAAATGAAGTCAAATACAGAGATTTAAATAGGCTGCGAGGCATAAGTTCCCTTGCCAGGTTAAATTATAGAAGAAAGAGACAGACGAGCCAACGAACACGGCATATTTCGTCATAGGGCTGTTTAGTGAGTAGGAGAACGTTACAGGAATGCTCAACAAAACCCCCGCTGTAGACGGTACAAAAGAGGTGTTGCGTATCATGGAGAGATTTATTGTTAAAATTCTGAGAGGCAACTTTCCAAGAGGATTCAGGCAAAATATTACTTTCTCCTAAGCACATCTCGTCAAACGGCTTGATGCAGAATTTAAAGAAATTAGATCTCATAAAGACAGTACGTGTTGCGGCCAGCCTAACCTGTCGGCCGCCTCACTTGCTACTGCAAGAAGTCACCAATGGTTACCACTAAGAAAGACCCTGTAAAAGATACCTTCAATCTCATGATGATGGTTAGCCATAAAAAAGCGTAGATGAATAAATAAAACTTCGTGACTGATGCAGAATTTTTTTTCACCCTCAGTGAATGATGAGTTCTATTCAGCATTGCATTCCAGCTGTAGATCATAGATTTTCCCAAAGATTTTCACGCTCACATTGATCAGGCCAAGGCAATCATTACATCCAGCCCATACAAAGAAAGAGTATATTACAAATACAGGCAGTTGATGAAATTACAAAATGAGTGACTGCAATCGCGAGTTGATTACATGCACATTAAGCAAATACAGGAACTTAACACGCAAATATCTCCCAATAAATCAATTATGTGTTACACTATAAAACCACCATAGTGTTGTGGAAAGATTAGACGATCAAACAGTGATCTCAAAATAACTATGTTATCAACAACAATAACTTTTATTAAAAAAATCCGAATACGGCGGTGATCTTTCGGGAAAGCCGTTTCCGTTCTAATTTTGTTTGTGCTCCACAGAGACTTGGAGGGAATCGTTTACCTCCGTATGTTCACGTCGTCGATATGTCGAGAAGGCAACCCTAATGATAAATAGACTTCACGGGGGAAGGTCAGTGCAACTACCCTGCAAGGCTTAAAATCCGGACTATATTTTTAGCCACAAAACACGCTACCCCATGTCTCTGATGATCTCGACGTCGCCAGGATGTCAAATCGTAATCTTCCTTTCTTCTTTCACATCACCACAGCTATAGAACTGCAGAGACAACACCCTGCTCCTCAACCTTTTCATCTCATTCGATCAATTTGTTTCTCCTTCGTTTACCATAGCTTATTCGTCCTTTGTCAACGCGAAAGGTGGCGCAGCTGGCTGCCACCTTGCTAGATAACAACGTGCTCTGACCTCCATTGTCTTGGAGTCTGGCTTTCAGAGTCCGGGCTTGCCATTAATTTGGTCGTATTCTGAGAATATGGCATTGACAGACACCGGTGTAGATACCAAGCACGCCTGAAGTCGACTCTACGACTTGCAATCCATGAAGGAGTTATCTATAAGTCGGTAAGAGCTACAGTCTATGCAACTCCTTGTAAAGGACCTTCTGAAATATCATGGCTAGTTACCAACTTCCACTCGCTCTTTCTCTGTATTTTATGTGTAGTTTTCCCCCGAGTGATCTGAAATACGAAACGATTTCTTTGTTTCTCACACAAACATGCATGATAGTTATTTGTTTCTCTGCTATCATCTTTGGTTTCCGGCACGCTGTGATCTGGAGTAAATTAACTTATCTACCGCTTTCATACTTTTTCATTTCAAATATTTTCTAGCGTATAACATGGCTACTCCCACTAACAATCTGGGATTCTGAATTAGTGCCTCGCACATTGGAAAATCTACCTCAATTTCTACTGCACGCAAAACTTAAGGACAATACAGGTAAAGTAACATAACACATTAACTAGTGGGTGGAAACAAATGAGTGTGTGGGAGCATGTGGCAAGAGGTCTTCCAGTCGTACATAGAATGTTGGACGTCACATGGCATGATATCAGCGTTACTATAGAGCCAAATGGCACTGGCCTGGCAACATGAGGCAGTTGAAGGAACGACGAAAGACCGACTGTATCGATTGGGAGTGGTTGTGGTCCATTGTGGCAGTGTTCTTCTTCATAACATGGCCCGGACACAACATCTGGATGACTTCGCACGGGGAAGAATCATCGGGAAACTGGAAGATAGACGAGGTGTGGCGAGTGTAGTCTAGGACTTCGGTATTGCTCACAACGTCGTTTCATGTACCTGGGGAGCGTCCCGAGCCGCGGGCACCGCTGCCCGTAGGAGAGAGCTCGTCGACCAGGGTCAACTACAACAGAGGTGATGACTACATTGTGCTACAGGCAAGAAACCATGTCAAAAAGTGGGTGCAATTGGCATGACATTTAACAGTACTGGAAGACAAACAATCCCGCGCTTCACAGTGGCACGGCGACTGTTTGGGGATGGTCTCCTGGCTTGCCATGCATTACGTTGTGTTGCGTCGAGACCCGCACATCGAAGGCACCATTTTCGATGATACTAAGAGCACAGTAGCTCGAGTGGGGTCCAGTGATCTCCTTGGGTGAGAGCAGACTACGTCTGAGTAGTGATTGTTGACTAGCCTTCATGTGACTGAAGGTTCGAAAATGTAAGGCACCCAAGAACACTGTCGAACTTGACCGTTTTATGGTGCGAGGACGAATAATGTTGCATGGGCGTACTGACCTCCAAATGTTTCAACACGGTACACTCACGAGCACGTCTGAGATGCTGTGAGGAGACCATCACATCCACTAACGAACATCTAGCTGTTGTCAACTGTGCTTGCAGAAGAATGGAAAGTCCTCCCACAAGAATTCCTCACCAACCTTGTGGGCAGCAACCAAGCGTATTGTTCAGAGAGCATTGCCGTTCGTGGTGATCACCCACACTTCATCTGCGTGGATACTCTGCAAATCACGTTTAAGTGCCTGGCAGATGGTTCATCGAACCACCTTCACAACTCTCTATTATTCCAGTCTCGTATAGCACGCGTTAAGAACGAACATCTACATCTTTCCGTACGAGCTCTAATTTCCCTTATTTTTTTATGGAAATCATTTCTCCCTACATTTTCGCATTCGGAGGAGAAAGTAGGTGATTTAAATTTCGTAAGAAGATTCCGTTCCAACGAAAAACGCCTTTCTTTTAATGATGTCCAGCCCAAATCCTGTATCATTTCAGTGACACTCCTCCCATATTTCACGATAGTGGAAAACGTGTTGCCTTTCTTTTTAATTTTTTCGATGTCCTCCGTCAGTCCTATCTGGTAAGGATCCCACATCACACCAAGACACCAAGAGGACGAACAAGCGTAGTGTAGGCAGTCTCTTTAGTAGATATGTTACATTTTTGGCTCTGAGCACTATGGGACTCAACTGCTGAGGTCATTAGTCCCCTAGAACTTAGAACTAGTTAAACCTAACTAACCTAAGGACATCACAAACATCCATGCCCGAGGCAGGATTCGAACCTGCGACCGTAGCGGTCTTGCGGTTCCAGACTGCAGCGCCTTTAACCGCACGGCCACTTCGGCCGGCTTATGTTACATTTCCTAGGTGTCCTGCCAATAAAACGCACTCTTTGATTAGCCTTTCCCACACCATTTTCTGTGCGTTCCTTCCAGTTTAAATCGTTCCTAAGTGTTATTCCTAGGTATTTAGTTACATTTACGGCCTATAGGTTTACTTGTATTATCGTGTAACCGAATTTTAACGGATTCCTTTTAGCAGTCATGTGGATGACCTCACACTTTTAGTTATTTAGGGACAATTGCCAATTCTTGCACCGTACAGTTATCTTTCCTAAATCGTTTTGCAAGTAGTTTTGATCATCTGATGACTTCACTAGACGAGAAACGACAAAGTCATCTGCAAACAACCTAAGACGGCTGCTCAGATTGTCTACCAAATCGTTTACATAGACAAGGGACAGCAAAGACCCTATAACACTACCTTGGGGAACGCCAGAAATCACTTCAAATGGTTCAAATGGCTCTAAGTACAATGGGACTTAACAGCTGAGGTCATCAGTCCCCTAGACTTAGATCTAGTTAAACCTAACTAACCTAAGGACATCACACATACCCATGCCCGAGGCAGGATTCGAACCTGCGGCCGTAACAGCAGCGCGGTTCCGGCATGAAGCGCCTAGAACCGCTCGGCCACAGCGGCCGGCAGAAATCATTTCTGTTTTACTCAATTTCCGTCAGTTACTACGAACTGTCCCCTCTCTGCCAGGGAATCACGAATCCAGTGACATAACTGAGACGATATTCCATAATCATGCAGTTTCACAAGAAGCTGCTTTTGTGGTACAGTGTCGAAAGCCTTCCGGAAATCCAGAAATACAAAATCGATCTGAAATCCCTTGTCAATAGCACTCAACACTTCATACGAGTAAAGAGCTAGTTGTGTTTCACAAGAACGATGTTTTCTAAATCCTTGTTGACTGTGTGTCAATAGACCGTTTTCTTCGAGGTAATTCATAATTTTCGAACACAATATATGTTCCAAAATCCTGCTGCATATCGACGTTAATGAATGGGCCTCTCATTAAGTGGATTACTCCTACTACCGTTCTTGTATATTGGTGTGACCTGTGCAACTTTCAAGTCTTTGGGTACAGATCTTTCGTCGAGTGAACGGTTGTATATGATTGTTAAGTATGGAGCTATTGTATCTGGTCCAGACTGTATACCAGTTAGGTTCCTTTCACAGTATGTGAAAGGAACGTAACCAGTATACAGTTTGGACCAGAAGGCTTCCAGTTAATAAATGATATAAGTTGCTTTACTACCCCGAGAATATTTACTTCTACGTTACACATGTTGGGAACTGTTCTTGATTCGGATTCTGGAACATTTACTTCGTTTTCATTTGTGAAGACATTTCGGAAGATTTTGTTTAGTAACCCTGCTTTGGTAGCACTATCATCTATAGTATTTCCATTGCTATCGGTCAGATAAGGCATTGATTGCGTCTTACCGCTAGCATACTTCACATACGACCAGAAACTCCTTGGATTTTCTGCCAGGTTTCGAGACAAAGTTTTGTGTTAGCTGAAGAGCCAACACCATGGTACGAGTGGAGGCCGAAGTGCTTGAGGTTCAGCTCCCGCAGGCTGGCGTGAGGAGAGAAGAACCATACTGACGTGAGGTCTGGAACATGACAAGGAATGAGAATTCAGAAAGCGGACATAATTAGTTTGATGCTTAACTTTATTCCATTAATGATGAACGTCGCTCTTGACGGTAAATGATTCACAATATTATCTGTTCAGAATATATTCTTGAAGTAATTATAGTAACTTAATATGGCGCCTTGCTAGGTCGTAGCAAATGACGTATCTGAAAGCTATGCTAAACTGTCGTCTCTGCAATTGAGAGCGTCTGTAGACAGTGTACCATCACTAGCAAAGTCGACTGTACAACTGGGCGCGAGTGCTAGGAAGTCTCTCTAGACTAGACGTGCCGTGTGTCGACGCTCGGTCTGCAATCACTGATAGTGGCGACACGCGGGTCCGACGTATACTAACGGACCGCGGCCGATTTAAAGGCTACCACCTAGCAGGTGTGGTGTCTGACGGTGACACCACACACAGTTTCGTCGTGGAAACTATTATAAACATCTCGCATTCAAGTTCGTGCTAAATTTCGAGATTCTGTAAGAAATCGACAATCTTGAGGATTTTGCGTCTGTTTAAATTTGGCGTGTTTGTTTCGTTGTTTCGGCAACAGTGTTTTGACCCATTTTGTGTAACAAGAAGGATGAGCTCCGTTGTTTGTTAATTTATTTGATATAAATCTCTCAATTGCTACCGATACTATTTCTTTGAATTCAAGCCACATCTGGTCTATACTTATATTGTTAATTTGGAAGGAGTGGAAATTGTCACTCAGGAAGGCCACAAGTGAATTTTTATCTGCTTTTTTTGAATAGGTTTGCTTTTCGTTTACTCTTGGAGGATTTGGGGATTACAATATTCAGTCTCGATACGGCAACCCTGTGTTCACTAATCTCTGTATCCGTTTTGATTCTCGTTATTAACTCAGTATTATTTGTTGCTAAGAGGTCAAGTGTGTTTCCACAACCGCTTACTATTAGCGTGGGTTCATGAATTAACTGCTCGAAATGATTTTCAGAATGCGTTTAACACATTTTAGGATGATGTTTTATACATACCTCCGGAATTAAACATGTATTTTCGCCAACATATCGAGGGTAAATTAAAGACACCACCAACTATAATCGTGTGAACCGGGTACGTGTCTGAAATCAAATTCAATTTATCTTTGAACCTTTCAGCAATTGTATCATCTGAATCGGGAGGTCAGTAAAACGATCTAATTATTGAAACATTCTCGCAGATTAAAACTGTGTGTCGCACCAAGACTCGAACTCGGAACCTTTGTCTTTCATGGGCAAGTGCTCCACCATCTGAGCTGCCAAGAACGACTCACGGCCTGCCCTCACAGCTGGATTTCTGCCAGTACCTCGTCTCCTACCTTCCAAACTTCACAGAAGCTCTTCTGCGAACCTTGCAGAAGTAGCACTCCTGGAAGGAAGAATACTGTGCAGACATGGCTTATCCACAGCTGGGGGATGTTTACAGAATGAGATTTTCACTCTGCAGCAGAGTATGCACTGATATGAAACTGTAGGTCCAGCACACAGTTTTAGTAATAACGTTAGATTCTTCGCAAAAATTTCGTCTGAGTTTATCTTTGGTTTTAGCCAGCTTTCAATGCCTTTAACTATATGAGCATCAATGCTTTCTATTAGCACTTGAAGCTCTGGTACTTTCCCAACACAGCTACGACAGTTTACAGCTGTTATACCGATGGTTCCTGTATCTATATTCTTCCTGCATTCGGCCCGCACCCATAGTGACTGAAGCCCTTTTTGTGTTCTCCCGAGACCCTTTAACCTAAAAATCCACCCAGTCCATGCCACACAGCCCCTGCTACCTACGTAGCCATCTCCTGCGTATAGTGGACTTCTGACCTATTATTCAGTGGAACCCAAACTCCAACCACCCTTTAGCTCAAGTCGAGGAATCTGCAGTCTACACGGTCGCTGATCGTCTGAGCCTCTGATTCAGACCTTCCACTTGGCTCTGTACCAGAAGTACGCAATCAGTCTGGTAGACTACGCTGCAAATTGTCATTCATCTCGCAAGCAAGACTAGCAGCCTTTACCACTTCTGTTAGCCGCTTGAAACCAGAGGGAATCTGTATTGGTCCGTAGTGACACTCATCACTGGTACTGACGTGTAATTATTATTCTTGAATAAAAGTGTCATTTCTGTTTATCTCATTGCATCATGACGTTTGCCCTCTATTTCATCGTTGATTGTCCTCAATGTTGACGTCCTGTGTTGCTATACTGGCTGAAAAATGGGTGGGGGTGAAAGTTCAACACTGACCACTTTAAATGATGCAGCCGACAGATGCACATTTGCATTTCACAGTTGTTTTACTTTCACAGTTCTCAACCACTCCCCCCCCCCCCTCCCCAATAATACACAGTTATCTGGCCAGTGCACTATTGTTTAACTTTTAATAAGCCTCATTAATAGGTTGCAGGCAAACGTCCACACACCTATACAATAGTTTACTGTTTAACATCTACGAGTAGTAAAAGCCTAACCACACATTTCACAGTCTTTCAAATAAATTTAACAGCCCGTGTCATTGTTTTAACACGACCTAATTGTGTTACACTTATTTCACAGTTAATCTGATGCATTGTCGTTGTTCTAAACAACATAGGTTCCTCGTCTGAAATTCGGCCATGGACTACCTGTCTTGGGACCAAACATCCGGCCCTTATACATCCTCGCAGTAATATGCACTAAAACTGTATATTGTTCGATGATTAATTTACAGAAATTACAATTGAAACCTAACTCACTCGATTAACTGAATACATCGAAAAATTTCGTCTTTTTAACAGTTTCTTCTACTACAAGAGTTCGAATCCTGCCTCGGGCATGGATGTGTGTGATGTCCTTAGGTTAGTTAGGTTTAAGTAGTTCTAAGTTCTAGGGGACTGATGACCACAGCAGTTGAGTCCCATAGTGCTCAGAGCCATTTGAACCATTTTTTCTACTACAAGAGTTAAGCCCAATTATTACATGATTGAATTAACAGATATTGTTTCGCAAACAATACTTTTGAAAAAAACTGTAAATTACTTTGGAATTAATTAAGGGCTGGCTTTGTTAACATGTTTTCGAATAGAGACAAATATATCCTTTAAGAATAATATTAGTTGTTCCTCCAAATGCTTACAATTAGTACAGAATTTATATTTGTTTATAAGTCAACAATAGAATTTACGTTAGGAAACAATTACTAGTTTCACCCTATGACAAAATACCTAACTAGTAATAGTCAATATAAATTAGAAAATCGATTACATATATATACAACTAGGCGCAAAATTAGATGTGGTGGTATATTCTTTAATATTGAGAGCCAAGCTTTCTTTTTTATGGAAATGCAGATTATGCTCACGAATGTTAATGGTAATCAGTTAAAAGTGAAAAAATAAATTTTAAGAAGGCAGATGGCAAAACAAGAGGGAAAGTAAAAATATTCCAGCTTGCTTCGTCACACCTTCTGTACTACACTGTAGTAATTCTTTCTATGTATGATCCAAGTTTCATCGAGTTCTGTTACTTGGCAGTGACACACCGTGCCAAAGCTACTTTCATCTTCAAGTTTTGTAGATTATAACTCTACTGTCTGTTTCTTGTCTATAACCTTCCCACCTGTTCCAGTAAATTCAGACAATGAATTTCGGCAGAAACGTCTGCAGTGCGACGAAGTGTTTGGCGCTACCATGGCCACTGTGACAGAAGAATTTCTTTGGAGGTAAAAAACTCTTTACCTGAGGGTAGGGAAGGAAGCGACAGTTAAGGGAAGACGACTCGTTAATATATACACAGCAAAAGAATCCTGTCACTATGCTGAAATCTGCATAAAAACTCCGAAAGCTATGCAGGCACCATAAATATTTTTGTGGCAAGAGCCAAGGCTTATTACGTCCTTAACGCTACCTTTGTAGCTGAGTAATGAGCGGCGGAGGAGCCAGTCTCAAGCAAGCCGCGTAAGTGCAACAGGTCAAAGCAACCAGGGGTATCAATTATTAAGTTCTCAGCTGTGCGGTAATCAGGAGAAGCGCTCATAGCCTCCCTACCAGACACCTAATATCCGCTTCCTCTTCTGACAAAGGCTTTCACTGGAAGACACCTACCCCGTGGTTACGTAACACCAAAGAGTAATAATGACTAGAATAAACAGAGAAATCTGGCTGCAGGGATCTTACATTACTGTCTCTATATTTATTGAACAGGCCAGTGAGGCCACATCCACTGCCCATCAATCGTTCTCAAATGTAGATCGTCAGTTATCACAATTTGTTCTTGAAGTATTAAACTTCTGGTGAATCGAAAACATATAGAGGTTTCTTAAAATACGTCATTTTCTTTGGTGGACTGTTACAATACGTCAGTGTGCGTTTCCACTTCAGTAGCTATGGTAACGTATGTAATCAAAATCAAACTGCACACAAGTGTTTCGTTTTCTCCATTTAACGTATGGACTTAACATTTGTTATTGTTACGTCCGTACCTCAGACGGCTTTGCAAAACTCTTATTAGGTGTAACCTCTCCCTTACTAATCGACCTATCCTGCTTGCGATACAAAATATGACCGTGGATCGCGTGTATACCTAATGGAATTTTTCTAATTGGATAAGGCTATCTTTCCCGAAGAAGTAATACCGATAAGTAGGGGGAAAGTGTACAACCGATCTTTCTGAAAGAAAAGTGTACTAAAAATACAAAAATAATTAAACCGAACACGGCTACAATTTGGAAAAATGAAAATTACTTTGTGCATTCACTCACGAACGACACGGGACACAAAAGGGATACCACTGATCATGAATTCAAAAGTTACGCTAATGAACGGAAAGGAAATAATTACGGTCGCCAGCCCACTAGGGCGATTTACATCCAAAATCGTGTACAAGATGATGGGAAAGAAAAACATTTATTATTAAACACTGACATGGCAACTGAAGGTTGCCACGTTTTTTGACACTAATTTTAAGTGAGTATGTAATGATAAAGAAAACTGAGACATCACTTTTACGTTATGTTTGTCATTTAAAGGCAATCGAGTAATGATTTGAAAATATCCACTTAAACTGTATGTTAGTATTGAACTTCGTTGCGTGAACAATGACTTTCAGAGACCTCTGCATAACATCATCAAAGAAATTTAGAGAAAGGCAAGAACTTTTTACTTTGCAGTTACTTAATTTTCAAATTGGATTTCATATTATTGTCTGAACAACTGAGCCTTTTTTACTGACTTGAACAGAATTAAATACTAGAATACATACCAAACCAAACAGCCATGTGCTCCAAGCTATATTTAAAATAAATAAAACTTCTGCACTCTTAATTTGTGAATTTTCTTTAGATTTGGATTTTTTCCAGTGATAGACTCTCAAACTTCAGTAAGCTTATATGGAAAAAAGGGAACAAGGACCCTGCTTGGTAACAATGTCTGGGGGCAATGAGGACACAATCGCCCTGAATTTAACTGATTATTATTTAGATAAAGTTCATTTATCAAGTCACATTCAGTTGTGCTGCTGGGTTAGCCGTTAATACTTTCTACCGATGAACAGTCTTACGTCAGTGCTGTGCGTGCGACGAAACTCAGAGCCGACGACGAATCTGTGTTGCTGGAACTGCTGCTGTTGTTGAAGACGGTAGCATCTTGTGGGGCCAGGGCAAATTACAGGAACGGGCAATTGTAATTAATACAGCCTCTTCCGCCCGTCCACTGTTCTTCCTCCCGCTACTAGTCATCTGGCCGGCGCTCATACATGATGCCGCCGAAATGGTACTCTCTACTGCGAGAGCATTAACACCGCACTACCGCACACTACAAGCGCTGGAACCCGTCTGCACGCTCTTACGCGCGCTCTGCGCAATAACCCCCTACCCAAAGATTTTACAACGCACAAGCACTGCTATTATCGTTGCTAGTCGATGCAAATAACAATTCCTTCGGCTTTTTCCCAGAGCTTGTAAGTTTCGTAGTAAAACACAGATAAATGCAATAAAACGTCTACAGACTTCTACCTAAATGTACACATACAGTGAAGCAATGTCCTTACCTATTTAAAAGAAAGCATTTAAGTTACAAATATTTACATACAATTAAAAAAATTATATATCGGTAGCAGGTGCCATGCATCCTGCATTTTTGGTGCTACAAAGGGTCCCCATCGTCATATGTTGCTTTTTTTCTGTATTTACAATAACATAATGTCTAAGGCGAAGAAATTTTCTGATATCTAAATAATGAATAGAAATATTTATTCCAAAACAAAAGAAGAGCATTCGCCAGAAAATGACTTAATTTAAAAAAATTAGAGTGGCTGAATCTATGTTTAAGATAATCTTCGTACTGAGCTCTATCGTAAAAAGACGTTAGTCGTTGATACTGCCTGTCAAATTTCATTAACAATGACTACAGGCATCGCTATAGGACCAAGAAGTAAAAAATGAAGGCACTGGTCGTTACCACCATTAGTGAATATTAATTAATATCAGTATCAAGTGTACTCAACACGTAAAATCATGTTCAAGTAGTAAGAATGGGGAGTTCGATTTGCTGAGAGATTTTCTAGAAAATGTTGCGATTCGACAGGAAGAACCGAAATCACACACAACTCGCTATTCGTAGAGTAATAAAAAGCTTAAAAACTGAGGAACGTGCACCTACTATCGTAACAATAGTACTTGAACAACAAGAGAGTTTTACGAATAACCTCACGGAACATAAACTTAAACCTATGGAAGAAGATATTCTTATGGATAATCGTTCCTAATTTGATTTTGAAAATCAGAATTAATAGCCTAACACCTCTATGATCGTTGTTTTATATGTAGAGTGATAATTATCGAGAAAATATATGTATACTCGATAGTGACACGCAGACATTTCCCTTCGTTCGGTTTTTATTATTGGTTGTTTCAGACATCAGATCATATCAGTAATTTTAGAACCATATTAGTAACACGTACAATTGCTCCAGTTGGCATGATTCAATAGCAGCATTATTATTAAGTACTAAGAGAAGAAATATTGTCTAATTTTTTGTCCTGTTCTCCATGTCCCAATGGAGTGGATTGGTTTTCTACCAATGTATCGTTATATCAAAAGAAAGACAATTAACTATCTCTAGGAATTGAAAGGGACTTGTAGGTTTTCTAAAATTTTAGGATCGATCGCTCCATAGACTAATTGGTGATGAAGAGCAAAATTTATGAAAACTGGATGGAACTGAACTAAAAAACCTAGACTCAAATGGCAGTGCGCAATTGTCGTGTAACTCAGATAAGTGTATTTAGCTCTGAGGTGGGTAGTAACAATTGCAAGTACTGATCAGGCCCTCATTATTCTATGTCAATGTGTTCGACAATATTAACAACCAAATTAAGCAAAGTTACAAAGACAAAACAAATCTTTCGTCGTAAACACTCTTTTAGAGAAATTTCCCGGAATCTAGTCACTAATTTCCTCTGCAGGAGTTTGTGTCTAAGGATTGACGATATAAAGTTACGTAGATGAAACTAATCTTGTGCCATAAACATCGTTCGTAGACTTGCCAGAAGCTAGTAAGTAATTTCCTCTTCAGGGATTACGTCGAAGTTTGAAGCGTACACCGGATAAGGCTGAGCTAACAATAATACAAAACTTCGACTGTTTCGTAGTCTCCATTCCGCTTTAAACTCTGCCACCGTTATAGTCACATTCGTCTGATTGATATTCCCATACTCCCATTTCCTGCAGTTTTTCGTACATTTGTCGACACCACTTACGTCTTTGAGGCTGTCCATTCCAATCCACACACGACAGTGGCCATTCGTACCGTTCTACTCTGTTGGTCTATAAGCTCCAAGTCCCCTCTTAATCTGACCTGATACGAGTCTAGTACCCTTGAGTAGTACTCAGATTAATGCTGCACAACTATTGAGTATTCAGTCCCTTTTATACAGTTCACTGTATCAATAATTTGAATAATATGACTAGTTCTGATTCATTAATCCTATAGTGAAAACTGGTAAAGATTTGAACGGTTAGGTCAATAACAGCAAGAGTTTTGCTGGACTCCCCTGGGGTGCACCAGGCATTAATTCAGGGTACGCATTGGTGTCATGCCTTGGTAACCACACTATAGGTTTCAGTAGTAAGTCTGTCCACCTTGCTTATACGGGCCTAAGTAAACGATACGGAGTTGCATTATTCACTAAGAAAAATGAGTGCAAGATGTTATTTTGTATAAGATGTTATCGTCACCTTGGACCATATTTTTTACTAACTTTTATATGGCAGAGAAATTAATGCAGCATATGAGTAAATTAATAGAACTGAAGGATGGCCTTGCGGGAGATAAGCTTTCAGAGGATGTTGTTTGAAACCTAAGTTCTCCTATCCGGTGTTGACTTTTTTGTTTGTTTGTTGGTGTTGAAGTTCGATATAAGGCGACTACCAAATACCTAGTAGTACAGTAGTTCTCCCATTTTCCATGCTTTCACTCCATAAGATGCTTTATATTGGTCTCTAGATTTCTACAATTCAATTCACATACGTAGTACTATTTACTACTGTGTGGTTCTCCACACGACGTACAGACATATCGTTACGTGCAGTTATTAGTAGTCTTTCAGTAGCGTGAAAGTCACCACACGTAACTGTTAAAGCCAGGTAATCAACAAATATGAAGATTCAGGTGGGAGGAGCACGCGGCTAGCTATTTATTTTGGTGCTGAATAGCATACGAGGAAGGAAAGTACCCTGTTCCAGTCCATTTCTTATGTCTATTCAGCTGCTGTTCTTGCCTTATTGTGTACATTGTTCCACAGTAAGCTATATACCGTCTCTTCGATCATGACCAGTGCTTAATCAAGCTTTTTAATTCGATCCATGAGTTGAAAACTGTTTTATTTGTCATTCGTTATTTCGTTAATGCCAGCATTGAAATTTTAATACAGGCTGACGTATAAATTGCTTTGAATTTTTGGTGAAACTAAATAATATCACTTTCTCTTTTGAAACTGGATAGCTCGTCTTCTGGGAAGTAAAATTATTTAAACTTAACCCACCGACTGGGGTCATTGATGAAAGAAGGCCGGCCGGAGTGGCCGTGCGGTTCTAGACGCTACAGTCTGGAGCCGAGCGACGGCTACGGTCGCAGGTTCGAATCCTGCCTCGGGCATGGATGTGTGTCATGTCCTTAGGTTAGTTAGATTTAATTAGTTCTAAGTTCTAGGCGACTGATGACCTCAGAAGTTAAGTCGCATAGTGCTCAGAGCCATTTGAACCATTTGATGAAAGAAGATTGCGTTTTTGTAGAACAATAAAAGCAAGGACAATGTATGACGTGATACGTCTGTTGCGTGCTTAGTTCAGATTTAGACGATCATGAGATGTTATTTCAAATTGCGAATCGAAGAATGAAACGTTATATTCGTGACAGCTGAGACTGAGAATAAAACAAATTCTTGTAACTGACGAGAAATGTCATCTATAAAAAGCCAGAACTTCTCACCTTTCAGGTGGACTAAGATCTATGCTTGCTCTCCGCCCACTGACAGATAGCGTGATATCATTTACATATAAAATCAGTTAACGATTTGTCGTTGGTTGATGAGCAGTCATAACATATTTGTCGCCATTTTACTGTAGGTTTTTATTATTCAGATACTCCACTGTCTCACTTTTCGCGATTACGGCTGTAAGGTCATTTTCAAGTGCAGAGGTGAAAAAACGTTAGTAACTATCCGACATGTCTCAATTCCATGTCGTCATTAGTATATTGTAACACATATGCGTACATATATACCAGTGGACTCATCATAATACGTAAGGTGGCACGGTTTTGCACCTTACATCAGCCCATTTAAAGACTGACAGCGGCGCAATCTCTTTGTAGATAAGTAGTTGTTGTTTGTAATACTCTAAATTACGGTGGAGGAAACCTATGTCGAAACACATCGGCACGCTGGCTGGGTAATACAGCGAGAATTCTGCGATTTTGTAATTATAATATTTTGCGGAGAAGCAGTATGCAAGGCAGAGCTCGGCTACGTCCCCGGCTAGCCGCCAAAGGCCACAGCCTAACGGTATGAATGGTGAACTGGGGAAGTTCTGTAATCCGGTTAGAGAGGTCACAGCGGCCGCCAGCCTCTGAGGGACATGCAGCTGCAGGTGTGTTTGCCAAAACAGAGCAGTGGATAGCTGGACGGGCTTTCCTGTGCGTGCTCTCGCCTATGTCCCACTAATTTTACGCCTTCGAGTAATTCAAGTGGGCCAGGCCATAAGTTCCGAATAACAAAACTTTCAATGCAGGAGTCTGTGTTCGCTACGACGGGGATCTTGCCGGGAAAATCTCGAGTGATCTCTTGGGAGAAAACTTTCAGTAAACGTGTCATTGCCCACAGCTGTGTTTCTTCCCAGCTGTCGTGGGCGGAGTTTACTTGTGAAATTTTGTAGAAAGGGAAGAATTGTTGAAAAGAGTTCTATTCCCAGGCCGTACATTAGTTGGGTGTTTTCAGAGCTTCTAGTGATGTGATTCGCTCGGTAAAAGTTGAGGTGGGAAAACAGAAGTGAAGAGCGATCTTGCTCGACTCTCTGTAGAGGTCTTCCGTTCTGGGCTCTCGTATTGAGAGGACGTTAGCCGTCTCCCCTCTTGGTCTTTCGTTCTGAGAGGATGGCCGGCCGGGGTGGCCTAGCGGTTCTAGGCGCTACAGTCTGGAACCGCGCGACCACTACGGTCGCAGGTTCGAATCCTGGCTCGGGCATGGATGTGTGTGATGTCCTTAGGTTAGTTAGGTTTAAGTGGTTCTAAGTTCTAGGGGACTGATGACCTCAGAAGTTAAGTCCCATAGTGCTCAGAGCCATTTGAACCATTTGAGAGGACGTTAGCCGCGCCAGCTCATTGCTGACTGAAACATTATCGCAATTAGAGAAGTTTACGGACAGCAGTCTGTTTTTCGAATACTGTAGGATTGTACTTTCCGAGACGCCACACGCTGACCGCACGGCCGCGCCGTCGCCGTCGGAGACCGCCGCTGCAACAGGAATATTACGGTGAGATCGCTCGCGCCTCGCCCTGTATTAGGAGTAACGTTAAATATTTGGATCAATTGCATTTGCTGTTTAAACAGAGGTTTCACGATAATTTGGGGTTTAGTGGTTCTTCGTATTTTACGTTTGTGTCGATGTCAGTTGGTCAGCCAGTTTATAAGAGATCCCATCTTGTATCGATTTTGTCACAGTTCAATGCCAGTGCCAATTACGAGGGTAATTTGTAAATTGTTCATTGTGTTTTATTCAGCATTGAGCTGAAGATTACGATACAATAATTGTGATTCAGTAGAGCCTTTACTCCCGTAGTTGATCCCGAATTTACCCTTATGCTTATTTTTTATATTTATGTATTTGTTTGATGTCATTGAACACCCTAAGTGTTCGTGATCGTTCATGTTTGACTACCACCACTGATTAATTGGGGTTGACAGGGCCAGATTTAAATCTAGCGTTATCCATTTTTGCGTACAGTTCCACTCCCAATTTCTCTGTAAGTTGTTTGTCACACGCAAAAATCGGACAAGCAACGGGTGGGGTGTTACAAATATCTGAGCGCGAATTAAAAACAAAGATTGCAGCTAACATTATGCACGGCAGACACACTCGAACGTTCTGTGCTATGATAGTGACGGCCAACAGAATGCTGTGACAAGCACGAACAGCATCCGAACATGCCCACATACTGTATGTGTTGCAAGAGTTCGATGATAACATGTCCTATAGACATAGCGTATATTTGCTAAACTTTTTCTTCATTGCAGCATCTGAAAATAATAGCCTGCAGTCAAATAGCGGTAATGATCTCATTGACATGCAACCTATATCGTCAAACCCGTTAGTATAACACATAGGGGTAACTACAGATCTTTACCTGTTAAGGTAATTTTGTAGTAGCGGGACTCTCTTTTAGCCCATCATTAATTTTCTACAATTAGAAAAATAGGGATATTACCGATTTCAGTAGGAAATTCATTTAATCAATCGCTAATATAAAAGGAGAATAATAATGGATCTAGTATCGAACTTATAGATCTCTCATGATCCATCTACATCCTCTGATCTGGTTGTTTCGGCGTACAACGCTACTAGTGCATATTAAAGTACCAGCCTAACTTCAGTATTCTGAATTCACCAAGTATTTGGACCTGCGATTTAAGTCATCATAATAGGAAGGACAAAACCGTCCAGATACTTCTAAAATAATCACCACAGTTTGAGGAAAACCTGATCGTGTGAAGCACACTCTCTTTACACACTCGATGTCGTGCAAATGAGAGACGCTGGTGAACAAGTTTACTGCGTCTCCCTAGAGTTCTGAAGGGGGTTCAACACCACATCCCAACAACTTTATGTTTCGCTAGAAGTATTTTTGAGTGGTACGGCCTGGTACATTGTACTGCACAGTGAATGTTCCACACGAAAGAATTATACCATCTGTATGTATGTACATGTTGAGAAAAAGTATATTTTGATGTAAACTCACACGTCTATCGTCTTTTCCAATTCTTTCACCATCTGTTTAGAACAGTGGTAGATTACGACACAAGTAAACGTCTGCAAAACAGTCTATTTGACGTTTACTTGAGGTTGTGTGTCAAGGCAACAGGAAATAACTTCCAAAGTACTAGAAACGCAGAAGGGTAAAACTGCTGAGGAAGAGGCGACTGTCGTTGCTGGTATCATGCCGCTAGTAGCAAAGTGTGACAATGAATCTGAGTGCCTCTTCCCATTGTCTTTGAGCTTTTTATATACACGTTGCATTAGGTCATATCAGCAGTGAGTTCGTTATCATCGAAAAGGCTGTGAATCTAATCGTCAGTGTATCTGAAGTCTCCCAGTAATCTGTTCTTGCAGTATCCAACGAATTTCAGTGGCGTCCAGATAGTAAAGACCTGCGCCTAAGAACGTAATATTTGCTCTCTCTCATGTCGTTTGTCTCCTGAGAAAATGCAGTTTATGCAGCCTCCGGTTTCTATACCTAACGTCTTGACTGTCTTAATGAAGTATGTCGATTCACATTATATACGTCTATAGATGATATTTTGCGTGTGATTCAATACGGAGCGCGAGACGCAAAAAAGACAATAGAGAGTGCTAATGACTCAAACTGCACGAAGTAGACGATCTTTGCTCTCTCTCCATACAGAAAGCTTATGTTCGCTAAAACAATATTGTTCGTTCTGAGAAGTCTACTAAGATTAACAACCCGCACACGTCTAAAGGAATTACAACAGTAAATAAATGGTGGAAATACTTAGCGAGCTCCAGAGACGTCATAGCAAGTGTGGCGCTTCCGTCCGTTACAGTTTCGAAATATTCTGATATGGCTTGCAGTAACCGTGCTCAAATAGTACGCGACTCTACTACGTGTTACATATGCGCAGTCGGAGTTTTCCATCTTCCCGCGTGTTGAAACCAGAGTCTTTATATGTTGCATATGTGTTGCTGTTGTTGTTGTTGTTATTGTTGTTGTTGTGGTCTTCAGTCCAGAGACTGGTTTGATGCAGCTCTCAATGCTACTCTATCTTGTGTAAGCTGCTTCATTTCCCAGTACCTACTGCAACCTACATCCTTCTGAATTTGCTTAGTGTATTCATCTCTTGCTCTCCTCCTACAATTTTTACCCTCCACGCTGCCCTCCAGTACTAAACTGGTGATCCCTTGATGCCTCACAACATGTCCAACCAACCGATCTCTTCTTCTAGTCAAGTTGTGCCATAAATTTCTCTTCTCCCCAGTCCTATTCAATACCTCCTCATTAGTTATGTGGTGTACCCATCTAATCTCCAGCATTCTTCTGTAGTACAATATTTCGAAAGCTTCTATTCTCTTCTTGTCTAAACTATTTATCGTCCATGTTTCACATCCATACATGGCTACACTCCACACAAATACTTCCAGAAACGACTTCCTGACATTTAAATCTATACTCGATGTTGACAAATTTCTCTTCTTCAGAAACGCTTTCCCTGCTATTGCCAGTCTATATTTTATATCCTCCCTCCTTCGACCATCATCAGTTGTTTTGCTCCCCAAATAGCAGAACTCATCTACTATTTAAATGTCTCATTTCCTAATCTAATTCCCTCAGTATCACCCGGTTTAATAAGACTACATTCCATTACCCTCGTTTTGATTTTGTTGATGTTCATCTTATATTCTCCTTTCAAGACACTGTCCATTCAGTTCAACTGGTCTTACAGGTTCTTTGCTGTCTCTGACAGAATTACAATGTCATCGGCAAACTTCAAAGCTTTTATTTCTTCTCCATGAATTTTAATTCCTACTCCGAATTTTTCTTTTGTTTCCTTTACTGCTTGCACAATATACAGATTGAATAACATCGGGGATAGGCTACAACCCTGTCTCACTCCCTTCCCAACCATTGCTTCCCTTTCATACCCCTCGACTCTTATAAGTGCCATCTGGTTTCTGCACAAATTTTAAACAGCCTTTCGCTCCCTGTATTTTAACCCTGCCACCTTCAGAATTTGAAAGAGAGTATTCCAGTTAACGTTGTCAAAAGCTTTCTCTAAGTCTACAAATGCTAGAAACGTAGGTTTGCCTTTTCTTAATCTTTCTTCTCAGATAAGTCGTAAGGTTAGTATTGCTTCACGTGTTCTAACATTTCTACGGAATCCAAACTGATCTTCCCCGAGGTCGACTTCAACCAGTTTTCCCATTCGTCTGTAAAGAATTCGTGTTACTATTTTACAGCCATGGCTTATTAAACTGTTAGTTCAGTAATTTTCACATCTGCCAACACCTGCTTTCTTTGCGATTGGAATTATTATTTTCTTCTTGAAGTCTGAGGGTATTTCGGCTGTCTCATACATCTTGCTCGCCAGATAGTACAGTTTTGTCAGGGCTGGCTCTCCCAAGGCTACCAGCAGTTCTATTGGAATGTTCTCTACTCCCGGGGCCTTGTTTCGACTTAGATCTTTCAGTGCTCTGTCAAACCCTTCAAGTAGTATTATATATCCCATTTCATCTTCATCTACATGCTCTTCCATTCCCATAATATTGTCCTCAAGTACATCAAAAATGGCTCAAATGGCTCTGAGCACTATGGGACTTAACATCTGAGGTCATCAGTCCCCTAGACGTAGAACTACTTAAACCTAACTAACCTAAGGACGTCACACACATCCATGCCCGAGGCAGGATTCGGACCTGCGACCGTAGCAGTCGCGCGGTTCCGGACTGAAGCGCCTAGAACCGCTCGGCCAAACCGGCCGGCTCAAGTACATCGCCCTTGTCTAGACCCTCTATGTAGTCCTTCCACCTTTCTGCTTTCCCTTGTTTGCTTAGAACTGAGCTCTTGATATTCATACAGGTGGTTCCCGTTTCTCCTAAGGTCTCTTTAATTTTCCTATAGGCCGTATCTATCTTACCCCTAGTGATATATGCCTCTATATCCTTACATTTGTCCTCTAGGCATCCCTGGTTACCCATTTTGCACTGCCTGTCGATCTCATTTTTGAGACGTTTGTATTCCTTTTTGCCTGCTCCACTTACTGCGTTTTTATATTCATCAATTAAATTCAATATTTCTTCTGTTACCCAACGATTTCTACTAGCCCTCGTCTTTTTACGTACTTGATCCTCTGCTGCCTTCACTATTTCATCTGTCAAAGCTACTCATTCTTCTTCTACTGTATTTCTTTCTCCCATTCTTGTCAGTCGTTACCTAAGGCCCTCCCTGAAACTCTCTACAACCTCCGGTTTTGTCAGTTTATCCAGGTCCCATCTCCTAAAATTCTCACCTTCTGCAGTTTCTTCAGTTTTAATCTACAGTTCATAACCAGTAGATTGTGGTCAGAGCCCACATCTGCTCCTGGAAATGTCTTACAATTTAAAACCTGGTTCCTAAATCTCTGTCTCACCATTATATAATATATCTGAAACCTTCCAGTATCTCCAGGTCTCTTCCAGGTATGCAACCTTCTTTCATTATTCTTGAACCAATTGTTAGCTATGATTAAGTTGCCCTCTGTGGAACATTCTACCAGGCAGCTTTCTCTTGCATTCCTTACCCCCATTCCATATTCACCTACTACGTTTCCTTCTCCTCCTTTTCCTACCATCGAATTCCCGTCACCCATGACTATTAAATTTTCGTGTCCCTTCATTATCTCAATAATTTCTTTTATTTCATCATACATCTCTTCAATCTCTTCGTCATCTGCGGAGCTAGTTGGCATATAAATTTGTACTACTGTAGTAGGCGTGGGCTTCGTGTCTGTCTTGGTTACAATGATGCGTTCACTATGGAGTTCGTAGTAGCTGACCCTTGTTCCTATTTTTTTTATTCATTATTAAACCTACTCCTGCATTACCCCTATTTCATTTTGAATTTATCACCCTGTTATTCACCTGACTAAAAGTCTTGTGCCTCCTGCCACCGGACTTCTCTAATTCCCACTATATCTAACTTTAATCTACCCATTTCCCTTTTAAAATTTCTAACCTACGTGCCCGATTAAGGGGTCTGACATTCCACGCTCCGATCCGTAGAACGCCAGTTTTCTTTCTCCTGATAACGACGTCCTCCTGAGTACTCCCCGCCCGAGATCTGAGTGGGGAACTATTTTACCTCCGGAATATTTTACCCAAGAGGACGCCATTATCATTTAACCATACAGCAAAGCCTCATGCCCTCCGGAAAAATTACGGCTGTAATTTCCCCTTGCTTTCAGCCGTTGGCAGTACCAGGACAACAAGGCCGATTTGGTTAATGTTAGAAGGCCAGATCAGTCACTAATCCAGACTGTTGCCCCTGCAACTACTGAAATGGATGCTGGACGTCTTCAGGAACCACACGTTTGTCTGGCTTCTCAACAGATACCGCTCTGTTGTGGTTGCACCTACGGTACGGGTATCTGTATCGCTGAGGCACGCAAGCCTCCCCACCAGCGGCAAGGTCCATGATTCATGGGAGAGGGAGGAGGAGGTTGCATATGTATAATAGTGAATAAAAACACTATGACGACGACTCATATTTTGTTTTGGAAGAAACGTCATAATTCAAAGATACAATCAGAGATGCAACACCAGTGATCTCTATACTACCTGAATGTCGAACTTCAGCTGTATGAAAGTGCCAGCCATAGATGCTCATACTCGTATTTCGCTTCTTGCCTACGTACAACATGATTTCTAGGAAATGTCACTAGAACACTTTTCCATTCCACTCCCATACAGCCTGTTACATCAAACATTGACATAAAGTTCAAAAAAAGAATTAATTCTGCAATTCTTTGTATGTACAGACTGATGGAAATTTGTCTTCCAAACTACAACATGGTGGACGATGGACAGCACATGAATCTGCAGACACACTGCAGTTCTTTACGCAGAGACCAGACTTCTACATCCAGGTTGCCTGGAGATCATTGTGCTGCACACATACGGCCAAAGATATAACATCCATATTCTAGAAACCACAATTCTTCAGTGCCTGGTCAGTTCCCAATAAACGTTAACATTAATTATCGCAGTTTTAATAGTTGACTATACTTGCCATCATTTTAGTAAATAAGAGAAACCATAAACAGTATTTAAATTTTTACCTGCATTGCTACAGGTAAAATGTCTCACACTAATTAACGTTGCCGTATTGCGTAACTGCGGCTCGTTCATAACTGTTTATTGCATACTGATAAATGTTTCTGCATGAATGCGGAATGTGTATAATGACATGATTACGCCATCATTTCTACTGCTCTTCCTAATATGATATCATTCATGGTTTGTAAACACGGGGTTGTGAAATCCTTGTCTTCATTGCAAAGTTGAAATCAGTAATTCTTATCATATGAGAGATTTGAAAAGTTACGTAACATTCAATTTTTGCAGATCAGCTCACAGGGAAAAACAATCACCTACATAATACTGCAACTGATTAGGAGAAGCTTGTGAAAGAAATAAATAATCTTTACCAATAAACTAACAATACAAGAGAACATCCCGTACAAAAGGCAGTCACCTGCTCTCTCTCTCTCTCTCTCTCTCTCTCTCTCTCTCTCTCTCTCTCTCTCTCTCTCACGTCACCCCCCCCCCCCTTACACACGCGCACGCACACACACGCACACACGCGCGCGCGCGCGCGTGCACGCTCACGCACGATGAAGAGGTGAACAGCAACAACAGAATGATATTTTCTAATGAATATGGCACCTTAAGTATTAAAATTTGTTTTCTCGTTGTAAATTTCTGATGGAAGGCAACAGTGAAGTGGAAAAAATTGTTACTCGATACGATGTGGGATTCCAGCTCACAGAGCAAACAAAAAATTTCACAATAGGACATGAAATGTAGGTAAGTCTCCGAAAATTTATAGAGTGCCGTCTACTCGTAAGCGTCATAACAGCAGGCCACCCAGTGAAAACTACGCTTAAATGAGTAATATTCAGACGAGCAATCACTACGCAACAGACAAGTATTACAATTTTAGGACTACAATAGAAAACCAGTCACAAGTTACGTCATACGTTTGAAGAAACGAAAATGAAAGCTACAAATCATAATACACAGGTTTCGAAAGATATGAAGGCCAGCCAAAGGAAACAAGACAAGGTGGAGCGCAAATAACAAAGGGCTCTACAAAGTTCACGGTGATGTTCTCTTTAATGTTAGAGCTGCGATTTATGTTTTCAGCTCATGCAAATACTCCTCATTGGGTCTGATAGTTGATTATTGTATGGCTTATAAAGACCATATGCACTTCAGGAACGGTGCTATTAAATTCTTCGGTCTACATACCACTGATATGTACACAATTTTGTCTCCCTGCTCTGGACATGACATGTA
This sequence comes from Schistocerca serialis cubense, assembly GCF_023864345.2. Taxonomy (NCBI): domain Eukaryota; kingdom Metazoa; phylum Arthropoda; class Insecta; order Orthoptera; family Acrididae; genus Schistocerca; species Schistocerca serialis. The sequence continues at coordinate 149,808,803 of NC_064641.1, forward strand.
TTAGAACGGAGAGTACGGAAATCATTTTTAACGCAAAATCCTATTACGAGCTTAGTTCTAGAGTAACCCTTATATTGAAAGTGCTCGTAATGATTTAAATTAACTATGTCAACCCGTACAGATGTGAGACAAAATGATTAAATATCGCAAAGTGCACATAAACAGCGAGAAAAAGATGTGCAATGCCGGCAACAGTCCGCCGGCAAACTCGTGGCCTGTAGCGAGGACATTTGACCCACTTAGGCAGTAATAAAAGTATAAAGAGGGGTGGAACGCAGATGCGAGCCGGCACGCGCTAGGATCGTAAACGGTGGCTATGGGTCTGAACTTTAACCTTTGTCTTCTGATAACAGCTGGAGACGGCTCCTCGTCTTCTCTCTGTAGTGCGGCCCCAGCTGTATCAACGCAGAGAGGCTCCAACCAAGCTCAAGTTCTCGCGAGGACTTGTGCTGCATCAGCGCAGAACGAACTACCGTTTGGTTGAGATAATGCGTCTCCACTGACACACCATGTTCTTCTATTGTGAGATGTTAGCAGATGATATTTTAGTTCAATTTTTACTAATCCAGCCCTTCCGTAACCTACATACCGAAAGGTTGCGCAATAATTTCTGTTATATCAGCCTACTAGCTGCCGCTTCAAATGAGAGTACCTTCACTTATCCATTCCCCTGATGCCAAAACGTTAAACGATCTAAGCTCCGCTCGACATAATCGTCAACACAGAGTGACAGCTGGCTTTAAATCTTCAGAAATGTAAAACTGCGCACTTCAGTAAACGAAAAAAAAAACTTAATATCCTACGGCTACAATATTAGTCAGTCATTTAACACTTTGTTGGGATATGAACTGGAACGATCTCATACACTCGGTTGTGGGTACAGCAGGTAGTTTATTGCCAGAATACTTGGGGAAATGCTACCAATCTACAAAGGAGATTACTTACAAATCACTCGTGCGACACATTCCAGAATATTGTTCAAGTGTGTGGGACCAGTACCAGATAGGACTAAAAGTGTATATTGAACGTATACGGAGATGGGCAGCTCGAATGATCACAGGTTTGTTTGACCCGTGGGAAAGTGTTACAGAAATGGTGAAGAAACTGAACTGATAGACTCTTAAAGATAGACGTAAATTATGCAGAGAAAGTCTTCTAACAAAGTTTCAAGGACAGGCTTTAAATGATGATTCTGCGAATATACTGCAACCCCTATGTTGTTGTCCCTGTTGTGATCTTCAGTCAGAAGACTGGTTTAATGAAGCTCTCCATTAATCTACATCTTTCTGAATCTGCTTACTGTATTCATATCTTGGTCTCCCTCTACAATTTTTACCCCACACACTTTCTTCCAATACTAAATGGATGATTCCTCGATGTCTCAGAACGTGTCCTCTCAACCGATGCCTTCTTTTGGTCAAACTGTACCACAATTTCTTGTCTCTCCATTTCTGTTCAGTACCTCCTCATTAGTTACGTGATCTACCCTTCTAATCTTCAGCATTCTTGTGTAGTACCACGTTTCAAAAGCTTCTATTCTCTTCTTGCCTAAACTGTTTATCGTCCGTGTTTCATTTCAAATCATAGCTACACTCCATGCAAATTCTTTCAGAAAACACTTGATTACGCTTAAATCTACACTTGATGTTAACAAATTTCCCTTTCCCAGAAACGCATTCCTCGCCATTGCCGGTGTACGTTTTATATCCTTTCTACTTCGGCTATAATCAGTTACTTAGTTCCCAAATAGCAAAACTCATCTACTACGTCAAGTGTCCCGTTTCCTGTTTTGCTTTTATTGATGTTCATCATATATCCTCCTTTCAAGATCCTGTCCATTCCGTTCAGTTGCTCTTTCAAGTCCTTTTGTGTCTCTGACAGAATTACAATTTCATCGGACACCCTTTAAGTTTCTATTTCTTCTCCCTCGACTTTAATTTTCTCCCCAAATTTTTGTTTCCTTTACTGTTTGCTCAATGTACAAACTGAATAACAACGAGGATAAGCTACAGCCCTGTCTCCTTTCTCAACCACCGTTGCCCTTTCACGCCCCTCGACTCTTATAACTGCCGTCTTGTTTCTATACAAGTTGTAAATAGCCTGTCGCTCTCTGTATTTTACCCTGCCACCCTCAGAATTTCAAAGCGTATTCCACTCAACATTTTCAAAGCATTCTCCTTTCCTCAACCTCTTTTCTAAGAGCCCTCGCAGCGTCAGTATTGCCTCGCGTGTTCCTACATTTTCCCCGAATCCAAACTGATCATCCCCGAGGTGTTCGACCAGTTTTTTCATTCTTCTGTAAAGAATTCGTGTTAGTATTTTGCAGCCATGATTTAGTAAAATGATAGTTCGGTAATATTCACACCAGTCAGCACCTGCTTTCTTTGGAATTGGAATTATTATATTCTTCTTGAAGTCTGAGGGTATTTCGCCTGTCTCATACATCCTGCTCGCTCACCAGGTGGAAGAGTTCTGTCATGGTTGGATCTCCCAAAGCTCTCAGCAGTTGTAACGGAATGTCGTCTATTTCTGGGGCCTTGTTTCGACTTAGCTATTTCAGCGCTCTGTCAAATTGTTCAAGCAGTATCATATCTCGCATCTCATCTTCATCTACGTGCTCTTCCACTTCTATAATATTGCCCTCAAGTACATCTCTCTTGTATAGACCCCCTATATACTCTTTCCACCTTTCAGCTTTCCCTTCTTTGCATAAGACTCATTCTCCATCTGAGCTCTTGATATTCGTACTGTTGATATTCGTGCAGGTGGTTCTGTTTTCTCCAAAGGTCTCTTTGATTTCCTTGTGAATGGAATCTATCTTTCCCCTAGTGATATATGCTTTTGAGTCTTTACACTTGTCCTTTAGCCACCCCTGCTCAGCCATTTTGCATTTTCTCTCGGTCTCATTTTTTAAACGTTTGTATTCCCTTTCGCATGCTTTGTTTAGCGCATTTTTGTATTTTCTCCTTTCATCAATTAAATTCAGTATCTCTTATTTACCCAAGGGTTTCCAAAAGCCCTCATCTTTTCACCTACTTGATCCTCTGCTGCCTTCAGTATTGTATCTCTCAAATCTACCCATTTTTCTTCTATTCTACTCCTTTTCCTTGTTCTTGTCAGTATTTCCCTAATGCTTCCTCTGAAACTCTCAACAGCCTCTGGTTTATTTAGTCTATCCAGGTCCCACCTCCTTAATTTCCTATCTCTCTGCAATTTCTTCAGTTTTAATCTACAGTTCAATACCAATAAATTGCGGTCAGAAATGTCTTACAATTCAAAATCTGGTTCCAAAATTTATGTCTTACAATCATATCGTCAAACTGAAACGTGCCGGTGTCTCCACGTCTCTTCCACCTATACAACCTTCTTTCGTGATTATTAAACCAAATGCTAGCGATGATTAAATTGTGCTCTGTGCAAAATTCTACGAGACAGCTTCCTCTTTCATTTCTTTCCTCAGACTGTGTTAACAGTGCAAGTGTCGTCTAAACTTGAGGACCGCAGTTTGGCAGCCTCCAGTTTTGAAGCAGGAGGAGAACATTAGTGTTTAATGTCTCGTTGACAACGAGATCATTAGAGACGGAGCACAAGCTCGGATTAGGGAAGAACTGAGAGTGAAAGCGGCCGCGCGCTTACGAAGAAATAGTCCCGGCATTTACCTTAAGCAATTTAGGGAAATCACGGAAACCCTAAATCACGATGTAGATCTGAACTGTTGTCCTCGCGAATGCGAGTTCAGAGTGCTAACCAGTATGTTGCCACTCTCTTTCTTGAGCGCTACAGTGGTACGGTCTGTGACGCCATTGAGTTCAAATAGCAGTTTCGACTCCTAGGTACTGAGAGCAATGTGAACAGCTGTCGTTACGTCATGGAGGCTTCTAAAATGGAGGACCTTGCTATCTTTGAGGTCACATGAGTTATTTCGGCAGGTCAGTCGCCTCAATTTGTGACCATGAATGAGAAAGCTTTGATGAACATCTAGCACCAAGCCTGCACCGAACGGCACTGTAGCTCTACATGTCTTGCACAAAATATGTTTCGAATACAGTTCATTGACATATTCTTCACAGCCTTGCCCGTCAACGTGAAGGGTATGGTTACGAGGCGAAATAAGAGATATTTAACGGTAAAAACAGAACTGTAGCACGGACTGGCACGTGAATGCGGTGGAAAACGCCTCTACGTTTTTCGAAAGAGCCACACCAGTATTTTCCTTTATCGATTTAAAAAGAATTATGGAGAATCTATATAATTATGTCTGCCAGGGGATTAGAAATCAGATTATGGCAAATGCGAGTCCATTTCTTATTGGTAGGGGATAATGTGGATTGTCCAGATCTGAAATAATTATGGTAATGCACGTTTATCCGCACATTGTCTCCCAAGCCGTGTACAACAATGTCGGCGTGACTGCGGCGGCAACTATTCTCTCCTTGCGTTGACTTTGTCTCCGAAAATCTACATTTAAAAATACAAGTCCTCGTCACGTCGGGAGAAGGAAATTAGGACGTAGCTTGTAATGCATATGTAGTTTCCCTTCACGTGTTTAAGCCAAGCATTATGCTTATTTATGCGATCGGGAATGCTCAGTACCAGCCAGGCTACATGTACGTTTAACAATTAAGCGTCAGCAAGGACCATTAGTGATGAAATCATAGGAGGCAATGTTGTGCAACCTTAGTAGGGGCAAGATACGACTATTCGGGAGTAGGATCTTACAATCTGAGACAGTGTTCCGAGACAAACTTCCGTCACAATGTCCGGAAACGTGACGTCAGATTCGCCTAGCAACAGCCATCTGAACATATATATATGTGTGTGTATGTGTGTGTGTGTGTGTGTGTGTGTGTGTGTGTGTGTGTGTGTGTAGGAAACGAGAGAACTATCCCTATTCGCTGAGGGAGAAAGGGGGGATGGTCTCTCTTGCCCTTCGGGAAGAAAGGGCGAATTAGTAGTAAGGAGGCACTCAAAACGCACGGTCGAGTAACGGAGGCCGCTCTAAAAGAGAACGATCGCGAGTGCATATTTCAGATGTTAAACAAGACATAAAGTGAAGTTATTAGTTGTCAGAACGCCACGTGTCGTGGGCACTGTCTATCATTATGTTAAGTCACAAAACTGTGTTAATGTATTACAAATGGTCGAATAACGGCGTAGTCCAGAGCCACCATATTGCAAATGCTGATCCTGTGACGTGTGTGACAAAGCAATTTCTTAATCAAAACAAGTATAGTACAAACGTTGTTGACAATTAACAACTGGCATCCCTAAACACTGCAATTGGGCATGATCACCACCTACATGGAACCTGGCGACTGAGCGCTACTTCTACTTCTGTGCTACGAAGCAGCAAGACACCAGGTTAGTGATACCGCCAAGAGAAGCACTTCCTTCTCGCTACAATGCCAATGAGGGTGTTGTAAGCTCGGGAGTAGAATGAAAACTTGCGACTTCGGCGTATTATAGCTTTTAGTTAACACGATACTGATACAGCACTAATCACATACACTATGTGTTCAAAAGTATCCGGACACACCCAATAAAATACGTTTCTCATATTACGTGCATTGTGCTGCCACCTACTGCCAGGTACTCCATATCAGCGACCTCAGTAGTCATTAGACATCGTCAGACAACAGGATGGGGCGCTCCGCGGAACTCACGGACTACGAACATGGTCAGGTGATTGGGTGTCACTTGTGTCAAACGTCTGTACGCGAAATTTCCACATCCCTGAACATCCTTAGGTTCACTGTTTCCGAGGTGATAGCGAAGTATAAACGTGAAAGTACAAGTGCAGCGCCGGCAAGTGTGGCCGAGCGGTTCTAGGCGCTTCAGTCCGGAAGCGCGCGACCGCAACGGTTGCAGGTTCGAATCCTGCCTCTGGCATGGATGTGTGTGATGTCCTTAGGTTAGTTAGGTTTAAGTAGTTCTAAGTTCTAGGGGACTGATGACCTCAGATGTTAAGTCCCATAGTGCTCAGAGCCATTTGAACTATTTTAACACCAGCGCACACTCCGCTGAGAAATCGGGATATTTAAATGAAGTGTTACACACTTATTACTACATTTTATATATTCTATCTTTTTCCAACAATTTTTTTTGTACTTGCGTTGATTACAGTTCGAAATTTAAAATCGTGATTCAAGAGTCACGATTTACATTTCTGTTACATTTCTTGACAATTTTTTGGAATGCAGTATAAGCAAAGTAAGAAGATTGTTTCCAAAGCTGCTTCTTTCTGTTCTACAGTTCGTACACAAAATGTAAATAGCTGGAAGCTAAGCTGACTGGTGCACCACCGTGTGGGAGGCCAGAAATCTGCGTGCATTGCGTGTGACAACTGAGTCCCATCTCACACCTCGGACTCATTGATCCGGACACCCGAGTGCGTTAAGCGTCGGGAGAGGCCCAGGGGAGGCCAGAGGGGATTGTGCTCCGGCGCAGGACAGATTGTGACCGTTAGATCCGTTCAGTAACTTGATTAACTCCCGCATAAAATCGGATCAGCAAAGCGCATTCATATGACGCTCTATCGAAAGAGAGGACTCAGTTATTGGATTTTTTTATACTGGAACCACACCATTGTGCAACTTGATGAACTACCACCTATTTTTTTTCCTTTGAATACTACTTGCTACTGTAGATACGACCGAAATTTTTAATTTGATCAGCGCTGAAAAAACGACACACATGAGAGGTTCCAAAAATATATTTCACATTTCACCACAGAGTTTCCCGTACTTATGAGGCAATCGTCAAAGGCTACTTTTAAATCTCGTTTTCGTGGCTTTTCCTTCTTTCTGCCCAAGTTATATTGCAGCCAGAAATCTTGTCTCATATCAGTTAGGGAAAGAAAGGCATGTAGTTAACAGCCTTTCAGATTAATTCTAATTAATAAGTAAAATTGGAGGAACGAATAAGTACTTTTATTGTGTACCTTGTATCTTGTCTTCTATTAGCATGGAATGAACGACAGATGCATGAGATACAGATACATTTCTTGTTTTATAATTAATACATATCCTTTGCATACGTGAAATATTTGTGAGCCAGGTAACTTCTACTATTTTCAGTCTTCGAAGAGTCAGACAACGTCCATTACTGGGTAAAGAAGGAACTTTCACAAAAAGTACAAGAATATATCGCAAATAATAACTTCAGCGACCTGCTTTGTTATCAAATGAAGTTATGGATAACATTTGTGAACTTCACAACAGCAGATCTCCGCTGAGTACCGAAGTATTAAAATGAACTTACTGGCTTGTTTACGGTTATATTGTTATGAACCGATGGCTAAAAATTTAGACCAGAATTGATTTAACAAACAGGCAGTTTGAATTACATGAATTTTCTCTGGCAGCAACAACAGAAATTATAGTAATCTTAGAGGTATCAAATGCGCAAAAGAAGCGTCAGGAAATATTACCGTGATAAAATTCCAATATCTCAATCAGTCTCATGTCTGCTAAGCAAAAACATTTAATCAGTCGGGCGTATTTTGAGAGTTGGTAGGAAAGTAGAAGTTATTCGGAAGAAGATGGCAGCAAAAACTCAAAGCTTACACGTCGCAAGAATGGCAAATACATAATGTGGATGATGGATAGCACTGCGAGTACGTACAACCAGAGATTCTACAACAGCAATGTTTGTGGACACTTCAAGATTCCAGAAATTTTCTACAACTATTCCGAAAGTCAAACGTTATCAAGGGCACCATAAAGAAAAATTTCTTATAAATGCTGTACTGCGGTGGGTACGCCAATTTTCTCCTGCAGTTCTCGAAGGAACTCGGCAAGTTTCTGAAAACGCTCATTATCCTGAACTTGTGAACTAGCATCTTCCCTGAGAAAACTGTGTGTCTCCGATAATGTAACTGTTTACAGAATTAAACGTATTTGAGAAACAGTGGAATTAACAAAGATGAAGAACAATCTGTTTTACACATATCGTCATATAATGTAATTGCGTAATGAGTCTGAACCCTTCAAAATAATTAGTGACTGATGTGATGTTTATGTAACGTAAGTTGAGTATCAGCAAGCAAGCGCATATGTGTGTGTGTGTGTGTGTGTGTGTGTGTGTGTGTGTGTGTGTGTGTGTGTGTGTGAGTGTCTGGGTGTGCGTCAATATAACAGTTTATATGAACAGGATACCCGAATTTTTTTCAAAAAAGTCAACTTTCTCCTTGAGCGTGATGCTGCATCCTTACCAGTAAAAAATCAAAGTGAATTCAGTCTTAAGCGTATAACAGATTTTAGCATACGGCTCTGTTACGCAAGACAGACTTCAAGAAATCCTCGAACGTAACACCTATGTTACAGGGTTTTAACATTTAATTCCATAACTGGGATCTCGGTAATTTATCAGAATTCAGGCAGATATTCACGACTTATTGCAGAACCCATCATTTACCGTTGATACTGTTACGCATTTCAGATGGTTTGTTTTGCATCCTTTTTCCCCTTGATGTTACATTTTATAGTATTTGGTGGAGTAGCGCAACTCAGACTCACAAAATATTCTTAGTCAAGATGCGTGCTATTAGAACTATCCAGTCTTTTCATGAATCCGGTGTGGGCCTCTAGGTAACTACCTTGGGATTGATGAAGTCTTCGCCTGAAGATGACAAGTAGGAAATTTGTTGTAACGTTGCCGCAGAACAACGCCTTGGCTCGGCTGATAAACCGAGAAGACTTCATCATCGAGATTCGCCGAGAAAGTCTAAATTCACTTATGCCTTGGAATTATTCAGCAGATTTTGCAGGTACATTTACTGTTCACTTAATTAAAAGAAGAGTTACGTTCTTACTTTGACACAACTTCCATTAAAATACGTCAACTCTCTGACAATGGATAACCAAATAATGCTATAATAATACGATCTGTCATCTTTCTTTTGTGTTAGGTGGTAGTGTTTGTTGTACACAATAATACTGCTTACCAATTTTTTTGTTGAGTTTGAAAAAAACCTATTCATCATCTTAGTGTTCTGGCTAATTTTCAAAAACATATCGAATTGTATACCATCTGTACATTTTGGGAGAGAGAAATTCTCAGGTTTATCTGCTGCTCCGATCTCACATCGGTTAGCTTCTGCCAGCAGAGAACCCGATACACGTGTGTGGAGCTCCAGTTTCTGTCTTAAAAGCCCAGACCGCAGAGTGCTTTCGGTTATTTGCTGAAAAAACATTGACTTCCAGATAATTCTACTCTCGAGAGAAGAGAGGTTTGCTGAATTTTGTGGAGAAAATGTGTGGGTCTTTTGGCGGTAACAGGAAAGCCAAAAAATAACCAACGCAATTTTACAATAAATATTTTATCTTAATTATTGCTCCGCTCTTCGCAAGTGAATTCAGGGGCGTCGCATGCAATATTTGATTCCTGGTGCCATACAATCATCCACGTCATTGTCAACGCATATACAGTGGGTCTAAAAAATGTTGCTGCTGTGCTCTCGACAAATGAAATATTCACTGTGTACCCCAGTCGTGAAGCAGAATGTAGATTGAACCCATACAGGGAACTAGACGGACACATGGGTACTGCACGCCTGCCCTAACAAATTAGAAGAGTAAAAGAAAATAAAAGTAAGAAGAAGACGAAGTAAAGTCAAATTTCCAGTTGCTTTTGCAGTCCGTGTTGATGTCAAAAACAATGCTTTTATAGTCAATTGACACACCTTCGAGCACTTATCCTTAATTACAGTCTTTCGTGTCACGACAGTTATTCGATATAGAGAAAAATTTTATATTCGTTAATCCGGCTTCAGAAACTTTTAATGTATATTTATGTCCCTTCTAATTTTTTGCAGTTCTTCCCATCTCTACAGAACTACTATATTCATTTTTAATCTTAATGTAATTTGCTTATTCTAGCACTGTTTTGTCCCCATAAATTTTAATCCCTTCTCTTTCTTGCGTTGACAAACCAATTATTAGTGCCCTAAGAAATCTGCCATTAATTTGTCCCATTTTCTCGTTATAATCGAGCTGAGAGATCTTTCCTCAGTATTCCTTCTGTCAACTTTACACTTTGTAATTTATCAGCCCGCTTAATTTTAATTGCAACAGTTTAAACGTTGTCAGTTGTGATCTGCCAACTTCCACAAGCTACTACTCGCGAGCAACCTTTGTTGTCGCATCTGTCCCCACTGATCGATTTCTGTTTACTCATTGCTGCACTGAAGAGCTAAAGAAACTGGTACGCCCGCCTAATATGGTGTAGGGCCCCCGCGAGTACGCAGAAGTGCCGCAACACGACGTGGAGTGGACTCGACTAATGTCTGAAGTAGTGCTGTAGGGAACTGACACCATGAGTCCTGCATGGTTGTGCATAAATCCGGGAGAGTACGACGGATGGAGGACTCTTCTGAACAGCACATTGCAAGGCAGCCAGATGTGCTCAATAATGTTCATGTCTGGGTAGTTTGGTGGCCAGCGGAAGTTACTCATAAGAGTGTTCCTGGATCCACTGCCGGCCGGAGTGGCCGAGCGGCTCTAGGCGCTTCAGTCTGGAACCGCGAGACCGCTACGGTCGCAGGTTCGAATCCTGCCTCGGGCATGGATGTGTGTGACGTCCCTAGGTTAGTTAGGTTTAAGTAGTTCTACGTTCTAGGGGACTGATGACCTCAGATGTTAAGTCCCATAGTGCTCAGAGCCATCTGAACCATTTTTGGATCCACTGTGTAGCAATTCTGGACGTGTAGTGTCTCGTACTGTGCTCCTGAGATTGCCCAAGTCCGTCGGGAGGCACAGTGGACATGATGCTTACGTACATGCCACCTGTCAGAGTCGTATCTAGAAGAGTCAGGGGTCCCATATCACTCCAACTGCACACGCACCCTACCATGACAGAGCCTCCACCAGCTTCAACAGTCCCCTGCTGACATGCAGTTCCCATGCCCATATCGATGATGTTTCATTGAATGGTTCGCACGGTGACACTTGTTGATAGTCCAGCACTGAAGTCTGCAGCAAGTTGCGGACCGTTCGCACTTCTGCCAGGATGAAGGATTCTCTTCAGTCATCGCTGGTCTCGTTCTTGCAGGATCTTTCGCCGGCTGCAAGGATGTCGTAGATTTGGTGTTTTACTGGATTCCTGCAGGAAAATCTCCACTTCATCGCTACCTAGGAGATGCTGTGTTCCATAAATCGTACGCCGACTATAACACCGCGTTGAAACTCAAATCTTGATAAGCCGCCATTGTAGCTGCAGGAATCGATCTAACAACTGCGCCAGACACTTTTTGTCTTATACAGGCGTTGCCGACCGGATTGCTGTATTCTGCCTGTATACATATCTGTGCATTTGAATACGCATGCCTATACCTGGTTTTCTTGGCGCTTCAGTGTATTTCCGCTATAGTAGTTCGTCTTGGCTAAGTTGGTTGTACCGAGAGCTGTCTTAAGCATTGAGGATTGAGGCCGCTGTTATGGCCCACACAGTTTACAACCTTGGAGCACAACAAAGCCTTCTTCATCGTCCTATACTAAGAAAGATGAAGAGCGAAATTTAAAGCAGCCTATGGTTTCTATTCTGAAGTGGTATTGAGAACTGTACCGAATATTTCTCCATACGTCTGTTCTGGAAGGCAAGGTAATATTTTTCTACATATAAGGACTTGTTCAGCCACATGGAAAAGTAATGTTCCACGATTACAGAAGTAGAATGAACAGCAGACAGGTATTTGTGGCTATAATTGATGTGGAGCATTTTACGTCCTGTTTACTGTAAGGAGTGTATTAGAAATTCTCCATTACAATGGAAACAATGTATCCAACTTAACGCTATTCTTTGATTCTTTGCGTTGTGTAAGCACTCAGGTGTCGACAGTAACAATCTCAGGGCGAAATACGGCAGCGTGATTTAAGCATTGTTGTGAGACGAGGTCTCTCTGTGAGAGTGGAAGGTAAAATTCGCATGCATAGCGCAAAAGCAATTGCATTGTTAGCCTCGTGATTATTAGTCTTAGCTTGCAATAATCCCGTGTTTTGCCTGCCAGTTAAAGAAGCCTCCTTATCCTCCAATAATTATTATTCTCCACATCTAATTAATAAATATGCTGGTAATTAAATTTTAATGTAACTTCGAAATTTAAATAACTTGTTAATCTGGAACTCAGTCATTATTGATACCTATGTCATTGTGATTGTCGTTGTCTATTATTGGTTATGGGTTACGATGATTCTGAAGTTTTAAATAGACTTAATTTATGAAATCCTTTTTCAGAAGTTATTAGTAGTTAACAGGACCCAAACAAACTCCTTGTTATTAAATTCATTCTTAGTAACAATAAGCTTTAGCCGCTGTTGCCACATGCTGCTTTGAATTGCTGTAAACCCCATGGAAAAAGGCAGTCATTGAAAGAGATGAGTGCTAAACTTAGGGCCAAAACAGAGACACGGACACACGACAACGTGTCATGTACTCTAATCCAGTAAATTCCAATGCACAAGACAGATTCTGTATCACTTGTAAATTCTTGTTCAAAAACCCATCCAGATAACTCAGGTATTCGTTGTTACAGGTTTATTTGTTCCTGTAGTCTTTCATATTCAAATACGCAGTCAGATAACTCATCCAAATGTTAGTTTTAAGTTATTCATTAACGATCTGTTGAGGGCTTAAATGACAGTGAAAGTGACACTCATACAACACGCATAAATTTTATGCTGGTTAGATTCCGTTTACTGATAGCTCAGGTTGCTTATCGAATCCATTTTCACAGACGAACATAGGTAACATTGGCTGTAGCTACGTTACACACATTAGGTACATATACCTTACATTACATGCTACATATACGTTACATTACATGCTGCACTTGGTCGTAATCGAGTTTAGCAAGTCGGTATTTCATCCACCAAAGGGTTTTTGAACTTTTTTTTATTTTACACGGCGACCCAGAAGAACACGTCTTTGTATGACAGTCGTGTGTGTCCTGCGTGGTTCATATAATATTCAGCTTATTATTCTACCTAAAACATCAGTATTTTTGGTATTTAATAATCACAAGTCAAAAGGGCTTCTCATACCCTTATTTGCATCTCGTTCCGTTAATCAACTTAATTAAATGGTTTTTAATTTTCGTGATTGTGACAGTGACTTGCCATGAGGCCTTGCACTATTCTCTTGCACAGGAATAATAAGTGAGATAATCTTGTGCCTTCAGCTAAACTATTAGTTTGGTGGGAACTGGTTGTCACGTCTTACGCATTGTAATGGTAGAGAGGACACCCATTACTTTAATAATTTATTTTCAGATTCCAGAAGGTCAGTTTGCCACGAGACTTCCAGATCAGCATTTGTTTCGCCGTTTCGATACAATGTTTTGTGGGAACGACGTATTACTACATAAGAACAGTCAAGTATTATAAGCTGTAACTAAATCCATAATAATTAAACATCCAGCTACACATAATCTAGGTTATGTTTACGGGAACCAAGAGTAGATTCAGCGATGAGAAATTTGTTCAGTTGACTACAGTAAACCATTTCTGGTAGCAAAGAATGTGCATTGTGCCAAATGCGTGTCTCTGTATCAAATCATACTTGCACGGGCTTTATGCAGTTAGTAAAGAGGACATCTTTAATCAGAGCACCCTCATGTAGAACGTATTAACCACTACTACTAGAAGCGAATTTTACAGACACAATACACTTTAAAGTTAACGTAATTGCCCTCACTTTATTTCCACACAACACTACATCCAGAGTTATATCTCCAGGTAATTTTTATTTCATTCTAGTGTCAGCTACATTTTCGCCTGGCGTAATATGTGTACAAATGATTCCTGTCCTTTATGGCTTTATTTTCATACGATAATTTTTTCCTTTTCTACAAAGTTTCTTTCTTTCTTAGAATGTTGACATTCTACAACCGTCAATGTCCCTTCTACTGCTCTTTATCATTGACGTATCTGTATCCTTAGCTCGAAGTCCAAGTTTGCTGTCCACCCCGTCAGTAGTCCTACTAAGTAATCCGTACTTTCAAACAGAAGAACAAACTGTAAATCTTAGCACCTGATTTCTTTTTCCGTTTGTATTCTTGTTGTCCTGTATTACATCGTTAACATGAACGTTAGGAAACAGAAGCTGTCTTACGTCTCCTGGAACACAAACTTGTCTTTCTCTACCACCCACTTTACTTCTCTCGTTTGGGTTCTATAGGTATTGACTATTACTCAACTAGTCCTGTCAGAATATTAAATGTAATATCACTTCTTTCGCTTCGGAAACGTTTTATATTCGTCGAAGAACGGTAACATGTGTTTATTCCTTCATTAGTTATTACGTGCAATCACAGAACTGTTACATTCACTTGAATATATTTTATGATGTCTTCACCACACTACTTATTTCCAAAATCATATTTTGCGTTTCGACATTTTGTCATTTTCAAAGGCTATAAAATAACAACACAAAACTGGTGCAGAAGATATGAAAATATGTTAAATTTCTGCATTGCTTAGAGACGTAATATAATTATCAGAATATGGCTTTCTACCCCATCAGTGTTATGTCAATGATATAAGACGGTCCATTAAAAAGAAGAGAAAACTGCTACAGGGGACAAACTGGAAGTCAAGTGGCCTAACCGCTAAGTGGCGCTGGATACGTGGAATAAGCTGCATTTTTCTATTTACAACTGAATTTTCAACGTTGCATCTTATCAAACCATTTCATCAGTAAATAATTCGTGGAAAACACTTTCCAATATTTTACAGAATGCGTTTACAAAATAATGTGTAACAAAATGGTTCAAACGGCTCTAAGTAAGCACTATGAGACTTAAGATCTGAGGTCATCAGTCCCCTAGACTTAGTACTACTTAAACCTAACTAACCTAAGGACATCAGACACATGCCGGCCGCGGTGGTCTAGCGGTTCTAGGCGCTCAGTCCTGAACCGCGGGACTGCTACTGTCGCAGGTTCGAATCCTGCCTCGGGCATGGATGTGTGTGATGTCCTTAGGTTAGTTAGGTTTAAGTAGTTCTAAGTTCTAGGGGACTGATGACCTCAAATGTTAAGTCCCATAGTGCTCAGAGCCGATTGAACCATTTGATCAGACACATCAATGCCCGAGGCAAGATTCGAACCAGCGACCGTAGCAGCAGCGCGGTTCCGGACTGAAGCGCCTAGAACCGCTCGGCCACAGCAGCCGGATAGTGTGTAACATGTCGTTTTGGGGCACATTGAGTGGTACAAGAGTACATGAAGCCAACTGTCTGTTAACAAACAATGTTTTGACAACTTAAAGCGTACAAATTACTAGCATCAGTAAACTCCATAAATTCCATTTTAGCCGGCCGGAGTGGCCGAGCGGTTCTAGATGCTGCAGTCTGGAACCGCGCGACCGCTACGGTCGCAGGTTCGAATCCTGCCTCGAGCATGAATGTATGTCATATCCTTAGGTTAGTTCGGTTTAAGTAGTTCTAAGTTCTAGGGGACTGATGACCTCAGCAGTTAAGTCCCATAGTGCTCAGAACCATTTGAACCAATTACATTTTAAAATAATTAGAAAGTCTAGAAATGAGAGCTGAGGCATGTAATATTCACTTACGAAAAACAGGTCGCGCTTATGCATTGATGTTTCTGCCAATGGCAGGGTCTATATGATAGACGAGTTTCGTTCTTTGTAGTTTTTTCGTTTGATGCTCATTTCGTGAAATATTTGGCCCGGTCACTATCAATGGACCACCCTGTATATATATTTTCTATTACATATTCGTTTAGTATGTAAAGATATATGAATGTTTTAGTTGGACCACGTTTTTCGCTTTGTGCTAATCGGCGCTATAATAGTCACAGCGGACGGTATTTGCTTCGTGATACATTACCCGTGTTAAAATGAACCGTTTACCAAATGCGGAAAAGGTCGATATCGTGTTGATGTATGACTATTGTGCTCAAAATGCCCAACGGGTGTGTGCTATGTATGCTGCTCGGTATCCTGGACGACGTCATCCAAGTGTCTGGAGTGTTCGCCGGATAGTTACGTTATTTAAGGAAACAGGAAGTGTTCAGCCACATATGAAACGTCAACCACGACCTGCAACAAATGATGGTGCCCAAGTAGGTGTTTCAGCTGCTGTCGTGGCTAATCCGCACATTAGTAGCAGACAAATTGAGCGAGAATCGGTAATCTCAAAAACGTCGGTGTTGAGAATACTGCATCAACATCGATTGCACCCGTACCATATTTCTATGCGCCAGGAATTGCATAGTGACGACTCCGAACGTCGTGTACAGCTCTGCCATTGGGCACAAGAGAAATTACGGGACGATGACAGATTTTTTGCACGCGTTCTATTTAGCGACGAAGCGTCGTACACCAACAGCGGTAACGTAAACCGGCATAATATGCACTATTGGGCAACGGAAAATCCACGATGGCTGCGACAAGTGGAACATCAGCGACCTTGGCGGGTTGATGTATGGTGCAGCATTATGGGAGGAAGGATAATTGGCACCCATTTTGTCGATGGCAATCTAAATGGTGCAATGTATACTGATTTCCTACGTAATGTTCTACCGATGTTCCTACAAGGTGGTGTCACTGCATGAGAGAATGGCGATGTACTTCCAACATGATGGATGTCCGGCACATAGCTGACGTGTGGTTGAAGCGGTATTGAACAGCATATTTCAAGACATGGCCCACACGTTCACCGGATCTGACATCCCCGGATTTATTTCAGTGGAGAAAGTTGAAGGATATTTGCTATCGTGATCCATCGACAACGCCTGACAACATGCGTCAGCGCACTGTCAATGCATGTGCGAACATTACGGAAGGCGAACTACTCGCTGTTGAGAGGAACGTCTTTACACATATTGCCAAATGCATTCAGGTCGACGGACATCATTTTGATCATTTATTGCATTAATGTGGTATTTACAGGTAATCACGCTGCAACAGCATGCGTTCTCAAAATGATAAGTTCACAAAGGTACACGTATCACATTGGAACAACCGAAATAAAACGTTCAAACGTACCTACGTTCTGTATTTTAATTTAAAAGACCTACCTGTTACGAATTGTTCGTCTAAAATTGTGAGCCGTATGTTTGTGACTATTACAGCTCCATCTATCACAAAGCGAAAAAAGTAGTCCAACTAAAAGATTCGTATTTCTTTACTTACTACACGAATATGCAATAAAAAATGGGGGTTCCTATTTTAAAAAATGCTGTTGATATCCGTTTGACCTATGGCAGCGCCATCTAGCGGGCCAACCATAGCGCCATCTGGTTTCCCCCTATATACATATATATATTAAATAATTTCTGAGGGCGCAGTCTTGGAGACCCATTCGAGGTCTGTTAAAATAATTCCTGAATTTTGTCCATAAAAGTTTTACCAACTTACGTTTTTATTTATTGTGAATGGCCTCCTTCGAAGTACTCTCCTTGTAGTGGAACGCGAAATTGAAGTGTCACCCATCCACCAGGGTCAGCCCAGTTTGCAGGTGAATATAAATTTAAGTTAGTGTTTTGTTTATGTATTTTGTAATATTTGTAATGTTTGTGAATTATCTAAAGTTTTGTATTTATTTTTATGTTTCATGTACGGAGAGGGCGGCGCAACGAACGGAGACAGCATCTTTACTGCCGGGATCAGAGAGAAAATTGCTGGCCACTATACGTCGCGGTCGACAACCAAAGAGCAACAGAAGATCCTGAAACCGAGTTGTTGAGTCGTGCTTCTAAAAACTGAAAAAATAAGAATTTGTAATGTTTCTACAACAATGACGTCATAGAAAGTTTAATCATGTTGTAAATGTTCATTCCTGTCTTGTCAAGGCTCATGTTCACGTCTGTATGTAGTACATATGAAGATAATAAACTAGTGTATACTACAAAAGTTTAAATACCTGTTCCGAGAATTTATTTATGAAGAATTATATTAAGTAAGAAGTATTACTGATTGATTTGACAAGATTATTAATTTTTGACAACGTTCATTGCGAGTTTGAGTCTTAAAAGTTTATTCATTGTGGTTTTAATATTCATTAAAGCAGATAACTTGCATTAATATAATTTCTGAGAAGAAACATACGACATCTAAATTGAAAAAAGTTTGCGAAAACCAATTGGACTGAGTGACGTAATTCTGCGCATACGACTCAAATGATGATGTTTTAATTACAGTTTCGTTCAAGAACCATTCAGAGACAACTTTAAAAAGAATTTAAATAATTTTGAAGTGTTTTGTAACTGACGTAGGTGACGAAGTCTGCACATGGTCATATGTCAAAAGAAAATCATTTATAGAAAACTTACGTCGTTACACTACATCCCCCACATTTGATACATTGCTCCCAACGCCGTTTCCACTCCCGGAAGCAGTCTTGATACGCCTCTTGTTGGACCGCGCGAAGAGGCGTCTGCCAATTTTCTGATATCATGTCTATCGTTCCAAATATTCGTCCTTTCACTGCGGTTTTCAAGTTTGGAAATAAAAAAAGTCCACAGGGGCCAGGTCTGAAGAGTACGGTGGATGTGGCAGCACAATGTTTTTTTTTTTTTTTTTTTTAATAGTCACCCACCAACAGGAAAGAAGACCGCTTCCTTCCCATTTTTTGTCGCAGGCCGTCCGACACGTCACGATAGTAACGTCGATTAGCAGTTTGTCCCTGTGGTACGAATTCATGATAAACCAATCCTCCAAAGTCAAAGAAAACTATTAGCATTTCTTTGACTTTTGACCTGACCAGATGAGCTTTTTTGGTCATGGAGAACCTTTCCCGACCCAGTGTGAAGACTGAAACTTGGTCTCAACATCACAACCGTATACCCATGTCTCATCACCAGTTATGTTTCTTTTAAGGATCATCACATTCTCATCTGCGCGATCCACGAGCTCTTCACATATTTCGAGGCGAAGGTCTTTCTGGTCTTGACTCAAGATCCGTAGGACAAACTTGGCAGCAATACGATGCATTCCAAGATACTGTGTCAGGATTTTATGACATGATCCAACTGAAATGTTACATTCTTCTGAAATCTCTCGGACAGTCAGTCTTTGATATTTCGTTGACGTTCCGGGTTCCGGACATGAACGTCGTCGGTGAATGTGGAGGGCGTCCTGAACAAGGGTTATCTGTAAAATCAGTCCCCCCCATTTTCAAACCGTGTGAACCATTCGTAACACCGAATACGGCTGAAGAACTCATCACCGTAGGCTTTCTGCGTCACTTGGTGTGTCTCTTTAAAGATTTTCCTGAGTTTCACGCAAAATTTAATGCAGACACGTATTCCTCTAGCTCTGCCATCTCAAAATTAGTAAATTGTGCGACACAACGTTCTACTCAATACAACATTGAACAACAACTAACCAATATACAACAATGAAATTTCCGGCAGATACACATTAAACACAGGCGTCTGCAGAGATACCAACCGCATTTCGCTTCAACACACCACTGGTATGATATTACAAATGCTTCGAAATGTTTTGAACAGACCTCCTACATCAATCCGATCAATAGTATATGGTGACCATGCCAGATTGCCTTGTTGATATTCCTCAACCCACAAACATCATTTTAACTAAATCATAATGAACTTTCAGTGATGTTACACTCCTGGAAATTGAAATAAGAACACCGTGAATTCATTGTCCCAGGAAGGGGAAACTTTATTGACACATTCCTGGGGTCAGATACATCACATGAGCACACTGACAGAACCACAGGCACATAGACACAGGCAACAGAGCATGCAAAAATGTCGGCACTAGTACAGTGTATATCCACCTTTCGCAGCAATGCAGGCTGCTATTCTCCCATGGAGACGATCGTAGAGATGCTGGATGCAGTCCTGTGGAACGGCTTGCCATTCCATTTCCACCTGGCGCCTCAGTTGGACCAGCGTTCGTGCTGGACGTGCAGAGCGCGTGAGTCGACGCTTCATCCAGCCCCAAACATGCTCAATGGGGGACAGATCAGGAGATCTTGCTGGCCAGGGTAGTTGACTTACACCTTCTAGAGCACGTTGGGTGGCACGGGATACATGCGGACGTGCATTGTCCTGTTGGAACAGCAAGTCCCCTTGCCGGTCTAGGAATGGTAGAACGATGGGTTCGATGACGGTTTGGATGTACCGTGCACTATTCAGTGTCCCCTCGACGATCACCAGTGGCGTACGGCCAGTGTAGGAGATCGCTCCCCACACCATGATGGCGGGTGTTGGCCCTGTGTGCCTCGGTCGTATGCAGTCCTGATTGTGGCGCTCACCTGGACGGCGCCAAACACGCATACGACCATCATTGGCACCAAGGCAGAAGCGACTCTCATCGCTGAAGACGACACGTCTCCATTCGTCCCTCCATTCACGCCTGTCGCGACGCCACTGGAGGCGGGCTGCACGATGTTGGGGCGTGAGCGGAAGACGGCCTAACGGTGTGCGGGACCGTAGCCCAGCTTCATGGAGACGGTTGCGAATGGTCCTCGCCGATACCCCAGGGGCAACAGTGTCCCTAATTTGCTGGGAAGTGGCGGTGCGGTCCCCTACGGCACTGCGCAGGATCCTACGGTCTTGGCGTGCATCCGTGCGTCGCTGCGGTCCGGTCCCAGGTCGACGGGCACGTGCACCTTCCGCCGACCACTGGCGACAACATCGATGTACTGTGGAGACCTCACACCCCACGTGTTGAGCAAATCGGCGGTACGTCCACCCGGCCTCCCGCATGCCCACTATACGCCCTCGCTCAAAGTCCGTCAACTGCACATACGGTTCACGTCCACGCTGTCGCGGCATGCTACCAGTGTTAAAGACTGCGATGGAGCTCCGTATGCCACGGCAAACTGGCTGACACTGACGGCGGCGGTGCACAAATGCTGCGCAGCTAGCGCCATTCGACGGCCAACACCGCGGTTCCTGGTGTGTCCGCTGTGCCGTGCGTGTGATCATTGCTTGTACAGCCCTCTCGCAGTGTCCGGAGCAAGTGTGGTGGGTCTGACACACCGGTGTCAATGTGTTCTTTTTTCCATTTCCAGGAGTGTACTAAGTTGTACACGGTAAAAATTAAATAAACAGGGACTCAAATGAAAATTATTCGTAATGAATTGAGGTTCTGCATTGTTAAGCAAATAGTTTTGACTGATTACTGCAATTTAATAATTTTAAATTTTACATTTTTCCACTTTTTTGCTTTTCTATACATTTGTGAACTTTAATATTCAAATCTAATGTCAGCATTATATTTTATCATATTAAAGTGTTATTTTGGTGGGGTATTAAGGGTACAGTACCGTTACATAGTATCGATCATACACTCTCCGCAGCGATCATAAACTAAAGCAAAGACTGCAATGCAGTCAACAATGTGTGAGTGGGTAATCCAGAGTCGAGTGCTGGAGTCAGTGTTTGGCAGTCAGGTGTGCGAGACGCTAGAGACGGTTGTTCAGTAACGAGGCCGGAGATGAGTGGCAGAATATAGGCGTAATGGCACACAGTATTTGATTTCTGTTGAGTGTTTATAAATGTTGGTTTACAAAAGGGTGTTTTAATTAGTTAAATCGAGTATTTGAAAAAGGAGATGTTATCATTTAGTAGTTTTCCATAGATTTCACAAGAACAGAAAGGCATGACAGTGAGTTTCATGGATAGTAGCTACCACTTATTATGCTAAATTAATTAAACATAACTTCATCTTCAGCGTATGCGAATAATAAAGTTCGGTGCGAAACTGGACGGAGGTTACAGGGTGTACAACCCATCATCAGTGGCATGTAGCATGTATTTCTATGTCAGTGATATGAGTATTAATCATAGCCTTTATTATTATTATTCACGTTTGGGCCCTACTGGACCACGCGAAGTACAATCACGGGGCATTCAGTTATTTTCTTTTAGACTTTCTCTCTGCCCAGATTGTTTTCATTCTCTCGGAATGAGCTCTTTTCCTTTCATCAGACCATGTGGTTCCAGTTTTCTTTGGTTTTTCAGCATGACCAACTACCCAGTCATGAATTTTTTGCCTAAATAATTTTCTGTCTTGAATTTCATCTTGTTTTATATCTGCCTCTTTCATGTCCTCTTTTATAGCAGCAATCCATTTTATTGTCTCAAATTTAGCTTTACTTCGATTTTCGTAGAATTCCACTACTTGTTTAGTTAGTCTGGTAGCATCCATTCTTTTAATATGCCCATAAAATTTTAATCTGCGTTTTTTCATATCCGAATATATGCTGGTGTATTGTTGAATTTCACTATTTGCTCTTAGCCTGTATGTTCCTTCTTCAGTATATTTTGGACCTAGAATTTTTCTGATTACTTTTCTTTCTCTTTTTTGGATTTCTTGAATGTCCTTTTTTCTGTTTAAAATTAGCGTTTCAGCCCCATAAAGGCACTCTGGTTTTATGACCGTGTTGTAATGTCTCAATTTAGAGTACCTCGAGAGACATTTTTTGTTGTAGATGTCTTTTGTAAGTCTAAAATCTGTCTCCATCTTTTGACAACGAATTTCATTTCCAATTTTTTCTAGACCAGTCTCTGAGATTGTTTCACCTAAATATTTGAATTGCGAAACTCTTTTGATTTTTCCATACTTAGTTTCCAAAAGTTTGGGTGCCAGTTTGTTGCTAGTCATTTACTGTGTTTTTTCAAATGAGATTTGGAGACCTACTCTTTCTGCTGTTTCTTTAAGAATTTCTATTTGTTTCTGAGCAATTTGGATGTCCTGTGTTAGAATAACCAAGTCGTCTGCAAAGGCCAAACAGTCTATTCGAATATTTGTTCGTCCTAATTTCACTGGTTGGTCAATTTTGAACTCCAATTTTCGTTCGCGCCACACTTGTATTACTTTTTCTAGAACGCAGTTAAATATCCTTTGTGATATTCAAATTAATGTTCATCTCGTCGTACACAAGCTATCGTGTATGTTACTGCTGTCAAATCTTAAACGGTGACATTTCTGGGTCATATTGGACACAGCTGCCACATAAAACACACATACAGAAACTGAAGTAATTGTGATCACTGTTCTTAAGAGTATCATTGACTGGTTTCCTGCGAATGGTCTCACTATCAATTTTAAAAAGACACAACGTATTCAGTTTTGCACATCTAGGGGTACTACACCAGTTACAAGTGCAACAAATGGTAAGTAAATAACAAATAGGATGGAAACTTCAAAAGTCTTAGGTATACAGATTGATGAGAATTTAAACTAGAAACAACACACTTTGGAACTTCTGAAGCAACATAGTTCTGCCACGTTTGTACTTAGAATCAATGCAAATCTTATCGAGAGTTGAATACGTAAGTTGACGTACTTTGCGTATTTTCATTGAGTAGTGACATATGGAATAATGTCCTGGAGTAACTCATCTTCAAGAAAGAAAGTCTTCATTGCCCAAAAACGTGCTCAAAAAATGATATGTGGTGCTTACCCATCTGTTTAAGGAGTTGGACATTCTGACTACTGCTTCACAGCGAATTTATTCCCTCATGCAGTTTTTGTAAATAATCCAGTACACTTCAAAAGTAACAATGATGTACATAATTCAAATATCAGAAAGAAAAATGACATCCATTACTCCATATTAAGGTTGTCTTTAGTACAGAATGGGGTGCACAGTGCTGCGACAAAAGGTTTTGGTAATTCCGTTGGGGATGTAAAGTGTCTGACAGATAGCAGAGTAAAATTTCGAAATAAAAAGCTTGTCTTTAACAGATGATTCTGTTCTGTAGAAGAAGTCTATTACTGTTATATGTGTGTAGTGGGTAGTAATTACTAAATTACATGTGTAGATTCTTAAAGAAAAGGAAACAGCAGCTTTATACATTTTCAGCATGTAGCCATTTTTAAGAACTAGGTTGTGTTGAGTATGTAAAATGACCTGTTTCACAGCATTACGATTTACGGTGCAAATGATCCACGGAACATGAAACTAAGTAACTAGCTAACGTAATCACGACCATGGAATGGAACATTCTGTGACAGCTGAGTCCAATGTGACCAGAAAATCATCCTAGAAGATTTTGCAGCAGTAACTTACCGTCAACTTGTGTCCGTAATTTGAACACCGATTTGTAGATCATAATCAATAATTTATAAGTAATACTCACCTCATAGATGCAGTGATACATAATATGTGCCACTGACGATGGGTTCTAGACCCGAATACCGGTTTGTGTGTTAAATATTTTAACACTAGCAATATCAACACATTTTCGGTAACCTGTAATACCAAGGGGGAGGGTTACTTTGCTCCCACCACAAAAAAACACTAAAAAGGAAAGCAAATTTCGTTACATATTGAGGCGTAGCGCCGTATACCGACCCTGCCTTGGAGGCGGTTAAGTGGGAGATGTGTCTCAGAGCTGGATAGCGACAGATGGTGATGCGAGACTGGACGCGCACGTAGTTTATGTATCAGTCGATGAGGACAATATTGGATAGGGAACTGATTTAGTTTCGATTGTGCCCACTAGAGTGCACTAAAGTAATGTTTTTCGTAAACTGTTCTAGTATTTTCGAAAAGTGTTATTATGTCTTTTTGTGTATGTAAAATGTTATAAATGTGTTTTAGCAGTATGAATGATGCGTGAGTGTGGTTTAAGGTTAATATGAAGATAATTGTTTAACGAGTTATGTAGTGGGATTTAGTGTGGGAACATTTCGAAGAAGTATGGATATGGACAAAGGGGATTTTTGTAGAATAGATTTGGAAAGTAATTTGATGGTAAAGGGAAAGTTAATTCAGGTATAAATAACAATAGTAAATGGCTTTATGCATAAACAAAACTTCAGCGTATTAGATAATTACGTCGGTAAAAAGTGCAGTCGTGAGTTTTACTATTTTGCGATTGGTTATTGATGAAAAGCGCGGAATGACGAGGGAGAATGTTGTTTTGCTATTGGCTGTTGAGTTTAGAGTATTCTAGAGAGGAGTCGGAGCCTAGCCATGAAACAGTTCGGACGTGTGTAGTAGTAGTTCCGATGGAAATGATAAGTTGCCGGATCTAGCAATGTTTCATACATCAAAAGTTTTGTAAAGTGACGGCATAATTATTCCGATGGGTGTGTAGAAATTTCGGAATTTTTAAGTGAATTTTGTGACAAGAATCGAATTTTGTAGCTATTACGTTTTCGAGAAATGCAACACCATAAACTTGCTAACGTGAGTGAAAGGGATAGTGAGTGACTGCGTTAAGACTAGCACGGGCTTGGCAGTGATACTTGTTCACCTAAGTTTCAGAATATATTAATTAAGGACAAAATTTCCAACCTTGCACTTCGTTTGAAAACTTTCTCCCGAAACGTGGAATAGTGACTTTAATTGCAACCTGGTTCACGTCGAAGTACAGTAGGTTTTCCTACTGATGAACTGCTGAGACAATGTTCACAGGTAGGTGCAAGTTCGTCGTAAAGGGACGGAAAGAACCGCGCCGCCGCAGTGTGTTTACGTTTATTAAAAACTACTTTTCAAATAGTTAATGATGTATAAGCAGGGTAACAAACATGAAAATATATTTTAGCACAATCTTAGCAACGATTAGTAACACCAATACGTTTTGCGTAATGTTTACACCGAATGAAGGGGTGGGTACTCTATGACCAGCACAAATATTTTTTAAAAGTACGAATTTGGTTAACTGTCGCTAATTTTCGTTCGCGACATGCTTTTTAAAGTTATATATCTGCATGAGAAGGGTCCTGAACCTGAACATACGCATATGAAAGTTGTAGCGGGAAGTCACTTTCACTACTAAGACATACATTTGTGGCCGGCCGCGGTGGCTGAGCGGTTCTAGGCGCTTCAGTCCGGAACAGCGCGACTGCTACGGTCGCAGGTTCGAATCCTGCCTCGGGTATAGATGTATGTGATGTACAAAAATGTGTGTGAAATCTTATGGGACTTAACTGCTAAGGTCATCAGTCCCTAAGCTTACACACTACTTAACCTAAATTATCCTAAGGACAAACACACACACCCGTGCCCGAGAGAGGACTCGAACCCTTTCCGGGATCAACCGCACAGTGATGTGTGTGATGTCCTTAGGTTGTTAGGTTTAAGTAGTTGTAAGTTCTAGGGGAGTGATGACCTCAGATGTTAAGTCCCACAGTGCTCAGAGCCATTTGAACCATTTGAACATTTGTGGGCCAAGTTCTACTGAAAAATTTAAAATAGTTATGGAAAATGGAAAAGAAATCCAGTGCTTCTTGCACCGCTGTACTAGGCAAGGTCCTAATGGAGGTGGTTTGCCGTTGCTTTCCTCGAGCGTAATGAGGATGAATGACGACGACGACGACGCCGCAACAACACACAGTCATCTCGGGGCAGGTGAAAATCGCTCACCCCGCCGGTAATCGAACCTGAGACCTCGCGCGCGGAAAGCGAGAACGCTACCGCGAGACCACGTGCTGCAGACGAAGTAGTTATGGAAACCGAAATCATTAACAACACTAATTTGTTTCAGATTTCCTAAATACGAAACGCCTCACTAGATTACGATATTTACGAATATTTGTTGTGATGAGGCTTAATATTTTATGTTTGGTTGGTATGAAACCTGTCAAAGATATTTAGTATACATCAAGTCATGGAACAAACAACATCATAAGTTTTCATCGTGTTAACAATGTCGAATTTTGTACCATAAAGTGATGATTTGCGGAAAGCATTAATTTTTTGTTTTCATTTGAAAAAAAGTGCTGCAGAGTCGCATCTAATGCTTGTCGAGGCATATGGTGATCATGCTCTATCAGAAGCAACATGCAAAAGATGGTTTCAAAAGTTCAGAAATAGTGATTTTGATGTAAGAAATGAAGAACGTGGAAGTTCGAAGACGCCAAATTGTAAGCAATATTGGATGAAGATGATACTTTGAGTCAGAAGCAAATGGCAGCAATGCTAAATGTTGCACAACAAACAATTTCTGACCGTTTGAAAGCAATGGGAAAGATCCAAAAGTGTGAAAAATGGGTGCCACATGAATTGAATGAAAGACAGATAGAAAACCGAAAAACCATTTGTCAAATTTTGCTTCAAAGACATGAAAGAAATTCAATTTTGCATCGAACTGTTACTGGCGATGAAAAAGAGGTTTATTTTTAGAATTCTAAACGGGAAAAATCATGGTTTAATCCGGGACAACCATCAACATCGACTGCAAAACCAGATCGATTCGGCAAGAAGACAATGCTCTGTATTTGGTGGGATCAGAAAGGTGTGGTGTATCGTGTGCTTCTGAAACCCGGTGAAACTGTGAATACTAATCACTACAAACAACAAATGACCAATTTTAACTATGCATTGACCGAAAAAAGACCAGAATGGGCCACAAGACGTGGTAAAGTAATTTTTTTTGCATAACAATGCATCTGCACACAAAGCAAAGCTGGTTCAGGATACAATCAAAACACTTGGCTGGGAGCTGCTACCCCACCCGCCGTATTCACCAGACTTGGTCCCTTCCGACTACTATTTGTTTTCATCAATGGGACACGCATTGGCTGAGGAACACTTCGATTCCTACGAAGAAGTCGAAAATTCGGTGTCTGATTGGTTTGCTTCAAAAGACGAACATTTTGTAACCCCTCACATATTCCTCGTTAAAGCCTGTGCTATGGTAAGTGAGCGGGATTCACCGTATGAGAAAGGATTTTCGTATAGTTATCGACCGCGTGAACCTGAATGGTGGCAAATCAGACTTACATCCACTCTGTAATAACAATGATCCGTCAAGTAAGTTCGAAATGCAATTACACGTCAGGATGGACCTAAAGCAACCCAGAAGATGCTACCAATTAGATAATAATTCGGTCGCCAGCCTAATTAGGCATTAACTGAGTTTCTGCCCTATACAAGTTGGTATATATTCATGCAAAACAACAAGTTGTAACACTGCATAATATTGTCGAATTTTAGAACCAGAAAATCTATTGAACTAATAGTATCACGTTCTGTACTAATATGGATGAATACATAACACTACACTATAATGTGTACTACAAAACTTTATACTGTCTATTAATCTGATTAAAATCGGGCATAGGTTACCCTAGAAATTGCACTTTCGTGCCACACACAAAATGTCAATTTTGATAAAGATAAAATACTGATAAATTTTTACTTTTATATTAACTTTAACTTCTGTTGTTCAAACCAATTTAGAGCACTTCAGAATTCAAATAATGAGGGGGAACCCTGAAACTGCTATGATCGCTGTATTAAAAAAATTGATTACTGAGTTTATCATGCGTTCAAGATTTCCAGTATATAAGTTACTACTCTTTTCATCTTATTTAGTGCTCATTTAAATGCCTTTAAATCTGTCTCGAAATAATAAACTTTATTACTATATCAATACTAAAGTTATCTTTCAACTTCGTTACACCTTCGTTATTCATTTACTGGTTCATTAATAAAACCTTTCTTTAAACACCATTGTAAAATAGCTAGTTCTGCTAGTATCGATGCGGCGGTTGGCGGACGGCGAGATGGCGAGTCACAGAGCACAGATACAACCACAGCTATGGCTCTTGATGTATCGGCACTTTAATTCTTCTTAGCGTCGCAATACTTTTCCATTTAGTGCCTATGGAATTTTGCCATGCAGTGTGGGCGTTGGAACGGCATACCCGAGGCTCAGTGAGGCTATGTCTTCCAGGAGAGCCTCCTCGCTCCTTAAGGTGTTGCTCAAACCAATGCCAAACTCCAACTACTACAGTGCCCGTTGTGACGTGCAGTGCCCGCGCGCATTTTCCCGCGTTCGCCTGCCATCGACCTTTTACCGCTCCCTGACAGACCGGGTATTCACCGGAGGTTTTGAATTCTACATATCCTAACACATTGCCTACGTATTGACCAGACGCACAGTTACAATTTTAAACATCTTACAACAGTTTCAACATTTGTTACATTTCAATTCTATTACAATATTGCTTGATATTTGACAGAAACATTAATATTCACATTGAAACTTATTTACAGTTTTCCTAACATAATGGCATGAAACAAAAAAAGAAATGAAATCAGAACATCAATTACACAAGTTTATCGAAAAATCAGAAGAAAAGACCTACTGATATGTACAGTAGTATAGAGTCGTTGTTGTTACAATTTCTATTGGCTTGGTGTCCACAAATTGCCAGAAAGGTGGTCAAAATCTATAGAAAGCAATAGTCAGTACTTTGAATAAAATGTTTTTACTTTTCAATTCAAAATTAGTGTTTCATTTTCACAAAAAAAGACGCTCATTTGATACCGGTACACCTGGTAGTAAATAAAAAAAAGTGAAATTAGCAACTTTGGCTGGTTTTCCGCTGTGCTGATCGACGATGATGTATTGAAAAGAAGGGCACTTTTACAGGACGTCCTTTAACCCTTTCGTGGGCAAAATTATTGAGCAGTTTTTTTTAATGAATGGAGAGCAGGTAGTAGTTAACAGATGGGTATATTTATCACACAGAATGTCAAATTTGCTCCAACTGTGAAAGTGAGGTCACACAACAAGGTGGGAAGTATTCTTCCCACTGCCCTTCCTTGGACTTCAATGACAAAAACAACTTTTTCAATATATTTCATATTTATTTGATAAATTTACTTCTCTTGTTACAATGATTGTTCACAATTACTTTCCATGAAATTTTCTGAAACATGGGTCTATACAAAGTGGTTTTTGACAATATGTACAAACACACCGAGTGCTCTCTTCCGCAGCTTTGGTACTACAATGACGGCACGTCCAGTAGGTTTCTCCTAAAATGGGTTATTGCTCCACTACAGCCACATGACGAATATCTTCAGGTACTTTACCCCTTTTTGCCAGAAAGACAGGTTTTTGTCCACGCCTTTTTTGGGATGAGAAGCCAGCGATCAATTGTCTGGCTAGATGGATCCTTTATGTGAGCTGACCATGCTGTCCACTTTCTCTTTTACTTATTTTCCACAGGATAAAACTGTTCACTGCAGCAATGTCCACCAGTAAATAAAATATTCTGTGTCACCATTTTACAGAACGTTTGCCAATAGCATACCTTTCTCGTAATTGATCAAACTTATCGACACCACCCATTATTTTGCTGTATTCTGCCACAACTTCAGGACAAGAAATTTCTGTACTAGTACCATCTTTGTTTTTCCTTTTCTCCATTTCACTGCAGAAATGGCTCCTTTTGTTTTGAACTGGAATTCTCCTCGTTCCAATTTTACGTTTTCCTTCATAAATTTGGGTAAATCAAAAGTATTTACCTTATACTATAGCTTTGAGGAAAAAAAATCACAAAATGTCACGCAAACAGCACTGAAAGGCTCCTCTACAGGGCAACACTCAGCTATGCAACGCCTCTGCGCGAAGGTACAGCAAAAAGGGCGGGAACTTTCGATTGGATAGCAGTACCCTATAGTGTTCACTAGGTGGTAGCACCATACAGAGGTGGGAACTGTGAATCCCACAGGACTAGGAGCGAGTTCATTGTAGTGAGAAGCATGTTTCCCACGGCTCACGAAAGGGTTAAGAAGACGGAGTTAATGTCACTATTGTGCAAACTACCGAGCAAACTGACATCGTTAACCATCCGCAGAGACTAGAAGTCCTTTCCCGTGTCCTCACAATAAGGCCCCCCGGGGCGGCAGCGTTCTGAAGACGCTCCATTGTTTCGACGGGCCGCAGGTGGGACCGCGCTGAGCGAGCGACTAGAGACGGTGCTGCGGCACGTAACGCCCATCAAAGGGCGCCGCTAGCGGGTCAGAGCGGCCAGCCAGTATATTTTCGCAGCTTTAAGGCGGCGCCGGCGCCGCGACGCGCCGCAGGGCGCTGCCATAACCGTAATTTATGCGGGCATAAAGGCGGCCTTTCGGTGGCGGTTTAACAGCTGCCAGCCGTATACAGCTGTTACGGCGGACGCCCCCGCCGGGGATATCGCCCGGCGTCTGGCTAACCCCAACCCCTATAACCGCCGATAAAACTGCGACGCCGAGGGAAGGTTCCTGCAGTGACAGCTTCGCTGGGTATCGACCACATATGCGGCTGCTTTAACGCCAGCTGGAGCAAATCCCTTCAGAGATTAACGGAGCTGCAGGATGTTCTTCGGACCAGTTATCGTTCCTCACTTCACTCTTCAGTGGACGAACCAGCACTCGGAAATTCCATCTCTCGCAAGGAGAGGTAACCCAGCGGTGCAATCGACTTTTTGAACTACCTATGCGATGATGTTGGTTAAGATCCCAGGTACCACACACTGCACCCATTCGTCGTGGTGGGCCCACATTTGCGAGTAATTTGACGAGAAAAAGTCGGAATTTTCTGTGTCATTAAGTTGCATGAAGAAAGGGGTGTTTGATAGTCTGGTTACGTGGTAAAACATAGATAGGATGAAAACTAAATGTGCAGGAGGCCGTGGATTCGAATCTTCTCTGATACAGTGTCTTTTTATTTTATTTTTTTATTTAAATCTTTATCGAAATGACTTTGACCATCATGTAATTCTTCAGTTCCATTCCTTTATCACATTATTTTAATCACAGTATGAACTTTTTCATTTCTTCTTTATATCATTCTTTTTCCAGTCGGAATTATTGTGAACGTGAATTCAAGTATATTTATCTGTTATTATATTCAGTTATTTGAGAATTTCGATCTATCACTTAAAAAACAAAGCACGAAAAATTCTACTCATTTTGGTGCAGTGTCGTGAAAAATGTATTTTTGGTACCAGATGTGCAATTTCTTTTTTCACAGCAGTCGTCATACAGACATATATAACATAAGCTAAATATGTACTGAGCTACGGACAAAATAACACAGCTAAAAATTTGAGTGAAAGACGGATTTTTAAGTAAAATGAAATTCCAGCAAAATGAGAAATAGATACAATGAACAAAAACAGGGTGATACAACAAAAGAAATTAAATCGAAAATAATATATAAAATTAATAAAATATACGTGAACAAAGATATCATGAAGTGAAAGAGTGATACAAAGAAAGAATGAAACAAAAATAGAAGGTTCATATGGTGATCTGAATAATGTGACAAAGGAATGGAATTAAAAAATTACATTTAAATCGATTAATTGAAAAAAATACGATCAATGTCGTTTGGATAAAGAAAAAAAACTTACTGCATCTGATTGGATTGGAATCCACGCCTTTATGCAAGTGACACTGTTATCATTGTCAGCTACTCACGTCGTGCAACATCTCTCTGCTCTCCAAGTGTGTAACGTTATACATTGAGTATACGGGATGTATGTTACTAAATGCCGAAAACTGACGCGGGTACCAGCACACTGTCTAATCAAAACTATCAGGACACCCCAAGTAGTGCGGAACTAACCAGTAGGTGTAACGTAAGGCAGACACGATGGTATAAAAGGAGACGGCGAGTATCGTGTTCACAGTAGAGAAGCAATAACAGCGAAATGGGTCACTCAGAAGAACTCAGTGACTTCTTTGAATGAGGACTAGTCACTGGGTGTCACCTTACAAGGGAAACCCCCTCCCCCGCAGATTTAGTGCTAAGACGGCCCAGTCGCCAGTCTGTTAAAACTGAACACAGGTCAAGCATAAAACAGGAAGAAGGTGTACTAAAAACCAAACGCCTCCCGAACAGGCCACGAATGCCGAACGGTACCGACCGGCCGCCGTGTCACCCTCAGTTCACATGCGTCACTGCATTCGGATATGGAGGGGCAAGTGGTCAGCACACCGCTCTCCCGGCCTTATGTCAGTTTACGAGACTGGAGCAGCTACTTCTCAATCAAGTAGCTCCTCACTCTGCCTCACAAGAGTTGAGTGCAAGAAGTGCTGGACTGTGAAAAAAATCTGAATATAAATAGTACAAACAGTGCAATATAGAGGAGACAGGAAAACAAGGGGCGTCGTCGTTAAGTGGATACGGCGTTGAACTGCCAAGCTGGCAAGCCATGTTGAAACTTCCTTCGTGCCATTTCCTTTCTTTCCTTTTACTTATTCAAAATTGTGTCTGTGTCGTGGTATAACGTCCGTTTGCAATAGCGAGTTGTAAGTTAGGAGCCTATAATGACAGTTGATTCTGCACAACTACTCTATCATAGCAGCCAAAAGGAAGTGGCTTTCGAATGGGAACCGCAAACGTTTGATGAGAAGGCGACAAGTCAACCGAATCCTCCACCGGAAAACACGTCTGGTGTGTCATACACGGCATTAGTGACAGTACGCACGTCATATGATAGGAATCTCTTATCGACGCATCTAATTTGTACAATTGGTAAGTGAATGAGATATGTCTCCTTGCCTGACATAGGTGTTCGCATGAATGTGAATGTGATCATACCCAAGCAAATGATTGAACCATTATAGTTTGTCACATAAGCTGCAACAAACGAATCACACACTTTCTCTTTGCTCTGTCGAAACATGTTTTTTGAAGTTTATGAGTTGCGTCCCGTTCTGGGAGTTTTGACTCTTGAATTCCTCTGTTGTAACATAGTTCACAACAGTTTATTTCTTGTTTTCATTTCGGTGAGACTTTTATGTGGTATCTCGCCCGCTCTCAGTGTTCATGACATTTATTTGCGACGGTAACGTACTCTTACCATAGAACTCATTTTCTATAACCAATGTATGGTACGACATATGCCAAGACTGCAGAAAGAGAACAAACATTTCCATGGTCGGACGGACAGTTCATAGTGATGTGAAAAAATAAATAAAGGGCACCAGTAAGTTTTGAATACGACTCGCTCGCTTGGCAGCCCAACATTATGACCACATACACACCACATACTCACCACATACTCACAACGCCGTTGTTGTTTCTACACGCATGCTCATAAATTAAGGATAATGCTGATACATGGCGAAACAACGCTCTGGTGGGCGGTTTGCTGGTTTACATCATCTCGGGGTATGACCATGCGGTGCATTTGACCTGCGGTCGTCGCACGGTGGCACTAGCAGCAGTCCACATACGCAGAGGGGTGTTGGTGCATGTCAGAGTACGCTGCAGCGAGTAAGTGTGCAGAGGTTTTCAGACGTGCTAATGGTGACTGTGTGTTGATAATGGCTCAAAGAACACATATTGATGACGTTATGAGGGGAAGTATACTAGGGCGACTGGAGGCTGGTCAAACACAGCAGGTCGTAGCACGGGCCCTCCGTGTGCCACAAAGTGTGATGTCAAGATTGTGGCAACGATTGCAGCAGACAGGAAACGTGCCCAGGCGCTACAGTACGGGATGTCCGCAGTGTACAACACCACAAGAAGACCGATATCATACCGTCAGTGCCAGCAGACATCCACGGAGTACTCCAGGTAGCTTTCTTCGGGACCTTACCGCAGCCACTGGAACAGTTGTCTCCAGACACACAAAGTACAGACGACTGAACAGACATGGTTTATTCCCCCAGAGACCTCCAGGGTGCATTCCACTAACTCCTGGCCACAGGAGCGCCCGTAAAGTCTGGTGTCAAGAACACAATACATGGTCATTGGAACAGTGGTCCCAGTTTATGCTCACGGACTGGTCCAGGTGTAGTCTGAACAGTGATTCTCTCCGGGTTTTCATCTGGCGTTAACCATGAACTAGATACCAACCCCTTAATGTCCTTGAATGGGACCTGTATGGAGGTCGTGGTTTGATAGTGTGGGGTGGGATTATGATTGGTGCACGTACACCTCTGCATGTCTTTGACAGAGAAACTGTAACATGTCAGGTGTATCGGGACATCATTTTGCACCAGTATATCCGCCTTTTCAGGGGTGCAGTGGGTCCCACCTTCTTCCTGGTGGATGATAACGCACGGCCCCACCGAGCTGCCACCGTGGAGGAGTACCTTGAAACAGAAGATATCAGGAGAATAGTGTGGCCTGCCAGTTCTCCAGACCTAAACCCCATCGAGCATGTCTGGGATGCTCTTGGTCGACGTATCGGTGCACGTCTTCAACCCCTGGGACACTTCAGGATCTCCGACAAGCACTGGTGCAAGAATGGGAGGCTATACCCCAGCAGCTGCTTGACCACCTGACACAGAGTATGCCAACTCATTGTGCGACCTGTGTACGTGTGCATGGTGATCATATCCCATATTGATGTCGGGGTAAGTCCGCAGGAAACAGTGACGTTTTGTAGCATATGTGTTTCGGGACGGTTTTCTCAACTAATCATCAATACCGTGGACTTACAGATCTGTGTCGTGTGTGTTCCCTATGTGCCTACGCTATTAGAACCAGTTTTGTTTAGTGCCACGTTGTGAGGCACCACATTCTGCAGTTATCCTTAATTAATGAGCATGAGTGTAGATTGCTCTTTATTGCACTTCTGGTTACTGCACTATTCATTGTTTCTATTTTGCCTTTTCTCCACAGTTCAATACACCTTCTGTCTATTTTCATGCTTGACCTGTGTTCAGTTTTTGACGGGGTATTCACTAGGCCATCTTACCACTAAATCAGAGGCGGGGGAGGGGGTGCGATGTAGTAACAGATCCATCAGAGACATTGCAATCCTTCTAAAGCTGCCGGAATCGACTGCTAGTGATGAGACTATTAAGAGGAAACGTGAAGGAACTACCGAAGCTAAACCCATATCAGGCACACCTCTTCCACAGACGGACAAGAACAGTCCAGTATTTCAGAGGGTGGTTCTAAAAGACCTCATGAAATCAGCAGAAGCAATCAGTCGTCAGTTCCAAAGTGCTACCGGCAGTCCAACTATCAGGATGACTGTGCACAAGAGAGATAAAGAATGCAGTACAGTGGCTGTGCAGATCCTCAAAAACCAGATTTCTCAGTAGTTAATGCTGTGCGACGCTCGCTGTACTGCGAGGATACATGGCAGTGGATGACTAGAAACGTGTGATTGGAAGTGCTGAATTACACTATACCACATGGCAATCCGGAGGACGAGTTTGGATTTGGCAAATGCTTGGAGAACGTTATCCGCCATCATGTATAGTGCCAACGGTGAAGTAGAGAGGAGATGGTCTTAAGGTATGGTGGTGTTTCTAGCGATTAGATTGTGGTCTCCTAAGTGTGCTTAATAAAGAAGGCTAAGTGCGGGCCGGCCACTGTGACCGAGCGGTTCTAGGTGCTTCAGTCCGGAACCGCGCTGCTGCTACGGTCGCAAGTTCGAATCCTGCCTCGGGCATGGATGTGTGTGATGTCCTTAGGTTAGTTAGGTTTAATTAATTCTAAGTCTAGGGGACTGATGACCTCAGATGTTAAGTCCCATATTGCTTGGAGCTAAGTGCTGAATGATGTGAACACACTTTAAAGCAATGCGTACCGCGTATGACAGAGAAACAGTTCAGAGATGATGATTGTATCAGCATGTAATGTACCCTGTTATAAAGCAACATCTTGTGAGGCAATGGTTTGCGGAGAAGAACATTACTGAAATTGACGGGCCGGTCCAGAGACCCAACCTGAATCTAATGGAATACCTTCAGGACGAGTTAGAAGTTGACTTCGCTCTAGACCCTGGAGTCCAATATTACTACCTTCTCTTATCCCAGCTCTTAAGGAAGAATACACTGTAATTACTCCAGAGATATCTAGGCAACTCTTTGGAAGTGTCTCCTGCAGAGTTCAAGCCATCATAACGACGAAAGGTGGGAACATTCCATTATTATTTCCTATAACAGGTGACATGATGCTTTTGAGCAGGTAGTACATGCGATAATAAAAGGAAAGCCTTTCCGGTAAACATGGATCTACAACCGAGTTTTTGGTAGATAAGATCGAAAGTGTGGCTCCGAGCCATCACTGACTTGAGCATGAAATATTGTGATAGTCAGTACAAATGGATTTGAGATGTAGACTTTTCTTTTAGGTCATTATCTAATACGTCACAAATTGCTCCCGGGCACTGTTTGGGGAATGTGGTAGATGCATACGTCAGCACATATTGCTGCTGATGCAAGATGGTATCTGATTCGCCGATATTGACCATAATGGATTAGATCGATCAGTGCCTGTGCCTAGCCCTCCATCCGACGTTAATATTAAAGTTGGCGTCGTCTCGGATCTTAAATGCACGAGACTCCCATTGATATTCACTCCTGGAAATGGAAAAAAGAACACATTGACACCGGTGTGTCAGACCCACCATACTTGCTCCGGACACTGCGAGAGGCCTGTACAAGCAATGATCACACGCACGGCACAGCAGACACACCAGGAACCGCGGTGTTGGCCGTCGAATGGCGCTAGCTGCGCAGCATTTGTGCACCGCCGCTTTCAGTGTCAGCCAGTTTGCCGTGGCATACGGAGCTCCATCGCAGTCTTTAACACTGATAGCATGCCGCGACAGCGTGGACGTGAACCGTATGTGCAGTTGACGGACTTTGAGCGAGGGCGCATAGTGGGCATGCGGGAGGCCGGGTGGACGTACCGCCGAATTGCTCAACACGTGGGGCGTGAGGTCTCCACAGTACATCGATGTTGTCGCCAGTGGTCGGCGGAAGGTGCACGTGCCCGTCGACCTGGGACCGGACCGCAGCGACGCACGGATGCACGCCAAGACCGTAGGATCCTACGCAGTGCCGTAGGGGACCGCACCGCCACTTCCCAGCAAATTAGGGACACTGTTGCTCCTGGGGTATCGGCGAGGACCATTCGCATTCGTCTCCATGAAGCTGCGCTACGGTCCCGCACACCGTTAGGCCGTCTTCCGCTCACGCCCCAGCATCGTGCAGCCCGCCTCCAGTGGTGTCGCGACAGGCGTGAATGGAGGGACGAATGGAGACGTGTCGTCTTCAGCGATGAGAGTCGCTTCTGCCTTGGTGCCAATGATGGTCATATGCGTGTTTGGCGCCGTGCAGGTGAGCGCCACAATCAGGACTGCATACGACCGAGGCACACAGGGCCAACACCCGGCATCATGGTGTGGGGAGCGATCTCCTACACTGGCCGTACACCACTGGTGATCGTCGAGGGGACACTGAATAGTGCACGGTACATCCAAACCGTCATCGAACCCATCGTTCTACCATTCCTAGACCGGCAAGGGAACTTGCTGTTCCAACAGGACAATGCACGTCCGCATGTATCCCGTGCCACCCAACGTGCTCTAGAAGGTGTAAGTCAACTACCCTGGCCAGCAAGATCTCCGCATCTGTCCCCCATTGAGCATGTTTGGGACTGGATGAAGCGTCGTCTC
This sequence comes from Schistocerca serialis cubense, assembly GCF_023864345.2. Lineage (NCBI taxonomy): Eukaryota > Metazoa > Arthropoda > Insecta > Orthoptera > Acrididae > Schistocerca > Schistocerca serialis. The sequence continues at coordinate 149,846,907 of NC_064641.1, forward strand.
ACGCGGTCTGCACGTCCAGCACGAACGCTGGTCCAACTGAGGCGCCAGGTGGAAATGGCATGGCAAGCCGTTCCACAGGACTACATCCAGCATCTCTACGATCGTCTCCATGGGAGAATAGCAGCCTGCATTGCTGCGAAAGGTGGATATACACTGTACTAGTGCCGACATTGTGCATGCTCTGTTGCCTGTGTCTACGTGCCTGTGGTTCTGTCAGTGTGATCATGTGATCTATCTGACCCCAAGAATGTGTCAATAAAGTTTCCCCTTCCTGGGACAATGAATTCACGGTGTTCTTATTTCAATTTCCAGGAGTGTAGATGAATAATTGTCGCAGTGAGCTGTACAGTCTTGTCAATATTAACAGGATGTTCAGAGGTGTTTGGAGGAATAAGAAATTCACTGCAGACGCTAGTGCAGCAATAACTCCACATGCTGGCCGAGCGGTTAGAGGCGCCATGTCACTGACTGTGCGGCCACTCCGGTCAGAGGTTCGAGTCCTCCCTCGGGCACGGGTGTATGTGTTGTTCTTAGCATAAGTTAGTTTAAGTAGTGCGTAAGTGTTGGGACCGATGACCTCAGTCGTTTGGTCCCTCAAAGATTCACACACATTGGAACATTTGAACCCCACAGGCGATGACGACATGTGGAACACCTACTTTGACAGGAACGAGTGTACAGGAAATCGTTACATGTAATGTGAACTTTAAAGCGAATTATATGGGAATTTACCGAAACGTTTACATTGCAAAATTTGAGATACAATTCTACTAATCCCGACCACACAGAGGTCAATGGCCGCACGTAACCACACAATCGCAATCAATTCGAAAGTGGCATCTTTGCAGACACTGTTTACTGAAACGATTTTGATTCCGTAGTTGTACAGTTTCACCGTGACAATTTACGCTTTTAAATTGTGATACATTCTTACACAGAGCGAATGGTGTAAACGCTTACGGTTGAAAGTACACGACACTAAAAGGGAAAATGTCGCAGTAAACTTATGTCCGCAAATCACTGTTTGAGAGATAATTGCGACTGTGTGGTTAGTGGTCACCATTTACTTGATTCTGAGTGTACGTCATCCCGATTAGGAAAAGATAATGTTACGTACAAGATTAAGAAAAGTTGTTGGGGTTACTTAGGCAGAAGTGCAGGTGTTCTGAATGAACACAACAGTTACATGACTTTACTCGTAGTTGAAGATGGTGTTCAAAGTTTCGTCGTTGTACGTCTGTGACCATCGCCGCAATGAGTTTTGATTCCATCCAAACACGCCTTGAACACTACGAAATTCTTTACAAGCACTGAAAAGTCTCTGCTCCAGTTCTTCACCCGTGTTAAACGGTGTGACGTGCACTACGTCTTTAAGGTGGAAATGCATGGGAATCAGATAAGGTGATCCTGGAGGCCACAGTACAGATCCTGCTCTCCCGATCCACATCTGGACATGTCGGGGCATTCCCCGTCGTCTGGTCGTAGCAGCGAAATGTTCCGGTGCTGCCTCATCCACGTACCGCATCCTCTGGCGTTGCTCTCAGGGAACATCCTCAAGCAATCTTGCAAGATGATGCCGCAGAAATCGAAATTAATTCATTTCATTGTGTTTGTGTCGTAACACGTACGGGCCATAAGACAATCATCGAGCACTCCTAAGCACAATTTCAATGAGAAACGTCGATGATATGGAGAATCATGGACAGCGTGGGGGTTGGAGGCTATATGACTCCAAGAGTGAGAATTGTGATAACTAAGCACATCACGTGTGTAGCGTGGGGGTTGGAGGCTATATGACTCCAAGAGTGAGAATTGTGATAACTAAACACACCATCACGTGTGTACACTGCTTCATCTGTAAATAAAACGATATTGTCAAACGTAGGTTGCCTGCGGCTTGTTGTTGTATCCGTCGACAGAACGTTAGGCTAAGACCAAAATCCACCACACTAAGACACTGAAATCGTTGCAGGTGGCCTGCGCACATTGTATCGTCAGGCACTATAAACACTACTGTTGCCCATCCCAAGAAATTTGTGTGGCAAGTCTACTTGTCGAGATTCCTGGAGAGTATCCGTTTGTTTCCAGTACCACTTCTTCAAGCTGGAATGGTTCACCATTCGTCTCTGTTTGGCTTGTTTACTTTTCTTATCGCGTCACGTGCCCGCGACGCCAAGCAGGTGGCTCTTAAGATTCGCGACTGGCAATGGTCACATTGTTTTGGTTCCGAGTGAACGTAATTTCACTGCACTCTTCAACAGCGTCATCCACGCTACAGTCTATAGCATCCCAGGCTATCTGTCTACACAGTCAAGCTGCGAAATGGTGAAGAGATCGAATTATTAGACTCATATTCTGGAGAGGCGTGGTTTTAGTCCCAACCAACCATGCTGCCACTTTTTCACATAGATTCTAGGATTATTTCCTGGATAGATAACAATATCACGCTCCATATTCCGTCTCATAATATTATTTTTGTTATTTGGTGGAAACTAAAATCGCCTTCTTTTAAGATTGTACACCAATGGAGCAGGTTGGCTGGGGAACAGGTTTCCTTTAGTGGAAAGCTGCCGAACATTGACTCAAGATCTTGGATTTATTGGCTCAAACTTTATTACAGTAAAAACTTTTATTCCCTGATACTCATAAGATACACATTGGTAAAACTTCAATGAATCACTAAATGTACCATACAGGACCAAGTCTCAGTAAAAGTAACATTAACATACAAAAAAAATGATACACTCAAAAGCGAACAATTTCGTTCAGTTCCTTATACATCAAACGAAATAAGGCCTTACAATATTAAAACAAATTTTAACGGGTCCTTGCCTGAAATATGAAGTTTTTTACAGGAAAATCTAAAGTATTCACCCGAAATTTTTCTCCTTAACAGATACCAATCTGTGACTGTGTAAGATCCGCGTTAACCACCTTTTTAGTAGTACATTAAAGGAGATAATAAAAAATGACATAGCTTCCAATCTAAAAATGATAATCTGGCATCAACAAACGACTATTTATCACTGGCAATTGCTTACAGTAACACTAAGAACAAAGCAGTAAAATACTCCCGAAAACTTAACCCCGGATAATTCGTGTACCACCGTACGCAGACATCCAGTGCAATTAAACATTCGTCATTTTGAGTTACAGCTCCTTGTGTTGGCCGTGTTTGCAGTTAAAGTTGTTGGATGTGACGTCCGCCAGTTATGCAAAACACTTTTCTTTCTCAGAACCCAAATATGTTTCGGCACCACTGCGCCATCATCAGTGAAGTGAAAAGTGTTTTACTGCGTTATTTTGGAAAACACTTGCTATACTTACGTGTGCATCACAACATTTCACCATGATGCGGAGAATGAAAGTGCTTGCCACACGAAATCGTTGGTATAAACGAATATAGGCGCGAAACATAGCGACAAACTAAATTACATTCTAGAAGATAGGTTAACTCCCAGCAAAAAACTTTCTCAACATCGTTTGGTTCCAGATAACAAGCTACCTGTAGTAATTAACGCACAAGTGATCCGGAAAATTCATGCACACCAAATGTAAAAGTATTTACAAAAAGAAACGATCTATTGTTTGAACTAAACATCAACATAATTTTATAATCATTTAACAAAAATGTTCACATTACAGAATAAATAAAAACGAAAACCCACTGATGAGGCACAGTTGTCCCGGAACATATTTGAGTACTGAGAAAAAACGGTGTTTTGCATAACTGGCGGACCTCACATCCATCAATTAAACATTACAGCACCGGAGGCAGTATATGCACCATCCCATCAGCTGGTCAAGAGCGGACAAATCCGCGGCAAGCCGATTGCAATTACAAAATAATCCCGTGCTGACGCGGAAAACTAGTGCACAGGGTATTATCAGCCTTCTACAACAAACAGAGAAGTGAAATTAGGTAACTCAAACAATATACACTTCAAAACGTGCGTCTAATTAGCAGTTGCAACGTGACAATCGCCAGAACACAGCAAGACAAAAACAGTTCTTTGAAAATGTCATACACTGATGTAACAAACCTAATGGGATTTCAAATGCACATATGAAGAAGGCGGTAGTATCGTGTGTACAAGGTATAAAACGGCAGTTCATTCGTGGATCTGTCATCAGCATGCGTGAGGAAAGCTTTCAGACATGATTATGGACACACGAACAGAATCCACGGATTCTGAAAGCAAAATGGTAGTTGGAGCTAGACCCATGGGATATTCCATTTCGGAAATCGCTAAGGGATTCAATCTTCCGAGATGCACAGTGCGAAGAGTGTTCTGAGAATACCACATTTCAGGCATTACCTCTCACCACGGACAACTCAGTGGCGGACGGTCTTCAATTAACGGCGGAGAACAGTGGCGTTTGCGTAGAGTTGTCAGTGCTAACAGACAAGCAACATTGCGTGAAATAACCACAGAGATCAATGTGGGATGTACGACGAAAGTATTCGTTAGGATGGTGTGGCTAAATCTGGCGTTAATTGGCTATGGCAGCAGACGACGACGCGAGTGCCTTTGCTAACAGCACGACATCGCTTCTAGCGCCTCTCCTAGGGTCGTAACCATTTTGGTTGGACCTTAGACGACAGAAAAACCATGGCCTGGTGAGATGTGTCCGGTTTCGGTTGGTAAGAGCTACTGGCAGGGATCGAGTGGGATGAAAACCCCATGAACCCATGGACCCTGGTTGTCAACAAGGCACTGTGCAAGCTGGTGTTGGCTCCATAATGGTGTGGGCTGCGTTTACGTGGAATGGACTGGGTCCTGTGGTCCAATTGAAGAGATCGTTGACCGTCATGGACTTCTTGTTCGCAAACAACGACTAAACTTTTATAGCTGACAATGAGCCATGCGCTTGGGCGAGTTGTTTCAAGAACATTCTGGACAGTCCTAGGGAATCATTGGTCCACCCAGATCGCCCGACATGAATTCCATCGAACATCTATGCACCATAACCGGGAGGTCAGTTCGTGCCCAAATACCTGCACAAGAAACACTGCCACAATTATCGACAGCTACAGAGAGAGCATAATATTTCCGCAGGGGATTTCAATGGCCTATTGATTCTATGCTGCGTCGAGATACTGCGTTACGTCGGGTAAGAGGAGGTTCGACACGGTATTAAGAGGTATCTCATGACTTTGTCACCTCATTATATACCTTCTTCCAGCTTGCCTTCCAAAGTGATATCTTCTTCTACTGTTTCTTATCATGGAGGTGTCTTCCGCCTATGAAACCATACGCGTTACGTTTCTTTTATTTATGAAGAATCCTCAGTGGCCTGTAACACATGTTTCTTGTAGTACGTATCTCCGACGATTGTCTGGATGGAGGCATATGCGACACTCATCGGTGAAGAGAACGTGATGCCAATCCTGAGCGGTCCATCCGCCATGTTGTTGGGCCCATCTTCACCGCGCTGCATAGCGTCGTCGTTGCAAAGATCTCGCCATAGACGTCGGGAGTGAAGTTGCGCTTCATGCAGCCTGTTGCGCAAAGTTTAAGTCACAACACGACGAAATGTGGCTACACGAAAAGCATTATTCAAAATGGTAGCGCTGCTGTCAGGGTTCCTCCGAGCCATAAACCGTAGGTAGCGGTCATCCATTGCAGTACTAGCCCTTGCGCGGCCTGAGAGAGGCACATCAGTATTTAGAGTATGTTACTATGTTACATTTTGTCATGTTTTTCTCTTGTTTTTCAGATTAGAAACAACTTCTGCAGCACAAATTTCGGGACGTTAATTTATCGTTTGGTGTTACTTACAATTTCCGCTGTAGTTAGTTCACATGTTTGGTCCTAGAGATGTGCTCCCACATCTCTTACCTACAGACTTCTGATCTGTCCGAATGTGTCTACTGATTCCTGTGTTCTCACTTAAAGTGGAATTTTGTTTTTCAAAACGACGAAAGTTTCAATTATAGTTTACTGATGATTAAATAGGCGATCGAGGTGATGCACAGCAAACAGGAGTCGCATTGGGCAGGACAGTGGTTCAGCCTCCGTCCAGGCATCACGCTTTATACTTTCTATCTATTCTTTCAATCATTTAAGGCAAATGCCAGTATAGTTCCCTAAGAAGCACAGTTTCCGATTACTTCCTCCATCCTTGCGGTAATCAAGTTTGTGCTACGTCTCTTGCAGGGGGTAGGAGGTCAAACGGACGGACTTGGAGCAGGAGAGGCACCACAGGACATTTTAATTTCCACTGCCTATACTTTTACAAATAAATTCATAAAACATTGTCAGCATGCCCAGGATGGATTCAGGATTCACACTTATTGCAGAGGAAGTTCAAAACCAAAACAAAATAGATTGTTTTTACATGTGAAGTTACATAATTTTTTCACTTACTGTTGGCTGCATTTGTTGCTATAGGTCCACTTTTCTTCATAACTTAGACTGATTCTTCGATGAATTTTGCACAACATGCAACCCAAGTGTATGAAACTCTATAATTTATATAATTTATGAAAAACTGTGGTAAAAATTGAGATAATTAACTATAAAATTTGAGTGTTACGAGTGTGAATCCTGAATCCTTCCTGGTCATACTGACAAAGTTTTATGAATTTATTTGTAAAAGTATAGACAGTGGAAATTAAAATGTCCTGTGGTGCCTATCCTGCTCAAAGTCGGCCCGTTTGACGTCCTACCCCCTTTAAGAGACGTAGCCCTACACCCTTAACGGAATCGACGTTGATGGGAAGCTGAATCTCAGTCTTACCTTCTTTCTTCGTATCCAGTATCGAAGCACATACAATTTACGTTAGAACTTGCGGATAAAAGCCGATAAAAAGTTACGTCAGTTCTTTTATCGTGCACTGTGATCAGAATATCGCACGTTCCCGTTTATTTTGAAGCTCGTTCCATTTATTGAATAGCTCCATCCCCCAAACGTTTCAGTTTTCCATTAAACGATGAAAAGCGAAATTAATCTGCGCCCTTGTTTCCGTAGGCGGTTGCGATATATTAACGTTTGTTCTCCATCACACAAAATTGCCAGCATCACCTGTCCAGCGAGGGGTGGGGTAGATCCGGAGAGGTGGGGGGAGGAGAGGGAGTTGGAGGCTACAAAATGGACTGACGGAGGGTGTGAGGGCGGAATCAGGTGCGATGTCATGCCGTAAAGAAGAAACCACGAGGGCGGGGGCCATTAAACCCTGCGCCGAGCTGCATTTGCTCTTATATCACACATCATACTGCTGCATCGCTGTTGAGGTAGGAGGTGTGAGGCATCGGTGGACACGTGCGAATGAATGTACCGTACCCAACGCGGCGAACAAATGCAATAACTATCCATTTTAACTTGAGACCTCGACGTGTGGTCGCTGAAACGCGCGACGCGCCACGTAACAGAGATTAATTGTGATAAAAGCAGCAGCTAATGGTGGCAGGTCTCATTAGCGTAGAGGGCCAAACGGCGGCACGCTAGTGCGTTGATCTACTCGCGCAATGATGACCTGAATGACCCGCAAGTAGAGCACTTGGTGCAATAAGTAACGCTGATACACCCTGCGTTGCCGCTTCTCTGACAGTTTTGCAAAAGAAAATGTACTAATTTATTAGTTTGTCATCATTCAGGCGCTTAAAATCAAAGTGATGTGGTCACATTGTTTTGAATGGAACTGCATGTGCGATTTTCAGCAGAGAGGTATCAGCGTTCAAGATTTAAGTAAAGTGTCTATTAGGTTTCGAAATATGCGAATGTTGCATGTGTAAACCATTATGTTAATACCACACTTATTATTTCTTGTGTAAGCAGGCTATTTAGGTTTTCTTATTGGTAACGCCACGTAGCGCTCTGTATGAAAATCACTGGCTGTGCTGTGTGCAGTCTGTGGCTAGTTTGCATTGTTGTCTGCCATTGTAGTGTTGGGCAGCTGGATGTTAACAGCGCGTAGCGTTACACAGTTGGAGGCGAGCCGCCAGCAGTGGTGGATGTGGGGAAGTGAGATGGCCGATTTTTGAGAATGGATAATCTGGAGGTGTGTCCATCAGAAACAGTACATTTGTAAGAATGGATGTCATGAACTGTCTATGTCTAATGTCTATTAAGATAAATACATTGTTTGTTCTCTATTAAAATCTTTCATTTGCTAACTATACCTATCAGTAGTTAGTGCCTTCCGTAGTTTGAATCTTTTATTTAGCTGGCAGTAGTAGCGCTCGCTGTATTGCAGTAGTTCGAGTAACGAAGATTTTTGTGAGGTAAGTGATTTGTGAAACGTATAGGTTAATTTAGTCAGGGCCATTCTCTTGTAGGGATTACTGCAAGTCAGATTGCGTTGCGCTAAAAAAATATTGTGTGTCAGTTTAAGCACTGTCATGTATAATTTTTCTAAGGGGACGTTTCATATGTCGACCCTTAACCGAGGATACCTCACTGGAATCTTCTGATTTTTTCTTGTAGTTTGTGTAATTAGTGCAGCCTTTGTTTATTGCTAGCGCGTAATTGTAGAGAGAATTTCCTTTGTAGTTGTAGTTTTTCATTGTTGTACAGTAAAACACTTGTGGCATCCATGTAGATTTGCACCAAGTATTTCGCAGCTGCGCTTGCAATTAACGAGATATTATTTTCAATGCTACGTTAATGTGTTTTCTTATTTTGCTCTTCAAATTGTGGTTTTCTGTGTTGTCGTGTGAAATATTGTGACAATAATGGCGTGTGAAAAACGTAATACTAGGCTCCAAAGTAAACTAAGAAATGACAGTGAAGACGAAAGCAGTGTGTTAGCGCCGCTGAGTAATGAATTAACTAATGTTCAAAGTAGTAGTTTGGTAATTGTGCATAGGGAAATGGAGCGGGCTGCAAATAATGGTGTAGGCAGTGAAACAATTAGTGAACAGGGAAGCATTATCGATCGATCGGTCGGTAACAGCTCGCCTCAGGAATCCGAAATCACAGGACACAATCTTGCAAATACTGTAGATTCCGGTTTTGCGTCCTCACCATTTTCTCAAAAGTCAAGACACATTTTCTGCTTGTCAAAATGTAAATGTTGCCGTTGCAAATGCACTGCCGAAAAGCAAAGAGGAACAGATTCCAGACACTAATACATTATTATTGCAATAAATGCCACAAATGAAACAAAATCAGAGACACAGGAAAAGCTTCAAAAGTTAGACACAATGGAACTAAAGCTTCAAAAGTTAGACTCAGTGGAACATACGATTGAACAAACACGTGATGATTTAACTACTGAGTTACATAAAATCGAATCGAAATGTCAAAAAGTCTGTAATGACGTACAAACACAAATTTGTGAGCATTTCCAACCTATTTTTTCGCGGCATGAAAATACATTACAGAATCACGAATTAGCCATAAAAGAACTGCACACTATTGTTCATGAAAATCATGAGACCTTGCAAGCTAAAATTGACTCAGTTGCATCTACCGATTCGGTTATGCAACTTGCAAAAACTCAGGAAAACTTAAAGGACACAGTAGATACGATTTCAACACAAATGGACACTCTGATACTTGGTTCAGAAAAACACACTGAGGAAATAAGTTCACTATCGGAGAAAGTAGCCGAACTATCGGATCACTTCACTAACTTATCTACAAAGGTGGATGATGATCTGAATGCCACAAGACCTGTAGCCTTCATTGACACAGAAGAGTATGAACAAATTAGAAAATTCAAACAAAATCAGAATCAAATTCATACGCAACACAAAAGAGAAATCCGGGAAGTACAAGATCAGTTGGCACAAGTAATACAAAAATTACATATTTCAGAGGACACTCGCGCTCCAACACGGGCAGAGGGACTTAGAAATACGGAAAAGCCACAAAATAATAACACAGGGCATTTCGGAAATTATGAAAGAAATTGGCAAGGTGCACCGAATTTTGAGATGGAACCGCCGATACGACGTAACAATGACCGGTATGCTACTCACCGACACGATGATTTTGACTATAAGCTGTTCATCACTACACGTAAATTCAAAACATTTAAGAACTCTGGCAACGACATTCATCCACAAGCGTGGCTCCATCAATGCCCTCATTGTTTTCCTCCCAACTGGTCATTAGAGCACAGATTAGAATTTATGTGTGGCTATTTAGAGAATGAACCAGCTGTGAGAATGCGATCGGTCATTCACGATTGTCACAGTGAAGGATAATTTTGTCATGCCTTCATCTCAGCATATTGGTCTCAAGCTACACAAGACCGAATAAAACATAGCATCATAATGATGAAACATATCGAACAATCTGAATTTTCCAGTCTTGTGAAATATTTTGAAGACATGTTGCACAAGACTCAGTACCTGTCAAACCCATACAGCCCCTCAGAACTCATCCGCATTTGCTTAATCAAATTACCTGAACATTTACGACATATTATTTTGGCAGGACGTTGCAAAGACGGCATTGAAGCTTTTCAGGGACTCTTACAAGAATTAGAAATTGACACTGACAATCGCGAAACACGAAATCTGGAACACAACAATTACAGGTCATATCCGTCACAATTCTGTGATGACAGAAATAATAAATGGACACGACAAGGCTATTCTTACAACGTAAATCGTGACCAAAACAGACACCACCCATATGACAACCGTTGGCAGAGTAGTAATAATTACAGGGAAAGATCACCTTTCCGCAGTAATGACTATCACAGAGACAATCAGAGAAACAGACAATATGGAAACCAAAATAATTATTATCAAGGGAGACAGAATAACTTCAGATGCAACGGTCCAGCGCGCAGTTACGATTCCGGGAGAAATTCTCCACCACGTGACCAACAAGAAAGAAACTATGGAATCTACCGACATGACGACAGACGATATGATCGTAATGACAGACCTGAATTGCATCAGAACTGGCGGGATTCAAACAGGGCAGGACCCTCTCGACAAAGTGAATTTGTAGAAGTTAGACCTCCAAATCCCAATAGCGATGCGCGCCAACAAAGAGGCAGACAATGACTTGCACCGCAGGCAGCCACGTGCGCCGGCTGGCTCAGAGAAAAATAACATAGACGCTAACCTTGAGATAAATTTGAGCACTCTTTACCGATGTACCATATACCACATGATAATTCCGTTGAAGCTGGAGCTCTGCATAGTAGGAAGAGCAAAGGCATGCACCACATTTCACATGTAAAACCGTTCATTGAGAGATAATCCGTTTTTTTAACTTAGTCTTTGCTACAAAATTTTTCACTTTACATTACTAGTATGCTTTGTCAGACTTAGAATCTGTTAATATGCAACAATGTTTGAAGTTAAATATCAAGAACCAAGAGAACTTATTTAAACAGAAATTACGAATGCATTGTTATAGTGAACAGATGACACAGTGTTGTTATTTGTACACTCTTGCTTGTTAGTTGCACGATCATGTAACACTTAAAACATGTACCGGCACTGGTAATGAGATTTTCATGAAACATTTTGGTTTACTTGAAAAGACATTCGTTATTTGAAGTACATTTGTTGAGATTAAAGATGACTTAGCATTTGGTTTCTTTGATAGCTACACAATTATATCACGATGCTACTAATATGTGACACAATTTACATTGTTCCTTTTGCGGTGTATCTGTTTTATATCTGCAAAGTTTTTCTGAATTCTTCTGTAAAGTAAAACATGTTTTAATAGTAACTGTTGTGGTATAGCTACAATGAGACAGACACGCATTTGAGTCAATAATTTTGTACTTGAACCATTTATTTTTCAAGATTTTTGAATTACAAAGAAAGTTTTCCGTGATACATTTCATTCCATTGCTGTAATCTGTAACACATGAGGGTATAATTACATTAATCCTCAGGGGGGTACACGTTTACTTTGTGTACCATGTGTTTGGCAAGCACAAGGAGCCCTAGCTAATATGGTATTTGCTTATACAACTTTATACATACCATATTTCTCTAACACATAAATTACACAGCTATCTGATCATTTAACTGAGAGAGACAAACATTTATTTTACTACGTCAGTGACAGATGTTTACGCAATTACACTGTTGGATAACTTCACACTTATGAAATTGTATTTAGTCTGTACTTTGTGAACTGTTCATATTTTTTCGGAACTGTTGTGATGCTATGAGAGCTTTGAATGATGTATTTGGTATGGGATGATGATTTTTAAAGTATGATTGAGGTAGATGACACTATTGAAATGGGCAGATAATTTTTTTAGGTTTTGAAATTATTGCAGAAAGCAACGACGTTTTTGAGATTTGGCTAAGTTTTTATGATATTGTTATGACGACGATGTGTGTTATGCTGTTAAGGTATGTTTATGACCAATAAGCTGATGCTAACGTATATGAGGAATGTGATTACGTGTTTATATGTATAGGAATAATGAGTAGTGGTTAGGGACTCTGACTTGTGAAAAAGGATGTTGGAAACCAAGAATCGTACTTTAAGAGTTATGAAATGTGTGTAAATGTCTGAATGTACCACAATGCCGGCGAAATTTTTTTGGACACTGTTATATTTATAGGATTTTGTTTCTACAGATTTGTAACGCAAATATTTCGACCTGTGAAATTTTTATATGAGACTGTCACTGTAGCAGAAACTGCTGTCATAAATATTTCAGTAAGAAAGGTAAGTGACCTTGACGTAATGCGTTTTGGGCACCCAGCTGAGAGACAGTCGTCTGACAACAGAAAGCCATTAGGTGGAGAAAAAAAAGAGGCCATTATCCTCGCTATTGACAGTTCTTTGTAGAAAGCATCGTAAATACGACACCCTCAAACTTGAAAACATGATTACACTGTAGAGTTCTTAATTTATGATATTTACAGAAATGAAATGATGAGAAACATCTCACATCTATTGTCTTGCTAGCTGGAAGATTGTTTAATGCATTATGAAATGCCTTATGGCTAGCGAATGATGTTTCACGCCTTGCTTTGCCTATTTTGTTTAATATCTAGTTTCTAGCTGCACTGCAGCATTTGTTAAAATAAAATTTAATAGATGTACTAGTATCACTATTTTCTGTCTACTGACCCAGTAAAGAATAATTTTATGATGTACTTTCGTAGAAAAGAGAGCACAAATAGACATTTCCCTTCACCGGAATTCTATAAATAATTTTTTTAACGACTTGGTACCTTTCTTGCAGAGTAAGTTTTTGTGATGCATCACACTAGTGTTAAGATGTGACATAGGTATTAAACACGGCCATTTTTACTGTTATATTTTTTCTGCTTGAGCTTTGTCATGTTTAGATGTAAGTTATTACATTTACTGCTGCTTGCTTTGCCAATTTCCATTTTATTGTCATTGCTGTTTGTATTAATTGTTTTGTGCTGCTGCAGTGCCTCGTCCCTTAGTTTATGCATCTGAGCTCAGTAGATTTAAGTTAGCTTAAGAGGGAGTAGACTATATAAGAGAACGAGTTGCGATGAATTGGAAGAAATGCATTGATAAGTTATAAGAAAAAAGTACAGAAAGCAGGTATAGATAGGACTTTTTGGAAATAATGAAGAACGAAGGGAGTTCTCCGAGAAGTAAAGAAAGTTTTGTAAAACAAACCCTGTCCTTTCCTTGTGTTATCCCACTATGTGTTTGTGTACTCTTGGGTATTTGTGTTCTTCCTGTCTTTATGTGTTTATCTGATGAGAGTTACATTGTAGAATTGTTTGATAATATATTATTTACTTTTTAAAGGTGTTTAGACATTATTTATTCTGTTTTGTTTTAATGTTCATGTATGAAGTTGATGTTTCAAAAGTTATTCTGATCTATTATGTATTTACTTATGTCATAATTCCTGTAACACTGATGTATATGTTCATTTCTATTCTTTTGTAAAGCCCCTATTACTACAAATGTTATCTGTGTTGTTATGTTCTTTAATGGCGTATTTTGTACCTTTGTTATTGTATTCTTATGTTATAAAATTGTAATTGACACCAGTTCATCAAATGATGTAACTTGTAAGTTACATTTCACTGCACACATTTCTGTTGGTTATAGTAATGCACAACATGTGAGAAGCTGGGACTATTAGTGTTTGCATGTGTGTTAATAATTCATCAAGGGACTGGTTAACAGCATTGCTGGTTCTAAGGACATTTCAAAAAAAATTTTGTGAGTGCACAAGTGGTGGTTCATGGACTTGCTATATTCTCTGCAAGACTCTTCGATGGTGATTGTGCACCTGCACAGTCGCAACAGATGGCTGCTGGCCGTCTCTACAAGGACTGAAGTGGGTCTGCACCTTTGATGGCCCATCAATACCATTATTTCTACAAGGACTGCAGTGGGTCTGCACCTCTGGTGGCCCACCAATACCATAATATCTACCAGGACTGCAGTGGGTCTGCTCTGTGATGACCTACCTACCAATATTCTTCAAAATTTCGACAGACTCGGCGGTGGGTTTGTTCTGTTGTGGCCTATTACCTGTTTGCATGTCAAGAGTCAGCACTGTCTTTCTGTTGGAAGGACAACACCACTACTTCAAGACTGCAATGAAATCCACTACTTCCGTGTGCATTGTCTTTTACTGCTCAGACTTTGAAAAAAAACTGCAATTTTACTGTGATGAATGATCAGGACTGTCTCTATGGACTGTGAGAAAATTTTAGCTTTTGACCAACAATGTATCAATAAGTGTGTAATTGTGAAAAAATTGTAATTGTGAAAAAAAATTTTAACAAATATGTATTGGCCAGTGCCCAAAACAATATGTAAAATTTTTTGTGGGGAGCGTGGGGGCTATGTAAGTAGGCTGTTTAGGTTTTCTTATTGGTAACGCCACGTAGCGCTCTGTATGAAAATCACTGGCTGTGCTGTGTGCAGTCTGTGGCTAGCAGTTCTCATTATTTAGAAGCTGATTATTATGTAGTTACTATAGTCGCATTTACCCCACATTTGTAATAGTTAATATTTCCATATGGGAATCAATAATTCATACTAATGTTACAAATGCAGCAGTAGCTCCGTCAGCTGCATTTTCACTACTAAACCACTAAACCGATCTCGATGAAATTTGGTGTGGAGATAGCTTGAACCCCGAAGAAGAACGTAGGCTACTTTAGAAAGTTAAAAAAATTGACCCTTAAGAGGGTGAAGCAGAGAATGGATCCCCTTTTTGTGTTAGTCAACATAAACTACAGTATGTGATCAAAAGTATCTGGACGCCCCCAAAAATATGTTTTTCATATTAGGTGCATTGTGCTGCCACCTACAGCCGGGTAGTACATATCAGCGACGTTAGTAGTCATCAGACAT
The DNA here is from genome assembly GCF_023864345.2 of Schistocerca serialis cubense. Lineage (NCBI taxonomy): Eukaryota > Metazoa > Arthropoda > Insecta > Orthoptera > Acrididae > Schistocerca > Schistocerca serialis. The sequence goes on from NC_064641.1 coordinate 149,862,156, forward strand.
CGTCAGACAACAGAATGGGGCGCTCCACGGAACTCACGGACTTCGAACGTGGTGAGGTGATTGGGTGTCACTTGTGTCATACGTCTCTAAACATCCCTAGGTCCACTGTTTCCAATGTGATAGTGAAGTGGTAACGTGAAGTGTCACGTGCGCACAAAAGCGTACAGGCCGACCTCTTCTGTTGATGGACAGAGACCGCCGAAAGAAAAGATTCGTAATGTGTAATAGGCAGACATCTATCTACACCATCACACCGGAATTCCAGACTGCATCAGGAAGACTTTGACACTTAGGCGGGAGGTGAGAAAACTTGGATTTCATGGTCGAGCCGCTGGTCATAAGCCACACATCACGCCGGTAAATGCCAAACGACGCCTCGCTTGGTGTAAGAAGCGTAAACATTGGATGATTGAACAGTGGAAAAACATTGTGTGTAGCGAAGAATCAGGGTACACAATGTAGCCAACGGTAAAATTCGGAGGCGGTGGTGTTATGTTGTGGTCGTGTTTTTCATGGAGGAGGCTTGCACCCCTGTTGTTTGCGTGGCACTGTCACAGCACAGGCCTACATTGATGTTTTCAGCACCTTCTTGCTTCCCACTGTTGAAGAGCAATTCGGGGATGTCGACTGCATCTTTCAATACGATCGAGCAGCTGTTCATAATCTACGGCCTATGGCGGAGTGGTTACACGACGATAACATCCATGTAATGGACTGGCCTACACAGAGTCCCGACCTGAATACAATAGAACACCAAAAAAAATGCACAAATGGCTCTGAGCGCTATGCGACTTAACTTCTGAGGTCATCAGTCGCCTAGAACTTAGAACTAATTAAACCTAACTAACCTAAGGACATCACACACATCCATGCCCGAGGCAGGATTCGAACCTGCGACCGTAGCGGTCGCTCGGTTCCAGACTGTAGCGCCTAGAACCGCATGGCCACTACGGCCGGCTATAGAACACCTTTGGTACGTTTGGAACGCCAACTTAATGCGAGGCCTCACCAACCGACATCGATACCTGTCCTCAGTGCAGCACTCCGTGAAGAATGGGCTGCCATTACCCAACAAACCTTCCAGAACCTCATTGAACGTATTCCTGCTAGAATAGAAGCTGTTATCAAGGCTGAGGGTGATTCCAGCATTACCGATGAAGGGCGCCACGAACCTGTAAGTCATTTTCAGCCAGGCGTCCCGATACTTTTGATCGTATATCGTTTGTCAAATTTTTCTGAAACAGTCTTTCAATTTTTATGTTGGTTGGTAGTATTATCTTTTTGAATATTATTGATATACTTTAGTGAGTTGCATATGAGGCTTGCGTGGATGTCGGCGGTTCAGAATGTTCATAGATTATGCCTTGACAGTGCGAATACTAGGTTTATTCGTGCATGGTTTCCGAAATTTTCTTGCTAGACGTATCTTAAAATAAATATTATTAATAACATCTTTCTTAAAAGACTTACAGATGTAATAGATTTAACTATGGTTCTTTAGTTTAACGTCGGATTTTATTATTCTGTCTCCATAATACAGTGTGACTTTTTCCACAGTGTGCTAACTCTATGGATTGACCGACGCGAAGATACGGAACAAAAAGGGCCCAGTCAACTTATGCCCGGAAATGCATGGTTTCCATGCTAGAGACCATTTATTCAATCATACTTTGTTACAGAGACTACCGTCTAATGCATGCTATACCATTCAGACAAAGATACCGTATCCATGGGTTCCTCTGGAGGGTGGTAGTGTTCCTCATTTGTCATGCCCTAGCGCCCACTGCTGCCTCAGTAATTGGTTATGCTGTGTCTGATTCACTTTTGCTGACTCGGCTTGTAGTGCATGTGATGCAGCGTTATACACACTGGTATCGTATTCGAATTGAGAGCTTTCCGACATGGTGTTTCCTTACGGAAAGGCTAACGGCAACTGGCGGCGGGCAGTAAGGTTGTATCAGGAGGCCTGTCCCCGCCGACAATAACCACAGCATTCAATGGTCCAAATGTCTCTGAACACTATGGGACTTAACATCTGAGGTCATCAGTCCCCTAGAACTTAGAACTACTTACCCTAACTAACCTAAGGTGTACCCGCGGTATACGGGTAGCGTCTTTGAGACATAATCAAAACGTCTTCGGTCCCGGCTTCGATTCCCGCCACTGCCAAAATTTTGATAAATAATTAGCATTGGCGGCCGAAGGCTTCCGGCCTAAGAAGTCAGCCTCATTCTGCCAACGGCCTTGTCAAAGAGGGCGGAGGAGCGGATAGAGGTTCAGGGCACTCTCTTGTCCTAGGGGAGGGAAATTGCCCCTAAAGGCGGAAGAATCAGCAATGATCAACGACATGAGGATGCAGAAGGCAATGGAAACCACTGCATTATAGACACGTAACGTGTATCCACAAGACATGTGGCGTGTAGTTGAAGAAGTGTCATGATGATCTCTCCATTAGCAAAAGATTCCGGAATAGTCCCCCATTCGGATCTCCGGGAGGGGACTGCCAAGGGGGAGGTTACCATGAGAAAAAGACTGAATCATCAACGAAAGGATAACATTCTACGAGTCGGGGCGTGGAATGTCAGAAGCTTGAACGTGGTAGGGAAACTAGAAAATCTGAAAATGGAAATGCAAAGGCTCAATCTAGATGTAGTAGGGGTCAGTGAAGTGAAGTGGAAAGAAGACAAGGATTTCTGGTCAGATGAGTATCAGGTAATATCAACAGCAGCAGAAATTGGTATAACAGGTGTAGGATTCGTTATGAATAAGAAGGTAGGGCAGAGGGTGTGTTACTGTGAACAGTTCAGTGACCGGGTGTTCTAATCAGAATCGACAGCAGACCAACACCGACAACGATAGTTCAGGTATACATGCCGACGTTGCAAGCTGAACATGAACAGATAGAGCAAGTGTATGACGATATTGAAAGGGTAATGCAGTATGTAAAGGGGGACGAAAATCTAATAGTCATGGGCGACTGGAATGCAGTTGTAGGGGAAGGAGTAGAAGAAAAGGTTACAGGAGAATATGGGCTTGGGACGAGGAATTAAAGAGGAGAAAGACTAATTGAGTTCTGTAACAAGTTTCAGCTAGTAATAGCGAATACCCTGTTCAAGAATCACAAGAGGAGGAGGTATACTTTGAAAAGGCCGGGAGATACGGGAAGATTTCAATTAGATTACATCATGGTTAGACAGAGATTCCGAAATCAGATACTGGATTGTAAGGCGTACCCAGGAGCAGATATAGACTCAGATCACAATATAGTAGTGATGAAGAGTAGGCTGAAGTTCAAGACATTAGTCAGGAAGAATCAATACGCAAAGAAGTGGGATACGGAAGTACTAAGGAATGACGAGATACATTTGAAGTTCTCTAACGCTATAGATACAGCAATAAGGAATAGCGCAGTAGGCAGTACAGTTGAAGAGGAATGGACATCTCTAAAAAGGGCCATCACAGAAGTTGGGAAGGAAAACGTAGGTACAAAGAAGGTAGCTGCGAAGAAACCATGGGTAACAGAAGAAATACTTCAGTTGATTGATGAAAGGAGGAAGTACAAACATGTTCCGGGAAAATCAGGAGTACAGAAATACAAGTCGCTGAGGAATGAAATAAATAGGAAGTGCAGGGAAGCTAAGACGAAATGGCTGCAGGAAAAATGTGAAGACATCGAAAAAGATATGATTGTCGGAAGGACAGACTCAGCATACAGGAAAGTCAAAACAACCTTTGGTGACATTAAAAGCAACGGTGGCAACATTAAGAGTGCAACGGGAATTCCACTGTTAAATGCAGAGGAGAGAGCAGATAGGTGGAAAGAATACACTGAAAGCCTCTATAATGGTGAAGCTTTGTCTGATGTGATAGAAGAAGAAACAGGAGTCGATTTAGAAGAGATAGGAGATCCAGTATTACAATCGGAATTTAAAAGAGCTTTGGAGGACTTACAGTCAAATAAGGCCGAAGGGATAGATAACATTCCATCAGAATTTCTAAAATCATTGGGGAAAGTGGCAGCAAAACGACTATTCACGTTGGTGTGTAGAATATATGAGTCTGGCGATATACCATCTGACTTTCGGAAAAACATCATCCACACAATTCCGAAGACGGCAAGAGCTGACAAGTGCGAGAATTATCGCACAATCAGCATAACAGCTCATGCATCGAAGCTGCTTGCAAGTATAATATACAGAAGAATGGAAAAGAAAATTGAGAATGCGCTAGGTGACGATCAGTTTGGCTTTGGGAAAAGTAAAGGGACGAGAGAGGCAATTCTGACGTTACGGCTAATAATGGAAGCAAGGCTAAAGAAAAATCAAGACACTTTCATAGGATTTGTCGACCTGGAAAAAGCGTTAGACAATATAAAATGGTGCAAGCTGTTCGAGATTCTGAAAAAAGTAGGGGTAAGCTATAGGGAGAGACGGGTCATATACAATATGTACAACAACCAAGAGGGAATAATAAGAGTGGAAGATCAAGAACGAAGTGCTCGTATTAAGAAGGGTGTAAGACAAGGCTGTAGCCTTTCGCCCCTACTCTTCAATCTGTACATCGATGAAGCAATGATGGAAATAAAAAAAGGGTTCAGGAGTGGAATTAAAATACAAGGTGAAAGGATATCAATGATACGATTCGCTGATGACATTGCTATCCTGAGTGAAAGTGAAGAAGAATTAAATGATCTGCTGAACGGAATGAACTGTCTAATGAGTACACAGTATGGTTTGAGAGTAAATCGGAGAAAGACGAAGGTAATGAGAAGTAGTAGAAATGAGAACAGCGAGAAACTTAACATCGGGATTGATGGTCACGAAGTCAATGAAGTTAAGGAATTCTGCTACCTAGGCAGTAAAATAACCAATGACGGACGGAGCAAGGAGGACATCAAAAGCCGACTCGCTATGGCAAAAAAGGCATTTCTGGCCAAGAGAAGTCTACTAATATCAAATACCGGCCTTAATTTGAGGAAGAAATTTCTGAGGATGTATGTCTGGAGTACAGCATTGTATGGTAGTGAAACATGGACTGTGGGAAAACCAGAACAGAGGAGAATCGAAGCATTTGAGATGTGGTGCTTTAGACGAATGTTCGAAATTAGGTGGACTGATAAGGTAAGGAATGGGGAGGTTCTACGCAGAATCGGAGAGGAAAGGAATATGTGGAAAGCACTGATAAGGAGAAGGGACAGGATGATAGGACATCTGCTAAGACATGAGGGAATGACTTCCACGGTAGTAGAGGGAGCTGTAGAGGGCAAAAACTGTAGAGGAAGACAGAGATTGGAATACGTCAAGCAAATAATTGAGGACGTAGGTTGCAAGTGCTACTCTGAGATGAAGAGGTTAGCACAGGCAGGGAATTCGTGGCGGGCCGCATCAAACCAGTCAGTAGACTGATGACCAAAAAAAATAAAATAAAAAAACCTAAGGTCCTCACAAACATCCATGCCCGAGATAGGATTCGAACCTGCGACCGTAGCAGGCCCGCGATTTCGGACTGAAACGCCTAGAATTGCTCGGCCACCGCGGCCGGCACACGGCATTCAATGTCTGCAACAGTGGTAACAGTGGTAAGTTTCTGTGGGACCAAACTGCTGAAGTCATCGGTCCCTAAGCTTACACATTACTTAATCTAACTTAAACTAACTTAAGATGAGAACAACACACGCACCCATGCCCGAGGACTCGAACCTCCGGCGGGGAGAGCCGCGCGAACCGTGGCAAGACGCCGAGACCACGCGGCTACACCGCGCGGCTTGAAATAGTATTTCGTCGTTTGTCTGAGACACTGTCGTTTCAGGAAGCAGGAAGTCATTAAGGACGTACCCGAAATATTCGGACACAAGACGCAGAGGAAAAGGTGATTAACAATGCAGAATGGGACTGCCGCGTCAGTACCAGGCAGTTGGCCAGCCAGTACAAGGTAAAGTTCTCCATGACAACTGTTACTACCCTCATCACGTAGAGCGTGTGCAGGGATTACTAGCGACATATTTTCTGCATCGGGATAAATTGTGTCACTGGTTTCTTCACCAGAAAACCGCGCTTCCACGATTTGTGTCATCCATCCACAGTTGAGGCGACCTTTACGTGGAATGGTATCTTCTACTTTCATAACAGTCAGCTGTGGGATAGAATGCAGAATCTTCATGGTATGGTGACAGCGAGTCATCAGCATCTGTGGAGCTGGAATGTGTCGGCTGGGAGAATTGGCGACCGTATTTTGGAACGGGTCTTTCTTCCACGTCACCTAACAGGCCGTAACTATCGGCGTTTCTTGCAGGTGACTCCTGCGTCCCCTGCTGGAAGAAGTGGCAGTGATGAATCGAAGGGCTATGGGGTTGTTACATAATGGTGCTCCAGCCCACTTCGCCCTTAACGTCCGGACGCATTTCAGTCGTCTCTTACCTGTTCGATGGATCGGACAAGGGATCCAGTTGTATGGCCTGCTCGTTCACAGGACCTCAGCCCGTGCGTTGTTTATGGGCCCATCTCAAAAGTATTCCAGATGTGGAGACACTGGAGTAGCGTGTTCATGCGGCCTTTGACACTGTTCGGATGCAGCCTGGCCGATGTGAACGTGTGAGAGAACATGCTACGGTGCGTACACGCATGCGTTGAGGAACATGAAACCATTTTTAGCACATACTGTAACTGTGAATGTATGGTACAGTGCGAATTATGCCGCAGTCTCTGTAACAACGTGTAATTAAATACATGGTTTCTAGCGTGGAAGCCATGCATTTCCGGACATAAGTTCAATACACCTCTCTTGTTCCGTATCCTCTCACCGATCAGTCCCTAGAGTTTGTACGCGGTGGAAAACGTCACCCTCTATTTCGCCGTAGAAATCATCCAGCTTCTACAGACGACGCAACAATTCCTGCTAAAATTTCAGAAACCACGCGCGCAAGTAAACATCGGATTCGTACTGTCTCGGAATAATCTATAAACACTCAGAGTCGCCAACCCACGCGCAAGCGTCTTCTGCATCACACTCACGTAGTGAACGTAAAAATACGAGGGTTGACCAGAAAGTAAGTTCCGATAGGTCGCGAAATGGAAAGCACAGTGAAAACCAGAAACGTTTTATTTGCAACAGTTAGGTACACCTCCCACCTACTTCTATACATAGTCGCCACTCCAACTTTTAGTGCTGTCGTAGTGTTGTATCAACTTCCCAATATCCTCGTTATAGAAAGCAGTCGCCTGTGCTTTCGGCCAGTTATCTGCACTGATCTGCAGCTCGTTGTCTGTGGAAAAAATTTGCCTTCATAGCCAGCGGTTCTTGTGAACAGAGATGAGACTCAGGGGGATTCGATTACGGACTGTATTGTGGGTGATCAAACACTTCTCATCGGAAACGCTGCAGGAGCGTCTTCAGTGCCCCTGCAGTGTGCGACCGAGAATTGGCGTGAAGATGGAACTGCTCGACAGTTGTGTTATGTGGGCTGCATGACACAGGCGAAATCTCTAACCAGGCGCTCATACTCGACGGGAGACGTTATTCCCTACGCATTTTTACGTGCTCACTTTTCACTCAGAACCGAAAAGAGCGACGAGACACGATCAACGGGCATTCTAAGACACAGCGCCAAACCCATCTGTGCAAAGCTTTACCGGATTTTCCCAGTGGTTTCCATTTCGAGACCAATCGGAACTTACTTTCTGGACAAGCCTCGTATTAATAATACTGAAAAACATAACACTACTACCAAACTTTGAAAAAATGGAAAAACTGACTTAAAGCTTTTCTAACGTAGCTTACGTTCACCAGTTTAAAAAGGATGTTCCATCCCCTGCTTCAATTTCTCATGGGCATGTTTCTTTCGCTAAAGCAGCCAGCGTTCTTCCTCAAGAAGTTTCTATACCTTCATACCAGATTTCATCAAAATACGATCAGTGGTTTTGTCGTCAAAACGTAGCATTACTTTCCCATTTGTAATAACAGTATGGACTAGCTATCACTCATCATAACAAAACTACTGATATGCCAAAGCAGTCGCGGGTAGCAACTAGCACCTAGATAAAACTTAAAACAGTTTAAGCTTTAATATAGAGACTTCACGAACCTATTTATTCTGAGCAGAAAAGTAACTCATAGAGCTATTTTAGTAGAATATTTTGTTTCTATTTGTTTCAGTTCGACAAGTTGTCCAATTCATTTGAACTAAAAGGACAGTAGTTACGAAGGAATCGATACAACCATTGTCTCAGGCAGTGTGTGTACTTAATTCGATCGTAAAGTAAAAATGGCACCAGTAAACAAGCATCTGCAAAAGAGCAATTTACATCTACCTTTTAAACTTACTAGGACTAAAGTTCGCCAAAGTATTCTGTGGCGGTTGGTAAACCTGTATTCGCAACCATTTCGCAAAAGCTAGCTTTCGGATCCATGGTTATTGGAATGTTTCTGCTAGTAATATCGCGTTGCATTTCGTTGTTAAATACATAATTTGGTCAGCTGTGGACCATGTCCTACAATTATTTGCGATTCTTTATTCCCGGTTCTGTTTCTCTTACCTTTATTCCTAATGTTTTTTCATTCCTTTACTATACCTATTCGTCTGTTTCGCGGTGGATATTCCTGTGTCCTTGCTGTTTCCTTTCTCTTAACAGCACTCAAAAGTTCTTAATGAGGCTTCTGACGCTTTCTCTTGCTTTTAGTATCTTCTTCTGAAACATTTATTTCTTTTACGGCTTTCTGACCTCCACTGATTCTATGATTTTTGTTCAAATGGCTCTGAGCACTATGGGACTTAACATCTTAGGTCATCAGTCCCCTAGAACCTAACTAACCTAAGAACATCACACACATCCATGCCCGAGGCAGGATTCGAACCTGCGACCGTAGCAGTCCCGCGGTTCCGGACTGTAGCGCCTATAACCGCACGGCCACCGCGGCCGGCATGATTTTTGTTGTTAAAGTATGAGCAATTTTGTATAGTTAATCTCTTTTCATCTATTCTTCTTATATGTTAAGAGGAAGCGGCACGTTTTTATCCGAATTGTGTGAGAAGGTATTTTAGCTTTCCTATACAGTTCTTTGTCGTTCCTCAGCATAAATTTTCCATTTTGCAGAGATTGGCAACTTCCTCTAAATGTTCAGAAATGTAACATTTTGCACTTCACAAAACGAAACAACGTAGTATCCTGTGAGTATAAAGTCAATGAGTCACTGTTGGTATCGGCCAACTCATACAAATACCTGTGTATAACTCTTTGTAGGGATATGAAATGAAATGAGTACATAGGTTCAATTGTGGTAGACTACTGGGGAATTGCAGTTAGCCTACAAAGGAGATAGCTTGCAAACCAGCCGTGGGAACGGTTCTAGAATATTCCTCACATATGTGGGACCCGTACCAGACAGGACTAACAGAGGATATTGAACGTATCCAGAGGAGGGGAGCACGAATGGTCACAGGTTTGTTTAATCCGTGAGAGAATGTCACAGAGGTACTGAAGGAACTGAAGATTCTTCAACAAAGATCTCGATAAAGTCTGTTAACAAAGCTTCAAGGACCGATCTTAAATTATTACCAGTAAGTAATGACCTACATTTTTTCTTACAACGTATTTATTATTAAGAGTCCGAATTTGGTGCCAATACACAAAAACATGCCTTGTCGTCCGCAGCTCGTAGTCGTGCGGTAACGTTCTCGCTTCCCACGCCCGGGTTCCCGAGTTCGATTCCCGACGGGGTCAGGGATTTTCTCTGCCTCGTGATGACTGGGTGTTGTGTGATGTCCTTAGGTTAGTTAGGTTTAAGCAGTTCTAAGTTCTAGGGGACTGATGACCATAGATGTTAAGTCCCATAGTGCTCCGAGCCATTTGGACCAGTTTGAACCATGCCTTGTCCATGTCCTATTTTTCTACCTAGTCTCCATCACTTTCTGTGGCCGTACGCCAACGTCGAGGAAGAGCATGCTTTCCCTGCTGGTAAAAGCTCTTGCCCCGTAGGCGAAGCCATGTTTTCACTTCATGACTAACACTCTCGCCTTCCAATGCTGACCGACCACTATAGAGCCAATTGTCGAGTTGTGGTGCGCCGTTCCCCACGAATAATGGCATCCGCACCATTCAGCATGTCTGGAGCTGTAGCTGTGACAGGACGTCCCGAGCGTGGTTGATCATGGAGCTCTGTTTGTGCATTACCTGAGGCAGTAACTTTCTTTACCCATCACCCAGCTGTACTCCTATCAACTGCAGCATCGCCGTACACTGCATACTAACGTTTATGGATGTTCAGCACGGTTTCTTCTTCTGCACACAAGAATTCAATAACTGCACGCTGATTGTAACGTGAGTCTTATGTAGAAACCATTTTGACGCTGTACTACGGCTCCGCCAGATGCCAGAGCGGTTCGAAACCTCACCGGCACATAGAACAAACATCAAATGTGAAGCACCAACAAAGACTTTTGTCTATGTATATTAATGGCCTTTTAAAAATGTGGGGCATTACTTACTGAACGGCCCTCGAATTACTCTAGGAATATACCACAACCCCCTCTCACATACGAATCGTGAGGATAAAGTTTCAATAATTACTGCACGCATAGAGGCGTTCAAACCATCATTGTTTCCGCGCTCCATATGTGAATGGAACGCACCGAGCGAGGTGATGCAGTGGTAGCACGCTGGACTCGCATTCGGGAGGACGACGGTTCAATCTAGCGTCCGTCCATCCTGATTTAGGTTTTCCGTGATTTCCCTAAATCGCTCCAGGCAAATGTTGTGATGGTTCCTTTGAAAGGGCACGACCGACTTCCATCCCTAATCCGATGAGACCGATGACCTCGCTGTTTGGTCTCTTCCCCCAAACAATCCCCCCAACGTCAATGGAACAGGAAGAAACCCTAATAACTGGTACAATGGTACGTACCCTCAGCAAGAGTATAGATGTAGATGTACTTGTAGATTTTTATCTGTTTTCGGCACCAGAATTTTTCAAAGAATTTTGCTCTCTCTTTCTTTTGATTTCTCCTACTGTGAGTAACGCGATACATTCCGCTGCGAGGAGTGCTGGATGTTTAATTTTGGTGGTATAATCTTAGTTTTTTCCGTATTTATAGCTGTAGACGTATATGTGGGTTGCCACTACACAGCACTTTCATGAACATTGGATCATAAGCTGCAAGCTGACCCCTCAATCTGAGAAAATTAGTCACGACTTGTTGCGTCTATGATCTCCTATCGGTTCTCCCATGTTCTGGATTTTGGGCCAGTGAACAACCTCGAAGACAAAGTATGACTCTATAGTCATAAGAACGGTTGGTTTTTCACCGCTTTGGTTTTGCCAGATAAGCACCGATCACGTTATTAAAGTTTGGGATGTACTGTAACAATTAGTGAATAATTAAATAAGAGAATAAAGTTGTAATCTTCTGGGCCCGCTGCGCTGTGTACAATGAAGTGCCAAAGAAACTGGTACACCTGCCTAATATCGTTTAGCGCCCCCGTGAGCACGCAGAACTGCCGCAACATGCCGTGGCATGGACTCTACTAACATCTGAAATAGTGCTGGAGGGAACTGAAACCATGAATCCTGCAGAGCTGTCCATATATCCGTAAGAGTACGAGGTGTTGAAGATCTCTTCTGAATAACACGTTACAACACATCCCAGATATGTTTAATAATGTTCATGTCTGGGGAGGTTGGCGACCAGCGGAAGTGTTTAAGCTCAGAAGAGCGTTCCTGGATACACTCTGTAGCAATTCTGGGCATTTGGAGTGTCGCATTGTGGCGTTGGAACTGCCCAAGTACGTCGGAAGGTACAATGGACATGAATGGATGCAGGTCATCAGACAGGATGGTTACGTACATGTCACCTGTCAGAGTGGTATCTAGACGTATCAGGGGTCCCATATCACTCCAACTGCACACGCCCCACACCATTAAACAACCTCCACCAACTTGAGCTTTCCCCTGCTGACGTGCAGAGTCAATGAATTCATGTAGGAACATAAAAGTCTTTGCCGATTAGGGAAAACAGACAAGTCAGCCGTGGCGGAACACCCTCTTCAGCCGGGTGATCACATATTGAAATTTTCGGAAACTGAAGTTTTATGTAGAACTATTATCCACGGCTATATAGAGTAGCCATCGAAATATATAAACATGGGGATAATTTTAACAGAAAAGAAGAAGCTATGAAACTCAGCGATATATGGACAGTGGCGCTACAGAATCGATGAGAAGTTTTTATCTTTAACGTACTATGATCGATAGTTATATTTTATCCTTGACAAGGCTTATCTCTGCTAACATGTGAAATCCAGACCACGCCCACTTTCCACGGTATTTAGGCCGTTCTTCGATGTCCGACTCGTCAGTCGGCAAGACTCAGCCCAACCAGGAGCACCTCCGAAGATGTCCAACGTAGCTTTGGACGAAACGTCAGGGATAGAAGAGTTCCATGGACCACGGCCATACAACCCTGAAGAATTCTCGTCAGTTGAAATATCCGGTCGTGAAAGCCTTCATTACATCATATAGATGATGTTTCGTTAAATAGTTCGCACGCTGGCGCTTGTTGGAGACCCAGCATTGAAATGTGTAGCAATTTGCGGAAGAGTTGCGCTGCTGTCATGCTCAATGGTTCTCTTTAGTCGCCGTTGGTCCCGTACTTACGGGATCTTTTTCCGGCGGCAGTGATGTCGGAGATTTGATGTTTTACCGGATTCCTAATATTGACGGTACACTTGTGAAATGATCGCACGGGAAAATCGCCGCTTCATCGCTGCCTCAGAGATGCTGTGTCCCATTGTTCGTGCGCCGACTGTAACACTAGCTTCAAACTCACTTAAATCTTGAACCTGCCATCGTAGTAGCAGTAACCTATCTAACAACTGTGCCAGGCACTTGTTATTTTATATAGGCTTGTCAACAGGAGTGCCGTATTCTTCCTGTTTACATATCTCTATATCTGAATACACATGCCTGTACCAGTTTCTTTGGCACTTCAGTATGTGTTTTTAAGGACATTATGTAATCACCATTCCACAAACGCTGCCAAGTCAAATGGTTTCATTCGTTACAGTAAGCCCATTTCGGAAAAAGGCATTGTCAGGTTATGTCAGAAGGGTTTCATATCCCCATAGGTTATCGCTGTTCTGTCGCTGTCTCTTCGTTGTAGTTGTACTCCGTTAGTGTTCTTGGAGTAATAATCGTTGGTTGTACTAGTTACGCCTTTTTATATTATGTTATTTTCAGATTTTTTTCCTTTTCTGTAGAGCAATAATTCTGGTACATCTGTCAAATAATCTGTCTGATAATTATTGCTCTAAGGTAAACAAAGGCAATCTGAAAATCACATGAGATAACAAGCCGTAACTAGGATAACCAACCGTTATTACTCCAAGAACGCTAATGGATTGTTATTAAAACTGAAAGACAGCGACAGAACCAAGGCAACGTATGGATGACGATGGCTATTATTGGTGAAATATGCCTGCTGTAACGAATAAAATTATCTGACTTAGCAACGTCTTTGGAGTTGTAATTAGTAAAAGTAAGTTAAATGCAGCTGATGAAAATTCAGTGGACTCAACAAAATAAAGAACGTAGCCATCGCTGTGTCGATGTTAAGTAAAATACTAACTGTTCATTCAGAACTCATTCGTTGATTGGTTGGATTGGAGAGTAAAGGGACCAAACTACAGGATCATCAATCCGCAATCACAATAAGTACTTAAATGTTATTATAACTACGTTCTCGTTCTATTAAAATGGAATAGCTGAATTATAGAATAAATTCACAGCGTTTATCCCAAACGTAGTATCTGTATGTCTAGCTCTATCTGAAAAATGAGCAGAGATTCAGGAAAGGTAGACCCCTGTTGACGGATGCGAAAAATTCCATAGAGTCAAGGGAACCGTAAAAAGTCTTATTTAAATTTTAAATTGTAGTCCCAGCGACCTGAAACAGAGGTTATTTGAAGAAAATCATTGTAATTGTGGTAAAAACACTAAGGTAAACATCGAACGGGAATAAAACGAAAGAAATGTTCAAATATCATCTTGCTGTGATCAGTGGGGAGGACCACAAGGTCTAATCTGAGGATTCATTTAACAAACAAATTCGCCAAACAGCCTTGCTAACTGAGAAATTCTTTTATTTTATTTTCGCTACCAGTTTCGATAAATCATTATGCCATCTTCGTACCATATGCACCTCTGAAAAATAATCGGTATTAGCATACAGGAGCTCTCAAAAATAACCGGTATTAACATACAGGAACCATATGTTTCTGTATGTCGTGAATTCTCAAGTGCTTCCTTCGAAGATTTGACTGCAACAATTGATTAAGAGAGACTAAGCTGAGGAGGCTGAATAATAAGTTAATTCAATCCTGAAATGTGGACCAGAAAGCCATCTACACCCACAACAGCTCTCACATTTTCAGAATCGCTGTCAGCTGTTCATTACGTAGTTACAAATTGCGTCCTCTGTTTTAAAAATGCTTCACATGCAATTAAGCCAAGAATGCGAACCCTCGCTTCCCTACTACCACTGCAAATCTAATAACCTCCTAAAACATGCTGCTAATTTGTTTATTGAAATCATAAGCTTCATTTATCAGTTGTTTTGTAGACCTTTTTTAAACAACCGGTTTCTACTCAATAAGGAGTCATTCACACGGAGCTGGGTAGCGCAGTGGTTGGCACACTGGACTCGTAACTGGAGGAAGACAGCTCAAACCCGCGCCCGCATCTCTGATTTAGGTCTTCAGTGATTTCCTTAAATCACTTAATGCATATTCCATGATGGTCCCTTCGAGTGGGCGCAGATGCTTTCCTTCTCCATCTTTCCTAATAGGAGTTTGTACTCCGTTTCTAACATCCTTGTTGTTGACGGGACGATAAACACTAATCTAATCCTCCTCCTCCAGAAATCATTCACAAGTGTGTGGGCATGTCTGGATCAGCACAGTCAGGTAATGAAATGCACAAAATCTGACGACATGTGTCGTTGCCAGCTGGAGTCCATCATCTACAAAAGTTTGTACCACCATCACGTAAATACGACACGGCTTGTCAAGAATGACGTTAATCTGAGGTTTCCTGTTCTCTATAGTCAGCAGATATTGGGGAGATGGAGACAAACAGAAAAATAGAGCCCTCTGACATTCATCCTTTTCTTGTTACAGAAGTCTCGGCAGTAAGCAGTACACTGATCGGCAGGTAATGCGACCTATTCACTACTCTTGTTAGCGGCATCCCCACAAATGAAACATGTTCAAATTGATTTATTATTTATCAGTGTTCCTCCTTCCCAGCCCTCTGTTACTGCTAGCACAGTGGGCTTGTGGAGTTAGCGATATGACGACTGTTTGGCATTTAATTTAAGAGACTTGTTCCCGTTATTTAACAACAATGACACCTATACTGCCAAAATAACTCAGGGCCCATCTGACTATGTGCGATGGCGCAACGGTAAGACAATAGACTTGCAGTCTGCATGATGTCGGTTCAAAGTCCCATCCGGAAAAGTAGAAGCAGCTTCCTGGCAGATTAAAATTGTATGCTGAAACAGGGCTCTAGCCTAAGACCTTTGCCATACGCGAGTGAGTGCGTTACCGATTGAGCTATCCAAGCATGATTAACAATCCGTCCTCATAGCTCCGCTTCCACTAGTACATCATTTCACACCTTCCAAATCTGCGAGAGTGGAGGACAAAGAGTCGTGCTCGGATAGTTCAATAGGTACAGCACTGTCTAGCATTGGGTAAAGGTGCCATGCCTATCCCAGTCCGGGACAGGTGTTCAACCTTCCAGGTAGATTAGAAACACTCCGCGATACAGCGAAAATTCATTTGTTATACAGAAATAGATTTTTCAGTTGCGTATCATAAATTCCAGGAGCGTTCAGCTGAAAGGATATGAATGATATTATTCCTCATATTTTCTTTTTTTTTTTTTTTTAATCCGAGCTTGTGTTCCGCCTCTTATGACGTGTACTCAGGAGAGATATACAGCGTGTAACGGGTATAACTGCAGATAATTTTATATGTGATACCTTTATCCGAGTGTTCATCGCTTTTTCTCTGTATCTGCTTTCCCGGAAACGCGTCACATAATTTACTACCTGATGTTTTCCGTACGATTGTAATTGCACCGCTAAGTGGACGACGCCTGTCAGTATTGACTAAACGCTTTCCGTCCATGTGTCACATTTCATCACCTGACTTGCTGCCCGGGGGAAAACAAGCACCAATAGCTTGCTTTTGCCCCAAGTACCTGCAGGTACAGACCAACCAAAAAGTAGCTGTAATTATTAGCCTACAGATGACGTAAACACTGTGCTAATGTTCAGTATATCGTCCACAGTCACCAATAGAAATATTTGCGTTTACACCAGTTGCAAGCTGTGATATCTGTGGTAGAGACTCCTTTTACTGCACCCTGTACGTTTCTTTCATTTGCATTAAAGGATAGAGAGAGGATACGTAGAATCACTGCTTTATCGCCTCTGTACGAACTATTATTCGCACAATTTTCTTTCTAGTGATACATATGTAAGGGCTGAAGAACGTCAGTATTTTCGTGTCTGGAAAGATGATTCTCGATATTTTCTACTCATGTTTTCGCAAAATGTGTCTTCCAATTTCGATTTCTCATGTTTCAGTCTCATTCTGTCACTAATCAAATAAGCCTACAACCAGAATCCAGTTATGGGCCGTACAGGTGTTACATACATGATCGCATATATAGGAAAGCTATAGTTTCATATCGTCCCACCAATGAAAGGAAGTATACACTCTACCTTATATGCAACTGAGCTTATTTGTTCGTTTCACTTGCTATTACTACACCTTGGTAACCCCAGATATTTGTATAGCTTAGATGGCTCTAGTCCTGGCTCGCCAAGCGGGGTAGCCGCGTAGTCTAACGCCTTGCTACGGTTCAGGCGGCTCCCGCCACGCCCCACCCCGTCGGAGGTTACAGCCCTCCCTCGGGCATGGGTGTGTGTGCTGTCCTTGGCATAAGTTAATTTAAGTTGGATTAAGTAGTGTGCAAACATATGGACCGATGACCTCAGCAGTTTGGTCCCATAGGAACTAACCACAAATTTCCATATTTCTAGTCCTGGCTCATTCATTCGGTAGTGAAAACATGCCACACTTAAAACATTTTATGATGTGGCAAAACTTGGCAATACCCTATATCAAGAGAAATATGATACCTATGACAGAAATCGCCAGTGACACTGCTATACTCATGAAAGTGAATAAGAATTGCAGGACGCGTTGTATGAAGCGAACAGAGTAATGAATACAGAATACAGATTGAGAGTAAACAGAAGAAAGAGGAAAGTATCGAGGCGTATCAGAAATGAGATTAGCTTTAAACGTAACACCAGTATTGGAGACCACGAAGCAGCTAATGTTAAAGAATTCTGCTACCCTTGAAACAAAATAAAAGAAGGTGGAAGAAGGAAGGACGACATCAGAGTAGAACAGGCATTCCTGGCCAAGAGAAATCTGCTAGTATGAAACATCGGACTTAATGTTAGGGAGAAATCTCTGAGAATGTTAGTTTAGAGAACAGTACTGTGTAGTAGTGAATCATGGACTATGTGAAGACCAGAAGGAAAGAGAGTCGAAGCATTTGAGAAGCGGCGGTACAGAAGGATGATGAAAAAGTAGGTGGATTGATAAGGTAAGAAATGAGGATGTTCTCCGCAAAACTGACGAAGAAAGGAGTGAATGGAAAACACAGGCAATAAGAACAGGGAGGATGATATATGTAATGACATCAGAAAATAATCTCCAAAGTATTAGAGGGTGCTAAAGACGGTAAAAACTTTACGGGAGGACAGAGATTGAAATTCGCCAAACAAATAATTGAACGTGACATGCAAGTTCTACAATGACAAAGGGGCCGACCCTACTCGTCATCACAGATTTCGCTTAGATCGTCCACCTGCTTAGTTGAGAGGTTACGTGTTTGCCCATCATGCAGAGGGCGTGGGTTCGATTCCCGGCAGGGTTGGACATTTTCTCCGCTCTTGGACTGGGTGTTATCTTCATAACCGACACACATGTCGCCCAATGTGGCGTCACCTTGCAAGACGGCGACCGAACTTCCCCGGTTGGGGCCTCCCGGCCATCAATGCCACACGATCGTTTCATTTCATTTTGTCGCCCAGATTGCGAGACTCCATCCGAATTGGAAATGAGAGAAATGGGAGCTCCAGGTGCCCGAGCGTTTAGAAAAATTGCATTTTTGACGTGAGTGGAGTGAGGCATAAGCCATATATGTTAGCATAGTTGCAAGGCAGCGGATGGCTCAGCGGCGAGAGTACATAACAATGGTTCCAAGATCGTGAGGTCAAGCCCGTCTACAGAAAATATTTTATTTTTTATTTTAAAGTTTTACGTTAATTACACTGCATATAAACCAAAATCATGCTCACTATACTGTATCTATTAATATTTTCCAAAAACGCATGAAAAGGAAACATACAGGAAAGCTTTAATTAAATCGCATAAGACATAGTTTTCCATTAGCTTCATTATGACTTCGAATTGGCGAATTCACCCGTTTAATACGTTCCCGGTGCAGGTAAAATCGGCCCATCGACAGAAGAAAGGAAATCGAATTCCGAGAAGACTGCATCAAGACACATCGCACCCTACATCACCAGCTACCCTCGCCAATAACTGGCGAAACGATGCGTTACGTGCAGTTTGCTGCCAAACTGTGCGATGAAAGAGACCCTCTTATGAATGTAAACCGAGTTTATTTCTCTACAGGATGATCTTACTACAGTTTAAAAACACCCGAAGTGACGTAGATGACTCTGAGGCAAGTAATTTAATATAAGAAACACAGGTCGCAAATGTCGGGAAATACCACAAAAGTGGATGACAGATGTTGAACATGTGACGTTAAGAGATGAAGTACCGTACTGCCCGTGCAGCGGTGTAGCCTGTCTGTCTGTCGCACCTGATCATCGCAGCCTAGTGAGACCCCAGCTCTTGGCTAATACACATATAAAGAGCGGCAAGTTAAGGGTTTATTTTTCCCTGTGTTTACCTCGTTGTATATTTCTTACATTTTATGCATGTTTATCTGTTTTTGAACGTGTAAATTCAGGCAGTCTGTAGCGCAGTTTTCATTTCTTCTGAACAGCCAGCTACATAGTTGGTAACACTTTAGAAGGGTAGTATATCTAGGATTCTGTCTGCTTTCATAATTTACTTCTTCAGTTAGTCGTGTTAGGATGGGCAGGATGTGTGCCTGCTATGTGCGGGCGCAGTGGTTCAGTGTAGTTTCCGAAGAGATGAATCGTTTTTGGCTACGGACAACTACCTTCAGGTTGCTGCCTCGGGGTGTAGCAGTGGCGGACAATCTGGTTCCGAGGCACCTCCTAGTGTACCCGTCGTGGTGGATCCGCCCTCACAGAGAGTGAGTAGCGGGTGGTGACGCGTTCACGTCGCTCGAGGCAGACGGACCATATGAAGACTGACCATCTCGCTTCGCCCTTCATCCTGTGAGTGTACAGCTGGCCTCTCCTGCAGCAGGGTCCGAGCGGGCACACGGGGTGAGGGGTTTACTAGTTGTACGTATCTTTCTATTCAACTGGGGACCTAGAAACGACGAAGAGGCTTCGTCCTCGCCCAGCCTTCAGTGGTACACAACAGGGTCCAGCAGTCCACTCACCCCACCGCCGCCCCACCCACCGAATGCCCCCCCCCCCTCCTCACCGCTCCCCCGCCCCTCCCCCCGGGATCGCTTCATTCCAGCAGACGAGTGTAATCCCAATGTTTGCGTGGCAGAGAAATTATGCTGTACGTGTATGTGGAGACAGTGTTTGCGCAGCAATCGCCGACATAGTGATTCGTGCCGGGGACCGCCACGCCTTCCCGCTCGGGATGCAGTGCGTTAGACTGTACGACTAGCCGGGCGGGCGGTTTACTAGTTCCTGGGAGCTCCGAAGTTAGGCGCGTGAGGGAGCCCCTTAGGCAGATAGCATTCATGGCTGGAAAGAAAGGTAATATGCACTCGGTATGACTGCCGGGGGGCCTAATCCGATGTGTGGAAGCGGCCTTGCCTGTGGTTATCGAACGTGCAGGGTGTAGTCGTCGGCAAGTTGTGGCTCACTCCGGCACCAACGGCACCTGTCGCATGGGTTCTGAGGCCATCCTCAGTTCAAACGGGTGGCTGGCCGAAGTGATGAAGGCTACTGGCTGCAAGCGTGGGGTGCAATCAAAGCTCGCACTTTGCAGTTCTCAGAGTGATCGGGGTCCTTTGGCTTGGAGCTGAGTGGAGGGTCTCAACCGATTGATTCGTCGGCTGTGTGACGGCCTTGGCTGCAGATTTCTAGACCTGCGTGATAACGCAGGCTTTTAGGACTCCCCTTTATAGGTCAGGTCGGCACTACACAAAGGAAGCTGCTACTTGTGGTGAGGTACCAATGAGGGTTTTTTCTAGGCTAGGCAGCAGTTTTAGTTACTCTGATGAACTCTCGCCAGTCGATACGCAGCAATGGAAGTCAGAGTGCGTTCAAAATAAAAACGCATCGACTGTCAAAATTTTATCAGTAAATTGTCGAAGTATTTGTAACGAAGTTCCCCAATTTACTGCCCTCCAGGAAAACTTCTAACGCTCAAATCATTCTCGTAACCAAAAGCTGGATGAAATTCGAAGTGTAAAGTTCTGAGATATTTAGCGAGTAATGGAACGCATATCGGAAAGACAGATTAGAGACCATTAGAGGTGGAGTGATCATTACATTAGACAAAAATATTCTGTCTACTGACGTCGAAGCTGAGTATGTCAAAGAAGTTACCTGGTCGCGTATAACAGATCTAGGTGTAACAAAGATAATTGTTGTCTTTTTCTACCAGCCACCCAATTCCGCTGCTACAGTTACAGAGTCATTCAAAGAAACTCTACGGTCCGTAGCGCGTAGTGATCCAAATCATGCAATTCTAGTTGGAGATGACTTTAACCTGTCGATTATAGACTGGGATGTCTATGGATTCATGGCAGGGGGTACAGACAGATAGTGTTCTGAAGTACTTTTAAACACGTTTTCAGGAAACTGTCTTGTGCAGCTAGTGTGGCAGCCCACACGTAATGCAACCTTGTAGCTACAAATAGGTCGGTCCTTATCGACAATGTCAGTATAGAAACGAGGATTAGCAACCATCATGTATTGTGACAACTATGGTTACGAATGTTAATAAATCAGTTAAGAAGGTTAGAAGGCTGTTTCGGCTAGACAGAGCAGAGAAGCAGTTGTTAGACAGTGAATTGACATCATTTAAATCCAGGAAGATGGACGTAGAGGAATTATGGGCAAAGTTCAACCAGATTGTAAATCTTGGTCTGGAGAGTTAGGTACCTAGTAAGCAGATAAATAATGAAAAGACACACCTTGGTTTAATAATGATATTCGGAAACTGCTGAGGAAAGAGAGGCTGTTTCGATTCAAAGAGAGCACGCAAATGACGACAAGCAAAGTTTAGCAGGGATTCGTATGTCGGTGTAAAGATCTATGCGCGAAGCATACAACAACTACCTCCGTCATAAGTTAGCAAAAGAACCCTGACGAAGAACCTTACAAAATTCTGCTCCTATGTAAAAGTCTAGTGGTTCTCACTTGTTGAGAATTCTAGTGTGGCAGTTGAAGATAGCAAAACGAAAGTCGAAGTTTTGAATTTCACATTTAAAAAATCGTTCACGCAGTAAAATCGTACAAAAACACCCTCGCTACGCCATCGAATAGACAGTAAGCAGCCTGTTTATATGTCTGTATGTTGGCAGCGCTTTAGACTGCATTAATATGACTGACAGCGACCGCACCGATAGCTGCCTGGTCAACGCGACGGAATGTCGTGGAAAGGGGCCCGGGTTCGATTCCCGGCTGGGTCGGAGAACCTCTGGGTGTTGTGTTGTCGCATCATCATCATCATCTCACCCCTATGGACGCGCAAGTCGCCGAAATGGCGTCAACACAAAAAACTTGCACCAGGCGACCCGTCTACTCGACGGGAGACACAAGCCACATGACATTTCATTTCACTGACAGCACAGTGCGCCTTCTGTAAGAGACTCTATGGCTGGCCCGACTCACAGTTAGAAGCTAATAGTTAACAGTGATTGGGGTCTCGCAGTTAGAAACAATAATTAACAGTTATGGAGGTTAGAAGCAGAGTTGGCGCGAACGGACGGTGTGGACGTGTGCCCGTCATGGAGATTTAATATTGGTTGGGCATGATTTGTAAAACGTGAGTAACTGAATTGTTGAAGATTATATAATTTTTGGAACTGAATGTCACATGATTAAGGTAAAATCTGCTAAATACATTGTTTGTTCTGCAACAAAATCTTTCCTTTGATAACCAAATGCCTCTCAGTAGTTACAGCCTACAGTAGTCAGGATCTTTTTATTTAGATGGCTGTATACTTGGCGTATTTGCTGTAGTTCGTGTCATGAAGATTTCATGTGAGGTAAGTGACTTGTAAAATGTATGGGTTATTGTTAGGATTTTTCTAATTCAGGACCATTCTTTTGTGTTCATTAATAGTCAGATTGCGTTATCATTGAATATTGTGGGTCATTAATGAATAGAATAAGTTTGACCTGTATTCGTCAGGGGAAATTCTGGCGGTCAGTGTTGAAACGATATAGACAAGCAAAGTGACAGTACTTTAGTTTCACTGAGTAATTTTAGAAGGTTCAGTTTCATTAAGCAATTTAAGTACCGTAATAACGTAGAAGTTTCATCTTCTCAGTTATTTCAGTTTAAGTAAAAATCTTATTTAGAAGTTTCAAGACTACTGTATGGTCGACATAGTAATAGCGTCCCTGGCATAGAGAAACAACTGAAAGAATTGTAAAACAGATGCGTCACCAGGTGCGGATGGAATACCAATTCGGTTTTACAAAGAGTATTGTCCGGCATTGGTTCCTGATTTAGCTCGCATTTATAGCGAAGCTCTCGCCCACGTAAAGTCCCAAGTGACTAGAAGAAAGTGCAGGTGACTCCTGTGTACAAGAAGGGAAAAAGAACGGACCAGCAAAATTACAGACCAATAAGCATAACATTGGTTTTCTGCAAAATCTTTGAACATATTCTCAGTTCGAATATAATAAACTTTCTTGAGACTGAGAACTTTACGTCCACGAATCAAAGCTTCGCTCGTGTGATGCTCGGCTTGCCCTCTTCTCACTGCTATAATGCGAACTATGGATGAAGGCAACAGGCAGATTCAATATTTCTAGATATCCGGAAAGCAATTGACAGGTGCCCTTTGCAGGCTGTTAAACAAGGAACGAGTGAATGGAGCAGGTTCACAGATATGTGAGTAGCTCGAATACTTCTCAAGTAATAGGATCCAGTATGTTGTCCTCGACGGCGAGTGTTCATCAGAGACAAGGGTATCGTCAGGAGTGCCCCAGGAAATCGTGGTAGGACCGCTATTATTCTCTACATATACATAAACAATTTGGCAGACAGGGTGGGCTTCAACTGCATTTTTTGCTTGTGATGCTGTCGTGTATTGTAAGGTGTCGAAGAGGAATGACTGTAGGAGGATACAAGACGACACAGACAATATTTCTAGTTGGTGCGATGAGTGGCAGGCGGGTCTAAATGTAGAAAAATGCAAGCTAATGCAGACGAGCAGGAAAAACAACCCCATAATATTCGAATACAGCGTTGCTAGTGTCCTGTTTGGCACCACTGCGTCGTGTAAAGCGATGTGAAATAGAACGAGCATATGATGATTGCGGTAGGAAAGGCGAATGGTTCACTTCGGTTTATTGAGAGAATTCTAGGGGAATGTGGTTCAGCTGTAAAGGAGACAGCTCTTGTACGATCTGTTCTGTGCCTGACAGCCAGTAATTTTATTTTCCTTTCTTCTTGCACCGCGTTAGACAATTACATGTTTGCATTGAGGTAATAGCCATTATTTTATTTACAGTCCTCGCTTTCTCCGCTGGTTAATTACAAAATACAGGACAACAGAAGTCTACCATATGAAGTCATAGGTTGATGAGTACAAACATGCGAATTCCGTCGTTACCAGTTTTCTTTACTAAATAATGTCTATTAACAAACAGTATATATTACCAAAAAAGGGGACTTCTACTTGGTTACAGTAAGAACAATGATTTGGTAACTTCCACGTTTACAACAGATCACATTTATAAAAAGCTGCTCGAAAACAGAGTAGCAAAGGGTAGCGGAGCGATGTTAGCCTAGCACCTAACGGCCAGGATAGAATCGACAAGCCCATTCGCTCCACGTGCGATGAGGTATGTCATCTGTTGACGTCACATGTTCAACAGTTGTTGTCCACATTTTGCGTACTTCCCACTATTTCCCACACTGTGTGTCCTGTATTAAATTACTTGTCTCAGCGTCATATATGTCGTATCCGGCTGTTTTTTAAACTTTTTTAACATTTTTATGCAGCGACAGCAACTGATATTGTTTATATAAGAATATACAGCCAACAGTTGCAGGTTAACTTTATCGTTTACCTAGGTTTCAACGTTAGTAATAACGTCTTCTTCAGAACCTGCACCGACCGTAGTGGCCGTGCGGTTCTAGGCGCTACAGTCTGGAACCGAGCGACCGCTGCTGTCGCACGTTCGAATCCTGCTTCGAGCATGGATGTGTGTGATGTCCTTAGGTTAGTTAGGTTTAATTAGTTCTAAGTTCTAGGCGACTGATTACCTGAGAAGTTAAATCGCATAGTGCTCAGAGCCATTTGAACCATTTTTTCAGAACCTGCAAAAAGTTAATATTATAATGTGATAGTAAATTATATTAGATATGGTCATCCGACAGGATGTAATTAAAACCGTAACATGTTCCGAAAACACCACATTGGTGTCATTTGACATCATTTGCTTGTACACAAACGTACCAGTGGATCAGACCTTGACCATTATAGAACAAAACTTAAGGTACCACATAAAAAATTAGCCACCATAGAAATTGATGAGCTAATGTTACTTCTTAGAACGACTCTTAAATACAATTATTTTTCATTCAATAAAAAATTACATTCACAGCCATGTGGCGTAGCTATGGGGAGTCCACTTGCATGTATCACGTCTGAAATTTTTATAAATGCGGCGTTCACAATGTGTACAAGACGCCGAGAGAATTACTGCTTCCCCCATTATTACGGTGAATATCACCCAGCACGTGTAGACTATCAACTATAAA
The DNA here is from genome assembly GCF_023864345.2 of Schistocerca serialis cubense. NCBI lineage: Eukaryota > Metazoa > Arthropoda > Insecta > Orthoptera > Acrididae > Schistocerca > Schistocerca serialis. The sequence goes on from NC_064641.1 coordinate 149,887,367, forward strand.
TACTGAAATTATCCAATTTTATATTCGAAGGTCTCCTGTGGGCCTTAGAATCCCTTCCTAGAAATTCATTAGCAATCCCGCATTTACCGTTGCCTTTCCTTAAACGCTTTTTATTAAAATATTAATAAATACAATATATTGAGCGTTATTTCAGTTTATTTGCTATGTAAGTAAAATAAAAATTGAAAATAAGTCTTTACTCTTAGGGAGTCGATATCACGGCGCTGCGATTACCGGTCTGTACCCTTTCCTCTACGCCGTGTGCTTCCTGGCAACTGTGTCAACTAAATGCCACATGCCTCACCCGACCCCCATCGAAAATGCTGCTTTTTCTAAATGCTTGGCCATCAGGAGCTCCCACTACTGTCACTTTCACTTCTTGCTAAATGCTGCATACACCATAAACTAAACGAAATCGATGATGACGAGTAGACGCGTTGTCCTAGTGAGATGAAAAGGTTCTCACAAGAGACGAATCCGTAGCGCGCTGTATCGAACCAATCAGGCTGTTGATGACCCAAAAGAGAGAGAGAGAAAGTTAGAATCATCTGAAATTTTGACGCTTTAACTGGGTATCATTGCATATTTCACCAACTTACCAGTAAATAGATCTATCATCTACGAATATTTTATTTATTTTATTTTTTATTTTTCGTATGGCAATACAGCGACAATATTTTATATAAGTACAACAATATGTAAACGGAATGTATACAACAAAACAATGTATAAATAGTGCATGTGTAAAAAATAAGCAACAGCACAAAAGGATAAAGTACAAACACTCAAGACAAAATAACTACACGTTTAAAGCTTGGCAAGCCTGACTAGAAACTCATTCACATTTTTAAAGCTCAATATCTAGATTGGAGAGCCAATCCAAAGCAGAGGGTTTCACATATATAACCTCAGAGACAGGTCCGGCGTATCTTCTTAAGGGGCATTCCTCAATAATATGGCGGAAGTTCTGTTCTGGTATTCCACAGTCACAGGCTGTTGAATCCCACAGACCCCACTTGTACTTATATGCATTGCATCTTGCATGGCCCGTTCTGATACGGTTTAATTTAGTCCAGGTACATCTCTTCAGGTCAAAGCCCGGTAATTCCAGAGTAGGATCTTGGATACCATGTTTATCAATTCCAGAATCATTCCATAAGTGCCGCCATTGCTCCTTGATGTCAGGTTGATATTCTTGTGTATTAACGCATATAGGCTCCCGTGACTTCAAGCGGGTCGATGGTATTTCCTTCAAAACATCATGGGTTGGTAGATTCTGTGGGCCGTCTGAGTCATGAATTTTTGACCACTCTCTTGCTGCTGCTTCTTGCCTTCTCAATTGTGGAGGTGGGATATTGCTTAGAGTATGCAGTCAAGGGACTGGGGTGGATTTAATAGTACACGTTATTATCCTCATACACTCGTTCAACTGGACGTCGATTTTCTTAGTATGAGTGCTCGAATGCCAGACAGCAGAGCAATATTCGGCACCGGGATATACCAGGGCTATTGCGGCAGTACGTAAGGCGGATGCTTGAGCTCCCCAAGTCGAGCCAGCCAATTTTCTCAGCATGTTGTGGCGACTCTTTAGCTTTTGGCTTACGTTTTCTAGATGTTTTTTTGTAAGTCAGGGAGCGGTCTAGTGTTATGACAAGGTATTCGGGGTTGAAGTTGTGTTTGACTCTTTGCTCACAGAAGTTCACATTCAGTTCCTGGTGGGCCATTTTATTGTTCAAGCGGAAAGCACACACCTCAGTCTTGGTTGGATTAGGGCAGAGTCGCCATTTTTTATAATAGGAATTCAAGGACTCCAGATCTTCTGTGAGTACGTTCGCTCCTTCCCCAAGCGTTTTAGTTTGTACAACTAGTGCCAAATCATCGTCGTAGCAAAATTTCCTGCTGACTGTATTTGGCAAGTCGCTAATATACAAATCAAAAGGTGTTGGAGCCAACACAGATCCTTGAGGAAGGCCATTTTTTATTTTATACGATCTGCTGGTGTTGTGGCCGATGCTCACTGTTCGTCAGCATGTTGTTCATTAAGGTTGCCAGTTTTAAAATAGGTATGTGTCTCTTGAACTTAAGCATAAGACCCTGGAGCCACACAGTGTCGTATGCCGACGACAGATCAACGAAAGTTACACTTGACTTCATCCTGATCTGGAATCCGCTTTCTATATATGATGTTGTTCGCAACAGCTGCGCTTGATTCTGAAGCCTTCTTGATATGGAGGGGTTATTCCATCCACGATGTCCTGAATTCTATTAAGTATTAGGCGTTCCAACAACTTAAGGCATACACTTAAGAGGGCGATGGGGCGGTAGCAAGTTGGATCTTCTGGCAGCTTTCCAGGTTTAGGGATTGCTAGGGTGGGCTATTTTAAATTGTGGTGGCACTATTCCAGTGTTTAAAATGTTGGTGTAAAAGTTTCTTAGCCACGCTTTTCCATTAGGTCCGAGGTGTTTTATAAATTCTGGGAATATACCGTCCAATCCCGCCTCTTTGCGTATTTTTAAGGTCTTTATCGCACCCTTGACTTCCTCTTCACTAAAATGGTTACGAAAGCGATGTATCGTAATTCAGAGTTTTATCAAGTTCTTGTAGTTCTTTAGTTTCTGCTTCAGTTATTGGATCAAGAGGGGTTTTCTCAGCACGCGCCTTTATGTTCAATGCCATCTCCGACGGTTTTATTTTAGGTTCCTGGTGGCGTGCTGAAGAGGAGTTACCAAGTTTCCTCAACAAGGAGAAGGCTTTTCAGCTGGAATGTGTAAAATTCAGCTGGGACGTGAGTTCCTGCCACTTTAGTTTTCTGTGTGTGTTTAGTCCCTCTAATATTTGTCGACCGATTTTAGAGTTTCCTGTTTCTTGGTATTTCTCATGAAGTTTGTTAATATTATTGTCCCAGCAAGGAATATACTGTTGTCTAACTCTGCGTGGTATATTCCTTTTGGCTGCAGCGATGACGACTCCAGTGAACCGTTTATAGCTTTTTTGCTTTGAGGTAATCCAGCGCTAATTTTGATCAACTTCTTGAGGATATTTTGCCCAATTTCTTAAAGTTCCATCGCGGTCTATTAATAGATTTTACTACTGGGATTTGGAAGCCTATGTTAAGTATGGTGGGACGATGTTGGCTCTTTGGAAAGTGTTTCAGGACTCTTTTTGTATGCTATAGTGGGACTCTATTCTGATCAGTGGACACAATGCAGAGAAAATTTTGAGTTGACCATAATACCACCCACTAAGTTAGTAATGTGTGACACGAGCAGAAAAGCCACAGTGTTTGGCGAGAAACCATTACTTCATTATCTCTAAATGACTCTACATGCAAGATAACACGTAATGTCCAGTATATTAGGAGAATTTCGATATTATTTTGTGCCCTTACTGCATTTTCTTTTATAACACAAGGCCTGATGTTGGAATGTCACCTCTAATTGTTATTATATTCCTTTTATTTCAAATCTGCTCGAATTTTCCCATTATGAGAGTACTGAAGGGCTATCTGTTTTAATTATTAAAAATCACACAAAAGCCAAGAACGGATAAAAATTTTTTTATTCAAGACAACCGTTTTCAACCGCCTTGGTTATCATCTTCAGGTACTAGTAAAACATGTTTATTTTATGCTGAACCTCATGCTCAGTATGGTAAGTGGATAAAACTCGGCACATTATAAACGTTTCTCATCGCTAAAATATTTAGAAACACACAGCACCTTGTTCAAAAGGCCATGTCCATACGATACTGCTTACTGATGTTTACCATTTTTGTATCAAGTAACAAGCATCTGTGAGCAATTTGTATATGAATATGCCCTCTTGGGCTTGTGTTTTGTGTGTTTTCAAATATTTTAGCGATTACAGATGTTTATGAAGAGCCAAGTTATATCCACTTCACACCTTGTGCATGAGGTTCAGCGTAAACTGAACCTTTTTTACTACCGAAAACACAGATTTTTGAGACCTGAAGATGACAACTAAGGCGGTTGAAACCGGTTGTCTTGAATAATAAGTATTTTGTGCGATCTTGGCTTTTGAATGGTTTTTAACAAATCTTTTCCCTGCTTTCTACAATAACGCATATTCGAGGTAGAATTTTTCCAGCTGCAACCCACTGCTGTAAGGACGCTGTTGCCCTTTTATGCTATGGCGGTACACAGGAAAAAGTTTTTGTGTGGTTTACGGAATGCAACCTGGCAGTCGACCAACATAGGGAACTGCCGAATACGTCATATAACGGATTACCCGAGAGTCCAAAAGAACGGAAAAGGAAATATCTGACGTCGGCAACGTCTGGAAAGTGCAAAGTGGAAGTCGCACTCGAAAGAGCGCCGAGTGGAGCATATTCGGCAAGCTTTCGCACATCGGATTCCCCAGGGACCGCGCGGCAGAAGCGGAAGTAATTTCTCAGGACGAATTCCGATATCGGCAGCGTTTGTATGCATACAAGACACAGATACTGTGCAAGAGCAGCAGATGTGCTGCTGAGAGAAGATCGGTGACACGCTAGAAGTCGCCCTGACTACATTTAGGTTTCATGTCAGTGCCACGCACCAGCCAGTTGATGCAGTAGACAAGAAAAAAATTTCTGTTCTACGATGCAAACAACTGGAGAGTAGATCGAAACTTGTTGGCGATAGCTGTAACCACATCTTTGCAACAGAGAATTTTTTTTCCCAAAAAGCAATCTCACTAGTTATTGTCGACTATGGAGTTGTTGTTTCATATAGAGATACACAATTTAATGACAGTGCAAAGCTATCAGTGGATAACATAAGACATTTTAATTCACTATCAGTGTATTAGAACCACATTGAGAAGTTTTTCCTGGTGGTTATAAATGTATAGTGCTTTCTTTTCTCATTACTTCTATCTTCACACGAAGCTCTCCGTTTATAAATCTGTTATCCTTCCCTTCTGTTCTATGTGATGGGTCCATATTGGAATAACATCATCTGACCATTTTCACTGAAAATGCTATGGATCGATTCTTAATGTAATGTGAAGTGAGCTATTCTTTGGTTACTACAGTGATCCTGATGAAAAATTACCATCTTCCAGGGGAGATTTGGTACGGTTAGCCTCGGCACGACAAGACGAAGGATAGAAGGTATAGGTTTGATTTGACAGCAATAAACAAGAGTAAAATGAATCTGTGAAAAAGCGAAGGCAAGGATCGAGCAGTTCATTGATTACCAGTGGATTACACACCAGCAAGCATAGGAAAGCTAAACGAAAACCACCTAACTATAAAGAAAGAAATTTCGCGAAGATGCCACGAGAATCACGCAATCCAACCTACCGCTGTGTCATCCTCTGCCACACGTCGTCATTTGGATGCGGTACGCACGGCCATAAGGTTACCCCACCGCACTCCTGGCCTCCGGCCGTTGTGGCCGAGCGGTTCTAGGCACTTCAGTCTGGAACCGAACGACCGCTACGGTCCCAGGTTCGAATCCTGCCTCGAGCATGGTATGTGTGATGTCCTTAGGATAGTTAGGTTTAAGTAGTTCCAAGTTCTAGGGCACTGATGACTACCGATGTTAAGTCCCATGGTGCTCAGAGCCATTTGCTCTCCTGGCCTCTGTCAGCTTTGCAGACCTGCTTGTCACACAACACCTCAGTTGTCTTGACGAGACCGAGTGCAACTCGTTCCAGTTATTCCACAACGTATGATCCCTGGCAGTACTGGGAATTGAATGTGGAATCACCACGTGGCCCGGGTTCGATTCCCGGCGGGGTCAGGGATTTTCTCTGCCTCGTGATGACTGGATGTTGTGTGATATCCTTAGGTTAGTTAGGTTTAAGTAGTTCTAAGTTCTAGGGGACTGATGACCATAGATGTTAAGTCCCATAGTGCTCAGAGCCATTTGAACCACGTGGCAGTCAGACAGTCAGCTCAGTAGGTGGATCCACTGATGTTAGAAATTATAAATATAGAAGTCGAACAACATTCTTGTTATGGTGCTGCTATATTTCGCGATAACATGTTTTGCTCAGCTGTTGAAGCGTCCAAAGATGGACGCTTTCGAATCTTTTAAGCAACAAAGACACACTGTGCCAGCATCACTAAGATCAGGCTTTTTGTGTGCCAAAGCCTGCTCCTAATATAATTTTTGTTCAACAATTTGTTCTTATAAAGGAATAATTTACTCTAAAACATTTTTCAGTATGAAATGTAATCTAGGCAAATTCCCCATTAAATAATGTTATATTACATACTCTACTTAAATGAAGAGTTACTTGCAGATTGAAGTGTTTCCTAAATCTGTTCTTTTGTGTATAAAATGTACTTAAGCATAAAAATGTTTTCACGTAAGTTTTTAAGACTTATGTAGTCTTTGAGCTGTCCTCGCCTGTTTCATTAGCATAGTTTCTTTTTCTCATTTCCATGAATCTTCCTACTTTGTATCCCAACTTTCTCCCGTGACTGGTTACCGTCCTTCCTTCCAACCACATTCCCCCCTACCCTCCCAGCCCCACCGCCCGCGCCCTTCGCTTAACTTTCTACCTTTTATCTTCTTTTTCGTTCTCTGATTTGTCCTATAGATACACTGACTCGTTCAATAGTTTTGTTTATGGGTTTTCACCTTCTCATTCGCCCCCCCCCCCCCCTTCCATCCCCCTTCCCCTAGTGATTGGGCGGATAGTGTAAGTATATTGATCTACTCAAATAACGTATAAGCTAATATTTGACTGTTAATTTCCCTTGTCTCTCTTTGTTGGTTTTTGTTTTCTACTTCCCCATTCTTCCTCTTTCCCCCGTCAGTTCTTCTATTGCCTGTCCCTATTACCTTTTCGTTTTGTTTGCATGGCCCTATTTTTGTAGCGCATCATTAAATTTCAGTTTACAGAAATGGCCTCCCCCTCCATCTCTTGTGTGATTATGCTGTTTAAAATCATAATATTTTTCTAAGCTCACAGTTCAGTTGAATGTGTATCACAGTCATTACAAATTTATTACTAATCAGTTTGGTATGTTTTAATTTCTTGTTTCTATTTACGAAGTATACTTAATAATACGATCTATTTCACAGATGTAAGTTGTTTACTTTAACTAAAGACTGCATTGTATCGGTTTGTTCGTTAGTTTAAGAGTTTTACTTGTTAGCATATGCCTTATGCTTTTATCTTTAACATGGCGTTCTCTTCCCCTGGTCTCTATGTACTGCTTTACCTATTTTCGTCTGGCTGTTTATGGTTGTCATTCGATATGAACAAGGCTTCTGGTAACAACTGTTCTGTGCAATTACTACACTGTTGACAATTTTATTGACTATGGTTGACCTGCAACCGCAGCTTCTAATCGTTTATGTCATGGTGTAACATTCCTGCCACTTACACTAACCTGGCAAATTGTAGAATCTGTCCTCGTTTAGGCTAAGCCTGAAAGTGGTCTATGACCGAAACTAGTAGTACTTGCATAGTAAAAGAGAGTTGAAGGTTTCCACCATGAATTCCAATGAATACGCCAGTCACTGGCAGAAAACCTGAGAGACGAATTCAAACACAAACCTTTTATGCCATTATAGAGTACATTATAAATTCTGTGGTGCATGTAGCGCTGCGCCCTTGCATATGCGGCAACCACGTTTATAAATATACTACGCGGTTGACGTATGCCCCGTGCCTCAACTTAGAGGCTGTTTGTCAATAGAAAAGTCACTGAACTGTTCACCACTACAGCATCTGGGGGCGCAAGCCGCGCCGATATGTGGCGTGCAGGTCGCGGTGCATAGCGCTGCAGTCGCAGGCGCCTCTTCACGCCCAGGCGGTCACGTGTAAACGTGATACCGAGCAATGTAGTCTTCTGCAGACGTGTACTTAGGTCGCTGCTCCGCCCCTCGACTGCCAGTTACGCTCCTGACTCTGACCGACCATCAGCCGCCACGAGTCTCCTGCCCACTGCAAGGTGTCTTCTCGCCCTCACTGTGAGCCCATCTCGAGTGCTGTGCTTCACTGGCTTCGTGTCTGAACTGCCCACAAGCCACCCCCTAGTAGGATGGTATTGTTACGATACTTTGTTCCCAATCAGTTGACTGCCTACAAGAGTAGTAGAGTAGTGATGACACCACCCGTCTCTGCATTATTGCCAACTTTATTCAAGATGAAATGGGTGCACCACCCCATTCTGCATGGTTGCCAAATTTACAATCCCCCTTAACCTGTTCTTACATTGGTCATCCATGTCAACACCTCCGCCTCTGGGAAATCCCCAGCCTTCCACCCTCCCAAAATCCCTTTGATATCAAATTCATTGACGAATTAATTAAATTGGTCAAAAACTGTTGGGAAATAGCTTCATAACTCTTATGACATCATGGGTTTTCCTCGCTTAGTTGGTATTGTGACGTAACTGTGTGAGGAAAACTCATGACATCACAAGAATTGACAAGTAATTTCCCATCAGTTTTGTATCAGTTTAATTAATTAATCAATTACTTTGATATCGAATGTGCTGCAGTGTTTCTGGAGGGAGAGCGACTGGGGATTTACCAGAGGGGGAGGGGTGATATGGAAAATCAAACTGGTAACCGTGCAGAGCGGGGTGGTCCCCCTGCTCCTCGACACTTCAACAGTGATGAACGTCATCTTAGTGAGTGTATCTCAGGCATCACCAAGGGTAGACAATTCAGTTGTTATGAAATTGTATGGGCATTGTACTCATAAGCTTTCCTTAGTTTAGTTCACCTTAATAACCAAACAGTCGTTATTGCGAAGTGTGTATTTGAATACTGTCTGCTATACTACTCGGCTAAAGACATATCAAATTCTTATACGGTTATATTTATTACTAAATAAGTATGTAATGTTTTGTTTCAGACAAAGAAAGTAACTAGTATATATTTGTACTATTCTATACCATGCAAGAATCTAAGTTACTCATGCAAAAGATTATGGTGAAAGACAACAGGTGCAGTTGGGCAAAGAAGGATGCAGTATCCGGCTCCACTGGCATTGATGTGATGTCTCTGTACCGTTTTGGAGACTCTTTCTGACGCCTTTTCGTGTCGACTTTGAGCGGCGGTATGTCTGATACGATTTCCTCTGCCACCCATAAGAGAACAGCTTGATTACACTGGGCGTTGTGGTTTTGAACTCCACTGCAGATGTGCCAAGAGGACAAGTATAAATTGGAAATTTGTGGTAAGTTCTATGGGACCAAACCGCTGAGGCCATCGGTCCCTAGGCCTACACACTACTTAATCTAACTTAAAGTAACTTACGCGAAGGACAACACACACACACCCATGCCCAAGTGAGGACTCGAACCTCCGACGGAGGGAGCCGTGCGAACCGTGGCAAGGCACCTTGACCGCACGGCCACCCCTCGCGGCAGAGGATAAGTGAAATGTGAGTAAGGGGGTGCGGGTGGGGATCACAATATTTATTCAGTATCAATACAATCTAACGATCTACATTCTGGGAACTGAAAAATAAGCGGAAGTAATTCCAGGAAGTGATAACATAATTGGTATCAGGTTACATCTGTGGCAACTACCTGACTTATATTCAAGGCCATCCTTACCATCTTTCTTGCACTGGTTATATCTCTCCAATCCATACACCTGTCCCTGTTATTCACCTATCATCTCTTTGGGGACCACCCACCCACTCCCCAATCCCCTATGGACCAATAACATTGCTGGTCCCCTCCTGTTCCTCATCCTTTAGATAAATGGAGCAAATCGATGCGTTTCCTCATTTGAGGCCTGTATGTCTAAGAGAAAGGACCATCATGAAGTGTCAGGGAGTATCCAACACTCCAGTCAGCATAAAAAGCAGAGGAAGACCCGGAAGTACACTTAACACTTTACTCTCACAATAAATTTATTGCAATTTTACTGAATTTTATAAATATCTACATCTCAAATATTAAATATATGTAACACAATGTTAAACAACTACTGCAGCACATTATTTAACAAACTATCGTCAATAATCTGAGTTAAACCATTCCTGCAGAGTATTATTAACAAATATGACCTTGTTGAGCCTGTTTGCTTAAAAATTACCGCAATATTTAAACAAATAAGCTCTTGCTAATAACAAATATATATCACACCCACATTACTAATCTGTGTGATGTCATAATATATGCATTAAAATGAGCAAGTTGTCGTATTAGCAGAAATATTGTAATTTAATGATATCACAGTATATTCTGCAAAATCTCGCCAAATATTAACAAAATTTTTTACCTAAGACACTTTGACAATGCAGTGTGCGACTGTGGCGTCGCTGAGTTACTATATTGTAATGTCATCATAGCTTATTCTGCAAAATGGTGGAAAATTTTGAAAAATTATCCATTAAGGTGGAAGACTCTAACATATTCATTACAAAAAAGATGTTCAAATGTGTGTGAAATCTTATGGGACTTAACTGCTAAGGTCATCAGTCCCTAAGCTTACACACTAATTAACCTAAATTATCCTAACGACAAACACACACACCCATGCTCGAGGGAGGACGAACCTCCGCCGGGACCAGCCGCATAGTCCATGACTGCAGCGCCCTAGACCGCTCGGCTAATCCCGCGCGGCTATTCATTACAAAGCATAACATTGTTTCTAAATTTCGTTCTACTGAGTTATTAGATATTACACATTTCAAATTCTGAAAGCTGATGGAAAGTATTAGTCCATCCATTCCTTTAGGCGAATAATACGTCCATCACCTTGGAAGGGTTAGTGTGGAGGTTCTCTTCAAATGTGGTTGCAGTGGCGCAGTGTGAGCTATGCACTAAACACAACGTCCTCCACAGACAGACGTAGAGCTGCAATTGGCACTGTGCCTTCAACTTAGCCGCGCTATATTTTTCTGCATTCACCAAGAGCAGCGTTGTCATACTGCAAAGCTGTGGAGCACTGCCTTTTAACATAAACAGCACTTATGGCTCGATGGCTGCAGTAGCGATTCCACCACGTTGTAGCGTGTTGAAAACGAGGGCATAAGCTAGTACAACAGTGCAACTGTTCCTGCGAGTAACGTGTCAATGTATTACTAATGTGCGCCGTCACAGTTTTTTAATAAACAGTGCCATTAATGATACATATCTCACTGCTCTTTACAAGTTCGGCCGATTTTCTCTAAGGACACAAGTACAGAAAAATAAATGGTTCAAATGGCTCTGGGCACTATAGGACTTAACATCTATGGTCATCAGTCCCCTAGAACTTAGAGCTACTTAAACCTAGCTAACCTAAGGACATCACACAACACCCAGTCATCACGAGGCAGAGAAGATCCCTGACCCCGCCGGGAATCGAACCCGGGAACCCGGGCGTGGGAAGACAGAAAAATGCGAGACTTGTCACTTTCCATAGGACGATACTGAAACAAATGAAGTCGATAACTCTGCAGAAACAACTAGCACAGTCCGATATTTTAAGAGAAAAACTGATATCCCGAGTTTAACAATTTCCGCAATGCATTATTTAACAACAAATTTCCACTTACTAAACATCAAGGCTATATTCTACCTGCGTTATCAATGTGTGATATCACTAAAAGAATGTCCATGGTAGACTAACAAATAAGAACGAAAAATGCAAACTGTAAAGAACAATTACCCTCACCACCTGCATAAAACACACTGCTAAGTACAATGCCTGCAGCAGTAGAGAGTGACGTCACTCTTACCATGGAAAATAACTACGAAAAAGTCTTACTATGTACACTAGCAACTGAATGGTAAATGTACACTGTAAGCAAGCACCACCACTGATACTTTAAAAAAAAAGTTGTAATATGGTAAAACAAAAACCTTACCATAAGACTGGCCGAAGCACACTCGTTAATAATTACGTAAAATTCGAAGTAAATACGCATCTCCATAGGGTCACCACGCGGCACCACGATATGGTGAAATTAAATCAGACTATTTAATTGTGATTTTCACTAGTTACTTGCAAGGGTGCTATGGCTAGTCTTATAGCGACGTTAATCTTTCGATACACTATGGAATTATTATTTAAATATCAGTGGTGGTAATTGCTTACAGTGTACAAGTAGCATTGTGTTGCGAGCGTTCTTGCTCGGTTTTCCCGTAGTTATTCAACTGACATACTAAAAATGTAGGTTCTGCGTTCTGGTTATCGATTTAATTTGTTGCAGTAATGGTTTAGCCCCATTTTTAAATATATCTTCGGATGGAGAATCAGTAAAATTGCATCAAATTACCTAAAAGTTTTAAATGGGTCTAAATTATGAGAGCAAGGATTTAATAGTACTTCTGCTTTTTATCCTGTTTGGGAGAGGGTTGCAGGCTCCCGTCTTCTCTTGATGACCCTTTCACTATGAGATACAGACCTCGAATGCCACCTTACAGCCTAATTTCGCACTTCTTCGTCACAGTGGGAGACAATTATGGGGTTTTAATTTTGTTGCGCTGTTGTACACAAGGAATCTGATTGAGTACCATGAATAGTAATACAATATTGAAAAAACTTAACAACAAAAGACAATTAATGTAAAGCAATTAAATGTCCTGAATACATTATTCTAGGTAACATATTTAAAAGAGTAACATTGCAAACCCACTGATTGGTGTAAGCGCGAGATAAATCATTGCAAATGTGTAATGCTGATACTTTAATAACAGGTGTAACTACCAGAATGTTGAACATAAGAATGCAAACGTGCTTGCATTCTTTTGTACAGGTACCAGATGTCAGTTTGTGAGATGGAGTTACATGCCTGTCGCAACTGGTCGGTCAATACATGGACGTTTGTTGTTGTTTGCGGATATGCTTGAGTTGTCGTCCGACGATGTTCCCTATGTGCTCGAATGGAGACACATCTGGTGATCGAGCTGGTCAAGACAACATGTCGGCATTCTGCAGGATGTTCCCTATGTGCTCGAATGGAGACACATCTGGTGATCGAGCTGGTCAAGACAACATGTCGGCATTCTGCAGGATGTTCCCTATGTGCTCGAATGGAGACACATCTGGTGATCGAGCTGGTCAAGACAACATGTCGGCATTCTGCAGGATGTTCCCTATGTGCTCGAATGGAGACACATCTGGTGATCGAGCTGGTCAAGACAACATGTCGGCATTCTGCAGGATGTTCCCTATGTGCTCGAATGGAGACACATCTGGTGATCGAGCTGGTCAAGACAACATGTCGGCATTCTGCAGGATGTTCCCTATGTGCTCGAATGGAGACACATCTGGTGATCGAGCTGGTCAAGACAACATGTCGGCATTCTGCAGGATGTTCCCTATGTGCTCGAATGGAGACACATCTGGTGATCGAGCTGGTCAAGACAACATGTCGGCATTCTGCAGGATGTTCCCTATGTGCTCGAATGGAGACACATCTGGTGATCGAGCTGGTCAAGACAACATGTCGGCATTCTGCAGGATGTTCCCTATGTGCTCGAATGGAGACACATCTGGTGATCGAGCTGGTCAAGACAAGATGTCGGCATTCTGCAGGATGTTCCCTATGTGCTCGAATGGAGACACATCTGGTGATCGAGCTGGTCAAGACAACATGTCGGCATTCTGCAGGATGTTCCCTATGTGCTCGAATGGAGACACATCTGGTGATCGAGCTGGTCAAGACAACATGTCGGCATTCTGCAGGATGTTCCCTATGTGCTCGAATGGAGACACATCTGGTGATCGAGCTGGTCAAGACAACATGTCGGCATTCTGCAGGATGTTCCCTATGTGCTCGAATGGAGACACATCTGGTGATCGAGCTGGTCAAGACAACATGTCGGCATTCTGCAGGATGTTCCCTATGTGCTCGAATGGAGACACATCTGGTGATCGAGCTGGTCAAGACAACATGTCGGCATTCTGCAGGATGTTCCCTATGTGCTCGAATGGAGACACATCTGGTGATCGAGCTGGTCAAGACAACATGTCGGCATTCTGCAGGATGTTCCCTATGTGCTCGAATGGAGACACATCTGGTGATCGAGCTGGTCAAGACAACATGTCGGCATTCTGCAGGATGTTCCCTATGTGCTCGAATGGAGACACATCTGGTGATCGAGCTGGTCAAGACAACATGTCGGCATTCTGCAGGATGTTCCCTATGTGCTCGAATGGAGACACATCTGGTGATCGAGCTGGTCAAGACAACATGTCGGCATTCTGCAGGATGTTCCCTATGTGCTCGAATGGAGACACATCTGGTGATCGAGCTGGTCAAGACAACATGTCGGCATTCTGCAGGATGTTCCCTATGTGCTCGAATGGAGACACATCTGGTGATCGAGCTGGTCAAGACAACATGTCGGCATTCTGCAGGATGTTCCCTATGTGCTCGAATGGAGACACATCTGGTGATCGAGCTGGTCAAGACAACATGTCGGCATTCTGCAGGATGTTCCCTATGTGCTCGAATGGAGACACATCTGGTGATCGAGCTGGTCAAGACAACATGTCGGCATTCTGCAGGATGTTCCCTATGTGCTCGAATGGAGACACATCTGGTGATCGAGCTGGTCAAGACAACATGTCGGCATTCTGCAGGATGTTCCCTATGTGCTCGAATGGAGACACATCTGGTGATCGAGCTGGTCAAGACAACATGTCGGCATTCTGCAGGATGTTCCCTATGTGCTCGAATGGAGACACATCTGGTGATCGAGCTGGTCAAGACAACATGTCGGCATTCTGCAGGATGTTCCCTATGTGCTCGAATGGAGACACATCTGGTGATCGAGCTGGTCAAGACAACATGTCGGCATTCTGCAGGATGTTCCCTATGTGCTCGAATGGAGACACATCTGGTGATCGAGCTGGTCAAGACAACATGTCGGCATTCTGCAGGATGTTCCCTATGTGCTCGAATGGAGACACATCTGGTGATCGAGCTGGTCAAGACAACATGTCGGCATTCTGCAGGATGTTCCCTATGTGCTCGAATGGAGACACATCTGGTGATCGAGCTGGTCAAGACAACATGTCGGCATTCTGCAGGATGTTCCCTATGTGCTCGAATGGAGACACATCTGGTGATCGAGCTGGTCAAGACAACATGTCGGCATTCTGCAGGATGTTCCCTATGTGCTCGAATGGAGACACATCTGGTGATCGAGCTGGTCAAGACAACATGTCGGCATTCTGCAGGATGTTCCCTATGTGCTCGAATGGAGACACATCTGGTGATCGAGCTGGTCAAGACAACATGTCGGCATTCTGCAGGATGTTCCCTATGTGCTCGAATGGAGACACATCTGGTGATCGAGCTGGTCAAGACAACATGTCGGCATTCTGCAGGATGTTCCCTATGTGCTCGAATGGAGACACATCTGGTGATCGAGCTGGTCAAGACAACATGTCGGCATTCTGCAGGATGTTCCCTATGTGCTCGAATGGAGACACATCTGGTGATCGAGCTGGTCAAGACAACATGTCGGCATTCTGCAGGATGTTCCCTATGTGCTCGAATGGAGACACATCTGGTGATCGAGCTGGTCAAGACAACATGTCGGCATTCTGCAGGATGTTCCCTATGTGCTCGAATGGAGACACATCTGGTGATCGAGCTGGTCAAGACAACATGTCGGCATTCTGCAGGATGTTCCCTATGTGCTCGAATGGAGACACATCTGGTGATCGAGCTGGTCAAGACAACATGTCGGCATTCTGCAGGATGTTCCCTATGTGCTCGAATGGAGACACATCTGGTGATCGAGCTGGTCAAGACAACATGTCGGCATTCTGCAGGATGTTCCCTATGTGCTCGAATGGAGACACATCTGGTGATCGAGCTGGTCAAGACAACATGTCGGCATTCTGCAGGATGTTCCCTATGTGCTCGAATGGAGACACATCTGGTGATCGAGCTGGTCAAGACAACATGTCGGCATTCTGCAGGATGTTCCCTATGTGCTCGAATGGAGACACATCTGGTGATCGAGCTGGTCAAGACAACATGTCGGCATTCTGCAGGATGTTCCCTATGTGCTCGAATGGAGACACATCTGGTGATCGAGCTGGTCAAGACAACATGTCGGCATTCTGCAGGATGTTCCCTATGTGCTCGAATGGAGACACATCTGGTGATCGAGCTGGTCAAGACAACATGTCGGCATTCTGCAGGATGTTCCCTATGTGCTCGAATGGAGACACATCTGGTGATCGAGCTGGTCAAGACAACATGTCGGCATTCTGCAGGATGTTCCCTATGTGCTCGAATGGAGACACATCTGGTGATCGAGCTGGTCAAGACAACATGTCGGCATTCTGCAGGATGTTCCCTATGTGCTCGAATGGAGACACATCTGGTGATCGAGCTGGTCAAGACAACATGTCGGCATTCTGCAGGATGTTCCCTATGTGCTCGAATGGAGACACATCTGGTGATCGAGCTGGTCAAGACAACATGTCGGCATTCTGCAGGATGTTCCCTATGTGCTCGAATGGAGACACATCTGGTGATCGAGCTGGTCAAGACAACATGTCGGCATTCTGCAGGATGTTCCCTATGTGCTCGAATGGAGACACATCTGGTGATCGAGCTGGTCAAGACAACATGTCGGCATTCTGCAGGATGTTCCCTATGTGCTCGAATGGAGACACATCTGGTGATCGAGCTGGTCAAGACAACATGTCGGCATTCTGCAGGATGTTCCCTATGTGCTCGAATGGAGACACATCTGGTGATCGAGCTGGTCAAGACAACATGTCGGCATTCTGCAGGATGTTCCCTATGTGCTCGAATGGAGACACATCTGGTGATCGAGCTGGTCAAGACAACATGTCGGCATTCTGCAGGATGTTCCCTATGTGCTCGAATGGAGACACATCTGGTGATCGAGCTGGTCAAGACAACATGTCGGCATTCTGCAGGATGTTCCCTATGTGCTCGAATGGAGACACATCTGGTGATCGAGCTGGTCAAGACAACATGTCGGCATTCTGCAGGATGTTCCCTATGTGCTCGAATGGAGACACATCTGGTGATCGAGCTGGTCAAGACAACATGTCGGCATTCTGCAGGATGTTCCCTATGTGCTCGAATGGAGACACATCTGGTGATCGAGCTGGTCAAGACAACATGTCGGCATTCTGCAGGATGTTCCCTATGTGCTCGAATGGAGACACATCTGGTGATCGAGCTGGTCAAGACAACATGTCGGCATTCTGCAGGATGTTCCCTATGTGCTCGAATGGAGACACATCTGGTGATCGAGCTGGTCAAGACAACATGTCGGCATTCTGCAGGATGTTCCCTATGTGCTCGAATGGAGACACATCTGGTGATCGAGCTGGTCAAGACAACATGTCGGCATTCTGCAGGATGTTCCCTATGTGCTCGAATGGAGACACATCTGGTGATCGAGCTGGTCAAGACAACATGTCGGCATTCTGCAGGATGTTCCCTATGTGCTCGAATGGAGACACATCTGGTGATCGAGCTGGTCAAGACAACATGTCGGCATTCTGCAGGATGTTCCCTATGTGCTCGAATGGAGACACATCTGGTGATCGAGCTGGTCAAGACAACATGTCGGCATTCTGCAGGATGTTCCCTATGTGCTCGAATGGAGACACATCTGGTGATCGAGCTGGTCAAGACAACATGTCGGCATTCTGCAGGATGTTCCCTATGTGCTCGAATGGAGACACATCTGGTGATCGAGCTGGTCAAGACAACATGTCGGCATTCTGCAGGATGTTCCCTATGTGCTCGAATGGAGACACATCTGGTGATCGAGCTGGTCAAGACAACATGTCGGCATTCTGCAGGATGTTCCCTATGTGCTCGAATGGAGACACATCTGGTGATCGAGCTGGTCAAGACAACATGTCGGCATTCTGCAGGATGTTCCCTATGTGCTCGAATGGAGACACATCTGGTGATCGAGCTGGTCAAGACAACATGTCGGCATTCTGCAGGATGTTCCCTATGTGCTCGAATGGAGACACATCTGGTGATCGAGCTGGTCAAGACAACATGTCGGCATTCTGCAGGATGTTCCCTATGTGCTCGAATGGAGACACATCTGGTGATCGAGCTGGTCAAGACAACATGTCGGCATTCTGCAGGATGTTCCCTATGTGCTCGAATGGAGACACATCTGGTGATCGAGCTGGTCAAGACAACATGTCGGCATTCTGCAGGATGTTCCCTATGTGCTCGAATGGAGACACATCTGGTGATCGAGCTGGTCAAGACAACATGTCGGCATTCTGCAGGATGTTCCCTATGTGCTCGAATGGAGACACATCTGGTGATCGAGCTGGTCAAGACAACATGTCGGCATTCTGCAGGATGTTCCCTATGTGCTCGAATGGAGACACATCTGGTGATCGAGCTGGTCAAGACAACATGTCGGCATTCTGCAGGATGTTCCCTATGTGCTCGAATGGAGACACATCTGGTGATCGAGCTGGTCAAGACAACATGTCGGCATTCTGCAGGATGTTCCCTATGTGCTCGAATGGAGACACATCTGGTGATCGAGCTGGTCAAGACAACATGTCGGCATTCTGCAGGATGTTCCCTATGTGCTCGAATGGAGACACATCTGGTGATCGAGCTGGTCAAGACAACATGTCGGCATTCTGCAGGATGTTCCCTATGTGCTCGAATGGAGACACATCTGGTGATCGAGCTGGTCAAGACAACATGTCGGCATTCTGCAGGATGTTCCCTATGTGCTCGAATGGAGACACATCTGGTGATCGAGCTGGTCAAGACAACATGTCGGCATTCTGCAGGATGTTCCCTATGTGCTCGAATGGAGACACATCTGGTGATCGAGCTGGTCAAGACAACATGTCGGCATTCTGCAGGATGTTCCCTATGTGCTCGAATGGAGACACATCTGGTGATCGAGCTGGTCAAGACAACATGTCGGCATTCTGCAGGATGTTCCCTATGTGCTCGAATGGAGACACATCTGGTGATCGAGCTGGTCAAGACAACATGTCGGCATTCTGCAGGATGTTCCCTATGTGCTCGAATGGAGACACATCTGGTGATCGAGCTGGTCAAGACAACATGTCGGCATTCTGCAGGATGTTCCCTATGTGCTCGAATGGAGACACATCTGGTGATCGAGCTGGTCAAGACAACATGTCGGCATTCTGCAGGATGTTCCCTATGTGCTCGAATGGAGACACATCTGGTGATCGAGCTGGTCAAGACAACATGTCGGCATTCTGCAGGATGTTCCCTATGTGCTCGAATGGAGACACATCTGGTGATCGAGCTGGTCAAGACAACATGTCGGCATTCTGCAGGATGTTCCCTATGTGCTCGAATGGAGACACATCTGGTGATCGAGCTGGTCAAGACAACATGTCGGCATTCTGCAGGATGTTCCCTATGTGCTCGAATGGAGACACATCTGGTGATCGAGCTGGTCAAGACAACATGTCGGCATTCTGCAGGATGTTCCCTATGTGCTCGAATGGAGACACATCTGGTGATCGAGCTGGTCAAGACAACATGTCGGCATTCTGCAGGATGTTCCCTATGTGCTCGAATGGAGACACATCTGGTGATCGAGCTGGTCAAGACAACATGTCGGCATTCTGCAGGATGTTCCCTATGTGCTCGAATGGAGACACATCTGGTGATCGAGCTGGTCAAGACAACATGTCGGCATTCTGCAGGATGTTCCCTATGTGCTCGAATGGAGACACATCTGGTGATCGAGCTGGTCAAGACAACATGTCGGCATTCTGCAGGATGTTCCCTATGTGCTCGAATGGAGACACATCTGGTGATCGAGCTGGTCAAGACAACATGTCGGCATTCTGCAGGATGTTCCCTATGTGCTCGAATGGAGACACATCTGGTGATCGAGCTGGTCAAGACAACATGTCGGCATTCTGCAGGATGTTCCCTATGTGCTCGAATGGAGACACATCTGGTGATCGAGCTGGTCAAGACAACATGTCGGCATTCTGCAGGATGTTCCCTATGTGCTCGAATGGAGACACATCTGGTGATCGAGCTGGTCAAGACAACATGTCGGCATTCTGCAGGATGTTCCCTATGTGCTCGAATGGAGACACATCTGGTGATCGAGCTGGTCAAGACAACATGTCGGCATTCTGCAGGATGTTCCCTATGTGCTCGAATGGAGACACATCTGGTGATCGAGCTGGTCAAGACAACATGTCGGCATTCTGCAGGATGTTCCCTATGTGCTCGAATGGAGACACATCTGGTGATCGAGCTGGTCAAGACAACATGTCGGCATTCTGCAGGATGTTCCCTATGTGCTCGAATGGAGACACATCTGGTGATCGAGCTGGTCAAGACAACATGTCGGCATTCTGCAGGATGTTCCCTATGTGCTCGAATGGAGACACATCTGGTGATCGAGCCGGTCAAGACAACATGTCGGCATTCTGCAGGATGTTCCCTATGTGCTCGAATGGAGACACATCTGGTGATCGAGCCGGTCAAGACAACATGTCGGCATTCTGCAGGATGTTCCCTATGTGCTCGAATGGAGACACATCTGGTGATCGAGCTGGTCAAGACAACATGTCGGCATTCTGCAGGATGTTCCCTATGTGCTCGAATGGAGACACATCTGGTGATCGAGCCGGTCAAGACAACATGTCGGCATTCTGCAGGATGTTCCCTATGTGCTCGAATGGAGACACATCTGGTGATCGAGCCGGTCAAGACAACATGTCGGCATTCTGCAGGATGTTCCCTATGTGCTCGAATGGAGACACATCTGGTGATCGAGCTGGTCAAGACAACATGTCGGCATTCTGCAGGATGTTCCCTATGTGCTCGAATGGAGACACATCTGGTGATCGAGCTGGTCAAGACAACATGTCGGCATTCTGCAGGATGTTCCCTATGTGCTCGAATGGAGACACATCTGGTGATCGAGCTGGTCAAGACAACATGTCGGCATTCTGCAGGATGTTCCCTATGTGCTCGAATGGAGACACATCTGGTGATCGAGCTGGTCAAGACAACATGTCGGCATTCTGCAGGATGTTCCCTATGTGCTCGAATGGAGACACATCTGGTGATCGAGCTGGTCAAGACAACATGTCGGCATTCTGCAGGATGTTCCCTATGTGCTCGAATGGAGACACATCTGGTGATCGAGCTGGTCAAGACAACATGTCGGCATTCTGCAGGATGTTCCCTATGTGCTCGAATGGAGACACATCTGGTGATCGAGCTGGTCAAGACAACATGTCGGCATTCTGCAGGATGTTCCCTATGTGCTCGAATGGAGACACATCTGGTGATCGAGCTGGTCAAGACAACATGTCGGCATTCTGCAGGATGTTCCCTATGTGCTCGAATGGAGACACATCTGGTGATCGAGCTGGTCAAGACAACATGTCGGCATTCTGCAGGATGTTCCCTATGTGCTCGAATGGAGACACATCTGGTGATCGAGCTGGTCAAGACAACATGTCGGCATTCTGCAGGATGTTCCCTATGTGCTCGAATGGAGACACATCTGGTGATCGAGCTGGTCAAGACAACATGTCGGCATTCTGCAGGATGTTCCCTATGTGCTCGAATGGAGACACATCTGGTGATCGAGCTGGTCAAGACAACATGTCGGCATTCTGCAGGATGTTCCCTATGTGCTCGAATGGAGACACATCTGGTGATCGAGCTGGTCAAGACAACATGTCGGCATTCTGCAGGATGTTCCCTATGTGCTCGAATGGAGACACATCTGGTGATCGAGCTGGTCAAGACAACATGTCGGCATTCTGCAGGATGTTCCCTATGTGCTCGAATGGAGACACATCTGGTGATCGAGCTGGTCAAGACAACATGTCGGCATTCTGCAGGATGTTCCCTATGTGCTCGAATGGAGACACATCTGGTGATCGAGCTGGTCAAGACAACATGTCGGCATTCTGCAGGATGTTCCCTATGTGCTCGAATGGAGACACATCTGGTGATCGAGCTGGTCAAGACAACATGTCGGCATTCTGCAGGATGTTCCCTATGTGCTCGAATGGAGACACATCTGGTGATCGAGCTGGTCAAGACAACATGTCGGCATTCTGCAGGATGTTCCCTATGTGCTCGAATGGAGACACATCTGGTGATCGAGCTGGTCAAGACAACATGTCGGCATTCTGCAGGATGTTCCCTATGTGCTCGAATGGAGACACATCTGGTGATCGAGTTGGTCAAGACAACATGTCGGCATTCTGCAGGATGTTCCCTATGTGCTCGAATGGAGACACATCTGGTGATCGAGCTGGTCAAGACAACATGTCGGCATTCTGCAGGATGTTCCCTATGTGCTCGAATGGAGACACATCTGGTGATCGAGCTGGTCAAGACAACATGTCGGCATTCTGCAGGATGTTCCCTATGTGCTCGAATGGAGACACATCTGGTGATCGAGCTGGTCAAGACAACATGTCGGCATTCTGCAGGATGTTCCCTATGTGCTCGAATGGAGACACATCTGGTGATCGAGCTGGTCAAGACAACATGTCGGCATTCTGCAGGATGTTCCCTATGTGCTCGAATGGAGACACATCTGGTGATCGAGCTGGTCAAGACAACATGTCGGCATTCTGCAGGATGTTCCCTATGTGCTCGAATGGAGACACATCTGGTGATCGAGCTGGTCAAGACAACATGTCGGCATTCTGCAGGATGTTCCCTATGTGCTCGAATGGAGACACATCTGGTGATCGAGCTGGTCAAGACAACATGTCGGCATTCTGCAGGATGTTCCCTATGTGCTCGAATGGAGACACATCTGGTGATCGAGCTGGTCAAGACAACATGTCGGCATTCTGCAGGATGTTCCCTATGTGCTCGAATGGAGACACATCTGGTGATCGAGCTGGTCAAGACAACATGTCGGCATTCTGCAGGATGTTCCCTATGTGCTCGAATGGAGACACATCTGGTGATCGAGCTGGTCAAGACAACATGTCGGCATTCTGCAGGATGTTCCCTATGTGCTCGAATGGAGACACATCTGGTGATCGAGCTGGTCAAGACAACATGTCGGCATTCTGCAGGATGTTCCCTATGTGCTCGAATGGAGACACATCTGGTGATCGAGCTGGTCAAGACAACATGTCGGCATTCTGCAGGATGTTCCCTATGTGCTCGAATGGAGACACATCTGGTGATCGAGCTGGTCAAGACAACATGTCGGCATTCTGCAGGATGTTCCCTATGTGCTCGAATGGAGACACATCTGGTGATCGAGCTGGTCAAGACAACATGTCGGCATTCTGCAGGATGTTCCCTATGTGCTCGAATGGAGACACATCTGGTGATCGAGCTGGTCAAGACAACATGTCGGCATTCTGCAGGATGTTCCCTATGTGCTCGAATGGAGACACATCTGGTGATCGAGCTGGTCAAGACAACATGTCGGCATTCTGCAGGATGTTCCCTATGTGCTCGAATGGAGACACATCTGGTGATCGAGCTGGTCAAGACAACATGTCGGCATTCTGCAGGATGTTCCCTATGTGCTCGAATGGAGACACATCTGGTGATCGAGCTGGTCAAGACAACATGTCGGCATTCTGCAGGATGTTCCCTATGTGCTCGAATGGAGACACATCTGGTGATCGAGCTGGTCAAGACAACATGTCGGCATTCTGCAGGATGTTCCCTATGTGCTCGAATGGAGACACATCTGGTGATCGAGCTGGTCAAGACAACATGTCGGCATTCTGCAGGATGTTCCCTATGTGCTCGAATGGAGACACATCTGGTGATCGAGCTGGTCAAGACAACATGTCGGCATTCTGCAGGATGTTCCCTATGTGCTCGAATGGAGACACATCTGGTGATCGAGCTGGTCAAGACAACATGTCGGCATTCTGCAGGATGTTCCCTATGTGCTCGAATGGAGACACATCTGGTGATCGAGCTGGTCAAGACAACATGTCGGCATTCTGCAGGATGTTCCCTATGTGCTCGAATGGAGACACATCTGGTGATCGAGCTGGTCAAGACAACATGTCGGCATTCTGCAGGATGTTCCCTATGTGCTCGAATGGAGACACATCTGGTGATCGAGCTGGTCAAGACAACATGTCGGCATTCTGCAGGATGTTCCCTATGTGCTCGAATGGAGACACATCTGGTGATCGAGCTGGTCAAGACAACATGTCGGCATTCTGCAGAGCATGTTGGATTACAACAGCGGTATGAGAGCGAGAATTATCCTATTGGAAAACACTCACTGGGATGTAGTTCATGAATGGCAACAGAACAGGTCAAATTACCATACTCGCGACAAATTTGCAGTCAGGGTGAATGGGATAACAAGACTGTTCCTGCTGTCACACGAAATCGCACCACGGACCGTAACTCCAGGTGTAGTTCCAGTGTCTCTAGCACACGGACTGGCCTCCATATAACGAACACACTATCATCACAGACACCGAGGCAGAACAGGTTTTCATCAGAAAACACAAAAGGCCTCCACCCTGTCCTCCAATGAGCTCTGGTGTGAGTGAAATCCAGACTACAGTGAATCTGCCTCGGAGCTATCCTTGAGGTAACAGATTTCTAACAGTTCATTGGGTCAGTGTGGTGCCAACCGTTCCTCGA
Source organism: Schistocerca serialis cubense (assembly GCF_023864345.2). Lineage (NCBI taxonomy): Eukaryota > Metazoa > Arthropoda > Insecta > Orthoptera > Acrididae > Schistocerca > Schistocerca serialis. The sequence goes on from NC_064641.1 coordinate 149,911,898, forward strand.
ATTGCTGCTGCAGTTTCACTCCGAGGTTCCAGAGCCATACGCCGAACACGATGGTCTCCGCTCTCGGTAATGTCACATGGCCGTCCGCAGTCCTATTACACGACCTCGTTCAAACTCGGCGAAGTGTTGTTGGTAATGGTGTCTGTGTCACTCGAAAGTCATTGTTGACTAACATCAACTCACCGCGTCTAATCTCAACAGTAACTAACGCTCACGACCGTTACAGCGTGTATTTAAACCAAACCAGATTTGCATCCTCTTAGTGGCGCTACCCGTGCCTGTCTTATACGGCTAGCTCGAAATATGAATAGACATCATATTCCAGGTGTAGAAATACGCCTAGCAACTTCAGGTTATGTTGCACAACTCCTTCTTGGTGTTCCGATTTTTTTTTCGTCAATGTATGAGAAGCTCTACGTTAACCTCATGCTCTGGTTGACTATACACCATCTATCACGGATATGTAGAACACAGTGCAAACTTGTGCCAAAACTTCTGAGTGAGTATCAAAGAGCTGATAATACAGGTGTCCTCCAGAGAAGTGTCCTCAGTCCCTCGTTGTTTAGCGTTGTAATGAATTATCTAACAACAAAGACAGAAAAACCAGCACATTCGCATGCCCATTATGTAGTATAACAATCAGAAAACTCAAAAGAGCTTTCAGGAGTGGAGAAAGCCACCTGAAATAAGTGGCTTACACATCAAAAGAACAACGACCGAGTTAATATGTGTAATTTCAGCCCTGATGCCACGCAAACAATAGCTACCTTGAATGAATTTTGCTGATTTGAAGCTTCTTTGCATATTACAACTGTGTACCAGACTGGGACTCAAGCAAAGAGAATTATTTATACAGTACCGCAAGGGTCGAAGAGGTATTAATAAGACATGAATATAAAGTGTTTGCTCATTACGAGACCTCAACGAATTCCTCATTGCGTGAATTTTTCTGATGTCGATTAGTGTGGCAGGGGATACATTTTATTGTGTCGTATATGAGGTCCGTTCAAAAACTTCCGGGACATTGACAATTTCGCGCCAATGGTGTGTTGGAGCATCCTTGCACATGCCTGTGTTTAATGTATGACTGCCGGAAGTTTCATTGTTGTATGTATGTTAGTTGTTGCTCAGTGCTGTACTGAGTAGACCGTTGTGTCGCACAGTTTGCCAATTTCGAGATGGCACAGTAAGGGGAGCAACGCGTCTGCATTAAATTGTGAGTGAAACTCAAGAAAACCTTTACAGAAACACGTCAAGTTATACAGGAAGCCTACGGTGATGAGTGCTTAAGCAAATGCTTCACACGGTTTAAAAATGGGCGGAGGGAAGTTGAAGATAACCTTCGTTCAGAACCCTCTTCGACGACTACCAACGGCGCTCATGTGAGGAAGGTCAACTAAATTGTGTGTGACAAAGTTAGACTGGCTGTCCGAAAGGCTGAAGTAGAATTTAACATTTCAGTTGCACCATGTCATGAAATCCTGAGGCAACATATTGGTATGCATCGTGTCGCCGCCAATTTCGACCCACGGCTCAAGACCAGAAAGACCTTCCCCTCACAATGAGTGAAGAGCTTGTGGATCGCGCAAATGATAACGTAATGACCCTTAAAAGAATCGTAACTGGTGATGAGACGTATGTCTGCGGTTATGATCTTGAGACCTACGTTCAATCTTTACAATGGGTCGGAAAGGTTCTCCATGACCAACAAAGCTCTTCGGGTCAGGTCAAATGTCAAAGTAATGCGGATAGTTTTCTTTGACATTGAAGGATTAGTTTATCATGAATTCGTGCCACAGGGACAAACTGTTAATCGACAGTACTATCGGGACGTATTGTAACGCCTGCGAGCAAATAGGAGAAGGAAACTGAAATGTAGCGAGACAATTCATGGCTCTTGGATCACGATAGCGCATCCGCACTTTCATTGCTGTTTGTGTGTGGCTACTCCACAAAAATAAAAAAAAAATTAAAAAAAAAAAGAGATCACTGTGCTGCCTCATCCTCCGTATTCACCAGACGTGGCTTCTGTATATTTTTTTTTATTATTTTCAAAGTTGAAAACCCCGTTGAAAGGACGAAGATTTGCAACGATATACGTGACAAAGGAAAATTCGTAGACGGTGATTCGCCCGATCCAGCAAGAAGCGTATCAACACCGCTTCCGGAAGCGGACGCAGCGTTGGGAGCAGTGTATCAGTTGTGGAGGAGAGTATTTCGAAGCAGATCATGCACAGTAAATAAAAGGTAAGTGCAGAAAAATTTTGTGGACAAAGTTCGGAAATTTTTTTAAACTGACCTCTTACTACATTATCATATGAATGCATGGTGCCTGTTCTTTCGGGCATGTCCGAAAGAATAGACAGGACGCATTCATATAACTGACTCGCCTGGATGGGCTATCAATCCACCACTTTCAGTATGGGTACACAATAACGTTGACTCTCCTATGGTAATCTCAAAGTAGCGAGCATGGAGGACATGGACGCGACTGCGCACTTGGCGGGAATTGAGGGGGGGGGGGGGGGGGGGGAGGTGGTGGAGTCAAGGTGCTTACGTAGATAGTTCGCGCAGTTGCGACATACATTGCGTTCGGATGGCGTTGTGGTTAGCGCAACTCCTGTAAGCAGGAGATTTCTCGGATTCGAATCTCAGTCACTCGGTGTGTGACGGAGGGCACAATTCGCGCCAAAGTCATATTCCCCCCTCTGTTCTACTCGCGGATCGCGCGAAGAAGAAACGACTGTCTGAACGCCTCAGTACGAGCTCTAACTTCCATTTTCTCTCAGTGGTTATCATTTCGCAAGTTGAAAGTTGGTAGTAATAATATATGCTTTACATCCTCGGCGAAGATCGGATTTCTGAATTTGGTGAGCAGCTCCCTCCGTTTAGCGCGTCGTCTATCTGTAAATGTGTCCTACATGTAATTTTCTATGAGATTTGTAACGCTCTCGCGATGGCTAAATGTACCACTCACGAATCTTGCCGCTCTTCTTTGGACGTTTTCAGTCTCTTGATTCAGAGCCGACTGGTAAGGGTCCCATACAGACGAACAATACTCTAAGACTAGACAAACTAACGTACTGCAAGCAATTTCCTTTGTTGAAGGACTCCACCACTTAAGCATTCTACCAATGAACCGCAAATTAGAATTCGCCTTACCCGTTACTTGTGTAATCTGATCATTCCATTTCAGATCATTTCGAATAGTCACACCCAGATACTTGACGGATGTTACCGCTTCCAGAGACCGGGCATTTATTTTGTATTCGTACATTAACGGGGATTTTCGCCTTGTTATACGCAGTAGGTTACACTTATTTATGTTGTTGTTGTTGTGGTCTTCAGTCCTGAGACTGGTTTAATGGAGCTCTCCACGCTACTCTATACTGTGCAAGCTTCTTCATCTCCCAGTACGTACTGCAGCCTACATCCCTCTGAATCTGCTTAGTGTATTCATCCTTGGTCTCCCTCTGCGACTTTTACTCTCCACGCTGCCCTCAAATACTAAATTGGTGATCCCTTGATGCCTCAGAACATGTCCTACAAACCGATCCCTTCCTCTACTCAAGTTGTGCCACCAACTCCTCTTCTCCCCAATCCTATTCAGTACCTCCTCATTAGTTATGTGATCTACCCATATAATCTTCAGCATTCTTCTGTAGCACCACATTTCAAAAGCTTCTACTCTCTTCTTGTCCAAACTAGTTATCGGCCATGTTTCACTTCCATACATGCATACACTCCATACATATACTGAAAGGATACAGTACCGCCCGACATTGAAAATAGGTACAACATACTTCATTATTCTTATCAGAACAACATATTTTTTGTAAAAATAACTCAATTTCAATTAATACAGCGAATCCGGATACCAGTGTGGGAAAGAATGAATATTTATTTATTTAATTGATCACATATGCACTCTCACAAAATAAATCCCCACATCCAGTTTGGTAAGATCTGTGAAATGAATGAATGTATGGTCGTCTACTAACCGCAGATAGTGAATGTGAATATATGATCATCTTTGAGACGATCCTTTGGCCACCTTTGGTGGGACCAAAGAGATGAAATTTACTGGAGCTTTGAGCACCTGTGCTGTGGCTGACCAATACGGTAGCAAGTTGCTCCCCCACTTCGGCAGATGTGCGAGAGGACCTGAAGAACGGCCATGTTTCAGCACTCTGCCGCTGGATCTAGTGTTGGTAAGACCTGTCTTAGGTGTGCTCCATAAAGACAAAAGAGTGGAGACATGGTATGCATGTGAAATACTTAAGAGTAGTTTGGAATAATAATTTCTCTATTTCAGGAACTTTTGTGGGGAGAATTAAATGTCAGGCAGGTAATATTAAGGGGATCGTAGAAATTTTCGCAAGTGACCAACGGTCACAATGAAACCACGTGTAGCAGTAAGTTGAAATACTTCCGAGTGCTTAAGTTAAGCTGAATTACTAGCGTGTGTACTATAAGTTGTAAATATTTAAGAAATGGCGTGTGCAGGACTTGAATGGCTCTGAGCACTATGGGACTTAACATCTATGGTCATCAGTCCCCTAGAACTTAGAACTACTTAAACCTAACTAACCTAAGGACATCACACAACACCCAGCCATCACGAGGCAGAGAAAATCCCTGACCCCGCCGGGAATCGAACCCGGGAACCCGGGCGTGGGAAGCGAGAACGCTACCGCACGACCACGAGATGCGGGCCAGGACTTGAAATTAGAGACAAGTACTTCCACGTGGTGAGTACTGTGTGAGTCTGAATCTGTGTATGAGACAAATGATAAAGAGAAGTACTCGTCTATGGTATCAGTTGAGGACTCGTGTGTGTGATGAATATGTTCTTAATATTACTTTGTGTGTTATGTTTCCGTGTGATGCTTGATTCAAACTATAATACTCTGAGAGAGAAGCAAGGTGAGTCAGCCGTCTATCCAGCAACACCACTTGGCTTGCATTGCACAGGAAGACGTGAATATATATCCTCAAGAGTTCATAGTAGGAAAGAAAAGTTACAAAGTGGGGCGTGTCGTGTGAAACTGGGATGAATTTTAATTGAAGTGGGAAAGCTGAAAGTGATGTGATATAACGCTGTGACTATTCCTTGTTTTGTATTGTATGTTGCCGGTGTGATATATTTCATGAAATTTAAGTATGTGTGGTTTGCATGGGAGAGTAGCAAGGTAGTTTCAGAGGTAGTGGGTTATGCAAGTTCCTTTTGTACCGCTCGGTCTGGAGGAAAGTTTCGTGATCATGGTTGTGAGAGTCGAAGTGTGAGATATAGCAAAAGGTCCACCATCCTATCCTGAAAGTGCACTGTAGCGTTAAATAATTACGAGACCATAAGATAGAGAATCACCAATGTACAGCCATGCCCACTGGGCGGAATTTCTCATGTGTTATTGTTGTAGGTTATAGAATTTGTGTGTTTAGGTTATAGAATTAATCGGAATAAATAAGATAGTGAAAAGAAAAAGATTGATGGCCTTTTCCTTCGAATAGTATGTTGTCACGATACCCAGAATTTATAATGTGTGCGCCATTCATATTCAGTGAGATGGCCACATGTTGATAAAAGCTGTTAAATAAGAAAGAAAATGTGATATTGTCAGTGCGTAGTGAACAGTCAGAGTTGTGTAAATTACTAATAGTCAGATGTGCGTTTCCGTACCCGTTGCCTAATATTCAAACAGGAGAATAACTTGTAACTTAATTGTGAGAACTAGAATTCATGTTACTCGATAAATAAGAATGAGTCCACTCGCTTGGCAGACCACTCATCTTACAGGCCTGACTGCTTGATGCCACAGTTTGAGTAAGGCATGTGGGTGCCTCCCAGTACTTTCAGAAAAGATTTCCTGACACTTAAATCTATACTCCACGTTAGCAAATTTCTCTTCTTCAGAAACGCTTTCCTTGCCATTGCCAGTCTACATTTTATATCCTCTCTACTTCGACCATCATCAGTTATTTTGCTCCCCAAATATCAAAACTCCTTTACTACTTTAAGTGTCTCATTTCCTAATCTAATTCCGTCAGCATCACCCGATTTAATTCGACTACATTCCATTATCCTTGTTTTACTTTATGTTGATGTTCATCTTATATCGTCCTTTCAGGCCACTGTCCATTCCGTTCAGCTGCTCTTCCAGGTCCTTTGCAGTCTCTGACAGAATTACAATGTCATCGGCAAACCTCAAAGTTTTTATTTCTTCTCCATGGATTTTAGTACCTACTCCGAATTTTTCGTTTGTATCTTTTACTGCTTGCTCAATATACAGATTGAATAACATTGGGGAGAGGCTACAACCCTGTCTCACTCCCTTCCCAACCACTGCTTCCCTTTCATGCCCCTCGACTCTTACAACTGCCATCTGGTTTCTGTACACATTGTAAATAGCCTTTCGCTCCCTATATTTTACCCCTGCCATCTTTAGAATTTGAAAGAGAGCATTCCAGTCAACATTGTCGAAAGCTTTCTCTAAGTCTACAAATACTAGAAACGTGGGTTTGCCTTTCCTTAATCTATTTTCTAAGATAAGTCGTAGGGTTAGTTTTGCCTCACGTGTTCCAACATTTCTGCGGAATCCAAACTGATCTTCCCCGAGGTCGGCTTCAACCAGTTTTTCCATTCGTCTGTAAAGAATTCGCGTTAGTATTTTGCAGCTATGACTTATTAAAATGATAGTTCGGTAATTTTCACAATTGTCAACACCTGCTTTCTTTGGGATTGGAATTATTATATTCTTCTTGAAGTCTGAGGGTATTTCACCTGTCTCATACATCTTGCTCTCCAGATGGTAGAGTTTTGCCAAGGCTGGCTCTCCCAAGGCCGTCAGTAGTTCCAATGAAATGTTGTCTACTCCCTGGGCCTTGTTTCGACTCAGGTCTTTCAGTGCTCTGTCAAACTCTTCACGCAGTATCGTGTCTCCCATTTCATCTTCATCTACATCCTCTTCAATTTCCATAACATTGTCCTCAAATACATCGCCCTTGTATAGACCCTCTATATACTCCTTCCACCTTTCTGCTTTCCCTTCTATGCTTAGAACTGGGTTTCCAACTGAGTTCTTGATATTCATACAAGTGGCTCTCTGTTCTCCAAAGGTCTCTTTAATTTTCCTATAGGCAGTATCTATCTTACTCCTAGTGAGATAAGCCTCTACATCCTTATATTTGTCCTCTAGCCATGCCTGCTTAGCCATTTTGCACTTCCTGTCGATCTCATTTTTGAGACGTTTGTATTCCTTTTTGCCTGCTTCATTTACTGCATTATTATATTTTCTCCTTTCGTCAATTAAATTCAATATTTCTTCTGTTACCCAAGGATTTCTCCTAGCCCTCGTCTTTTTACCTACTTGATCCTCTGCTGCCTTCACTACTTCATCCCTTAAAACTACCCATTTTTCTTCTACTGTTTTTCTTTCCCCCATTCTTGTCAATTGCTCCCTTATGCTCTCCCTGAAACTCTGTCCAATCTCTGGTTTAGACAGTTTATTCAGGTCCCATCTCCTTAAATTCCCACCTTTTTGCAGTTTCTTCAGTTTTAATCTACAGTTCATAACCAATAGATTGTGGTCAGAGTCCACATCTGCCCCTGGAAATGTCTTACAATTTTAAACCTGGTTCCTGAATCTCTGTCTTACCATTATACAATCTATCTGATGCCTTTTAGTATATCCAGGCTTCTTCCATGTATACAACCTTCTTTTATGATTCTTGAACCAAGTGTTAGCTATGAATAAGTTGTGTTCTGTGCAAAATTCCACCAGGCGGCTTCTTCTTTCATTTCTTACCCCCAATCCATATTCATCTACTACGTTTCCTTCTCTCCCTTTTCCTACTACCGAATTCCAGTCACCCATGAGTATTAAATTTTCGTCTCCCTTCACTATCTGAATAATTTCTTTTATTTCATCGCATATTTCTTCAATTTCTTCATCATCTGCAGAGCTAGTTAGCATATAGACTTGTACTACTGTCATAGGCGTGGGCTTCGTGTCCATCTCAACAATGCGTTCACTGCGCTGTTTGTTGTAGCTTACCCGCATTCCTATTGTTTTATTCATTATTAAACCTACTCCTGCTTTACCCCTATTTGATTTTGTATTTATAGCCCTGTACTCACCTGACCAAAAGCCTTGTTCCTCCTGCCTCGGAACTTCACTAATTCCTACTATACCCAACTTTAACTTATCCATTTCCCTTTTTAAATTTTCTAACCTACCTGCCCGATTAAGGGATCTGACATTCCACGCTCCGATTCGTAGAACGCCAGTTTTTTTTCTCCTGATAACGACGTCCTCCTGAGTAGTCCCCGCCCGGAGATCCGGATGGGGGACTTTTTTATCTCCGGAATATTTTACCCAAGAGGACGCCACCATCATTTATCCATACAGTAGAGATGCATGCCCTTGGGAAAAATTACGGCCGTAGTTTCCTTTTGCTTTCAGCCGTTCGCAGTACCAGCACAGCAAGGCCGTTTTGGTTAGTGTTACAAGGCCAGATCAGTCAATCATCCAGACTGTTGCCCCTGCAACTACTGAAAAGGCTGCTGGCCCTCTTCAGGAACCATACCTTTGTCTGGCCTCTCAACAGATACCCCTCCGTTGTTTTACCTACGGTACGGCTATCTGTATCGCTGAGACACGCAAGCCTCCCCACCAACGGCAAGGTCTATGGTTCATGGGGGGAGAACACTTACTTATATTGAGAGATAACTGCCAGTGTTACACCACGCATTTATTTTCTGCAAATCCTCCTTGATTTGTTCACAACTTTCGTGTGACACTACTTTCCCGTAGGCTACAGCATCATCGGCAAACACTCTAATGCCGCTGTCAATACCATCAACCAGATCTTTTATGTAGATCGTGAAAACCAGCGGACCAATTACGCTGCCCTGGGGCATACCTGACGTTACATTTGCTTCTGTTGAAGTCACCCCATTCAGGATACATAGTGCTCTCTGTCTGTTAGAAAACTTTATATCCGACCGCATGTGTCATCGGATAGACCGTAAGCACCCACTTTTTGAAGCAAGCGTCAGTGCCAAACTGAGTCGAACGCCTTTCGAAAGTCGAGAAATATGGAATCAATCCGGGAGCCGGTATCCAGAGCCTGTTGTATATCATCCACAAAGAGGGCCAGCTGTGTCTCGCATGACCGCTGCTTCCTAATACTCTGCTGGTTTCTGCAGATGAGCTTCTCAGAGTCTAGAAAGGTCATTATGTCTGAACACAAAATATGTCCCATGATTCTACAACAAATCGATGTCAGTGAAATTGGCCGGTAATTATGTGCATCCGATTTTCTCCCCTTTTCACAGGTTGCTAAAACCTGGGCCTTCTTCCAGTCCCGTGGCACTTTCCGCTGTTGTATTGATCTCTGATAGATTATGTATAAGAATGGTGCTATACTTGTAGCGCAGTCAACACATAACCTTACAGGGATACCGTCTGGGTCAGATGCCTCCCTGGCGTCTAAGGATCTTAACTGTTTTACAATCCCAGATACACTAAACAATCCCAACGGACTCCGCTATTTTCTTCATATCATAAGCTCGCTCCCTTCCCCTACATTTTCTGTCCCCCCTTTCCACCTGCCGTCTACACAAAATGTATTTTACGCTTTCCATCCATTCCCATCGTAATGGGAAATGGGAAGAATGACTGCTTCATCGTCTCGATGCGAGGTTTTATTTGCCTAATTTTATCTTCGAGATTTCAGTGGAACACTTAGGTAGGGGACTGAAGACCTGCAGTGAGATCCACTGAAACAAACACGAGGATTTCATGATGATAGAAATGCTTGATGCGAGTCCTGAGTAAGACTTCAGTATAACATATCGGGATAAAAGTGGGAATCAAATCCATCACTGTACTGTCAGCAGTTCGTGGGTTTTTGGTTGCGTTGTTGACTATCGATCATGGGACACCTAGTTCGAATCCCAACGGACTCGAGAATTTTCTTCGTTTTCATCATTTCATCATCATCGAAACCCAAGTCGACGAAGTGAAAGACTTGCAGTAGACGACTGAACAGCCCCAGATCGCGTCTCCCAGCCAACAAAGCCGTATGCGCATTGCATTTTATTTTACCACTGCACTATTTCAGAAACTGGTATCGACAGTAATAACCAAAATTATTTGCTAGAGAGTAAATCAGGAGCGATTTCTGGCGTTCCCCAAGTTAGTGTTATAGGCTCTTGCTTTTCCTTATCTATATAAACGATTTGGGAGACAATCTGAGCAGCCGTCTTAGGTTGTTTGCAGATCATGCTGTCGTTTGTCGGCTAGTAAAGTCATCAGAAGATCAAAACAAATCTCAAAACAATTTATAAAAGCTGTCAGTATGGTTTGAAAATTGGCAACTGGCCCTAAATAATGAAAAGTGTGACGTCATCTACATGAGTGCTAAAAAGAATCCGTTAAACTTCGATTACACCATAAATCAGCAAAATATTAAGGTCGTAAATTCAAATAAATACCTAAGAATTACCACAACGAGCCGGCCGGGGTGGCCGAGTGGTTCTTGGCGCTACAGTCTGGAAGCATACGACACCTGCGGTCGCAGGTTCAAATCCTGCCTCGGGCATGGATGTGTGTGGTGTCCTTAGGTTAGTTAGGTTTAAGTAGTTCTAAGTTCTAGGAGACTGATGACCTCAGAAGTCAAGTCCCATAGTGCTCAGAGCCATTTTACCATAACGAACAACTTAAATTGGAAAGAACACACTGAAAATGTTGTGGGGATGGCTAACCAGAGACTGCGTTTTACTCTCAGGACACTTAGAAAATGTAACAGATCTACTAAAGAGACTGCCTAAACTACGCTTGTCCGTCCTCTTAGAATGCTGCAGTGCGGTGTGGGACCCTTACCAGATGGGATTGACGGAGTACATCGAAAAAGTTCAAAGGAGGGTTGCACGTTTCGTATTATCGCGAAATATGGGAGAGAGTATCACTGAAATGATACGGGCTTTGGGCTGGACATCATTAAAAGAAAGGCGTTTTTCGTTGCGACGGAATCTTCTCACGAAATTTCAATCGCCATCTTTCTCCACCGAATGGAAAAATATTTTGTTGACGCCGACCTATATAGGGAGAAACGATCACCACGATAAAATAAGGGAAATCAGAGCTCGTACGGAAAGATATAGGTGTTCGTTCTTTCCGCGCTCTATGCGAGATTGGAATAATAGAGAATTGTGAAGGTGGTTTGATTAACCTCCTGCCATGCAGTTAAATGTGATTTGCAGAGTATCCACGTAGATGAAGATGTAGATGGCTGTACAGTATTACATCTCGAAATGGAACAGTTATACCACAGAATAATAAAAATGGTCGAATGTGCCGTGCTCACAGAAATACCTCCTCCCTCCCATGGAGAAAAAAAAATGGTTCAAATGGCTCTGAGCACTATGGGACTTAACTTCTGAGGTCATCAGTCCCCTAGAACTAACCTAAGAACATCACACACATCCATGCCCGAGGCAGGATTCGAACCTGCGACCGTAGCAGCCGCGCGGTTCCAGACTGTAGCGCCTAGAACCGCTCGGCCACTCCGGCCGGCCCTCTCATGGAGAACCTGTAAATATTTTAGGGTGTTGTACATAAATAAAACTGCCCGTCTTGCAGAACGTGAGTGTTTCTAACTCCTCTCGGAGAGGATTTTTTCTTAGCACTCCGCAAGTACATTATGGCGGAGTACAGTGATGGATGTCCTGGCACGGGTGATATGCACTCGACGTCAGCAGCTGGCGGATAGGATTGTGTGCCTTCTCTTTCTCTTCGGTAGATTTTTTCTCCCCCAGCTCCGCCCCGCTTTTTCTCGCGTTGCGCTGACGGCCGGCGCATCTCCCGCTCTGTCGGGCGCTGCGAGCCACCTGCTCCCTCCTACCAACCCCTTCCACGCTCGCCCCTACCCCTGTCCCTCACCCCTGTGCCACAACCCCCACCCCCGCAGCTGTGCGACGCCTACGGATGCTCCGCTGTCAACACTGGGCGCCAGACGGGGCGACCCAGGCACGGCTAAGGCGATTAGACGAGGCAGTCCGGCAAAGTAGCCCACAGATTTTCTCCACGCTGTTTACCACCGCTCGGCCTCTGCCCCTTTGTGTACTGAAGTGAACTGACGGCGGTACTGCGCACACAGATTAGCGGACAGCCCTCAAAATTCCGGTCGGTATAGCTTTCCGCACTTTTTTTTCCAAACGTCGCGGAGTTGGTAAGAAGATATTGCGTCGTGAAGCGCAAGGCAGTTCGGTACACTCAGTTAAGCCCGCCAGATTAGTTTGTCTATTTAAAGCTGCTTTTGGAGGTCACGTTTAGTCCCCCAGGGTAACACAGTGGCCCGTTCGCCTGAAGTATGCGCTCTATCTTGCTTACTCTTTAAATTTCATCAGGTGCCTTTACTTTGAACTATTTGTGGAAATGCTCCTCGTTTATTCATAAAGTGTCTTTAAACTAAAAACTTGTTTTATTTCCACGGTATATTATTGACATGTAACACTAAATCTCCTTTGTCTGTGTCCTCGTCTTGTCCCATTATTGGCGGTTGGTCTTCCTAATCATGTGGTATCATCTGTGCCTCTCGTAGGCATCACTTTAGATGCTCATCAAACAGCTCTTTTTAAATCTTCCTACCACCTCTCTCCTCTTTGGAGGCACCAAAAGGTACTTTTTTCACTATATGGTCATCAGATCTCTGTGTTATAAGATTATACCATCCCTGCCTGGATTCTGGGAGTTTTCCATAAATAGGGACGGCTTTAAAACTACTTGGTACGACTTAAAAGACATCATAGTCGCCGTTGACTGTATATTTATTATTGCAATTTCGGCCTTATGGCCATTTTCAAGTAACACTGCAAAAGTTACCTAAACACAAAAAATATAAAAGTGAAGCACAGGCTGTATATACATATTTAAGCAAACATTTCTTTAAGATAGTAGCGCAATTATAAAAATTGGTGAGACACAGAATGTAAGGCTGTCGGACATGAGTATATGTCGTCGTCGAAATGCAATCTTTTGACTGTGAGAGTCCCACAAGACTTGTATGACTTCATTGCACAATTTATCTTTCAGTCGTACTCCCATCGTAATATGCGCAATTTTAGTGTATGAAGCTTCTGTACGTAAGTCGTTTCTCATTCCCGGACTTCACCGTCGTACAACACCTCTGATCTTACAGCTGTTTTACAAATTTTGTCTTTGGTTTTTATGGATTACTTTTCCATTACACACAACATCTAAAGCATACGCCACTTAATGTAGCCACATATTATTCCATGAGAAACGTTTCCTTCAGCTGGTACATTCTCCATTACTGATCACAGATACTTCAAATTGGTAATTCTTGTAAGTGTGACACATCTACGAAACTTTCTGGTAGATTACGACTTTGTGTCGAACTGGGAATCCTGCATGGGGCCTTTGCCTTTCGTGTGTAAATTCCCCAGTGACTGAGCTATCTGAGCATGACTCAGTCCTACACTTGCTCCAGTACCTCATCTCCTCCTTTCCAAACTGCACTAAAGTTCTCAGTTCTCCTCCAAACTAATATTGAAGGTTACAGAAAAAAAGTTTCTGTCTTGTTTTGAAGGCATTGGTGGATATGTAAGTGTGAAGACAGGTTGTGAGTCGTATTTGGAGAGCTCAGTCGATGGAGCACTTTCCCACTAGAGGCAAACGTCCTATGAGTCGCTGTATGGTACACAGTTGTAATCTTCCAGGAACCTTCAAATCAGCAAAATTCATTCAAAGTACCTATGGTTTGCGTTGCATCAGGGCTGAAGTTGCACACGTGAACTGGGTCTTTGTTCTACTGATGTGTAGCCCACTTATTTCAAGTGCTTTCCTCCACTCCCGAAGGTTGTTTTCAATTTTCAGAATGTTATACTATGTAGAGAGCCTGTGGCAAGTATCTGTCATTTTCTTCGGTTTTAAGATTTTTAAGTGTCACTACAACTGTGAAAATGCCTCTTATAAACCTCACCTGCCGAACACTCATTTTTGGTGCTACTGGAACTTGAAAGCAGGTCCAACGTAAACGACCGTCAGTTTTGTTTTAGAGACTGTACGGCGATGACTTAATATTCCCCTTTCCTGATTAGAATAAGCAGTGACGAAAGTTGGTCAGTAACGTGTAGCAGAAGAAAAGTGTAAGCGTCCTAGGAAGCGATTTATCAAAAGCAGGGAGAGGAACCTCACTTAGTGCACCAGGAAGAGTATCATGGCCTCCAAGAAAGATGACTGAAAAACTTGAGATATCGTCGGCTTGACCTCGGCTCTGTTTCACCATCCTGAACCTCGGGTCACCCTTATTGTATGGATGCCTACGGTTCGTTGTCAGTGTTTGTAAAACGGCAAGTTAGTGACTAAATATCGCACACTGTAATAATACTCGTTTTTATCCTAGTTTGGGGGACGGTGTGTGGAGCTGGAAATGGGGAACCAAAGAGTTTAAAAGTTGATTGTATGTGCGAGGATAAATTCTTCTCTTTTTGATACAGAAGACGAAATGTCTGTTGAAGCAAAGATATCCTTATACTGCCGATACACAAGAAGCAGCAACGTCTTTGAGCCCCAGGCCGTGCGCCAATGACATTTTCCCTTTGGTGAGGTTGTTCAGAAAATGTGATGTCAACTTCCGTTGGTGGAAACTTAAGCAAAATCTTTGTGTGGACAGGCACTTCTGATAGAGACTCAGATATAAATAAAACAGTTTAAGGCTCTCATCTGATGTGGGTATGGAACACTGCGACTGTGATGAATGAAGGTTTCCATCAATTATCGCAACCATTCACCTTTTGTTCTATTCTTCAAATTTTATTCCGTTACCAATTTAGAATCGCCTAACGATTTATCATCAGATGCAATATAATATTTATTGTATGTCTTCAGCATTGGAGGGGGTGGGGTGCGTGTGGTTGTTGCAAAATGTAAAGACCAAACATGTAAGCACTGAATGTGGCGAGAGTTATTCACATTGTGAGATTGATTTAGTTGAATTACTTGTAATTGCAATTCTTCTCATCTAATCGTCTTATAATATGCTGACGTACGACTTCTTCCGCTCTGCCTGTTTCCACATTACGCACACCCGCGCGCCAAATGCGAGCCACTTGTTCCTCAACGAATCTCGCTACCTGGCGACCCCGTCTGCTAGCGAGTCGTGTCTTTGTAAGGTACCCCTTGGTATGTCTTCGTCGTTCGCGAGCTTTCGCCCTGTGACGGCCAATCAGAGCGCGGGCTGGCAAATTCGTTTTACAGGACCTCGTGTGGTCGATCAAAGCTTTGCCTTTGTCCGTGCTTCTTCGTCGAAAGGGTGTACTACAGACGCGTCTATGATGCATTTCGAAATGAGCGTATTCACGCTACTGTATCACAGGATTTCATGAAGTAGAAGCTTACTTCATGCATTTGCATTTAATTTATGCAGCTCTAATTAGCTTATGCTTCAAAGCTATGTAAAATCGAACTAACTTCTTGTTGTGTCTAGACAAGACAGCCTAGACACAATGAGAGGAAGCCGAAAGGCACGCGCTAAGTTAAAGCAGGATGGCGTGAGGTCTGAAACAGGATACGTAATGAATGCTATAAAGAAAAGTACGTAGCTTCTGGAATACTTAACTTTAATCCATCCTTTTGGTACATCTGGAGATTGTGGCGATACAAGTGAGACTCTTTAGATACATGCAATGTTACTAATGGTGCCTTGCTAGGTCGTAGCCATTGACTTAGCTGAAGGCTATTCTAACTATCTGCTCGGCAAAGGAGCGAGGCTTCGTCAGTGTAGTCGCTAGCTACGTCGTCCGTACAACTGGGCGAGTGCTAGTCCGTATCTCGAGACCTGCCTTGTGGTGGCGCTCGGTCTGCGATCACACAGTGGCGACACGCGGGTCCGACATGTACTAATGGACCGCGGCCGATTTAAAACTACCACCTAGCAAGTGTGGTGTCTGGCGGTGACACCACACTTCTCGTGTAACGTTTTCATTCGTGTTACTGGAGGAGCTTAGAATTCTTTTGTGGTCTATTGGATTTCACAACAGCACATCGGAGGCAGTATGTGCATATGTGCATCCGGGGATAAAAGTGGTTTAGAAGGGGCAGTCAAATGAAAACCGAACACCCGCCACAACGGGAACGTTGAATGGTTCCATTCAAAAGCGGTCACCATACACGTTAAGACACCTGTCAATTCGTTTTTCGTAGAATGTGGTCAGCAGCTGACGGATCAACAACAGCACCCACTCTTGCATTTCCTCGTCCAACTGAAACCGACGTCCACGCACGTCTTTCTTCTGGTCACCAAAGATGTGGAAATCACACGGTGAACGATCCGGGCTGTACGGAGGATGTTGCAGTGTTTTGCAACCTAAATGATGGAGCATATCCTTCGTCCAATTGGCAGTGTGCAGGAGGGTGTTATCGTCTAACGGGATGATTCCGTCCAGCAGCATACCTGGACGTCTTCACTTTACCGCGCCTTGCAGTTTCTGCAAAGTGACTTCACAGAGGAGGCATTGGCTGCTATCCCAGGTTCGAGGAACTCAAAAAGCAG
Organism: Schistocerca serialis cubense; assembly: GCF_023864345.2. NCBI lineage: Eukaryota > Metazoa > Arthropoda > Insecta > Orthoptera > Acrididae > Schistocerca > Schistocerca serialis. The sequence continues at coordinate 149,928,476 of NC_064641.1, forward strand.
AGGACCCGTCCAGTCAAACAAGGAGGTTACCATAAACATAGCGGAACTTGTGTGATTTCTTTGGCAGTAAGATATGGTTCGTTTCCACCGTTGTCATTTCCATTTGCCCTAGGGCTTGTGAGGTAAGGGGCGACTTGTGGCGACCTGAAAATATTCAAAGTTCGGAGTTGGCGTGGCCGCGCTGGCGCCTCTCAGCCGGCAGCGGTTGGTCTGTGGCCGCGTAGTGCCGAACATTAGCCGGGGCAAGAGGGTAGATCCAGCGTGTGGCCCAGGCTGACCACGTGGCTGGGAATTCCATGTTGCCGCTGCGACGAGGACTGTGCTTTGTGTCAATGAAGGAGATGTGTATTCCAGGAGTGCCAAAGGTAGCAGACTTTCTGAAACCATAATGCTAGACATTTCACAGCTCATGTAGAAATTAATAACATCCAGGGGAATAATGATATCTTACAAAGAAACATGTATATTACCATTATTTGCACGACTATTGTGATGGTGTAGTCAGATTTTCAATATCTTCATTAGTTTAAAGTTTAGTATCTAACTGTAATAACTGTAAATTATACAAGTAACACCCAGCAACGAATTTCCAAAATCTAAACGGTTCATCCAATTTTGTCGATTGACATGTCTTTACAAACCTATTAGTGCAAACCTAAATTGGTATGAATTACAGACATATAACTTGAATAGTACATGAATTATTGGAGGTCAAAGTGGCCAATTAGTATTAATCGCATCAGGCCACAAGTACTCCACACTTACACGGAAAAACGGTAGCAGCATGCTTATAAATATATTTATTCTTTGGTGATAATACTCAGTAAATGTCTGAAGATGGCCTTGTAAGCCGAAAACCGGTTAACAATAAAAGTAATATTGCAGAACAAAAGCAAACTGGTGCTTTTCATGTATTACAATGTTGTTCTACCAAGAACCGACGGAAGATTCTGTTAATATGATATTTATTCGTCTTGTCTTTGTTTATATCCGATATATACTATTCATGAAGAAATTGGTTAAACATTTACTGTGTTTAGAAAGCACAAAGATATTAGGCTACTGGCCTGCTTTTGGTTTCCATTCCTTTGATATATGTATATTTGATTTTTTATGTATTTAATAACGTGTGTTATAGAGTGTTTATGGTCCAGCTGTAGGAATATTTATTTAACGTTATTTAAATGTAACTCCAGTATTTCGTATGTGTTTCAATATGTTTGTGAGTGTGCATTGGCTTGGAGAAATGGCGGGAGCGCTCTACCAAATCATAGCGCTCGTTGAAGGGGAGACTGGATGGCAGAGGGGGAAGTAGTCAACAGGATGGCGTGGCGTACGGTCGCACACAGGACTCGGGAGTGCTGGACGTATGGTCATGGGAAAAATTTGGAGAGCGGAACAATTACCGCGTGGTCGTGGGAGATAGAAATATTTCGTACTGCCAACTTGTGCACTTGTCAGACTTCCGTGGCTCTGCAGTGAAGACGTAGTATGCGCTTAGAAATTAATATCTCGCAAGCTATGTTGTTGTTCATAACTAATTACGTGAAGTAGGTTCAAATGGCTCTGAGCACTATGGAACTTAACTTCTGAGGTCATCAGTCCTCTAGAACTTAGAACTGCTTAAACCTACCTAACCTAAGGACATCACACACATCCATGCCCGAGGCAGGATTCGAACCTGCTACCGTAACGGCCGCGCGGTTCCAGACTGTAGCGCCTAGAACCGCTCGGCCACTCCGGCCGGCCGTGAAGTAGGAAGCTATTGTTTTCCTGCTATTCAAATTATGTTTTATTTAATTGCTGGGCCATCGACACCAGTATGTATTTCCAGTAATAAATGACATTCTTAAAGGTACTTCTGCTATCATAACACTGGACTCGCATTCGGGAGGACGACGGTTCAATCCCGTCTCCGGCCATCCTGATTTAGGTTTTCCGTGATTTCCCTAAAATCGCTTCAGGCAAATGCCGGGATGGTTCGTTTGAAAGGGCACGGCCGATTTCCTTCCCCATCCTTCCCTCGCCGAGCTTGCGCTCCGTCTCTAATGACCTCGTTGTCGACGGGACGTTAAACACTAATATCCTCCTCCTCCTCCTCTGCTATCATGCTCATCATTTAAAGTCGTTGAAAGTAGTACCTGCAGATTTTATTTAATTCCAATCTTTTATTTATAAATTTCTACGTTACATTCAAACTTCGCAATTACCGAGTGAAGGTACCTTCGACCATTTGATTCATGTGTATATTCATATTGTATACTGTAGACTCAGCAGTATTTGGCTTGTAATCTCCCAGCCCCTTGACAGGGAAACCAGCCAAAACATTTAATATTAAAACTCTGATTCTGAGAGTATGTAGTTGAGGGTCACTCTTCGCATTTTATTTGAAAGCCCGCAGGCCGTCAGGAATGCTGCCACACGGAATCGTCGTGTTGCTCGATACCACCGGCCGCCGCACTGCGAATGGAACGAAGGCACTGCTTAAGCGATTTGGATGTGAAACACTGAGACATCATCCGTACAGCCAGAATCCTTCACTGCGTGACTTTCACATCTTTGACGACACGAAGAAATACATGCGCGGATGTCGGTTTCAGTCGGACGAGGAAGTGCGAGAGTGGGTGCGGTTGTGGATGCAACAGCGGCCGACCACATTCTACGTAAAAGAATTGATAGTCTCGTCTCGCAGTGCGATATGTGTCTTAACGTGTTTGGTGATTGCATTTGAATGGAACCACTCCATAAACCAGCTGTGGCGGGTGTCCCGTTTCCATTTGACTGCCCCTCATATGACATATATCTGCTTTTGAAGTGCAATAAGCTGACGACCAGACCACTAGCCCACTAGTAATAGCCCCATACCGTAACACTGTCGCCTCCATAATTAACTGCTGGAACTGCACATGATGGCAAGCAAGATCCTCGAGGCATAAGCCAAAACCAACCCCTTTCACCGTATTGCCGCAGGCTATAGCGTGTTTCATCACTCCAGTTCACTCATTTCCAGTCATTCACTTTCCAGCAGTGTCGCTCTTTACTCCACTTCAAACATCTCTTAGTTGTGACTACAGAAATGTGTGGCTTATGAGAGGCTGCCCAAGCATTGTAACCTCTCCTCTATTAACTTCCTATGCACAGTCAGTGTTGTTTACAGCACTTTGGAACTTCCGCTTATTTCATGCGATTTCTTACACCCACACTCCGGAATGATCGACGATCCCTCTCACTAAGTATATGAAGTCTGTGTGGTTTTGTTTTAGATGTGGTCGTTCCTGCGCACTTTTCAATCGTATCACCAACAGGTGACTTTGGCGGCTTAAGAAGCGTCGAATATCCCTGGTGATTTGTTGCACAGGTGACGTACAGTGGCTAGCCCACGTTCAAAGTCACTGAGCTCTCATGAAAAATCCATTCTGTTGTTACTGCATCTTTACTGACAACACAATGCTCCCCAGCTCGTTTTACCTCAAGGTGGCAAAAGTCATGGGATATCTCTTAATATCGTGTTGAAGTTCAATTTGCCCATCGTAGTGCAGCAGCTCGACGTGACACAGACTGAACAAATCGTTGGAAGTCCCTAACAGAAATACCGAGCTATGCTGCCTCTGTAGCCGTCTATAATGGCAAAAGTGTGCGAGGGGTCGGGACAAGCAGTGTATTTAACACTAAATTCTTCTAGAATCTTCATATGGTAATGATGCTGAGCCCCCCCCCCCCTTTTCTAACACCGACTATTTCTGTTGCACATGGATTAAGAAGAAATGCGAACTGAATGTAATTGACCCTGCAAGTGGAGCAGAAAAGAGTTTGGCACCTGCAATAATTTAATTTGATAGAAATTAGTTTGATAAAGCAAAGTTTCATTAACGCAGTGAGAAATGAGACTGTTGCTCTACTGTTCTACAGTATGAAAGTTCTGTACAAAATAACAATTTGATTTATTATGACTAAACTCAAAATAATAAACAAAACACATGAAACATTTACAGTACATCATACTGGATACTCAAATAAATGCTGTGAAGTTGAAGTTGTCCATAAACTAGCTTGTGGCGTTTATGACAAAGTGGTATGTGGAGCCAATTCATTGCAACTCAAATCTTAAGAGAAACACCCAGCCAAGCCAACATTAATTGCTGCTACAGCAGTGGGAACTCAGACAATGAACACCCAAGACAGAACCACGTAGAAAAGATGGGAACAGGCGCGCTCTGCTGAGCTCTGATTATCACGTCGCAAAATTCCCTAATCTGCCGGTGCTGCAGACATACATTACCAAGCTGTCTTCTTAACTGAAGGGACACGATCTGGCGTACCGGAAGCGATGGCTGGTTGCCTCGACGTCCCGTCGTGGTGATGATAATGTCGCGAAACAAATTATCCTGGTCTGGTTGTTACAGACTAAAGACTTCCTGGCAATACAAATGCACCTCTGAGGGAGACGAAGAAGGCTCACCACACAGTCACTGACGATACAGTGATTGATTTTAACACGCGAAGTCACACAGTAACTCCGATACAGTCAACTTTAGCCAAAACTGCTCAAGACGGACAACGTAGGCCACATGTATGCAGAACGCTCAATTGCCAACTCTACTCGGAAAGTTACGTTGAAGTCGAAACTTCAGCAACTTCGTCAAACAGTAAGAATAAAGTCAAAGTATATTACACAGCCAATGGAAGGCAGGAAGTCCAGAGCAGCGAGAGCTCAGTCTTGTAAACTACTCCGACCGAAAGGCGAGAGCCGACTCTACCAACAGCACCCGTACAAGCCGAACACAGAACATTCCCGCCCCAACGAAAGTGGCCGTGATTAAACGGGCCAATCAGCAAAGCGAAAACCGGCGGAAAATTCCAATCTATTGCCGAAGCCCTACTATTCCACCAATGGAGATACTTGGCACCAATTTCTGCACCGATTTTGCTACGTCATGGAGCTATCCCCTGAGCAAGCCAATCACAGTTATGATTTTGCAGAAAACACGGGAATTTGCCCGCCAACACTGCCTGGGAACACAAGCCATTCCCACGCCTCGCAGGTAGCCCGTCACAACGTGTTTTCACTACGTTTCTGCGAAGTAACTGAATCTCAAGCCTCAGCCACTTCTTTAGGCCTCTGTGGGCGTGTCGCCCCCGCTCTTATGAGAATGTCGGCGTCTGTACAGCATCCACTCGACTCCCTCACACCCGTCGGCATAGCCCTTTCAAGATCAGCAGTTCCTGCCTGTCACTGGACCACCCGGGTGACGAGAGACGCTGCATGGGAAGTCCGCGTGTGAAGGAATAACAACTTTTCACTGCAGGCAATTAGAGAGGAAAATATTAACATCGTCTGAGTAATCAATACTAATCTTGTAATGACAATGCTCGGCTATACTTCCCCAAACTGAATTACTCAGAGTAAGATCTAAATATGAGAGGGGGTATGTCACTGCATGTATCGTAAAGGCATGCCACCTCCCAAGTGTTGACTGTGGAGCATTTTGTGCATGAATCGACCTCTCCATTATGTACCATAAATGCTCGATGGGATACATGTCGAGCGATCTAGGTGGTCAAATCATTAACTCGAATTGTCCATAATGTTCTTCAAGCCAATCGTGAACAATTGTGGCCTGATGACATGGCGCCTTGACACCCATAAAAATTTCATCGTTGTTTGGGAACATGAAATCCATGAATGGCTAAAAATGACCTCCAAGTAGCCGTACATAGCCATTTCCCGTCAGCGACCGGTTCAGCTGGATCAGAGGACCCAGTTCATTGCATGTGAACTCAGTCCACATCATTATGGACCCACCAACAGCTTCAACATTGCCTTCCTGACAACTTGGTACATGGTTTAGAAGAGTCTGCGCCACACTCGAACCCTACCAACAGCTCTTACCAGACGATGGTTTTCAAGTCATCTAGGGTCCAACCGATATTGTCATAAGCCCAGGAGAGGCAGTGCAGGTGACGTTGCACTGGTAGCAAAGGCACTCACTTCGGTCTTCTGCCACCATAGCCCATTAACGCCACATTACCCCGCAGTGTGTTGAGGGGTACATTAAGCGTAGTCTCGCATTGATTTCTGTTCTTATATCACGCGTGTTGCTTGTCTGTTAGCACTGACAACTCCACGCAGACGCTGCTGCTCTTGGTCGTTAAGTGGAGGCCGTCAGCGTTGCCCGTGGTGAGTGCTAATATCTGAAATTTGGTATTCTTGGCACACTCTTGACACTGTGGATCTCGGAATATTGAATTCCCTAATGATTTCTGAAATGGAATGTCCCATGCGTCTAGATTTTACTACCATTCCTCATTCAAAGTCTGTTAATTCCCATCATGCCGTCATAATCACATGGGAAAACTTTTCACACGAATCACCTGAAAACAAATGACAGCCCCGCCAATACATTGTTCTTTTACACTATCTGTACGTTAATCTATCGCCATCTCTACATGTGCATATCCCATGACTTTTGCCACCTCAGTGTATACTGGCTGGTCCGTCCCATGTGACATCTAGCGGTCAGTTCCGCATTACACAGGGCTGTCTGGATACTTTTCACTGGACAGTGTATGTATGCCGTTCCCTCCAGCAGGTCTTCTACGTCTTTGTAACTTCTTCAGTACAGTTAATGGCACCCCGCAGCAGATGTTCTCCCGTAGCACAGGCACTGCGCATTTGCCAAAGTAGTGGATGTGATCCGCTGGCATTCAGCGCGTCAGGTTCCCTCAACGTCGTGCTACTCCGGGGTAGCGGGCAGCTTAGCCTATCCTTGGCCCGCCTGCGATAAAGAGCCGGCATGTGGGTGCGTTTAATTAGCTGCGCCTGACTGCCTGCTCGCCCGCCGGGCATCGATTACGCGGCCCGCGACTCCAATTACGCGCAACACCTCACCCCGCCCCCGCCTCGCCCCCACGAGCTTAACGCGCGTCAACTAATTGAAACTGCCCTAAAGCGCGTCCCAAATTGGGTGGCCCGATAGTCTCTCTGTCGGCACACGTGTGGCGCGGTTGTAGCGCAACTAGCCGCTATGCAGTCGTAGGCACTCCATCAGGCAGCTTCCTGGGCTTTTTCTACCCTACTGCAGCAGCGTTTTTTCTGAAAGCGGGCTTAGATTTCATTTTTCTCTTCTACATTCGAATTCAATCTCTCTTGGAATACTATGTACCACAATAATTCGATTAGATTTCTACATCTATGTACATGCTCCGCAATCCACCATACGGTGCGTGGCGGAGGGTACCTCGTACCACAACTAGCATCTTCTCTCCCTGTTCCACTCCAAAACAGAACGAGGGAAAAATGACTGCCTATATGCCTCTGTATGAGCCCTAATCTCTCTTATCTTATCTTTGTGGTCTTTCCGCGAAATGCAAGTTGGCGGCAGTAAAATTGTACTGCAGTCAGCCTCAAATGCTGGTTCTCTAAATTTCCTCAGTAGCGATTCACGAAAAGAACGCCTCCTTTCCTCTAGAGACTCCCACCCGAGTTCCTGAAGCATTTCCGTAATAGTCGCGTGATGATCAAACCTACCAGTAACAAATCTAGCAGCCCGCCTCTGAATTGCTTCTATGTCCTCCCTCAATCCGAACTGATAGGGATCCCAAACGCTCGAGCAGTACTCAAGAATGGGTCGTATTAGTGTTTTATAAGCGGTCTCCTTTACAGATGAACCACATCTGCCCAAAACTCTACCAATGAACCGAAGACGACTATCCGAATTTCCCATAACTGCCATTACATGCTTGTCCCACTTCATATCGCTCTGAAATTTTACGCCCAAATATTTAATCGACATGACTGTGTCAAGCGCTACACTACTAATGCAGTAATCAAACATTACATGATTTTTTTCGTATTCATCTGCATTAATTTACATTTATTTATATTTAGAGTTAGCTGCCATTCTTTACACCAATCACAAATCGTGTCCAAGTTATCTTGTATCCTCCTACAGCCACTCAACGAAGACACCTTCCCGTACACCACAGCATCATCAGCAAACAGCCGCACATTGTTATCCACCGTATCCAAAAGATCATTTATGTAGATAGAAAACAACAGCGGACCTATCATACTTCCCTGGAGCACTCCAGATGATACCCTCACCTCCGATGAACACTCACCATCGAGGACAACGTACTGGGTTCTATTACTTAAGAAGTAACTTAAGTCCTATTCGACCAATGTCTGTTTCACTGTCCATTACAAAGTCTACCAGGAAGGAACAAAGTTCAGAGGCGAGCAGAAAAAAAAATTTGCACACTCTCTTCGAACTTCTCAATTCATTCAAGGTTTATTGTTGCAACAATTCATATGTAGTATATGAGACGATTAAATTTACAGATCTATAGCACAAGCAGTTCTGAAGTACAAGGTATATACCCATGATGCAGTACCCATATTAGTATGTGGTATACCCTCCACGGGCTGCAATGCAGGTGTCGACCCTGGCATACAGCCGATCGTAGAGACGGCGTATACTGTCCTGTGATACGTTATGCCACACCTGCTCGACCTGTTCACGTAGTTCTGTAAGAGTTGTTGGTTGACGAGTCGCATGAGCCGCTTCTCGTCCCAACATATCCTACACAATTGAAGAAATGTCCAGAGTTAGTGCTGGCCAGAGTACCTGCTGCACGTCTCGCAGAGCACGTTGAGTTTCATCGGCAGAGTATGGGCGAACACTACCCGGTTTGAACTACAGAATACCTTCCTGTTGCAATAACGGCGCTGGTTATCATCCGCTGCAGAAACACCAAAGGTAAACGAGAGCTGTAGCTGGCCTCACCCCAGACCATAAGGACCGAGGTGGGGCCAGCGTGTCTGGGAGGAGTGCACTCTACCGAGACAGCGCTCACCTGGTCTACGTCGTACGCACAGACGACCATCACTTGCATGCAGACAAAATCTGCTTTCATCGCTAAAGACCACGGCGCGCAATTCCATCTTCCATCATCTTCTGACGGCACCAGACAAGCCATGCACGTCGATGCTGTGGCGTAAGCGGAAGACTTGCTAGAGGTGTACATGCCTATTGTCCCACCGCTAATAATGGATTCCTAAGTGTTCGTACTGACATGTCTGTGCTGTTGTACCTGTACTGCCACTGCTGCCCCTAAAATACGACGATCCTGATGGACATGTCTGTGCTGCATTGACACCCAGAACCTTGTCTGCGTGTGTGAGAATGTTCACGTGATCACTGATACCAGCATCGTTGCACAACTGACGCAGCAAGCCCAACGTGAGTCGCAGCTGTCCAAAAGGATCATCCTATTACTCGGAAGGCCACATTTTGACCCCTTTCAAACTCGCTCCATTGGGTGTAGGAAGCACGAAAATATCTCCGTGGCATGTTTGCCTGCTTGCTTCACACGTTTGCATCACACTAAGCCTATTGGCTGTGAGCATTCCCTGTTAAAGGGTAGACACAGATGGCGCTCTTATAGCTATGCCACTACGCCATCAGTTGTCAGGCAATGTTGGGGTTGGGTTGTTTGGAGAAGGAGACTAGACAGCGAGGTCATCGGTCTCCACGTATTAGGAAAGGATGGGAGAAGGAAGTCGACCATGCCCTTTCAAATGAAACATCCTGGCATTTGTCTGGAGCGACTTAGGGAAATCTTGGAAAACCTAAATCAAGATGGCCAGACGCGGGATTGAACCGTCGTCCTCCTCAACAGGAGTCCAGAGTGCTAGATACTGTGCCACCTCGCTCGGTGAGCAACGTTCAACTCATTATCAGTACATCTACTATCCCCTGTTTCTTTCCCCCCCCCTTTTTTTTTGGCAGTGCATCTGGTAGAACTGACAACCTTTAGTTGCCCTGTTTATCTGTGGAGGTGAGTCATCTTAACTTCCTGATAAACTCTATAATTGTTTTCTAAACCACCGTGCACATATAGAAGTTACTTTGTCGACTGTCAACAACATCACAAAATTAAAAAAGAAATATCCCCCAAAGGCTGCCCTCAGGGCTCAGTTCTTGGACCTACATTTTGGGACTGTAATTTCGAGCCCCTTTTAAATGTCTTACAAGGAAAAACTGAAGGTTTGAGAGTAATTGAGAGTGCTGATAATTTGCTGTTAGCACAAGATAGCAGCAGACAATAAGACGAATGTGGAAGTTCCGCTGGATACAGTTCATCAATGGTACAGAGTAAATAAACTTCCCACCTCACCTCTGAATTCATTTTACTAATATCAGAAGGTAGACTAAATTGCAGCAGAAAACCTGTAATCAGAATTAATGGACTGTCCACACACAGCAGTTGTGACGATACTGGTATGTTACATGTTGCTACGTGACAATACCCATATCCATAATCATTTTAAGTCATATTTCAGCATTTTAGCTCGTGCTTCTCCAAGTTGTTGGAATGTGGCGAAACATGTCACCTTTAATTTTTAGGCGATGGTTAGACAATGGCGGAAATCCTTTAGGTTTCAGTGGTCGCGCGAGGGAGCCGCCTTAAGCAACTCTTAAGACAGTAACTCAAAAGTGCTTTTCAAAGTAATGCGCGTCACGCGAGCTGCCAAGAGATTTCAATAAGAGCCTATACAAGTTCGATGAGATGGGGTCTACAGACTTCGTGAAACAATATGTATTGTTTTAACAGCCTAAAGCGTAATCATTTCATTATAAAAACTACAGGTTGTCCTAAAAAAAGGAGAGCAGAGGCACTGCTACGTTTCCACAAACAGCGTGGGAAGCGAACTGTATTTACATCCCCAGACATCGTTTCACCGATCACGAGGCGAGAGCCAGTACGCTGTCTACTTTTATTTTGTTGACAGAGAATACAAAAAGGGCTGGATGAGAAAATTATGCGTGCTTTCCCTACATGCAGGAAGAGAGAGGGATATTTTTGGTTGTCACTGTAGTAATCCTTGGGATTTCTTCCACCCCTAAGGTAATTTTTGGAAGTGTGGAGCAGTGGACGGTCAGTGGTCGATTTTGGGGGCGAGCGCACGGCGACGGTTCGTGTATCGTCGTGGGAGAGTCGCTGTTCGATGTCTGCCCTGCTTTACTTTTTTTCTTCCTTTATTGATTTTCGATTCCCACACACCTGGGGAGGGGCGGGCTGACAGCAGCTTAATACGCTGCTCTACAGCCGATAGAAAAGTTAAACAAACAATGGTGAGAGAACAAACAATATATAAAAAGGCGATAAAACGGTGACTTCGTTAAAAAAAGTAAAATGGCGGAAAGTGGCAGAACGTAAAATACAAAAACACGGCGTTGACGATGCGGATGAAGACACACAGGAAGGAGACATGCACAATTAAAAAACTCGGCAACAGTCTGGTTTCTGTTCGCATGAGATAAACACAACTATCGACAGTATGGTGACTGTTTGCAACACTGACAGGGGACACTCAACACTGAACAATCACTTAAACCAGCACTGTAGAGGCGACACAGCGACAGATTGCGAGGGGGGGGGGGGGTGGCACCCAGACGGATGAAGGGGAAAAAGGGGGGAGAAGAGGAAAGGAAAAAAAGGGGGAGCCGGTGAAGGGAGGGGACATAGACAAAAAGGGGGGCTGGGCTGAGGTGAGAAGGAGTGGGAAAGTTAGTGGAGGCAGAGAGAGGGTAGGTGGGGAAAAAACAGGATGGAAGGGGGCAGGGAGCCCAGGAAAAGGACAGAGGAAGGGAGGGACAGATGGTGATCAGAGTTGATAGGGGGGATAAAAGGAAGGAGAGAGGGCATCATCTGGGAGGGGGGTTGATGGAAGCCACCTTGGAAAAGGTGATGAAGGGTGTAGAAGTGGACAGATGGAGGGTAGGGGGGACACAATGGTGAAGGTGCAACAGAGGGCGGGGGCTGGAGAGGAGAGGAGCAACCAGGGGATGAGGGGGGATCAAGGAAGTGGGAGGTGTAGAGGACACAGATATGTTAGCAGAATAGGAGCAGATGGGAAAAAGGAATCAGGTCGTAGAGGATCCGCATGCGGAATGGAAGGCGTATACGGAAGGCGAGGCAGAGTGCATGGCGTTCAAGGATCTGGAGGGACTTAGAGAATTTGAGGGGGGGGGGGGGGGGGGGGGAGATATCCAGGCAGGACCGGAATAACAGAGGATGGGACGAATTATGCTTTGCTTCGTCTTGGAGCTCCTTTACATGTTTTGGAGTAAGTGTCACGTTTAATTTTTGCATTGTCTTTTTGTGCTGCATAGTTCATAATTTAGAAGTCATTTTTGCAGCTTGTTACTGCTTTTTATCCCTTTGACAATGTTGCTCTCAAGAAACATCAAAATTACGTTGACCTTATGGGACAAATAACGCTTCCTGATGCATTTTACTGGCATTGACCCCTGCAAGCAACGTTCCTCTATGCACAGCGGGCGTCATTTATAATAGATCAAGGTTTTTCTCACCAGATGGCAGCACGAGTAGATCTGTTACAGTGATTTCGTAGACGTTTGTCAAAGAGTGGATTTCAAGGAGTTAGCAATAATCTTAATGGATTTTCTTGAAAAAATACTCAGAGGCAAGTTCATGGCACAAATATTGCAATACAATATTTTTTTCAGAATTATGTAAATAGTGTAAAAATGTTATGGTGCTGCGAGCAGCATTGTCCATAGTTGGGACATTTGCCAGTGGTAGATTACGTATGCTTACGACGTGACAGAATAGATAATTTTATTTTCAGCTAAGGATTCTCCAACATATTATGGAGTTAAAAGGAAAACAAGAGGAGTTGCTGCTCCACCTGAAAACCCGGCTTTGTCTGATATAAGCGAATCAGAAGACTCTGAACTCAAATATTTGGCGGCTTGTGATGATCCAGACTATTTTTCAGGCTATCGGTCTCGATTCCATCAGCTTCTGATACCAAAAACCTGTTCTGCTTCAGGAAGTGAAATTTCAGAAGTTGAGCATGTACGAGGACCTTGGCCACTGAATTCTTCTAGTGCAAGTGTTAGCCAACTGAAGAAGAAAATTACAGAGACTGTCACCTACATGTGGGCGAAGGCAGATCTAACTGTCAGGTCTCTCTCCCATGTTTTATAATGAAGGCAATATACCTGTGGATTATTTCAGAAGATCCTTCAATTAGAAGCAATTAATAAAATTATGTACGAAACGAACTTATACTCCGTGCAACGAACCACCACATCAGCACACAATATTCAAAGTGAAATGAAAAGTTTTTGTCGGTGTTCTGATATACACGAGTCTTGTTTCCCTGCCTTCGTGCACTGACTGTTGGTCTCAGTTAATGAACTGTGAAAAAATCAGCAGTATTTTCATTTTGAAGCGCTTTCAAGAACTCCTTCGATTCCTGCATTTTACAAGCAATAAGAGTGCTGTGAACTCTTTCGACAGACTTTTCAAAATAAGACTCAAAATAAGAATCAATTGTAAAGATCTGCAGAGACAGCAACAAGAAACGCAAATTTCTGTACACGAGATGACGGTAACGTATAGAGATACAAGAGGAGTTAACTTGCACCAGTATATTCAAAACAAGTCACACATGTGGAGTTTATAATATTTGTTCGTACTGGCCTGTTTGCAGTCGTCTAAGACTTTCTTCCATGTACTGGAAAGAGAATCATAACTGATCTTACTGACGACGAGAAAGTATTTGGAATCGAAAGAAAAGATGTGATTACACTCTGCAAAAGTATTCCAAGAGATATTTCCCGCAGAACATGATTTGACGGTTTCTTTTGCGACTTTGAATTTATAATATATTTAGAAAATCTAAACAGTGATTCCAAGGGCGCTATAATGAATAGCCGAATAAAGAACTGTCCCCTAGAAGACGAGAAGAAGCTACTGAAGAAAGGGTGATATAGCTGTGACTACAGAAAGGACACTCACTCCGACTTCATGTTAGGTGGGAAGGCAATACAGTTGTTGAAGTTCCTACACTTGCAAGCTTATTTTGTGGTGACCACTCTCCCTCAGCAGTAAAACGAAGGAACAGCACTGTAAAAAGAGGAACTGATGTGCCCTGTCCCAGTACTGTACGTCAGTACAATAAGCATATGGGAGCAGCTGATTTTCCCGGTATGCTGACAGAGCTCTATAGTGTACCAATGAAATATAGACGCTGGTGCATGAGACTGTTTGGATTTATGCAAGACCTGAGTGTTTTAAATGCCTGTCTAGAATATCGAAGAGAATCTCGGGGCGAGGAAACCTCATTGAAGTCATTCATAGCAGACATTGCTGATGGGTTGATGTTTTCAGGGAAAAGAAAAGTAGGAACGCCCTCATCAAACGTAAAATCATCACAAAAGAAGAAGAGGACGCCAACAGCTCCGATTGTTGCACGAGATGTCCGATACGATAATACGGAGCGTTGTGATGTATATGGTACAAAAGGTAGTTATCTGCATTTCCTATGTGAACATTCTTCAGCGATATGTTCAAAACGCAATTTAATATTGTTCCCTGTTCCAAAGAGGAACTGTTCCAAAAATTTCCATTGCAAGAAGGACTAGAAGGGAAACTGAAATAGTTCTACTATATGGCAGGAATACATAAAAGTGTTTATAAATTCAAATTATATACTTAGAGTAAACCTTTTACTTGATGGTATGGTTGGGAAACACCTCTTTACACAATACATATGACTGTATAAAGTATGAATAAATATGGTCAGTTGCTCCAGAGTTGCTTGTAATTAGGATTTCATAATGTTGGTAATTTTTATCAAAAAATTCTAACTGAACTGTATTTCTTTAAGCGTAATAAATAAACAGACTCACTGAGAAAAAATATTGTTCCCATTTTCACCATTTGCTAAATAAAGGCATATCCTTAGGCCACAATCTCACTGGGATCAAAAGTCGATGCTATCCAGTACATGCCTCTTTTGTGAGTTGCCCAGACTCTGGAAGGTGATTTGCATCTCCATTTACAGTCTGCCAGAGAGCATTCAAGTCCCTTCCACACAGATACCGTGTTTATAAATCTAGATATTATCACACTGGTAATTCAGAAAAATTTTAACATTGTAAGCATATTGCTATGTACATTTTTTTATCAAAGTAATTGTAAATCAGTCAAACTTCAACTTGAACGGTATTCATTGAGAGCAAATAAATTAATATTTTTAAAATAACTTGTTCTCACTTCATCATTCCCTTTCCCAAAGTCTGATGAGGTGAGCCTTTCCAAGAAAAATGATTATCGTCAGTGGATTCTAACTCACTGAATTACAGCCTCACTGTGACATGACAGTGTTTCCTAAGGAACACAGGTCCCATTATGCGAAACATATTCTTTTCTTTTAATTTGAAACGTTTGCTTTGTCCTTTTAATTATATGAATGGAATTAAATTTTGTTTAATGTATAATGAAACTTCAGCTGCATTAGCATTTAGCAGCGTCCATCCTTATTAATTTAACTGTTGTACGATTGTGTTGGATTCTGTCTGAGCATAGAATCGCCTGTTTAGTCAGTTGTGTGTTGAGTTCGCTAGTGCGGCAGGCACACTGGACAAGCGACTGCCGAATACCAGTCGACTCTAATGTGGTATAGTGAAAACGATAAGAGACATAAATATTTCCAAATCCCACCTATGCTATCTCGGGCTGCACCTCCTTGAGAAATCAAATTTTCATACCCACATAAATACATCACGCTAGGTAGGTTTTACAGTTTCGACCAAAAAACTTTCTACTCTATCACGAGGTAGTGGATATTGCAGGTTATGGTACGAAGCGTATGGCCACATAGGCTGGAGCTAGCGACTAAGAAACTTTCAGTGGTGCAAGTGGAGCGTGTAGTCCTACTGTATTGCTCGGGTATCTTGTGCGCTGCATCAACCGAAATCTTGAAACTAGTACTTGGGGCCCTGCCTCTTGATGTATGTGTCAGAGAAAGACTTGCCATCTACTGTATCAGAATAAACAGTGTAATGCAATCAACCCAGTAAGTCTGTATAAACAGCAGGTCATTATACCACTGTTGGGATGTAACATTTGTAATTGAACACTTAGTATGTAAGCGACATAACATGTGAAATTCAAGTCACATTATACAGGAACTGAAGGTAAGTCAATAACCCTAGAAAATAACATACTTCACTCTCACACACCACTGCAATTTTCACAGTGTACATAATAGTTACAGTGTTTTTGTATGTAGTGTTTAAACTGTAGCGAATCGGGACAATAAGCCTCAAAGTAGTTCCGAGGCTTTCAGACAAGACCAGGCTGATTCAGATAACGTAATATTTCTCTCTCTCTCTCTTACTATTCAAGTTGAGAGATTGCAGGGCACTCTCACTTCTGATTTGGTGTAGGGAATACGATCTATGGCGATTTGACTTCATACTTTGTGATGAAATGGTGGGCAGCAGTTTATGGTCCTGTTTGCGTGCTCTAGGGAAAGAAATACGGTAAGCTTTATCTGCGTTCAAAGGAACTGGGCGCCAACTTAAAGGACTGCAGTAAAAGCACGGCGTTGGTGGGGCGACAAAGCACGTTTTTTCTGGAGAACGGTGAGTAGACATTTCCAGACGGGCCATGCCACGGTCGCATTGTGCAGAAACACATTAAGCTCTGGCGCCAGACGTCCAGGTATACGGCCTAGCGCCGAAAAGTCGCCGATAGCGCATTGTAGACCTTGTTAGCGAGCAAGCCGCCAAAATAAATGTAACGTTCTGCAAATGTCTGTGGGACAGGAAAACTGGAGCCCAGACGTGCAGACTCTCTTTCAAAACATGCTTTGTCAATGTGAGTTTATAGCCATTCTTTACAAACTTTGAAATAGACGCAACAGGGGTGATAACAAGCCCGCATCTCGTGGTCGTGCGGTAGCGTTCTCGCTTCCCACGCCCGGGTTCCCGGGTTCGATTCCCGGCGGGGTCAGGGATTTTCTCTGCCTCGTGATGGCTGGGTGTTGTGTGCTGTCCTTAGGTTAGTTAGGTTTAATTAGTTCTAAGTTCTAGGGGACTGATGACCATAGATGTTAAGTCCCATAGTGCTCAGAGCCATTTGAACCATTTGGTGATAACAAGCTGTTTATGGAGGGCTGTGCTTCCACTCTGTATTGCGTTAGCACAAGACACGGCAAATGTGTGGGAAAGAGGTCGCAAAGCTGAATTTTTTTCCGTTTTCTGCCAATTAACTTTAAGTCTCTGATTGGTCAAATAGGTTTGCAGTGCATAGACCATTCACCAAGCTTAGAATGCCGGGTTCCAGCTAATGATGGGCTTGTGCGAAATTGGGGGGAAGTCAAAAAAAGAGAAATGTGCTTTTGGAACCGAGCTGAGAAGGCAACACAGAGAAAGGGAGATCGACTCTTGTACAAGTCTCTTGTACTCGTTCTTTGCTAGTAAAGAACTGCAGGTCTCGACCTAAACATTGAGACTCGTGTCCTTTGCTAGGGCGCGACTTAGAGCCTGTGCCAGTCACCTTCTGAACCATCAGAGGTACTGATTATATCATCACGGTCACAACGAGTGACGCGTAGGTGTACTTATGTGTCTTGAGTCGGCCGTCTAAACATTTGACGTATTCCGCACATGCATGGAGTCAAACTGGTTTGGCAGACCAGCAAACAGGTCCACCTGCACACTGGAATCAGTCAGGGTTTCAGAGGCTCTTAGGGATGTACCTGTGTTCTGAATTAACCGAACGCGAGACCGCGCACTTGCATTTTTCGGGAACGCGCATTTAATAACAGATTTCCGCCGTCCATGACTTCAGTCGCCGAACGCATCGTAGTGTGGCGCCTTGACCAATAGGATGGTAAAGCATTCACTGCTGCAACGTAGGGCTATAATACCTATTTCTCAGCACCATGTTCTTTCGAAACATATTTTTCCTTTTTTTTTTTTTTATATGGTAGAATATAGATGCTTGGTGGTGGCGTAGTTTGATGCCATAGCCTGGATTCACGTCTAGTGAGATATAGCGAGTAGTGTTGTGGTTAGTGTCGTGTGTCCATCCCCAGCAGATCACTTTCTCCACCATAGATCCCATTTTAGTAAGGCTTTTGTTAAATAAATATTTTTTGTATGATTTTTCTTTAATAATTTTGTTGTCTAGTCTTGTTTAAGATCAATAAATCGATTGTGAATTAGACTACAACTTCTCCCTGAGTTCTTATTAACAGTTCCTACGAGTTTTTATGGCAGTCTAGATCAGAAACATAAGGAGTAGCTTTTTCATTTGGTGTCCACTGCGTGGATCTTTTACTTCTTTAACAGTAATCTTCCTTCAAAGTCTTTTCTATCACCTATTATCATCTACGATCGTATCTTATTAAAATTTGAATATGTGTGTGTCTTTTTCTTTCAATTTGTAATGTATTTTAATTTATTGTTAGTTTCATTGTAATTGCTGAAAACAGTAACTTCTGTTGTTATATGGAATATGCTTTCTAATCTATATAAAAAGCTGTAAAATGTTCGCCATGTTATAAAATGTAATGCAACAAGTCTCTAAATGAGTAATAAATAAATCAAATCATCCACTGAGTGAAGGATTACAGGCCACAGAAAGTAATTGAAATACTTGGGACTCTTGAATATAATCGCGATTCCATCAGAGAGTGCCCTATGGATTTGTGGCAAGGGAGATGGAAATCTTCTGCCTCTAGAAGGCACAGCCATGGCTTCTTCTGAAATGTTGGAGAGACTTCAAATTGATCACGTTCAACTAACCGCTGACATTGTACACCATATGACAAACCATAATTGAACCTGGGCTAGCCGTAGAGAAACCAGAAGTAAGAGCAACCCAGTTGTGACTGCCGAGTCATAATTACACCTGACCACCTCTTACTGGAATGGCGAATTTACGAGTCCTTCATGGTAGAAGGGAGCCAACAGCTCCAGGGCACTCCTACCTTCGACGCATTACATAATGAGCTGTAGTTCGGCTTCTTGAATGAAATGGGTTCAGTCAGCTCACAGGCAGCCAAAAGAGAGCACTTAAATGAACTACTGAGCGCACGAGGCAGAGGGCTGTGACGTTTCGTGGAGGGGCAGGGGGGAACTTGATGGAGGTTGGGATAGGAACGACGGAAAAAGGTTAGTTAGTCAATTTCGAAACGTCTCAATGTAAGTCGTTCCATTAGGCCAATTGCGCTGCCGTTAGCGTTTTTACGCTTCTTTGCGCCTCTCCTGGGCGGTACATTTGTGCTTTCAACTCTGGGGAGAGGAGTAAGAAGCAGAGTGTTTGACGAGACAGCCACGGTGATACTTTAATAAACAATATAGTCATTTCTCAATTTACGATTTACATTTCACACATATAAAGGTATACTGAGTGTGTATATATATCAAATTTGTTTATTATGTTCCCGTCACATTTATGTGTTTCCATTTCCCATTCCATCTCTCTTCTGCTAGAGAGGGTGTCTGGGTGTGAGTGTGTGGTGCTTCCACGTACTTTGGATTTTGGGCAGGGAGTCTTTGAGTGGTAGTGGCAAGATTAGTCAACTTTTGTGTAGAAACTAAGTAGCTTCTGCTGGGGCAGAGAATTTAGGGCAAACGGGTAAGCAGCTATTGTATAAACTGCTACAAGTAGCCGGCATGTATTTATTTATTTATTTCTGCCCATTTCCGCTACTATCCTGGGACCTCATTGCGGTAGCGTAGAACAGCATTGTTCATGGGTTCTCTGAACTTGAGGCTGTCTGCACTGATCACCTCTTATTATGTAAGTTTATGAAGTTCGAACACGTAAGGATCTGGACGAGCCCGTAATACGTTTCTTAGATGCTTAGCCATGGTAAATCGTACTGGGGTATACATCCCATTTCGGGAGTGCAACGTTGCTTGTTAATATTTCAGTTATTTAGCGCTGATTCTTTGGCGTACGGCTACTGGGAGAGTGCTTGGTCTAATCTGTGTCCCACTTCAGTTGGTTTGAAGCCTTCAAGTGTCAATGTGTGTGTGTGTGTGTGTGTGTGTGTGTGTGTGTGTGTGTGTGTATGTGTGTGTGTGTGTGTTTGTGTGGATTTTTCTTGTATCCAGGGGAGGCCGACTTCGTCTGTTCTGGAGAGGGTGAGCGGTTGTCCCCGTAATCCTACAAAATAGCTCGTGGTTTCGACCTACGACTTTCCTGTGATGACAGCTCCTGCTGGAAATATATTTTTGAAAAGCCTTGGCATGAACCAGTACTTTGCTGAGGAGTTGCCACTATCGGGAGAAGGAAGTGCCGGAAGAAAATAGCTGCAGTTCGCTTTTGATGTTCACTGGCTGAAAGATATAAATATGAAAATAATATCGTAGATCCTGATGGTCGTGATCGTGCACGTGCTCGGTGACAAAAGGCAGCTCAGCTGAGTGTGGAGCTATCAAGTTCGTGGAGGTGGTGTCTAGCAGACGAGGCGTACTTGGCAAGGCCCAACTGATGGAAATGAATTCCGTTTGTTCTTGTAGGAAATACAAGTGTGGTGCTTTCGTTCGCTTTTTCCGTTTTTGACTTGGACTGTCATCCATTTTCCCTTCACAGTTTATTTTCAGTGGGAAATCTACTGCAGTCGATACAGAGACGGTACGTTTCCTAATCAGGTGAATGGATTTGAAGTTCCTTCTTTTATCAGTTGGGTTGCTACAGGGTACTTATTAGTAACATAGCAGTAGTGACCCTTATTTAGACTTTTTAGAAACAAAAACATTTTCCTGTTTTTCTTATCGTATTAATTCACAGTCTCGCTTTCGGCCTGTAATTTCATTCGTAAATGACAGGTACAAGAAAATAAATAACTTAAAAAATGGTTCAAATGGCTCTGAGCACTATGGGACTCAACTGCTGAGGTCATTAGTCCCCTAGAACTAGTTAAACCTAACTAACCTAAGGACATCACAAACATACATTCCCAAGGCAGGATTCGAACCTGCGACCGTAGCGGTCTTGCGGTTCCAGACTGCAGCGCCTTGAACCGCACGGCCACTTCGGCCGGCATAAATTGCTTAAGGAGCAGTCAAACTTTAAGAATATAAATGAAGATGGTGTCTGTTCTTTAGGACACATATTGCCCGGACACTTAAGGGAAGCGGTAAAGCCGCGAGTACTGAGTGTAATGGGCAGGGGCACTACGAATATAGTGCGGGACAATAAGTTGGGACCGAGCGAGGTGGCGCAGTGGTTAGACACTGGACTCGCATTCGGAAGGACGACGGTTCAATCCCGCGTCCGGCCATCCTGATTTAGGTTTTCCGTGATTTCCCTAAATCACTCCAGGCAAATGCCGGGATGGTTCCTCTGAAAGGGCACGGCCGACTTCCTTCCCCATCCTTCCCTAATCCGATGAGACCGATGACCACGCTGTCTGGTCTTTCCCAAACCAACCAAACCAATAAGTTGGGAATGTGGGTCTCATGGGAGGCGTGCCATAGATAAGTCCCTGTAGTCGCGCTATCGTCTGTGTCCTCGGTGGGTCAGATGGATGCCGGCACGGTACCTCAGCGTGTACGGTCAGAGGGCTGCGTGCCCTCTGTAATAAAAAAACTGAGTCAAGGAATCAACGATCAACTTGAACGGATGTCTTGTGACGTCCGACCAGACCAAACGCTACGGACTATATCGGGAAAAAAATGGTGGATAGAGCTTCTGCCATGTAAGCAGGAGATCCCGGGTTCGAGTCCCGGTCGGGGCACATATTTTCAACGGTCCCCCTTGACGTATATCAACGCCTGTTTGCAGCTAAGCGTATTAATGTCACAGTATTAATGTAAATGTAATTTTAACTTTATGAACTCATTTTGTTGTTGGAAATTCTTTTAAAAATAAACTTTTCGAAATCATATATCTTTCTATTACACTATGAAGTGTATCAGTGCATAACTGTTCCTTTTAAGAGGACATACTCATAGCGTCAACCATGTTTACATGACTCATGCCGAGGTCGCCCAGTGGTTAGCACTCTGGACTCGAATTCGGGAGAACGATGGCCATCCTGACCTAGGCTTTCTGTGATTTCCCTAAATCGCTTCAGGTAGACGATTAAATGGTTCCTTCGAAAGGGCACGGCCGACTTCCTTTCCCATTCTTCCCCAATCCCATGGGATCGATAACTTCGCTGTTTGTTCCCCTCCCCTGAATCAACCAACCAACCATGTTTGATACGCGTAAGACAGGAGTCCTGGTCATCTATACAGTATGATTCAAAGTCTTTGCATCAAAGGTCTAGGAATGATATATCACAAAATAGCGAACAGAGACAAATTGTTCGCTGACGGTTCCAGGCAATGTTAGGGTTCCTTTGGTATAGGCCGGCCCCGGGACGATGAAATTTCAGAAGCAGCAGGATTTATTAAGCAGCTGTGTTGCGTACCATCTACACCAGTGACAGAGTGATTTTTCAACAAGAAAACCTGAAAACAAATGTCTCTATGGGGAGAGAGATATAAAGATATTTTAGAAGCGAATCTGCTACTTTGATTTTGCTCAGCTCGGCCCCTTTCATTTTGAGCAGATGACTGAATTATAAACTACTTACAGCGTGACCCAAAAGCCGGTTAACATTTGAAAATTCAATATACCATCAAATAATATAGTTGAAGAGGTAAAAATTGACACTCATGCTTGAAATGACATCAGGATATACTGAAATCAAGAAAAGCGCACAAAATGACCAACAGATGGCGCTTCATATGATACAAAAGCAATAATTAGCGAAACAAGTGATTTTAACACAGACGATGTTCTTTGTAACAAATGCTCAACATGTCCTTCGTCATCAACAATACCTGTAGTCCAGAGACAATGTTGCAAACAGCACTGTACAGTATATCCGTAGATACCGCGAGAAATGGCCGTCGAATATTGGCTTTTAGCGTCCCTAATGAGATCGGACTATCGCGGTAGACTTGAGTCTTCAGGTAACCTGTCAACTATTAATCACAGGACTTGAGGTCTGGAGACCTGGGAGGCCAAGCATCACGGAAGTGGTGGCTCAGCACGCGATTCTCACCAAACGATGTGTGGTGGAGGTGGAGCGCCAAACTGCATAAAAGTCGTACCTTCAAGCAGGGTAGGGACGATCTGACTTCCCCTCTTTTTTCTTTTTTTCCTTTATTGAATTTCAATGCCCCCCGAAGACTTTCCCTCTCATGACAGTCCATTTTATACACGATTCCCAAGCTGCGTCACTGACATGTTTCTGTCCAGCGCTATCTTTTGGTCAGTTTTTTCACTCGCCTTTGGTTTCAGTAAAACCCCATGTCATTTCAGGCATTTGTGTCAACTTTTACCTCTCTGCCAATGTTAGTCTGTGAATCAGTCCACTTACAAATGTCAAAAGACTTTGGGTCTCCCTCTACATTGCATACACACAGAACAGAGTGCCTATGTCCTGCCACCTCTCAGAGGTATGACCAATACAAAATAATGCCTAGCGTCGCCATCAAGTGTCAGTGAACATTTTGCATCTAGGAAAAGATGTTCCCAGTGATCTGATCTGTTGTAAGGCGGCAAGGTTTTGCCACCATACATTTAATATTATGCAAATTCTTTTCGATTTCTGTTTATATTAAAGTGCTGTTTACGATGCACAATCGTATTATTCATCATTTCACTGCCAGATACTGGCTAATTCCACGTACTAATAAATTCTGTGTGAGTTAATTACAGTTGAGTGCTGGCAGAAAGGGCGGAAAGAGCGGACATACGGCACGGAGACACACTACCCTGCAGGGACAAATGGAAGATTCTTCCCTCCGAGGACTTACCTAGAGACTTCGCTGGCGAAACCGACAGCTGAAAATCTGGTGATCAGATTTTGAGAAGTATTGTTTTCGCCATAAGGAGTGCGTGAAGTCGTTTCTATGTGAGTATAGTTGTTACTGTGCTTACTCGAGTGGCGTTTCTTTACCTCTCTGTGGCGTCTGACGCACATTGATGTGCTTCCTTGCGGAAGAGTACTTGAGTCGAATTTCTGTTCCTGGCTAGTGTGCAGACAGAAAATCTTGACTCGTGTTCTGTCATGTACTAATTTCAGGTCTTGAAATTTGCAGACGACACACCGGGTCCATTGCGTGGGTAGAGAATTACAGGTATGGCGCGCGTATCATCTGCACAGCAGCCAACGCTCCAACGAGTAGACCATCAGTGCAGTATAATTACTCTCTGTATTCCAGTTCGTGACATGTACACTTCGGTTCGGTGGATAGGGAAACACTCACAGTTAATTTATTGAGCTGCATTTATTTGCCCATTGAGTCTTTACTGAAAGTGCCAGTCAAAAAAAAATGGCTCTGGGCACTATGGGACTCCACTGCTGAGGTCATTAGTCCCCTAGAACTTAGAACTAGTTAAACCTAACTAACCTAAGGACATCACAAACATCCATGCCCGAGGCAGGATTCGAACCTGCGAACGTAGCGGTCTTGCGGTTCCAGACTGCAGCGCCTTTAACCGCACGGCCACTTCGGCCGGCTTGCCAGTCATGGTGTAGGTCTTACGCTTATCACCGCTAATCCATATCAGCCAACTTTGTGTCTGTCTAAAAAACGTGGTGATCTAAAGAAAGTTAAACTTATGTTCTGACAATCTCGAAATTATGATTAGTGTAGTATCTGACTTTGTGTATTTCGTATTTATACAAATATTTGCACTATAGATTTTACTTTTTTTTCCCTTGAGAGTAAATCATTTACAGCACTCAAGTTGTGATTCAGTGTAGTGGGATCCCAAAAGGAATAACTGAATTCATTTGTTAAACTGAAGTGAGGTAAAATCACAACACGATACATCGTTTTATGGAAATATTTAGGTGTAAGTTGTCATTGGCAGCGTCGTTTCAATCACGTGTACACGTGAGAATTCCATTACGGAAATAACATTAGGCACACACACACACACACACACACACACACACACACACACACACACACTACATGATACGTAGGAACACCATGGAGGTTTACCCTATATCACCCGTGGACGTTTGTGACAATGATTTTGATAGCAGTTCCAAAATGAAAGCATTATGTGCATTCACATCATTCTTAGTGATGTCGGGGGAGAATCAAGTTCTCCGAAACCAAAAATTTCAATTTTACAAACAAAGTTTTGAGCACGGAATCTATTCTGCATTTGACGCCAGTTCAGAGAAGAGTCCCCATTAAAATTTCTCTCTTGTGCTACTCATGGCAGAACTGCCTCCCTCCACTGGGTTTCCTTTTTTCACGTCACGACTTTTTTCGACCAATAGGAGCGTTCCTCTTATTTTGTGGAAACACACTCTACCAACCGCAACGTCCCTGTTATGAAACTGCGTCGAAACTTCAGTAATTTTCTCCTTCCTAGTGCGTTTCCGCCAATCAGACGTTTTGTGCCCATTCTAGACGCCTAAAGTACATCATCCTTTCCATGTGTCGCACTCGCTGGACGAAAATGCGTCACACTTTTGTTCATATCCAGTTGGAATTCAGAAACGCAGTTTTCTAAAGCTTCTTCTCTGCCCTTGTGCACATGCCCCGCTACAGGTGGTCCTCTGGCTTGAATCGCCTAGCCCGGGGTCGCTGTCCTCCTTCCTGCTACCCCTTTCAGTGGTTTCCGGCGCAACTCCTGCAGCGCAGCTTCGCTACGCCGTTGTGGAGCTGGCTTTTCAAAACTGAAAGTGACTCGACTCGTGTTCCCTGTTCTACTTTCCGCTCAAAGACATGCATTGTATGGGAATGGTGTGTTAATTCCCATCGATTGACTGTCATCCCTTTTTGCATTTCATGTTGATAGGCAAATTTTCTCATAACCGATGATTTAGATTAGGTTCATCTTCACCTTCTCATTGCGATTTGTAATGGTCTCATGTATGGTGCGAATCTAACAAATGGTTCAAATGGCTCTGAGCACTATGAGATTTAACTTCTGAGGTCATCAGTCCCCCAGAACTTAGAACTACTTAAACCTAACTAACCTAAGGACGTCACACACGTCCATTCCCGAGGCAGGATTCGAACCTGCGTCCGTAGCGGTCGCGCGGTTCCAGACTGTAGCGCCTGGAACCGCTCGACCACTCTGGCCGGCTAGAAACTAACCATTTATTATATCGCCTTACAACTTGATATAGCACCGTTAGTCAAAATCGTGACTACTAATAAGTAAGAGTCCATGTCGAAATATTGTCAATTCCAAAAGTCTTACTAAGGGTCACCAGCTTTGGTTTGGCCATTGACACAGTTCTGAGAGGAATGGTGTCAATGCTAATATACTGCAACTGTGGATGCAAGAAGAAAGTTCTTACTTGATTTAATATTACAGCAGTCATGAATACCCGACCCCACTGTCTCTCACAGCTTTTACATTTCCAGGTGGCCAAATTGAAAACAGTTTTCGGCAATTTGTGGGCATGGCTAACAGGCCACTGATATTTTAAACTGATTTCCTATCTTGTACCTGACGGTTTAAGACGTCGGCAATGTTCCTACTTCCAAAGGGTCTCTGAATCCATTGGATACTCGTAAAGAAAGGAAGAATTTCACTACACTTATGAGAAAGGAATAAGTAATAGGCAATTTTTTAATATATTTTCTGAAATTAGAATCAAGAATTATAGGATAAATAACTGAGAGCAACCTTCACTGACATTAAACAATAAATATGACGTACGTCCATGACCTGAAAGCATAGACAGGATCAAAGAACTGTAATCAAGCTGGAGAGAGAATACGCCAACGGCCTTGCTCCAGTGATGACACCGGGTCCCGTCAGATCACCGATGTTACGCGTTCTCGGCCTTGGCTAGCATCTTGATGGATCACCCGTCTGGGTCTGCTGAGTGCAGCTGGAAAGCGGGCTGCACTCAGCCATTGTGAGGTCAATTGAGGAGCTACTTGACTGAGAAGTAACGGCACCGGTCACGAAAACTGAAAACGGCCAGAAGAGCGTTGTGCTGGCCATGTGTTTCTCGATATCCGCATCCGGTGACGCCTAAGAGCTGATGATGTCACGGCGACCGGTTGATGCCGTTGGGCCTTCAGGGCCCATTCGAACGGTGTTTGTTTGTATGTTTGGAGAGAGAGTACTGAACCATGAGAGCAGATCAGGATGACAAGGGAGGACATTACCACTTGGTTTGCGGGTGTTGGTTTAGAATCGTGACGAGAGATATTCGTGCTCTCTGGGCGAATAAAATACAAAATGGCGAGCGAGCGTGATAAACGGCTAAACTGCTATTAATTGCAAGACGGTAAACGCCTGTGGCGAGAACCTACTTATCCTGGTCCATCTTGAACTGAATTGGTGGGACGGTGCGCCATCCAGATCTTTTATGTCTTCGCAACCGTCACATTCATGTAGACTTGAGACTTCACAAAACAGATCTATTCCCAACTGCGGGCAGCGATCAAAGCTTCCATGCAGATATCAAGGGCCTGACCACGTCTTTTTGCTGACACAGGTTTCCTGTCCTGTCTCTGTTAAAGCTGACGGAAAGGCAGTGGTCACTGTATTCCTACATCCCCACGAGGAAAGAAAGAAAATTGTTTAAAAGTTGAGTCGTTTTTAACGATTCCCCAATTTTGATAAAATTAACTCCTCTCAAAATGACTGTAGCAGAAATCCTTTTACATGTTTTATTTGATTCCTCAGTATCTTAGGATTCGTGATCGTGAAGTTTACTTTCTCTCGGAAATTTCCTCAGTGGGTTAAATCGTGATAGATGTTTCAAGGATCTCGAAATAAATTTGAAAGGGAAATTATGCACATATTGGTGGTTTGTTCAATGCTTAAGGGTCCTGAATCTGTCATCTGACTGATTGCTTATTAATTCCTATTCAAGTGCTTCTCTGTCTTTGGCCTTGTGCGACCGCCCTCAAGAGCTGTTTTTCACGTTGCAGTCCTGGGAAGGTCCGCTGTGTTGACCGTCCTAACCCGGGACGTGTTTCTCACCGTGAGGCCCCCCAGCCGTGGAGTGCGTCGTGACGGCTGCACGCTTTGAACCGACCTGCTAAACCTCACGGAACACGACGTTTGCCTCATTATGATTTGCGATCGCATCACTCTTCAACAGCATCAGTCAGCTGCATCTGCCTTAGTTCTGTTAGCGATCGTCGAGGAACGAGGGAGTCAGCTGTGACATAGACAGTAGTCTTTGTGTTCATTGGACCATGTTATCTGGAAAATTCACAAAATCCAACAAACTCTCTCCTGGACGGAGAACGCCCTTAATTATAATAAGTAACAAACGAGTACTGCAGCTCTGTCTTCTTTTAAATTAATGAGAAAGTCGAAGAACGTTTAAAAAAATTTAAGATAAAGAAGTGTGTGCAGGTACCGAGACACGAACCTGCTACCTTTCTCTTCACAGTTCACGACTCTACCAACTACGCCACATTTTTTGTGATTTTGACTGTTTCTTATCACTGTTTTCATCGTTTCTGCTGCGATGTCGCAAGACGCATCGCAAATTCCATCGAAGATAATTCACTCAATTTCATTTATTACGGGGGACGGCCAGTCCCCTGGTCTAACACTCTCAACAACGCTACTGTTCTCATATGACGTCAATCGATTTATATGTTATACAGTTTATACAAGTGTCTGAAGGCTGTAGCCAAACGTGTAACTTGATATTTCAATACAAGAAACTGTCCTAAAGACTTTGACACACTGATGAGCCAGACCATTATGACCACCGACCTAATATACATAAACTCGTCCAGGCTATAGCAGCGTCATCTGGCGAGGAATGACTGCTAGTCAGACAGACGCACGGTGTATGTAGTATCAGTGAGCGTGCTGTCCGTGTGTAGAATGGGGAAGGCGTGATCTATCTGAGTTTGACCGAGGGCGGATTATGATGACCCGGAGGCTCAGCACGAACATTTCGGAAACTGCACGACTTGTCGGGTGTCTAGCAGTGCTTTGGTGAGTGTCTTTGACAAGTGGCGAAACCAAGGTGAAACCACGACCAGATGTCGCACGTCGTAGGCTGTACAGACTGGCAAACCAGGACAAGAGGCGAACTAACATCAGGCTTTCATTCTGGGCAGAGTACAAGTGTGTCTGAATACACAGTCCACCGAACACTCCCAACGATGGGCCTCCGCAGCCGACGACAAATGCATTCCATGACGTAGGCAACTACGACTGGAATGGCCACGCGACCGTCGGCACTGGACGTTGGCGCAGTGGCAGAGCTTGCATGGTCTGATGAATCCCAATACCTTCTTCATCATGCCGATGAGTGGGCGCTAATCCGCAGTCTTCCAGGGGAACAGCTCCTTGACACCTGTACTGTGGGACGGAGACAAGCTGGCTGCTATTCCATTATGCTCTTGGGAACATTCACATGGGCATGCATGGATTTAGTGGAGCTCGTGCATGGCACCGTGACGGCCAAGGAGTACCGTATACTATTTGCAGTCCACGTACACCCCTTCATGACGATCACGTTTCCCGAAAGAAGCGGCATTTTTCAACTAGGTAATGCGGCATGTCACAAGGCCATAAATGTGAACCCTATCCAACACAACTTCAGTGACTGAACGTGGCGTATGACTTGTGTGTGCAGATGTGGATCCAGCTCCCTCCAGTGACCTACCAAGGCCTCATTCCTTCCATGCCACGAAGCGTCGCCATTGTTATTCACGCCGAAGGTGGTCATATCGGCTGTTAGGTATGTGGTAATAATGTTGGGGCTGATCAGCTTATGGAGAACCAAGCCTAGACGACAGTTCTACCGTTTTAACTTCTGGAGAGGGTCGAGAACCTTCTACAGCATTCAAATATCATTAGATCACTTTAATAACCATTACTTACTTTAAGAAAATATTCATGTCCGCATGTTGGACAATAACACACAATAGAGTCTCTTAACACACTCAGCGATAACTTTACATCGAACAACGTCCTGTTGTCGTTGCAACTATTTACAGTTCTTGTACTGAATTGTTGTTCTGCATAGGAATGTCGTCAGCCCAACGTGACAGTCAAATCTTACTTGTTACAAGTAACTTTGAACTGTTGTACAGAGTCCTGCTGAGACTGCTATCGTAGTGGGCGAGCGGTGCTATGTTCTGACGTAAGCAGACTTTCATGCAGCAGCGGGAGAGCGTGTCTTCGTCGACGTCTGTCGATGGTTTTGTCGATGGTGGCTACATCTGCCAGCGACAGCGTTTGGCTTGTTGTTCCATCGTGACGTATCAATTGCACCATGGGATCTCAATCTTGCAGCGACTCCACAAGGGAGACGCACTTTTGATAAATCATAACTGCACCGTTGCATTGAAACGGTACACTTTACACTGGGTTCGCATTCGGGAGGGCGAAGGTTCAATCCCGTCTCCGGCCATCCTGATTTAGGTTTTCCGTGATTTCCCTAAATCGTTTCAGGCAAATGCCGGAATGGTTCATTTGAAAGGGCACGGCCGATTTCCTTCCCAATCCTTCCCTGACCCGAGCTTGCGCTCCGTCTCTAATGACCTCGTTGTCGACGGGACGTTAAACACTAACCACCACCACCACCACGGTACACTTTCATTGTGCGCCATTTATTATTTTATGAGCGTATATTTTGAAGCAACTCAATAAATATAATTTTTTGCTATGCTGTTAGTAATGTGATCAACCGACTATTTATTTTTTTGATAATTTTATTTTTGTGATTTAGGGCCAAAAACTACTGTGTAACATATATCACCAAGGTAACTTTTGAGATATTAAAACTATGACAGTAAATGGTTTTCCATCTTCACTGTTGTGACCTGTTATCTGTTGCCATTACAAGTAAACAAAAATGATGAACTGTGTTTCCTGTTTTTATTTTATCTTTTCTTTTGCGTTGTTTAAAAATCGATATCAAAGTTTACTTACCACATTGTGAAAACAGTCCTAGAAACTTTATCATGCAGTTAAGGTATTAGCTGATACAGGTGACAATAATGTATATTGCAGAAGCGAAGCAATGTGTTCCGACAACAGTAGTGATCCCACGACAAACAGAAACTGATTGTTGTAGCAGTTTTCGTACACGTGGTGCAGTGTATTATGACGAGATCTGAAGCATACACAGAGCTGGTAAGATGCATTCTCAAATGCTTTGGCATATCCCTATGTTAATGGTAAGTATGCTTCCCAAAGACCACAAATGAACAGATTAATTTTGTGGTAAGTATGTTTCCCAAGCCCCTTCCAGAAACTACTTTGGTGTTAACCATACTTCCCAAGAACCATTAAAACACCGTTGTTTGGTGGGATATGCACTTCCCATAATCGTGAGGGCTGTATTTCACAACAAACAGAAACTACAGCTGGTGCAGCGGAGTGCCACCAGATATCAGTGGCGTACAGAAGTGGTAACACATATTCCCTTAAACGCTGTAAGGAAAGACGTTTCGTGGGAAGTATATCCTTCACTGCCCGTGAATGGGTTAAAATGAGAAAAGCATCAAATGCGAGAAGACTTAAACTCTCGACATGTTTTCTCTCATTTTCTTATGACTGATCACACCAGAAATGACGCGTTTTTGAGAGAACCTAAATGCGGCAGAGCTTTGAAGCAGCTTACATTCATAGCACGTATGTCATAATATGTAAAATTATGAAATGCGGACTTCATATAATTTAACCAAATATGGCGCCTCCTAAGTTCTGTTTACGACATAAAACCGATGCTGCATCTCACAAGGGAAACTCCTCAACCAACCCCCGCCTCCCCCTTCCCCACCCCCTCAGATTCAGTCGTAAGATGGCCCAGTGGTTAGCCCGTCAAAATATGCCCACAAAACAGGAAGAACGTGTACCGAAGTGTGTAAAAAGAAGCAAAATAGGAACAGTGAACAGAACTTGCTCAAGGTGCGCAATATCGAGCATATTTGTAGACACGGCGTCATGGTTATGTGCCTACGGTGTTCGACTCTGAAGGAGGACATCCGTATTCAAATCTCGTTCAAGCTTCAATCACATTTTGTTTTTGATTCCTTTTTCTCAAAATTATGAACTATCCTCATTGACATGTCTGTCAGCTGTATTCAGATTTGTGTCTGTGTCGTGGTGTAATGCACGTTTGCAACAGCGAGGTGTAAGATAGTGACCTCCAAACGAATTTTGAAAGTCTTGTCTTTTGAATAACTTTATTGTAACATAGTTTACAGCCGCTTATTTGTTGTTTTAATTTCTGTTAGAGGTCTATGCGGCACCTCACCTGCTCTCACTATTGTTCACATTTACTTGCCACGGTAATATAATCTTACCACATGACATATCACACATAGCTTTTTATTACGGTGGGAGGATCGCCCGTTTTGCGATGCTTGTGGTGTGAACATCTCTGTCCGGCACATTTTAACAGACTCCATGTTATACCGTGATGCAAGGGCAGTGGCACAAGTTGCTGGGGATCTGCCCTGTGTTATAGCTAATGATGAGACGTGTGTGTCTAGGGTTTTGAAGTTTTGTGATGTGTCTGGCCTCTGGCCTAAACTTTTAGGCAGGAGGTTTTAGTGTACTGCAGAGTGGCTGGCTCCTCCCTCTTATCCTTGCGGTCAGCTAGCAACTTCCATCTCCTATATTGTTTTAGCTCCCTCTACCACTTTCTTCCTGTGTTGTCCATGTTTTACTGCTGACGGCATGGTTCAAATGGCTCTGAGCGCTATGGGACTTAACATCTGAGGTCATCAGTCCCCTATAACTTAGAACTGCTTAAACCTAACTGACCTAAGGACATCACACGCATCCATGCCCGAGGCAGGATTCGAACCTGCGACAGGAGCGGTCGCGCGGTTCCAGACTGAGGCGCCTAGAACCGCTCGGCCACACAGGCCGGCGCTGACGGCATGCTTCGTTCCACGCTTCGGTGTCGGTAGGCACATATTTTTCCAAGCTTGTTACCTGTGTATTACGTTCTGTTTTATCTTCCTGTTCTCAGTATTTTCTTGACACCCGTCTGAATCGGTTACTGAGCGTGCCCGGAAGACCTTGCCGTCGTGCGCCCATACAACCCTCTCCATCCATCCATCCATTCATATTCTACAACCAATGTCAATTGCCGAGACTACAGAAGGGGAAAAGCCACGTCAACGACCGGAGAGAAAATTCATAAATTAGCAGATAAAAAACCCACACGATCGTGATTTGAACACGTATATCCCCTTCGCAGTCCAGCACCATGACCACATAACCACGACGCCGTAGCTACGGCACTATGCTCAATGCTGCACATCTTGAGACTGAACCCTTCACTGTTTCTATTTTACTTCTTTTTTCACACTTCAGTACGTCTTCTTCCTATTTTCATGCTTGATCTGTTTTCAGTTTTTGACGGGCTATCCACTAGGCCATCTTATGTCTAAATCTGCGAGTTGTGATGGGAAGTTTCCCTTGTCAGTGGGCACATTACCCTTCACGAGGCAGTTTCCCTGTCAAGCTTCACACTGTAGCGGAACGAGAAATTTCACGCTGCCACGTCACTAAACTCCGACCAGCTCCTCGTCCACCAATAGTTCTCACCCGGTGTGAAGACGCATTTCTGAGGACTGATCCGGGACCAACAGTAAACTTTCCTGACTAAATCTGTGGAACAATACGTTAAGTAATTTGTATCACGCGCTGCACATCGTCAAGAGTGTGTGGTCGCTGGCGACGGCACGGGAACTCAGAGGTATAGTCTGTCGGTAAACTGAAGAGCTAGCGAGCGAGTCCCCACTCTGCCAACCCAGCTACGTCATAAGGCGCTTCTACAGGCTGTTTCACAACGTAGTACCGGCCCTGCCGCGGCGCGCGCTTTAAATCTGAGGCAACGCCTTGTACAGATACGTCTCGACTGGGTTCAGTTTTAAACAAACGCATTAAGACCATAAGGAATACAAAAAACGATAGCTTCTTCGAAACACAACATTGTAGAGTACATAATATTAAGATAAGAATGGAAGTCAGGGTTATACTACAAACGTAGAACGGAATTCCTGTTCATGTGAATGTATTATATGTTCCTGTACTGCTATTCGTAAAACGAACCCCATATACTGCAATCAATCTGTAGAATTTAAGGCTGTTTCTGCTAAAAGGTAGAAGTTTTCTTTGAAGGGCAGCATTGAAACTTAACAATTTTTGCAACACGAAGAGTGTTTAAAAGTAAGAGGAAATTCATAATTATGTGTGTTGTATTGGTCCGATTTGCAATACTTTTTTGTCACTGTCTTCGTAAACATGTCTCAAAAGTATGTGTGCAATGTTATGCATACTGGGTATTTACTCTGTTGTCAACTGTCAAAAAGGTTACATGTGTTTTGGTAGCATCAACGATTATTTGTTTTGTATAAAAATACATTAGAGAATCTATATTAAATTTTTTTATAGGAATGGAATAAAGTGTATGAAATTTTTAGAAATGTTAAATATTGCATTTCAAATGGCTCTGAGCACTATGGGACTCAACTGCTGAGGTCACCAGTCCCCTAGAACTTAGAACTAGTTAAACCTAACTAACCTAAGGACATCACAAACATCCATGTCCGAGGCAGGATTCGAACCTGCGACCGTAGCGGTCTTGCGGTTCCAGACTGCAGCGCCTTTAACCGCACGGCCACTTCGGTCGGCTAAATATTGCATTTGGTTAGCCTGTTATCAGTGAAGCAAAGGCATACAAGTGATATACACATTTCAAAGCAGGCCTTAAAAGACAGTGGTTTTACAAGCCTGGACGAGATTAAAAATGCACAGAGATCTGTAAACTATTCCAAAGAAACAGTTCCTAAAGAATTTTGGGATTTGGAGAAAGCCCTGGTACAAGTGTATAATATGTAAAGGGGAATATTTTGAAGAGGATTACATTGCTATAGATTAGCAAATAAATTTCTTACCAAAAATAAAAATTAATATGTGAACGCACCTCGTATGTCAAGCATTTTGCTTAGAAGTCCAGAACCGATGTACATTTCAGCAGTGTTTAGAATAGCTATCGCGCACATATTTCAAGCAATATGTCTCAGAATCAGGTGAATAGTCACCGAGATATAGATTTAGTGTTCCATAAGTATCAAAGGTTTTACGTGATTTTGAAAGTGTCCCCATGGCGATTCCACTAAACAATGCAGCTTATTTTCGCGTTCTTACCTTATGTGTCCTATTCTACGAGGCTGGCATTTGCATAAATTGCAGCCCTTTGATTGGGACTGGTAATATTAGCCAGCAGTTCTTTTTGGGCCGCCTCTTTAATACACGCTGTAATAACATTAGAGACGATCGAACGCTCATTACTCCGCAAATACCTCTTCATCCTATTCTGCACATTTTCTTGCAACGCAATGATTATCCATCACTTCCGGATATCGAAGTATTTCAGTAAGTGGACAAAGTTATCTGACTGACACTGCCAACTAAGATCCCTCGAACAGAAACGACGTACATCACTGTGCACACCGATCTACACCGCTAGACAGGTAACGGGCAACACATTTTGGGTGCCCCTGTAGGCCGGTGGCAGAGTTCTTCCGGGAAAGGCCACTTCCCCGACCAAAAGTACTGCTCGCTCTTGAGTTTACAGAAAGACTAAACAGAAGAAAGGGTTGTGGCAGTGTGTGTGTGTGTGTGTGTGTGTGTGTGTGTGTGTGTGTGTGTGTGGGTCGGTGTGTGTGGATGGGTGGGTAGGTGGGTGTTAACCGGTGTCCAGAGCATAATGGGAAGGCAGGACTGGCACTGGGCAATTCCGCCAGTGGTCACTGCGTTTTCCTGGAGGGCGGGTCGCGGATTCCCGAGCTGACAGGTTGGTCCCAGACGTGGGGTGAGCGCGGCCGCCTGAAGTATGGGGAGAGGTGGAGCGGACTGGGCTGCCCGGAACGACCGCAGTTCGCCAGTGACGTAATTAGGTGCCGGGTGGACGCGGAAGGCTGGCTGTGGCGACGTGACGGTGACGGCTCGCGCCACAGGCAGCCAGTTAGTTCCGAGCCGGTGGAGAGGACGCCCCCCACCCCCTGCCCCATACCAGCCTGCTGGCAGACTGCCGGCCGTGTCAGAGGTTGACGAATGGCTCTGCCGATGGGCGGGGCTTTCGCCGGTTCTGAGGCGCGGGATATCGAACGTCAGAGGGCTGCAAAACCGATGATATATAAATCCCCGGCGCTCACAAAGGCGGCGGAACGAAGTTGTATGATCATCTTCGTGTAGAAACGTCCGTCTCATTTTCAGCAGGTACGGAGTCGCAAGTGACTCCATTGATGAAATGCTCTCGGCTTCTCATCCAAGTCGTAGAGTCGTTCTTTCGCAACATGTCGGCGAGATTCCTACTCGTTATCTTCAGATCTCAGAAGATTTCTTGAATTTTCAAAACAAGTTTTTTAAATATTATTAACAACACATTATTGAGGAGACGGGAAAGAGGTGATACATATTTTCTAGCGTTAAATCAGATTAAGCACTGCACTACTTCACTAGACACTAGCTTCTGCTTTGAAACGGGTCTCTTGGGAGTTTGTTATTTGCTCTTCTGGAATTTGTACTTACTATGGATATCTCAAACGCTAAGCGACAATTCTGAATCACTTATTATTCGCGTAGTCTTTGGTCAGAGTAGTTGTATCGCTGGAAATTTTTTGTTATCGCTGCTTGGCAGCGAGAAGCGCGCGAGTTCTATCGTTAGTGTAGTACTGAGAAAGACGCCGAGCAGAGGACTCGTGGCAATGTAGACGTAAAGTTAAGTGCATCTGCATTTGAGTAAATCGTTTTGTGTTTGAATATTGTGAAAGAGACGAAAAGGATTTTTAATGATTTCGAATGAAAATGAGTATGAAGATGAATGAAGGTATTATATTTTTTTTAATTGGTACTTCAGTAGCAAGTATTTATAATCATTGTTGAATGAGACATCCATATACGGGAGAAGTTTAAATATTTCATTAAAGATTGAGTAATTTTCACTGTAAGGTAGTTTCGTGTTTATTAATGAATTTAGAATTTGGTATCATTCTTGCCCATTGTCAGAGTTAATGAGTGTTGTAACATGAATTGCATACAAGTAATAATATATCAGACAGTTTTAAAAAACAGTTTGTTAAAGGAATATTTCATTTAGATGCACTGTCCTCATCCTCGATCCAAGTCATTTCTGTTTAGAGCGTCTCACTCAATGATGTGTTTAAAATAGTTTACTTGCTCTCTGGAGCATAGCTCCAAGCTCTCAGCAACTGTAGTTAGAAATTTGCAGCTGGCGCACGGAGAGCAACAAGCACCGCGTTTCAAACCTATTACATTACTAGGTAAGATATTTTCATTTCAGGATCAGTTATATACGATTCATCAACGCACCATTTCATGAACAGCGTTGTTAGGCAGATCATTAACGCACAGGAATCACTTTCTTTAGTTAAAGAATTTACTATTAAAATTCAGTATTTAATCAGTTTGGACATTTTGTTAGAAAAATTATAAAACGGGGCCAGATTTATGTTGTATTGCCGCAGGAAGATATACTTGGTTTCTCTCGCAGTAAAAAAAAAAAAAATAAAAAAAAAATGCACAAAGTAAAGCAAAATTAAATAACATCGAAGTTCCAACGAATCAACCAAGCCAGTACGAAATGTGAGATTAACCTATGACTCGAGCTTCTTCGCCATTTGCAGGGCAGTTGACAGTCTAGTATGGCGCCCTAGTACCAAGGCTCCAGGACAGGTTAATATTTTTTTGTTTCGTGTAGCTGAATAGACACTGCCAGAGCCATGGACTGAGAGCTGGAAACCGAGCCTTGACCACCGCTGCACGACGTGTAAGGTGGCTATAATTTCGCACCTTACAAGAACTCATCAACATACTGTGCCGTGATCTACAAATACAATTAGGTATCATGTGATAGGTTGTACATCGTATATACGAATATGTAAAGGAAACTGACATTGTCACGTACGTCTTGTAAATAATTGTTAGCGCTTGTTGCATGAAAGGTGACGGAGTGTCTTTATTATAAAAACGACGTAATGAATGATTGCCTATACTACTCTGGGTGGGCCGGCCGGAGTGGCCGTGCGGTTCTAGGCGCTGCAGTTTGGAACCGAGCGACCGGTCTCTCTAGTTTGACACACTGTCGACCGAGAACAGATGGACATTGGTTACCAATTCTGTTGCAGAGCTTTCGTCAGTGACAGAGACACGGTCCCTTCTCCAAAGTCAGCGCGCACAAGCTAACAATATCCCAGAACTTATCACATCATGCGTGTATCACAGTGTATTACAGCTAGATAGAGGGTGAAGAAAAATTCGCGCACTCGGACTCTGCAGAGCGATTCCTCATATGCTAGCAATATATAAACGTCTGTCACAAAATTTCGTTCTGCGCATATTTCCGGCAGTAAATTGACATTAAAGATTGGCAATCTGTCAACACTGTAATCACATGTACGGTAACTACCTGTGTCAGCACACAGGTCTAGTTCTGGGCTGCTGGTGCAGCGGATAGTGTTTTGGGTTAGTATGCAGGAGGTCGTATGTTCATATCTGGGTCGAGGTGTATTTCTTTCTATTTGCCACTTTCATTCTGCCAAATAATACTGTACAAACACCTTTACTTAAGGCACATGTATCATACATTTACATTGTACATTCCTAACGAAATGTAATGGAAGTGAACATGGCAAGAATAATAGTTGGTGCTAATCGATGGGGCCATTGTGGGAGGGAACACAGAAAACAGGTTTGGAATCTAGTAGATGCAGTGGCGCGAAACAATTCGCGTCAACGGCGAGCATAAGGTTTCTTTAAAAGCTGACCAATGAAAACGATTGTACTTCCAATTATGTGTTCGTACTACGTAAGCGCAATTGTTTTGTAGAAGAGCCACTGTAATCGCTGTATGACGATGAAGATCTTTGGTGTGACGTCATAAGCGAGTGACTGCGTGTGAGATCGCTCTCTAAATTTTCATATATTTTTAAGTTTCAGCTACATATTTTAACGGGTTTTGTGATAATATTTACTATATAAGTGACGTATTAGTGGTTTCTTTATTCACCTATGCCTTTCTTGTGTTGTGACCTGATATTTGTGTTTCGTATCGAGCAACTTAAACCTGTTGCCTGTGTTTACATTCCGCGCTGACCAGTTGCAGCTGTAGCGGGGCATCGAAAGCTAAGTACTAATTAATTGTTTGTGTATATTGGTTTATTTAGGAACTTTAGTAGTCTTCAACCGGTGTTCTTGGTGTTTTCTGGTGAAATAATTTCAGAAGAACCTTTTGGGAACTGTTTTCAGCTTCGTTACTGTGTCATTAGACGTTTGATTCTCTTCCTGTATAGTCTTTTGTTATATTCACATTTTTTTATTAATGCTGTTAATAATAGTAGTTACTTCCCTTGTAGAGTAAGTTTGTGATTATTGTAGTCAGGTTTTTAACATCATCTTATTGTAGTAGCGGAACTTAGAAAAAGTAAAATTTTACCATGAGTGAGAAGTGTGGGCTTTGCCGTAGGCTCGTGAGTAGTGGATTGCGGTGTGAGACTTGTTCGAAGTATTTTCACTGGTGGGAATGCAGTGGGGAAGCCAGTGGGCATTATGGTGAGATACTCTCCTGGAACTGCAGGTTATGTAGCAAGAGTAAGTTGATGGAGGAGCAGGAGCCTAAGATCTGGGCCCTTCAGGTGCAGTTGAAAAACGCACAGGAGGAGCTAGATAAGATGAGGAGGGAGAAGGGGGTTGGGGAATGGGAGCTGGCTGTTGGCAAGAGATCTGTTAGGAGAAGAAGATTTTCAGATAGTTTTACTATTGGTGTTTGCAATAGATGTGACCAACTGTCAGAGTCTCGTGGAGAGGAATCTCTAGTAGCTGTAGATGTAGATGTAGGAAGTATGCAGCAGACCTCAGTAGTTACTGTGCCTAGAACAGTTGCAAAGTCGAAGAGGAAGAAGAAGGTTCTGCTGTTAGGTAGTTCTCATGGCAGAGGTGTAGGCCAGCAGTTGCAGGAAGTGCTGGGGAGTGAGTACCAGGTCACCAGCATTGTGAAGCCTAATGCAGGGTTGGCTCAGGTGACTGTTAACATTGGGGGGGGGGGGGGGGGGTGGTTATGAAGGGATTTTACTAAATAGGATCAGGTAGTGATTGTGGATGGGGCTGGTAATAGTATTGATAGGGATGGGGAGTATAACATAGATGGTGACCTGGAAAAGATAGCCACTCAGACTGGCAACACGAATGTGCATTTCGTGGAACTGTTTCAGCGTCACGATCGGCCTCATCTTAATACAGCCGTCAGGCGTAATAACATGAGGCTTGGGAGTGCGCTGATGACAGAAAGCATAGGTCACATTTCAGTGGTGTCAGTGGAGTCTATCAGCAGGACGGGTTTCACTAGACATGGCCTGCACCTCAACAGGTATGGGAAGGGGAGGTTGGCAAAGCTTATAGGTGACAGCATAGGTGGGGTTGGTGGGATCACTCATGGGAAAATTCCTGCAGTAGTGGGTGTTAGAGCTGCACCTTTTTTAGATTGAAGTCAGCTGATAGGTATTCCTGCTTAAGGGAAGTCTCTCTAACAAGTGAATCACTTTTGACAAAGCTTATGTATCCGAGTAATGAGGGAATTAGTATATTTCATCAACATATACAAGGTATTAGAGATAAAGTTAGTGAACTGCTTATAAATGTTGGCTCTGAAATTATTGGTATATCTGAACACTTCTTAAATAAGGAGATAATTCAGAGGCTTCCTTTACCAGGATACAGGTTGGCTGGCAGCTTTTCGAGGAGCTCTTTGCGGTTTGGGGAGTAGCCATGTATGTGAAAAACGGAAATACGGAAGCGTCCGATCCCACCCATCTGCTTTGACCCATGACGTCATAAATATGGCGGAAACAAAAACAAACACACACACTTTCCACAAGAAGCCTAATGACACTAACGGGACAAGCGCGGGAAATGGGGTGTTTTGGGTGGGGAGCAAACTAAATATAAACAAATTTAGACGCCTTGCGTAGCTACAACGTGTAAGTGAAGACAGCCATGCATGAATACCCACCCACCTCCCCAGGTGTCGTAACCCCTGCAACCCATAGAAGATAAAGATGCTTCAGTAGCGGATTAGTGTTTTTTGTCTTTTTAAAAAAAAAATCTCACGGGATAGAACGAACAGATCAGAAAGATAAATATAATAAACTAAAACAGAAATTCGAGGAAACAGATAATTAAAATAAGTAATAAGTGTTTTTAAATTAAAAAAAAAATCTCACGAGATAGAACGAACAGATCAGAAAAGTAAATAAAATAAGATAAAACAGAACTGGAGACAGCCACACTCAAACTAAACTCCGCGCCGTCATGACGTCACACACGACAACACCCTTACGTCACGGGTCAAAGCCGACGCGTTGGATCGGACGCTTCTGTCGACCCTGAAAAACGGTATCCCATTTGAGTCAATTGATGTTTCAAAGTACTGCACTGAAAAGGTGTTTGAATGTTGTGCAGGTGTGGTTAAATTTAACGGAACTAAACTTCCAACTGTTGTTATTTATAGATCCCCAGACTCCGATTTCACAACATTTTTGCTAAAGCTAGAGGAGGTTCTTGGTTCTCTTTATAGGAAATACAAAAAGTTAGTTATATGTGGTGACTTCAATATTAATTGTATAAGTGATTGTGCAAGGAAGAGGATGCTGGTAGACCTCTTTAATTCATATAATCTTATGCAAACCGTATTCTTTACAACGAGAGTGCAAGGGAACAGTAGAACAACCACAGACAACATTTTTGTTCATTCCTCATTACTAGAAGGGCATTCTGTTAGCAAAAAGGTGATGGCCTTTCAGATCATGATGCACAAATTTTAACTTTAAAAGATTTTTGTGCTGCAACACGTGTTAAATATAGTCATCAGCTGTTCAGGAAAGCTGATCCAGTTGCTGTAGAGGCCTTTGTAAACCTTATAAAAGAACAAGAGCGGCAAGATGTTTATAGCGCTGATACAGTAGACGATAAATATAATGCTTTTCTCAAGACTTTTCTCATGCTCTTTGAAAGTTGCTTTCCGTTAGAACGTTTAAAACAGGGTACTAGCACAAACAGGCACCCTGGGTGGCTGACTACAGAGACAAGAATATCTTGTAGAACAAAGTGGCAATTATAGCAAAACGTTAGAAACAGTCAAAATCTAAATGCAGCAGCCCATTACAAACAGTATTGTAAGGTGCTTAAAAATGTTATTCGGAAGGCAAAAAGTATGTGGTATGCAGACAGAATAGCTACGTCTCAGGATAAAATTAAAACCATATGGTCAGTCGTAAAGGGAGTTGCTGGTCTGCAGAGACAGGTCGAGGATATAGAATCAGTGCGTAGTGGGAATGTCCGTGTTACTGATAAGTCGCATATTTGTACAGTACTTAATAATCACTTTCTGAATATAGCAGGTGAATTAAATAGAAACCTAGTCCCAACAGGGAATCATATAACGCTCTTACAAAAAAGTGTTTCGACACTGTTGATAATGTTGACAATTTTAGACCTATTTCTATGCCATCGGTGTTTGCTAAAGTTATCGGGAAGATTGTATATACAAGGTTACTGGAGCATTTAAATTCACATAATTTGCTGTCAAATGTTCAGTTTGGTTTTAGAAATGGTTTAACAACTGAAAATGCTATATTCTCTTTTCTCAGCGAGGTTTTGGACGGATTAAATAAAAAGTTGCGAACGCTAGGTGTTTTCTTTGATTTAACGAAGGCTTTTGTCTGTGTTGACCACAAAATATTACTGCAGAAGTTGGACCATTATGGAGTAAGGGGAGTAGCTCACAATTGTTTCGCCTCTTACTTTAAGAACAGAAAGCAGAGGGTAATTC
Organism: Schistocerca serialis cubense; assembly: GCF_023864345.2. NCBI lineage: Eukaryota > Metazoa > Arthropoda > Insecta > Orthoptera > Acrididae > Schistocerca > Schistocerca serialis. Next base: position 149,971,158 of record NC_064641.1, read on the forward strand.
TCCGCAGTATTGAGAGTGGTAGTGATGTTCAGTCCCAATGGGGCACTGTTAAGTGGGGCGTTCCCCAAGGGTCGGTGCTGGGGCCACTGCTGTTTCTTATTTATATAAATGATATGCCTTCTAGTATTACAGGTGATTCAAAAATATTTCTGTTTGCTGATGACACCAGCTTGACAGTGAAGGATCTTGTGTGTAATATTGAAACAGTAACAAATAATGTAGTTCATGAAATAAGTTCGTGGCTTGTGGAAAATAATTTGATGCTAAATCACAGTAAGACTCAGTTTTTACAGTTTCTAACTCACAATTCAACAAGAACCGATATTTTGATCAGACAGAATAGGCATATTATAAGCGAGACGGAACAGTTCAAGTTCCTCGGCGTTCGGACAGATAGTAAGCTGTTGTGGAAAGCCTATGTCCAGGATCTTGTTCAGAAGCTAAATGCTGCTTTATTTACCATTAGAACAGTATCTGAAATAAGTGACACTTCAACACGAAAAGTAGTCTACTTCGCATATTTTCATACGCTTATGTCGTATGGTACTTTTTGGGGTAATTCTTCTGATTCAAAAAGGGTATTTTTGGCTCAAAAACGGGCTGTTCGAGCTATATGTGGTGTAAGTTCAAGGACCTCTTGTCGACCCCTATTCAAAAATCTGGGAATTCTGACATTGCCCTCACAGTATATATTTTCTTTAATGTCGTTTGTTGTTAGCAATATTAGCCTATTTCCAAGAGTTAGCAGCTTTCACTCAGTTAATACTAGGCAGAAATCAAATCTGCATGTAGAATGCTCTTCCTTGACTCTTGTGCAGAAAGGAGTGCAGTATTCTGCTACATTCATTTTCAATAAGCTACCACAAGAACTCAAAAATCTTAGCAGTAGCCCAAACTCTTTTACGTCCAAACAGAAGAGTTTCCTCATGGCTCACCCCTTCTATTCTGTCGAGGAGCTCCTGGAAGAGCTAAAAAATTAAGCAAATTCCAGTGCTACATTGTTGATTCTCTTCATTTAAACTTACGACTTGTCACCTGAATATGTTTTTTTATATTTCATTTTATCTGTTTCTAATATCGTGTTATAATTTCATGTATTGACTCGTTCCATGACCATGGAGACTTCTTAATTTGGTCCCACGCAACAATAAATAAATAAATAAAATAAATAAATGCCAGAAACCATACCACGCTGACAACATTGAGCAAACGAAAACAAATTCGCCGCGATCGAGAATCGAACCATAGACCTCCCACATACTAACTCAAAACGCAACTTAGTGCACCAATTGCACAACAGTACTACTGTCTGCTGACAGAGTTAGTTACCGTACTTGTGATTACAATATTGGCGGATGGCCAATCATTGATGTTGAAAGGTCTCTGTTGGATTCCTTTCATGTTAATTTCTAAAATGGTTCAAGTGGCTCTGAGCACTAGGGGACTCAACATCTTAGGTCATAAGTCCCCTAGAACTTAGAACTACTTAAACCTAACTAACCTAAGGACATCACACACACCCATGCCCGAGGCAAGATTCGAACCTGCGACCATAGCAGTCCAGCGGTTCCGGACTGCAGCGCCAGAACCGCACGGCCACCGCGGCCGGCTAATTTCTTAAATCTGTTGTCATTTACGGCATAAATTCCTCTTCTAAATTTACTGTGGTGTTTCTATCTGGGGGGAGACTGAGCAGTGAAACGTGTTACATTTACACATAAACAAGAACGATCTGTCACACTACTAAAATTTACAACACAGTTTATATGTAATTCATGTCACACAGTCTCATACGGAACCTACATCCACTTTCTTTTATATACTGTATATGATAAGATACTGTCATCCCCCTTCCCTTCCGTGTGAGAGGATGAATGAGCAATGTATTTCTAGTTGCATGCTTGATGGTAGCAGACAAGCCTGTCTGCTAGAAAACAGTAGGACCAATGCCGGAACAGGTAGCTACGCTTTCTAAAACCAGAGAGGTTTCTATTCTTAGTATGGTCCTGTCCGTCCCTTGTCATGTTGGTATAGGAAGCTGCCTCTCTGGTCACTTCCGTTTGTATCTGTTAAACACCCTAGGTAGGGGCCCAGCAGGGCAGTCTGTCCGCAGCGAGCGTCTGAAGTGGTAAGATCTCCGGCTAAGCGCGTGTCTGCTAAGTCCGTAGGACAATGGATTTCTTAAGTTCAGCCTAACTGAAAATTTAATCACCTTTATTTCAGGTTTAGCTCTAAAATATCCAATGTTATCTTAAATTGCAACGCAGTGTGATTCGAGTGTACAGTTCAGAATATCTTCCAGTAGTTGCTTTGTCACTACTTTGTGAGTAAAGTGGAACCACGTGTTGATCAGTAACTCTAACTAAGATCATCAATCTTAAATGCGAATGTTCGTGAGATTATAACGTCTCGTCTTGACAATATTTTTCAATATAGCAACTTTTCTTTATGTTCAACCCATGTGGGGTGTACTTTGTGAGACCAGTACCACGTGCTTATACAATTGTTTGACCCATCAGGTTAATAGTAAGACGACAGTAACCAGTTCGAGGTTTTTCTTTTGTAAATTGCTTTTCGATCTAATATATTTTAATTATCAAAATTATTGTGGAGTTACGAGCACTCTTTGTGTAAACCAAGTTGACCACGTGAAGCATGTGGTGTAAGCATCAAAGTAGCCCTCAGCTATTCTTTTCGGGAAGATTTCACAGAGAGTTAGTATGAATTCAGTATACCAGTGTGTGGTAATTACATGACGGACAGGATTGCGCTACGAACGTAACTTCTTTGGGTAAAAATTGAATCGGTTGGTTGTGGTTAATTTCCTCTTGCATATGTTTCAACGTTCTTCGTGTGTTATTTTATGAATGCAGTGTTGTATGCAGTCTCCCAATCTTGGCTCCATATTTGATGTGTTCCGTAAGATTACAAATCCACATTTTCACAATCCTAAATAAGGCACCAGTTTAGTTATGAATCAAGTTTAATATGCTGAAATTTCAATGATCAATGTTAAAATAAATGTCCAAATATAAACTGATTTATTTCTTTTTATTTAAATTCTCATATATATATATCACCGGTTGTCGTATGACTATTAAAAGATTATAATTAATGTTAGTCTGATTGGGAATTTGGTAAGCTAGACTGGATACCTAGTGAAACAGTTGCGCAGTAATGCAAAGTTAACTTCCTCAGATAGCTCACAGCTTTTAAACCGCTTTTATTGTTTATCAGTACCGCTTTCAGAGCAAATTAAAGCAACAACATTACAATATCCATTTACTGTCGAAAATAAGTGCAGGAGGAAATTTTGTGACAGACATGTTTGTATTGTTAGTACGTGAAGAATCACGTTGCGAAGTCAGAGTACGCGAATTTTTCTTCACCCTGTATATACAAGCCACCTTATGATATGTATTGCACAGTACTTTGTGTACTACTGTCATTTCGACCTCTTCCTTTTTAAGACACCAATGTTGCGCGTAAAGAACGTTTTGTAACTGGGTAACCTCTTTTGATGCTAGTCAGTTGTCAGGATGAGCACTACTGCCAAGGGTATTTGATTCTAAAGCATTATGTCAGGGTGAAAAACACTAAATAAATTACTTTTTCTCTCTTAACAACATGTGGGCAGGGTGGGTTCTTCCTTGGCTCGGATATGAGGTAGAATGGAACACCATTTTTACATAAGACAACTTTCAGTAAAAGTTTTGTACAACGGTTTCCTTACTGGATTGTTCTGGCTGGGAGAGCGGCAGCTCTGTCGTTTGCGAAGCCTTCTGCTTCCCTGAGCGGCGGCGTCTGATTACGCCTGGCAGTGTGTATTTCATGTCGCTGTTCCACCCAGTTGCGGTGGCCCGTTTCATTATTGAGAACGAAGTCGTGAATCGGATGGTGATACCTTGGATGTGGCGTCCCAGTGTTTCTCTTCTCTATGCGGCCGCGTGTGTTGTGCGTCGGCCAGCAGAGCGGCGCGGCGCGGCGCGGCGGGGGAAGGTCAGTGTCCCAGACTCGAACAACGGACTCCAGCTTGCCAGTCTTCGGCTGTCAGATCTTCATCCCCGCTCATAGGTGACTGCTGATGTGAGGCCGTCTCCTCCCCGTCCTCACGAGTCACCCGGGTACGTAAAAATCAGCCTTCAAATACCTTATAACTTCTGTCTTCTGGCGGCGAGGCTGCTGCTTGCTATTCCGTTACAGCGGCGGACTTGGTGCTTCTGTGTACGATGTAGTCTCTCCCTGCATGACGGTCTTCAGCACCAAAACTTAACTGAAAACTACTACTGTCCGGCCCACTGCGTCTCGCGTATTTATTTACTTCAGTTCACTGGAGGTGAACGACTTCACAGTCATTGCCTTTTCTGTCACGTTGAAAAGCTTCTCGAAGAATCTTCTTAACGTCGGTCATTGGTTCTTCGGATGTAGGCGAGGGCCTATGATCACATGTGACAACTGAGAAATATGTGAGCCGGTCGGGCGATGCCCTGACGGCTGAACCGACAGCTTCCGCTTATGTGGGGAGGGCGATGGCTTCTCTTGAATGTGCTGACTTGCAAGCGCCGGCCGTTGCCACTGCTGCTTGGCCCGCTGTTTGCCAGTGTGTAACTCTTCCAAACTAAACTAAGTTTTTCATTTATTTTCTAATTTATACTTCACATTGATTTCACTAATTTATTTACCTATCTTAAGTACCACTCAACAGATTGTTATTTTGTCGCCGTGAAAGCTGCAGTCCCTTTAATTTTATTCTCACGATTTTTCCACGAAGTGTTTGACGGTAGAATATAGTGGATGACGCCTGACACACGCTTTCAGACTTTAACAGTGAACCAAGCTGTGATGCATAACGTATCTTTTGCACCTTGTTAACAAATCTGTGACAAAAAACTGGTCTTTGTTCTTCCAATGACTTACCTTTTCCATTCGGGAGGACGACGGTTCAATCCCGCGTCCGGCCATTCTGATTTAGGTTTTCCGTGATTTCCCTAAAATCACTCCAGGCAAATGCCGGGATGGTTCCTCTGAAAGGGCACGGCAGACTTCCTTCCCCATCCTTCCCTAATCCGATGAGACTGATGACCACGCTGTCTGGTCTCCTTCCTCAAAACCAACCAACCAACTTACTTTTTCTCTATCGATACTGTTTGGTGAGCCATGCTGACGACGAATGCTCAAGAATCCATCCAACAAGCGTTTTCCAGGCTACGTTCTTAGTGGGTGGACCGCACTTCTGGAGGATTCTTACAATTAGCGGGCTTATGCGTTTGGCTACGATTAGTACTTGGCAGTTGCATTTTATGTAACAAAAATGGGAATCATTTTTCTGGTTAATTACATAAGAACCGTTAATATTACAGCATTCATAAAAATGTGTCAGTTGACAGATCATCTGTGGTGGAACATGCTTTGCCGCTAGTAGACCACCACATTCATTTTGATAGAACTCAGATACTGGCGTCACAAGCGGATACCATGAAAGGCTATATGGAGAGGCCATAGAGATTATAAAACACTCCAGGAATTCCAGTAGGAAGGAGGAGGGCTTCAAATTGAATGACATTTAGATGCTGGTGCTGAAGAAGCTGTGTACCATTCTTCCAGGATGGGGTGACAGCAACAGCGGACAACGGAGCTGACAACGACCAGCTGCATTCGGGTATTCAAATCATGCGACGTCACTCCACTGCGCGGAAGCTGCAGTTTTGCTGCAGGTAGTAGTAAACCAGGGTGTGTTTCGGTCATTCAAAGATGCTACGATGTCTCTTGAAAATGTCCTCCGCAGATGGGGACGAAACACTAGGTTTAAATTTGAAATCCAATCTACCATGGCGTATTAGTACTGTGACATTTCCGGCCGTGAAAGTTTAAGTTTTACAACTTGAAAAGTGTGCTGATTTGTTTCTACTTGTAGCGGCAAAAACTGCCTACTATCTCCATAATCTACTGTATGCAGTGTACCACAGATGCTATGAAGCTTTGGAGTGTTAAAACCATGATCCTGACAGAACTGTAAGAATTTGAAAAAAGTTAAAATTTATTGGTAGACGGGAACTGAACTCTAAGGCATGAGGAAATGGAACTAGGAGTATCGCAAATCCTCAGCTGATGAAGAACCTGGGAGCTTCTGAAATTTAGTCCTATCGAAAGATGTTAAACATTCAGAGGTCACATGAAGTGCGAGATGAAGAGGTACAAAAAAGAAAAAGTGTAGAAGGAACACTACGGAAGACAAGCTACAGAGATTCGGTTGTTAGTAGTCTGATATCTGGAATGGCATCGAGGATGGCTACAATATACAAAATGAATTATACAGACTCCTGGAGGCTTGACACTGGGGGCCAAAACTTAATAAATTATAAATTTATTGATGGATTTATATGCAAATGGGCCCACGCTCGACACCAAAATGTAGTCAGTTGAACCGTTTCAAAAATTAATATGCAAGCATGTTACTTCAATTTGGGTACTAAATGCAACAAATTCAGATAGATTAGTGGTTTTCTATTCAAATACGATCATCTATGCTGGACGTCAAAACGTGGTAAGTTAATTGAAAGGTGATAAATACATGGAAACACTAGTTGCAGTCATTTCTATTGTCATTCACAGATTAACATTACAGATATAATCTAAAGGCCAATTTGACTGGGCACTGACACGACACTCAATGACTGAGCAAGTAAGAGTGTGTCGGCTTGGGGGGGGGGGGGGGGGGGAGGAGGGGGAGGGGGAGACACTTCATCTCATTACTTGGCGGAGTTGGTGTCATGTAAAAGCGTGGGCGGCTCACGTGATGCTGGAGCAACGTGTCCGTTTCCTGTGATGACGTTTGACTGCTTGTCAGTTGACAGTCCGCGAATACCGTTTCCCGCGGACCTGAGGCAGCGATTCGAGCCAGCTCAATTTGTAGTGGTTCCTACCCCTCCCAAACCAGTTAAATATTTAGGGTGAGGTATGGAACGTTGCTGCCGTCACACTTTACTGCGTCGGGCGTGCTAACGGCGCAGGTTGTTCTTTCTGAAACGTGGCATGTGGAGGTCCATTTTGAGTATGTCAAGAGATAACACTCTAGCGGTTTCCCCAGATCGGCTCCTGCCGTGACCTGAGGCAGGTACGCTTACCTCGGCGTCTTATGTAGGTGACTCCTTGTCTCCCCTCTATTTCTTCTCCGTCGATCACAGATCATAGCAAGCATGCATTAAACAACACATCTTTAGAGTATTGTGTGGGGATGAAAGTTCAAAATACTGGGATGCCACATGACTTTCTATTATTCCACCTCAAGAAAGGAAACGATGTGTCAAATGAACATTTTGTGAGACACCGCCTAGTATTAAGATTTCCATCAAAGATCGCGGAATCAATCATCCACTTATCGAGCACAGCAATAAGTAATTACACGAGTATGTTAACATAACCAAGAAGAAAAATGCTTCCGTCGAAGCACAAAAAAGGCGAATATGTTCCTCATTAAAAGACTGACAGAAAAGTGGGGGACCATCCGCCTCAATCCTCTTTTCACTTTCCTCTCCAAAAATTCTGGTATGCGAACATATTCCCGCTGTTTTAACTCGGAACACAATAAATCCTTTTACCCACTCTCTTTGTACATAAGTCTTCATATTCAGCAACCCCTCTCACTGCCCCTGTCTGTATGTGTCTCTCTCCCACCGTCTCCCTTTTCTTCCATTATTTTACGGTATATCCCACCGCCACTGTCTCCTTCCTCACTTACACTCTCTCCTTTTCTCTTCGTTTCCTACTGCCACTGTCTCCACCATACCTCTGCAGCTCAAAAATTCTGGGAGAGGGAGAATTACTTCTCCCCTTTAACCACGTGCTTAAAATTTCTGCCCTAAATGCCCCTCCCCTACACCTACCTGTTAAATTTCGCCTGTCTGGGAGGGTCCAGACCACCGTAGCTCTCCAGCCATTTGAATTTTTCATTTACACTCTGTCCTCTCTCTTTTGTTCCTACTGATTTTATCTCCACTCACTTCTCTTTCTCTTTTACTACAACTACCTCTCACTGACCATCAATATTTCCTCTCTTTTTGGCTTCCACTGTTATCATCTCCATCTATCTCTCTTTTTCTTTCACTGCCATATTCTTTCTCCCACCCTCACCTCTCTCTTTCTGTGCTGCTGACGCTGTCTCCTGTCTCTTCCACGGCCTGTGTCTCCCTCCTCCAATCTTTCAGCACAAGAAGTGCGAGTACGTTCGCATCACAAAATTTTTAGTTTGGAAGGAATGTGAATTGAGGCAGTTGGTTTCCCATATTTGTAATATTGGCATTTAAATATGAACATACTCGATTTTTCCGTGCTCCTACAGGAGCATTTTTCTGCTGGTTTCCTTCTTTTCCCTGCTACAGCAGGATATGCTGCTTATCTAAAACGAACTCTATAGGTCAATAATGTTTCAACGGTTCATATATATATACTTCGACACATATAAAGAACAAACAAGTGCGCATAATATAACTTTCATAGAAAATTATTTGCCTCACATTTTTTCTGGAGACTTCGTTCATCGATAGCATTCATCGAAAACGCCTGTTTTATGGTTTACATATTAAAGGAGAAAAAATCTTGTTAGAAATATTTTACTGAATTTACAGTCTTTCTAGTTTTACATGATTTTTTGCAGTCGTTTTAAGCTCTTGTCAGACGTGTTAAAACCCTTTTTAGCCCATTTTTTTAGACAGCAGAACCACTTTGGGCACATTTGTATAAGCGTAAAGTGCCTATAAACAGCGACAGCGCGTCTCAAAGCGTTATTGCTGACTAAAATCGTAATTTCATGTCCTCAGAACACTTACGACGACTCTACAATCCTTGCCACGATTTTATTACATTAGTTAAAACTACAGTTACGCCTCAGTCTGGATATTGTGTACATATTTTTTGCACATAAGTATGGTAACTTTGGACCTCTGAATATCGGTAACAGATAATAATATAGAAAAAGTTTCAAGGTTCCCGGAGAACATCCTCTTAAGAATACATGGTAAAAATTTCGATGATCTGTCTTGAACAGAAATGATAGAAGTGGCCAGCCCCACAATTAGTACTTCCCGTACCAAAAAATCGCGGTTTTTCGGGATTTAGGCCGGCCGCGGTGGTCTCGCGGCTCTAGGCGCGCAGTCCGGAACCGTGCGACTGCTACGGTCGCAGGTTCGAATCCTGCCTCGGGCATGGATGTGTGTGATGTCCTTAGGTTAGTTAGGTTTAAGTAGTTCTAAGTTCTAGGGGACTGATGACCACAGCTGTTAAGTCCCATAGTGCTCAGAGCCATTTTTCGGGATTTACTCAGGAACCGTCCATGAAAAAGTGTGTTTACATATTGCGGCGTGCAGCTGCAGCTGTAGCGGTTAGGTTATAAAGATAAATACTGACAAAATTATTTGTGCACTGCTATACAGTTATTAAATTTAATAATTTTCAGCGGTGTTTCGTGCTGTTTGTGGCGAAATAACTATTTAATAAAGTTTTTGGAAACGTTAGCTCGCTGGGTTTTTAGAGTTTTCTCTACTTTGAAGTCGTTTAGTAAATTTCGTGCTTTAGTTTTCAGCTGACGTTTGTTATTACATTTCAGTACAATTTTCATTCAGTGTTTTAACTTCGTTGAGTGTTCCAGTGGCCGCTTGAATATTTGGTTTAGCTAATAATTTTGTGATCTTTTGTTGATACAGATATTAGTTGTGGTTTAGTAGTATAAATACAAGTAGCTACTTTTTTAGTAGAGAGAGAATTTGGAGACCACTATTGCTAGTTCTATAAACAGTTTACCCTTCCCACAACCCCACTCCCATCCCTCTCTAGTACAGGTACACTTTCAGATCCGAGTTATTGGAATAGGCCCCTCTGTCACTCTTATCAGTTTGATTATTTAATTAAATTGATCAATTAATTAACCTATCTGGTGGACAAGTGCCACGCCCCCCTGGCAGAAAGTTCAATTTCAATCAGGACAATGCAACCACTGCTAACCTAAGAAAATGGCGGGAAAAAAGGGCAGTTGGGCTATCTCCACTAACCTAAGTCATACAACCGCCATCTCTTCCTAGGGATTGGCGGATAGTTTGAATTTTGGCGGTAAATAAAGGTCAATTGGGCCATCTCTATTAACCGAAGAAAATGACAGGAAAGAAAGAGCACTTGGACTACCTCCACTAACTTAAGTCATCCAACTGCCATCTCGTCCTAGGAAATGGTGGGAAGAGGACTCGACCTCTGCAGGACATAAGTCTTTATTTTCCATCCACCATTTATTTAAACAATTAGACACAATACCTCCATCGAGTGTGTTAATCATGAGGTCCGGAGTCCAATTGACCTTGTACACAGTACTGCCACCAGAGGGCATTGTTGTCCATTCCGTGATGTAATCCAAGATGGCGGGGAAACAGTGTGTTCAACATGAGGTCTGGGCCTAATACACAGTACCGCCACCAGAGGGCGGTCTGGGGGTGGAGAGGAAGGGCCTAATAACAGGAAAATCAACAGTATATTGTTTATTTACAAAAATATCAGTTTGTGGGGGTTGTATTTCTCTTGCTCATCGTTTTCTGCTGTTTGGAAAGATGTAGGTCTTCCAAGAAGTAATTACACGGAACAAATACGTTGCATAACCCAATGTTCAGCATTGTACTATGGGTGTCTTAACCTAATGTTTCGCCCTTTGTCGGCACTTAACCTATTGTTCTGCTAAGTGCTTTCCCATGTCGCCCCCTTTCCCTTAAACTATTCTACCGCCTTTGATACCAAATGAAGTAATTAGCTATGTCCTTTCACTATTTTCTGGTACAGTTTTCCAATTTTACATACTTTTGAAAGTCATTTCTGATGCATTCATCCCTGTCACCCATAAAAATCATGCAAATTAACCCATTGTTCTGCACTGAACCCACTGTTCTACTCCATGTCATCCACTCATGCATACCCTCCCCTTACTATTGTACTGCTAACACCACTTTGATATAAAAAATTTATGCAGACTAATTAAATTGATATTTTTCACATGTATGGGGTAGTTATTTTAAATTTGCAGCATCATATTGGTCAGTGAAATCGACTGAATACACTTTAAACAACAGATCGCTAATTAAAAACACATCCCATCACTCGACACCCGACGCCGCCACCGCCCCCGTCGCCGCCGCCGCCACTGCCCCTGGCCCAGACCCTACCGCAGCTGCGGCCGCCACAGCATTGCTCTGGCCTCCATGGGCCTCGCTCCCTCAGGCTAACGAGTTAGGGCTGCAGCACCGAGGCTGCTCGCAGCGGCGAGATTCCACAGCATCTCCTCCTCCGCCGTCACGTCCTCGCCAATCACGTGAGGTACAGCACACACCTCTGTCCACCTCGCCACAGAATTCCAAGGCTCACTCACACTGATCCCATATGTGAAACGCCTTGGGCAGCACGTGTGTTTACCATTACTGACACTATACCTGTGGATACTGACGTCCCAGATCGCGCTATAGAAATCTGTTCCAGAACAGCACAGGCTGCTTTCTCCCTAGCTATGCTAACGGAACATATGAGCTGCATCCAGCCATACTTAAATCCCCCAGCGTGACTGACGCCTCGCAACGAAACGTCCATGTGGCGATTCACCATCTAAAACGTTCTCAGTGCTATACTGATGTCACATGGCTATGTAAAATAAGAGCCAAGTCGAACTCTCAAAAATTGTATAGTGTCCCAGAAACACTTAACTCTGGCTTTCTTGATGTCTCAGCTTGTATGCATGGAAATTCTTGCCCTAACAGAACCTGTTTACGTAAATAGCACAGAATAATGTCGAATGCAGTCTTCCTCGCGGTCCTAACGTGATACCCCGTCCATCATGTGTTACCCATCCTGCTTTCAACACACACAAACGTCCTCACTGCTATGTAGAGATTCTTGTAACCCAGGACAAAAAAGGATGTCTTGTGAATGAATCGACCAGTATGATTGGCTCTTATCGAATTTACCCTCCGAATTAATGATGCTGTTGGTATCAAAGTACCATCTGCCTTTTTCTTTTGTTTCTGCAGACAAGACTTTCACTGGGGAGAAAACTATTTCACACAGATCGCCATATTTCACCGACAATTGAACCCTGCAAAGTGCTCCTGCATATCGTCAGATACAAATAGAATCTTACTGAGTTACACTGCTCTCCCACTGAGGACAGGAGCTTGAATATTAGAGCGCGAAACCGATCTCAAACCCAGCAATATATCACCGCATACCGTCTCGATGTAGTAAACATACAATTCCCATCCTGCGCCATACAAAATCATCCCTTTTACATCATTCACACATATACTGTGAAGACAGACAGCATCGTATATACCCCTTGCAGCACTAGATATTTGCCTGCGAGGTCGGCGATCATCCACGCCCAACAGGTGACCAGAATACCCTCAGCGGACCAAAGTCACTCTCAGAACAGTTCTACAAATTCGAACTCGCTTCCTCTTGGCACAAACGCGTTACTGTTTATGGTCCAGTCGTTCTTGCTTGCCTGCTTTTCTACACCCAGCTCCAGACTCTGGGATTACAAGAACATATGTATTTTCACGTGGTTTGCCATAATATTATACCATTTCGCGGTACTTCTCATATCAAGCACACAGCAGTAGCCTACCGATTGCTCGCGCAATATAATTTCGAACATATAGACTAGAAATTATTTATCTGCAAACCCAAAACTTTTGCGCTTATCCTGTCTGGGAAGACCCTTACATGAGAACTCAAAACAAATAGAGGAAACTGATATTTCCACTTTCAAATATCAATTTCCGTGATGTAACAGATTCCAAATCATCCCTACAATTTGGGATACCATACCGGCCATAGTAAGAGTGGCAGGCGGTGGCGCGGCGTCAACGAGATAAATATGGGGTCTGCTCCACTTCGCGAACGCTTTGCTACCGTACAGGGCCCACGGGAAATTAATATTTATTTGAAATAGAAATCTTACCTGTGTCGGTGCTATCGAGAACTTGCACGCATTTAAACACACGGTCGAGAATTAATAAACTCGTCTGAAATAGTTACTAGCTGCCCGCCGATGTCGGCTGCTCTCACCCGTAAGAGCTACACTACAGTGTCACGTGCTGTGACGTATGCACCACGGGCTGTCTTTCTCACGGGCTTCGTGGTGGTGGTAATGCAGACGTCAGGCTGCACAATGCACCAGGGCCCAGAGCATAGTGGTCCTCTGTTGACATATTGACGAGAGCAGAGACGACCAGACCCTCATGTCGTACTAACGGGGCAGCGGCAAAGTGCGAGGCTGCCCCTGGCAGGCAGGTGCTTAGGCAGCAGGCAGTGAATCGTGTCCCGGCGGAGGTGGTGGCGTCTGCTGCATCGGCGAAGCGCTGAACAGCTCAGGGTTCACGTTACGCAACTGCCCAGCTGTTCGACCCCTACGAGCTGGTCTGTCTGCGTTTAAAGGCTGCACCTCCATGCCGATTTCACGCTAGCAACTGTGTTACCGTAGAATGAAATTTTCACTCTACAGTGGAATGTGCGCTGATATGAAACTTCCTGGCAGCTTACATCTGTGTGCCGGACCGAGACTCGAACTCGGGACCTTTGCCTTTCACGGGCAAGTTCTCTACCGACTGAGCCACCCAAGCACGACTCACGCCCCGTCTTCACAGCTTTAATTCCGCAAGTACCTCGTCTCCTACCTTCCAAACTTCACAGAATCTCTCCTTTTTTTTGCATTCAGTCCTCTATTTGCACATTTAGTTGTTTTTTACTAGCCTGCCAATTGCGAATGGTCTTTTCGCAGTTGAGCTTCTGTGAAGTTTGGAAGGTAGGAGACGTGGTACTGGCGGAATTAAAGCTGTGAAGACGGGGCGTGAGTCGTGCTTGGGTAGCTCAGTCGGTAGAGCACTTGCCCGCGAAAGGCAAAGGTTCCTTGTTCGAGTCTCGGTCCGGCACACAGTTTCAATCTGCCAAGAAGTCTCATGTGTTACCGTATCTTACGGACTATAAGGCACACTTTTTTCTTTGCAACACTGTCTCAGAAACTCAGGTGCCTCTTATACTCGAAATTAATATAAAAATGACGTCCAGTGCTTGATTTAGAATTCTCGGCTGTCTTAAAACGGCCATATTTCAATCGATGCCTTGGAAAACCTGTTTCTTTCTGGCAAGATTTAGTTCAATAGGCAGCAGCAGTGCACCGATACGACGAACACGAGTTGCGGACATTCACAAGCTTGCTAACACTGTCTCCCTCTTGCACCGCCATCACAAACGTAGAACATTGTCTAGCCTATGATGCTTCATTGCAGCCTACCGTGCCAGTGAACTTGCAAGTGATTCGTGTTCTCGGTAACGGTTCAATATTTTTGTTAGTAGCTAGTTTCGTAACGGGAAAAAATGAAAGGTACTTATGTGATGCGGGCTATAAATTGGAAGTAACAGGATATCCAGAACAACATGGAGAAAGAGCAGCTGAGCGGCATTTAGGCCCTTCAACAGCGAAAATACCAATCGTGATTGGCAGGCTAGTAAAAAAGACCTGAAAAAAATGAGAAAGACTAAATGTGCAAATAGAGGACTGAATACAAAATAGACAAAAATAGATGGCTTATAAAAATGGATTCAAGTACACCGTCAAAATGGTATTGAAGTTAATAAAAAATGATTCAAATATACGCTAGTAAGCTGGCGCTACAGTGGAACTTAACAGACTTTAAGGGTGGAGTTGGTTGGTGCTACAGGTTTATGAAGCGTCATGGACTTAGCACGTGATCCAAAACCGAAATGTCTCAGAAAATTCCACAAGAGTATGGAGATAAAATACTATGTCTCCATCGTTTTATTATTCGACATCGAAAGAAAACCATTGTAGAACTAAGCCAAATAGCGCATATGAACAAAACTCCTACGACATTTGATGCGCCGAGTAACAGAACTGTTGGCATGGAAGGTGCTAAAACTGTAACTATGAAAACATATGGACATGAACAATGCTCTACACCGCTGTACTTTCATGTTGTGCTGTCGATATTAAACTTAATCTAATGATCATTTTCAAAAGCAAAACAATGCCAAGACCTGAAATGCCGCCAGGTGTTGTTGTTCACGTACATTTCAAGGTTTGGATGGACAAGTCTGGTACGAAATTATGAATTAAGAGTGTGGGAGAGAAGGAAGGGTGCTTTATTGAAGAAGAATTCTCTTCTTGTGCTAGATCAGTTAATTAGTCATTTGAAAGATTGTGTAAAAGAGAAACTGAGCCAGCGAAATACAGAGCTTCCTTTTATTCCGGGAAGACTTACTTCACAATTTCAACATCTTGATGTCTCGATAAATACACCATTTAAAGTGCGTATGAGAGAGGAATGGAACAGACGGATGATAGATGAAACCTAACAAGAATTCACTCCGAATGGAGCTTTAAAACGACCTACAATCAAACAAACGTGTCAATGCATAAATCAGTCGTCGACTAGACTGAGAGAAGACATCTTAAATCTTTCAGGAAGTGCGGCATACGTAACGCTCTCGATGGCAGTGAAGACCATCTTATTTTTTAAGAGGACAACAATGACGACAAAGAGGAAGAACCAGAATGAAAGGAGAAGAAAGTTTAGATGATGATTTTCAGGGATTTTAAAGGTCAGTTCAGTTTTATAAGCAAAGAATTTGTTCTAGTCTGGTTTTGCAATCTAATAATGAAAAATGGTAAAATGTTATTTAAAAATGCTTAAGATTAAGGTGCATCTTTTAGTCCGTAAAATACGCTAGTGTGGCACGCCGGATAATCTAGAACGAAGCGTCGATCCCCCGACCCTCCGAAGCTTTAACGTCAATGGATATTCCTAAATGTCACTTCGTTTCGCAGAGTAAGAGACATCACTATTTCTTCTTTGCTTCATTGTTTTCTTGTTTATCTTCCTGTCCTTTTGTGTATGTGTGACATGTTCTAGAGCAGTTTACGTCCATTGTTTAAGGAGCTCCGGACAGGCCGGAAAATCCTTATCTTAAACAATGTAAAATTTACTTATATAAAAGGTACCTTTCCTCAGAAACTATTGGGCATAAAAATTTGAGAAAAAGTAGGCCACACGCGTATTACTACTTTAACAGAGGGATTTCTAAAACTATTAATTACTTTGAAGATAATTATTCTTCTAAGAAGCGGACAAAAAATGAAAAACTATATAAATTTTCTTATGTAAGTAGGATTCTAACTTCTTTCAGAGTTACAAAATAAGAAAACTCACGTGTTAAAATGTGCGCAGTGAGTATACCCTGTAATTTTGAACAAATTCTAGCAAGTCAGAGCTGATAAAAAGTACGCTTTATTTCTTACAAACGCAACTTACGGAAAAACAGGCATTAAAGTTGACAATGAATCCCAGCTCCATATGATGGGTTGTCTGCTGCCTTTTCCATCTCATCTTGCAGTTACATTTTTCCCGCTCATCTGCTCTATCCTGCCCTTTTTTAAAGTTCTCTAACAGCTCTCTCTGATGGCCTAAGTCTTTCTTTATCTAAATTTAATATTTGTTTCACTGTGAAACAATAAACCACTTGTAACAGTACTTTCAGGATTTCACACAGTGTAACATTTCCTTCAGTGAACGTTACCACTACATCAAAGACACAAAAATGTAGTGTACTAATTGACACAAGCACTTTCGCGGCAATTCTGTTTGTTGATGGATGTGTTAGGATTCTGCTGGTGGTCATGAAGACATTTCTACAATAGTCTTACATACGACAAATCTTTGAAAGTTTCTTTCAAGACCTCCACTATGGCAAAAGGCATAGCTTTATTGTGAATAATTTTTTGTGAATAATTCGCTGTTCTCTTCTGTACATGCACCATTAATAACTTTCTGGAGAGCAAAGGCCATGAATGGGTATCTCGTCTTTTGAAGACAGGTGAAAGAAAACTGCCCATACAGCTTTTCTCATGTCTTCTACACTACAAACATTTTGCCTGATGACCATGCGCTAATAATGTAGAATTTTATCTATAACAGATTGTGTGAGTCTGTTCTTATCATCTAATCCTCTGCCATCTTCCAATTTCTCTCCTTTGTATGTAATTTTCAGTTGTCGCAATCGCGTACCCAATCGCTTTTGCACATGAACTTGTACTCCAGTTTAGTGACATTTAAATTTCCTACGTACGGTTTCTCTTCCTCAGTTGTTGTGAAAGCGTTCGAGTCCCCACGTGCACATAACTGCTCTCGGAGGTAGTGCTTCAAAAAAATCAAATTTCGGTCTGAGAACTATCAAATGTTCGTGCTCAAGCCCGTACAGTATTTTGTTCAAATGATTGAATGAATGAATGAATGAATGAATGAATGAATGAATGAGTGAATTACACGACCTCTTTCACTCTCAGTGGGGTATTGATAACGGAATCTTTGTCGCCTTAAAGGCATTTTGACTAACATGGACACACCATGTCCAATACCAAGGGTAACCAACGCTCACAATCGTTACAGCGTGTATTTAAACCAAAGCTGACTTGCATCCTCATAGTGGTGCTGCAAGGGCTACTCTTGTGCGACTGGTGCATACATCTTTCGTTAATGTCGCACAACTGCTTCTTGATGTTGCAACTTCTTTCCATCATTGTACATTCTTTGACAGACATTCTTCATATAAACGAGTTACGGACGAAAATAGTCAAGACAATACACTGTTCCAATAGAAAAAACCTATCTCAAAACTGATGTTGGAAAAAGAGTGTATGTACCATTTTGACTAACATATACGAAGGGCCGGCCGGTGTGGCCAAGCGGTTCTAGACGTTCAGTCTGGAGCCGCGCGACCACTACGGTCGCAGGTTCGAATCCTGCCTCGGGCGAGGATGTGTGTGATGTCTTTAGGTTAGTTAGGTTTAAGTAGTTCTAAGTTCTAGCGGACTGATGACCGCCATTTGAACCAGCCATATACGACGGTATAAGCTAATTCCTCTCTCCTTGTGGAGTATAAGGCAAAGCTTAATTTAACTTAAATAAAATACTGCAGTCTACTGTGTTATACTGCAATAAAATTGCTTGTCTTAATTTGATAATTAAGCAATCATTTTCTTCAAATTATGTTTCTATTGAACTGTGAGGCAATTGTTGCATTTCCCTGCTTCAGTTCCATAGTACATAGCTTTTCTGGTCCCCTTACCTTTTTTATAATGTTGCGTTGCGTGTTGTGCAGGGGATAATGTCAGAGGAAGACGCCTTCACTTGTACAGGGACAGGATTCTCCTTCGTCACTTCTATTCAAGAAACACGGGATATACCCAGTTTTGCTGTGTTCACATACCTATCTGCAGCTTTGTGTAAATCCTTGAAATTATTCCCCTCCGTATTTGCACCATTATAAGGATGTTTTGGCCCGCTAGATGTTATTAACGTTTCTAGATCATGTGCCATCATGTGGCAGAAACATCTTACAGGCGACCAGAAGAGCAACAACCATCTTCTTATTATCTTTTTTTTTTTTTCTTTTTGCACGATGCAGATATCAGTCCAAATTATCAGCTTCTTCTTATTAAAGGGCAGAAGAGAGATAACTTTTACCATTGAGGGATCAATTACATTGGCGTCACGCCCACTAAAACTCTCAGTCCAGGGACACATGTACACTATGTGATCAAAAGCATCCGGACACCCCCCAAAAACACTCGTTTTTCATATTAGGTGCGTTTTACTGCCACCTACTGCCAGGTACTCCATATGAGCGACCTCATTAGACATCGTGAGAAAGCAGAATGGGGCGCTCCGCGGAACTCACGGACTTCGAACGTGGCCAGGTGATTTGGTGTCACCTGTGTCATACGTCTGAACGCGAGATTTCCAGACTTCTAAACATCCCAGGGTCCACTGTTTCCGATGTGATAGTGAAGCACAGAAAAAGTACTGGCCGACCTCATCTGTTGACTGACAAGAGACCGCCGACAGTTGGAGAGGGTCGTAACGTGGAATAGGCAGACATCTATCCAGACCATCACACAGGAATTCCAAACTGCATCAGGATCCACTGCAAGTACTATGACAGTTAGGTGAGAAAACTTGGATTTTATGGTCGATCGGCTGCTCATAAGCCACACATCACGATGGTAAATGCCAAACGACGCCTCGCTTGGTGTAAGGAGCGTAAACATTAGACGATTGAACAGTGGAAAAACGTTGTGTGGAGTGACGAATCACGGTACACAATGTGGCGATTCGATGGCAGGGTGTGGGTATGGCGAAAATGCCCGATGAACGTTTTCTACCTGCGTGTGTAGTGCCAGCAGTAAAATTCGGAGGCGCTTTTTCATGGAGGGGGCTTGCATCCCTTGTTGTTTTGCATGGCACTATCACAGCACAGGCCTACATTGATGTTTTAAGCACCTTCTTGCTTCCCACCGTTGAAGAGCAATTCGGGGATGGCGATTGTATCTTTCAACACGATCGAGCAACTGTTCATAACGCACAGCCTGTGGCGGAGTGGTTACACGACAGTAACATCCCTGTAATGGACTGGCCTGCACAGAGTCCTGACCTGAACACTACAGAAAATTTTTGGGACGTTTTGGAACGCCGACTTCGTGCCAGGACTCACAGAGTGACATCTATACCTTTCCTCGGTGCAGCACTCCGTGAAGAATGGGCAGCCATTCCCCAAGAAACCTTCCAGCATCTGATTGAACGTATGCTTGCGAGAGTGGAAGCTGTAATCAAGATTAACGGTGGGCCAACACCATGCTGAATTCCAGCATTTCCGATGAAGGGCGCCACGAACTTATGTCATTTTCAGCCAGATGTCCGGATACTTTTCATCACATAGTATATATATCATTTACTATGAAAACATGAACACATAGATTAAAAGAGGACAGTTGTCGGAAGTAATACATCTCACAGCGTGTCAATGCCGAGGTATACAAAACCTGTAAATCGACTGTTTTCACATGTGTATCACTACTAGGCGTCTCTGACAAAACTCTGTCTTCGTGTATAGCTGACACTGCCATCTCTGCTTTTCTCTGATGAAGCTCAAGGGATGGTTTGCATTGGGTGTTGCTTGGGTCACATTTAATTTTGACGTGCAGCAAGTCACAAGTAGTGTCCAATGTGGTCCGTCCGAATCTCAGATTAGGGAAATTCTTCTTGAATGTATCAGTATAGTAATTTTTTGTCACTTTCATATCTGGATGTCTTACAATAAAAGCTTTAAATAGCCTTGACATATTCAAATCTGGGATTAGTTATTATTTTATAGATCGCTCTCTATTCTAGTGATTTTCTTCTGTGGGAAAGGATTTGATGTGTCACATATTTGCTTCTTCTCTTCTTCTGAATACTTTCTTGGTGCACAGTATTTTGCCCTGTTATCAGCATAAACACGTTCTCCTTTCTTATTTTTCTTCGCAAAACTTGAACACTTTTGTGTAACAGTATAAATATATCCAAAAATGGTTATACAACAGACTTATACATGACTGCCATTACCATTCGGAACAGTGTAGTAGACTGTAGTTTGTCGACGTCTTTCTGCAGAAACGGCAGATGTTCCATACCGTCTTCTCTTTGCAACTCCTACATGCATTTTATCAAAAAGAAATGTTCCCTGCAGCTCCGACGTGCAGTTGTAGAAATCCCAGAACAGCCGTTGTTTATGTTCAGCTGACAATGTAGGACATTCTCTTTTACGCTTGCATGTCACCTGTGAAAGAATTGTACTATTATTACTACTACTACTTGTAGGAGATCTTGTTGTTATTATTGTTGTTGTGTTGTTATTACGTGATTGCAACAATAAGAAGGATTGTAGGATTGTCTGCAGCTTCTCAGTCTCTTTCTTTCCCTTAAATCACTATCAGATCCTCTGTTTCTCATTTTTGGAACGTTAACATCACCACCGGAAGAGATTTTGTGCTACACGCGGTAAACACGATACTATAGGCTGGTGAGAACAAGCGGCACTAGGTCCCCCATTAGCAAAACGTAGCGCTCGAGATACAACTCTTACCGTATTCCGAAGACATTAAAAAGTACAATAAAAACGTTGAAACTATAACGCCTTTATAAAAGTTTCCCGCAAAACACATACCCTCCCGAACAGGCCATAAAAGCCCAACGGTAGCGACCGGCCACCGTGTCATCCTCAGCCCATGGGCGTCACTGGATGCGGATATGGAGGGGCAAGTTGTCAACACATCGCTCTCCCGACCGTATGTCAATTTCCGAGACCGGAGCCGCTACTTCGCAATCAACTAGCTCCTCAGTTTGCCTCACAAGGGCTAAGTGCACCCTGCTTGCCATCAGCGCTCGGCAGAACGGATGGTCACACATCTAAGTGCTAGCCCAGCCCGACAGCGCTGAACTTCGGTGATATAACGGGAACCGGTGTTACCACTGCGGCAAGGCCGTTGGCCTGCACGAGATATAGACCTATTTAAACCATCTAACTCACTTTTGCTTACTTCTGAACTTAGACCTTTTCTAATTTATAGTATTCACTTGTCCTACTGCAGACTTGTCTATTTCCTACTTCAGAATACGTGACGTCGCCGTACCATCTTGCACGCCCGAAAAAGCATGTGTCTGTTCTCGGGTGCACTAGTCGCGTGTGCCCGCATCTCGTGGTCGTGCGGTAGCGTTCTCGCTTCCCACGCCCGGGTTCCCGGGTTCGATTCCCGGCGGGGTCAGGGATTTTCTCTGCCTCGTGATGGCTGGGTGTTGTGTGATGTCCTTAGGTTAGTTAGGTTTAAGTAGCTCTAAGTTCTAGGGGACTGATGACCGTAGATGTTAAGTCCCATAGTGCTCAGAGCCATTTGAACATTTTGAACTAGTCGCGTGGGGAGATGTTAAAATGGTTCAAATGGCTCACAGCACTATGGAACTTATCTGAGGTCATCAGTACCCTAGAACTTAGAACTACTTAAACCTAACTAACCTAAGGATATCACACACATCCATGCCCGAGACAGGATTCGAACCTGTGACCGCAGCAGCAGCGCGGTTCCAGGGTGAAGCACCTAGAACAGTTCGGTCACAGCGGCCGGCATGACTGTATCAAGTAGAAAACTACTACTGCTGTGTTCGTACATTACAGGATTGTTTTTCCTACTCAACTACATTGCCTTATATTTTTCTAGGTATAGAGCTAGCTACCATTCATCACACCAACTACAAAACTGTATCTAAATCGTCTCGTATCCTCTTACAGTCATTCAACGACGATACCCTACCGCACACTACACCGTCATCAGCAAACAGCCGCAGGTTGCTGCTCATCCGCTCTGTTAAGTCAGTTATGAACACAACACAAAGAGTAAGAGGGTCCTATCACACTTCCGCTGGAAACTTCTGACAATACCCTTCTCTTTATGAATACTTGTCATCGTGGACAACTTACTGTTAACGAATGGTACGAGGAGGTCTGCGACCGTGACGACGAAAAGTTGAGAGGACTTATTTCCATTCTAAATAGGTCGCCAGAAATGAATTACTTACTTGTCCAGAACTTTTTTTTCTGTATGGTGACCCGTTCCGACTGCATCCCAAATTCAGAAAGTCAAGCAGAACAGCATTCGCACGAAGTATGGGGACACATGCGTCCGTCCTCACCATGAATAGTCATGGTTAGGATGGACGCATCTGATTTCATTGTCATGATAAGGATGGACGCATCTGATTTCATACTTTGCGTGAAGGCTATTCTTTTTCAACGCTCTGAAGATGGGATGCAGTCGAAACGGGTCAACATAAAGAAAAAGAAAGAAATGGATCATTTATGCAGTTTATTTGTAGCGTCCTATTTCGCTAAGACTCCTATAACCTGAGCTGAACTATCCGCCATGTTTTCGCCAAAGTGAAGTACATTCATACTTGTTTACATACGAGTCAAGGTACGAGTGGAGATTTGCAATTAAATGTATTGAAGAATTAGTCGTAAATACGAGTGGCTGATCAGCTGTGAACTCCACTAACTATTGCAAAAATGGTTTTCGCGTGTTTAGATTTACTAGTGGCACTGAATGAAGAAAAAGATGGGTCACAGACTGCTGGAGAGACAATTGGGATCCAACCAGCGCTCAGTTGCGCATTGTAAATATACTGTAACAAAAGTACTTATAAATATGAAACTAGTTGTAAGCAACTGCGTTTCTTCCCAGTCGAAAACTGTACTGAAGCAGCTTGCCTCAAAATTTTTCGATTGCTGAGATATTTTCATAATTGGTAAAGTGGATAGGAATAATTTTGATTTATTTATAAGTCTTACCATGAACATGCGTAAGCAAACTGAATAATAGTCAACCCCATTTTTTAGTAAGCACGGTAGAATGAGCGATAATTCAGATACTTTTATGACTGATTGGTCATTGTGAGGGAATCTGCGCAAGTATTATAACCTTCAAAGATTAAAGCTTTTATCACAACCCAACAAGCGACAAACGTATCATGAAGTGCATAAAATGAATACTGGTTTAATGGTAAATGAAACTATAAATAAAAATTCGTTTCACTGTAAGATGAAACTGTGCTTTTGCCCACCCCTGTACAGTAAAAATGCAGAATTTCTTACATCGCTTCCTTTAGAATAAAAAAAACACACCTTTTTTTAAAAAAAGTGGCTATTTACAGTCGAAACTAATAAATAGCCAAAGTTTGTTACTGTACAACTGCCATATTTGAAGACTCTGGTACCGAGTTATTAACGCATTAAATTTAATATTTACAAACTACCACGCGAGTTCCGAGCCTACGTTTCTAAAGCCGTGTAATATTACATTTAGCCGGCCGAAGTGGCCGTGCGGTTACAGGCGCTGCAGTCTGGAACCGCACGACCGCTACGGTCGCATGTTCGAATCCTGCCTCGGGCATGGATGTTTGTGATGTCCTTAGGTTAGTTAGGTTTAACTAGTTCTAAGTTCTAGGGGACTAATGACCTCAGCAGTCGAGTCCCATGGTGCTCAGAGCCATTTGAACCATTTTATAACATTTAAGTTTTTTCCGTTGTATGAAAAGGGCATTCTAAATATCTCAGTAAACATTAATTACTGTCTGGTTCACTACACACATAGCATATAAAATATTTTATAAAAAATACTATAAAAAGTTGCGAGAATAGTTTAACAACCCAAAGGGAAACATTGTCGAATCGGGAAAAAGATGAAGGACGATTCAGCCTTTTAGACAAAAGCCGTATATTCAGCTCTAACGTAAGTCCTCTTCACACACCATACTGGGTTCTATTAAATGCCAAGTCTTCAAGAGACTCACATACCTGGGGACCTAAACCCATATGCTCGGACCTTAGTTAACAGTCCTGAGTTCCGCTGTTGTCGAACTCCAAAATATGCAGGTAGACGTTGCTGCTTCTCAGACGTGGCATAACAGGATCTTCTCACAAACATCCCACATTCAAGTAAGATATCTGTTTGAGGAACACGCTGCGTAACCGTTCCTTACATGCTGAATATTGGTGGCATTAGTATAGCCAACTATGTGCAGTTGCGCTGAAGTACTAATCATTTGCATTGTTGTTGTTGTGGTCTTCAGTCCTGAGACTGGTTTGATACAGCTCTCCATGCTACTCTATCCTGTGCAGGCTTCATCATCTCCCAGTACCTACTGCAACCTACATCCTTCTGAATCTGCTTAGTCTACTCATCTCTTGGTCCTCCTGTAACCTCCCCCCTCACTTATCGACCTTAATGACAGTGAAAAATTAAACCGCGTGTACCTAATGGAAATTTGGGAAAAGCAATCGTCACCGAAGTTAATCTATCGGTAAAGAGGGAGGAAAGGGTTACTTCTAAATGAAAGGAAAAATGCAAATGAAACTGGTGGAAATTAATTTTGAAAAGGGGTAAAGTTAATGAAGAAAGTAAATGTGCGGCCGTTACGTTAACAATTAACTAGCGGTAATTAGATGTTTGAGATTTTGGGTAAATCACGGTCGCCAGTCCTATGGACAATTACTGTAATAACTGAAAAAGAAAGGTTATTACACATATAATTAGCACTAGAAGCGTGGCAACTGAAGGTTGACACGTGTAGTGTGAAAACTGAAAGTTTGTCAGAAGTAATAAATTTCGCTACACTTAATTTAGCAAAAGAATTAATGAAACCGGAAAATCGAAAGTTAATTTAGTGACTGAAGTTAATAGTGAGCTTTCTTTCTGAAGCACATCGACATTCAGTAAAATAAGGTTAGTCTTGGACTACCTCAACAATCATTTCAAAAGCTACTTGAATCTACGCAATTTAGAAATAAGAGAATTAACTTTGAACTTGAATTAAATGATTCTGAACAATTAACAATAGTAAAATTTAGTACGTACCAAGCTGAGCTGCAGTCACAGGTAACTAAAATACGGTAACAAAACTCGCACTCTTAATTTGTGCTCGTGTAACCTAAATATTGTAGCCAGCTACTGAACTTTGAAATTAAAGCAGTGAAATCTAATTATATTATTTTAATGCTGGCGTTTGAATTTCAACGACACTCGGGTTCATTTCGGAAAAGGAAGGGACCCTGCTTGGCAATGCAATTGGGACAATGAGCAACAAAGGTTCATGCTAAGTTGCTGTAATTTTGCGAGGCAAATGGAACAATTTGAAAAGCTGAGGTCTGCCATACAGTTCTGAAACTTTACGTGGTTTTAGTCTTCCTTGTTGGTTGATTGAAGGTTTGTAGCCGTCGATCGAGGAGGTGGCGACAGTCACTCATTGTCGGCCGTCGCTGTTGCAGAAGCTGGATGTTGGCGCGCCTTCTTCTCGACACGGTCACCAGGCGAAACGGGCTCTTGATGTGCGCCAGCTAATGCTTCCCGTCCGCGACACCATGTCAGAAACTATCATCGCGAGTCGAGCGCAATTACATGCTGCCAAACCCCGAAAGCGCGGCAACTCGCGGGAGCGTCACACAACACCTGCTCCACTCGCTACTCCCGCCAGACTCTCACTGCCCGCGCTCCACGCGGCAGAGTTAACACTACCAAAGATCCTACACACTTTGATTCTTCACACGACCCATCGATGTAATCGTTCGATAGCAGTTTTCCCTAGGCAAGACCCAGCGTAAAAATACAAATAATATTTACGAAACAAACCAATTATACATCGACATAAGTGCATAAATATATATATACAAACAGTAAAACAATTACAATACATAAAGAGACAGAAATGTCATATCTTGAGGTAACAAAACAAGGAAAAAAAAATAATAGTACAATAGATGAAAATAGGAGGATATGCATTTCCGGCGTTACACGTGCCCCACATTGTCTGAGGATGTTCGTGTAACGTAAACAGACTCAGAAAATGTCCCAAAAAAGAAACAGCGGAAATGCATATGCTCAAAACATCAACAAAAGTTAGCATTCGTCTAATTAACCATAAATCAATTTTTAGACCATAATAATTGAGTGGAGACACTTCTAATCTTATTCCACTCTGTCATCCTGCACAAAATAAAACAGGTTGACAACATATTAAAATTTATAGAAAATATAGAAAATGGTTTAGCTATTCCAAAATCATTAAAATTCGTAACACTATGAGAAATGGAATACTATTTGCAAAATTAATTAGATTGCATGGTCATAAAAACAGGTAGATCAAAATACGCAAATAAATAATTAAATAGACTACACATTTTATATAACCTTTTCATAATTAATATTCTCGTCACGAGAATCTACTTAACGCTAAACAAGAAAATAATATTCAGTAGATCGAAAAAAACATAAATATTGACAGCAGAATTCTTTCACATCAGCTGTCCGGGAAGAAAAACTATTCCGCCTTTCGTACCCGCAAGTACAAAGAATGCCGACAGCGGCACAAGAGCCGACAGCGGCAACGCCTCGCCAGTATTGTTGCGCCCGCCTGTGCGGCACGCTTGATCGCCTGTGTAACGGCATTTCCAGAACGTCCGTTTCACTGAATTCTTTCGGAAAAACTCACTCCCGAGTAATCTCAAGGAGTCCATTAACACTATCACAGTGGATAACTCAACACTGTCCATCATCACACATGTATAAGCCTGAAACTTAAAACAGCGTCTAAGTACATCGGCAATGACTAGTAAAACACATATTCATGGAATCTTACAGCTAGTTACAAAATCATATTTACATTACTTAATCTACTGTGACTCAGCTGAAAACTTAAACTAGCAGCTTGGATTTTTAAATTGATTAATATTCAGTAACTCTTAAATCATTTAATCAACATAAATTACTTATTAATTACAACTTCTTTAATGACCTCTAGGTCAGGTAAAAACATCGCCACATGGCACATCCTTAAATCTTACACTCTATATCTACATACTGTACAAATTACCCTATCTGTGGTACTAATCAATCCTTGGTTGGTACAATTTCAGGTCTACAATGTTTCGTATACCTACTAGCTTTCCAGAGCTTGGATACTCTAGGCAATAATCATTTGTGTGAGGTATACCAATGACTTTATATGGTCCATTATAAACAAACTTAAATTTAGAGATTTCATTGTCTATCTCGCTCGATTTCTCATGAGCTTTTACAAGTACTAAGTCACCGATCGCAAACTTAGCAAAACGCGCTTTAGCGTCATGACGACGTATGCGTGCATCGGCTCTTAGCTCCATTACTTCTCGCAAACGATCTTTTTTCACACCAATACTAATGTCAATCCGTGGAGGGAATTTGATTATCTCTTCCAATTCACTTTCTACACTTTTGTCAATGCCGAGATTCCTCACGTTACGGCAGTTCAAATTCATTCCTACGTCAATGTCATCCGGCCAGTTAACAAAGTGTATAGGCTGGTATTGCCTATGCACACCGTCTCCTGCCTCGTCAAAA
The DNA here is from genome assembly GCF_023864345.2 of Schistocerca serialis cubense. NCBI lineage: Eukaryota > Metazoa > Arthropoda > Insecta > Orthoptera > Acrididae > Schistocerca > Schistocerca serialis. Next base: position 149,998,996 of record NC_064641.1, read on the forward strand.
CTAACTACCATTGTTTTATCTAGTGACATACATGTCAAAGTTTTGCTTTCGCAATTAATCACTGCACGGTACTTTAATAGCCAATCTAACCCGACAATTACTTCCGTAGTTAAGTCTGGCACGACGACAAACTCTTGTTCAAATCGTGCCCCACATATCTCGAAGTTGACAAAAATCTGTTTTGTGACCGGTTTACTGGCCTTCCCAGTAGCACCGATAATTTTCACTCCTGTTACTGGCATAACTACGATGCCGGGTCTGTCTTTCAGTAACTCAAAAATTTTCCCAGATACAACACTCAATTCTGCACCGGTGTCAATCAACACGTTTAGTTGTAGGTCGTGCATATTAACAGACACTACTATCTGTCTACACTTGTCCTCGATTGTTTCTTTATTTTCCCACAGTAAATCCTCGTCTATATCCAGGTCATTCCAGAAAAAACCATCCGGCTTTGATCCTAAATCCGGTTTATCTGGCGGCTTTTTCAGCCTCTGTTCACATACAGTTTTAATTTCAACACGTTTGTCCTGAGGCTTAGTCTGTAGCTTCGCCTCCAATACCGAAACCTTTTCCTGTAACTCGTCAACTAGTGAGTGTTGCTTTGCTATCAATTCACTAATTGTCACCTTCGTTGATTCCTCTTTAATCAGATTGATCTCATCTGCCAAGCTACCTGGAGGAATGTGCCCAGTAGCATCTGCAATTTCTTCCTCTAGATCTGCGCAACCCACACTGTTTTCTTCTGACCGTATAATGTCAGCTCTAACCTCATACACGCTGTAATCTATGTGCTTTTCTACCAATCGTGTCCGGCTATCACTAAAATTTTCGTAATCTTTCTCCTTAATACTCTCGCAATGTTTAAACTGGATGTTCGCGTCGGATGGGTCGGCTACTTCTACCATTACAACTTTCGGTAAAGTCTGCCGGTTAGGGCCAGAACTTTCCGTTACTACTTCAACATTCAACTCCTGCGGGACGAAACACGACGCATCTTGCTCGTGCTCCCCATTAACACCAACTATTTCTAGTAAAGTCTGCCGGTTAGGGCCAGAACTTTCTACCACTTCACAATCACTATCTTCCTGCGGGACGAGACGCGGCAAATCCTGCCCGCGCTCCCCATAAACACTTCTCCCGTACAGGCCCCTATAATCTCTTAGTTCGTCGTATAAGCGACCGAACTGCCTTAACCAGACCTCATCCCTCTCTGCATCTCCTCGCTCGATGACGGACGTTTTATCCGACATCTGATCTTCTTTCAACACTTGCGAATCATTCTTAAACTCAATCTCCAGTTCCGCTGTGGGTATTACAGCTGCCACTTTATAATCGATTTCCGGAACACTACTTAAATTGTTCTCACTGACAGTGAATGTACTTCCTACTGCCGTGTATACAGCTGATCTACTACTTGTGGGCGCACTCCTTTCTCCTAACACTGGCACACTCTCCCGCCGTTGATTATTCCATACGGAATTTTCATAACGACGACACCTGGGTTTTCTCCTGTTATTGGGCCGCCAAAATTTCTCCACGCCCGGTCGGCCCCTCACCGGCGCGGCTAATGGTTTCCCTGTCTCGTCCCAGCAGATACGCTCCCCGGATACTGCTGAGGCGGCTGGTCACACCCTCTGGCGTTATTACTATTCTGTGCAGCCCGTATCACGCTAGTATGATACTGGTTTCCGTCATTCCGGTTATTATTTGCATTGTACCGATTGTTATTACGGGTCGAACCATTATTGTTATTGCTTCCATGGTTGCGGTATGCATTATTCCCATGGTTATCGTTGGTGTGGTTGCTGTGGTACCCGTTGTTGTTACCACGGCCCCTACCACTGTCGCGATTATTGCGCCAATTGTCCTCGTCCTCCACTCTTTCCAGGAAATCATTTATTGTCCTGTAATTGCTTCCTACGTAGCGTTTTGTATCATCTGGAAGCTTTTTGTAGAGTTCCCAGACTATTTCGGATTCCGTGCGGCGATCACGCAAATATTCCAACTTGCGGATCCAGCCCTCACAAAACTCCTTCATCGAGCCGCGCGAATTCGCATCGAAAGGCCTCGATACGACAAATTCGCGCCAGACACTTTGCTGTTTTTGCTCTGACCAGTATTCAGCCAGAAACAAATTTTTAAACTCGTCAAAAGTCAGGTTCGTAATGTTGAGGTTTAAGCCCCAACGCTTGGCATCACCAGCCAACACATCAATAACCGCATTAATTTTTCTCTCATTAGTCCATGATCTGGGTAAAACTCTTTCACAATTTTTAATGAAATCCGTCGGGTGTATACCGCCTTTTTTCAAGGGGTCGAACCGCTCCTCTTTCGTCAACAACTCCGAACTATGTGCACAGATTGGCACATAGCTCTGTTTTTCGTCAAGTTTCCTTTCTAATTCCGACACCCTCGTAATCACTTGGCAAGTGGTTGTCGCAAGCGTTTCCACTTCCCTCTTTTTCTCTTCGCAGGTGTTAGCCTGCTTCGTCACTTTGGTATCTACTTCGGATACTAAAGCCTTTAAAGTTTCCACCTTCTGTTGATCCTCTTTTCTCACTAATTGAATTTGTTCCGTCACCTTATTGTCGATGATCGGAGCAACTGCGTCTCCTACACTTTTCTCGATTCTGCTAATTTCTGAATCAAAACGAGTATTTATGCTCGCAATTTCCGCCTGAACGCCTATCATTTCCTGTTTAAGGTTACCGATTTCGGTATTAATCACGACAATATCGTCTTTGATTTTATCAACTTTTGTGTTAACAACTTCAACATTGTTGTTAACAACATTAATAGCTTTGTTCTGATTGTCTAGCATTCGTTCAATTTTTTCAGACTGAGCTACTTGCTTGGCAGCCAGAGCTGCTTGCTCGGCAGCCTGAGCTTCTTGCTTGGCAGCCTGATCTTTAATTTCTGCCGATTGACTCTTGATTTCGTTAATCAAAACATTCAATAAATCAGTTAAATTCCCGGAAACCACCGGTTTTACTTCCGTAGCGGCCTCCTCTTTCATTGTCCCCCCGTATTCCTCATCAAGGGATTCAGATTTGATTTTCACTTCCGATTCCGAAACATTTTCTAAAGTCTGGAATTCCATTTCTGCTCTTTGTTGCGTTTCGGCGGTCGCATCTTTCATGCTAGCCGCCTGCCCCGGAACAATGGGTACCGCTGTGCGCGTTTCCCACTGTTCGACCGATTGTTCCGTATCGAAGTCTACCAAATTTTGGTAATTGTTGCCTTCACTCATTTTAATAATTTTCAATATAAATGCAAAATCTCAACTCTAATTAGGATTCCTCACACGAATATTCTCGCTGACGTATCGACCATTTCGTAACCAGTACTTTGTTACGAGATTTGCACAATGCAAAATTCGTGTCCAGAACAACCTCAAATTTGAAGATTGTCCTGTCACCAGGTCGCCACGTGTAACCTCCCCCCTCACTTATCGACCTTAATGACAGTGAAAAATTAAACCGCGTGTACCTAATGGAAATTTGGGAAAAGCAATCGTCACCGAAGTTAATCTATCGGTAAAGAGGGAGGAAAGGGTTACTTCTAAATGAAAGGAAAAATGCAAATGAAACTGGTGGAAATTAATTTTGAAAAGGGGTAAAGTTAATGAAGAAAGTAAATGTGCGGCCGTTACGTTAACAATTAACTAGCGGTAATTAGATGTTTGAGATTTTGGGTAAATCACGGTCGCCAGTCCTATGGACAATTACTGTAATAACTGAAAAAGAAAGGTTATTACACATATAATTAGCACTAGAAGCGTGGCAACTGAAGGTTGACACGTGTAGTGTGAAAACTGAAAGTTTGTCAGAAGTAATAAATTTCGCTACACTTAATTTAGCAAAAGAATTAATGAAACCGGAAAATCGAAAGTTAATTTAGTGACTGAAGTTAATAGTGAGCTTTCTTTCTGAAGCACATCGACATTCAGTAAAATAAGGTTAGTCTTGGACTACCTCAACAATCATTTCAAAAGCTACTTGAATCTACGCAATTTAGAAATAAGAGAATTAACTTTGAACTTGAATTAAATGATTCTGAACAATTAACAATAGTAAAATTTAGTACGTACCAAGCTGAGCTGCAGTCACAGGTAACTAAAATACGGTAACAAAACTCGCACTCTTAATTTGTGCTCGTGTAACCTAAATATTGTAGCCAGCTACTGAACTTTGAAATTAAAGCAGTGAAATCTAATTATATTATTTTAATGCTGGCGTTTGAATTTCAACGACACTCGGGTTCATTTCGGAAAAGGAAGGGACCCTGCTTGGCAATGCAATTGGGACAAGCTACAAAGGTTCATGCTAAGTTGCTGTAATTTTGCGAGGCAAATGGAACAATTTGAAAAGCTGAGGTCTGCCATACAGTTCTGAAACTTTACGTGGTTTTAGTCTTCCTTGTTGGTTGATTGAAGGTTTGTAGCCGTCGATCGAGGAGGTGGCGACAGTCACTCATTGTCGGCCGTCGCTGTTGCAGAAGCTGGATGTTGGCGCGCCTTCTTCTCGACACGGTCACCAGGCGAAACGGGCTCTTGATGTGCGCCAGCTAATGCTTCCCGTCCGCGACACCATGTCAGAAACTATCATCGCGAGTCGAGCGCAATTACATGCTGCCAAACCCCGAAAGCGCGGCAACTCGCGGGAGCGTCACACAACACCTGCTCCACTCGCTACTCCCGCCAGACTCTCACTGCCCGCGCTCCACGCGGCAGAGTTAACACTACCAAAGATCCTACACACTTTGATTCTTCACACGACCCATCGATGTAATCGTTCGATAGCAGTTTTCCCTAGGCAAGACCCAGCGTAAAAATACAAATAATATTTACGAAACAAACCAATTATACATCGACATAAGTGCATAAATATATATATACAAACAGTAAAACAATTACAATACATAAAGAGACAGAAATGTCATATCTTGAGGTAACAAAACAAGGAAAAAAAAATAATAGTACAATAGATGAAAATAGGAGGATATGCATTTCCGGCGTTACACTCCTCTACGATTTTTACCCTCCAGGCTGCCCTCCAGTACTAAATTGGTGATCCCTTGATGCCTCAGAACATGTCCTACCAACCGATCCCTTCTTCTAGTCAAGTTTTGCCACAAACTTCTCTTCTCCACAATCCTATTCAATACCTCCTCATTAGTTATGTGATCTACCCATCTAATCTTCAGCATTCTTCTGTAGCACCACATTTCGAAAGCTTCTATTCTCTTCTTGTCCAAACTGTTTATCGTCCATGTTTCACTTCCATACATGGTCACACTCCATACAAATACTTTCAGAAATGACTTACTGACACTTACGTCTATATTCGATGTGAACAAATTTCTCTTCTTCAGAAACGCTTTACTTGCCATTGGCAGTCTACATTTTATATCCTCTCTACTTCGACCATCATCAGTTATTCTGCTCCCCAGATAGTCAAACTCCTTTACTACTTTAAGTGTCTCATTTCCTAATCTAATTCCCTCAGCATTACCCGACTTAATTCGACTACATTCCATTATCCTCGTTTTGCTTTTGTTGATGTTCATTTTATATCCTCCTTTCAAGACACTATCCATTCCGTTCAACTGCTCTTCCAAGTCCTTTGCTGTCTCTGACAGAATTACAATGTCATCGGCAAACCTCAAAGTTTCTATTACTTCTCCATGGATTTTAATACCTACTCCGAATTTTTCTGTTGTTTCCGTTATTGTTTGCTCAATATAAAGATTGAATAACATCGGGGATAGGCTAAAACCCTGTCTCACTCCCTTCCCGACCACTGCTTCCTTTCATGCCCCTCGACTCTTATAACTGCCATCTGGCTTCTGTGCAAATTGTAAATAGCCTTTCGCTCCCTGTATTTTACCCGTGCCACCTCCAGACATTGAAAGAGAGTATTCCAGTCAACATTGTCAAACGCTTTCTCTAAGTCTACAAATGCCAGAAACGTAGGTTTGCCTTTCCTTAATGTAGCTTCTAAGATAAGTCGTAAGGTCAGTATTGCCTCACGTGTTCCAATACTTCTACGGAATCCAAACTGATCTTCCACGAGGTCGGCTTCTACCAGTTTTCCCATTCGTCTGTAAAGAATTCGCGTTAGTATTGCAGCTGTGGCTTATTAAACTGATTGTTCGGTAATTTCCACATTTGCATTCATCATTTGCATATCGAAGCATTTGACGTATGTTCCATGACGGATTCATGGTGTTACAATTATTGCGGCAACGTTGTAGTTGCTGTTGGTTATTTCCATTTCGACGGTATTAACTGTCAGCAACATGTAAGCTTTTGGCGGAACCTATCGTAAACAAAAGCGCGGATCAGTTAGCGGCGAGTCGGTCACGGCAAGTGAATTCGCCCGGCGGTCGGTCTGCTTCATTACCGCCCCCGGCAGCTAACCTGCCGTGCCGCGCGGCCATCCATCACGGCCGCGATGTGCCGCCGCAGCCACAGTGGAAATTGTAATAACTCAGGTTATACCGCAAAACTAGTTATTACCGAGGTGTAAATTTAAAACCGGCTATTTTTGGAGAGCCGCAAATGGAAATAACCTGTCGAGCGAAAGTCCGCCTCGCGACCGCCACAAAAGAAAAGTTGTGGGCGCACGCACGCACAAAGCGGCGACGCCGGCGCCGGCGCTGGTCTCAGGTGGACGCGGCGACCGCGCCACAAATAGCTGGCTGGCGCCAGTCAGCGACCGCACGCCACCCCCACCTGCCAGTAGCGACACCGACACGTCGACGGAACTGACGGCGTGTCTGTGGCGCGTGTGTAATACTGCGCTTTCAAGTTCCTCGTTTATTTACTTATCCGCTCATTTTAAGCGTCGAGATTGGGTGCCTGAAGCTCTGGGCTAAGCCCATTTTACGAGGGGGTGCGCAAAAAAACCTGAATTGTTTTCTAAAAGTTATATATTTTCAGACTGTTTACAAAACAACCGTATCTCCCTCACAATACTCAGCATTACAACTAATACATTTGTCCCACCGGTGCTTCTTTTTTGTCGTCATCTTTAAAAATAGCTGACAACACCTCCTTCGCTTTTTCCGTGACTTCTTGAATGTTGTCAAACCGGTGTTCTCTCATGCCTCTTTTCATGCGTGGAAATAAGAAAGAGTCGCACGGAGCCAGGTCAGGTGATTAAGGTGTGTGGGGCAGCAGAACCGTGCCAGTTTTAGCCAAAAACTGTCTAACAGAGATGGCTATGTGCGCAGGTGCGTTGTCGTGGAGGAACAACCAGTCCCCTGTCTGCCACAAATCGGGTCTTTTCTGACGAACACTTATGTGCAATCTTCTTAAAACTTTCAAATAAAAGGTTTGATTGACGGTCTCACGTCGGGGGAACAAACTCTGAATGAACTATGCTCTTGGCATGAAAACAAACAAATCAGCATTGTTTTGATGTCCGATTTGACTTGACGCTGTTTTTTTTTTTTGACAGGGTTACGATGACGTCGTCCACTCGCTCGACTGTTGCTTTGTTTCTGGGTCGTAACCATAGCACAGTGACTCACTGCCAGTAACGATCTTTGACAGAAAATCTGTATCAGTTTCAAGCTATTAAAAAATTGTTAAGGCTTTCGTGGCCACTTGTTGACAAACTGCCTATTGGCTTCTGTCTCGGATTCTTCGGCCGACGTTCATCTAATGTTTTTACTGACGTTTTACCATGGAAGTAGAAAATGACAAAAACTACCATTTCTAGATGTGCTGGTCACAAGGGATGGCGACAACCTAGGACAGCGTGAATCGCAAACCGACACAAACGGACCGTTACCTGCACAAAGTATCAAACCACCACCGAGCCAGAAAATAGGCATGATTGATACGCTCGTAAATCGAGCAGGGCGAATATGTGAGCCACAGCACCTCAGGCGCGAAATGCAACTCTTGGAAAGGGTTCTGAGGAGCAATGGGAACTCCACAAATTATATTAGAAGTGAAACAGAGTCAAACACTCGGCGAAGTAAGGAATCAGAAAAAGAAATGTCGGGTACGGCCTTTTTGCCATACATTTCCAGAGTGACAGACAGAATCAGCCGTATATTGCGCAATCATGGCGTAAAGACGATTTTCAAACCGACAAAGAAGATCAAAGAGTGTCTTAGTTCGGCAAAGGAGGAAAGGGACCCACTTGCAATGTCGGAAATATACCGCATACCATGCACATGCGGAAAAGTTTATGTCGGAATGACCGGACGATCAATCAACACCAGGATCAAAGAACATAAACGACATTGCAGGTTGGGGCAGGTGGAGAAATCGGCCGTGGCAGAGCACGCACTGAGTGAGACCGACCACGTAATAAAATTCGCCGACACATAAGTTCTGGCTATAGAGAAGCAGTATCACACACACTTGTTCAGAGAAGCTGTAGAAATACAAAAACACGCGAACAGTTTCAAACAGAAAGAGGAAAGCCTTAAGGTAAACTGATCCTGGCTCCCCGTGCTGCAGCGAACGACCGTCGCAGGTAGCAAGAGGAGAACCGCACTGGAAATGACCGCGGAGAAGCCCTCGGACATCGGCGCGCCAGGTACATATAGTCTGCGGCTGCGAGCTAGGCTCCAGTTCACCAACGGCAGCGGAGGGTGAAGCTTTGACAATGCCAGCCACTAGTGCTGGCGAAATGTCAGAAAAACATTAGATGAACGTCGGCCGTAGAACTCGAGGCAGAAGCCAATAGGCAGTTTCACGCTATTGTTGCAAAGCATGACATATTTCAAGACGACGTTCCTTTTGACTGTCAATCATAACACGAGGAAGAAACTTGGCAGCAACCATTTTTATTCCCAAATCTTCAGTTAAAATGCGCTAAACCGAGCTCCAAGGTAACCCACTAATTTCTGACGATTGATTAATTGTGTGTCGACGGTCTGTGAAGACAAGCTTTCGAATTTTTTCAATATTTTCGTCGATTCATGCAGTTGATGGATGTCCAGAATGAGGTTTCTCATCAACAGATATGTCGCCATTTTTAAACCAAGCAAACCACTCGTACACTTGAGTTTTCCCCATAGTCTCATCTTGGTAAGTTGTTTCAACATTAAAACAGTTTCAGCAGAATTTTTACCGAGTAGAAAACAAAATTTCACAGCTGCACGTTCTTCACTTAAACATCAACAAAACAGCGCTAGCAAAAACAATCACTGCAGATGAACAAAAGGAGCCAGGTCGGAAACACAGACGACACTGAAGTGGAAATGAGTGCGCTACACACGTCTGGCGGTAGAAATGCGTACTACACTAGCTCTGGTCACGGCAAATGTCATTCAGGGATTTCTCTTTTTTTCCGCCCTCGTACACGATCACTTCCTTGTCTTAACTGACTGCTCGGAACAAGTGAGTCTACTTGAGGGACCCTAGTGTTTCATTCCCGTACTGACAAATGGAGGCACAACGTTCGAATCATGTATTTACTACAAACTTTGTACACTTTCAGTAATCCATTAGGACAACATAATGTGCAAGGCGAATTACTTAGGCGAGTGAGAGAAAATCGCAAGAGAAGTTTCACGCGTATGTGATGTACAGGTGCTTTGCTACACCTAGCACGGGCTGGCGGCGATCGTGTGGTTAGCGTTCAAACCGGCCGCGGTGGCCGAGCGGTTCTAGGCGCTCACTCCGGAACCGCCCGACTGCTACCGTCGCAGGTTCGAATCCTGCCTCGGGCATGGATGTGTGTTATGTCCTTAGGTTAGTTAGGTTTAAGTAGTTCTAGGGGACTGATGACCACAGATGTTAAGTCTCACAGTGCTCAGAGCCATTTGAACCATTTTTAGCGTTCAAGATCAGTAATCGGTGGTTCGCTGGATTGAGTCTCGCTGCCGCTCTTTTCTTTTTTGCAACACTATTCATATTATTTCGAACATATTAATCTGAAAGGTAATAAGATGGAAAGACACGTGTATTTTCAGTAACTTTTATTAAAATTACGTTTTTCTTTGCCTGTTTAGTAGTTTTTATTACTACAAAAAATATTATGCATCTTTTATTTCTATAGGCAAGTTAAAAACGTTATCAAGGACCTTAAAACTTGTTCATATTTGGTTGACAACGAACGATAAATTGTATCTCGTGAAGGAGCTATTAAAATACAATGAATTTTACATCATCTATTTTCGGCACCGGTCTATACGAAAATGTAACGTTAAGTATGCTTTCCATCCAAATCGTCAGCAGATAGAGAAAATTTTCAAAAGTCAACGAGTTTCATTTTTCCCTAGAAACTATCAAGATTTCTCGTACACGCGCGAAAACTGCATTCATTCGATGCACCAGATGCCGTTTTAATTTTTGTTTTAGGTGGCTGTATGAAAAATATCATCCCGCAACTTGTAACTTCGAAAGCACATCTGACGATTAATCGTACATTGTCTTCATATTACGGCATATTGTAACTCATTGTATTATAGAATAGAGTTATTCACACCGTTATTTATCGAGCTTTCCAAGCTCGTTGCTCGTCTGTAGATTGAAGCGTCCATCTGCAAAGCAGTGCCGGCCGGAGTGGCCGAGCGGTTCTAGGCGCTTCAGTTTGGAACCGCGCGACCGCTACGGTCGCGGGTTCGAATCCTGCCTTGGGCATGGATGTGTGTGATGCCCTAACGTTAGTCAGGTTTAAGTAGTTCTAAGTTCTAGGGCACTGTTGACCTCAGATGTTAAGTCCCATAGTGCTCAGAGCCATTTGAAAATTTTTATTTTTTTTAATTAGCAGGCAGCTGAATAAAAGATCATGTAAATACACGTGTATCTTTGCAGGATACAAGGTAATATTTCACACCTTTCAAATGTGTGAAATAATATGACGAGTGTTCAAATACAAATTTAAAAAAAAAAAAGAAAAACATGAGACTGATTCGATCCAGCGATCCTCCGAATACAGACCTTGATCGCTAACTGTATGACAACCGCCCTTTTCTGCCTAGAATCGCACGGCACCGGTATATCACTGACGAGTAAAATTTCTCTCGCGATTTTCTCGAAATCGCATAAATAGAAATAGTACGGCTTATTACTTTATTATATTATTTATATATACAATTTATATTATATATACATTTATATATATATATATATATTATATATACAATTTATTATATTGTCCTAATGCACTAGTGAAAGTGTACATAGTCTGAAGTAAATCGGTGATCGGAAATTCGTGGCCTCGTGAGTCTCGTCTGCCTGAAGTGGTCATTTTAGTTTACGCATCAGTGCCAAAATGCGTGTGCTTTGAGAATAGTACGCTGTGCAGTTCGATACCTGAATGCTGAAAGTCAGGTTATGAAGGGCTACTCGTTTCACGGAAACATTGAAACATGCTTTCAAAATGTAGGAACAAGCAATGATAATAGATTTTATTAGTGATCAAACGAAAATTCAAAATGAGTGCAGTTCGTGTGGTACATTGGCTACACTCCTGAGAATTGGAAGAACAGGAAAAATGTCGTCCAAACGTTTCAAAATATATGCATTTATTTGCTCGGGAAAATACGCTGAACAGCCAAAGAAACCGGTACACATGTCTAATATCGTGTAGTGCCCCGTGAGCACGCAGAAGTACCACAACACGACGTGGCATGGACTCCACTAACTTCTGAAGTAGTGCTGGAGGGAACTGACACTATGAATCCTGCAGGGCTGTCCACAAATCCGTAACAGTACGGGGAGGGTGGAGATCTCTTATGAACAGCACGTTGCAAGGCATCCGAATCCGAGATATGCTCAATAATGTTCATGTGTTGGGAGTTTGGTGGCCAGCGGAAGTGTTTAAACTCAGAAGAGTGTTCCTGGAACCACTCTGTAGCAATTCTGGATGTGTGTGGTGTCACATTGTCCTGCTGTAATTCCCCAAGTCTGTCGGAATGCACAATGGACATGAATACATGCATATATAAAGATAGTAACTGTTCTCGAAAGAATGGATACCATTGATGAACGTGCAGCTTCTCTAGAAACAAATGATAATTTGTTGAAACCCTCAGCTGCTGACAGGTGTAGCTGATATACCTCAATGAGGACAGCTTAAAATGTGTGCCCCGACCGGGACTCGAACCCGGGATCTCCTGCTTACATGGCAGACGCTCTAACGATCTGAGCCACCGATGACACAGATGAATAGGGTGACTGCAAGGACTTATCCCTTGCACGATCCCCGTGAGACCCACATTCCCAACCATCCACACAGTCTGGAACCGCGCGACCGCTACGGTCGCAGGTTCGAATCCTGCCTCGAGAATGGATGTGTGTGATGTCCTTAGGTTAGTTAGGTTTAATTAGTTCTAAGTTCTAGGGGACTGATGACCATAGTAGTTAAGTCCCATAGTGCTCAGAGCCATTTGAACCATTTTGAACCAACCGTCCACAATCTACATACGTAATGTTCCTGATATATATATGCCCATCGACTCATTACTCGAGCATATTAAGATGACGATTCCCGTATGGGCTCCCTCACGGGCAGAGTACAAGGGATAAGTCCCTGCAGTCGCGCCATTCATCTGTGTCCTCGGTGACTTAGATGGATAGAGCATCTGCCATGTCAGCAGGAGATCCCGGGTTCGAGACCCAGACGGGTCACACATTTTCAGCTGTCCCCATCGAGGTATATCAACTACACCTGTCGGCAGCTGAGGGTTTCAATTGATTATCATTTATTTCTAGAGAAGCTGCACGGTCATCAGTGGCATCCGTTCTTTCGAGAACAGTTATTATCTTCATATATAGTTTAAGGCTACCAGGCCATTGACCTTCGTCTGTGCGAATGCGCACAGGTTGCACAAACTCTTACGCTAATCGTCACCTTAGTGTGTGCGAGTAATGAGTGGATGGGCAAATATCTATTAGGAACATTACGTATGTGGATTCTGGACAGTTGGGAAAGTGAGTCTGACGGGGAGCGTGCAAGGGAAAGGTCCCTGCAGTCACGCTATTCATCTGTGTCCTCGGTGGCTCAGATGGATAGAGCATCTGCCATGTAAACAGGAGATCCCGAGTCCGAGTCCCGGTTGGGACACACATTTTCAGCTGTCCCAGTCGAGGTATATCAACTACACCTGTCGGCAGCTGAGGGCTTCAATTAATTATCATTTATGAATAGATGCAGGTGATCAGACAGATGCTTACGTAGGTGTCACAGAGTCGAATCTAGACGTATCAGGGGTCCGATATCACTCCAACTGCACACGCCCCACACCATTACAGAGACTTGAACAGTTCCCTGCTGACATGCAGTGTCCATGGATTCATGAGGTTGTCTCCATACCCGTACACGTCCTTCGGCTCTATATAATTTGAAACGAGACTCGTCCGACCAGGCAACATGTTTCCAGTCATCAACAGTCCAATGTCGGTGTTGACGGGCCTAGACGAGGCGTAAAGATTTGTGTCGTCCTGTCATCAAAGGTACACAAATGGGGCTTCGTCTCCGATAGCCATATCGATGAGGTTTCGTTGAATGGTTCGCACGCTGATACTTGTTGATGGCCCAGCACTGAAATCTGCAGCATTTTGCGGAAGGATTTCACTTCTGTCGCATTGAGCGATTGTCTTCAGTCGTCGTTTGTCCCGTTCTAGGAGGATCTTTTTCCGGCAGCAGCGAAGTCGGAGATCTGATGTTTTACCGGATTCCTGATATTCACGGTACACTCGTGAAATGGTCGTACAGGAAAAGCCCCACTTCATCGCTACCTAGGAGATGCTGTGTCTCATCGCTCGTATGCCTTACAACGCCACATCCAAACTCACTTAAATATTGATAACGTGCCAATGTAGGAGCAGTAACCGATATAACAACTGCACCAGACACTTGTTCTCTTATAAAGGCGTTGCCGATGGCAGCGCCTTTTTCTGTCTGTTTACATTTGTCTGTATTTCAATATGCATTCCTATACCAGCTTCTTTGGCGCTTCAGTGCATGTACTTGCAAAAACATCGAACAATATCTGTATTTTGTTTCCTCGACTGGTGCCACATAACAACGAAATCATTTTTCTCGTACGATTTTTTCACTGTTCAAATAACTTCCATTAAGAAACGTTTGTACAAGAAGACTTCAATAAGTAATGCGACACTTTTTTTCTCAACGCAGATTGGATTTATTGAGGATTCCATTACACCATATCATTCCCTTTTCTTCAGGCTACAAAACCCTATTTTTCAACATAATCTCAGTTCAATGCGGCGGCCTTACGCCATCATACTGGGAAGGCCTGTATGTCCGATGGTCGACGTCGGAGCCAGAGTCTTGTTGTGTCAGTAACCTCCACATCATCCACGTACTGCTTCCCGCAGATTGCATCCTTCACTGGGACAAACACACAGAAGTCGGAAAGTGCGAGATTCAGGGCTACAGAGTGAACGAGGAAGAACAGTCCGAAGAAGCTTTGTGAGCTCCTCTCGCGTGCGCAGACTTCTGTGAGACATTTAGTTGTCATGGAGAAGGAAAAGTTCGTATGAATTTTTGTGGCAACGAATACACCGAAGTCGTTCCTTCAGTTTCCTGAGAGTAGCGCAAGACCCTTCAGGTTTGATCATTGCACAATGACGGAGTAAGTGAAACCGAATAACACCTTGGCAGTCCTAGAAGACCGTCGCTATGGCTTTACCGGGTGAAGGTGCGGCTTTGAACATTTTCTTCGGAGGAGAGGTGGTGTGGCGCCTCCTCATGCCGTTTTGTTTGCGGTTCGAAGTGATCGACCCATACTTCATCGCCTAGACGATGTTCGACAAAAAATTGTCACGATTAGCCTTGTAATACACAAGCAATTCCGCAGATTGTCCTTCGTTGTTTATTTATTTATTTATTTATTTTATTTATCTATGCATTTATTTTACCTGGTAGAGATTAGGGCCTTCAGGCCCTCTCTTACACCCAACCGGGCATACTCAGATTCAACAAATTTCAGTTTCTACAGAACATTAAGGACATATAACATGTTATACAGTATTAATGTTAAAGAAAAAAATAGAGATTATAAAAGTAGTACAATGATCTTTATAACAATCAAAAAATAATTATAACAATCAAGAATAATAATAATAGTAATGACTATGTATATGAAAGTAAACATATTTTTCTTTTATGAATGTCAGTCCTATTGCTAGTTGTGAATTTTCTCGTTATGTTCTTGCAACTTGTGAGTTATTCTCATCAAGCAGAGACATAAGACGATAGAATGGGGTGAAAGAGATATAGAAGAGGTAGATAGGTTAGAGGAAGAGAAATAGAATGGTAAAATTCGAAGCTATGATGGAGAGGAGAAAGAAATAGATGAGAGGGGCACAACAATGGTGGCTATACCGTCCCTAATATGTAAGTCTTGAGTTCCCTCTTGAATGTTGAGTGGTTCTGGATAAGACGCAGATCACAGGGGAGCGCGTTCCATAGTCGTATGGCTGAGATGGAGAATGACAAGGAGAAAGATTTTGTGTTATGTAAAGGTACCGCCAAGATGCTAGACGTATCCGATCTGGTATTGCGGTTGTGGAATGATGATAGGTGTTTAAAGTGAGAAGATAAGTATTGGGGGAACCAGTGGCCAAGAAATCGATGAAGTAAGCACATCGTGTGGAGATCGCGTGCCTTATGTGGGCGTATCCAACCTAGCTGGGAGTATGAAGGACTGATATGATCATACAACCGTATGTTGCATACGTATCTAACACAAGCATTCATCACTAGCTCGAGGCATCTCGAATTTTCACTATTTGTGCCATGTTGAACTACATGACAGTAGTAAAGATTAGGCAAGGCTAGTGTTTGGACTAATTTTTGTTTAACATGGGTTGGAAATATTTTTCTAAATTTTTGAATTGCATGTAGGGAGGAGAGCGATATCCGGCAAGCTGTGACTGTTTGTTCTTCCCAGTTTAGGTGTTCATCCAAGATTATTCCAAGGTCTTTTACTGTTTTTTGGTATGGTAGTTGAGTACCATTGAGGAGTATTTGAGGGACTGTTTCGCGAAAGTACCGGCTGATTAACTTTGGATGAGATATAAGTATGACCTGGGATTTCTTGGGGTTTAGTTTCAGACCTAGGTTCTGCGCCCATCGAGAAACAGAGCAAAGATCTGCGTTCATACTCGCTACTGCGTCAGCAATGTTCTTGGGGCTTGCACTTACGTACAGTTGGATGTCGTCGGCATATAGATTGTAGTTGCAGGAGTGAATCACTGAAGAAATATCATTAATGTACAGTGAGAAGAGTAATGGACCAAGGACGGAGCCTTGGGGAACTCCAGAGCGCACGTTTTTCCATGATGACTTTTCCGACCCACAAATGACTTGTTGACTTCTGTTTTTGAGGTAGCTGTCGAACCAGTGTATTGCGCTGTTTGAGAAATTCAGCTGCTTCATTTTAATTAGTAATATATCAAAGTCAACTCTATCAAAAACCTTGCTAAAGTCAAGCAGTGTTAGGATGGTGGCTTCACGTCTGTCCATAGCATGTTTAATGTCTTCAGTTACTTTGATTAATGCAGTTGCTCTACTATGGTGCTTTCGAAAGCCTGACTGATATTTGTCGTGGATGTTATGAGTTTTGAGGTAATCCGTCAGCTGTTCATGGACGATGAATTCTAGGGCTTTAGATGTTGCAGGTAGTATGCTGATCGGCCTGTAGTCACCTGGCAACATAGGGCTGTCAGTCTTGGGTATAGGTTGAATTAAACTTTGCTTCCACTCAGTAGGATATGTACTACTGACAAGAGACAGGTTGAAGATGTCTGTGATAACTGGAGTTACAGTGTCTACGACGTTCTTAATCATGCCAATGATCACTCCATCATTTCCTACTGCCTCGGAAGAGATTCTCATAATTGCCTTGTGTACTGTGCCGGTAGTGACATGTTTTAGGAAAAACTTCTCTCGAGAGATTGATATCTTGGGGCTGGTAATTTGTCGCTGCGTGGCAGTTTACAGCTGTTGAGAAGATATCGTTTAATTCTTCTGCAGACCCTTGATAAACAGCGTCAGTCTTCGCTTCCCTATACCGAAACCACGCAGCTTTTTCCACAGTGCAGCAGGTTTTGATATGCCGCATACGAGAGAGCGGGCATGTCTGATTTTGGCATTCCACGCGCTTTGCTTGGTTCTATTTCGGAGTTTCCTATAAGCTTCGTACGCCTCGGGAGTTGGGTTACACTTGAAGGCCCTATGTGCAGCATCACGTTTATTCATTAACTGGCGTAATGCAGTGGTGAGCCAGGGAGCGGGAGCTCTCTTTACCTTGACAGTGCGTTGAGGAGCATGTTTATCATACAGTGCAATAATTTTGTGACATAATTCCCGAATTTTTCCGTCTAAAGTCGGTTCATTGCTTATATCATGCCAAGGGATCTCTGAGCAATCCTTTTGAAGAGCGTCATGGTTAACATTTTTTAGGGTTCTGTAGGTTACCAGGTGAGATGTTTCTTTTGTAGTATGCACTGAGTAATTTAAGAATATCACGTCATGAGCAGAGAATCCCGGAGCGGATGTCTGATTGGCGCGAATTATTTTATCTGGTCGCTTTGTTGCTATTATATCTATGAGTGTATGGCTGTGTGGCGTGTGATGATTTGGGTCCAGCGGTGTTAAACTCATATCATTGGAGTGGAACAGTATCCTTAGTTTTTCTGCAGAGGGAGATTTTAACTGTAAGTCGATGTTTGTGTCGCCCATAATGATTATGTGTTCATACAGTGTCACGAGCGAGGACAGGGCAGACTGAAAGGAGGACATAGCACCGACGTTTGGAGGTTTATAGATTACTCCAATTAGCAGTTTCTGATTTGATGTATTTATTTCGAAAAACAAGAACTCTGCTTCTCCTTCGCCCTTTGCATCCGATGTGCATAGTATAGTAGGTCTCAGATCAGAGCGAACATAGGCACCCACACCACTCCCGCGTCGTGTTTCACGATCTGCCCTCAGGAGAGAGTAACAAGTGATTCGGATAGCGTCGGAAGAAATGTTTGGTTTCAACCATGCTTCAGAGACGAGGATAATATGGAACAGCGATTGGCAGAACAGGTCACAGAACTCGTCGAAGTGAGCCGTTAGCGACTGAGCGTTCATGTGGGCCACGAAGAGCCCGCCCCGGAACCGGTCCGTCCCATTGTGGCCGCCTGTAGGACCGAGCGCGCTCCGTTTACCTGCTGGCCGGAAGAGGGATAAAAGCTGGATTTCGCGGGGGAAAGACATATTTACAGGTGTGTCCAAGGTCGTGACTGACTCAAGCATCTGTGGGCTAAAGGTGAAAGACAAGCTGGAGGTATCGGAGAAGGGAGCGAAAAGAAAGATGGAAAGTGGCAGTAGTGGTTACGAAAAAGATAATAGTAGTAGTAGTGGTAGTGACGAGGATGAAAATAACAGATATAGAAAGGCGGTTTTAAGGATATTCCTGTTAATGGAGAATGTTAATTCACGTTTGACTGACAATATGAATATATATGAGCACTTATGATAGACAAATAAAGAAGCAATATTTATGTGAAACAATTGACTGATTTTAAATAGAGTACTTATGGTACTTATAGAAATAACGAAGCAATATTCAGGTAAAAAAATGAAAAGAAAGAATAAAAATTAACTTATATTAGACAGAGTACAATATGAGACTTTGTGTCTCGCGAGATTTCGCTCAGTCTTTCAGTTCGGACATGTTCGTCACCGTTTTCCTCCCTCCTTCCGTCTTGACTACGATCCTGCCATCCCGGGTCCATACATTTTGAAGGCCGAACTGTGTGATCGCAGTGTTCAAAACTTTTAGTCTTTCGCGCGTCAGATCTTCCCTCAGGGTAACCCCACTCTTGGCGAGTTTTCTTTTCTGAGCAAACACTTCACCTCTTTTCCGGTATGACACAAATTTAATTATTATGGGCCTGGGTTTCATGGCACGTGGTATCCTGCGCCCAACACGGTTGCTTCTGTCAATATCGGCCACGTCGATCTGCACGCCAAGTTTTTCACACACGAGGCTAATGGCCAGGTCGTCGGTGTTTTCACGATCGTTTTCAGCTACCCCGAACAAGCGCAAGCTGTTCCTTCGCTGATACTGTTCAATTTCATCGGTGGCCGCAGACAGTTTAGCTTCTAGGTCGGCAGCTTTTTTCTCTTGTGCGGCCAGGGACTTTTTAAGAGACTGGATTTCGGTGCTGTTGCGCCCGACAGACTCTTGCAGTTTGTCCATGACCGCGGCCGTCACAGAGTCCGTGATGGATTGCACGATTACGTCTAGCGTGTCTTTACTGCGCAGCGCCGCGCTCACCTGGGACAGGACGAGCTCCCAGATGTCGGGAAGCGGGCCCTCACCTGCCGCCGGGGACCGGGCGCGCGCGCTGCCTGCGCCCCTGTAGCCTAGCCTCCTGCCGCTTACTCGTGCTCTTCCCATTTTTCACTCACTTATCACTTATCACTTGTGGTAATCAACGTAGAACAACACACCACGGCAGCCAACACTTGTTTAGTCGGATACACACGTTGTGGACTGCCGCACTTCTCTGTAACACCTTCAATGAGCGGAAAAACTCGCGAGCCAAAGAAACGTGCGTCACTCAGTGGACGCCATCTTTGTGGTTCTCTGTTAGGTGGCAAGGAACTCAGCGGCCACATCCTTTGAGTACCCCAACTTATTGACAGGTGTGTCAGCCCTACCAACAGAGACGTCCAGTTGAGCAGCGAGGTGTTTGTTTGAGATTCGTCGACCACCTCGATGAGAGTGTCCGCACGTTCCAAAATTGCAGACGTAACAGCTGTGTGCGCCGGCGGGTATAGGGGACATCTGACAGGTTTGCGTGACCATGTTGCGCTGATGCCAGACACCTTGGCCAACGACTCTACGTGCTTTTTTTCTGCCAGGTCTCCGTAGACATTCTGTAAGCGCCTAAGGATATCTGCGATGCTCTGGCTTTCAGCTCTATGGTTGGAATGCACCTCTGTTACAGACGCCATTTTCAAGGCTACGTAAAGTACCGTCACCTATCGGTACTTCACGAAACTATAGATGCTGTAGCGAGAATATTCCACGGTGTTCCAAAAAGAATTTCGCATTTTTTTCCATCGAAATTGGCCGAGAAAAAATATGTGTTGCATTACTTACTGAATGCCCCTCGTATTTATGCATAGTGTAGGCTTTTCCTCTGCAAACGTAAATACGTCTTTTTGTAGGAGATCACTAGTAGGAAAATTACCAGAACCTCGTGCAAACCTTTTCAACGTGTCACAAAACCAAAGCAAAATATTAAGAAGACACAAGAGCAAGAAATCCAATACTGTAATATGAGTTAGCTCGGCCGGAATAGGCGACATTAGCAGACGATGCCAGAATAACCTGTTTCTGAGCATACACAGTGTGCAGCGAACTCGAAAATTTAGAACGCCACAGCCGACAAAATCTATATATCACTGACATCAAAGGCACAGTCGCGACGTGGTTGGCTGCTGATTGACAAGTTTGCACGAAAGGCGCTCGCACTTTCAGTAGTCGATTTTGACCAGAAAGTCGCCCGGTAAAACGGGTTTTACACCTAACGGAGATCTTTAGACGGCTAACGCTGTTGTCTGCTGAGTACATGGGTTCATTTAGTGGGTCCGAAAGCGTAACGCAGGTACTCAGAACTCTCAGCCAGACCTACAAGACGGACGTTGCGCAACAAGGAGAAGATCACTGTTACAATTCCGAGAGTATCAATTTCATGTTAAGTCAGGCAACATGTCATTCGTCCCAACACATATACTGCGAAATAACCAAGACGAGATCTGTAAAGGAATAACGCCATCCTCTGTTGGCACACAGGGTATAGTATAAAAATCCGTGTTCACCCGATGAGGTCTACACAGTAACTAACATTATGCAGCAGGATTCTGGAACATACATTGTGTTCGAACATTATGAATTATCTCGAAGAAAGCGGTCTATTGACACACAGTCAACATGGGTTTAGAAAACATAGTTCTTGTGAAACACAACTAGCACTTTATTCGCATGAATTGCTGAGTGCTATTGACAAGGGATTCCAGATCGAATGCGTATTTCCAGAACGCTTGTGACACTGTAGCACATAAGCGGCCTATAGTGAAATTGGGTGTTTACGGAATATCGTCTCAATTATGTAACTCGATTTGTCATTTCCTGTCAGAGAGGTCACAGTTCGTAGTAATTGACGGAAAGCCATCGACTAAAACAGAAGTTATCTCTGGCGCTCCCCAAGGTAGTGTTACAGGCCCTTTGCTTTTCTTTATCTATATATATGATTTGGGAGACAGTCTGAGCAGCCGTCTTAGGTTGTTTCCAGATGACAATGTCGTTTATCGACTAATAAAGTCATCAGAAGATCAAAACAAATTGCTAAAAATTTATAAAAGATATCTGAATCGTGCGAAAATTGGCAGTTGCCCGTAAATAAAAAAAACTGTGAGGTCTTCCTCATGAGTGCTAAAAATAATTCGTTAAACTTCGGTTACACGATAAATCAGTCAATTCTGAAGACCGTAAATTCAACTAAATGCCTAGGAATTACACTACTGTCCATTAAAATTGCTACACCAAGAAGAAAGGCAAATGATATATGGGTAGTCATTGAACAAATATATTATACTAGAACTGACATGTGATTACATTTACACACAATCTGGGTGCATAGATCCTGAGAAATCAGTACCCAGAACAACCACCTCTGGCCGTAATAACGGCCTTGATACGCATGGGCATTGAGTCAAACAGAGCTTGGATGGCGTGTACAGGTACAGCTGCCCATGCAGTTTCAACACGATACCACAGTTCATCAAGAGTAGTGCCTGCGTGTTGCGACGAGCCAGTTGCTCGGCCACCATTGACCAGACGTTTTCAATTGGTGAGAGATCTGGAGAATGTGCTGGTCAGGGCAGCTGTCGAACATTTTCTGTATGCAGAAAGGCCCGTACAGGACCTGCAACATGCGGTCGTGCATTATCCTGCTGAAATGTAGGGTTTCGCAGGGATCGAATCAAGGGTAGAGCCACGGGTCGTAACACATCTGAAATGTAACGTCCACTGCTCAAAGCGCCGTCAATGCATACAAGAGGTCATTAAAAGATGTGCAAGATGGGGGCACGAATTGTCGTCCATGAAGACGAATATCTCGCCAGTATGCTGCAGATATGGTTGCACTATCGGTAGGAGGATGGTATTCACGTATCGTACAGCCGTTATGGCGCCTTCCATGAACACCAAAAGCGTACGTCGGCTCCACATAATACCACCCCAAAACGGTAGGGAACCTCCACCTTGCTGCACTCGCTGGACAGTGTGTCTAAGGCGTTCAGCCTGACCGGGTTGCCTCCAAACACGTCCCTGACGATTGTCTGGTTGAGGGCATATGCAACACTCATCGGTGAAGAGAACGTGATGCCAATCCTGAGCAGTGCATTGGGCATGTTGTTAGGCCCATCTGTGCCGCGCTGCATGGTGTCGCGGTTCCAAAGATGGACCACGCCATGGTCGTCTGGAGTGAAGTTGCGAATCATGCAGCCTATTGCGCACAGTTTGAGTCGTAACACGACGTCAGGTGGCTGAACGAAAAGCGTTGCTGTCAGGTTTCCCCGGAGCCATAATCCGTAGGCATCGGTCGTCCACTGCAGTAGTAGCCCTTGGGCAGCCTGAACGACGCATGTCATCGACAATTTCTGTCTCTCTGTATCACCTCCATATCCGAAAAGCATCGCTTTCCTTCACTCCGTGACGCCTGGACACTTCCTTTGCTGAGATCCGTTCCTAGCACAAAGCGACAATGTAAACGGGATCGAACCGCGATATTGACCGTCTAGGCATGGTTGAACGACAGACAACACGGGCCATGTACCCCCTCCTTGGTGTAATGAGTGGAAGTGATCGGTTGTCGAATCCCCTCCATCTAATAGACGCTGCTCATGCATGGTTGTTTATATCTTTGGGCGGGTTTATTAAAGTATCTGAACAATCCAAGGGACTGTGTCTGTGATACAATATCCACAGTCAACGTCTATCTTCAGGAGTTATGGGAACCAGGCTAATGCAAAACATTTTTTGATGTGTGCAGAACGTAATCAATGATCATATTCACTGACGGCATTGCAGTCTTCAGTGAAAATGAGCAAGATTTGCAGGAACTGTTTAATGAAATGGACAGTCTAATATGCTCACCCTATGGATACAGCAAAGCTAAGAAAGGAGACTCGCGATAAACTTAACATAAAAACTGTGAACCACGACATACACTCAGCGAATTAATACTGCTACCTTGGAAACAAAGTATCGCATGACAGACTAAGCAAGGAGGACACAATAAGCAGAATAGCACTGGCAAAAGGGGCGTTCCTGGTCAAAAAAAGTCTGATAGTATCATACATCGGGCGACCTTAATTAGAGTAAGAAATTTCTGAGAACGTATTTTACAGAACAGTATTGCACGGAAGCGAATCACACACCGCGGGAAGCTGCAGAATAAAAGAATCGAGGCATCTGAGGTGTAGCGTAGACTAATAAGTTTAAAAAAATGAGTTTCTCCAGAAAATCGGCGAGGAGAGGAACATGTGGAAACTGTGCCAAGGAGAAGGGACGGGACGACAGCATATTTTTAAGGGATCAAGAAATAACCTGCATGGTATTTGAGAGAATCGAGGGGATAGAGAAATGGTAAGAACTGTAGAGGAATGCAGAGATGCGAGTATCTATTTGAATGAGATGTAGCGGCCCCAAGCTATGGGAAGCTGACAGTGACTATGACAGCGGTTTGCTAACCGCGTGCCCCAGGTTATGGCATCTGAGATACGATTGGCAGCGGATGATAGGGCGACCGGTTGGCTAGGCATGGTCCACAGAGTCTGAAGGGGTAGTGTCTAAATATAGTATCAGCAGAATTAGTGGTAGCAGATGCAGCAGCGCAATATGTAGTTCGACCAATGACTGTGTAACGACGTTAAGTCAGCGCCGGTACGCCAGTCGGGAACGACAGTGAAGAGACAGCTGTGAGAAGAGGTCAGGCAATAGCACGTTGACTGACCTCCATCCTGGACGAAAACGCGACAGCAGCTGCCGCTATGTGAAGAGGATATAAGCGCCGCGACCGACTGGTGGCAGCCACTTCATTAGCCTACTCATCGTAGCCGCCATCATGAGCAAGCTCTACGTATCACAGACTTGTGTTTCTGTATTCTGAAGAAGACTGATTATTTTGTATGTCGCCCTTTGCTTGCGACACATCTATAAAAGTTAAGTATTTGTACTTGTCTCGTTATAATAAAACTCAGTAATACGAGTTGTTTGATTGTCTAGCGAACCGAGTATGCAGTAGTCCTAGATACAACAGACTGAATGAGCTGGTACACAGCAAGCGATAGTACCGTCATATTACACGGGGAAGTGGGAGAAAAGTAAATAAAGACCCATTTATCTGTTGAGCTCCATTTCATTGCAGACCAGTTGTTTTTATACGTATATGGCGTACGGCGCTAGGCGTCGTTGGACATCATCGTGCGCCGCCAAGAGGGTAGACACACAAGACGCCATCCGAGCCGTCATAGTATCAGGTCCGTAGGGCAACGTTTTCAATGTATTTGTAGCATCAAGGTAAATAAGAAGGCGGGGTGAAGTTTTTTGACCTTTATTTGAAAACAGTTACAAAAAGTGCTAGAAATTACGCCCTCCTGGAGTGACTGTCGCACTCTTTCAAACACTCCTCGCAAAGTGGAAATTGCATCGGAGGCTGCCATAATGCGAGCTATCAGTTCCTCATCAGTCTCAGTGCGTGTTCCATAGACAACACATTTCAGGTGGGACCAGAAGGAAAAACCAATGGGTGTCAAGTCAGTGGAAACGTGCACACCATGCCACCGGCCAAACCGCGCCCTATTCAGCTCTCACCACAGGTTTCATCTAAATGCATTCGCATTGCATGTGTGGAGCACACAGGTGCATCATCGTGTTGGTACACATTCGCTGTCGCACGTTGAATGGAACATGTTCCAAGAACTTTGCCAGTTTCACGAAGTTTCTTATAAAAAGATTAAGTATTTTTTTGCGTTTAGTCGCCTGGGGAACATGTATGGCCGTTCAGATTATTGCCTACCAAGCCAGCCCCGGTGTTGACAGTGAAGCGACCCTGGTGACCACAAACAAAGGCATAGAGCTAATTTTACAGTTTTACAGTTTTGTAGCTGCTGAACATACCTTCTCATGTAAAAGATGCTTCATCCATAAAAAGTACATGGTCTGGAAAGTCCGGTTGAATTGTACAACTTTGCAAAAATCCCTGGCAGATTTCAGTTTCAAGTGGAAAATGCTCTGGGTTAAGGAAGTGAACCTTCTGAAGGCGGTAAGGGGAGCAAATCATCTTCATGGCACACATGCTAAATTGTCAAATGGCTTACAGCCATTTACCGTGCAACATGCCACGAACATGTTCAGGATGTGTTGTCCATTGCTAACGCCTCCTCTTCAAACCCTGTGTACGCACTGTGCATTTACGAATGCGTCCGTCAGGTCTTCGTACCTGTAACACAAACTGAAGTAGGCCTTATATGCCCAGGTGTCACTACGAGAACGTGCCTCAAGTGAACCTGTCTCTTGTAGGCACCTATGGATGGCAGTAAGCCGGCCGGGGTGGCCGAGCGGTTCTAGGCGCTACAGTCTGGAACCGTGCGACCGCTACGGTCGCAGGTTCGAATCCTGCCTCAGACATGGATGTCTGTGATGTCCTTAGTTTAGTTAGGTTTAAGTAGTACTAAGTTCTAGGGGACTGATGACCACAGAAGTTAAGTCCCATAGTGCTCAGAGCCATTTGAACCATTTTTGATGGCAGTAAACATGTGTGGGTCTGGCACTCGACGATTCGAAAATCGCCGAACGGACAAAAGTTGGGCAGCGTTAGCATTTCCACCTGCCGCCCCGTAAGCACAGTACATGTCTGCCCTTTCCTCTCAACAGCAGTGCTCCATTTCTTATCCGCTCCTCAGAGTAAGAAACACTTGACTATCTCCGTTTGGTGCCAGACTGCCCTCTATGCAACACCTTTCAAACAGGCATTTACACAGCCAAAAGCAACGCGTTCATGCCCCAGTAAGACACGGAAAACCCGTAGTGTTGTCCAGCCTGGAATTTCCACAACTACGTCGACTACAGCGTTTGCAAATAAAGCTCACTAAATTTCGTCCCGACGCCTCTTTTACCTTGATGTCACAAATGCATCAAATACATTGAAATCGTTGCCCTGTAGACCTGCTACCATGATGGGTCGGATGGCGTGTTATGTGCCTTCCCTCTTGGCGGCGCGAGACGCTGTTCAACGACCCCTAGACTAAGGGATGCGGACATGGGTTGCTATGTAAAATAAGCTGGTTATATATATATATATATATATATATATATATATATATATATATATATATATATATAATCGACAAACTGCAAGAACAGATCGTCCCGGAACACAACATAGAGCTGCATCGCATGAACATCACAACAGATGTTGAAAGTGGTCTCCACGGGTTGCGGTTGACGCATTCAAACGTCGCGTCATGTATTGCCACCCTCTTTCCCATGTTCCAGTCTCTCCCCGAATAGCGTCACAAGTGTCGAGAACACTCTGTTGGTGGGTCTGTACATCAGTGACTGCATCAGCATACACAACGCTTTTCAGATTCCCCACAGAGGTAAAACTCCAGGGAGGCTAAGTCCGGTAATTTGGCAGGCCATGCTACAGGGCCTCCGCGCCCGGTCCAACGTCTGCGAGAGATGTAGTTGAGATGTCGGCGAAGTTTAATGCGGAAGTAAGGTGGTGCTCCATCATGCAGAAACCATATAACCTGTCGTATTGAGAAAGGCGCAGACTTAAACAGCCAAGGCAAAGCATTCCGCAGGAAGTCGCGGTACGTTCCTCCGTCGAGGCGTTCTGGAACAATACACGGTCCAAGTGTGTGGCCACCAAGAATCCCTGCCCACACATTGATGCTGAATCGATGCTGATTCTATGCCTCAAACATTTCTCGAGGATTGTCTTTAGCCTCCAAATGATCATCATGCAGATTGATGATGCCGTTTCGTTGGCAAAGAGGATTGATAACAGAAATTCCATAATTGTGATGGTCTGGTGCAAAAACCACCGACAAAATCCTTCCCACAGAGTGAAATCCGCTCTTGATAATCTCTGCACTTATTGCAGCTGATGTGGATAGTAGCGGTTGTGATGCAGGATACGCATAATCGTACTTTGGCCTACACCATGTTGGTGAGCCGCTTGCCTTTAACTTGTATTAGGGTTAGTCTCAACATCCTGAAGAACCTCTTTCTTCAAATTGGTGTACGCACAGTCTCCCGCCTCCCCCCACATTCGTCTGTCTGAAAGGACAAATGGTCAGCAGCCCAAAAAGAGCTTGAAATGTTGCGTGATGTGGTTGGTGTCTATGAGGTTACTTGTTTTGGTATAGCCATGCCGTCTAGCGACCGACGCTACCTGCTTCGCCGTACAAAAACACTGGCTCGGCTTGTTCCTGACGTGAATACCGGACCATTCTGCAGATTACGGTCTATCTATCTATCTATCAATCTATATCCGAATCCCGCTCCAGCTACTGCCAGGCCTGGGTGCTGATGAGTCCTCTCCTTTTGGTTCGGTCCTCCCACCACTTTTCTTCCTCCACTTGCTGCCAGGTCACACCTCTCCTTTCTACAGATATTCTCACTCCCATTCCACCGTGCTCTTGGGCGCCCTCTAGGTCTTTTCCCATCCATCTTTAGTTCTTCCATAATTTTGGGGAGTCTCTGCCCACGCATCCTCTTAACACGCCAATACCATCTTAATCTCTTTCTTTCAATTTCTTCTCTCATACTTTCTTGTTTAAAGTCCTTTCTAATCTCCATATTCCTTACTCTGTCCATTCTTGTTTTTCCCTTAACTACTCTGAGAAATTTCATTTCCCCTGCTTGCAGTCTGCTCCAGTCATTTTTTGTCACTGACCATGTTTCTCTACCATAGTTGACAATAGGAATGCGATAATTCTTATACATAAGGAGTTTTGCTCCTGCGTTAATCGCACAGCCGGCACGTGGTCAGAGGAGCTTCCGTTCGTCAGCGCCATCTATCGTGGCAGCAGTGCATTACCGGACACGTGTTCGTATTACCTATTTTCCTTCATTCAGAGTCACCAATCTGTCCCTGCAGTTTGTCGGTTCTACAAAGCATGAATGAATGTGCTAGGGTAACATGTCACTGCAAACGAAATACTTTAAGCAGCTTTTCGACTTGAAATGACCATTTTACATATGCTCATAGTGACGAATGACCAACCTATACTGTCGTGCAGTCATCCATAGCACATCTTGTGTGCGACATTTTCGTGTCTTAACTTAAATGTCGTCTTCATGTTCTGTTTCCAGCAAGTGTCACGTGACTATCCATGAACGTTCTGCTATTTCAAATCAAATTCCCAAGTCAATTTATAGTTCGATAAGTGTATGATTTTAAAAGTGAGGAGCCGGCCGCTGTGGGCGAGCGGTTGTAGGCGCTTCAGTCCGGAACCGCGCTACCGCTACGGTTGCAGGTTCGATTCCTGCCTTGGGCATGGATCTGTGTGATGTCCTTAGGTTAGTTACGTTTAAGTAGTTCTAAGTTCTAGGGGACTGATGATCTCAGATGTTAAGTTCCATAGTGGGTTCAAAAATGGCTCTGAGCACTATGGGACTTAACTGCTGAGGCCATCAGTCCCCTAGAACTTAGAACTACTTAAACCTAACCAACCTAACGACATCACACACATCCATGCCCGAGGCAGGATTCGAACCTGCGACCGTAGCGGTCGCTCGGTTCCGGACTGTAGCGCCTAGAACAGCTCGTCCACTCAGGCCGGCTTAAGTCCCATAGTGCTTAGAGCCATTTGAACCATTAAAAGTTAGGAAAACAGGCTGAACAAACCATAAGCATAACCTCTAAATGCATTGTCTACTCTGTCACTGCACTAAGTAAAGCGATGAGTTATGCACATACAGCGCTACGTGTTACTGTATTATCCCGTCAGGTAGATACTGCAGCGTCGTAAATACGTCCCGTGGGTACCGGTTAAAGCAAAGCAGTTATCAATACGAAGATTGTTCCGAACACCACAGTGTTTTCCTAGGCATTGTCCTGTCGGAGGTGGTACGTCGTTGCCTTCCTCCGACCTCCGAGGTGACTTACCCAGTCAGTTACAGGTCCGACCTACAGCTTCACGAGGACTCCGAACCACGCCGCAACTTGGAATTTTTCACAAGAACAAACGTTGCCACAGGTAAAAGAAGTGACAGGCGATAGATAAAAATCCTAGGAATGACCGGAGATTAAACACGAGACCTTTGGATTTGTAGTCTGGCACTTTACCATTTTTTTTCCTTGTGCTCGCTGTTTTTTCCTTAATTAACCTGGCTTCTTCGCCTTTAAATAAAATGTGTCTCTTATTTTAAGAAACTTGATTCGTTGCAGTGACTAGTAGATAAAAAATAGAGTTTGAGTCCCATAGTGCTCAGAGCCATAAAAAATAGAGAAATCACACTAAACATAAATATGCATCTTTTCATTACATCGTACTTGCTTCTGAATGAAATAAACGGTTGCTTTTACAGGTCAGTTAATCAAATAGTGGAAATCAGTTACAGTAGTTAATGACTCCAAAACAAATGTTTTTAAAAACGGTTTCTAGAGATTACCTGGAATGAAATAACAATGAACCAAGTGCTTCCACAATATTGAATTTATTACGTGATAAACTCGTATCACTATTTGAAAATAGCTTTTCGCATAAGTAAATCAGAAAGGACATTCAACGGCCATGTAAGAAACCATGGATCACTTCAAGTATTAAAGCATCTTGTGAAAGGAAATAGGGAAATACATGTGTCGGGTAGAACAAGAAAACATCCTGCATTAGTTGCACTTTACAAAAACTACTCGAAATTACTAAGAAAATTTATTAAAGCAGTCAAGGAACTTTTATATAATGTCAGGAATCAGTAATTCCGGCAACAGATGTCCGGCTATACGGAATGTAGTGAAACGAGAGACAGGACAACAGCCCAAAGAGCAGCATAATATCACTATTGAATTATGAAATGGAAGGGCTATAAATGATGAGTCATAGGTATCAAATGTATTTAATAATCATTTTCTTAAACATAAAACAAAATGTGGGGGCAACAAAACTAAAATTTGATAGTGTTTCTGACCGAGTCCTAAATATTTGTATCCATAAGCCCTGACTTCTCTGAAGTATGTAGTACATCACTTAATCAAGGCAGTTTTCCAGAGACACAGAAAATGCTGTACTTAAACCTTTCTACAGGAAAGGCGATAGGAGAGATGTCAATATATATCGACCTGTTTCACTGCTGACATAACTTCGCCAAATTTTTGAGAAGCTGATGTGTATAGAACAGTAACCCACCTGAGAAACAATAGTACCCTCGGTAAATCACAGTTTGAATTTCAGAAGAGTCATTTACATATTCACTCGTCAAATTCTACAAGCATTAAATAGCAAAACAGCACAAGCTGATATTTTCTGTTACCTGTCTAAGACATTTCACAGTGTGAACCACAATAGCCTCCTAGCTAAACTGAGGTTTAATGGAATTGATAGTATAGATGTCTTTCAATTTTAAAAACACACAATATTTTTAATTCTCGACATCCAGAGATACTACACCAGTGATAAGTGCAGCACACGGCGAGGAAATACTAAATAGGGTGAAAACTTTAGAATTTTACAGTGACAATATTGAAGAGAATTTGAACTGGAGAAAGCACATTTTGCAACTCCTGAAATAACCTAGTTCAGCCATAACTGTACTTAGAATCATTGCAAGCTTTGGGAACAGACATATCAGTAAGTCGACGCATTTTGGACATTTTCATTCAGTAATATCATACGGAATAATGCTCTGAGGTAACTCATGTTAGTGAAAAATGTTTTCATTGCTCAGAAACGTGCTGTAGGACTAGTTTGCGGTGCTCATCCACGATCATCTTGTAGGTGTCGGTTTCAAGAGTTGTGCATTCTCACTACTGCTTCACAATACCTTTATTCTGTCATGAAGTTTGCTGTAAATAATCCACTGGAGTTCATAAGGAACAATGAAGTACATAATTATAAGACTATAAGGAATAATGACACTCATTACTAGACACTAAAAATGCCTTTAGCACAAAAGGGGTACAGAATGTTGCAACTAAAACTTTTGATCACGTACCCAGTGATATAAAATATCTGACAGACAACAAAGAAAAATTAGAGAGGAAACTGAAGACGTTTCTCCTTGGCAACTTCTTTTATTCCGTAGAAGAATTTCTGTTATTGTAATGTGCAAAAAGTGGTGGGCAGGAATTACAAACACGCACTTGTATATTTAATAATAATAATGAAACACAAAAAATGTACGTGATCAGCATGTAGTCATATTTGCAAACTAATTTGCGATTTGAATGTAAAATGAGACGTTCCACATCATTACGATTTATCGTGCAAATGATCTATGGAAGATGAACTTAACTAACTAGCAAACTTCTCCACATCTCAAGGGTGTTGTATCAGCAAAGACCTTAAATATACTTCCCTTCCACGTGGGATGGCAAACTGTTCTTGTAACGTGCTTAGCAATTCCCAAGGCTATCCGCAGGCATTCTCCTTCAAAAGATGTTTTCGAAACTGTAGTATAGTTGATCAGCTTTACTGCCTGTATTTCTTTTAAACCTCTGTTTCTGCGTTCCTATACTATCCCCTTAATATTGCCAAGCATTTCTTTCCGAAGTTTAAAGTAGCCATTTTAAGAGAGCGCTTATGAAAGTTGTTTCCCAGTGGTTTTATGTGATCTCTAGATATAGCACATTCTGATATTGTGTTATGGTAACCGTTAGCACTGAGCCATATAGCTATTTTCCACAAAGACAGTGATACAAGGGATGTCGCAGAAACTGCAGTTTCCTGCATTATATACATGTATCTCAATAATGTAGTCAGATTTGCTGTTTCCCATAAATCAGGTCCGTCCTAAAAAGTTGAAATATTGACTTACAGGAACGCGGCGCGCGACCTAGATTTAATTGACGCTTCTTTCATACCAGAAATTCCCCCGCAGAGCGCACTGTTGCACATCCAGGCGCTGTGAAAGGGGGAAGTTCTCATCCAGCGCCCCGCCTTCTGCCCACGCATTCCTCTTCATTTTACGCACTGAAACGAATAATGTTATGACGTCCACCGCTTCTCCCTCATATTTAATCCAACAGTCGGAAACGCTACATCACGGACACCCGTATTACATCCCTTCACATTCAGCTTATCCTTTGTATAAAGACACTTTGTTTCCATTTACTGTTTAACAAGATTCGCCAAAAGTTAAGATAAATTACGTCATACCTCTCAGGAAAAATTCTTGGACAAGATGTAGTACCGGGAACATGAGAATATAAGCAATGAAATATCTTCACTGTTCTTCACATTTTATCAGTTTATAACTTAGGTGTCAGTTCATTTATAAAGCAGCTGTATAACTGTAACAATACATTCGGCGCTGGTGCATTGGGATATGCAGTTGGATCACCGAGGGGACCCAGAGAAGTAAATTTCACATTATTATGGCCGGCCAAGTAACTGTTTTTGAACGCTGCACTACATGTCAAAGTGACTTAGATACATGACACTATTTTTCAACGTAGTCACCTAATCTCTGCAAGCAACGGTCGTAACGGTCGCAACGTTCTACGAACCGTTCAGTTCCTCGACAACAGAAATTCAATCCGTGGTTACGGAGCCATTCGGGAAGTACTGTGTGAACATCCTCATTGCTCTGCGATCTCCGCAGATCCGTTCCTCGACTGCTGCCCCTTGAATTTCACTGTGCATCT
Organism: Schistocerca serialis cubense; assembly: GCF_023864345.2. NCBI lineage: Eukaryota > Metazoa > Arthropoda > Insecta > Orthoptera > Acrididae > Schistocerca > Schistocerca serialis. The sequence continues at coordinate 150,031,883 of NC_064641.1, forward strand.
GTTTGGAATTTAGAATTTTTGGCCGTAAGAATCGTAGGCCCTACTGTTCCACGTGCTTCAACTTCGGAGTACGTTTCAAGTTGCCACACTTACACTGTGATCCACCTGTTACCTGGACCGCAGCGGAGCTGTCTCTGCAGAACATGTACTCTGAGCAGTGGTCTTAGCGGCTGACGAGATGTGAAGCTTATTTTTCGAATTCCGCACGTAATAATCCCTGGAAAGGAACTAGATATCTCACTCACAGTTGATTAATACTCTTGTGTATTTCCTTACACGAGGCCAAATGGCCAATACATTATTGTCCCTCACAGACTGTGAAAGCTAATATGAATTCGCATTTTGTTCTAAAATAACTCGAGATATCCGAAGTCTGAACGCTTATTGATCCTTTAATAGCATTATTCTTGGCCGCGCGGAGGTAGTCGTGCGGTCTAGGACGTCTTGTCACGGTTCGCAGCTCCCCCCCCCCTCTCCCCGCCGTCGAGTCCTCCCTCGGGCATGGGTGTGTGTGTCTTGTCCTTAGCATAAGTTAGTTTAATTTAGATTAAGTAGTGCGTAAGCCTAACCTCAGCAGTTTGGTCCCATAGTCCTTACCACAAATTTTCCATTGTCCTTGTTGTTGTCTGACTACGAAACAGAAACGAAAATTAAGTACTTAGTGCATCACCGATAGTTATGTATTGTTTGAAAACCTGAACACGAGGATGAATAATTTTTATCTGGATGGGGGAATACACTCTTCACTTACATTGCTAGGTACCTTTACTACTGGCTGGTTATAATTGAAGTGCAGATACTTACGGAAGTCCATCTTTTAATGTAATAACTATCGTATGGCAACGAAACTTGGTAGACACGCTAACAGTTAATGTGGAACCAACTTATGATGGAAAAATATTGGTTCCAATTTTCGCTACCACGTGCAAATTTTGCGCTGTACACCATCTCTTCGAGGTCTCTGGTGCTCATATTGTCCAAGTTGTGTAAGTGGCAGTTCATAACAAAATCAACGTTGTGCCTTTCTAACGTGATTGACCTTTTCTTCTCGACATTCCGTTCCTAATCCACTACATATGGAGACATTTCTGTATGTCTTTCTTGCATTCAACGAGTCAGGTTGTTACCTTGTGGATGAAACTGGAAGTAATCTATTTCCAGCATAAGTCGTTTCCGTATTAACACTTCAGAACATCGACCAAGTTTCGCTAACATACGATAATCTCCGTGAGTAGCTGCACTTTAAATACAACCTCCCGATACATGCACACTGTTTAGAATCAGCTGAACATTTATAACACCCGTTGAAGTATCACATATTTCGCTCTTTTATGTCCATGGCTACTTCTGCTTCACCTCTTCTATATCCTGAAAACTCTTCATCTACATCAACTTAGATATCGTACTGTGCGTGGCGGAGGGTACACTGTACCCTCCTGCTATACGCGCATAAAGAGCAAGGGAAAAACGATTGTCTGTATGCCTCCGTATGACCTCCATTTTCCTCGTATCTTATCTCCGTGATCCTTATGCGCTACGTGCGTTGGTGGCGGTAGAATCGTTCGGCAGTCAGCTTCAAATGACGGTTCTCTAAATTTTCTCAGTAGTGTTCCTCGAAAACAACGTCACCTTCTCTCCATGGATTCCCATTAGAATTCCTGAAGCATCTCCGTAACACTTACGTGTTGTTCAAACCTACCGGTAACGAATCTAGCAGTCCGCCTCTGAATTGCTTCGATATTTCCCTTCCGGATCCAAACATTCCAGCAGTATTCATAGGTCGCAGCAGCGTCCTTCATGCCGTCTCCTTTACAGGTGTACCACTCTTTTCTAAAATTCTCTCAATAAACCGAAGTCGACTATTTGACTTCCCTACCACACTTTTCACATGTTCGTTCCATCTCATATCGCTTTGCAACGTTACGCCCAGATACTGAATCGACTTGACTTTGTCAAGCTGGACACTAGTAATACTGTATCCAAACGTTACAGGTTTGTTCTTCCTACTCATCCGTATTAACTTACATTTTTATACATTTAGAGCTAGCTGTGATTCATCACACCAACTGGAAATTTTGTCTACGTTTCGTAGTATCCTGCTACAGTCACACAAATTCGACACACAGTTCCATTCAGTGTCTCCGAACTTATCTACAGTCGCCGCCATTAATAGCCCAACTGGACACTATACGAATACAAGTGTTGTTAGTGATTGTGCACTGGCTCTAGGATGGTGCCAGTGCTTAATGGCAGATCAGTACTAGTGGATATAAATCTATGTTAGCACGTACAGTCTTCCAACTCCAAGCAATGTAAAGTTTGTCACTAAATCATTGTAAACTGTTGTTAAGATGGGTTGCCATCTGTTTTTGTCACAGCTATTGCCGAAGCCCTGTTTGGCCGTGTTACAAACCTGCGTAGTTGCTGGGTGCAAGCAAGTCACTTCGTGCTAACAACTCCTTTCGGTGGTAGTTTGGTTTTCTTGCTGCCACATTCAAATGCTTGACGCATTCTATCGTTGCGACCCAGGTCGTTTCTAATCACAGTGCCAGACACAGTCGTTACAACAGTTCAAGACTGTAACAACCAACTACATCACCGCGCTCCAAATTCAAGAAGAAGGAGAAGAAACCATTGCTGATATTTGAGTATGGACATAAGACCGTGGAGCGATGCATAATTCTCTGCCTAATGTTTCTTCTTCCACTTCTACAGACTTCATCAGATGCTTTAACGACTCTGATAGTAGTTACAGAATCGAACAAGCTCGACAGGCCGAGCTGTTTATTGCACCCACCCAACGTCGGCTCGTGACGTCATCAGACCGCTGCCTATGATCAAGGAGTCGCGCCACTATATGCTGTGGAGCTTGTAATGGGGAAGAGTTGGCGCTGTTTGTTTTATCTAGCACTAAGACCATCAGCTTGTCTAATATTAGTCCTCCTACTTTTCTGCCGAATGTAGCGAACAAACAATTGCATGGATATATACAAACACTTCGGCTTGCTTGGCTTTTTTGTGTCAGTAACATTTATTTGAGTCGCAACAATCTTTGATGAAGTCTTCTGCAGAGGAAGATGAAACGTTAGATGATAATTATGCCTTGGACCATGGGTTTACGACCTTAAATCTAATATTAGCAAATCCTAAATACCGGCTGTGAAATCCTACGTAAAAAAAGCATTATGCTAGAATAAAACGGCAAACGGTCGCTCTAAGACCCCCGAGTTCAGCAACGCCCTCAGTACTATCCACGCACCCTTGCTGAGCATGTTAAACATGTACCAGTTGGAGAATTAGACAACCATTCTGCTGAGCGGTGTCGGGCAGTTGTTCTAGGATCTGAGGGCTGCTAAGGGGCGTTGAGGGGGTTGACAGCCCTCAGGTGCTAAAGCAGCTGTCCAGCAGCACTCAGCTGAATCATTGTCTAATAGGATATTTAGCTGTTCTCTGGAAATTGTCTTAAATTGTTAATTATGTCTTTTGTCGTCCTGCCGGCCGGAGTGGCCGTGCGGTTTTGGCGCTACAGTCTGGAACCGAGCGACCGCTACGGTCGCAGGTTCGAATCCTGCCTCGGGCATGGATGTGTGTGATGTCCTTAGGTTATTTAGGGTTAAGTAGTTCTAAGTTCTAGGGGACTGATGACCTCAGAAGTTAAGTCGCATAGTGCTCAGAGCCATTTGAACCTTTTTTTCGTCCTAATAAGCTTTTTTTCCCCTTGAATTTCTGTATTTCTTCCATAACACCGGAAATAAAATTCAAATAATTTGAAAGCCCGCTAAAACGCTCCATTTGAGTCATGTCATACCTGTGACGTCACTGGCTAACTCACTGCTCCTGCTGTCACAATGCTAATTCATAGTGACGTCTTGTTCTGGAATTTACCTTTTGGAAAATGGGTTACAAATGGTGTTTAGTACTATACTGTACAAATACTTATATATTAACTCCTGAAAAGTTGTTTTTGAGTGCTCCGGAGAATGAGAGGATGCATAAAATATGGTTGCACTGTACCGGCAAATTGCTACCACGTCGATCCACAAGTTCACTAAGTTAATTAAAATGTGTTGCACTGTGAAGTTAACATTAAATTACCTTCGAGATACGCTCTCCCACTGTTACAAAGAAGGATAGCGCCAATCAACGAAATTAAATCCTAGCGAAAATTGTCGGTTTATCAAACTACAGTAACTTTCAACTGTAAATTGGTTATAAATTATAAATAAAATATGTGTTTTAAAAAAGAGAGAAATAGAGAGAGAAAAGGTAGCTCAGTTATTAGAGTGGTACCGTCGATTTTTATGAGTTGATGCCCATAGATCTCCGGTTAGACTCTACCCCGAAAGATCATTTTAACGTATCTGCGAATACTAGACAGTCCTCTCATATAAAAATCAAATCACAGTTTCAAAACGTCACCACACCGATCAGAGACAGAATATTATTGTGTTTTCCTTGTTGCTTACGTGCGCTTAAATTTGCAATCGCTGTTCACACACTTTACGTTCAAAAAGATATTTTCTAGTTAATGTGACATATACTGTTTTCTTTGTGGGAAACAATGTTTTTATCTTCGTACTGTCTAGCTAGGATGCTCGCAGTTTAAATTTTTGCAGTTTCATCATCGTATATAGAGATGATGAAAGTCTGCTTCAGACGCCAACGTATCTCACACTCACAAACGTCACAGCCTTTGCGTTCGTGTGACCTGCAAGTAATACACGCTTTATATCTCTCCGTATAACTTCAACGTCTTGCACCTCGTTGTAGTGTGGCCGTATTGTGATATCTTAATTACTAGCAATGCTTTCCAAAAAAGTTAATTGTTTGTTCGCAAAGTAAGTGCGTCTATGCTCCGTTGTCCATTTCTCAGACTAAGACTAACGTCAAGCTGTATATAATACATCTCACAATCAAAAGAACTGCTACAATCAGTTCTTGCTAAAGCTATTTTCGTATTTCGTACAAAAGTTTTAAAAATATATGACCTCCTGGGATCCGAAAATGTGACCTTTTCAACTGTAGTTGGGTGGGATATCCGTTGCACCACCGAACGCCAACTGCCAAAAAAGCTTGTCTGCTGAATTTCTTCTACAGAAAAAAATCGGCACTAGGCTCTGCCCAGAAGAATTTGACTGTGCTTTGCGTCGTAGCTCATGACTGATAGTCGGCAATCTAGTTATAACATACAGAAACCATTTGTAAAAGCTGTATAATTCATTGGTTTTGAGAGAATTTAATGAGCTTGAGGGAACAGAGATAAGAATGTCCCTCATTGCCCATATCGCCGCTCTAAATCGGTGGAGCATAAATGCATCAAGTTTCGCAAGGCTTCCACTATCAGTGTTCACAAAATATATTCTATTATAACTTAAAAGGTGTAACTGCGAATTCTATAAGTAAATAACTAAACTGTCTGCAGAAAAAGTACGTAAAAACGTCGTAATTTCGGCTAACTCTCCTATAACACACGTATAGCTTCGTCTTACTGCTAGCCTTTGACGTCACCAGAGCATCAGCCAATAGCATAGTGTTTTCGATTGCGTGATCAGATCTTGATAGTTAATGATTTTTAAGCTTTAATTCCGTAAAAATAACATATTTTGAGATAACATTCACTGTAAATGCTATTTAAATGTTGTAACTAATCAGAATAAAACGAGGGATATTCGGAAAGTAAGGAACGACCGGTAGCGAAGTGGAAACCACAGTATAAGTCCGATGAAGTTTTGCACATGTGTCTTGGGTAGTGTCTCTAGTATTCCCGTCGATCGCGTTACGACGTTCTTTTCAGTTCTGAGCACATAGCCTGAAGCTATGCAGCCAACATTACATAACTGTCGTGCGCTTTCTTCTTCAAGAAAATTCTCAGCCGCATTCTGCTGGGGTAATGAAGATTCTCCTGCATATTTTTCAATTGGAAACGTTTGATTGCCCACAATACAGCCCGTAATTGTCTCCCTCTGAGTTTCATCTCTGCTCACATGAAGACAACATTTTGACCCAGACAACGAGCTGTAGGTCAGCGTAGAGACTTGGCGGAAAGCACTGGTGGCTGACTTCTATAACGAGGGTATTGGAAAGTTGGTACAACGCTATGACAAACTTCTAAGTTGTAGCTAACTGTTGAAAACAAAACAGTTTTGATTTTCACTGTGGTTTCCATTTCGCGATCTATCTTTCCTTACTTTCCGAATAACCCTTGTAACAATTCGAACCATATTTTTATCATAGGAAAATAGCATATTCTCTGACACGTACATTTTTAATGTGCTTGACAAGCGTGCGCGGGTGTCACCGAGGGCGTTGCTGAACTCGACGGTCTTAGAGAGAGCCTTTGCCGTTTTATTCACACACGCGTCAGTGCTGCACCCCTCTATGATCACGTCACGCGAGGGCTCGAAACAGGAGGGCTAAACAGTGTAAATTCACGTGAACTGCTGAGCTGTGGTCTTTTTTCCCATATGCCGGTACCTTGCTGTTTGAACTGTCACCAAGCCAAAGAGTGAAGTAGCAGGGCATCACGCTTTTGCCCCACTACAGAGGAAGCAAAGTTCCAAAATTATGCGTCAGAACAGGAGGCATTTACGGTGATTCGAGAAAGTGTTAATTTTTTGCGTAGTGTAGCTGTGAAATATTCAGATGTATCTGCATTGGTTAACACAACCTTTTCTAGGCTAATATGCTTGTGATTTTCAACTGGGATAGTTCATTATTGTCTTTTGTTACTATTTTTGATATGATTATTGGTGAAAATAACCCGCACCTAAATAAACACTGCATCGAATATCATGAAACTGAGTAATATGTAAACAAAATTCTTCGTTTTGGAAAACCAAATATGTAGTAATTGAGGATTCCGATTCCAAAGAAAGCAGGCACCGACCAGTGTATTGCCGGCCGGAGTGGCCGTGCGGTTCTAGGGGCTGCAGTCTGGAGCCGAGCGACCGCTACGGTCGCAGGTTCGGATCCTGCCTCGGGCATGGATGTGTGTGATGTCCTTAGGTTAGTTAGGTTTAATTAGTTCTAAGTTCTAGGCGACGGATGACCTCAGAAGTTAAGTCGCATAGTGCTCAGAGCCATTTGAACCATTTGACCAGTGTATTACCAAACTACCATTATAACAAGTCATCGACAGAAAAATAGAGAAAGTGGTAGAAGACGACCTCGAGGAAGATCATTTCCACTCCGTAGGCACGAGGCAGTACTAAGAAAATAGTTTAAAGGAAAAACAACCTATGTTTATACCATTAGTGAATTTAGATGAAATCTTTGACGAACTTGACCAAAACTACAGGGAGTTTAGGCAGCAATATCATTGTTCAAATGGTTCAAGTGGCTCTAAGCACTATGAGACTTAACATCTGAGGTCATCAGTCCCCTAGAACGTAAAAATAACTAACCTAAGGACATCACACACATCCATGGCCGAGGCAGCTGCGACCGCAGCTGCAGCGCGGTTCTGGACTGAAGCGCCAAGAACCGCTCGGCCACAGCGGCCGGCTAATATCACTGCTAATAAGAGAATTAGAGAGGAAACAAAGTGCGGACTGGTATGACAAGAAAAGCATTTGTGAGAAGGGCACATTTGTTAACATAGTATGATACAAATTTAAGGGTCAGGTAGTCGTTTCTGAAGTTGTTTCTCTGGAGTGTAGGCTTTCACGGCAGAGAAAAGTGGCAATAAGCACTTCAGACAAGAAGAGAGCAGATCCTAGGAGCAATGAGACAGTGCGTTGTTTTGTACCCTGTGAATGAAATTATTTCCCCGCATCCACACTGGACTTCAGCCAGCTGCATAGAAAACCAGCAGTTAATTTTTAACACTTATATGCAGTTGGATTTTAGTACAGTAATCATTGTATATCAACTATCGGTATGTGTCATAGAACTGTGGTACGTCCCTTGTGACGAAATTCAACAAAAAGGCTGCTTCAGTTTCATTGTACGATAGTGTATACTGGATTTTCATTCCATGGGAGTAGGGTTCAAATCCCCATTGAGCCATCCATGTTTGGGATTTCGGCGTGTCCCTTGAAGCGCTGTAGCCGAATGTAGTATGGGTTCTGTGAATAGTCCTCGTTCTAATCAGCCCATCTTTTCCGCTCGAGGCTGTTCAGTCGTTGCTGATTACTTAATTTGCCGTGGAACGTTAATACCTAATTTACATTTTCATCTTTTCTGACGGGAAGTCATGAAAGTACCGTCATTTACATCAGAAGTCTTAAGGAAATTAGTTTCGTTTTGCTACATTTTTACTGTTAGAAAATAATACTGTAGCTAAAAATAATACAGATAAAATTCTACAGCTCTCGCGAACAGAGAATGGAATCACAAATAAAACAGTTTCTGTGCCAGTCACTTGTTTACTTTGCCACTACGCTTCTCTATGGCCTCTGGTGGAGAATAGTTTATTTACGTAGCTGGTGTTGGTGAACTATATAAATAAACAATTCACTACCTGAAGAAGATGATGTGAAGAATCGAAACGCATAGCAGCAAGATAAACAAATGACTGACGCAGACACTGTTTTATTTGTATTGAGCAACTGTCGCAGCCCTCATAATGCCGTCCCTTACGGATGACAAATTCACGAGTCGAATTACGTCGTCCGTTATCCGAGAGTCTCCAGCCGCTGCGACCCCTCACGGAAGGGCCGGTCATAGCTCCTGCCGGCGCACGCGGTCGCTGACCCACGTAAACGGGACGCCGGCACTGCAGTGCTTGCTGGCGTCCACTGAGAGCCGACCGCGCTCTTCCGTCTAATTCTTCGCATAGGCTGACGTGACGCTAGTTACTCTGACACCCGTTAGTGCTCAACTTGACGGATAAATAATTTTATGCACTTGTCGTTAGCTCTCCGTCACTTTGTACTTATTTATTTATTTTTTATTTATTTATTCTTCCGTGAGACCAAATTAAGGAGAAGTCTCCATGGTCATGGAACGAGTCAATACATGAAATTATAACACGATAGTAGAAACAGATAAAATGAAATACAAAAAACGTATTCAGGCGACAATTCGTAAGTTTAAATAAAGAAAATCAACAATGTAACACTGGAATTTGCTTAATTTTTCAGCTCTTCCAGGAGCTCCTCGACAGAATAGAAGGAGTGTGCCATGAGGAAACTCTTCAGTTTAGATTTAAAAGCGTTTGGGCTACTGCTAAGATTTTTGAGTTCTTGCGGTAGCTTATTGAAAATGGATGGAGCAGACTAGTGCACTCCTTTCTGCACAAGAGTCAAGGAAGTGCATTCCACATGCAGATTTGATTTCTGCCTAGTGTTAACTGAGTGAAAGCTGCTAACTCTTGGGAATAAGCTAATATTGCTAACAACAAATGACATTAAAGAAAATATATACTGTGAGAGCAGTGTCAGAATTCCCAGACTATTGAATAGGGGTCGACAAAAGGTTCTCGAACTTACACCACATATAGCTCGAACAGCCCGTTTTTGAGCCAAAAATACCGTTTTTAAATCAGAAGAATTACCCCAAAAATAATACCATATGACATAAGCGTATGAAAATGTGCGAAGTAGACTACTTTTCGTGTTTAACTGTCACTTATTTCAGATACTGTTCTCATGGTAAATAAAGCAGCATTTATTTTCTGAACAAGATCCTGAACTTGGGCTTTCCACAAAAGCTTACTATCTATCCGTACGCCTAGGAACTTGAACTGTTCCGTCTCGCTTATAATATGCCCATTCTGTCTGATCAAAATATCAGTTCTTGTTGAACTGTGAGTTAGAAACTGTAAAAACTGAGTCTTCTGTGATTTAGCATCAAAGAGTGAAGTAGCAGGGCATCACGTTTTTGCGCCAGTACAGAGCAAGCCAAGTTCCAAAATTTTGCGTCAGAACAGGAGACATTTACGGTGATTCGAGAAAGTGTTACTTTTTTGCATAATGTAGCTGTGAATTATTCACACATATCTGCTTTGGTTAACACAACATTTCAGACAAGAAGAGAGCAGTCACGAACAATTAACATTTTTACAGAGGACGCATTTGAATAGACAAATGATAATGGCAGAGGGCCAACAATCTCTAATATCAACCCATGTGGATGGTTCGTGACTTGTAGCAACGTTCAACTGCTCCGAGTCCGGGCTAGTGCTTCTAACTTCGGATGATATCTCAGGGGTCTATTCACCATCGTTGTAGGCCTCTGTCACTTATCGGCCTGATATCGTAGGAAGGTAACTGTCTTAATAATTCTCACTGTAAATTTCAGTAGTAATATCATCGAGCAATACCGCTAACATTCGAAGAAGTATCGGTAAAACCAGAAAACCCACAGAGTGTCTGTTCAAAAATGGCTCTGAGCACTATGGGACTTAACTACTGAGGTCATCAGTGCCCTAGAACTTAGAACTACTTAAACCTAACTAACCTAAGGACATAACACAACACCCAGCCATCACGAGGCAGAGAAAGGAGTGTCTGTTACTTGCGTAGTGTTTGTAAAGACGAAGTGCACAACAGCGCCGTATCAGGAATGAGCAAAGTTTTATGTAGGTGTAGAAAAAACAATAACGGTAGTGGATCACTAAATACTCGGGTCTCAAAAAGATCGGAAAAGGGTCTTAAGAGGCGTATCAAGCCATCTTGGTGTATAATAACACATCTCCCCAGTATCTACAATGCATTAACCAGCGATTTAAATAAAAATGTCTACCCAGTAGCGCTTGACATTTAATTTCACCCGGAGGCCAAGTAGGCATGACACCGGACCTCAAACAAATACTCAGGTCCTTTGCCATGATCGTGAGACGTCGGCATGGTACACATGAATGTGTAACAGAAATTCACGGGAAACTTAGATCAGAACCTTTCAGCCGGCAGGTGTGGCCGAGCGGTTCTAGGCACTTCAGTCTGGAACCACGCGATTGCTACGGTCGCAAGTTCGAACCGTGCCTCGGGCATGGATGTGTGTGATGTCCTTAGGTTAGTTAGGTTTAAGTAGTTCTGAGTTCTAGGCGACTGATGACCTCAGATGATAAGTCCCATAGTGCTCAGAGCCATTTGAACTATTTTTTGAGAATCTTTGAAAGATAAATAGCGTATTTCGCGGGAACGCCTGTCGGATAGGTGAGGACTCTGTCGTGTAAGAAAACAATGAGACCATTATTATGCCATCATCGTACACTATCCGTCCAAATAGTTCCAAGACTGTATTGCCGGCGTATAAGCGCCTTCAGTCCTGTAACTACGGTGGCGGCATGAAGTAATAACTGCAAACAAAAGCTGTGCATTCGACAAGTCAGTTACGAGAAGACAGTGTCAAGTAGTGAATCGTAGTGGAGCAGCTGCAGATAGTGTGTCCAAGACATTCTCCAAAACGTTTTGAAAAAGATAAAAGTGTTTCCCACATTCCTTGACTCCTGAACAAAAACAACGACGCATGGGCGCCTCCCGTGATTTGACTGAAATGCAAGACACTGGTAATTCTTTTTTGGAAAAAATCTTCAGGAGCGATGAGACTTTGTTAGCAATACAAACCCACCACAAACCGACACAGTGCAGAAATTCCCATGAAGGGTCAACGCATTAATGACATAACCGAAATTCTATCCAATGTGACAAGCAGACGCCCGAGTTTGACTACACCCCAAAGAACAACTTTTCTGACATTTTCGTATGGTTGCATGAATGTTCGGTGCGTTGTTCTGTAGACTGTAGAACACACGAAGTATTGAAATCACTATCTTAACGTTTCTCTGTTTTTTTTTTTTTTTTTTTTTTTATTAATCCACTTCCAAACTTTGTGGACTGATGGAGTATACCTCGTGTAGGGATCATTGAAATATATGATAAGAGTGGTTATTGCGCGGACGGAGGCACACAGATTGTAAATTTTCTTTCGGTAACCAAATTAAATAGGACAGCGAAACGACAATACTGGCACACAGAATCGTCCGTCATTCACTGTATAGTAGCGTGTGGAGCATATGTGGAGATTTGGGAACGTCATGTTGTGACGTGGTCTCCGTAACACACAAGAAGCATTACAGAGTCATCCTGATACATGGTCGCGCAACCAACATCCACACTTTTAGCAGATTTATTTGTTTTGTAAACAAAAACAGCCTTTTTTGCAGCACTGAAATTTATTTCTCCCAGAAGCGTTTCGTCCTTTTCCTCTAAGGCGTCTTCAGTGGGATCTAGAATAGTATAGTTTTAAAGTTGAACTAAATAAGCCCTAGGTCACTATTTTTACTCTTTTTGACCAGGTTTCAACACTTCTGTGAGTGCCTTCATCAGAAATTAAATATTTAAAGTGGCCTGTAAAACAGTGTAAGTACGGTACTTACATATTACGTATAAAATAAATACTTATTTTATACGTGACATGTAAGTACTGTCTCTTTCTTGTACTGTTAGTCAGTACTTGCACTTTTTTATGTAAAACATTTTTTCCCATAAATTTGTACTTATGTTTAGGTCACTTTAAAAATTTAATTTCTGATGAAGGCACTCATATAAGTGTTGAAACCTGGTCAAAATGACTAAAAAGTGTGACCGAGGGCTTATTTAGTTCAACTTTAATTTATCAACGGTCACTGAACCAAGCAGCCTTGTTTGAAACCCCCATATAGTTTCGTTTCGACATGAGTTATTTTTAGATTATAAACGTTTTTAGCAGATTATTTGGAGTCGGGTCGGAAGTCGGAAGTTCGCTTAGTTCAGCAGCGTAGCAGCATTGCTCAATGGGATTACAGTCACCTGACTTGGCTTTTATATCAGTACCATTATACAAGTAGAGGGTTCCTCGAACCTTTCTGAGACTACTCGGATGCAGTGGCCTAATCTGTTGCCTTGCTGAGCACACACTTTGCCTATAGGGTGCTGTAAGCGAGCGAACAGATGTATCAGTAGGTTCCTGTATTGTACACCACAAGAGTAAACGTAACCCAGACACTGTTTTATCATGTAAACGAGGATATATCGAAGACCTACGGAATTATGCCATGATCGCAACCCCGCCATAAAATTTGCTGATGTATTCGTGCGCCAAAAAGTATCGCGACTTGTATTGGTTTTCCTTCACCCATGCTAATCTCTATGCGATATGACGCATGGAGATTAGAGGAACACTTGAGAGGCTGTGGTTTCTGCATCCCATAGTAACAACGTGGTTCTGGATGATATGATTGCACACCATCTGTTTGAAACGTTCCCTTAGTTCCTTTACCTCGGAGCTTCCCTAGCGTCGGCCAAGTCCCACCATTGAAAACGGCCAGAGACCACGCACTCTTTAAGCCGTCCCCCCACGGGACGAGGCAGCTAACGTTAACGTTGACGTGGACGCGGACGAGACATCCACCTTAGACAGACAGCGCCACCGGCACAGGGGCGAACTGATTAATGCGATCTGCGCGTTCAGCGCTCTCCAGCGGCTGTTGTCGGCTTTATTGGGCTCGCAAACCACACAGTTCCGTTACGACATTGGACGCATGTAAAATATCTGCGTTAACTCTGTCAGCGATTGACGAAAAATACCGGAGAAAACCGTGAAGATGATTCTAGAGTCGTCGATGGCTTGACCAGCGAACTGCTGGCAGAGGGACACTACGTAATGCTGTACAACAACCTTAGGTGCATACTAGTAGAAGTTATTCGTTAACTCAGTAGAATATTCATCGCATTTTTTGTTTTAAATTGAATGTGCAGGAGGCAATTATATGAAATAAAATGCTCATAAAATCTGCGCTGTTTGTGTCAGGACGTTCAAACTGCACGGTTGGCCGTTGGGCATGATAGGCACTAGTATGCGCCTGTATCGTTTGGTTTAGCGATGAAGCCCACATTCATTTGGATGGGTTCGTCAAGAAGCAAAATCAGCGCATTTGGGGGACTGAAAATCCGCATTTCCCGATCGAGAAGTCTCTTCAACGGGTGACTGTGTGATATGCAATGTCCAGTCACGGAATAATCGGTGTGATATTCCTTGATGACTCGGTGACTACCAAACGGTGTGTGTAGATTTTGGAAGATGATATCGTCCACATTATCCAAAGTGACCCTGATTTCAACAAGATGTGGTTCGCGCAAGACGGAGCTCGACCCCATCGAAGCAGGAGAGTATTTGTGTCAAAATTTCATAGCAACTGTTCAAGTCTTTTTTAAAGAAGAGTATAATCGGAAAGCAAGCGAAAACTATTTAGCTGTTGTAAACTGAAAATACTAAGAGCATCAGAGTTTAAATCTTGTTATTTGAATTTGACTGCTAGCGCAAAACCCAGCGGTTGAGTGCACCGAAGTGAGTACTTTTCTTAAGTTAAGGGATCGTTTCCTAACAAAGGCGATAATCATTATATTTGTTACGACTAAATTCGTCCACATTTCTAACAAGAAATCTTAATACATCAGTTCCCCTTTTTTTCTAAGGCAAGCGAACATGCAAACTAGTATATAACTAGTAAATAAAAAGAAGTAGTGATGTCGTGTAGCTTTACACGGTCGATAGATCTTTCTTTTTTTTAACTTTACGAATCGGAACGAGGTGTATTAACGCTACGACAGATAAAACACAATACACACAGCTTGGGAAACAGGCACCTGCGCCTCTCTCCACAGAACATCTACAGAGGAACAATAGTGCCTCTGTAATTGATCTGAGGATAGGGCACTGAAAATGCAGGCATTCTCGGCGAGTTTGGTTGATTAAGTCGTCTCAGGTTATCAGGCGGGCCATGGCGTCATGTTGTTGCAACGTTTCGACGAGCTTCCCACCCTCTATCTTCAGGCGTAATGTCGGGTTTACGTCCAGGAACAAACTAGACATAAATCTGACACTTCGCCTGAAGATGAAGAGTGGGAAACTCGGCGAAACGTTCCGACAACAAGACAGCACTACCCGAGACGATTTCATCAATGAAGTGCACACCGATACTCGACATATAGTCTTAACATTACGTACGAGCATGTAGACGGAGACCAGCCGTTCCGTGTGAGATGTAGACGGTCTAGTACTTACTCCTCTCGACCTTGGGCATGCTGAACTCGCTCTTGCGCGCCTTGCGGCAGCGGAACAGCGCGGCGAGCAGTCCGCTGGCGGGCGGACAGGCGCCACCCCCACCCTGCTGCTGCGGCTGCTGGTGGAGGGCGCTTTTGGCGGAGCTGGCGTCGCTGGCGTCAGAGTCGCTGTCCGGCGCGGCGCTCAGGCCCTTGGCGCGCACGCAAGGACACAGCCCGCGGGAACCCCCGCACCCCATCATGGCTGCTGCCGGATGCGAGTCTGCAACACAACGTGGCACCGAGGGACCCGTTAACCCACTCCACTGTCGCCACATGTGTAAACAAAACATATGGCTAAGTCTCTGTAAGTCAGTCTTTATACAGGACGGATGAGGGACTTCGGTTGTTCAACATGAAACGTCAAATCAAAAAAACCCTTGGCCGTCTATATCTCAAATTTTATTTTACTTATGCAACCAGTTTCGTTGTTTCACTACGCCGTCTTCAGGAGCCCTGAGCGACGTGTTGGAAGAATTCAACATCATGTGCAGTCGACACGTAGGTCAAGGGACCTGAAGATGGCTTAGTGAAACGCCAAAACTGGCCCCACAAGTAATATAAAATTTGAAATATAGACGGCTGAAGATGTTCCTGACTTGACATTTTACAGGACAAAATCTCGACAGAAATACGCCGCTGAGGCTGTCCACTTATTAATAATAATTAAATTATTCCTGCACAACAGAAAATTACACTTGACAGTAGATGGTGCAGAAACTTCAAGTAACATCATCTACGTTGGGCCAAACGTCTTGCCGCAGTGGTAACATCGATTCCCGTCAGGTCACCGAAATTACGCGCTGTCGGGCTGGACTAGTACTTGGATGGGTGACCATCCCTTGTTGGCAAGTGGCGTGCACTCAGCTCCTGTGAGGCAAACTGAGGAGTTATTTGATTGAGAAGTAGCGGCTCCGGTCTCGTAAACTGACATAAGGCCGGGAGAGCGGTGTGCTGACCACTTGCCCCTCAATATCTGCATCCAGTGACGCCTGTGCGGTGATGATGCCACGGCGGCCGGTCGGTACCGTTCATGGCCTGTTCGGGTGGAATTTTGTTGTAACATATAGGCTGCAGAACCACAAGGCAATTTACTTATAACCCTCTTATACATCTTGTACAGAACGTGTCTAGCGAACAGGGTCGACATATAGTGCTGGACGCCGATGATACAGCACCTTATCAAAGTGGCAGGAATGTAACTCACAATAGATAGCGACGCCTTTGAACTAAATCATGAAATAGCGTGAAAGAAAGTGAAGCTCCGTGTTCTGGCCCTAGTCAGGCCAACAAGGCATAACCAGCCACCTTGCGGCGTGTGGTCAGCACACAGCTCTCGTGGTCGTTGTCGCGTTTCTTGACCTTTGAATCGCAACTAATAAGTCGAGTGGCTCCTTACTTGGTCTCAGGAGGCTGAGTGCCCCCCCCCCCCCCCACACACACACACCTGTCCCACCTGTCCTCCCAACAAGGAAAAACAGCTGGCAGCAGCGGGAATCAAATTGGGGTTTTCCACATGGAAGTCAGCCACGCTGGCCACTAAGTTATGGAGGCGGAACTGGTGTTACTCTGAGAAAATAAAAATTGATTGTGGAAAATGTCAAACGATTATTTTTGCTGCAGCTGACTATTGTCATTCTGCGATTCCTGTTCCCTGTACAGCCATTGCCCATCAATGAGAGTATCTGTTTTTTTTTAATTTTGTAGATAATTTCAGGTTATTTTTATGGATGTCTCTAATTTATATCCAGTTGCGTATTACACTTCTGAAGGTGTGAAGATGGTCATGCGACGATCGAAATAGGTCACCTTGTAATAAAGATGGCTTTGCGGTCTACACTGTTTTATAATTAATCGCAAACTATTAAATTCACTACCAGAAGGACGATCGCTTCCTCGTCTCGTGTCACTCGGTACAATATTTCGGCCTCAAAGTTGATACACGTTGTACTTCTCTGTTAAGTATAACTGAGCCACGTAACAAAGGTTCTGCACGCCTCTTCCAACAGCACCGTAGTTTAAAAGAAAGGAAATTATCAAAAGCAGCCAAAATCAAAATTTGAAAACCCATTATCCTTCCTATCATCTTCTATAACTCATGAGTCGACAGATGTAAAGGCAATATCGGAAGTATCACAGGGAAGAGTGATAGGACCGTTGCTGTTTCACAATATATATAAATGATCTAGTAGAAAGCGTCGGATGCCCTTAAGGCTATTCGCAGTTGTCTTTACCAAAGCAGCAACGCCAGAAGATAGTAAGAATATGCAGAACTACCTGCAGAGAACTGGTGATTGGCGCAGGCTTTGGCAGTTGACCCTGAATGTAAATAAATGTAACATATTGCGCATACATAGGAAAAGAAATCCACTACTGTACAGCTACACCATCGGTGAAGAACAGCTGGGGACAGCGTCTGCCGTTAAATATCTAGGCGTAACTATCCAGAACGACCTTAAAATGGTTCAAATGGTTCTGAGCACTATGGGACTTAACATCTTAGGTCATCAGTCCCCTAGAACTTAGAACTACTTAAACCGAACTAACCTAAGGAAATCACACACATCCATGCCCGAGGCAGGATTCGAACCTGTGACCTTAAGTGGAATGGCCATGTAAAACAGATAGTGGGAAAAGCAGACATCAGACTCAGATTCATCGGAGGAATCTTAAGGAAATGTAATTCATGCACGGAAGAAGTGGTTTATAAGGCGCTTATTCGGCCGATTCTTGAGTATTGTTCATTGTTCATGTATCTGGGATCGCTATCAGATAGAACTGATAGAGAAGATCCAACAAAGAGCGGCGCGTTTCGTCACGGGATTGTTAGGTTGGAGAGAGAGCGTCACGAAGATGCTAAACAAACCCCACTGGTAGACGTTGCAAGAGAGGCGCTGTGCATCACGGAGAGATTTGCTACTGAAATTTCGGGACAGCACTTTCCAAGAGGAGTCGGACAACATACTACTTCCCCCCACATATATCTCGCGTATTGACCACGAGGAGAAAATTTGAGAAATTATAGCCAGTACAGAGGCTTACAGATAATCATTCTTGCCACGCACTGTCCGCGAGTGGAACAGGGTTGGAGTGATCAGATAGCGGTACCGAAAGTACCCTGTGCCACATACCGTTAGGTGGCTTGCGGAGTATGATGTAGATGTAGATGTACGGCAGCAGACACAAACCAGTCAAAATAGAGCGTTTGCTGAACAACGTTCATCGTTTGATTGCAGACGCACCTCCATATACGAGCAACGAATAGATTCGAACACAGTTGGATCAGCCAACCATCTTTCATGTCATGAAACGAAAGTCAATTACTTCCTGTGAAACATCACTTACCATGTAGCGATGCAAGGGGCACCAAATTTGTTATAAAAGTCAGTAAATTACTCAACGGACAGTATTTTTCAGTACAGGTATTTCGTTCATTCCAAGCAAGTGTCGATTCGTGACGTCATCGTCCACACACGAGATAACTGTAATCTGAATCCTTTTTAGCATACTAATAATTTCTCTCAGGCGATAAAATTTTATAGATTATGAAATACAAGTTCTTGAAGTTTATTCAGAATCGTTAATGTTTAATTAGTCATTACTTGCCATGATTTATTTGTTTAATATAAAGTTGTTTTGAATGTTTTATGCATAAATAAAGAGTGTGAATTTATGTGAGGCTTTTACTCTGAGACGAGTTATTACTTATAGTGCTAAAAGTGCATGTGTACAGTTCGCTGAACTATATGGTGAATTTTATTTTGTGATCTTGACCCGAATGGAGAGTAAATCCAGTTTCATTTAAACTTTACGTGGGATAGACACATCACGTTATTACAAAAGAGTCGTTTACTCCCCTGGCGAAAACTGAACCTGCGCGCTCGATTTGAAACACGTTACACGCTAGTGCGTGATCGAGCTGTCCAGTAAATCGAGTACAATAGTTGCAAATGCTTTTGGACTTTATGCAATAAATTGGTAAATTAATTTTGAGACAAGTGCTGATTTGGACAAAAAAATGAACCGAAAGTGTATTCAAAATATCGAGGCCCAGTTTTAATTGAGACACGTATCACCTTGTTGATTACGTCGCCTAGCAACTCGGTAAAGCAGCTTAATTAATTTATTACAACGGTTTGCGACGTAGTAAGGTCCATTACGCACACAAAAATTCATTGCCCTAGCGGGAAGGTGACCGTTTAATTATGTCCTTTTTGGCTAGTAAGTATTTTCTCTATCGTATCAGTAACTTTTGTAGTAAATATTACATGTTACCGTTTCCCCCTCTGTGCGGTTCGTAGCGATGCACTATATTCCCCTATTTCAAAATTATCATCAGTATTTAGCTTAAGATTAGAATAGATTCTTCCTCCAGAGGGGTCTGTTGTACGCTTTCCTCCGTCTAACCGGTGTTATTTTCCTTTGGTAACGATAGCCTTGCCGGCCGCGGTGGTCTAGCGGTTCAGGCGCTCAGTCCGGAACCGCGGGACTGCTACGGTCGCAGGTTCGAATCCTGCCTCGGGCATGGATGTGTGTGATGTCCTTAGATTAGTTAGGTTTAAGTAGTTCTAAGTTCTAGGGGACTGATGACCACAGATGTTAAGTCCCATAGTGCTCAGAGCCATTTGAACCATTTGAGCGATAGCCTTACTATAAAATTTCACTAGGCATTTGCGATCACGCTCAGTTATATCGCAGTCCAGTAGCCGATTACGAATGGGGAGGTTACTTGTGGATACCAGTTTTGTAATGTGATCTCATAGAGGGAAGAAATTTCATCAACTCCTGGATCATCTGGATTTCATTCATAAGAACTTTCATTTTACATTGGATACGGAGAAGGGCGGATACCTCCCTTTCTTATACGTCATGGTTCATCGTAAAACTGACAGCACCCTGGGACAGGCGAGCACACACACAGGGATTGTACCTGCTCCGAGATCGACCAGCTCTTTTTTAACAAGGCATACTGCCTGAATGCGTTGGATCCATGCCTTTCGGAATTTCATGATTTCGGAAAAATATTTAAGTCAATTGCTGTCTAAATAACGTCCGTACGGGGTGTGGGGCGGCGGGTGGAATTATGTCAATTTTTTATGTTGTTTATATAAATGTTAGGTTTGTAGAATGTTAAACCAGTTCCTATTATTTAGAATGTTATTTATGCTGTCTTTCGCCGTTCTCAACACTGGCTCTCTAACTACAATATTGGCAACCAGAAAGTGATTAGCAAAACGTGAAGGCTGTAATTAGAATTCCTAGTGCCCACTTCATCTGAGAATACACTTATAGTTACAGCTTATAGCTCTGATGAATTACGAGATTGTCTGGGATTTATAATCAAAAACGGTCGTGAAAAAACGTTCTGTATTCTGAAAGTCACAGATGAAAACAAAAGAATCCACATAATCTAACTAACAGAGCAGTTCAGAGTCTAATGCGCTGATGCAACTATAAATGTCCAAATTAAATGTTTAAATGAATGTTCGCCACAATTTGATGATTATGTTCATCAAACGCCACGCTAAATAATGGTAGAATGTTTGTCCCGCGGCAGCACGTGAAAATACGACAATACGCAAACTGAAGATCGATAATTAAAGTCATCCCAGAATTAACACTTCACTCGAAAATGATTTCATGGTTACGCGTATCCCGAGTAACTTAATACGGCATCCGAGGCTGTTTGTAGCAATGATACCGACGCGACGCGACTCCCGACACAGATGGCGTGCTATTCAGCGTCTGGAGAGAACTGGGGCCTTGCTTCCTAGCGCAGCGTTCTTATATATAAAGCCGCGGTGCGGACGGCTAAGGGAACGCCTGATCAAATCGGCTCTCCCGACTAGCCGCTGGGCTAGTAATGCACCACATTAAGTTACCGAATAAATCATAGCTTCTTTTGCTGATGGCCGATGAAGCTCTCAATTTAAATGTGCATTCAGCACACAGGTAAGTAATCATAATATAAGTCTGACGTGGCTAAACAAAATATTTTGGGCGAGAGAATTAATTTAATTGCACTATGTGCAGTAGACGAGCTCTGAACCTGCCCTTTGGAGATACGCTATCGCTATAGTTTTATAGTTATTCAAATGAAACTTCTCACATCTTTATGGTTATAGCGGATCTCCATTCTACTTAAATATAAACATCCTAGCCTTATTTATTAGCCTACTTAATCTATCTTGCTTCCTTAAGTTTTAAGACAAAAACCAGAGAATTATGAATTTCAACTAAAATCTTAATTTGTGTGATCCAAAGTACTGTTCCTATTAAATTATTATTGAAAAGGAATCTAAGTATAAATTTTTAAATCTCTAACTCTTTTCTGTTGCCCCATTGATTTTTACAGAAAAACGTCCAAATTTCGAAAATGGTTAAAGTTATTGAACTGATATTCAACACATATTAATTTAGTATTACTCCTGACATGCTAGAAACATTTTAGGTTATTTACTTGACTTTTAAAGTATTGCACAACATTTATGACGTCAGAGCTAGTTACAGCGGACTGGCTGGCACACAATGGAAAGACTGATGTGCATTTATTACGGCGTGAGTAGGCTGCTTCCCTGGACTGAGGAATTCTTGAATGGGAAGACGTAGCACGTTATTTTGTACGAAGAGTCGTCGAAGTATGATTCTATAAAACAGTTATAAGTATGTTACGGTAAACGTGAGGTAAAGCTCAACAACCACCTAGAATTAAGAATACTAAAATAAGTATTCTAACCTGCTACAGTCTGACTCAGTGAGAATATTGAGTAGTTAAGACGCAGATATTGTGTGTTGTTCGTAAGTTGATGGGTTCAGATTCTCATATAAGTATCATGACTTGGAGGAGCTGGACAAAAATATGAGAACACAGCGAGAAACTCGTGCTTGAACATAAATGCAGATGTCAGTCAAGCCTGCTGTTTGCGCTGTAGTATTTAAATACGAGCCGCAGCGCTGCAGTGTCTGTAATACACTACATGTGTCAGTCGCGGTCATGAGAGTGTTCTGTGTAGTTGTGAGTGTATAATGTCGGGGCTCAGTGTATTCCAATGTCAGCAATTGGTTGGTGCTCCTGTTGGTAGTGGCTTCCATACCCAAGGTAGGGAAGTCTCTGGCGTTTCAACAGGCACTGTGTCGAAGGCTTATCCTGCATACAGGGAAAGTGGAAAGACATCATCGGCTAAGACACAACCCGGACGGAAGTGTAGGTGTGACAGTAATCGTGACAGACGAGCATTCAAGAGATGAAAAATGAGGGGATGACAGTTGCAAAACCCGTTACAGAGCCGAATGTCGCACTCGCGAACACTCTCAGCACTGAAACAACACAAACGGAACTCTATAAACTGGTAATTGAAGGATGAGTTGGAATTCTAGCACCTCCCATTAAAGATGAAAATGACCATTACATGCAAACGTGGTAGGGAGGCCGCAAAATCTAGATTATGGAGCATTGGAAGAAAGTAATTTGGTAGTCTGAGTCTTGCTCCACACTATTTCCAACTTCTGGCCGAATTAATGTCCCAACAGTGTGACATGGCCAACGTGATGATTTTGGCAATCGTATTGTGGTATTCCAAGGGCCCCATGACCACTCTGCAAGGCCGCTTCATTGCCAACGAATATGTGACCAGTTGATGTATCATGTACAACCCACGTACAATATTTGTTTACCAGTGGTGATGTCGTATTCCAAGACAACACGGCCCCTATTCGGACAGCTCACATCGCCCAGAACTGGTTTTGTGAGCACGAGGACAGATTGTTGCATCTCCCCTGGCCACCACTGTAACCAGATATCAATGTTGTTGAGCTTTGTGGTCACCTTTGGAGAGAAGGGTACATCATCGCAATCCGTATGCATGGTCGTTACCTGAACTTGTCATTATTTTGCAGGAAGAGTGGTATACGAGGGTTTCCCAGAAAGTAATGCACCGCATTTTTTTACTTAAATAATTATTTATTGAACATAATGAGAATTACACACATGAAAGAACGATGATTTATCTACACACCCTATTTTTCCACGAAATCTCCATCCTGTTCTTTGGTCTTCCTCCAGAGCGAAACAAGGGCGCTTGTGGCCAATCGATACCAATCCTTGTCCTGGTGGTGGAGCCAGTGATTCACTGTGTGAACTTACTTTGCTGACTGACAGATGCAGCGCCAAATGCCGAGTCGTAATGCGTTTGTCCTTGCGAATGACGTCAGTTCGCCGCAACATGTCAGGTGTGACAGCCGTGGATCGTCTCCTCGACCGCTGTAAATCGAGGAACTCAGCCGAACCACCTTCTGATGGACTCACTCACCCTCCTTTCCCAGCGACTAGCTGTACTTCTGTCGACAGCAGATGGTTCAGAGACTTTCCACAAGCGTTGGTGAATACTTCCCACAGTTCATTTCTCTGCAGTGAGAAAGTCAATGACGACACGTTGCTTGTAAAGCACATCACCCAGAGACGCCATTTTGAAACAGTCCTGCGCCTACGCTATCTATCGGAAGTGGCGGGAACTTGGCGCGCACACTCAGGAGACTTCAAATAATACATACGTAGCATTTCGCATCCGTAGCATTTTCTTCGACTGAGAAAAAAAGTGCGGTTCATTACTTTCTGGGCAACCGTCGTAAGATCTCCTTGGGAACCACAGAGAATCTGTATTTATCCATCCTGAGGTGCCTGGAAGCTGTTTTGAATGCCAACAGTTTTCCTACATCTTATTAGACACGGGAATGTACTGCGTCTTTCATGTGTCAATATTTTTCTCCGCCACCTGTAGCTTTCGGGTGTTGCCCTTAATTCATTTCTGGAAAGTACCCGGGTGATTCTTTCTGAAAATCTGTTAGTCTAATTCCTCTCATACCATTCCACGCTGAACTAGTAGTTCGCCCTCAGTAACCTTGACGTTGACAGTACACGTGGCTCTAGCTCCCAGCAGATCATTGTCATTACGGATGTAATTTCATCGAGTTTCTTATTTCTAAGCTGTTCCCTCTTCAGAATATCAATTGCACCTAAGGCTATGTTATCTTATGCAGATCACTGCATATGAACGATTAAAATTGGGAAACAGTTTGCCGGCCGCTGTGGCCGAGCGGTTCTAGGCGCTTCAGTCCGGAACCAAGCGACTGCTACGGTCATAGGCTCGAATCCTGCCTCGGGCATGGATGTGTATGATGTTCTTAGTTAGGTTTAAGTAGTTCTAAGTTCTAGGGGACTGATGACCTCAGATGTTAAGTCCCATAGTGCTCAGAGCCATTGAACCATTGAACCATTTTAGGTAACAGTTTGCGTCAAAATCATGGGCGTGAAAGCTTGAACACACCCACTAAGTCAGGAAAACGGAGAGAAGGAGAGAGAGAGAGAGAGAGAGAGAGAGAGAGAGAGAGAGCACTTGTTTGTGTGTGTGTCTCCGTGTGCGGACGGCCGTGTGCGTGCGCATGCACGATTGCTTGCGTGTGTGCCTGTATTTGAGTACCCGCGAGTGAGGTAGCATCTTATATTCCGACGCGTCATGGAGAGTTTAATATCCAGCGAGGTCCAATCTGCTCCGTCTTTATCGAGTTCACAAGTGCTTTATCTCGCCGTTATCTTTTTTTGTTATTTCCTCGAGTGCGTTTACTTAAAACAGGAAAGAACCACGATAAGCCTCTAATGAAGCTTCTGAAAAAGTTACTAAACGTCTCAGTTCCAAGGCTAACGAAGAACAGAAAGCCATAATAGTCTTCCGGCCAAGACAGGTCCCAGAACTGCCCACACCGCGGCGTGGCTCGCGAACGTAAGAAAGGAAGTTTCGTGGCTTTCAAAGGACCGAGTTAGCGGCGAAAAAACTTCGTAACGAAGGAGGTTAAGTTTTCAGAGCGTTTCACCCGTGGCTCTCCAGATTTCTTTTCTGCGTGCGAGAACCGTAAGGAGAGGCCAGCTCTGCAGATTGCGAAAATCATATTGACGTACACCAACAACGAGTTTCTTGCAGACTTGTCACTGAATTTCATGAAATAACTAACCAAAAATAAAACTTGTACGTAGCGATGAAAATGGAAAATTAAGCTGATGAAAACAATATTTCAAACGAAAGATGTTGTAGGAATGACAGTGCTGCCTTGTAGCTCATGTGCAGATATTATGGAAAGCTGCAAAGCTACGGAGAAAAGCTATGCAGAAAACTTGTGATAGAGAACTTATGGAACTCGTTGGTCGCAAACAACCAAAATTGCTGATGAGCTATATTTCTCTGTCGAAATGAGATAACAAGAAATTGAGAACAGTGGTACAAAACAAAAGCTATTTTACAATGATCCTCTCCAGTGCACCAACATTCTTTTCGCCTTGGAGTAATATCGGATCCAGTTAACTGATTCTTCCGTAGCTTCTTGGTAGACCAAGATATTTATAAATGGAAATACTCGATGCTGCTTATGTTCAACACTATTAATTTATTGAGGTTAACCGGTTTACGGCTTACCAGGCCATCT
The DNA here is from genome assembly GCF_023864345.2 of Schistocerca serialis cubense. Lineage (NCBI taxonomy): Eukaryota > Metazoa > Arthropoda > Insecta > Orthoptera > Acrididae > Schistocerca > Schistocerca serialis. The sequence goes on from NC_064641.1 coordinate 150,057,382, forward strand.
TCAGGATTTAACTGACAACCGTCGTCAAAGAAGCTATAATATTTGTAAACATAACTGCAAAAATGATAATTAATTGAAACCCTCAGCTGCCGACAGGCGTTGTTGATATACCTCGATGGGAACAGCTGAACATGCGTGCCCTGACCGGTACTCGAACCCGGGATCTTCTTAAGCGTACATGGTAGACCCTCTGTCCATCTTTTTTTTATTAAACAAAAACAGTAACAAAAATGGCTACAATGAAATGACATAAATAAGGTGACAGATAATTGCAGTCATAAATTACAGCATTCAAAGAATGAGGAATCATATTCAGTCTTCCACACAGGACACAGATGAATAGCGCGACTGCAGGGACTTATCCCTTGCACGCTTCCCGTGAGACCCACATTCCCAACTGTCCACAATCTACATACGTAGATATTTGCCCATCCACTCATTATTCGCGCACACTAAGGTGACGATTCCCGTAAGAGTTTGGGCAACCTGTGCGCATTCGCACAGACGGAGGTCAATGGCTGGGTAGCGTTCAACTATATATATGAAGGTAGTAACTGTTCTCGAAAGAACGGACACCATTGATGACAGTTTCAATTAGTTATCATTTATTCTAGAGAAGCTGCGTGGTCATCAGTGGTACCTGTTCTTTCGAGAACAGTTACTATCTTCATAAAAATGCAAAAGATGTTGCTCATCAAGACTGATTCACGGTCATCCAGTAAAAAGTCATCTTTGACAATGAAGTGGTGATGCGGTTAATAAGATAACAAGTTGAATAGTAAATAAGATTTTCATTAACGAATGACGTTCAACAAGTAATGTACCACTTTTTTTTTTCAAGTAATTTCTGTTGAAAAACACGGAATTTGTTGTGGGACATCATGAAATATCCCCACTGCACTTCCTATAGTTTCGTGAATTTCCAATAGATCGTGGCGCTATACGTACCCTTCAGAATGGAGTCTGTAACGGAGATGTGTTCCAAGCAGAGAGCTGTCACTGAGTTTCTTTTGAAGAAAACTAGAGCATCGTAGATATTCATATCTAGGAGACATGGCAGTGTACAAAAGCACGGCCGGACGGGTTGGCCGAGTGTTTCTAGGTGCTACAGTCTGGAACCGCGCGACTTCTACGGTCGCAGGTTCGAATCCTGCCTCGGGCATGGATGTGTGTGATGTCCTTAGGTTAGTTAGGTTTAAGTAGTCCTAAGATCTAGGGGACTGATGACCTCAGAAGTTAAGGCCCATAGTGCTCTGAGCCATTTGAACCATTCGAACAAAAGCACGTTGACTCGTTGGATGAGACAGCTGTAGTCATCGTAACAAGTTCAAGGAAACATTCCAGAATGAGATTTTCACTCTGCAGCGGAGTGTGCGCTGATACGAAACTTCCTGACATTTTAAAACTGTGTGCCGGACCGAGACTCGAACTCGGGACCTTTTGCCTTTCGCGGGCAAGTGCTCTACCAACTGAGCTACCCAAGCACGACTCACGCGCAATCTTCACAGCTTTACTTCTGCCAGTACCTCGACTCCTACCTTCTAAACTTTACAGAAGCTCTCCTGCGAACCTTGCAGAACTAGCACTCCTGAAAGAAAGGATATTGCAGAGAAATGGCTTAGCTCTAGAGCAGTTGCCCGCGAAAGGCAAAGGTCCCAAGTTCGAGTCTCGGTCCGGCACACAGTTTTAATCTGCCAGGAAGTTTCCAGCAAACATGTTCGATCTATCGCGTGCCGGCCGGCTGCACGAAGCTGTGACTCCTGCAGTGTGGGAACGTGCGGACACTCTTATTCGAGATCATCGACGAGTGACAATCAAGCACGTCGGTGCCCAACTGGACGTCTATGTTGGTAGTGCTGACACACTCGTTCACCAGTTGGTGTACCGTACTCAAAGGTGTGGGCCTGCTTTGTTCCTCGCCGAATAACAGAAGACTATGAAGAGCAACAAAGGGCCTTCTGTGCGGAATTGCTTGCGCTTTACGAGGCTGATTCTGACAATTTTTTATCGAACATCCTCACAGGCGCTGAAACATGAGTTCATCACTTCGAAACGGAAACGAAACCGGCAGTCCATAGAGTGGCGCCATACCACCTATCCTCCGAAAAAAAAATTTCAAACCCGCAAACTCAGCTGATAAAATCATAGCGACTGTCACCTGGGACTCTGAAGGAGTAATGCTGTTTGATGGTCTCCCTCGTGACGTATGTATCAACTCTGAAGTGTACTGTGGTACCCTCAGGCAATTGAATAAACGACTTCAGCGTGTTCGGCGCCACAAAAGTCCGATCGAACTTCTCCATGACAACGCAAGTCCTCACACAAATCTGCGCACTCGAGAGGAGCTCACAAAACCTCACTGGACTGTGTTTCCTCATCCATCCTAAACTTTCCGACTTCCATATGTTAGGCCTAAAGAAAGATGCACTCTGTAGGAGGCAGTATGTTCACGATGGGGCGGCCGGCCAAAGTGGCCGAGCGGTTCTAGGCGCTACAGTCTGGAACCGCGCGACCGCTACGGTCGCAGGTTCAAATCCTGCCTCGGGCATGGATGTGTGTGATGTCCTTAGGTTAGTTAGGTTTAATTAGTTCTAAGTTCTAGGGGACTGATGACCTTAGAAGTTAAGTCCCATAGTGCTCAGAGCCATTTGAACCACGATGGGGCGGCTATTGATGAAACAAAACTTTGGTTCAGACATCGACCAGTAGTGTGGTACTAGGTGAGCATACAGGACCTCCCAGTAAGATGGCGTAAGGCTCTCGCACTGAACGGAGATAACGTTGAAAAATAGGATTCTGTAGTCAACAGAGAGAGGTTCAAATGGCTCTGAGCACTATGGAACTTAACATCTGAGGTCATCAGTCCCCTAGAACTTAGAACTACTTGAACCTAACTAACCTAAGGACACCACACACATCCATGCCCGAGGCAGGATTCGAACCTGCGACCGTAGCGGTCGCGCGGTTCTAGACTGAAGCGCCTAGAACCGATCGGTCACAGCGGCCGGCCAACAGAGGAAGGAATAGTATGGTGTGTTGGAATCCTTCTTTGAGGAAAATGTGTTGCGGTACTTACTGAACGCCCCTGGTATAATGTCTGTCGACTAACTTGATTGATTTAGTCTTCGCTCAGTTCATCAATTTATTATCGATTGTGTACACTATGCCAAACATCAATGGCAGCCTTAAAAGCAGATGATGCAGCTAAGCGTGTTCCATTATACGTCCTCTTCCAAACTACCAGTCCTACATTCGGCAACATTGCCGTAAAACTTGAACTGCGCGAAGCACAAAGATCTCTAGGACTTCAAAAACGTAGTGAAAACCAAATTAAACAGCACAATAAAAATTTAATTCATGTCAATTCACTGTCGAAACAATTACAAAGATTCTCGCGATAGTTCTCGACGAAACATAGAGCCATTTGTGGCATACTGGCAGCATCATCTTCGGTTATCACTTTAAGGTTTTCGAATTATAGTGACGATATCGAGACGAGTATATTCTGCAATTTTGTTCAATAAAGGCATGGCTGCAGACCATGACCGTCATATGAAAAATTGTTGATGGTGTACAGCAAGCAGCCACAAACTGGTTTTAGGTTACTTTATTCAAAAAGTACCGACACCATTTTCGCATTTTTCACAATTTATTATCAGATGGCTTTCAGAATTTCATCAAAACAAATGATGCATTCGTTTGCTGTGTGTTGTCCTAGGGTAAACAGTAATTCACAACTACAAACGTCTAACAAAAATGGTTGTGCTAAAGATTTGTGTTAGAATTCAACATATTTGAAATGTCTATCTGATGCAATTCTTTCTGCAATTTTCTTCCAACGAAACATATTCTCAAAGATGTTCGTATTTTCACGATCACAAACGTTTATGTGCATTGTGAAGCACTTTCTTCTGGTCACAAAACGAGTTTTAAGCGTGCACCAAATATTTTGATTCGTAACAAACGAAAACAAATACGGTTTACCCAGTACGTGCGTATCAAAGATGATGCGACACAGTGATACAAATATACGGCATTTTTGGGAAAGGAAGCGTAAAATTACTGTTTTAAATTGAAAAAATATTTTACATTAAATGTATGGCATTAAATACATACAGATAACGATAAATATGTGTAAGAAGAAGAAGATGAGTGTTTCACGTCCAGTCGACAACAAAGCCATTAGAGACGAAGCACATCTCGTATTAAGGAAGGATGGGGAAACAAATCGACCGTGCCCTGTCATGAACTCGACCATAACTGATTTGTAATAAGCAGTACCCCAAACCTGAAACAACAAATTAACGCTTCATCAATTACTCGGGCAGCAGGACTTTTTCAACTGCACGTCAAACGCATGTCAGAGCGTGACGGGCTATTTCTACTTTGATCCCAATACTGAGCGGTGCAAATACGTAATGAATTGGCGTTAATTAATTTAGAGAGTTTGCAAGCACAAGCAACCGTGAAATATTGAAACTCAAGCAGCGTACTCAGTGGCAATAAATAGGCGTAAAAAAGTGATGTGATAATTTACTACTGCTTTATAACTAAACACTTTTTCAAATGTAATTGCGCTCTCGTGGTTTTTTTTCTGTTTATCGAGGCAGATACTGATCGCAAATTTACTACAGGTGCTAACTTTCTGAATTATATGCACAGATACGTGTGCGTGCATTCATGAACATACATAAATAATACTTTCTCTGTTTCATACCCCATACCTGCCAGCAGACACACACACACACACACACACACACACACACACACACACACACACACAAACCAACCAGCCCCTCCTGTGGTAAATTCTTAAGCAGCAAAATGTAAACAACATTAACAATTTTTCGCTCACACATACTCTTGCGCCCGCATCTCGTGGTCGTGCGGTAGCGTTCTCGCTTCCCACGCCCGGGTTCCCGGGTTCGATTTCCGGCGGGGTCAGGGATTTTCTCTGCCTCGTGATGGCTGGGTGTTGTGTGCTGTCCTTAGGTTAGTTAGGTTTAAGTAGTTCTAAGTTCTAGGGGACTTATGACCACAGCAGTTGAGTCCCATAGTGCTCAGAGCCATTTTCCATACTCTTGCAAATGCCTAAAAACTGATCAAAACGAATGATTGCAGTATTCATTTAACAAAGAGATTAACTCTCAGCTTACTAAACTGTCTTTCCGCAGTGTACAAAATGATAATCTGCACGATTATTGGCGCTCTTGCTGCAGACAGAACTACGTGTTTAGAGAATGGGAGCATTAGCGTGACGATGTTCTGTTGGAATACTCTGGTAGCTTTTTATGGGATGTGAGTGTCAAGTGCACAGTGAGAGGCTGAAGAGTGTAAGAGATCATGAGGAACTATTCAGAGATTTGCAGTATTAGATATTTTTAATAAATCAGATGTTTTTCGAAAACACCTGGTAATGTAACCATTAAGATGATGAGGTTGTCGCTCCTTGTGGCCAAAACATCGAGAAGTGACAGGCTTGATCCTGGCCACTAGCAACACAGTCTCTGCTGTTTGAGGTTGAGGTATTCCACAGCATTCGACTTCATCGTTAAGGGAAGCAAGATGTTAAGGTGAAAAAAGTGGCTCTAAGACACTTCATCCGTTCCGGGAATCAGTAAGTCGACCACTTTTGCCTCTTATCGACATTGTTACTGGGAAGATATCGGTCCCAGGGATTGCAATACCTTCTACAATGTTTTAATTTCAAGTTTGAAATCGGATAACAAATGACAAACGAAATACTTTTTCGTCTGATATAGTTACAAATTACCAATTTTCCAATTAATTTCCTTTACGTGTAGCGTGAAACTTTTCTTCTTCCCAATTCTTATTTTTATACGTCAAGAGGAAGTACCCTATACGTTTTAATGAGTGAGTTTGCGAATATCAAAATATGTGATATAAACGATCGTATCTTTTTATTGCATTGACTTAAAAGCTTCATTTCTTTACATCACCAAGGGATGGAAGTCCTTAATATGTGACGTAAATTTCAACTTAGTATGTCTACCCATTCCCGAGAAAGTGGGTTCTGAACAGTCGGACAGATAGACAGACAGATAGATAGCAAAGTGATTCTATAAGTGTTTCGTTTTTATCGATTGGTGTATGGAGCTCTAAAAATTACGTTGAACAGACCTATTTGGGGAATTAAAAATAACGATAGCGTATGTTTGGAAGGAACTAGTAACTCCGCTCATTGGGTCGTTACAAAATAATGCCGCACGGGGTAGCCGCGCTGTCTTGGCGCCTTTTCACGGATCGGGCCGCTCCCCCCCGTCGGAGGTCCGTGTCCTCCTTCGGGCATGGGTGTGTGTGTTGTCCGTAGCGTAAGTTAGTTTAAGTTGGATTAAGTAGTGTGTAAGCCTAGGCACTGATGACCTTAGCAGTTTGGTCCCATAGGACCTTACCACCATCACAACAAAAGAGTGAAACTGCTATCAAACTGTTGAACATTTCAAAGAGTTGTATGTGAGTGGCTACTTACAAAATTAGAACGACCACAAAAGTTGTAATTCTTCAGAACGTCTTGGACAGGTGCGGACGACAGACGTTAGTATGGAAAGCTCTGAATATGGGCACCATTGTTATTTAGATTTATAATTAATGCAGCTAACAACAAAGCTAGCAGAGTCCGACTTAACATCTGAGGTTATCAGTCCCCTAGAACTTAGAACTACTTAAACCTAACTAACCTAAGAACGACACACACATCCATGCCCGAGGCAGGATTCGAACCTGAGACCGTAGCGGTCGCGTGGTTCCAGACTGAAGCGACTAGAACCGCTCGGCCACTCCGGCCGGCTTCATAACATTTGAACTTGTATTAGATATCAGTAAAGTCCTCTTGTTCAGAATGGAGAATGGAGGAGGAGGAAAACGAGGAAATCTACCTTCTGATGCAACAACCAACTGTTCTACAGAAGATAAAGAGCAAAAGAATACAATGGGTGGGCCATGTAGCCCGTATGCCAGATGGAAGACAGGCGAAGATGGCACTAGCGGGGAAACCAAACACCAAACGCCCCATTGGACGACAAAGGCAGCGCTGGATGGACGACCTGGGGAAGGACCTAGCAGCCCAGGGAATTGAAGACACCTGGAGGTACCGGACACAAAACAGGAAGGAATGGAGGCAGTTTGTGGAAGCAGCGCATGGTCTTCGGGGCCTTTGATCGCTGAATATCTATCTATGTATCCTCTTTTTCAGAAATGCTTTTCTGGCTACAGCAAATCTGCCTTTGGTACTGTCCAATCACATTTATGTGTGAAAAGCCTGAATAACAACCTTTTCGACTCGAAACGTGCAGGAAGAGAGTCAGTGACGTTCTAGAAGGTACCGACAGCGATTTGGGTCCGTGCCGACTCCACTGCCATGTTCAGCTGTCCTGGGTTTCTCGATTGAAGATTCAAATGGCTCTAAGCACTATGGCACTTAACATCTGAGGTCATCAGTCCCCTAGACTTAGAACTACTTGAACCTAACTAACCTAAGGACATCACACACATCCATGCTAGAGACGGGATTCGAACCTGCGACCGTAGCAGCAGCACGGTTCCAGACTGAAGCGCCTAGAAACGCTCGGCCACAGCGGCTATCTCTACTGAGGATCCACGGCGCGAACAGCCCGATCGAGGTGGTCCCACATATTCTCGATGGGGTTTAAATGCGGGGAGTTTGGTGATCAGGGGAATACGGTAAACTCACTTTGGTCCTCTTCCAACAACCCACATACTCTGTGAGCTGAATGAAACTTTGCATTGTCCTTTCTGGTAGATGGCATCGTGCCGAGGAAGGAAAAACAGACTGCATGTAGGGTTGGCCTTGGTCCCTAAGGATATATGCAAATTTCGTTGACCCTTTGTGCCTTGCTGAATGACGAGATCACCCAGGGAATGCCACGAAAATATTCCACAGACTATAATGCCCCATTTCTGTCTACAGGGTGCTTGATTTCATACGTTTCATGCCGTATACACCAACAGCGATGTATCTGATGGAGCATAAATAGCGATTCTTTTGAAATGGCGCCAGCCGTTGTGGCCGAGCGGTTCTAGGCGCTTGAGTCCGGAGCCGCGCGACTGCTACGGTCGCAGTTACGAATCCTGCCTCGGGCATGGATGTGTGTGATGTCTTTAGGTTGGTTAGGTTTAAGTAGTTCTGGGTTCTAGAGGACTTAGGGAACTGATGGCCTCAGATGTTGAGTCACATAGTGCTCAGAGCCATTTGAACCTTTTTCTTTTCTTTCTTTTTTTTTTCTTTTGAAATGGCCACCTGTCACCACTCAATGGACGTCCAGCTGCAGTGAAAATTCCTGCCTTCGTCGCTGATGAAGAGCAATCAGCATGAGTGCATGAACCAGGCGTCTGCTGCGGAGGCCCATACGCTCCAACGTTCGCTGAACGGTCATTCTGGAGACACTGCTGGTAGCCCCTTGGTACCTCTGGGTGGTCAGTTGCTCAACAGTTCCGCGTCTATTCACCCGTACACACCTCCGCAGCCATCGTTCACCCCTGTCATCTATGGCCAGTGATGCACTAAAGGTGCTTCGGCATCATTTTTTCATGCAAGGTATACTTCAACCACAGAGCACGCTAAAGTAGAACGTAGGCGGTGGTCACATTATTTTGAATGACTCTTGTATATTCTCTCCACTTTGGCCATCGTCAGATTTTTGCAGCGCGAATAACAAAACTCATGGACTATTTTTAGTATCTAATTTCCTAGCCCAATTCCATCACCATCGCCTTGTTTAATTCAACTACATTCGATTACCTTTGTTTTGTTCATCAATACTGTCTTCTCAAAACTCTGTCCATCCGTTCAACTGCTCTTCCAAGTCCTCGCTACCTCTGAATGAACTACAGTGTCAACGGCTAACCTTCAAGTCCTGATCTCTTTTTCCTGAAATTTAATTGGCTTTCCAAATATCTCCTTGAGTTCCTTTACTGTTTGCAGGAAGTTTATAAGCAAAGTAAATCCGTATCGTCTCGAACCTAACCGTCGAAGTGACCTTCATTCTCACACAGTGGCGCAGTGGTTAGCACAATAGACTCGCATCCGGGAGGATGACGGTTCAAATCTGGGTCTGGCCATCATGATTTCCTTTCCCTGTGATTTCTCTAAACCGCTCTAAGAGCATACCGGCTTGGTTCCTTTGAAAGGGCACTGCAAATTTACCTCTCGATGCTTGAAACAATACGAGCTTGTGCTCCACCTCTAATGACCTCGATGGCCACGGGACGTTAAACCTTAGTGTTCTTCCCTTACTCTCTCTCGCTCTCCATTGATGACGCTTACGCATCGATGAGAAGACGCAAGTTACTAACGAATGATGTATTGAATGTCGCCAAGATAACTCGCTGTTACAGCCCGGTCACACTGATTCGCCAGAACGTTTCGTAAGATATTCTATTGTCTGTGATGTTTTGGTACCCATTTCATCTTACCGCAGCTCGGTCTTGTAGGACGTTGTGATAATCTGGCGTTCGATTTTGTCAGCTCACGAGGACAATAGTATCTGTGAGATGAACACATGGCTCTTCGGCAGTTCAGGCGAGGACGGAATGCCACAGTTGGTGGAGGAGATGGAGGGTGACCTTCGTCGGCGTGAGGAGATGCGGGATGACCTGAGGGAGATGCCAAGGAGCCAGAGGGAAATGGGTAATACATACTCACTCTGCTCACAGTCGTACAGTATTCTTTCATTCCTTGCAGCAGCAGCAGCTGTCGATGTCTGGAACGTTGTACTTAATTATGTTCGTTATTCTCTCTCTCTCTCTCTCTCTCTCTCTCTCTCTCTCTCTCTCTCTCTCTCTCTCGGGTACTGGGGGCGTCTATGACGTTTTGGTATTCATTTTATCTTACCGGGACTCGATCTTGTAAGACGTTGTGGTAATCTAGCCTTTGATTTTATCAACTCACGAAGACGTTAATGAAGTTACTACGTCTTGAAGTGTTTTGGCATTGATTTAGTGGACACGCTAGCGGTGAATCGATACCCACAGAGTAATTAGATTTATTATGTACGTATGCCGTGAAGAGAACGGATCAGCCAGTGCACGGGGATCACATGAAAATACACAAGTCGTGAAAAAGCGACTGTCACTGTAGCTACTATCCTAAATCATATTCCTCCATACCTTCTGTCATGGGGCCTATCATATTTAGCGACTATTTGTGCTCCTTGTGACGCAGAACACAGTGGCAAGATGCACCTCATACGCTTATAAATCACAATGTCTCCAGCGACGGATTATTTTAACCTTTTAGGTAACACTGGTATATATAAAGCTAGTAACCAAGTGGCATTACAGCGTATAATCGCTTTGAACCTGATTTATTGGTATGAATATTTGCCAGCCCATAACGCATGGTACTCTTAGAAATCGACACGTGCTGTAAAAATGGAGGTACGTATCTATCCACCACATCTCCTCCTCAGCCACTGTACCTATTTCAGTCAAATTTGGTACATATATCACTTAATGTCTGGAAAGAATCGCTGTGATGGTAAGAATGGAGGGTGAGGAGGTGAAAGAAAAGGTATATCCCACGACGTGCGACTACCCAGGTCATATTCATCCAGTTTGTGGGAATGAAAGCACCATTACGAAACTCACTCTCGCTGACACACGCCACAAAAAAAAGGAAGAAAGTTTATCGGTTACTGCATTTACGCTGTTCATGTAGTACGTTTTAGTTTATTACTTCTTCACTACTAACTGTAATCACGACACACTGTGCAGACGGTATTCACATATATCACTGAACGTACCTGCAGAATTACGTCAACGTACTACAGATAGTTAAGGAAATACGACGTCATAAACAATGAGGTGCATGACAGACTGCCGCATCGTGCACGACACTGAAATTTATTACTTCTTTCCTACTAATCCTACCCGCAACAGGTTGTTCATGCAGTATCCATATATGCCGATAGGTGTACAGACAAGATTATATCACCGTGAAACACACAGTTCAGCAAATATGACGTAATAAATACTGAAATGCGTGGAAAACTGCCGTAACATGCATGACGTTTAAATTTATATTTTCTCTGCTACTGACACTATTCGCAACACATTTCGCAGGCAATATCCACATATGCCGCTGAATGTACCTATAAAACTATATTATTCTACGACACATAGTTCAGGAAAATTATGTCATAAACATTGATCTGCGTGAAAACAAAACTGCAGGGGTGAAATTTACTAGAGATACAGGCGAAAATACGTGTACAGATACGTGTTGAATACGTTAAATGTTCGTGAAATATATGTGAGACGTACGTACACGGTCAAAGCCGTGGGTAAAAAACGCTTCCTAACCGCCTGGATCAATTTCAATCAAATTTTATACACATAATACTTACTATTGTCAGTTATGATGATGGTCGAAGTAGAGAGGATATAAAATGTATACTGGTGATGGCAAGGAAAGCGTTTCTGAAAAAGAGAAATTTGTTAACATCGAGTGTAGATTTAAGTGTCAAAAGTCTTTTCTGAAAGTATTTGTATGGAGTTAGTCATGTATGGACGTGAAACATGGACGACAAATGGTTTAGACAAGAAGAGAATAGAAGCTTTCGAAATGTGGTGCTACAGAAGAATGCCGATGGGTAGATAACGTAACTAATGAGGAGGTACTGAATATAATTGGGGAGAAGAGGAATTTGTAGCACCCCTTGACTAGATGAAAGGATCGGATGGTAGGTCACGTTCTGAGACATCAAGGGATCACCACTTTAGTATTGGAGGGAAGCGTGGAGGGTAAAAATCGTAGAGGGAGGCTTGCATAGGATAGAGTAGCACGCAAAGCTGCAGTAGACCAGTCTTTGTACTGAAGACACAACAACAACAATACTTACAATATGGAAGGAAATAATGCGGGGTAAGAAGCAGCCCACAAACTTTTGGGGTAAGTGGAGGTGGGGAGGGGGGTGATGACGTGGGGAGAGAAGGTGTTAAGGGTGGGTAGGGCGTCAAACGGGTGAACTTGGAGCAGGGGGGCACCACAGGACTTTTTAATTTCATTGTATATACTTTTACAAATAAATTCATAATACTTTTTCAGCATGACCAGGAACAAAAAAAAACAGTAAAATAAACTTTTTTACATATGAAATTTCATCATTTTTTCACTTACTATTGGCTGAATTTATTGCTATAAGTGCACTTTTCTTCATTAGTAAGAGAGATTCTTCAATGAATTTTGCACAGCATACAAACCATACTTACAGATGTATGAAACTCTGAATTTATTTTATTTGTGGAAAAATGAATGTGCTGTTACATTTTAAACTTCATGTTTGGAAAAACCTCATATTTTATAGTTAATTACGTCAATTTTTACCACAGTTTTAATAGATTTTTCATTAAGGACTTTGTGTTTAATACGCACAGTAAGTTTGAAAGTTATAAGATATTTATTTTGGATGTTACATGTACCTAAGTACAGAAAATTGTGTTTTGCGGAAAGTAGCTGTTGAAGTTTCTGCTTGTATTTGGGAGTCTTTTAGAACTGCCCACCTCCAGAAACTACACTCCTGGAAATTGAAATAAGAACACCGTGAATTCATTGTCCCAGGAAGGGGAAACTTTATTGACACATTCCTGGGGTCAGATACATCACATGATCACACTGACAGAACCACAGGCACATAGACACAGGCAACAGAGCATGCACAACGTCGGCACTAGTACAGTGTATATCCACCTTTCGCAGCAATGCAGGCTGCTGTTCTCCCATGGAGACGATCGAAGAGATGCTGGATGTAGTCCTGTGGAACGGCTTGCCATGCCATTTCCACCTGGCGCCTCAGTTGGACCAGTGTTCGTGCTGGACGTGCAGACCGCGTGAGACGACGCTTCATCCAGTCCCAAACATGCTCAATGGGGGACAGATCCGGAGATCTAGCTGGCCAGGGTAGTTGACTTACACCTTCTAGAGCACGTTGGGTGGCACGGGATACATGCGGACGTGCATTGTCCTGTTGGAACAGCAAGATCCCTTGCCGGTCTAGGAATGGTAGAACGATGGGTTCGACGACGGTTTGGATGTACCGTGCACTATTCAGTGTCCCCTCGACGATCACCAGTGGTGTACGGCCAGTGTAGGAGATCGCTCCCCACACCATGATGCCGGGTGTTGGCCCTGTGTGCCTCGGTCGTATGCAGTCCTGATTGTGGCGCTCACCTGCACGGCGCCAAACACGCATACGACCATCATTGGCACCAAGGCAGAAGCGACTCTCATCGCTGAAGACGACACGTCTCCATTCGTCCCTCCATTCACGCCTGTCGCGACACCACTGGAGGCGGCCTGCACGATGTTGGGGCGTGAGCGGAAGACGGCCTAACGGTGTGCGGGACCGTAGCCCTGCTTCATGGAGACGGTTGCGAATGGTCCTCGCCGATACCCCAGGAGCAACAGTGTCCCTAATTTGCTGGGAAGTGGTGGTGCGGTCCCCTACGGCACTGCGTAGGATCCTACGGTCTTGGCGTGCATCTGTGCGTCGCTGCGGTCCGGTCCCAGGTCGACGGGCACGTGCACCTTCCGCCGACCACTGGCGACAACATTAATGTACTGTGGAGACCTCACGCCCCACGTGTTGAGCAATTCGGCTGTACGTCCACCCGGCCTCCCGCATGCCCACTATACGCCCTCGCTCAAAGTCCGTCAACTGCACATACGGTTCACGTCCAAGCTGTCGCGGCATGCTACCAGTGTTAAAGACTGCGATGGAGCTCCGTATGCCACGGCAAACTGGCTGACACTGACGGCGGCGGTGCACAAATGCTGCGCAGCTAGCGCCATTCGACGGCCAACACCGCGGTTCCTGGTGTGTCCGCTGTGCCGTGCGTGTGATCATTGCTTGTACAGCCCTCTCGTAGTGTCCGGAGCAAGTATGGTGGGTCTGACACACCGGTGTCAATGTGTTCTTTTTTCCATTTCCAGGAGTGTATTTATCTGCTTTCACTACACGCTCTCTGTCTTTCGCATAGAAAACTTTGATGCAGTTCGCTCCAGGGTTAATTCACATTTTTTCTAAAACGTATTTCCTGCTTTGCACACCATCATTAAAACCTGAAATTGCATCATAAAAACCAATAGCAATTGCATTTTTTCCCACAAAAATAGTTTTTGGCAACCTTTCCAATACACAGTGGTTTGGGTGCCACCTTGAAGACATTTCTTCTATAAGTTTTCATTTGCAAGGTCCCTGAATGTAGGTTTGACCGCTTCCATTACAGCAGTAGGTAGAGAATTCCTGTGATGATATTGTTAATTTATGTATGACAGAAGAATGCTGTGCAAAGGCCTGTAGCGCTGCATCTTGGTACACTTAAGACCAAATAACGTGCCTTACAATCTCTCAAATATATATGTTTTATACATCAAACTATTCAGGAAGATATGGGCTACAAAATAGCTATCTTTTTTGAAAAATCGACTTTTATTTTTAAATTTTTAACGTCCTAACCCCCTTAAGAGATGGACAGACAGGACGAGGGAGATGAACTAATAGAAGACTGAAACTTTCGAATTTTATGGTAAGTTCCTATGGGACCAAACTGCTGAGGTCATCAGTCCCTGCGCTTACACACCTCTTTCTCTAACTTCAACTAACTTACGCTGAGGACAACACACACACACACCCATGCCGAGGGAGGACTCGAATCTTCGACGGTGTCAACCGCATGGACCTTGGCAAGGCGCTGCCCGAAGATTGGAATAAATGCATACTCGGATAACACTGGGAACTCAATTAGTACATAATAAATTAAACAGATTTATTTGCTGATATTCCCAAAGATTACTGACCGACATGTATTTCACCATTATGGTGGATAAAACCTTTGGTCACTTAAAGGATTAAAATGTCTATGTAACATTGATAGCAATACTGGTAGCAGTCTGTAGGGCATCTTTGTCTCAACGTTGTACAACACAACCGCCCTCCTTCGCTCGCTTGAACTTCGTCGCCCTATGCCCCGCTCATCCTCATAGGGAGCAGCGACGCCATGTTTGTCTCCCGAGGTGCGGCGTGACGTCTGCCTGCCTGGAAGCGGCGCAGCGCCGGGGATTGAGGGAAGCCCTTAGACGTCAGAGGACGCTGCGCAGTCCATCCGCCACTGCAAACACGGCCGCCCTGGGGGGCGGTGGTGCGCTCCCTCTGTTGACATGCTGGAGGCTCCGTCTGAGAGGGGCGGACCGGGCAACAACTATCTGCGCAGCAGATCCGCCGGGCAGACCTGAGACTGTCGCCGCAAAAGGGCGCACTAACAGAGAACTTCGTGTCCACAATGTGATGATTGAATCACACCAAGTAAACAGTATACAAGACGCGGTGTCCAGAAGATAGATACGGATTCTAGTAACCAACGCTGGCTACGGGAGGCCACGATGTTAGGATCACGGATTTACTTCATACTCTGTACACTCTTAGTATACTACGAGGACTACTACTTAGGCGGTTTCGAGAAAACGGCAAGTGTATTTTTACGCCTCAACGATCTATCGGTGTGTTGCAACTCTGAGCACGAGGTGGCGGCAGTTAAAGATTCGTAGCAGGTGGATCGATGGATGGAGTCCATCTCATTTCTTTTTTTCTAATTTCCATTTCTTTCTTCACTAATCATATTATACGTACATATTACATTTGAAAAAATAACGTGTATTTACATGAACTTTTATTAAACTTCCAATGTTATTTCGTTGTTTGCTAAAGTTTATTATCGCAACAAATATTGTAATTGTAACTGTCGACAAGTAAACGACCAAACGCATAACGTTTCCCTGAAAATGTGTGTCTGTCTCGAGTTCCGAAATCTCTTGTACCAGCAATCGGGTAAGAACTGCTTTGAATCTGGACACTTCGATCCCCCGACATAGGTTTCAAGGACAAGGGACTGGCCTGGAAAGCACAAGTCAAAGATCGATAAATAAAGGTACAAATAAGTCTTTTCAATCATGTAAAATGTACTACCGGCCATTAAAATTGCTACATCAAGAAGAAATGCAGTTGATAAACGGGTATTCATTGGACAAATATGTTACACTAGAACTGACATGTGATTACATTTTCACGCAATTTATGTGCATAGATCCTGAGAAATCAGTACCCAGAACAACCACCTCTGGCCGTAATAACGGCCTTGATGCGCCTGGGCATTGAGTCAAACAGAGCTTGGTTGGCGTGTACAGGTACAGCTGCCCATGCAGCTTCAACACGACAGCAGAGTTCATCAATAGTAGTGAGTGGCGTATTGTGACGAGCCAGTTGCTCGGCCACCATTGACCAGACATTTTCAATTGGTGAGAGATCTGGAGAATCTGCTAGCCAGGGCAACAGTCGAACATTTTCTGTATCCAGAAAGGCCCGTACAGGACCTGCAACATGCGGTCGTGGATTGTCCTGCTGAAATGTAGGGTTTCGCAGGGAACAAATGAAGGGTAGTGCCACGGGTCATAACACATCTGAAATGTAACGTCCACTGTTCAAAGTGCCGTCAATGCGAACAAGAGGTGACCGAGACGTGTAACCAATGGCAGCCCATACCATCACGCCAGGCGATACGCCAGTATGGCGATGACGAATACACGCTTCCAATGTGTGTTCACCGCGACGTCGCCAAACACGGATGCTACCATCATTATGCTGTAAATAGAACCTGGATTCATCCGAAAAAATGACGTTTTGCCATTCGTGCACCCAGGTTCGTCGTTGAGTACACCATCGCAGCCGCTCCTGTCTGTGATGCAGTATCAAGGGCAACCGCAGCCATGGTCTCCTAGATGATAGTCCATGCTGCTGCAAACGTCGTCGAACTGTTCGTGCAGATGTTTATTGTCTTGCAAAAGTCCCCATCTGTTGACTCAGGGATCGAGACGTGACTGCACGATCCGTTACAGCCATGCGGATAAGATGCCTGTCATCTCGATTGCTAGTGACACGAGGCCGTTGGGATCCAGGACGGCGTTCCGTATTACCCTCCTGAACCCACCGATTCCATATTCTGTTAACAGTGATTGGATCGCGATACGATAAACCGCGCACACACACACACACACACACACACACACACACACACACACACATATATATATATATATATACGATTAATTGTTGGATGTGCATTCGATATTACAAGCTACAGGACGATATTTTTCATACAGAAACGGAAAATATGAATTAAAACAGCATCTGCTGCATCGATTGAATCCAGTTTTCTCGCATGAGCAAGGAATCCTTAGAGTTTCTTAGGAAAAACAAAGCTCGTCAACTTCCTGGCAGATTTCATATCAGCGCTCACTCCGTTGCAGAGTGAAAATCTCATTCTGGAAACTTCCCCTAGGTTGTAGCTAAGCCATGCCTCCGCAATATCCTTTCTTTCAGGAGTGCTAGTTCTGCAAGGTTCGCAGGAGAGCTTCTGTAAAGTTTGGTAGGTAGGAGGCGAGGTACTGGCAGAAATAAAGCTGTAAGGACGGGACGTGAGTCATGCCTGGGTAGCTCAGTTGGTAGAGCACTTGCCCGCGAAAGGCAAAAGGTCCCGAATTCGAGTCTCGGTCCGGCACACAGTTTTAATCTGCCAGGAAGTTTCAATCTGTAAACCGTCATGTCACTCTGTCTGTGTGTCCTTGAACCCAGTAACCTGCAAAATCACTAGACGGATTCTCATGTGTGTTTCGCAGGTAACCTGAGCATAGTGTCGGGAACAGTACAGGCTTTAGGCCAACAAAATCGGATCACGGAAAAAATATCGTGATTTAAGGTTTTACTAGAACGTTGCCTGCGTGTCTGTCTGAAGATGCTAATTTCCAAAACTACTGTACGGAATTTTATGAGACTTTCACTAGTAACATTAGCGAAGGTAGAGTCACGGTAAAGGCTATATTTAATCAGAATCGGCTCACGAAAAAGAAGATATTCGTACATATTATAAAAATGTATGTATGTTTGCCTGTTTGTATTTGCACTAAGTGGAACTAAGACCGATTGTTAGCGCTCCTGGCTCACCGACGTACAATCTGTCAAAACACTTGGCTTCTCTGCTCCTGATTCCCCTCTGGGGAAGACCGACAGATACATAAAAGACTCAGGACATTTCATTGAGAAGCTGAAGAAACTGAAACTTGCACCAAACGACATCCTGGTCAGCTTTGATATTGTTTCTTTGTTTACGAAAGTGCCACTCAGTGACACTCTGGAGCACATCGGCTCCATCTTCCCGCTAGACATCACAAAGCTCTTTCATGGATGTCTCACCACGAGCTGTTTCACGTGGAATGACAATTTCTACGAACAGCTGGAAGGCGTAGCCATGGGTAGTCTTGGTCCAATGGTGGCCAACATCTTCGTGGAATATTTCGAAGCACAGGCACTGGACTTGACGACTTGTAAACGTAAGGTGTAGTACAGATACGTCGATGATACCTTCGTTGTCTGGAGCCATGGTGAAGAGCAGCTCGGTGACTTCCTAAGACACTTGAACAACCTTCATGCTAACATAAAATTAACAATGGAAGTAGAAAGGACAAAAAACTACAATTTCTAGATGTGCTGGACACAAGGGATGGCCAAAACCTGGGACAAAGCGTGTATCGAAAATCGACGCACACGGACCGATACCTGCGTAAACTGTCAAACCACCACCCGAGCCGGTAAAGTGGCATGATTAATACGCTCGTCACGTGAGCAGGATGAATATGTGAGCCGCAGCACCTGAGACGCGAAAGCAACACCTGGTAAGTGTTCTGAGGTGCAATGGGTACTCCACAAATGATATTAGAAGTGTACCAGAGCCAAACCCACGGCGAAGGAAAAAAAATCAGAAAAATAAATGTCGGGTACGGGCTTTCTGCCATACATTCCCAGAGTGCCGGACAGAATTGGCCGTATATTGCGCAGACACGGCGTAAAGACGATTTTCAAACCGACATGGAAAACCAAAGAGTGTCTTAGATCGGCAAAGGAGAAAAGGGACCCAGTGACAATGCCGGGAATATACCGCATACCGTGCACATGAGGAAACGTTTATATCGGTATGACTGGACGAGCAATCAACACCAGAATCAAAGAACATATGCTACATTGCAGGTTGAGACAGGTGGAGATATCCGCCGTGGCAAAGCACGCACTGTGTGACACCGACCACGTAGTAAAATTCGCCGACAGGTTAAGTTTTTGCTGTAGAGGAGAACTACCAGACACGCTTGTTAAGAGAAGGTATGTAAATACAAAAATACGGGAATAGTTTCGACAAGAAAGAGGAAAGCCTTAAGGTAAACGGATCCTGGCTTCCCGTGCTGCAGCGAACGACCGTCGGAGGTAACAAGAGGAGAACCGCACCGGAAATGACCGCGGAGAAGCCCTCGGACGTCGGCGCGCCAGGTACATATAGTCTGCGGCCGCGAGCTCGGCTCCAGTTCACCACCAGCAATGGAGGGTGAAGCTTTGACAATGTCAGCCATTCGTGCTGGCGAAACGTCAGTAAAATCATCAGACGAACGTTGGCCGAAGAACCCGAGACAGAAGCCAACAAGCAGTTTGACCCAGAATTCATTCATCGAGTATCTAAGAACGACGGTTCTCAGTGACTTGCAACAAACCTTGCACTTAATTTCAAACCTTTACCAAAACTTTCTCTCTCACCCGCCAAACGTTGATGTACGGGAAAAAAAGTTGATCGCTTACTACGATTTCGCTGTTCATTTTCGCATGAGGCATGACGTTTTAACTTATTACTTCTTTACTACCTACTAACTGTATTCGCGACACATTTCGCCGACAGTGTTCACATATGCCATTGAGTACACCTGCAAAATTTTATCATTGTGTGACACACAGTTCGGGTTATATGAAGTCATATATGTGTGAGAACTGCTGCATCGAGCATGACGTTTAAATTTGTTATTACTAACCTGCTGGACCTATTTCGACGGAATTTTGGAAGAAGAGAGCTTGAAATCATAAACTACTTTATAAAGTGCGCAGCGCAAGATACTTATTGATTTGAAGAATGTTACACATACCAGGGAAGAAGTATTGCATCATATGTAGCTACTATGCGCTACTATGCGCACTTTCCAGTATCTGATAACGAGAGAACTTATGACTTTCAACAAAGCTGACATATAATTTCTAACATTAACATTATTCATGCTTACAAGTACCAGACAATGATGAAACGAAAAATAATTTATCGCTTACCACATTTTTACTGTTCATGCGGTAACACTGCTTGACGTTACAATTTATTACTTTTTTGCTACTAACTGCATTTGCGACACGTTGTGCAGACAGTGTTTACACATACCACTGAATGTACCTGCAAAATTATACAATTGCACGACACATCGTTTGTTGGGAGAGCTTAGAAGGTTGTAAAGCAGGGAGTACATCACGAACCATCCTTACCCAACCAGACAGACACGTGATGGTAGAGATAGCTGATGCAACTGGACGTACAGTAGTTACTTACTCATCATAACAACGCTACTGACAAGCGAGAGCAGCTGCAGATAACAGCTACTTGTTAAACACCTTGCTTAGGCGATGGTCAACACCATGTACAAATTTTACAAAGTGCTTAACACTGTGCTATCTATAATAATGTTATTTTATTTTGCTAGCAGCATCAGTTCTGAACCATCTTCGACGACAGCAATATTATTACAGATGTATCACAAGTCATACATGCTTTGACATAAGTTACCACAAAAAACCACAACTGTCACGAAAAATCAAAAATTGTGACAAGATTAAAATATCATGGCAAACTGTCAAAAGGACAAAGGATGTATGAGGTAGTTTTCCTGTCGTTCAGAACCGAAACCGGTTGTTGTTGCTGTAGTTGTTGTTGTCTTCAGTCCAGAAATGGTTCGATGCAACTCTCCATACTGCTCTATCCTGCGAAAGCTTCTTCATCTCCAAGTGGCTGATACAGCCTACATCCTTCTGAATCTGCTTAGGGTATTCATCTCTTGGTCCCCCTCTACGATTTTTACCCGCCACGTTGCCCTCCAATACTAAATTCTTGATGCCTCAGAACGTGTCCTACCAACAGATCGCGTCTTCTAGTCAGGTTGTGCCATAAATTCCTCTTCTCACCAATTCTGTTTAGTACCTCCTCATTAGTTACATGATCTACCCATCTAATCTTCAGCATTTTTCTGTAGCACCTCATTTCGAAAGCTTCTATGGTTCAAATGGCTCTGAGCTCTATGGGACTTAACATCTGAGGTCATCAATCCCCTAGAACTTAGAACTACTTAAAGCTAACTAACCTAAGGACATCACACACAACCATGCCCGAGGCAGGAGTCGAACTTGCGACCGTAGCGGTCGCGCGGTTCCAGACTGAAGCGCCTAGAACCGCTCGGCCACATCGGCCGGCTATCTCGGATGCCTTGAAACATGCTGTTCAGAAGAGATCTCCACTCCCTCATACTCTTACCGATTTATGGACATCCGCGCAGGTTTCGTGGGGTCAAGTCCCTCCAGCACTACTTCAGACATTAGTCCAGTCCATCCCACGGCGTGTTGCAGCGCTTCTGCGGTTTGGGGAGCGGGTGGGGGGGGGGGGGGGGCACTACGCGTAATTAGGCAAGTGTACCAGTTTCTTTGGCTCTTCAGTGTATTCTGTAATACGTGTATGTCACTGATTGTGAAACCCAGTTGTATTACTCATGTAACGTCGTTGTGTCCCCTAACTTGACAAGAAACACTCGTGTATTAACCTTCCACAGACATGGATAGATAAACGAAAAAGTAAAATAAATAAAAACAATGAGCGGGTTTCGTACGCGAGAAGCATAAGTGGAGCGCTGCGATGTTACTCACTATGCCACCAACTCGGGCGAGTTTGTCGCACCTTGAAAGGTATCTAAATTACGCGAAAACTTTATCTTTCTTTTTTTCAGAAACGGTCGAGTAACTATGAATAAGCCGAGACACGTTTTCGCTTATTTTTGTTTCTTTGTCAATGAGCGAAGTTTCTGGGAAATCGAGTTATGGCACTTGCCGCGTTCTCGTCATCAGTAATTTTCGCAATGAGCCACAATAAAAATATTTTTATGCAAATAAGCGAAAAGTATATTAGCTGCTGAAGTTAGTCTTTGGTAAAATTTTAGTGTCCACACAAAAACACTAAAAAGGAAAATTTAGAGTCGTAATCTTTATTTCACCATCGTGAATGAACCATCTAGTTAAAAACTTGCATTTCTTCACATCTTACAGTCTGACACAATAGCTTGCCTTCAGTGCACGAAGTTGCTACGATGTTTTGAATTTAAGAAACTTGCAGCACTTTATTCGAAGAGACTGCAGTGAAAAACGTGTTCGCTTTACGTTCAGTGGACTTTAGGTCATATGTTGATACCCACGAAATGCAGCACTCATACTGAAATTATTTTCAAGGGCGAAGGAGGACCATATCTCACTACAGTGTAGAGTAAATATAATTCATGTAATGACAGTACACCACTGTGCATCACAGCCACAGTTGTCTCCGTGCACTATGCCAAATTCATATTTCGTGTTTCTGTTTCTTACGCAGTTAATCACATCAGTCGCACTCGCAGTCTAAAGTGGCATTACGGTTACAGTGTACCATCGCACGATTAAATAAACGGAAGTGTCTGTTTGACATATTCGGATAAAAGCACAGAAGTGATCTGTCAATGGAAATTTTTAGAGTACAAGGGCCCATTCGACCTTCTTTTTTAGCTTACTGTTACTTTTCTCTAGGAAAATTACACTGAAAATAAAAAAAACTGGTAGACTTGCCTAATATCGCGTAGGGCCCCCGCGAGCACGCAGAAATGTCGCAACTCGACTTGGCATGGACTCGACTAATATCTGAATTAGTGCTGGAGGGAACTGACAGCACGAATCCTCCAGTGCTGTCCACAATTCCGTAAGAGTACGAAGAGGTGGAGATCTCTTCTGAACAGCACGTTGCAAGACATCCCAGTTATGCTCAATAATGTTCATTTCTGGGGAGTTTGACCAGCGGAAGTGTTTAAACTCAAAAGAGTGTTCCTGGAGCCACTCAGTAGCAATTCTGGATGTGTGGGGTGTCGCATTGTCCTGTTGGAATTACAAAGTCCATCAGAATGCACAATGGACATGAATGGATGTAGGTGATCAGACAGGACGCTTACGTACGTGTCACGCGTCAGAGTCTTATCTGTTTGTATAAGGGGTCCCATATCATTCCAACTACACACGCTCCACGCCATTGCAGAGCTTGCAGCACCTTCAACAGTCTCCTGCTGACATGCAGGGTCCATGGATTCATGAAATTGTCTCCATACACGTACACGTCCATCCCCTCCATACAATTTGAAACGAGACTCGTCCGACCAGGCAACATGTTTCCAGTCATCAACAGTCCACTCGATGTTGACGGGCCCAGGCGAGGAGTGAAGCTTTGTGTCATGCACTCATCAAGGGTACACGAGTGGGTCTTCGGCGCCGAAAGCCCATATGGATGATGTTTCGTTGAATGGTTTGCACGCTGACACTTGTTGATGGCCCAGCATTGAAATCTGAAGAAATGTGCGGAAGAGGTACTTTTCTGTCACGCTGAACGATTCTCTTAATTCATCGTTGGATCCGTTGTTGCAGGATCTGTTTCCGGTCGCAGCGATGTCGGAGATTTGATGTTTTACCCGATTCCTGATATTCACGGTACTGTCGTGAAATGGTCTTACGAGAATATCCCCACTTCATCGCCACCTCGGAGATGCTGCGTTTCATCTCTCGTGCGCAGACTATAACACCACATTCAGACTCAGTTAAATATTGATAACGTGCCCCTGTAGATTCAGTTAACCGATATAACAGCTGCGCCAGACTCTTATTTCCTTATATAGGCATTGCCGACCGTAGCGTCGTATTCTGCCGGTTTACACGCATCTGTATTTGAATATGTATGGCTATACCAGTTTCTTTGGCGCTTCATTGTATGTTCCTGCAGTAACGCGTTCATAAAATTAATAGGTCTCATTTTAGTTAGCATAGTGCTTTTGTCAATTTAGTAAACTAATTTGCTATTTTATTTTTACATCCATTAACGTAAAAAAATGAGAATTTATGAAAATCATTATTCCTCCGTTATAGTAGTTGATCGATGTATTAGAATGCAATGAAGATATTTCTCGGGTAAAATGATACATATATCCATTCTGTGAATCGTTATGTACCTCTTATTTATGTCAAAGAACCTTCAGGAACTTGAGCAAACCTTCACTAATAGTCATTACTCGACTATCCTTGATAAGCTGCCTTAGTTAACCTCCAGAATACAAGACGTTATCGCTCGCTGCAATAAAAACACACTCCCATACCAGACGACTACACAAAGAGTGAATTACTGGATCTCGTGGCTCAGAATAAACCACCGGTACCTCTGTATGTTGTAAATGAATTGGCAAAAAAACATGACCTTAGGGTCTTAAGATTGCCGTCTTAAGTGCCACTTCAGTTCCTTCATGCTCATGTGCATCCAGCTTAAGAGTTATGTAGCAAGGAACAACAAAAATGCAGGCTGGCAGAAGTGGGAAGACTGACAAAGGAAGCTACCCAAACTTCGTCGTCAGACTGACATAATGTTGTAAGACACACAAAGGATGTAATAATGAAAACATGGGACAATGAATGTGTCGTGGAAAGTAGCATAAAACAACTTATTATTTATATGTATGCGGTGTCTGTTCTTTCCAACTTAAACTAACTTACGCTAAGAACAACGCACACACCCCTGGTCCCCCCCAGGGGATCCACAACTCTTTTGTGGATATGTGCGTAGCGAGCACGGGGCCCCGAGCTAATGTGGCCTTCCTTCCTTTCCGGGCTGCATACCTTCCCTTTCCGCATCCTTCCCCATCCCCTGTCTTCACCCCCCCCTCACCTCTTGCTCTTTCCTTCACTTTCTCCCCCTCTGGGAGTATGGTTTGCGCCTACGTCCGGAGACGGACGCTTGTAAATGTACCGCATTCTTCTTCTTCCTTGCTTGTATGTCTTCTTCCTTCCTTTGTCCATCTCCTTTCCTTACCTCTTCTCTTTACCCTTTTCTCCGCTGCGGCGTTTGAGACCCCCTCTTCTTTCCTTTCCCTTTCTCTTTCTTCCTCCCTGTGCGTGTCTGAAGGCCGACCCACGCACTTCCATGCGTAGCCGGTGACGGGGTAACGCGTAATTCCCCGCCCCGGGTAGACAGGTAGGACACGTACGTACCCCCTGGTAAAGGCCAGGCCCAGGGAGGGGTGATTACCCGAGCTGATACCTTCCGAAAGTGCCGATTGGTCCCTCCGTCCGTATGTCGGGAGGTGTGACCTGAGGTGTGAACAATCACCTAAGGCGGGTGTGCCCTCGGTGAGGGCCCCCACAAGGGAGGAGCGCGCCATCGGAGACGCCGGTAATCATGGGGGATTCTTCCGCAATGGTTTCCTCACCTTCCACTATGTCTGCTCACAAACGTAAGTTCACTGAGTCTCAGCCACAGACGGTTCTTCCATCGTTGCCACAGTTCCTTGTTGTTTCTCGGTATGACGAAGGTCACGACTTTTCCACGGTCAACCCTTTCATTATTCAGAAAGGTGTCGACGCAATTGCGGGTCCTGTAAAGTCTTGTTCCAGATTACGGAATGGTACCCTGTTGTTAGAAACACACAGTGCCCTCCAGGCTCAAAAATTGCTGCGTACTTCTCTGCTCCACACCTTCCCTGTCCGGGTGGAACCGCACCGTACCTTAAATTCCTCGCGTGGAGTCGTTTATACACGCTCCCTCGATGGATTGTCTGACGAAGAAATTCAGCACTACCTGTCTGACCAGGGCGTCACCGCTGTTCATCGGGTTATGAAAAGGGTTGACTCGAACATCATTCCAACCCGCACTGTCTTCTTGACTTTTGACAAAGTTCAACTCCCATCAAAAATCAAAGCAGGCTATGAGATAATTTCCGTTCGCCCTTATGTCCCAAACCCTACGCGTTGCTATCGATGTCAGCGGTTTAATCACACCAGCCAGTCCTGTTCCAATCCGGCCAAATGTGTTACGTGTGGCAGGGATGCCCATGAGGGTGCTTGTCCACCTCCATCCCCTCGCTGCATCAACTGTATGGGTGACCACGCTGCTTCCTCTCGAGATTGCCCTGTTTTTAAGGACGAAAAGCTGATCCAGGAAATAAGAGTGAAGGAAAAGGTGTCGACCTTTGCTGCTCGAAAGTTACTCGCCAGTCGACAGCCCACCGTGCCTCAGAAAGGAAAATACAGCGCTGTCCTTGCTTCTTCTCGGCCAACAAAGGAGGCGGTCACGCAGACTTGCGACCTCACATTTAGTACCACGGTCGTCAGATCGGCCAGCGCAAAGATCGCCCGTTCAACCTCACCTCTTTCGCCTGCCCACTCTATGGCTCACCCTTCGTCGGGTTCTGCTAAATCTCGAGCCCAAAAGTCAGACGCCAAGTCTGCAAAAAAAAGAGCATTCTCGTGAAGAGTTTTTACGTACTGCAACTTCACAACCATCGGTTCCTCCTTCATCTAAACATACCTCCAAGAAGGCTACGAAGAAACACAGTTCCTCTCCTTCTCCGCCAAGGCGTGTCCCATCTACAGCACCACCTGGCGGAAATCGCCCTCGGCCATCTTCTGTGTCGCCGAGGCGCACTGTTGGTGGCCGGTCAACTGGCCGATCGTTGGTGGCAGGAGCTGCTCCTGACCAACCTATGGATCAGGATCTTCTGCCTTCGACTGAATGCCATTCCATGCTGTCGGTCGCAAGCTCTGAGCAGTCGTTGAGTTGACAGCACCCTTGGTGCCGTTCCTCCATTTTCTGTTCACCCTATGTCCATTATCCACTGGAATATCCGCGGCATTCGCGCCAATCGGGAGGAATTGTCGATCCTCTTACGATCCTACTCGCCGGTCATCTTCTGTCTTCAGGAAACAAAGCTGCGTCCCCATGACCGCTTTGTTCTCCCTCATTTTCAGTCCGTCCGATATGACCTCCCCTCAGTTGAAGGCACTCCAGCCCATGGAGGACTCATGATTCTGCTCCATGATACTCTCCATTATCACCCAATCCCCTTAAACACTTCCTTCCAAGCTGTCGCCGTCCGTCTTTCCCTTTCTGGATACACGTTCTCTCTTTGTACGGTATACATTCCATCGTCTACACCAATGGCACGAGCTGATCTCCTTCATCTTCTTGATCAGCTTCCACCCCCCTATTTGCTGGTTGGGGACTTCAATGCCCACCACCCGCTTTGGGGATCTCCACATCCTTGTCCACGTGGCTCACTATTGCTAGACGTCTTCCACCAAGCGGATCTAGTCTGCCTCAACACTGGGGTCCCTACATTTTTGTCTGCCTCCACGGCAAATTTATCCCATTTGGACCTTGCGGTCGGTACTGTTCCGCTAGCTCGGCGCTTCGAATGGTTCGCCCTTGATGATACACACTCGAGTGACCACTTTCCATGTGTTCTTCGACTGCAGCCTCAACTGCCATATATGCGCTCGCGACGCTGGAAGTTTGCCCAAGCCGATTGGACACTTTTTTCGTCTCTAGCGACATTCGATGACCTTCGCTTTCCCAGCGTCGACGATGAGGTCACACATTTTACCGACGTTATTCTCACAGCTGCGGAACGTTCAATACCACGCACCTCCGAATTGCCCCGGCGCCCTCCAGTTCCTTGGTGGAACGAGGCCTGCCGTGACGCAATACGTGAGCGGCGACGTGCTCTTCGCATTTTCCGTCACCATCCAACTTTGGCCAACTGTATCCGATATAAGCAGCTCCGTGCGCGATGCCGTCGCGTCATCCGCGATAGCAAGAAGGCAAGCTGGAAATTCTTTACTAGCTCATTTAACAACTTCACTCCCTCCTCGGAAGTTTGGAGTCGGCTTCGACGGTTCTCAGGCGCGCCTAGTTTCTCCCCGGTCTCTGGGCTCACTGTCGCGCATGATACCTTAGTGGACCCCGTCGCAATTTCTAACTCATTGGGTCAGCACTTTGCTGAGATTTCGAGCTCTTCAAATTACCCGCCAGCGTTTCTCCCGAAGAAACGTGCAGCAGAAGTGCGGCATCTTGCTTTCTCCTCTCAAAATCGCGAAAGCTACAATACTGTTTTCTCCATGCGCGAACTCCAACATGCACTCTCTACTTCTCGCTCCTCCGCCCCAGGACCGGATGGTATCCATGTCCAAATGTTGCTGCATTTATCAACCCATAGCCTGCGTCACCTCCTTCGCCTTTATAATCGAATTTGGACCGACAGTACCTTTCCCAGGCGATGGCGGGAAGCTATTGTCGTTCCCGTTCCGAAACCTGGAAAGGACAAACATCTCCCCTCTAGCTATCGCCCCATTTCTCTCACGAGTAGTGTCTGTAAGGTTTTGGAGCGTATGGTGAATTACCGTTTAGCTTGGTGGCTGGAGTCCCGCAGTCTTTTAACACCAGCCCAATGCGGATTCCGAAAGCATCGTTCTGCTGTTGACCATCTTGTTGCTCTCTCCACTTATATCATGAACAATTTTCTCCGGAAACGCCAAACGGTAGCAATATTTTTTGATCTGGAGAGAGCGTACGATACCTGTTGGAGGACAGGCATCCTCCGCACACTGTTCTCTTGGGGCTTTCGAGGCCGGCTGCCCCTTTTTCTTCGCGAATTTATGGCAGAGCGCACATTTAGGGTGCGGGTGAACACTACTCTCTCCCGTACTTTCTCCCAAGAAAACGGGGTACCCCAGGGCTCCGTGCTGAGTGTTGTACTGTTTGCCATCGCCATTAATCCAATTATGGATTGTCTCCTTCCTGATGTCTCGGGCTCCCTCTTTGTGGACGATTTTGCGATCTACTACAGTTCTCAAAGGACCAGCCTTCTTGAAAGACGTCTTCAAGGATGTCTCGATCGCCTCTACTCGTGGAGCATCGAAACCGGCTTCCGTTTCTCACCCAGTAAGACCGTTTGTGTTAATTTTTGGCGACGTAAGGAGTTTCTTCCGCCCTCCTTACATCTAGGTCCTGTCAACCTTCCGTTTTCCGACGTCGCTAAATTCTTGGGTCTTATGTTTGACAGAAAACTGTGCTGGTCCTCCCACGTTTCCTATCTTTCGGCTCGCTGTCTGCGTTCCCTTAACACCCTCCGTGTCCTGAATGGTACCTCTTGGGGAGCGGACCGGGTGGTCCTTCTCCGCCTCTATCGCGCCTTAGTGCGCTCGAAATTGGATTATGGAAGCATAGTCTAATCCTCTGCTCGGCCGTCTTTTCTTCGGCGTCTCGACTCTATCCACCACCGTGGATTACGTTTAGTGTCTGGAGCTTTTTACACCAGCCCTGTGGAAAGCCTTTATGCTGAGACTGCTGAACCTCCGCTGTCCAATCGGCGGGCAGTCCTTCTGAGTCGTTATGCTAGCCATCTGTCTTCCATGCCTGCTAATCCAGCCCATAACCTTTTTTTCGACGCCTCCTTTGATGTCGGGTATGCAGGCCGCTCCTCCTCCCTACTACCCCCGGGAGTCCGCTTCCGTCAACTGCTCCATTCTCTTTCCTTCCGCTTTCCTAAAACCTTCTTGACAACTTGGGGTACAGCACCGCCTTGGCACCGTCCCCGGATCGACTTGCTCAGAGACCCATGTCAATTTCCCAAAGATGGTACCCCTACACTTGTTTACCGTCGGGCATTTGCTGCTCTATGTGCACAAATGACGGAAGCCACATTTATTTACACCGATGGCTCGAAAACATCGTTAGGTGTAGGGAGTGCCTATATTGTTGGCGACACCCCAAATCACTTTCGGCTTCCCGACCAGTGTTCGGTTTATACTGCAGAGCTTTACGCTGTTCTCCAGGCTGTCCACTACATCCGCCGCCATCAGCGGATACAGTACGTAATCTGCTCAGATTCTCTCAGCTCTCTCCTAAGTCTCCAAGCTCTTTACCCTGTGCACCCTCTGGTCCACCGGATTCAGGACTGTCTGCGCTTGCTCCACCTGGGGGGCGTCTCAGTGGCGTTCCTCTGGCTCCCGGGACACGCTGGTATCTGTGGAAATGAGGCGGCCGATATAGCGGCCAAGGCTGCAGTCACTCTTCCTCGGCCAGCTCTTCAGTCTCTTCCGTTTACCGATCTACGGAGCGGTTTATGTCGCCAAGTTACTCATTTATGGCATGCGCATTGGTCAACACTTCCCCACAATAAATTGCGGGAAGTGAAAGCCGTTCCTTGCGCTTGGACCTCTTCCTCCCGAACGCGTCGTCGGGAGGAGGTAATTTTAGCTCGACTCCGGATAGGGCACTGTCTTTTTAGTCATCGACATCTTTTAAGCGGTGATCCTCCCCCACTCTGTCCCCACTGCTCTCAGCTGTGGACGGTCAGACACCTTTTAATTGAATGCCCCTATTTTAATCCGTTACGCTCCCGTCTACAGCTATCGCCTGATCTATCGTCGATTTTAGCAGATGACACGCGCTCAGCTGACCGCGTTCTACAGTTTATTAGTGACAGTGAAATGACGTCAGTCATTTGAAGCTTTTTTTTTGTGGACAACCAACCCCTTTCTATAGTGGACTTTTAAGCATTCCTTCTGCCTTTAGTTTCTCCAATTTTCTGACTATGTTTCCATTGCTGCTGATTTTAAATTTCGTTTTTTTCCCGTTTTCTACGTCACGGGCTGGGCGCTAATGACCATAGAAGTTTTGCGCCCTAAAACCACAAAAAAAAAAAAAAAAAAAAAAAACCCCTGGTCGATGGAGGACTCGAACCTTCGACGGGGCGAGCCGCGCGAACCGTGACAAGGCGCCTTACGCCGCCCGTCCACCCCGCGCGGCGTACATAGGAGAAGAAATCCACCAGTACGTTATTTATGACAAACCGCTGGAAACGGTATCTATCGCAAAATATCTAGGAGTAATTGGATCTTTTTACCGACCTCCCAATTCACATGATACAGTTGCTGAAAGGTTCAAAGAAAACTTGAGTTTGATTTCAAACACGTACCCGAATCATACGATAATAGTTGGTAGTGACTTTAATTTACTCTCGATATTTTGGCGAAAATACATGTTTAATTCCGGAGGTGCGCATAAAATATCAACCGAAATTGTGCTAAACGCACTCTCTGAAAATTATCTCAAGCAACTAGTTCATGAGCCCACGCGAATAGTAAACGGTTGTGAAAACACACTTGACCTCTTAGCAACAAATAATCCTGAGTTAATAACGAGCATCAAAATCGATTCAGGCATTAGTGAACTCAGGGCTGTCGTAGGAAGACTGAATATTGTCATCCCCAAATCCTCGAAAAACAAGCGAAAAATATACCTATTCAAAAACGCAGATAAAAATTCACTTGACGCCTTTCTGGGAGACAATCTCCACTCATTCCAATTAATAATGTTAAGTGTAGACCAGATGTGACTTGAATACAAAGAAATAGTATTGGCAGCAATTGAGAGATTTATACCAAATAAATTAAGAAACGACGGAGCTGATCCTCCTTGGTACATAAAACGGGTTCGAATACAGTTCCAGAAACAAAGAAAGAAACGTACCAAATTTAAACAGACGCAAAATCCCCAAGATTGGCGATCTTTTACAGAAGCTCGAAATTTAGCGCGGACTTCAATGCAAGATGCTTATATCTCTTTCCACAACGAAACTTTGTCTCAAACATGCCAGAAAATCCAAAGAGATTCTGGTCGTATGTGAACTATGTTAGCGGCAAGAAACAATCAATGCCTTCTCTACGCTATAGCAAGGGAGATACTATCGAAGACAGTGCTGCCAAAGCAGAGTTACTAAACACAGCCTTCCGAAATGCCTTTACAAAAGAAGACGAAGTAAATATTCCAGAATTCGAATCGAGAACAGCCGCCAACATGAGTATCATAGAAGTAAATATCCTCGGACTAATGAAGCAACTTAAATCACTTAATAAAAGCAAGTCTTCTGGTCCATACTGCGTACCAATCAGGTTCCTTTCGGAGTATTCTGATGCATTAACTCCATACTCAACAATCATATGCAACCGTTCGCTCGACGAAAGATCCGTACCCAAAGACTGGAAAGTTGCACAGGTCACACCATATTCAAGAAAGGTAGTAGGAGTAATCCACTAAATTGCAGGCCCATATCGTTAACGTCGATATGCAGCAGGATTTTAGAACATATATTGTGTTCGAACGTAATGAATTACCTCTAAGAAAAAGGTCTATTGACACACGTCAACATGGGTTTCGAAAACACTGTTCTTGTGAAACACAACTAGCTCTTTATTCACATGAAGTGCTCAGTGCTATTGACGAGGGATTTCAGATCGATTCGGTATTTCTGGATTTCCGGAAGGCTTTTAACACTGTACCACACAAGCGGCTCTTAATGAAATTGCGTGCTTATGGAATATCGTCTCAGTTATGCGACTGGATCTGTGATTTCTTGTCAGACAGGTCACAGTTCGTAGTAATTGACGGAAAGTCATGGAGTGAAACAGAAGTGATTTCAAGCGTTCCCCAAGGTAGTGTTACAGACCCTTTGCTGTTCCTTATCTATATAAACGATTTGGGAGACAATCTGAGCAGCCGTCTTCGGTTGTCTGCAGATGACGCTGTCGTTTATCGACTAATAAAGTCATCAGAAGATCAAAACAAACTGCAAAACGATTTAGAAGGAATATCGAAATGGTGCGTAAAGTGGCAGTTGACCTTAAATAACGAAAAGTGTGAGGTCATCCACATGAGTGCTAAAAAGAACGCGTCAAACTTCGGTTACACGATAAATCAGTCTAATCTAAAAGCCGTAAATTCAGCAAAATACCTAGGATTACAATTACGAACAATTTAAATTGGAAGGAACACGTAGAAAATGTTGTGGGGAAGGCTAACCAAAGATTGCGTTTCATTGGCAGAACACTTAGAAAATGTAACAGACCTACTAAGGAGTCTGCCTGCACTACTTCTTGTCCGTCCTCTTTTAGAATACTGTTGCGCGGTGTGGGATCCTTACCAGATAGGACTGACTGAGTTCATCGAAAAAGTTCAAATAAAGGCAGCACATTTTGTATTATCGCGAAATATGGGAGAGAGTATCAGAGAAGTGATACAGGATTTGGGATAGACATCATTAAAAGTAAGGCGTTTTTCGTTGCTACGGAATCTTCTCACGAAATTCCAAACACCAACTTTCTCCTCCGAATGCGAAAATACTTTGTTGACACCGACTTACATAGGGAGGAACGATCACAAAGGTAAAAATAAGGGAAATGTTGATGGTGTTAGGACAGCAACCAGCCACAAATTTACTTTCAGTTCCTTTATTCAAAGGCTACCGTTACCGGTTTCGAATCGTTGTGATTCATCCTCAGACGATTTACATGCTTTCTTTATGACATGTGGTGTATTTTTTACAGATTAATTGTCCTAAAATATAAATAATACATAATTATAAACACGCCACACACAGATGGTTGCGTTACAGATTTTCGTTGCATGTGACTTACGTGAAACGTCAGTTTCGAGTGTTTGTTTTCTTTTGGAGGCAGAAATACCAACACCGTCCTTGAAGGCGATGATATACTTAATGACGAGATTGAATTGCAAGCTGGCACAGGGAGATGGACTCTTAGGCAAATACATGTTTACAATTTTGAACTATTTGACTCAATTCGAAAGTTCTTCATTAGTCTCGTCCTTTGGTTTCCAAAGCTTCTCCGAATATCTGAGATCTCTGAACGATGGTATTACACTGACGTTATTGTCATCAGAGGAGAGAACGACGTTGGTGAATTCTGTAGACGAATTAATATAATTGCACAAACCTACCCTGGCCAAATTATCATGTGGAAACATGATGGGGACCACATCCACCTCATACACGACTGTATCTACTCATCAAGACGATGCCGCTGTAAATTTCGAACTGACGGATTTATTGCCAGTCGAATTAAGAAAACAACAAGACGCACTAGAGCAATCGCAGCCATTGATTTGGTGTACTCAACGACGAACCTGGGTGCACGAATGGCGAAACGTCATTTCTTCGGATGAATCCTGGTTCTGATTACAGCATCATGATGGTCGTATCCGTGTTTGGCGACATCGCGGTTAACGCACATTGGAAGCGTGTATTCGTCATCGCCGTACTGGCGTATCACCCGGCGTGATGGTATGCGCTGCCATTGGTTACACGTCTCGGTCACCTCTTGTTCGCATTGACGGCATTTTGAACAGTGGTCGTTACATTTCAGATGTGTTGCGACCCGTGGCTCTACCCTTCATTCGATCCCTGCGAAACCCTACATTTCAGCAGGATAATGCACGACCGCTTGTTGCAGGTCCTGTACGGGCCTTTCTGGATACAGAAAATGTTCGATTGCTGCCCTGGCCAGCACATTCTCCAGATCTCTCACCAATTGAAAACGTCTGGTGAATGGTGGCAATACGTCAGTCACTATTCTCGATGAACTGTGGTATCGTGTTGAAGCTGCGTGGGCAGCTGTACCTGTACACGCCATCCAAGCTCTGTTTGACTCAATGCCCAGGCGTATGAAGGCCGTTATTACGGCCAGAGGTGGTTGTTCTGGGTACTGATTTCTCAGGATCTATGCACCCAAATTGCGTGAAAATGTAATCACATGTCAGTTCTAGTATAAGATATTTGTCCAATGAATATCCGTTTATCATCTGCATTTTTTCATGGTGTATTGGTGTTGCAATTTTAATGGCCAGTAGTGTATTACCTGTTGTTGTTGAGATCTGTAGTTCAATGACTAGTTTGATACAGCTCTCCATGCAACTCTATCCTGTCCAAGCCTCTTCAGCTCTGAGCAACTACTGGTATTAATTTGTTGGTCTCCCTCTACGATTTTACCCCCACCTCCACGCTTCCCTCCATTCCAGTACTAATTTAATTTTGCTGTCGCTTGACGTCTCAGAATATCTCTCACCGACCGATCCCTTCTGCAAGTCAGGTTGTGCCATAAATTCCTCTTCTTTACAATTCTATCCAGTACTTCCTCGTAAGTTACGTGTTCTACCCATCTGATCTTCAGCATTCTTCTGTAGTGCCCCATTTCAAAAGGTTCTATTCTCTTCTTTTCTACATTATTTATCGTCCATGTTTCACTGCCATACATAGCTACACTGAATACAAATACTTTCAGTAAAGACTTCCTGACACTTAAACCTATACTTGATGTTAACAAATTTCTCTTCCTCAGAAACGCTTTTCTCGCCACTACCAATCTATATTTTATACCCACTCTACTTCGACCACTGTCAGTTATTTTGCTGCCAAAATAGCAAAACTTATCTACTATTTTAAGTGTCTCGTTCCGTAATCTAATTCCCACATCATCACCTGATTTAATTAGACTACATACCATTGTCGTTGTTTTGCTTTTGTTGATGTTGATCGTGTACCCTCCATTGAAGACCCTGCCAAGTCCTTTGCTATCTCTAAGAGACCTCAAAGTTTTATTTCTTCTCCCTGGACTTTAATTCCTAGTCCTAAAATTTCTTTAGTTTCCTTTACTGCTTGCTCAATTTACAGATTGAATAACATCGGGTAAAGGCTACAATCTTGTTTCACTTCCTTCTCAACCAGTGCTTCCCTTTCATGTCCCTCGACTCTCATAACTGCCGACTGCTTTCTGTACAAGTCGTAAACAGCCCTTTGCTCTCTGTATTTTATCCCTGCTACCATCGGAATTTGGTTAAAATGCTTCAAATGGCTCTGAGCACTATGGGACTTAATATCTGAGGTCATCAGTCCCCCAGAACTTAGAACTACTTAAACCTAAATAACGTAACGACATCACACACATCCATGCCCGAAGCAGGATTTGAACCTGCGACCATAGCAGTCGCACAGCTCCGGACTGTAGCGCCTAGAACCGCTCGCCACCACGGCCGGCACCATCGGAATTTCAAAGGCAGTATTCCAGTCAACATTTTTTTATTAGTATATTACATATATTAAATGTCATTGAACCTCTTACTTTACAGATGAAAGGCAGTCTGTACCTTCCTTTGAACTGTATGATTGCACTGCTTTCCAATCACTTGATTTGTATAATCACTAAGAGAATTCTCGTGAGTCAGCTTGAGTTTAGCTTCGTTCCACAAACGATCAACTTTTTGCTCTTCTTCCGACTTGCCGACATGCCGCTTATACGCACTATAAAAGTTTTGATACAGATTCAAATTGAAAACAATAGCATCAGATTTATATACGTTGCAGAATATCACGACAGACTCACTGACAGATTCACAGTGATTCGGCTGACGCGACTGAGAATTCCCGAATGAAATCTAGCACTTGTGCGGCACTTGCTTCACATCGAAGAATCCCAGGCATGCAGGCTTGTAAAGCACTCAGTTCAGTTCAGGGAGGCCATAAAGACTGGTCACCACATTAATGTTGTTTGCGTTCTGGTTTAATTATATAAAACAAAATGTTACCCGTCATAATACTGTATACACTCTAATTTAAAAATTTGACGTGATATTTTCAATCCCCCCCTCCCCCCTCCCACCGTGTTTAAATGATATTTGTTGAGATTTTGCTGGACCCCTCTCCACCCTCACGTCCAGCCTCGTTTTGAGCTCACGAAATTAATAGACGTTCCATGGTGTGCACTGGGCGCAAAATTTAATACTCAAAGCTGTCACTTACGGCAGCAATATATGTTCTAACAACGGCCGGTCGGCCAGCAGCGAGCACAGCTTGGATAACAGTTTTATGTGCACCATTCCACGCTACTTCATCTCCACGCGACTGACCTCATCAGTCGTGGGTGGCGAGTGATGGAGTGCCAATCTCTCTGCAGCCCTTGAACTGATGCTTCTGTGACCTCTCGAATAGATTAAATTGGAGCGACCTGCGCTTTCCCCCAGTCACGTGGCACACTCCGTTATTATGACGGCCTCTCCATAGGGTCGTGTGTCCTTTGATTTATCGAGTGTTTCTCAGTTCTGAGTCCACTTATTTCTGTATCTGACTTTTATTCGCAACTAACCTACGGGCAGATGTAAGAGCTGCGTTGCGATTTTCTTTCAATCAAGCAGTGTAGGAAGACAGAATTTAGTATTTCGGCCTTAATTTTATCCTTTCCCGTTACACCGCCATCATGATCATCTTGGATTTGCAAACACAGTTTTGATCATCTACTAATTTTACATATGATTAGAACTTTCAATTATTTTGACAAATCAGTGAGTAAGATCTTACTTTCGGATTTACCGAACGCTTCTTGCATAACTATCCTTGTCCTTACTTTGATTTCATTCAGTAAACGTTTGTGGGAATACTTCCACAGACATACTCCGGCGGCTTTGACAAAAATGTCTCAGTAGATCATCTCGCCGTTTAAGGTATCCAGAGGTGTGTGAGTTGCTACTGCTCACAGACAAACTGAAACCTTACAAAGTAACAGTAATAATCGACTTTTCTTTTTTCCCTCAGAAGTAATGAGACTCTAGTAGTGGTGGTGTACTACAGTAACGTAACAAATGGCACTACAGGTAAGTTTTTCGTGTAGGTATGAAGACGAGGGAAGATTATTGTAATTGAATTTACGCAATCAATAGTGCAGGTCACACTCAGTAGGCGAAAATTACGTCGGTACGACTCCTGTAAAACTCAAGTTGCAAACTTATTGTTTGTGTATACTCTTTAAAATTTCTGTACTCTCACCATTCTCGAAACATTTTTTTATCTCTGTGTACTTTAGCGTGAACCGAAAAAAATTATTGAATCTCAGCTTTGTAATTCGATTCGTACTAGAATTTCTTTATCATTCTGTCACTCACATTCATTATCTGGTCACTTTGTTAAGTTTTCATTTTGTTTTTCAGCGAGCTCGTTATTGTCCACACTTCACTGACATGTGTCTTTCGTAGAGCATTATGGAATAGCTGTCTAAATTTCGTATGCTTTTATTTTTTGTTATGCTTTTATAAAATGGTTCAAATGGCTCTGAGCACTATAGGACTTAACATCTGAGGTCATCAGTCCCCTAGAACTTAGAATTACTTAAACCTGACTAACCTAAGGACATCAAACACATCCATGCCCGAGGCAGGATTCGAACCTGCGACCGTAGCGGTCACGCGGTTCCAGACTGAAGCGCCTAGAACCGCTCTTATGCTTTTACAAACACCTTAACCTGAGATATGTGAAGACCATTTCAAGGTACCATAAAACAGAAGCCCGACAGCTTCGATGGTCGACATAGATAGAAGTAAATTAAATGAGGTAGGCATTAAGTAGAAATCTGAGAACCGAGAACCCTTAACATGGTGAAACTTCAGAAAGAAAACAGTCAGCGATGCTCTAAAGCGTATGAATATTTATCTCTCTAAGAGAGCTAGTTTTTAAGTTCCCTTGTTTATGATCCCTTGCGCCCTTCTCACCCCCCCCCCCCCTCCGGGTGTAGTTCACCACAGGCAGGATAAGGGTACTGATTCTTAAATGACTCACCTGTGATGTGTTTAAGCGCTGCACCTGGGGACAGAGACAGCCTTCTTTCATACCTAGCCCTTTAAAGCCACAAAGAGTAGCCTTTAAAGTGTGATATGCTGTCAGAACTGCTCATTTCTGGTCCACTTCCGGTATCCATAAAGTCGATCTTGTAATTTCTCTCTCGTCTAGCTTCCTTTCCGCCCTTCCAGATCAGCTAACACGTACCCACACAAACACACGCACACACAGACACACACACGAACACACGCACGCATGACCGCGCGCTTACGACAGCGAAAGATGGAGATTCCATACGTCTGCGGCAGTCACTTCTCCTGAGGGCTCCTCACCATCTTTCCTCCCTATTTCGGCTCGAGGCGGACCCACTGAACAGGAATCAATAAAATTTCTTGTGACAGATTCACGGCCTTTCACAGCTCACGTGGAAGGGAATTTTGACGCTAAAAATTTCACAGAGTTTTGTGACTGAGCGTCCACTGGAACTGTATTTGCCAAAATAGTTGGATGACCATATGCGACTAATACCAAGACATGTAGCGATATTGTCACGCGTCCACTGCACACTGCACACGGCTGTACACGACCGACTCAGCGATGAATCCCAGTGAGTGGGATTTATCGGACGTTATCGGTGCAAACGAGTGCTTGTTGCTGTTTGTGTCTGAATGACTTTTGTATTTAGTTATCAGCTACGGACGCAGAGAGGACCTTACGTCAATGAGAGCAGGCCGCTACATTGATGCTAATGAAACAATCCCTATGCCATAAGCAGCCATCTACCCGTCAAATTTCGTGTGCAATATATGTAAATACAACAACGAACTCTACATTC
Organism: Schistocerca serialis cubense; assembly: GCF_023864345.2. Taxonomy (NCBI): domain Eukaryota; kingdom Metazoa; phylum Arthropoda; class Insecta; order Orthoptera; family Acrididae; genus Schistocerca; species Schistocerca serialis. Next base: position 150,096,714 of record NC_064641.1, read on the forward strand.
TTACACAATATTCGTAAACTATGATGTCAGACACTCCAGGATTGTTATGGTAACACTGTACAATTTTTTCTTGTATGAGAGAAAGTGCCACCAAAGCTGTAAATTGAGAATGTGTTTATCCTATCACAAGACTTGTTTCGGCGGCACACTACAGCCATCCTCAGGCCCTGTTTACCAACGAACAATAACACAATGCCAATATTTGAAAACTGAACAACTACAAAACAGCAAACACATAAAAATGTGGTACTCTTCTGTATTAGTTGAAGTAACCTTAAGGTAATATTCTATGAAATACCAATACAGCACATATGTCAATACCTCCTTTTTTTGCTCTAGTCCAGAAATGTATAAGCTTACAAAACATAAACACAGAATAGACATGAATCACAGTCACAAAACACATGACTCTCATCATACGTAAAAAACAATGGACATTTAGAAAGGCAACTTTTGCTCATTTCAAACCAAATAATTAAAACAACACACTGTACCATGGTTATAAGTTTAACAAAAGGTCCCAATTATCAGACATGATCCAACTAAAAATGTTCATTAATGTTTAAAGGCGTATGCCAAAGGTGTATACGTAATCTAAGAACCTAACGGTAAAAGTGAAACGAATCTGGTACAGGACCACAACAGATCCATTGCAACTGTACATGAACTACACAGCTTTGTGGCAACCTATTTCCAAGAACTGAAAAGGCTCACTCTGGAGACCCTTAACAACTATGTCCCCTTAAATAACCAAATACATCAGGCCTCATGTACTATGCTCACTATTACAACCATTTGTGGTAAACGCAAGTACCTAACCGCAAGAAACAAAAGTAAGATACCCACTTCAAACAGTAGCCGGCCAGTGTGGCCGAGCGGTTCTAGGCGCTTCAGTCTGGAATCGCGCGACCGCTACGGTCGCAGGTTCGAATCCTGCCTCGGGCATGGATGTGTGTGATGCCCTTAGGTTAGTTAGGTTTAAGTAGTTCTAAGTTCTAGGGGACTGATGACCTCAGATGTTAAGTTCCATAGTGCTCAGAGCCATTTTTTTTTCAAACAGTATATTCCTCCATAATACAATACCTCCTAGAAATAAAACCTAGGAAACCGAAAACACATTTAAATATATACAACCTGTTAAAACTTTATTACTTCAGTGTTGGACACAGGCGACGAAGATAATCTGGTACCATCTGATCTCTAATCATACACGATACGTAAATATGTAGGTCACTGCACCGTCGGATAAGGGGTGACAACAAGTAAAATGTCGTACAATCCCTTCTGAAGCAATCATTACATATTACGAAAACTGTACAGCACACTTATTACGAAAACTGTAAAGCACAATATCTGAAACGTCACATACTTTGACAACGATGTAATGTACATGGAGTCAAAGAGAAAAGAAGAAATGCAAATTGGATCTTGACCTCCTTGACACCAAATCACAAAGTATCATGGTGTAAGATGTAGAATACGGGAAAATTAACCCATAATAAATCTATGGCGTGTGTAAACACAAACAATTTGACAGGAGTTCAGGCCCCTTATTCTAGTAACTGTGCAGCATGCTTGATAAGAACTGCTAACCCTAAAAACTTCTACGCTAATTCTGGAACGCATAACGTGCTACAGAACGATCCTTAGAAATCATTATATAAGAACGACTGTAAAGTGCAAATCACACCTGAACTCATTATTATTAAAATTACACCATGATGATAAGACAAGAACCAGCAAAATGGCACACGTCAGGTCGGTAGAAGACATATAAACGTGGATCAGCTTTCTTTTCTTCTTTTGAGGCCGTTAAATGAGAGCAAAACTCGTCTCAAAAACAATCGTTTCTCAGTTTGGATAGTTTCCCTGAAATTTGACCCTTTCGTAATTGCGTGCTGTATAATTCTAAGGATATACTGAACCGTTTCCGTGTGCATATTACAGTAGTGAGTTTTTACTTCTGTAGTAGTTCAAAAATTTTGTCGTGTCTCCCTTGAGTTCTTCATGTAATTGATGAAATTGCCCTAGTCAGCTTCGTCTGCTTCGTATAGGACAGACCCAGAAGACCCTTCGTTTTACTTGGGTTATTTGAGTCGTGAGGAATGCATTTTTGTAGAAAGTACAAATCGCCATCCATTGCCCAGTCAAGCAGTTCAGATACCTTCCGACCGATTGACTGTCAGCCACGTGTCGGATGTTATTCGGCTTCAATGAACGAGCTTCAGCGGTTGGACGTATTCGCAAGACGATACGGATAACCTGTTTGTTGAACGAATACGGTTCCAGCAGACGTCCAGACTGGGAGCTGATGGTTACATGTATTAACATAAGAAATCTTCCTAGCACTTCATTATTAAGTAATTTCATGGTGATACGTTAGATATGCCCACTGTTGCTTTCATGAGTTTTAATACTGTACATTACAATGGACAATTCTTCGAACGCTCATCAGCAAAAAGAAAGTAAGGTACCGTCGACAGTGAACTCACTAAAACAGACAAGAAGCTCGGAGTAGCTAGAGATCAGGAAGTGGAAGGAAATCAGCCATTGCCTCTCATAAGAACGATCCTGGCATTTTCCTCAAGTAATGTAGGGAAGTCATATTACACTAATGGGCATTAAAATTGCTACACCACGCAGATGACGTGCTACAGACGTGAAATTTAAGCGACTGGAAGAAGATGCTGTGATATGCAAATGATGAGCTTTTCATAACATTCACACAAAGTTGGCGCCGGTGGTGACACCTACAACGTGTTGTTTCCAGCCGAGTGTTACGACCCGTGGCTCTACTCTTCATTCGATCCCTGCGAAACCCGACATTTCAGCAGCATAATGCACGACCGCATGTTGCAGTTCCTGTACGGGCCTTTCTGGATACAGAAAATGTTCGACTGCTGCCCTGGCCAGCACATTCTCCAGATCTCTCACCAATTGAAAACGTCTGGTCAATGGTGGTCGAGCAACTGGCTCGTCACAATACGCCAGTCACTACTTTTGATGAACTCTGCTATCGTGTTGAAGCTGCATGGGCAGCTGTAACTGTACACGCCAACCAAGCTCTGTTTGACGCAATGCCCAGGCGTATCAAGGTCGTTATTACGGCCAGAGGTGGTTGTCCTGGGTACTGATTTCTCAGGATCTATGCACCCACATTGCTTGAAAATGTAATCACATGTTAGTTCTAGTGCAATATATATTCGTTCAATGAATACCCGTTTAGCATCTGCATTTCTTCTTGGTGTAGCAATTTTAATGGCCAGTAGTGTAAGTCGAAAAAGGGATGGATGGGAGGCCATTTAAATCGTAGTCCTTCCGAATGCGAGTCCAAAGTACTGAACAATTCGTCATCTCGCTGTGTTACTAACCGGATCGTGCGCAAAAGTATAAACCGACGTTGTATGTCGCTACGAAATGCTCCTATTTGCTAAAACAATGAGGTGGCAAAAGTCATAGGGTACCTCCTAATACCGTATCGGACCTCCTTTTACCCGATGTAGTGCAGCGACTCGACGTGGCGTGAACTCTACAAGTCGTTGGAAGTCCCGTGCAGAAATACACTCCTGGAAATTGAAATAAGAACACCGTGAATTCATTGTCCCAGGAAGGGGAAACTTTGTTGACACATTCCTGGGGTCAGATACATCACATGATCACACTGACAGAACCACAGGCACATAGACACATGCAACAGAGCATGCACAATGTCGGCACTAGTACAGTGTATATCCAGCTTTCGCAGCAATGCAGGCTGCTATTCTCCCATGGAGACGATCGTAGAGATGCTGGATGTAGTCCTGTGGAACGGCTTGCCATGCCATTTCCACCTGGCGCCTCAGTTGGACCAGCGTTCGTGCTGGACGTGCAGACCGCGTGAGACGACGCTTCATCCAGTCCCAAACATGCTCAATGGGGGACAGATCCGGAGATCTTGCTGGCCAGGGTAGTTGACTTACACCTTCTAGAGTACGTTGGGTGGCACGGGATACATGCGGACGTGCATTGTCCTGTTGGAACAGCAAGTTCCCTTGCCGGTCTAGGAATGGTAGAACGATGGGTTCGATGACGGTTTGGATGTACCGTGCACTATTCAGTGTCCCCTCGACGATCACCAGTGGTGTACGGCCAGTGTAGGAGATCGCTCCCCACACCATGATGCCGGGTGTTGGCCCTGTGTGCCTCGGTAGTATGCAGTCCTGATTGTGGCGCTCACCTGCACGGCGCCAAACGCGCATACGACCATCATTGGCACCAAGGCAGAAGCGACTCTCATCGCTGAAGACGACACGTCTCCATTCGTCCCTCCATTCACGCCTGTCGCGACACCACAAGAGTCGGGCTGCACGATGTTGGGGAGTGAGCGGAAGACGGCCTAACGGTGTGCGGGACCGTAGCCCAGCATCATGGAGACGGTTGCGAATGGTCCTCGCCGATACCCCAGGAGCAACAGTGTCCCTAATTTGCTGGGAAGTGGCGGTGCGGTCCCCTACGGCACTGTGTAGGATCCTACGGTCTTGGCGTGCATCCGTGCGTCGCTGCGGTCTGGTCCCAGATCGACGGGCACGTGCACCTTCCACCGATCACTGGCGACAACATCGATGTACTGTGGAGATCTCACGCCCCACGTGTTGAGCAATTCGGCGGTACGTCCACCCGGCCTCCCGCATGCCCACTATACGCCCTCGCTCAAAGTCCGTCAACTGCACATACGGTTCCCGTCCACGCTGTCGCGGCATGCTACCAGTGTTAAAGACTGCGATGGAGCTCCGTATGCCACGGCAAACTGGCTGACACTGACTGCGGCGGTGCACAAATGCTGCGCAGCTAGCGCCATTCGACGGCCAACACCGCGGTTCCTGGTGTGTCCGCTGTGCCGTGCGTGTGATCATTGCTTGTACAGCCCTCTCGCAGTGTCAGGAGCAAGTATGGTGGGTCTGACACACCGGAGTCAATGTGTTCTTTTTTCCATTTCCAGGAGTGTATTTGGCCATGCTGCATCTACAGCTGTCCATAATCGCGAAAGTGTTATTGGTGCACGATTTTGTCCCATAAATGTTTGATGGGTGACCATATCATTAGGTCCTATTTTCCAGAATGTTCTTCAAACTAATCGCAAACAATTGTGGTCCAGCGACATGGCGCATTGCCATTCATAAAAATTCAGTCGTTGTTTGGAAACATGTAGTCCCTGAATGGCTTCGAATAGTCTCCAAGTAGCCGAACGTAACCATTTACAGCCGATGATCGGTTCAATTCGTCTAGAGGACCCGACCCATTCGATATAAACACGGGCCACACTGCCGGCCGGAGTGGCTGGGCGGTCTAGGCGCTACAGTCTGGAACCGCGCGACCGCTACGGTTGCAGGTTCGAATCCTGCCTTGGGCATGGATCAGCGTGATGCCCTTAGGATAGTTAGGTTTAAATAGTTCTAAGTTCTAGGGGACTGATGACCTCAGAAGTCCCATAGTGCTCAGAGCCATCTGAACCTTTTGAACAGCCCACACTATTATTGATCCACCACCAGCTTACACAGTGCTTTGTTGGCAACTGGGGTTCATAGTTTCGTGGGGTGTGCTCCACCGTGAAATCCTACCGCCATCTCTTACCAACTGAAACCGGGCCTCATCTGATCAGGTTGCGGTTTTCCAGCCGTCTAGGGTCCAACCGACATGGTCACGAGCCCAGGAGAGGCGCTGCAGGCGGCGTCGTGCTGTTAACAAAGCCACTAGCGTCGGTCGTCTGCTGCCACAGTAGTTAACGACAGATTTTGCCGCACTGTCCTAACCGCTGCGTTCGTCGTATGCCCCACATTGATTTCTGCGGTTAATTCACGCAGAGATGTTTCTTTGTTTGCACTGACAACTCTAAGCAAACGTTGCTGCCTCGGTCACTAAGTGAAGACCGTCGGCCACTGAGTGTCCGTGATGAGCGCTAATTCCCGAAATTTGTATTATCGGCTCGCTCTTCGTACTGAGGATCTCGGAATACTGAATTCCCTAACGATTTCAGGAACTGAATGTCCCAATGTTGTAACATCGCAAGTTATTACGAAATAACAACATTCGATGCAGTAAGGCACGCAGCCACGTATCATGGTGGCTTCAGGAGGGCAAAGTTTTTTTTTTTTTTCGCTCTGACTCACAGCGCAGCTGACGTCACCAGCCGTGAGAAAGGTCTCAGGTAACATCCTGTCGGTACGCAGATTCATACCCCCTACGAATCTAAATGAACCGTAGTAATTATCATCCGATTTTGTTCAAACTTTGTACGAAATCTTTTGTTATTAAGGAAGGGACCCCGTCAAAATTTCAGATTTTTATCTGTTATAGTTACAGAGATTGAGAAAATTGCTTAAATGTCCTAAAACCGACACTTATGTTTCAAAACTCAGTTTGGAGCAATTTTTATTATCATCTAAAGTCGTAACAAAGTTCACAGTATGTAAAACCATTTAATTGTAATTTTATTTTCAAAACTTTAATTACTCTACATCATGTAGTACAAAAATCATTCAAAATTATTATTTACTTATTATTTTGTTATGGGAATGAATGAGAGAGTTTATGCAGGACATACGTTAAAACTTAATGTCATTTTATGTAAGACCTTATAAAATTGAACTGTGGGGAAATGGTGATGCAACCATGATGCTGATGATGTATGTCGATGTGTGCTTTGTTTTGTAAGAGAGCAGCCAGAATAAAAGTCTGAAGGGGAATAAGTTTCTAAATTAATTTAAAGAACATTTCGCATTTCGTTCTATTTTATTACACAATATATTAGAAATTGAAATTTTAATGGCGTAAATGACTATCAGATTAGTGGTTGGCTAAGGCAAGTTTTGCCGCGAGAATGTTCTGGAAGGATCATTCTGACTGGTCATTCAGATCAATAGCCAATGAGGACTAAGGGGTTCCCGCGCGCAGATAGTTAGATTGGCAGTGAGGAGAGGAGCAGAGAGATAGTCATTCGCTAACCTGCTTCCGAGTAACGGCATGCTAGAAAATAGTATGTAAAATGAAAAGCTAGTGGGAACATTACGTTTAAAATGCGTCGTGACTAAAACTGTTTAACTTATGAACATATTGAGGAAAGTGTGATGTTTGGAATTAATTAGTTGAAGTTATATTAGCGTGTGATCTTTTGGTCGTAGAGACAATTCCGCGTGCCATATTCCGTGTTCGGTTATGGAAAACTTTGGCGAGCGCTTCTAACATAGAAGACCACTGAAACGACCGAATGTTCAACTCGCTAATAGTGGTGGGTCAGTGACTGTTAGATAGCAAAATTAATCGGGACGAACTTGCAGGAATTCTGGCTTCTATTAAGTGTGAAATATGTTGGATAAACAGAGAACTTTGGATGACAAAGCATTTGCATTATTAAATACGGACTTGATAACCATTCCATGTGCTTCCTTATGAATAAAAAGACGTTACTAGAATTTTCAAATGCTTACTGCAATTAAACTGCATTCTCCTACCGCCCGAAATTTGTGAAAATGAACTTACAGGAACTGATTTGCAACTTGAGTTACGCGGCCTCTGTGGGGCAGATATTAGGTAGTGGTTCCATCAACGCTGCTTTACACTGCCTAGAGTGTATCTACTACTGCAGAGTGAGGGACGTCGGAAGGAAGAAATATAGAGGTAAGTGAACTGTTCGATGAAAGTGACTGTGAGAGAGTAAGGAGACGAAAGAACGACCGAACGACCCCGCCCCGCCGCAATGCGTCTATTTCCAACTACCATTGCGGGGTTCAAAGTTTGTTAATCCCACACGTGCGGTCATAATCACGCCGGAAACATTTCCACATGACTCACCTGAGCACAAATGACAGCTCCGTCGAAGCACTGGCCTTTTATACCTTCTGTAGGCGATACTACCGTCATCTGTTTATGTGGATATCGCTACCCCGTCACTATGGTCACCTTAGTGTATGCATCTACGAAATTTATCCTTGATAAACTTAGCAGTACACCACGACGACGACAATGCCGCGCGTAGTAGCCGCGTGGTTTGAGGTGCCATGTCACGGATGGTGCGGCCCTTCCCGCCGGAGGTTCGAGTCCTCCCTCGGGCATGGATATGTGTGATGTTCTTAGCATAAGTTAGTATGTAAGTCTAGGGATCGATGATCGCAGCAGTTTGGTCCTTTAGGAATTCACATACATTTGAACATTTTGAACGATGACAATGTTTTAGGCAAAATCTAAATTCGCTTATTCATAACAAAATGATAATTGACCAAACACATCCAGATATTTCTAAGTTCCTAGTGTTACAACTAAGAGAGTTGGCACAGTGGTTAGGACACTACTTTCGTATTCGGGAGGTCGACGGTTGAAAGCCGCATCCTATCGTACAGGTTTAGGTTCTCTGTGATTTCCTTAAATAACTCCAGGCACATACCGAGATGGTTCCTTTGAAAGGGCACGGCCGATTTCCTTCCACATCCTGAAAATAACTTGCTTGTGTTCCGTCTCTAATGACCTAGACGTCGATGGGACGATAAATTCTAATTTTCCTTCTTCCTCCTAGCGTTAAATTCAAAAAAATGGTTCAAATGGCTCTGAGCACTATGGGACTTATCATCTGTGGTCATCAGTCCCCTAGAACTTACAACTGCTTAAACCTAACCAACCTAAGGACATCACACACATCCACGCCCGAGGCAGGATTCGAACCTGCGACCGTAGCAGTCGCGCGGTTCCGGACTGCGCGCGCCTAGAACCGCTAGACCACCGCGGTCGGCGCGTTTAATTCATATAAGTAAACGTGATACATAGTACTTTAGTAAGACGATGTGTTTCGCAGTTTGTGTCCTAGATTTTTTTGTTGATATTGTACTGTTTTAGTGGTGTTAACAGTATCGCCATCCGAATGGGTACAGGTAATAAAAACTGACGGCCCGCGTCAGATGCCGATCATCGTTTGAAAAGACATAGTGAACAACGTGAGAGCGAAAAAATAGTAATCACTAGATTTCAGATAATTAATCATAATTTTGCATAGGGTCTATTGCGATACATGGACAAATATTGAGAAACGTCGAAATCAATACCGGTAACAGACTAGAAGAATTACATCTCCACTTCTTTTCCTCAGGCTTCATGGTACTGTCTGGAAGCAATTTATACTTACGTCGTGTTACTGACTTCTAACAGTGTAAAATATTTTACACGCGATAAGAACAATAAACAACATACTTAACATCCGCCGCGCGGAAGATTTCGCGGACACGAGCTTAAAGCGATGACACTGACCCTGTAACATAGAAACTAAAGTAGAAATGAACGTCTACAATATACAAGGGTTGCTCAGAAAGTAATGCACCACATTTTTTTTTTCTCAGTCGAAAATAATGCTACGAATGCGAAACGTTACGTATGTACCCTTTACTTGAAGTCGAGCGAGCGCGGAAAGTTTCCGTCGCTTCCGACAGATAGCGTAGCTGCAGGACAGTTTCAAAATGGCGTCTGTATATGATGTACGTTACAAGCAACGTGCCTTCATTGAATTCCTCGCTGCAGGAAAAGAGACCATGGGGAATATTCACAAACGCTTGTGCAAAGTCTATGGAGCATCTGCTGTCGACGGAAGTAGAGTTAGTCGCTGAGCACGGAGGGTGAGGTCATCAGAAGGCGGTTCGGCGGAGATCCACGATTTGCAGCAGTCGGGGAGACAATCCACGGCTGTCCTCCTGACATGTTGCAGACGCATTACGACTCACACGGCAGTTGGCGCTGCATCTGTCAGTCAGCAAAGGAAGTTCACTCAGTGAATCACTGGCTCCAACACCAGGACAAGGATTGGTACCGACAGGGCATACACGCCCTTGTTTCGCGCTGGACGAAAGCCAATAGAATGGGATGGAGATTACGTGCAAAAATAGAGTGTGTAGATAAAGCACCATTCTTTCATGTGTGTGTAATTCTCATTATGTTCAACAAAGAATTGTTGGAGTAAAAGAAGCGGTGCATTACTTTCTGGGTTAAATCCGCATATCATGGTCATATAACATTAAATGCAGAATTCATTCCTTCACTCTCACTGAATGCGATAATAGCAGAGGTTTCTGAAATATTCAGATCCTAAAAGTAAATAAACAATGAACATGCCGATGGGAAGAGAGAGAGAGAGAGAGAGAGAGAGAGAGAGAGAAGCTTACGATATAACGCAGCTTAACTGAGTAATTGACAAACACTGCCAGTACATCCTCTTTGTGGGTTATGTACATCTGAATGTGTTTCTTAGTGAGGTACCTGTCCCGCAGTATTGCTGACAGTGATACTGACGTCTATGAACAGCCATAATTAGCTGCATACATCTTGACGGAAGATGTACCAGCCTTATGGCTGAAAAATCTGCCTATTAGTGTTGTTAATAATTAATCCCAGTGCACAAGACTATCCAACACCACGGCATTCTTTCGTGGCCCAGTGCACAAGACTATCCAATACCACGGCATTCTTTCGTGGGGAACTTCATACCCAATAAGCCACAGAGAACTTCGACCAGCGCCATCAGATTACTTCAGAACAAAGTCACGTGCGAGGCATTAATGTATAGGTGCAAAGTTCGGTCATTAATTTTCCCTGGGCTTACTCATGCCACGGCGAATATTTTAAAGGAACTTCACACAGAGTTATCGTCGGATCGTGCTTTTGTTGCCAGATTGCTGAGTTTAGCCCACTCAGTCACAGCAATATTGTTATTAAACATATGGTCTCCCCTGAGAACAGTACACTAGTTTAACTTTTTCAGATAATTTGGAGGAAGCAAGATGGCTAAGAATTTAGCGTTATTGTAATCACTTTCAATTTAATGCTTTGATTACCATCAACACGACGAAAACATAGTTTTAAAATTTTTCACATAATTAAGGATGATATCCACGACATAAAATCCCGTCTGAGGCCTACGATCATTTTTATGTTAATAATTGGCAGCCAATGCTGTACAATCGCAATAAACTCATGAGATGTCAATTGACATATGAGTCGTATGTTATTCGACACTTTCTTTGAGTTGTTAAGGCAGTCCGTCTGGTTGGTTAGGAAGGAGTTGAAGTTTGTGATGTCTGAAGATGGGTGTAATCCCGAAACGCGTAACATGTTCTAATAAGAGAATCAATTGAACATCTCATGACTTTATTGCGATTGTACAGCATTGGTTGCCAATTATTTTCACATAATTAACCTTTATTACAGTGGTAAACAACGAATAGAAGAAGAAATTGGCAAAAAGTAAACAATCAATTGCCGTAAGGAGATGGTACCACTTTGGAACCGTTAGGACATACAGTTTTCAGTTATCTATCATTTCATGTGATATATTTGGAAGCAAACTGGCGTTTTTCCGGTTTTTCCTAGACAGAATCCCACATCTCGAAACTCCCATGAATTGATAATGCCAAAAATAAATTATGTTCCTAAATGACAAGTAAAAATGGGCCAAAAATTTGATTAATTTTGTCAAGATGATATACTGCCCTAAAGGTTTCATTTCGAAATCATTCATAAAAGCAGTAGTACAAACTCAATGTTACAATAACTTTAGATGTGTTTACTTTCATGGGCAGCGTACGATGCACTACATTCGCAGAAGTACCTCAGTGTACCATCACATGTCTCTGCCCAGGAAAGTATAGGTGGTTTCATGCTAAATGCACCGGTACTTCAAAAATAACAATAATCGTATTTACAAAACCGTGGTTATGGTGGTTTCAGATGGAAATCATTGGTGCTGAAATGGTTAATGAGAATTACTGATGTTTTGGTGACGAAATATTTTTTTCTTGTTTTTCAGTAGCTGTGTGCTTGGACTCTGAACCAGCCTGGCGTACGATCAAAACGTTATGTTGACTCTCACTATGGATCCTCTCCCCCCCCTTTCCATCCGGTTTTTCCCCGCTTATCCTCTCTCTGCCTCTCTTCTCTCCCTCGAGTCCTTTTGCTCTCTCCTCCACTCCCTTCCCCACTCCTCGCGTCCGCCTAGCCACCCCTTTTTTCTATGTCCCCTCCCTCCATCGGCTCCCCCCTTTTTTCCCTTTCTTCTGCTCCCCCCTATTTCCCCTTCATAGGTCCGGGTCCTCCTCCTCCCCCCTCCTCCCCCCCCCCCCCCCCCCCAATCTGCCGCCGTGCCACTTGTATAGTGCTGTTATAAGTGAGTGTTCAGTGTTGGGCGTCCCCTGTCAGTGTTGCGAATAGCAGCCATAATGTCGCAAGCTGTGTTTTTATCTCTTGCGAACATAAACCAGACTGTCGCTGTGTTTTTTTAGTTGTGCATGTCTTCATCCCTATCGTCAACGCCGTGTTTGTTCTCTCACCATTGTTTGTTTAACTTTTCTGTCGGCTGTAGAGCAGCTTATTAAGCTGCTGTCAGTCCGCCCCTCCCCAGGTGAGGGGAATCGAAAATCAATAAAAGAAAAAAACCTCACTATGGAGCTACAGGCAATATCGGTAATTCTTCTTTGATTCATTTCATATTTAAGGGAAGGGCCTACCCAGGCGAAAGGTGGAACACACAAATTACAAATCTGCAACGCACTATTGTTTTAATAATCACATTTCAAACTTCTTATACAATATTGTGTTTCTAATAAAACCGTACTGTTAAAATCTCAGATCACGATTTACAGTTCTTTCAGAGATATAAAATTTTACCTAAGAAGCATAATAACTTTTCTTGTACGACGAAACAGAGTTACAGACTGTAATTTATTTACTTATAGTGTCACCTAAAATTACCACTGAGATATGCATTCATAGAAACTGTTTATCTAGAAATTTCTCTGTTTTGGCAATCTACAATAGTAGTTTGCTGGTGTGAAAGCGATTATTTAAAATTTCTTATTTAATTACGTTTTGTTTTATAAATGTTTTGAAAAGAGTGAGACGGTCTACAGAGGACATGCGTGAAATGTGAATATTTTGTTTTATTGAAAACTACGAAAAAGTATGCGACGACGGAAAACCTTGTGCAGTCGTTAGTCTCGTGACGTATGTCCAGTGAGCATGCTTTCGTATAAGAGTATGCTACAATAAAAGTTAGGAGTTAATTGAACTAATATTTTTACCTGGGGATAAGTCGGAATTTGTTTCTTTTCGTATTGTTACTTAATTTCGGTTTCGTAAATTAGAAGTTATTTCACGTTTGCTTTCTATGCTCCTACTAGACGATTGAGGGATTACTGTGGGTATTTAAGAGCAGGAGCCTTTCTGGTTGGCCGTTCAGATCATGAGAATTAAGCACTTCCCGTGCTTAATGTGTGGGGCTCTGTGCTGTAGGCCAGTGAGTCGAGAAGAGTTGCTCAGTGGACGTCGTGGTGAGCAGAGCATGGGGAACCACGACGCACAAATTTTGGCTAAGATGAAGAAAATAATTTATTATTTTCTTCTTTTAGCCTAAATGTAATGCGACTACAAATTAAAGCTCTCAGTAGATATTTTGAGATTATCATGTCAATTAGTTTGGAAGTTATTTGCGAGTGAAATTTCTGGTCGATTAAAAACTCTGCGTGGCGTGTTTCGTGAACTTTAAGGAATATTATGGAGAGGAATTCTTTTAATGAAGACCGCTGAACGACCTGTTGTACTAACTCACTGTTTAGATCGTGGAATTTATTAAGGTTGGACGTGTAAATTCTGGCTGCTTTACGTGTGAAGACTTGTAGCAAACCAGATCAACATTGAACTTGCGAAGAGAATAACTTTACCGCAGCAACTGCGGACTTGATAAGAAATTAAAATTTATTTGACAGGCAATAAATCAGAAGTGAATTAGTTTTAAATCTTTTAAGAAAGTGGTTGGAATCCCGAAAGTCGGACAGTTTCTTAAAAACTTACAGATATTGTCTCCCAGCTTCAGTTATGTGGCTTCTGTCTGGCAGCTGTTAGTCGGTGGTTCTTCAAGGCTACATTTCATCGACTGAACCAGTACCTTCTCTCACACAGCGAATAGGATGGACTTCAAGGAACTTATCGAGGTAATGGGCTGAATGTTTGCACCGAAACTAAAACAAGGACTTTTTTGGTCGAACCGTGATCTTACGTAAGTGTAGGAGTAGCAGAAAAAAACCAGCCTCGACAATCGTAGTGAATAGTTGGAATTTTGTTGCTCATGTGAGCAGATGGCAGTTACATTGCTGTGGAAGATGAGTGATTATTGTGAACCAGTTGTTTGAGGTCATAGAAGATAAAAATAAATTAACTTTCATTATTCGGTAGTTATAATCATCTACTGCGCTATCACGATTATGAATAGTCCCAGATTAACTTGTACGGGAACAACTCGAGGCAATAATCATATCGCGAAAACTGTCTGTGATACAATATCCACAGTCATTGTCTATCTCCAAGAGTTCTGGGAACCGGGGCGATGCGAAGCTATTTTTGGTGTGTGTATATGAAATGCGATAACTAGTATTCAAGTACTGAACTTCATATTACACGTGAGCATAATTTGGGATTTTTACGAGCTTATTTTCGTTCCGTCTGATCTGTGTTTGAGTTAACCTTCCACTTCTTCCATACCTCCATATCTTTTCGTTCAGGGTCCGCCTGTTTAGCTGCATGGTAACGTACTTACCTCCCATATGGTGGTCCCGGGTTCGATTCCACGCCGGCTTCGAGATTTTCTCCGCTAGTGGAACGGGTGTTGCGTTGTGCTCATCGTTTCATTCTCATCATCGACACGCAAGTCGCCCAGTGTGGCGTCAACTGAAATAGGACATGCACCTGGTGGCCGACCCCGAATGGGGCCTCCCAGCCAAGAACACCATACGAACATTTAATTTTTTTTTCCACTCAGGAACTACATTCTAGTATGTACTGCATTTACTTTGATTCCGTTTAAGGCGGTGAGAGAATTAGCTTCCTTAAACAGAGGTGAGAATTTTATACAATTAATTTTTCATATATTCGTGTTAAGCGGGACAGCTACGGTCGCAGGTTCGAATCCTGCCTCGGGCATGGGTGTGTGTGGTGTCCTTAGGTTAGTTAGGTTTAAGTAGTTCTAAGTTCTAGGGGACTTATGAACTAAGATGTTGAGTCCCATAGTGCTCAGAGCCATTTGAACCATTCGTGTTAAGTTATGCTGCTGTTGAACGTAAAGACAGGAGATAGCGAAGACGGAGACATAGGGATGGTTTCTGCTGCTGCACTAACTTAGTTTCTTTTCTTTCATTGTTAGGTGTTGTAGGAAACATGTTGCAAAAGCATTTGCATAGGACGAATTTTATCTATAAGATGCAGTTCTTACACATTTATAGTTGGTAGTAGCATGATGTCCGTTGTAGGAAATGTAGTTTCTACATCTACATCTACATGGTTACTGTGCAATTCGCACTTAAGTGCCTGGCAGAGAGTTCATCGGACCATTTTCATACTACTGCTCTACCATTTCACACTCGAATGGCGCGTGGGAAAAAGGAGTACCTAAATCTTTGTGTCAACAAAATATTTTCGCACTCGGAAGAGAAAGTTGGTGATTGAAATTTCGTAAAAAGATCTCGCCGCAAAGAAAACCGCCTTTGTTTCAGTGACTGCCACCCCAACTCGCGTATCATATCAGTGACACACTCACCCATGATAACACGAAACAAGCTGCCAGTCTTTGCACTTTTTCGATGTCCTCCGTCAATCCTACCTGGTAAGGATCCCACATCGCGCAGCAAAATTCCAGCAGAGGACGGACAAGTGTAATGTAGGCTGTCTCTTTAATGGGTTTGTCGCATCTTCTAAGTGTTCTGTCAACAGAACGCAGTCTCTGTTTCGCCTTCCCCATAATATTATCTAGTCTTTCCAATTTAAGTTGCTCGTAATTGTAATTCCTAGGTATGTAGTCCAATTGACAGCCCTTAGATTTGTGCGATTTATCGTATACCACAAATTTATCGTTTTTTTTTTTTTTTTTTTTTTTTACCATTGTGGATGACCCCGCACTTATCTTTGTTTAGTGCAAATTGCCACTTTTCGCACCATACAGAAATTCTCTCTAGATCGTTTTGTAATTGGAATTGATCGTCTGATGATTTTACTAGACGGTAAATTACAGCGTCATCTGCAAATAATCTAAAGGGGCTGCTCAGATTATCACGCAGATCATTTATATAAATCAGGAACAACAGAGGGCCTATGACACTACCTTGCGGAACGCCAGATATCGTTTCTGTTCTACTCGATGATTTACCGTAATCACCACGAACTGTGACCTCTCTGAGAGGAAATCACGAATCCAGCCCACAACTGAGACGATACTCCATATGCACGTAATTTGATTAATAGTCGCTTGTGAGGAACGGTATCAAAAGCCTTCTGGAAATCTAGGAATATGGAATCGATCTGAGATCCCTTGTCGACAGCACTCATTACTTCATAGGAATAAAGAGCTAGCTGTGTTGCACAGGAAAGATATTTTCTGAATCCGTGTTGGTTATGTATCAATAAGTCGTTTCTTCAAGGTGATTCATAATGTTCGAGTACAGTATATGCTCTAAAATCCTGCTACACATTGAGGTAAGTGATATGGGTCTGTAATTCAATGGGCTACTCCTATTTCCTTTCTTGAATATTGGTGTGACCGTTGCTGCTTTCCAGTCTTTAGGAACAGACCTTTCGTCAAGTGAGCGGTTGTATATGATTACTAAGAAAGGCGCTATTGTGTCAGCATACTCTGAAAGGAACCTGATTGGTGTACCATCTGGACCGAAAGACTTGCCTTTCTTAAGTGATTTGAGTTGTTTCGCAACACCTAAGGTATCTACTTTTATGTCAGTAATGCTAACAACTGTTCTTGTTTCGAATTCTGGAATATTTACTTCGTCTTCTTTCCTGAAGGGATTACGGAAAACTATTTAGTAACTCCGCTTTAGTGGCACCATCATCGGTAACATTTCCATCGCTATCGCGCAGTGACGGAATTGATTGTTTTTTGCCACAGGTGTACTTAACATACGACCAGAATCTCTTCGGGTTTTCTATCATATTTTGAGACAATGTTTCGTTGCGGAAACTATTAAAAAGCATCTCGCATTGACGTCCGCACTGAATTTCGAGCTTCCGTGAAACTTAGCCAGTCTTGGGGATTTTGTGTTCTTCTGAATTTGGCATGTGTTTTTCGTTGCTTCTGCAACAGTGTTCTGACGTGTTTTGTGTACCATGGTGGATCAGTCCTGTCTCCTATTAACTTATACGTTATGAATCTATCTATTACTGTCGATAGTGTATTCTTGAATTTGAGCCACGTCTAATCTACCCTTACGTAATTAGCTTGGAAGGAATGGAGACTCTCTCTGACGAAGGCATCAAGCGAATTTTTATCTGTTGTTTAAAATAGATATATTTTGCGTTTATTTTTAGTGATTTTGGTTGATACGGTTTTGAGCCTCGCTACAATAACCTTGTGTTGACTAATCCTTGTATTCGTCATGACGCTCTCTATTGGATCAAGATTATTTGTGGCTAAGAGGTCAATGGTGTTTTCGCAACCATTTACAATTCGTGTGGGCTCATGAACTAATTGTTCACAGTAATTCTCAGAGAAAGCATTTAGTACAATTTCTGAAGATGTTTTCTTTCTGTCACCGGCTTTGAACATGTATTTTCGCCAACAAATCGATGGTAGATTTAAGTCTCCACCAATTATAACTGTATGAGTGGGGTACTTATTTCTAATGAGATTCAAGTTTTCTTTGAGCCGTTCAGCTATTATATCATCTGAGTCGTGGGGTCGGCAGAGGGAGCCAATTATTATTTTGGTACGGCTATTGAGTACATAACCTCTACTCGTAGTAATGCGCAGGAACTATCTATTTCATCTTCACTACGAGATAAACTTCTACCAACAGACACAAACACACCACCACCTACTTTATTTAATCTATCCTTTCTGAAGACAGTTTGTGCCTCTGTAAAAATTTCGGCAGAATTTATCTCCGGATTTAGCCAGCTATCTGTTCCTAGAACGATTTCAGCTTCAGTGCTTTCTATCAGCGCTTGAAGCTCTGGTACTTTTATAAGACAGGTACGATAATTTACAACTACAATACCGACTGTTGCTTGGTCGATTCTCGTCGTTTCTTTGCCCTGCACCCTTTGTGACTGGAGCCCGTTTTGATCTTTCCCCGAGACTTTCTAAACTAAAAAACCGCCCAACCACGCCACACAGCCCCTGCTACCCGTATAGCTGCCTCCTGTGTGTAGTGGACACCTGACCTATTTAGCGCCACCCGAAACATCAACCACCGCATGGCGCACTTTTGTCTTGGTTAATTCTTGTTAAACCCCCTCTTAATACTTATTTTACAGTGTGTTTTCTATCAGACATGCTGCAAGATTTTAAGTTGCGTTGCACGCATTACGGGATGTAGACCGTGTGGCGTATGGAGATTCGGATCGGTGGGGAGCATGCGTCCATACCACAAACGGTTAAGGCGACTGCTCGTTATAAGCGCGATATCTATGTTAGAGTCCCGACAGGACAGAAATTTTAATATGTCACTAATAGATAGTATATCTCTACCTAATAGAGATGATGTAAAAGTATTAGCAATCAGTTTCGTAATACCCCCTTTAATTATTCTGTAGTGCTTTGTGAAAGTTCTTGCCACTAAGAAGCCAATAACTAACTTTGTCAGACTGCGTTTATTCTCAGATGGGTCAGGTTTTATATCAGGAGTCAAATGTCAACGCATAATAACCAGGGTCATAGCCGCTTATGAACTCACAGATTAAAGTAAACAGTACTGGCAGGTTTTCACAATAGCGTTTTAAGAGCTGCCGAACCATATCTGCTATCTCACATGAATCAACAAGCCTCGTTGAATTACCCTTGTCTGTGAAAAGTTGCCGATGTATGTAGAAGGCTATAGACTGCTTTTTGTAAGACGGTACTGAAAGGGGCGAACGGACCAAACCTTTAGGCTCAAAATAATACAGATCGAGAATCATCCAAAATAATGAAATAAGAGTCGGAAATTAACATTTTGCTTTGTATTGCCAATACAACTTACACCTGATCAAAGAAACATCGCTTGTCTCAATGCATGCATGCAGATGATTTACAACGTAATTCTTTATTGGAGAACTCAGCTGTGTGTTAAAAGTCCTTTAGCCTGTCTGCCTGCACATGTTCTTTACGGTGGGGATATTATGTGCCTACAATGTACCTGCCGGAATTGCCTAGTATTATTTTTGATAGGTTGGGTGAAGCTTATGAAGCACATCTACATCTACATCTGTACTCTGCAAACCACGTTGAAGTGACTGACACAGGGTACGTCCCATTGTACCAGTTATTAGGGTTGCTTCCTGTTTCCTGTTCCATTCACGGCTGGCCGGTGTGGCCTCCCGGTTCTAGGCGGTACAGTCTGGAACCGCGCGACAGCTACGGTCGCAGGTTCGAATCCTGCCTCGGGCATGGGTGTGTGTGATGTCCTTAGGATAGTTAGGTTTAAGTAGTTCTAAATTCTAGGGGACTGATGGCCTCAGAAGTTAAGTCCCATAGTGCTCAGAGCCATTTGAACCATTTGTTCCATTCACGTGTGAAGCGTCGGAAGAATGATGGTTTGAATACATCTGTGCGTGCAGTAATTATTCTAATCTTATCTCACGATTCCTGTGTGAGCGATAAGTAAGGAGTTGTAGTATGTCCCTATAGTAATCATTTACTGCCTGTGCTTGAAACTTTGTTAATAGACTTTCTCGGGATAGTTTACGTCTGGCTAAGAGTCTGCCATTTCAGTTCTGTCAGTATCTCTGGGACACTCTCCCATGGATTAAGCAGACATGTGACCATTCGTGCTGCCCTTCTCTGCGTACGTTCAGTATTCCCTGTCAGTCCTATATGGTACATGTCCCACAAACTTGAGCATTATTGTAGAACCAGTCGCACAAGTGATTTGTAAGTAGTCTCTTTTGTAGACTGATTGGACTCTCCCAGTACCCCACCAATAAACTGAAGTCAGCCACCTGCATTACCCACCGCTGAACCTACGTCATAATTCCATTTCATATCCCTACAAAGTGTTGCGTCCAGGTATTTGTATAAGTTTTCCGATTCTAGTAATGACTCATTGATATTATAGTCATAGTATACCACGTCCTTTCGTTTTGTGAAGTGCAAAATTTACATTTCTGAGCATTTAGAGCAAGCTGCCAACCTCTTCATCATGTTGAAATCTTATGAAGATCCAACTGAACAGTTATGCAGCTTCTCTCAGATAGTACTTCATTATAGACAACTGCATCATCAGCAAAAATCCTGAGTTTACTATTAATATTGCCATGGAATGCAGTACTAATACGAGTATCCTTTTTAGAAAGGTATTATTGAATTAAAGTCACAAAACCATGCCACAAGAGCCCAATCAAATTTTAACGTTCACAAATGCTTCAATCGTGGGAAAAATTACTTACGTGCGAATTACTGTTCAGGATTCTTTAGACACACGACCGTCAAATTCAGTACGCTATTTGGCATTGTACGGCCGGTAGTTCGCGACAGACCATATCTGAAGACTCGACATTAACGTCTACCGCGATCGAAAGCAAACAACCGTAAAACTTACCGCTGCGCCCAGAGACTGTGCAACCGCGCGTTTTCTCAGCCCTAGAGATTGTGTTATTTTGTTCTCGTATCGATAGAGACGCAGCACAATGACCTCACATGCCTCATCATCGTGCTCCACACCGTGTTTTTCGACCAGCGCATTTCACGGACAAGTTGACGGACTTTTTTTGACGAATTTTCGCGCACATAACTGAGGAGTACCTCTTAAGATGTGCAACGCGAACAACTCTTTTTCGAGAACCTTGGACAGCTCTCCGTGGCTTGACTGTTCCCATTTACCGTAATTTCTTTTCGTTTCTGTTCCATAGGTAACAGCATCTGTGTGAAGAAAGTTTTTCGAGGTAGTGTGAGCATAAAGTTAATTTCTGTTCTTTTTTAGTAATTATGGACTATAATATCTTTAGTATGCTGTAATATGCTAGCATATCCTACCCTATTCAACGTGTATGAACTTATTTCATCACGATAACAAAGTGATACTTTTTTATTTATTTTATTTTTTATTTCTATTTATTTTATTTTTTATTCTTTTCTATGTACTACAGGACCTAAAATCGGAAACGGCCCATACTTTCATATGCCAGTGGCACTGTGTTCATAATTTTCAGACGTTCGAATTTAGTTCTCTTTTTTTTGCCCCCCCAGAAGACTTCAGCTAGAAGTATGCGGGTGGCGACCGTGGGGACCCGAGCTGAGTCTGACATTGCTTCCACTTACTTGTGTCAGGCTCCTTCTTTCTCCTTCCCTGTCGGCCTCCCTTGGCCAACGCTTGCTTTTTCGACCCCAACGGTATTAGGTTTCGAGGCCCGAGGGTGTCTTTCTCCAATTTTCTTATTCCTACCTCTAACTCAACTCCTGAGGGGAGCCCACCCCTTAAGAAAAGCCAGCAATCCTGTAAGCTGTGAGGGTAACACCGCAGGTTGGACGGGTGGTCAGCACACTCTCTTCGTAAAAAATTAAACATGCTTTCAAGACTACAAGTAAGCCTCGGAACATTACTGACAACATAGATGACGTCAATGCCAAAGAAATGGTATACGATTTGGAACGTGGAATGTGAGGAGTCTGTACAAGGCAGGAGCTGCTATCAGTGTGGTCAAAGAAATTCAGAGGCACGAACTAGACGTAGTTGCACTGCGAGAAATCCGGTGGGACGATGCTGGCAGCATTGATGTTGAAAACTGTACTATTCTGTATGTAGCCTCTGAACGAGGTCATCTGTTAGGCACTGATTTCTGCGTCAGTAAGACTTTGGCCACAAATGTTTCAGAATTCGTTTCAGTTAACCCAAGAATATCTGTTGTAACACTGGACGTAAAGTATATTAAGGTGACTTTTGTGAACTGTCATGCTCCCACGGAGGAGAGCGAAGGTGAAGTGAAAGACGAGTTCTATGCGCAGCTAGAGACAGTGATGGACGCTATACCAAATGGACAGCTGAGGATCCTCCTTGGTGATATGAATGCCAAGACTGGGAAAGAACAAATATTCCAAGACACAACAGGAAGCCACAGTCTACACAACCTAAGCAATGACAATGGGGTTAGGTTCATCAGCTTCGCTACATCATTAGGGTTGTTCATCTCCAGCACAAACTTCCAGCGGAAAATATACATAAAAGAACCTGGGTGTTAGTTGCCATTGATCTCAGAACCAAGAGATGGGTGTTAGACGTTAAGACAGCGCGGGGTGCCGAAGGTGCGAGTGATCATTTCCTCGTCAGAGGCATTTTAAACATACAGTGCAAAGGAAGAACGGGGCCTAAGTTAAAAAGAGTGGAAAGGTACCATGTGGAGAAACTAATAGATGAGGCAACGAAGACCGGATACCAGTTGCAACTTAGTAACGGCTTTGAAGCACTCAGTGAAATGGACGCGAATCAGGACTTTGAACTAATGTGAGGAAACATCCAGAGCTCAGTTAGGGATACAGCAAAGGAAACACTCATGGGAAACCCAGTGGGCAAGAAGATCTGGTTTGGAAAGGAATGTGCAGATGCCCTGGAAAGGAGAAAGGAAGCCAGTAGCAAGTGGCTGAAGGGGACAAATCTGGCACAGGGCAAAGCACAATTTGAGGTGGTCCGAAAGACTACACAAGCAATTCTGAGAAGAGCAAAGAGGAAATACATAAGGGATATCATCGTTGAAGCAGAAACGGACTTCAGAGGACAAAAGACTAGGGAAATGTTTCTGAAGGTGAAGTACCTTTGCAAAGGTCATCAGGCCAAGCAGAAATTTGTCAAAGATTCCCATGATAAGATCCTGACGAACGATAGGGACATGCCTGAGAAGTGGAAAGAGTACTTTCGACAGCTGCTAAGTTGTGATGAACCCGAACTGCAGTTTGATTTCCAGTACCCATTTACAGCCGATGCAGACTATCCCCCACCTACCCTGAATGAGATAAAAACCAGAATCAGACACCTTAAACAGAATAAGAGTCCAGGTGAAGATGGAATACAGGCTGAAATGATCCTGGCAGGAGGAGAGAAACTTGCAGAAGAAATACACAGACTGATACAGGCAATATGGACCAAAGAAAAACTACCAGGAGAATGGAAAACAGCTCTGATTTGTCCAATACATAAGAAGGGCGACAAACTGAAATGCGACAACTATCGAGGAATCGCCCCGCTTAACGTCTGCTATAAGATCAACTGCCTCATACATAGAATTCAGCCAGTGGCAAAATCGGTGATTGGGGAGTACCAGGGAGGTTTCCAGCCAGGACGGTCAACAGTACATCACATCTTCAGTCTCCGGCAACTCACTGAGAAACTGGGTGAATATGGTAAAGATTTGCATATTTTATTCGTTGCTTTTAAGAATGCCTATGATTGCATACATCGCAAGAGCCAGCTCAACTGTTTAAGGGAGTTTTGAATAGCAGAGAAACTCATCAATCTGATAAAGATCTGTGTTAACGAAACACGTGCAAAGGTGAAGATGGGAAATCGCGTAACTGAGGAGTTTGAAATTGTGACAGGACTCAGGCAAGGAGATGGGTTGTCCCCTATCCTGTTCAACTTTGCCCTCGAGGAGATCTTACGCGAGACCTTCCAAGAGAACGAAGAGATTGAAATCGAAGGAAAGAGACTGGCATACTGAGCCTATGCAGATGACATGTGTTTACTCTCTAGGTCGGAAGAGGATGACCAAAGCACTAAAGGAGGCGGCCAGCAAATTTGGGCTACAAATAAACGAAGACAAGACAGAGTACCTCTTTATGACGCGTGGTAATTGTCAGACTGCTGATCATCTACAATCACTGCAGGTTGGGGATCAGTCCTACAAGAGAGTGCAAGAATTCAAATACCTAGGGGCACTTTTCGCTGATAGCTCGTCATGTGAAGCAGAGATCAATCCCAGAATACAAGCAGGAAACCGATCTTACCACAGTCTAGCACAACTGCTTCGCTCCAGATATCTCTCCAGACAGTTCAAGATTCGACTCTACAAAGTTCTGATCCAGCCTGTTGTTCTATATGGCTGTGAGACATGGAGTATCCGGAAACAGGACTTCCATAAGCTTCTTGTTTTTGAGAGAAAAGTGCTTCGGAAGGCCTTCGGTCCGGTTCTGGACGCAGATACAGGGGAATGGAGGATCAGATACAACCGAGAGCTTGAGGAACTATACCAGCAGCCCAACATAGCAGGAACTGTCAAAGCCAAACGAATGCAGTGGGCCGGTCATGTGACCCGGATGGAGGATCACAGATGGCCTCGGAAGCTCCTGGATTTCATACCTACAGGAAAGAGACCGCCAGGGAGACCCAAGAATCTTTAGAGGAATGGACTCCATGAAGATTTAAACGAAGTGTCAATAGATGTGAACGGATGGTAGATAGCAGCAATGGACAGAATACAGTGGAGGAGGAAACTTGTAGATGCGTGCGGTCCACTGGGCCTGATCATGTAGTAGAAGTAGAATTTTTTATTGAATCTCACAATTTTTTAAAGAAATTAGTATTTTAGTCTTCATTCGTCACAAAACAGTGCAGTAAAAACAACCATGAAATTTTTATTCGTAATATAGAATTGGGGAGAAGAGGAGTTTGTGGCACAGCTTGACAAGAAGAAGGGAGCGGTTGGTAGGACATGTTCTGAGGCATCAAGGGATCAAAAATTTAGCATTAGAGGGCAGCGTGAAGGGTAAAAATCGTAGAGGGAGACCAAGAGATGAATACACTAAGCAGATTCAGAAGGATGTAGGTTGCAGTAAGTACTGGGAGATGAAGAAGCTTGCACAGGATAGAGTAGCATGGAGAGCTGCATCAAACCAGTCTCAGGACTGATGACAACAACAACAACAGTATTTATACTCATGCTTGAAGAGATTACAGGCATTTCTACAAGTTCTTTGAACGAACATTGCACACCCATAAAGACTCTGTCAACAATGGTAAACAGCGTGTATGTACGCTAAGGACACATTGAACTAGTACTGAATTTACGAATACACCCATTTCCACACACCGTCCGAATAGATCTCGGAAAGGCCAACGGTACCGACCGACCACCGCGTCCTCCTCAGAAAATAGGCATCAATAGATGCGGATACGGAGGGGCGTGTCGTCAGCACAGCGCTCTCCCGGCCCTATGTCCGTTTTAGTGACTGGAGCCGCTGTTTCTCAGTCAAGTGGCTCCTCAATTGGCCTCTCCAGGGCTGAGTGCTTACCGCTTGCCAGCATCGCTCGACAGACCCAGACGGTCACCCATCCAAGTGCTATCCAAGCCCGACAGATCTTAACTTAGTTGAGGTAACGAGAACCAGTGTTACCACTGAGGTTTGGCCGCTGGTCATGTAGCCACACTACCGCAAATGAAAGTGTTCGTAATAATCTGTCTGTGCCGAGCCCAAATTCGGTAGTCTGATACGTATCTAAGTCCTCACGCAACTACAGGTTTCATCGATCAGTTCGGGCGATGTCACTTGGTGCTTCATGATTTCATGGCCTGAATTGCACTAACACTACAGACGTAGGTCAGTGCCAGTTCGTCGCAGTTGAGGTCACCACTCAGTGCGTTGTGGGTCGTGGTGTCTGTCAGCGATTGTGCTGCGTCGATATCGATATCTGGATTGGCGTCTTTGCAGCAGTTAGGTCAGAATATCAGGCACAACACAGACGGATCTACATTTTTTAAAGGTGTCGTCGCTGACATCAGTGCAGCAGGCAGTTATTTGTCATGAAACCTGATGAGTTTACGAACAAGTATTTGTCACACACTGCTCATTCATTCAAGAGCAAGTACTGAAAATGGTTAAATATCTCTGAGCACTATGGGACTTAACTGCTGTGGTCATCAGTCCCCTAGAACTTAGAACTACTTAAACCTAACTAACCTAAGGAAACCACACACATCCATGCCCGAGGCAGGATTCGAACCTGCGACCGTAGCGGTCTTGACTATAGCGCCTAGAACCGCTCGGCCACTCCGGCCGGCAAGAGCAAGTACTGCTCTAAATAATCATTTCCGACCGTTCGTTTCGTATCTCAAAATACTAACACCCTGTATCATTGAGAACCTACTGGTTTAGAGCATCCTGTATATCGTTCTCCAACTCCTCTTGCCACATTTCCTTAAACCCTGCCGTAATTTTTCATTGAGGAGCTTCTACAGTGAATTTGGTAAATAGTAGATGCCGCCACTCATTAAATGTATTGTAATGTCCCCATTCCTTCCTATTTTACCAGAAGTTCTGAAAGAAGTTCTGAGACAAGTGGCACAATGAGAAGATACTCTGCTCACATTGGAGAGGATGATCGTTGAAACGCTTGTCTGCCCATTTAAATTTAGATTTTCATTGGTTTCCCTAAATCTGTTCTCTTTGAAAAGGACAACGCCAACGTTCTTCCACTATCCGAGTTGTTACTCTCCCCTAATGACATCGGCGTAGACGGCACGATAAATTCGAATCTTGTTATCCTTTTTGCGGTTGTGTTAACTACGCTCCTGGCCCTTCTCTCCATCTTATTAGCTTGTAACGCCGGAAATGCATATCCTCCTATTTCCATCTATTGTACTGTAAGTTTTTTCCTTATTTTGTTACCTGAATATACGACATTTCTGTGCTTTTATATATTGTAATTGTTTTACTATTTGTATATATATATATATATATATATATACATATATATATATATATATATATATATATATATATATATTTATGCATTTATGTCGATGTATAATTGGTTTGTTTCGTAAATATTATTTGTATTTTTACGCTGGGTCTTGCCTAGGGAAAACTGCTATCGAACGATTACATCGATAGGTCGTGTGAAGAATCAAAGTGTGTAGGATCTTTGGTAGTGTGAACTCTGCCACGTGGAGCGCGGGCGGAGAGAGAGTCTGGCTGGAGTAGCGAGTGGAGCAGGTGTGTGGTGTGAAGCTCCCGCGAGTTGCCGCGCTTTCGGGGTTTGCCAGCATGTAATTGCGCTCGACTTGCGATGATAGTTTCTGACATGGTGTCGCGGACAGGAAGCATTAGCTGGCGCACATCAAGAGCCCGTTTCGTCTGGTGACCGTGTCGAGAAGAAGGCGCGCCAACATCCAGCTTCTGCAACAGCGACGGCCGACAATGAGTGACTGTCGCCACATCCTCGATCGACGGCTTCAAACCTTCAATCAACCAATAAGGAAGACTGGAAGCACGTAAAGTTTTAGAACTGTATGGCAGACCTCAGCTTTTCAAACTTTTAAAATTGTTGCATCACAAAATTACAGGAACTTAGCATGAACC
The DNA here is from genome assembly GCF_023864345.2 of Schistocerca serialis cubense. NCBI lineage: Eukaryota > Metazoa > Arthropoda > Insecta > Orthoptera > Acrididae > Schistocerca > Schistocerca serialis. Next base: position 150,124,036 of record NC_064641.1, read on the forward strand.
TTTGTTGCTCATTGTCCCAATTGCATTACCAAGCAGGGTCCCTTCCTTTTCCGAAATGAACCCGAGTGTCGTTGAAATTCAAACGCCAGCATTAAAATTCGATTTCACTGCTTTAATTTCAAAGTTCAGTTAAAGTATTCAGAGCTAGCTGCAATATTAGATTACACAAGCACAAATTAAGAGTGCGAGTTTTGTTACCATATTTTAGCTTACCTGTGACTGCAGCTCAGCGTGGTACGTACTAAATTTTGCTATTGTTAGTTGTTCAGAATCATTCAATTCAAGTTCGAAGTTAAATCTCTTATTTCTAAATTGCGTAGATTCAAGTAGCTTTTGAAATGATTGTTGAGGTAGCCCAAGACTAACTGTGTTTTACTGAATTTCGATGTGCTTAAGAAAGAAAGCTTCTTATTAATTTCAGTCACTAAATTAACTTTCAGTTTTCCGGTTTTATTTATTCTTTTGCTAAATTAAGTCAGAGTGCAGCGAAAGTTATTACTTCTGACAAACTTTCAGTTTTCATACTACACGTGTCAACCTTCAGTTGCCACGCTTCTAGTGCTAATTATATGTGTAATTACCTTTCTTTTTCAGTTACTATAGTAATTGTCCTTAGGACTGGCGACCGTAATTTCCCCCAAATCTCAAATATCTAATTACCGCTAGTTAATTGTTAACGTAACGGCCGCACATTTACTTTCTTCATTAACTTTACCCCTTTTCAAAATTAATTTCCACCAGTTTCATTTGCATTTTTCCTTTCATTTAGATGTAACGCTTTCCTCCCTCTTTACCGACAGATTAACTTCGGTGACGATTGCTTTTCCCAAATTTCCATTAGGTACACGCGGTTTAATTTTTCACTGTCATTAAGGTCGATAAGTGAGGGGGAGGTTACAAGCTGTACCATGTTAGATTCGTAATGCTGCACGAGAGCTTGAAAGTAATATTTAGTCACCTCCTACCTTCCCGTATATCTGTTTATGTAGTCCGCACCTCGTGAACTAACGGCGTCGTCCAGAAAAATCACATGATAACCTTGCAGCAGCCTAGATAGGATTGGTTACCGTTTGGGTATACCGAGCGCTGCTGGCAAGCATGGTGCACTCGTCCCTCATGAGGCCAGTTGAGGAGCCACATGATAGAGAATACCGGCTCCGGTCACGAAAACTGAAAACGGCCGGAAGAGCGATGTGCTGTCCACACGCCCCTCCATACCGCTTCTACTGACGCCTATCGAATAAGGATAACACCTCGGTCGGTCGGTAGCGTTGGACATTCCAAGGTCTGTTCGGCCGGAATTTAGTTTAGTTTCACTTTAATTTACTACAAGGCCAATTTGTACACACCGAGTTTAAAAGAATTTAAACGTAGACCAACAACATTACACAATGAACTGCAGAAGAAACAGAATTATCAAAACATTTTGGCAACCTATGGAAGAGAATTGTATCCCTGTATCTCAGACATTACAACCAGTGTGTAGATTGCTGAGTCCTCTTTCTCTCAATCTATACTTGAGATTAATACTCTTAAGTTGAGTTTTACAGTAGTGGCCATTAAAATTGCTACACCAAGAAGATATACATATGATAAACGGGTATTCATTGGACAAATATATTATACTAGGACTGACATGTGATGACATTTTCACGCAGTTTGGGTGCATAGATCCTGAGAAATCAGTACCCACAACAACCATCTCTAGCCGTAATAACGGCTTTGATACGCCTAGGCACTGAGTCAAACAGAGCTTGGATGGAGTGTACAGGTACAGCTGCCCATGCAGCTTTAACAAGATACCATAGTTCATCAAGAATAGTGACTGGCGTATCTTGACAAGCCAGTAGCTCAACCACCATTGACCAGACGTTTTCAATTGGTGAGAGATCTGGAGAATGCAGCAGTCGAACATTTTCTGTATCCAGAAAGGCCCGTAAGGGCCCTGCAACATGCGGTCGTGCATTATCCTGCTGAAATATAGGGTTTCGCAGGGATCGAATGAAGGGTAGAGTCACAGATCGTAACACATCTGAAATGTCCACTGTTCGAAGTGCCGTCAATGCGAACAAGAGGTGACGGGGACGTGTAAACAATTATACCCCATACCATCACGCCGGGTGATGCGCCAGTATAGCGATGACGAATACACACATCCGCAGTGCGTTCACCACAATGTCGCCAAACACGGATGCGACCATCATGATGTAAACAGAACCTGGATTCATTCTTTAAAATCACGTTTAACCTTTCGTGCACCCAGGTTCGTCGCTGAGTACACCATCGCAGGTGTTCCTGTCTGTGATGCAGCGTCAAGGGTAACCGCAGCTATGGTCTCCGAGCTGATAGTCCATGCTGCTGTAAATGTCGTCGAACAGTTCGTGCAGATGGTTGTTGTCTTGCAAACGTCCCCATCTGTTGACTCAGGGATCGAGACATGGCTGCACGATCCGTTATAGCTATGAGTATAAGATGCCTGTCATCTCGATTGCTACTGACACGAGGCCGATGGGATCCAGCACGACGTTCTGTATTACTCTCCTGAACCCACCGATTCCATATTCTGCTAACAGTCATTGGATCTCGACCAACGCGAGCAGCAATGTCGCGATAGGATAAACCTCAATCGCGACAGGCTACAATCTAACGTTTATCAAAGTCGGAAACGTGATGGTACGCATTTCTCCTCCTTACACGAGGCATCACAATAACGTTTCACTAGGCAACGCCGGTCAACTGCTGTTTGTGTATGAGAAATCGGTTGGAAACTTTCTTTATGTCAGCGCGTTGTAGGTGTCGCCACCGGCGCCAACCTTGTGTGCATGCTCTGAAAAGCTAATCATTTGCATATCACAGCATCTTTTCCTGTCGGTTAAATTTCGCGTCTGTAGCACGTCATCTTCGTGGTGTAGCAATTTTAATGGCCAGTGGTGTAAATACAACTTAACCATTGGAAATAGTATAACGGTGATATAAAAAGAAAAATGACACTATCAAGAGAAAGAATTAGATTTGATTATATTTTTGTTTAACAAGAATAAGAAGTTTAGATTCTGCAGATGTCAAAGTGATCGGATTTCGAAGGAATTCATGCATTTTTAAGAAAGCATAAATTTCCTTGTCAGACCGAAGAGAGAGAGAAAAGATTTCAGAAGAAGGATATATTACGTTTATAGTCATCAAAAGGGACTTTATTATATTACAGTTTTTTTTTCAATTCCTGGAATGAAAAATCTTCCTTCTCATTTAATTTACAACACAGAAGAAATTTAATTTAAATTACTTAATAATTTTTTCATCGAACTAAATAGTTAGGTCAGTTAATGTCTTCCACCGCCCAGGAGAACATTGTGTTTTAACGAACAAGACAACAGGCAGAGAAGCCAGTTGAGCGAATGGAAAAAAATGGCATACATGCTGTGTGCATGTTTCAATGAACTCTTTGACGAACACATAGTATTTATACCTTTGATATTTGTAATTTGTGAATTGTTGTGTGTGGAGTGATCAAATCTGTGGTTGATCCATTGGTGTACTACAGTTGAAAAATGACCTATTTAATCCCCCCATTTGTTATGAAGCTTGTGTATATTCTGTAGTCAAATTGTTGTACCGAACAGTTTTTCCTTAAAGGTGATCGTAACAATCGAAACCGGTAGAGAATTAACATAAAATCATGCATGAGATGACACAAATACATTCTTTTCCAAAAATGAAAAAGTGGTTGCGTCCTGGAATAGGTTCCAAAGGAACCTTAGTTTTGTTCCCAGGCCAGTGTCAAAACTTTTTTCCACTTACTATTTTTTTTTTTTTAAAAAAAAAGAAAAGCCGGCCGCGGTGGTCTCGCGGTTCTAGGCGCGCAGTCCGGAACCGTGCGACTGCTACGGTCGCAGGTTCGAATCCTGCCTCGGGCATGGATGTGTGTGATGTCCTTAGGTTAGTTAGGTTTAAGTAGTTCTAAGTTCTAGGGGACTGATAACCACAGCAGTTGAGTCCCATAGCGCTCAGAGCCATTTGAACCAAAAAAAAAAGAAAGAAAAAGAAGAGATTAATTGCGTTACTGCCTCTAGACAATGGGCTCGTGGATTCTATTCCCAGGTGGTTCTAAGATTTTCTCCGGCCGTGGACAGGGTGCTTGCTTTGTCCTAATCATCATGATCGTGATAATCGTCATCGACAACCAAGTCACCCAAGTAGTGTCAAATGGAAAGACTTGGGCCAATCGGATGAACTACAGCAGACGGGCTCTCCCGGCCAACAATGCCATACGATTATTTCATTTCATTTTTATGTCGTCCAACCATTTTCACGTGGCCGAGCGGTTCTAGGCGCTACACTCTGGAACCGCGCACCCGCTACGGTCGCAGGTTCGAATCCTGCCTCGGTCATGGATGTGAGGTGATGTGTTTAGGTTAATTAGGTTTAAGTAGTTCTAAGTTCTAAGGGACTGATGACCACAGAAGTTAAGTCCCATAGTGCTCAGAGCTATTTGAACCATTTTCACGTGAGTCTCGCGTCCGCAGTAATGTGGTACCGGATTTATTTTAAAAGGTGTCGCAGCCACTTTCGCCTCCAGACGGAGTGACAGGTACACCGTGCCCCCAGGTACGGAGCTTCATCTCCTCCCGCCACCTCCCCGGGTCAAATTAAAGGAGTCGGCGCAGAACAGTCTGCGAACGCGCTCTTGCCGAAACGACACCGTTTTCTCGGTAAGGCGACTCCATTCCGTCTGTCGCCGTAAAGACAGCAGTCGACAGACCCGAAGAAGGGAGCGACATCCTTAAGAAACGTAAAAGATGGTCGTCGTCGTCCGACGTCAATTCCGCCGTTCTTTGCGTCTCTGCATCCTCTGCCCTTTGTTGTGCTGTGTGTAGGGGGCGGGGGTGGTGGTGGTGGGTTGCTATCGACCGCCACTTGGCGACTAAGAATGCAGAACGAACGCCAGAGCAGAGGAAGAATGCCGCGACCGGCGCGGCGCTGCGTGGCGGTCCAGATGGTGGTGGCTGGGGCGGCGGGGGCGGTGGAGGCGGCGGCGGCGGCGGCCTCGCTGAGACAATGGCGGGCGGCGGCCGCCCCGGGCTTCCAGAGGCAGCGGCCGTCTGCGTCGGCCTCATTTACTCAGCCGCTGCAAGTAGGTCGAGCCGCGCACTCTGCAGTACAGTCGTTTACCGCACAAAATGCAGTGCTGCGAGGCCGTTTCACAACTTTTAATAGATGCGTTTCAGCTCTCTGCGTAATTATCCGGAAAAAATATTAATTAAGAAATGGCCACCGTGAAAAAACAGCTGACAAACGGCTAATAGCAATAAAAGTTGCATTTCGAAATCACTTTCCCTTTCTCCTTCCTCCCTTCGTTCATTCGCTTTGTATTGTATGGTATTGTATTAAAACGGGGACCTAGAAACGACGGAGAGCTTCGTCCCGCCGTAGCTCTCAGTGGTTCACATCCCCACAGCAGGCCACAGCAGTCCACTCACCCCACCGCAGCCCCACATCGAACCGAGGGCTAAAAAGGGTTCAAATGGCTCTGAGCACCATGGGACTCAACTTCTGTGGTCATCAGTCCCCTAGAACTTAGAACTACTTAAACCTAACTAACCTAAGGACATCACACACATCCTTGCCCGAGGCAGGATTCGAACCTGCGACCGTAGCAGCAACGCGGCTCCGGACTGGAGCGCCTAGACCCGCTCGACCACCGCGCCCGGCGAACCGAGGGTTATTGTGCGGTTCGGTCCCCAGCGGATCCCCCCCCCTCCCCCCCCCCTCCCCCCCCCCCCCCCCCCCCGCCCCGCGCCATGAACGTCTCGTATCAGACGAGTGTAATCTCAAATGTTTTGCGTGGTAGAATAATTGTGGTGTACATGTACGTGGAGATGGTGTTTGCACAGCATTCGCCGACACAGTGTAACTGAGGCGGAATAAGGGGAACCAGCCCGCATTCGCCGAGGTAGATGGAAAACCTCCTTAAAAACTGTCCACAGGCTCACTGGCACACTGGACCTCGACACTAATCCGCCGAACGGATTCGTGCCGGAGATTGGCACACCTTTCCTCTCGGGAAGCAGCGCCTCACACCGAGCGCCTAGCCGGACAGGCTTCTTTAGACTACCTGTTTACTCGTTCTTACTTACACTGAAGAGAAGAAAGTCATGGGACAGCGCTATGCACTTGTAAAGATGGCGGTAGTGTCACGTACACAAGGTGCAAAAGGGCAGTGCATTGGCCGAACTGTCATTTACACTCTGGTTGTTCATGTGACAACGTGTCCGAAGTTATTGTGGCCGCTCGACGGGAATTAACAGATTTTGAACGCGGAATGGCAGAACTAGACGCACGGGGCATTCCATTTCGGTAATCGTTAGGGAATTCAGTATTCCCGGATTCACAGCGTCAACAGTGTGCCGACAACACCAAGTTTCAGGCACTACCTCTCGCCACGGACATGGAAGAGCGAGAGCAGCGGCGTTTTAGTAGAGTTTCCAGTGCTAACAGACAAGCAACATCGTGTGAAAAAACCGCAGTAATCGGTGTGGGACGTACGACTAACGTATACGTTAGAACAGTGCGGCGACTTAAAGGGTTTAAGGGCTAAGGCAGCAGACGGCCAACGCGAGTGCCCTTGCTAACAGCACATAGGCTGCAGCACCTATTCTGGGCGCGTGACCATATCGGTTCGACACTTAGACGACTGGAAAACCGTGACCTGTTCAGATGAGTTCCGATTTCAGTTGGCGAGAACTGATGGTGTGGTTCGAGTGTGGCACACACACCCCACAAAGGCATGGACTCCAGTTATCAACAAGGCACTGTGAAGGCTGGCGGTGGCTCCATACCCTGTGTTTACATAGAATGGACAGGGTCCTTTTGTATAACTGTACCGATCATTGACTGGATATGGCTATGTTCGGCTACTTGGAGACCATTCGCAGCCATTCAGCGACAGGATTTTTATGGACGACAACGCGCCATGTCACTGGGCCGCAGTTGTTGACTGTTGGATTGAAGAATATTCTGGGCAATTCGAGTGAATGAATTGGCCACCCGTATCGCCCGACATGAATCCCGTCGAATATTTTGTGAGATAATTGATAGGTCAGTTTGTGCACAACATCCTGCACCGGAAACACTTTCGCAATTATGGACGGCTAAAAAAGGCAGTATGGTTCAGCATTTCTGCAGGGGTCTTTCAACGAAGTGGTGAATCCATGCCACGTCGAGTTGCTGCGCTACCCCGGGTAAAAGCAAGTAGGACACGGTATTAGGAGGTATCCCATGACTTTTGTCACCTCACAAGGGGAGGCCGCCAATTGTGAAATTCAGATTCGATTCATACTGCGCATAATAAAAGCTCATGGCCAGAGGAGTAATGTGGCAAAGCACCAAGATGCACTTCTCAGCCATTGTCGAGAAAATCGACAGTTAAAAGAAACCGTTCCGGTGAAATACTCTCTACGATTTATCATTTTCCAGAGCGTCCTGGCGCAGCGGTAAGGGCTCGGGTTCGTAATCTGAAGGTCGCCGGATCGAATCCCGCGCCATGCAACTTTTTTTTTACTACTAGTTTTTTGTAATTCATATATATATATATGAATTGCTTATGCATGTTGGTGAAGGCGGATCGCTATCCAATTGTACCGCCTCCATTTTTCCGTTTGTTTAACAGGGTGTACCAAAGCTCTCCCGTCCGCACTGATTTTCGTCGATGTTATAAGTTGCGCTAGGGACCGCATCTACCTTCTTTCGAAGTTAGCAGGCAACTACGCTGTTATGCGGCGTCTCGTTTCGGCCCATTCAACATCTGTCCTTCAAGTGTAACGAGCGAGTAACGGAGTTTATATTTCGTACCTGCCACAGCAAATTTGTGTTCGTGGGGTTTCTATTCTAATTCGAACGTTTGACTTACGCTATACGTATTCGTTTCGGAATATCGTTTCTACGTCTTCCGTTAACTATACGTGGTTAACATTATGAAGACAATTAATAACATTTGTGAAATACAACTTTGTTTGCGGAAAACATAATGATGTTCGAAGTCGCCAGTTTTTCCACGACAAACGACTTTCAACAACTTATTATATGCATAATTGTTGCAACTGATTGCCGGGAATTATATATATGAATTACAAAAAGCAAATACTAAAAAAAAATATTCGCATGGCGCGAGATTCGAACCGGCGACCTTTGGATTACGAACCCGAGCGCTTACCGCTGCACCACAACGCTGTAGAAAATTATTGATCGTAGAGAGTATTTCATCGCAACGGTTTCTTTTAATTGTCGATTTTCTCGACAACAGCTGAGAAGTGCATCTTGGTGCTTTGCCACATTACACCTCTGGCCATGAGCTTTTATTATGCGCAGTATGAATCGAATCTGAATTTCACAATTGGCGGCCTCCCCTTGTCAGTGTACTTCGCGCAACTATACAACAATTCAAGCAAATCACATTAATGGTTTTTATTACAATACGGGAGATTGACAATGCTTAACTTTGGTTTACCATAAGTTGTCGCAAGCAATGGATGATATGCAAATAATCAACGTCCTTCGCTGTAAGCAATGTCGGTACAAGCAATTAATATAAGACGTAATTCTCAGTATAATAGGATGACGCCTCTACTAGTGTCCGTCTTCTACCGTCCGGCCGAGGCTGGCAGGAGCGGCGCTTATATTCCCTCTCCTGTCGTGGTGCGGTCCCAGTCAGCGAACTATTGGCTGACGTCGTCCCACGGCCTTCTCTGCTCTTGCCTTCTTCATCTTCGTAGCGGCGCTTTCGTAACGCCGGAACATTTACCTTGCCCAAAGCCGGACTGGTCATCATCCAACACATCCTCAGTTTTCGGTTTTCTTAGTCCTACTCAGTGCTATTGACTGATTCAGCTGATTTCACGAACTGTGGGTCAGAGCACTTCCATGCTCGGCTCCGTATTGACCTCCATGCAAGGCCACTGTGGTGCTGTGAGAGAAGAGTGGTCTACAGGGGCGCCTCCCATTGAGGACTGCAGCCAAACATCGCTAATGTCTCTGGTAACGATCCGTGTTCCCGACTTTGGTGTGATGCCGCGACCTTCGGGCGATACCACACATAAGGAGGAGTCCCGCGTTGTGTTTGAAATCACGCTGAAGGTGTATTCACCAATATATACACCTATCAGTTTTGCATTTTATCTGCCTGTTGTTGTTCACAGAACAAGTGACACCGGTAGCCCTGTTACATGGACAGTACTGGGTTGTTAGTGGAGTTTCTTAGTAGTAGAGGTAGAGCCTGTTGGAATTTTAAGCCTTTATTGATCCATGATTATATGACTGTCCGACAGTAAAGTGCTGCGGGTGGAGAGTGGAAATATTGTGTTTTGTTTTTGTTGTCTTGGTTGGTGTCAAAGTGTGCGTCACGGGGTCATAGGCAGATCTAAGTTACACGTACGAGTACGTATGGAGGCTTGCTAAAAGTAATGCCTCCCAATTTTTATGTGAAAACTCTTAAAGTTTTTTAAATCAAAAAACAACATTCTACTAGTTCACGTATTTGCAGCCCTCTGCTACTAGGGGGAACCGAATTGTAGCGTGTAGCGTGGCTGTCTGTGACGTAACTATGTCGTTGGGCGAGGAACAGCGTGCACTAATCGAATTTCGAATTCGAAGGATTCGTCCACACATGCAGAGCCCCCTCCGTCAGCATGACAATGCAGGACCACACACGAGCGCTGCGACGTATGTAACAATCTGACGCCTTGGGCTGACGGTCATCGATCTTTCTCCGACCACCGCCGACTTAGTCCCACCCGATTCTCGTCTGTTTCCAAAACTTAAAAGGACACCTTGAAGGACTTCACTTTGATAGCATAGGAGGGGCTGTGGCTCCGCCAACGAAGTGAAACTTTCTACAGTGACGGTTCAACAAAGTAGTCTCTCTTCGGGACAACTGTGTTCCTCACCAGGATGACTATGTTGATCAATAAATATGAACACACGAAGAATAAAAATGTTGAATGTTAACAACGTCTGTTCGTTTCAAACAGTTTTATGAATTTCCATATAAGAAATTCTGAGGCATTAGTATTCAGCACGGCCTCGTATTACATTAGGCCCATTTCTACATAAGCATTTGCTCTGAGCAGAAGCTGGTTGATTTTTAATGTCATATCATCCTCCATGTCATTGTGGTTGTGTAACATAATAAATGTTTTTATAAAATAAGCCCTCTCCGGCGAAACCCCCAGCCCGAAACCGACTCCACCCGAATCCAGCGCTACACTTCCTTCCTCCATTCCATCCACCCTCGCATTTCTACATCTACGTGATTACTCTGCTAATCACAATAAAGTGTCTGGCAGTGGGTTCAATGAACCACGTTCAAGCTCTCTCTCTACCGTTTCACTCTCGAACGGCGCGCGGGAAATGGCTCAAATGGCTCTGAGCACTATGGGACTTAACTGCTGTCGTCATCAGTCCCCTACAACTTAGAACTACTTAAACCTAACTAACCTAAGGACATCACACACAACAATGCCCGAGGCAGGATTCGAACCTGCGACCGTAGGTGTCGCCCGGTTACAGACTGTAGCTCCTAGAACCGCTCGGCCACTTCGGCCGGCTCGCGCGAGAAAAACGAGCACTTAAATTTTTCTGTCTGAGCCCTGATTTCTCTTATTTTATCCTGATGATTATTTCTCCCTATGTAGTTGGGTGCCAACAGAATGCCTCTGCAATCGTAGGAGAAAACCGGTGATTGAAATTTCATGAGAAGATCCCGTCGCAACGAAAAACGCCTTTGTTTTAATGATTGCCACTCCAATTTACGTATCATGTTTGTGGCATTATCTCCCCTATTTCGCGATAATACAAAACGAGCTGCCCTTCTTTCAACTTTTTCGTTGTCATCCGTCACTCCCACATGATGCGGATCCCACACCGCATAGCAATACTCCAGAATAGGGCGGACAAGCGTGGTGTAAGCAGTCTCTTTAGTAGACCTGTTGCACCTTCTAAGTGCTCTGCTAGTGACTCGCAGTCTTTGGTTTGCTCTACCCGCAACATTATCTATGTGATCGTTCCAATTTAAGTTATTTGTAATTGTAATCCCTAAGCATTTAGTTCAATTTACGCGTTAGCGAAGTTTAGCGGATTCCTTTAGCACTCATGTGTACAGTTCACACTTTTCTTTATTCAGGGACAATCGCCACTTTTCGCACCATACAGATATCTTATGTAAATCATTTCTCAATTCGTTTTGGTCATCTGATGACTTTACACGAAGGTAAATGACAGCATCATCTGCAAACAATCTAAGAGGGCTACTCAAATTGTCTCCTATGTCATAAATATAGATCAAAAATAATAAAGGGCCTATAACACTTCTTTGGGGAACGCCGCATATTACTTCTCTTTTACTCGATGACTTCCCGTCTATTACTACGAACTGTGACCTTTCTGACAGGACATCACGAATCCGGTCCCACAACTGACGCGATATTCCATAGGCACGCAGTTCGGTTAAAAGACGCTTGTGAGAAACAGTGGCGAAAGCCTCGTGGAAATGTAAAAATATAGAATCAATTTGACATCCCCTGTCGATAGCACTCATTACTTCATGAGTATTAAGAGCTAGTTGTGTTTCACAAGAACGATATTTTCTGAATCTCTGCTGACTATGTGTCAAATCGTTTTCTTCGTGGTACCCGTACTTCATAATGTTCGATCGCAGTATATGTTCCGAAACCCTACTGTAGATCGAAATCAATGATATGGGCCTGTAATACAGTGGATTACTCCTACGTCCCTTCTTGGGTATTGGTGTGATTTGAGCATTTTTCCAGTCATTAGGTACGGGTCTCTCTGTGAGCGAGCGTTTCTATATAATTGCTAAATATGGAGCTATGGTATCAGCATACTCTGAAAGGAACCTGACTGGTATACTATTTGGACTAGAGGCCTTGCCTTTATTAAGTGATTTAAGCTGCTTTCCTACGCCGGGGATATCTACTTCTATGTTTCCCCAGGATTTAGAATTTTCTGTATGGTTGCTTATTAAATATAGCTCTCTTTTTATTAATATCCTTACTGCAAACAGTTTACTGCCAAAGGGAACAGCTATAGCAAACCACATCACTGGCCATTAAAAAAGCTACACCACGAAGATGATGTGCTACAGACGCGAAATTTAACCGACAGGAAGAAGATGCTGTTACATGTAAATGATTAGCTTTTCAGAGTATTCACACAAGGTTGGCGCCGGTGGCGACACCTACAACGTGCTGACATGAGGAAAGTCTCCAACCGATTTCTCATACACAAACAGCAGTTGACTGGCGTTGCCTGGTGAAAAGTTGTTGTGATGCCTCGTGTAAGGAGGAGAAATACGTACTATCACGTTTCCGACTTTGATAAAGGTCAGATTGTAGCCTATCGCGATTGCGGTTTATCATATCGCGACATTGCTGCTCTCGTTGATCAAGATCCGATGACTGTTAGCTGAAGATGGAATCGGTGGGTTCAGGAGGGTAATACGGAACGCCATGTTGGATCCCAACGGCCTCGTGTCACTTGCAATCGAGACGACAGGCATCTTATCCGCATGACTGTAACGGATCGTGCAGCCACGTCTCGATCCCTGAGTCAACAGATGGGGACGTTTGCATGACAACAACCATCTGCACGAACAGTTTACGACATTTGCAGCAGCATGGAATATCAGCTCGGAGACCATGTCTGTGGTTACCCTTGACGCTACATCACAGACAGGAGCGCCTACGATGGTGTACTCAACGACGAACCTGGGTGTACGAATGGCAAAACGTCATTTTTTGGGATGAATCCAGTTTCTGTTTACAGCATCATGATGGTCGCATCCTTCTTTGTCGACTTCGCGGTGAACGCACATTGGAAGCGTGTATTCGTCATCGCCATACTGACGTATTACCCGGCGTGATGGTATGGGGTGCCATTGGTTACACGTCTCGGTCACTTCTTGTTCACATTGACGGCAGTTTGAACAGTGGACGTTACATTTCAGATGTGTTACGACCCGTGGCTCTGCCCTTCATTCGATCCCTGCAAAACCCTACATTTCAGCAGGATAATGCACGACCGCATGTTGCAGGTCCTGTAGGGGCCTTTCTGGATACAGAAAACATTCATCTGCTGCCCTGGCCAGCACATTCTCCAGATCTCTCACCAATGTAAAACGTCTGGTCAATGGTGGCTGATCAACTGGCTCATCACAATACGCCAGTTATTACTCTTGATGAACTGTGGTATTGTGTTGAAGCTGCATGGGCAGCTGTACCTGTACACGCCATCCAAGTTCTGATTGACTCAATGCACAGGCGTATCTAGGCCGTTATTACGGGCAGAGGTGATTGTTGTGGGTACTGATTTCTCAGGATCTATGCACCCAAACTGCGTGAAAATGTAATCACATGCTAGTCCTAGTATAATATATTTGTCCAATGAATACCCGTTTATCATCTGCATTTCTTATTGGTGTGCAATTTTAATTGCCAGTAGTGTAAAACACAACTTAAAAGTATTAATGTCAAATATAGAATGAGGAGTAGAGGACTCAGTAATCTACACACTGGTCGTAATATCTCAGATTGTGAACCAGAATGAGACACGATCCCAGAGTTTTCCCATACGCGGGTAGCGCTCTCATTAACTGATTCAGCTGTGTTCTTCATAGTCCGAATCAGAGATAAAAAAACGTGTGTGTCTGTCCATGCAAACTGCGAAAAAGTTTTACAGTATACTCTGCAACAACGGAAGAGCATGTAGGGCAAATAGATTTTACCATAGCCTACGGACTGACTTCGTTAATAAATGTTACACCACAATACTCAGCAGTCCAACAGCCTAAATCAGGATATCGTTGGACTTGTTATTTTAAAAACGAATGCAACAAACGCTTCAATACTGAAGAATAAAATAGGTAAAATGTATTCACTGTTCAATTAGGATATTTAGCAATCTCCGTACCAGCACCCGTTGAAAATCTTTTTTCGATGTCTAAGAAACACGTGTTGCTGGTTGTACACATCAAGAGTAACATTTTGATGTTTTTCCATTTTTCCTTTTCCCACTGGAATATAAAGCCAAAAAATAAGTCAAAATCCTTGGTTACTGTGGAATTTCATACGATGTAAAACGTACCCTTTCCTTGCCACATGTCGCATCTGCTAATGTAATAACAAGTACTCAAGATGCGATAGGCAATCAATGACTAAAGTAATGGAGGCCGAAACCGGTACCATTTCCAATGAATATTATATTGGTACATTTTTCTTTTCATTTCCCTAGTATGCACTCGCAGTTTCAACGAATAATAATAACGTTGTCAGAATTATTACCTCTTTAGAAAAACGAAAATTTTCTGCTGACGTACACTATCTTTGATGGTACCGAATGATTCAGACTTACGTTTATGCTATATTCTGCATCCAGTCGCTGTCGTCCGTCCCTGCACCCGTAGAAAGTAGTGCTCTGTAATTGTAATTGGATTAGGGGCCTGATCATATGAAATAATATTTTCGTACCGTAGAACAAATGCAACCGTCTGAGGAAGGACAACAGAACCACGTGGGGGCATACGAGAAATCGGGCTTTGTTGTGCCGGAGGCAGGCGGTGCCAGGTGTGACTACAACCGTTAATGTTTATGCGCTGTAACCCCCGAGCCATTAAAGTTAATGCAACAGGCGAGAGGATCTACTGCGGCTGTGTTTTGTGTTTGTGTGTACTGCGTTCATCCGTCAAGCAGAATTGGGAGGCACGGAAAAACGTTGTTTGCCATTTTATTACTCATTTATTCAACTGCTCATATGAGGTATTCACCAAAACTTCCCGAAATATATTAATTAAAACTATTACGTCTTACCTAGCTCCTGTTCTGTAACATTACTTTGAAAGTAGGCCTCTTTCAAGACCGACTCTTAAACTTCATTTACACTTTGGTGCGATGGGGACAAAGTCATAGGGAGGACATTCTGGCGAGTACATGGGTGAGGAACATGTGTCATCTTGTTGTTGGTCTAAGGTTCCTGGATAACATCCGTGCATGCAGTCATGAATTATCACGCTGGAGCATCCAGTCATTCCCATTCCACTTCTGTCGATGTTCTCACCTTACGTCCTTCTTAAGCCACTTAAAACATCACGATAGAATTCTTTATGGTGAGAGAAGTCAGTACTCGAGCTTGTTTTGTGGAGATGGAGACCGACTCTTCCAGTTCTACGACTCCTGCATGGTTTCAGGTTAACTGCCATAAACTGATTTTGCCTCGCCAGTGATAAGGTTTGGACGGAAGTTTAGATCGTCTTGAACCAGCTGTGTAAGTTCCCTGCAGACTTCCCTTTTTGTTGCATCTGACAGTATTGAAGCGCCGTGGCACAAAACTCTCCGTAATCCTCCTTATATTCACTATAAGTTCACATGTTCCATAAAGTTTTCGTTAGGTGTTTCAGTACTCTTGGATAGTCTCACTACAATTTTGCGGAGTTGGACTGCATTAGAGAGCTGCTAGAATGAGGTGTATAGTTGTATGATATGCGCGCCAACTTTTAGGCTGTGTCTGTGCCATTTTCACCACAATGTCTTCCACAACACTGATAGTCCAGCACTTTATATAGGAAAACTACTGCACAGTCTGAACAGGACATCTTCTGAACATTTTCTGGCGTGATGCTAGTTGATAGCGACTGCAGCTATCGTCATCGTCAATCGATGTCTGCCCGCTTTTGAAACACTTACACCAATCTTTAGCCTGTCTGACCGAGAGCGTTCTCTCCAAAAGCTTGCTTCAGCGTTTGGTGAGTTTCTGCAGCGGTTTTCACAAGTTTAAAGCAAAACTTCATGCTGACAAACTGCTTTTTCACATCAGTCAAAACAAAATCGCAAACTCACAGAAACAAGATAGCAGCTAACCAAACCACTCAGCTCTCTCCCACTGGCCACTAAGATCCAGAAGAATGTGTGGGGAGCCATATAGAGGCATTTCAGTGTGCTCGTAACCATTTGAGCGCAAAATTCAAATTTCAAGTAGTTTAGGATACAGCCTCATGTTCTCCCTTTCTTCTCGCATGCGTTAACATCTAAAACCAATCTTCTTCAAGTCCTCTAACCTTGTTATCATCCACATCATCATTTGCGATCTAATTTCTAATTTACCCTTAATCGACTGCGCCCATGTCAGTACACTTAGCGAACTAACTGTTACGCATCCTCTCTCAATTATACTTTCAAAACTACTGGCCGACTTTGAGGACCGGTGCGTCGCCTATCAATCAGTTGAAACACGTCTTTCTTCTGTCTCTCGCCCTGGGACAATCTGTATTTACGTATTCATTATATCGAATGTTATTAGTAACTATTTACATTGGTGCATTACAAGAAATTTCAAAATGATAGGAGTTGTGCCTTACGGACATTTGCATCAGCAAATGGCTGAGAAAAATATTTTCTAGACAAATACGATGCTTCATATGTGGGAGAATTCCCAAATCAGCGACATCCTCTTGACATTTTCATAGTAATGACTTTGTGTGAAAATTCTCGGAGCTACTGGCAGTATCAGCTTTGTAACGGTTAAACTACTGAAAGCAGATTTCATCTTTCTACTAAATGTAATGAGGTCTGAATCTACTCTTTTGTGACCATCTAATGCAGCATTGTTTGCGCAAGACTCAGTATGAGGGGTGAGCATAATATTATAATTGGATCCTTCTACCGACAACCAGACTCACCTCCTGATGTAACCGAAAACTTATACGAAAGAAAAGGAACAAAATCTTCATGTCACTTGTAAGTACGTTCTCCAATCATACTGTTGTCCTCAGTGGAGACTTTACTCACTCAACAGTCAACTGGGATAATTACAGTTTTGTTAGTGGTTGGAGTGACAAACCATCCGGTGAAACATAACTAAATATCTGTAAATTACCTGTGGGCGCGGGCCCACTTGCATGGGAGGTTAGTACGTTACCACTCAGCTAAGCAGGCGGACAACAGTCAAATTGTTAGGTGAAATTCAGTAAGTACATTTTTCGAAGTTACTGAGCTCTTTCTACCCAACCATTCTGCTGTTACTGCTTACTGATAGCAAAATATTCTTTTATACTAGTGGATCCGCATCACCTGACATCTACTGTAGATTATCTCCGCTCGGGGCCTGGGTGTCGTGTTGTCCTCATGATCATTTCATCCTCATCACCGGCGCACATGTCGCCCGATGTCGCGTCGACTGAAAAAAGACTTGCACTTGGCGGCCGAACTTCCTGGTAAGGGGCCTCATGGCCAGCGATGCCATACGCTCATTCCAGTTTTTTTTTTCTTTTTACTGTTAGTGACGTGGTTGTGAAGGATCAACCACTAGGCAATCTTCATGTATTGACGGACAGGAACCGTCGTGCATAACGGAGGGCGGGTGCCAAAAACATCCATGAAATCATCAGAAGTTTCATATCAGCGCACACTCCGCTGCAGAGTGAAAATCTCATTCTGGAAACATCCCCCAGGCTGTGGCTCTGCCATGTCTCCGCAGTATCCTCTCTTTCAGGAGTGCTAGTTCTGCAAGGGTCGCAGGAGAGCTTCTGTAAAGTTTGGAAGGTAGGAGACGAGATACTGGCAGAAGTAAAGCTGTGAGGACCGGACGTGAGTCGTGCTTCGGTGGCTCACATGGTAGAGCACTTGCCCGCGAAAGTCAAAGGTCCCGAGTTCGAGTCTCGGTCGGGCACACAGTTTTAATCTGCCAGGAAGTTTCAATCACTGATGAGTTCTAAAATGCTACCAGCAGCCTAATTAGCACAACGACTGTTTATAGTCAGTTAAAAAGAATTGGAGCCTAATGATCGAGTAACTGCTCATAAAACACACATTTCTGTAGTCAGTGCTAACCAACACTAGAGGTGGTATGAAGAGTAACGCTATTGGACAGTGGACGACTGCGAACGAGTAAGTTTGAGTGATAAATCACGCTATACTCAGTGCGTTCCGATGGAAGTGAAGTACGGAGGTTGTGGTGTTACAGTTGGGAGTGTTTTTCGTGGTTAGGGTGCGGTACCCTCATCCCATTTACGGAAACGCTAAACTCGGAAGGCTATTGTAACGCAACAACTTAAATTTCATCAAAAAAGTCATAAAAAGTGTTCGCTTGAAGTCGAAATTTGGACTCTATGCTTCTGCTGTCTGCATACACAAACTCTTGAGTCTGAGATATTATGATCGCGAGTAGTAGCGAGCGAGCAGTAATCGAGGGGACTCGGACGTGGTGGGACGCAGCCTGCGGTGGACAGAAGAAGCGCGACAAGAGAGGTCGCAGCCTGCCGTGGTCGTGCTAATAGCGCCAGAGGAGCCTTTGGTATTAATTGAAGTTTTTTGTAATTTGCCTTTTTGCTGCACTCAGTTGTTGGTTGCTTGTGCAGAGGAGGGATTTTGTCAGATTTGTGTATACATACATTGAGAGTAATGTCCACATCTTTGTTGTGACGAGATAGGTGATTATTGATTATAGACATTGTGGAGTAATTAAACGTCTGTGTAAAGTTCGTCAGCATTTAAATCATCAATTTTCTGAATATAGTAAATTGTAAGTTTTTATTGGTTCCTTTTATTTTTCTTTACATCGTTTAAGGGTAGTTGACCAAACCCCTCCTGATCATTCAGTTTTGATGCATAAAAGTATGGCAGTAATTGTTGCAATTAGTTCATACATTGCGCTCTGCGTACAGCGCAGTATTGCTTTTCTGAAATATTTTAGCATGTTGCTGATCACGCAGTTGCAGCGGCAAGACGAAAAGAGTCGTCTGTTGCATACAGGAGCATTGCAGAACTGTAGTTAGTACACGTTAGGGGATATTTTAAAACTCTCAGTTAGATGATTGTGAATTGATTTCTTTGTAATTCGTGGGAGGCGTAATTTTTTCTTCTTACGTCTGTTTCATTTTGTTCACAATCAGAATTCCATTATTGTCAGAGACGGAACGTCACACACGTGTTGCCGTAGGTGTACAAAAAATAATTACGAACCCTTTTCAAATCGTAGCCCTAAAAATCGATAGATAAAAGTATCCATGTATTCAAACTATGTTCAATGTATCGATGTTTTCTAAGAACGTTAAATCTCTTTCACTATCTGTTAAAAGTAAATGAAGTAACAGATATTGTTTAAAGAAACCAGGAGTATAATAATAAATAATTTTTACGATTATAATGACTGTAATATTCGTAGGTTATTTGAAAATTTATAATACTTTTGACAAAGTAAATAAGAAACTTAGGGATCCAATTTTGGTTTTCCATGGTTTTCCGCGGTTGTGTGGGTGACGTTGGCGATCAAGTGGCACGGAAAGGACGGAGCAGAACGAAAATAAAACAGTCGCAAGCTGGATAGCCTGATGTACGTAAATAGTTGTCACGTCTGGCGATGTCAACGTTTTCTGAGTGTATAAACTGTGCATAGTCTAGTGAAACTTGATGTGTCAGCGGCATTTGCGTCGTAAAGTTGTCTTCACAAATTGCGGTTTTTCGAAAGTAATAATGTCCAACTTTAATCTAAGATGGATTTAGAGCTAACGTAACATCAAGATAAATGACTACCGCAAGCAACTTGGTAAAAATACATTAATTCCATTTTACTGGAGCGTGAAAACATTAGCCAATTATCATTCTGCAGTCTTCAACCACAGCACCACTACACCTACAACAAATATGGCAGGACTTTTTACTTAATCTAAGTGAGCAGAGATGTATTGAATATTAGTCACATACTTCATATTTAACTACTGAATAGATTCAGTTGTTTAAAAACATCAATTACATTCATTGCTCTAAGTCACAAACTCAATCCTGATTTCCTGTCACTGTTTATAATAATTCTGAGTAAATCTTAACTATAAAAAGATCGTATATAATACTTTCAAAATCACGACAATGGAAGATTGTTGTAGTACATTTAGCAAGAAAATACAGCTTTAACTTTGTGTGTAAATAAAACATACTGGTCACATTGCAAATTCATGCTTCACGTTTTAAGATTACTTTCACCTGGTTTTCGTTATTTAATTTTAATTAATAGGTAACTGTAAAAGTTCATTATGGTAGCCACAGCGGTATATTGAATCTCATAGTTTGACTCCATCTTGATAACAAGTAGATCATTGTTTTAATTTAATTTAATTTATGGTAAGTCCCTGTGGGACCAAACTGCTGAGATCATCGGGTAGACCATTAAAAAGTAATCATCATAATGTGAATTCATTTCAGTGACAGTTAAATAATTTCTGAAAGAATAAAGTCAAAATTGCTTCCTCAGAGCTGGCAACCACAAATCTTGGTAGAATTTGTGTCTTTTCCAGAGTTACTGTCGTACAGTAAGATTACACCAGTCTACATTCTCTTCGCTACTGTGGTGACGACAAAACTACAAGGTAGGCATGAAGTGTTTATTCAGTGTTATATTATTTATTGTGTGCCAAAATTATCCACAGATCCAGCGCCGTTATCCCCATGGCGCTTTGGAGAGAGGTTCAGCAGAAAATTAGCTGTCTAAAGTTAACGATATTGTGTCGGGTTACAAATGATCAATTCAGTAATTAAATATTGTTGCTCAGCAAAATAGGAACCGTTATATACTCCAGATTAAGTGTCAATGCTCAGATTATCGACTGTAAGGCTTTCTTTTTCTAGAAAAACGGAGGTATTGTTCAATAAGATTTTATAATGATACGCTAGGCACGGCTGGGTCGTGCGCTGTTTGGTCGTAAAACATTGAAACGTTTTTTTTTATGTATAGATAAATTTTAGCCCCAAAACTAAAATCATTTATGTAGACTTACGTAAGAAACGCTGCATTTTTGTATTAATCCCGTGTATTGTCTTTAAATTGTCTTATAACGTAAAACTATTAATTCTTAAATGTAAGAGAGCAATTGTATTTTTTGATTGGCGTATGATGCACCAGACGCAGCGAAATCGGCGTCAACAATCACATTTTATAAAATCAGCCGCGCTGGAAAGGAGCGCAGCGAAGTCTCTCGAACGTTTTTCCACGCAAGAGGCTTCCAGATCAGGAAGAGACTGAGGAAAAAGACAGTAAAGTAGCTTTCAGTGGTCTAGTTGTTTATAAACACGAGCGGCGTCTGGTTCGCTATCTCTCTCTCTCGATATTTCTCTCTCTCTCTCTCTCTCGATCTCTCTCTCTCTCTCTTGATGATCGCTCTCTCGAATTATTTTGTACCTTCAAGGTGTGTAAAGTACATACATCAAAAAAAGTTTTGCATCATCTCGGTTCCGGGAGTTGATTCGTATGTTCGGAAGGGGAGGCCCGACACTGTGTGCCACCTTTCGCTCGTCGGTGATGGCAGAATCGAGGCGCACTCTCTGCAACCTTCCTAAGACGATTTTACAGAAACTATACATTGCAAATAATTCATTTTTACTTTGCTTGTAGCTTGATATGTCAGATTCATTACGTTGTTCCCACCACTCCGTTAATGGTAATAGGTATTGTGATATTTACGCGGAAGTAAAACACTGCGCGAAATTCGAAAAAGTTTGTGATGAGAAATAGGGGTCGCTACGATTTTATGTTTGGTGCATATTACATAATACGCTGCTGTGTATCAAATGTTGCTAACGTATTGAATTTTTCTTTAGACTTGGGTGGAAGTCTCTATCTGTGACAAATCTCGGGAAAATGGATCTGATTGGCACACTCCTTTGCGATCGATAAAGCCTAAGTGAAATTTCCACAACACTCGTCATATTTCATAAATGGTTTGAGATACTGAAGTGCGACTTTGGCAGATGACAGCACGCAAATAGAGTATTTTGCCATATGGTTATTATGCAAAACTTCTTTATCTATCATGTTACACCACAAACTATAATGTTTTTCGATGAAATAATGTATTTTTAAGAGCTATCGATAGTTAGTGAAATGAGAATGCTATGGATTTTAGAACAGCGTAAGTGAAGACAATACACGTTTATCTTGTACCGAGGATGTGCTTTTTCATAAGATATTGGACTTACGTTTCTTTATTGTTTTCCCAGTCATCGAACAATATTTCGGTCTCTGATGCACATATGTGGTGATTTTCTTTCGTTTGTCGTAACCGGACGGTAATGTAAAGGTACGTAGCCCGTTGAAATGGATTTGCACACACACCATAAAAAGTTTTGCATCACCTCAGTTCCGAGAGTTCCGGAACCCGTACAGAAAATTGGAAGAGAGATCAACATAAACATCATTTCCGCCCTTTTTATTGCTCATGAAAACCACAAATTGCATGTTGTACCACCATGCAGCGAGACCTTCATAGGTGGGGGCCCAGATTGCTGTACACGCTGGTACCTCTAACACCCAGTATCACGTCCTCTTGCATTGATGCATGCCTGTATTCGTCGTGGCATACTATCCACATGTTCATCAAGGCACTGTTGGTCCATATTATCCCACTCCTCAACGCCGATTAGGAGTAGATCCCTCAGAGTGGTTGGTGGGTCATGTCGTCCACAAACAGCCCTTTTCAATCTATCCCAGGCATGTTCGATAGGGTTTATGTCTGGAGAACATGGTGGCCACTCTAGTCAAGCGATGTCGTTATCCTAAGGAAGTCATTCACAAAATACGCATGATGGGGATGCGAATTGTCGTCCATGAAGACGAATGCCTCGCTAATATGCTGCCGATATGGCTGCACTATCGGTCGGAGAATGGCATTCATGTAGCTATTGTACAGCCGTTACGGCGCCTGCTATGACTACCAGAGGCGTACGTCGGCCCCACATAATGCCATCCCAAAACAGCAGGCAACCTCCACCTTGCTGCACTCGCTGGACAGTGTGTCTAAGACCTTCAGCCTGACTGAGTTGCCTACAATCACGTCTCCGACGATTGTAAGGTTGGAGGCATATGTAACACTCATCGTTGAAGAGAATTTGATGCCAATCCTAAGCAGACCATTCGGCGTGTTTTTGGGCCCATCTGTACAGCGCTGCATGGTGTCGGAGTTGCAAAGATGGACCTCGCCAATGGGCGTCGGGAGTGAAGTTGCGCATCATGCAGCCTATTGCGCACAGTTTGAGTCATAACGTAACGTCCTGTGGCTGCACGAAAAGCATTATTCAACATGATGGCGTTGCTGTCAGCTTTCCTCCAAGCCATAATGCGTAGGTAGCGGTCATCCACTGCAGTAGTAGCCCTTGGGCGGCCTGAGCGAGGCATCTCATCGACAGTTCCTGTCTCACTGTATCTCCTCCATGTCAGAAAAACATCGCTTTGGTTTACTCCGAGATCCCTGGACAATTCGCTTGTTGAGAGCCCTTCCTGGCACAAAGTAACAATGCTGACGCGATCGAACCGCGGTATTGACTGTCTAGGCATGGTTGAACTACAGACAACACGAGCTGTGTACCTCTTTCCTGGTGGAATGATTGGAACTGATCGGCTGTCGGACCCCCTGCGTCTAACAGGTGCTGCTCGTGCAAGGTTATTTACATCTTTGGGCGGGTTTAGTGACATCTCTGAATAGCCAAAGTGACTGACACTGTGATACAATATCCACCGTCAACGTCTATCTTCAGGAGTTCTGGGAACCAGGGTGATGCAAAACTTTCTTTGATGTGTGTATTATGAACATAAAATGACAAGATCAAAAGCGTTTAAAATGTAATGTTACAGGATCCTGTTAGAGATAAGACGTTTTGATGCGAAACGAGGAATCCCTGGAACGTGTGAAGAAGAACAAAAGCCCAGTAAAGAACATAATGAATCGAAGGGATAAAACTGTTGGGCACAAATTCCGGTACGAACCACTGCGGGAAACTATAGTTAAAGAGGTAGTGGAAGATAGTGACCCACCAACCAACCTGAGTGATCTAAGCCGAATCGCCGTTGAGGAGTGGGACAATCTGGATCAACAGTGCCTTGATGAAGTTGGGATAGTATGCGACGACGAATACAGACATGCATCAATGCAAGACGACGTGCTACTGGGTAATAGAGGTACCGGTGTGTACAGCAATCTGGACCAGCACCTCTGAAGGTCTCACTGTTTGGTGGTACAATATGCAATGTGTGGTTTTCATGAGCAATAAAAAGGTTGGAAATGATGTTTATGTTGATCTCTATTCCAATTTTCTGTACAGGTTCCGGATCTCTCGCAACCGAAGTGATGCAAAACTTTTTTTGATGTGTGTATTTGGCACCAGTCAGAGCTATGTTCCAAACGTTATTTTCCATGAATATTTTTCTAGTGTCAGTATTTGGATAGCTGTTTCTTTTCATAGAAATCAGTTTTACCTTGTGTAATTTTTCCAAATACGTCTGTCTTGTATATTACTCCTTCATCTATTTTGCTTCCGAGGTAGCGAAATTGCCCACCTCATCAAGAGTCAAGTGTAAAAGAAAGTCTGAAGGCTCAGAGGCGGTGTGTCGGCTAGAAACTTGCAATGTGTCCTGCAGTGCATACTTTATACTCAAACTGAGTGCGGATAGATGAACATTCATCGTCCTGCGTATTTAATGATAATTTTGAACAATACAACCATAAAGGTTGCCGCGCGGGGTAGCCGCACGGTACAAGGCGTGGAGAGACTCTGTCTTTAGTTCTCGAGTGGGGAAGACGTATTTTTGTAAGATGTGTGAGGTCGAGTAGAATAGCTGGTGCGGGAAGCACGTATATTTTATTAACTAGTACACTGCCATATTTGATGTTATACACTCCTGGAAATTGAAATAAGAACACCGTGAATTCATTGTCCCAGGAAGGGGAAACTTTATTGACACATTCCTGGGGTCAGATACATCACATGATCACACTGACAGAACCACAGGCACATAGACACAGGCAACAGAGCATGCACAATGTCGGCACTAGTACAGTGTATATCCACCTTTCGCAGCAATGCAGGCTGCTATTCTCCCATGGAGACGATCGTAGAGATGCTGGATGTAGTCCTGTGGAACGGCTTCCCATGCCATTTCCACCTGGCGCCTCAGTTGGACCAGCGTTCGTGCTGGACGTGCAGACCGCGTGAGACGACGCTTCATCCAGTCCCAAACATGCTCAATGGGGGACAGATCCGGAGATCTTGCTGGCCAGGGTAGTTGACTTACACCTTCTAGAGCACGTTGGGTGGCACGGGATACATGCGGACGTGCATTGTCCTGTTGGAACAGCAAGTTCCCTTGCCGGTCTAGGAATGGTAGAACGATGGGTTCGATGACGGTTTGGATGTACCGTGCACTATTCAGTGTCCCCTCGACGATCACCAGTGGTGTATGACCAGTGTAGGAGATCGCTCCCCACACTATGACGCCGGGTGTTGGCCCTGTGTGCCTCGGTCGTATGCAGTCCTGATTGTGGCGCTCACCTGCACGGCGCCAAACACACATACGACCATCATTGGCACCAAGGCAGAAGCGACTCTCATCGCTGAAGACGACACGTCTCCATTCGTCCCTCCATTCACGCCTGTCGCGACACCACTGGAGGCGGGCTGCACGATGTTGGGGCGTGAGCGGAAGACGGCCTAACGGTGTGCGGGACCGTAGCCCAGCTTCATGGAGACGGTTGCAAATGGTCCTCGCCGATACCCCAGGAGCAACAGTGTCCCTAATTTGCTGGGAAATGGCGGTGCGGTCCCCTACGGCACTGCGTAGGATCCTACGGTCTTGGCGTGCATCCGTGCGTCGCTGCGGTCC
The DNA here is from genome assembly GCF_023864345.2 of Schistocerca serialis cubense. Taxonomy (NCBI): domain Eukaryota; kingdom Metazoa; phylum Arthropoda; class Insecta; order Orthoptera; family Acrididae; genus Schistocerca; species Schistocerca serialis. Next base: position 150,149,737 of record NC_064641.1, read on the forward strand.
GGTCCCAGGTCGACGGGCACGTGCACCTTCCGCCGACCACTGGCGAAAACATCGATGTACTGTGGAGACCTCACGCCCCACGTGTTGAGCAATTCGGCGGTACGTCCACCCGGCCTCCCGCATGCTCACTATACGCCCTCGCTCAAAGTCCGTCAACTGCACATACGGTTCACGTCCACGCTGTCGCGGCATGCTACCAGTGTTAAAGACTGCGATGGAGCTCCGTATGCCACGGCAAACTGGCTGACACTGACGGCGGCGGTGCACAAATGCTGCGCAGCTAGCGCCATTCGACGGCCAACACCGCGGTTCCTGGTGTGTCCGCTGTGCCGTGCGTGTGATCATTGCTTGTACAGCCCTCTCGCAGTGTCCGGAGCAAGTATGGTGGGTCTGACACACCGGTGTCAATGTGTTCTTTTTTCCATTTCCAGGAGTGTATAAGAACACTGCGAGTTGCAATCTTACTAGGCACTCGATTCTGTAAAGAATTTATATTTATGAAAGTAAGTAGAATTATTTAACTGTAGGCTTATTTGTTGAATATATCTGATTTAACTAACTGTGTAAACTTTTTTATGTTTACCTCTATACGAAGTATTGACATTGCTGGCAAATTATTCTAATATTGAGATTTACCGTCTCTCCACGGTTCGCGTGGGTCCCCCAGTCGGAGGTTCTAGCGTAAGTTAGTTGAAGTTAGATTAATTAGTGTGTAAGGTTAGGGAGCGATGCCCTCAGCAGTTTGGTCCCATAAGACCTTACCACAAACTTCCAAATTTCCATAAAGGTTGATCCTTTCCACAGTGTAGAAGTATTAACGTAATATATATATAATAAAAATTATAAGGCATACTTTATCGTTGTTTCGGTAGTAAAACCTTTAGTATTTGTTCGTGAAAAAAGGAAATGGGTTAAACTACGTTTTAGCTTTACCAGTTTTCGTGTCTCCTCAGTTTGTCGTTGGGCAGAATAATGTGGAGATAACATTATATCCGGCGCATATGTTGTGGGCACTTGGTGAAGCTCGCTTGGTGACCGTCCAACCTCGGCACATTTCCTTTCGATTTTATATTTCGCGATAGTCCGTTAGAAAACCGATCTACTACACCGGCGTTCGCTGATTAGCACTTTAGCGCCTGACCTGTAGGCAGCCAGGCAAAGTAACCCGCAATACTGGTAGCTGGTAACTTCAGCGCTTGTCGTGTAGGCAGCCAGGCAAACTAAGCTGCAATGCTGGCAGCTGGTAACGTTGGCCTTTGATGCTGGTGCTTTGAGGGATGACTGGTGTTGGTCTCGAAAGTAGCGTTATTCATCCACAATGATGATGAGCAGAACAGTATACAAAACCATGCAGAGATTTCACACCATTGAACTAAATACGTGAAAGGGACGCCAGGACACTCTTCCAGATAAGAGACACCAAAAGCAGTTATAGTGATTCCCACAGGCAGTAGATCCAAGCCTTCTGAACTGTTAAACACGACGACAGGAAATATAACTTCATGTGCGTAACACGTGATACGTAAACTCACAGGCAGCAAACTTTTATGCAGGTCTGCACTCCGTAATCTCATCAGCGACTGCGTGACTATAATATTGTGTGCATTCTAATATCTAAAAGGCACATATCGTAGTCCCAACATAGAAAAATCTTACAACACAGTCCCAACCTGCGAAAACATCCATATAGCATGAATAAATTTAAGAAACATTTATGTGCGCGTATGAAGTTGCCTACGTCTGATGTTGAAATCCAGGGTACATCAAATTACATTTTCCAAGTTTTGAATGTAAATTGACGTCGTTATTAGACACGGAAGATACCGTACCTGTTGGTCACAAATAAAATTGTTCACAATATATGACAACCAAACCGCCGCGGTGTATATAGCGCGATTAGTGTGTTCTCTGCATGGGATTCCTTCATAACATATTGAACGCACTTACTTTAACAATAAACAGTGTAACCAGAATTGTTACTGTAAACGTAACAATACAAATAAACTTATTTCTAACATGTCTAGCTGTGGTAACTGTTTATCAACTATTTCATGAATTTTAGTCAACGAATTCCCTACACATGGAGTTTTTTCATTTTTTTTTTTTTTTTTTTTTTTGATAGAAATAATAAATTGGGGTGCAACTAACACCACACGATCTTTCTAGAAGGCACTTAAGTCCCTATTTTAAATTAGGTTTGTATTCCAACAGAATCTTTGTGAACTTATTGTGCTTACTCAGCAGCAAGAATGTACGTTTAGTGATTACCAGTGATGACACGACTCTTGGTAGCAGAAATTATGAATGTTCGCCCCAGCGTACGTGAAACATCAAGCCTTATTCTTTGATGGTTTCAAATAGATATCCTCTGTCGCGCTGTTATATGGCAAAATTTCCGTAACTAGACTCATCCTCTTAAGTCTGCATGTCACGAAAAGGTGTATAATTCAGTATTAACGGCTAAAATGGGATGTGATATATCTCGTCTATTTCCGAAACACGGTGGTCTTATTGCCTTTTATCGGTTAGGTCAGAATTACGTCAATACTTACACGTTAGTTATTTCGGCGTGCGAGAAAATGGATGATAAAATACAACTACAACTGTGCTAAAAAGAGGTCTTGGGATTGCGACAAGGACATATACAGATGGCGGTAATATCCCGTACACAAGGTATAAAAGTACGCTGCACTGGCGGAGGTGTTATTTGTACTCAAGTGATTCATGCGAAAAAGTATCCGACGTGATTATGGCCGCACAACGGGAATTAATAGAGTTTGAACGCGGAATAGTACTTGGAGGTAGACGCATGGGACATTCCATTTCGGAAATCGTTAGGGAATTCAATATTCCGAGATCCACAGTGTCAAGAGTGTGCCAAGAATGCCAAATTACAGGCACTGTCCCTCACCATGGACAACGCAGTCGTCGACGGCCTTTACTTAACGACCCAGAGCAGCGGCGTTTGCAGAGAGTTGTCATTGTTAACAGACAATCTACACTTCCTGAAATAATAACAGAAATCAGAGTGGAACGTACGACGAACGTATCTATCAGGATAGTGAGGCGAAATTTGACATTAATGGGCTATGCAGCAGACGACCGGCGCTAGTGGCTTCGCTAAGACATCACTTGCAGCGCCTCTACTGGGCTAACGACCATAACGGTTGGACCCTAGACGACTGGAAAACAGTGGCCTTGCGGCGGCGCGGTTTCTTCCGTCCCTTTACGACGAACCTGCACCTACCTATGAACATTGTCTCAGCAGATCATCAGTAGGAAAGCCGAGCGAAACCTACTGTACTTAGGCGTGAACCAGGCTGCAATTAAAGTCACTAATCAACGTTTCGGGAGAAAGTTTTCACACGAAATGAAAGGTTCGAAATTTTGTCCTTAATTAATACATTCTGAAACTTATGTGAACAAGAATCTCTGCCAAGCCCGTGCTAGTCTTAACACGATCACTCACAATTCCTTTCACTCACGTTTCCAAGTTTATGGTGTTGCATTTCCCGAAAAAGTAATAGCTACAAAAATACAGATTGTTTTTGATTGAGAATGCTCGCCAAATATTAAGTCTGTCGGTACCTAATGCAGTCACAGTTTTTAGCCACCGACCTGTTCAGTACGCCACGCGGAATTTATGTCTTTTCTCGTCACAAAATTCACTTAAAAATTCCGAAATTTCTACACAGCAATCGGAATAAATATGCCGCCACTGTACAAAACAACATTCTTCCGCGTCAGTCCGCGCTTTTCATCAGTAACCAATCGTAAAATAGTAAACCGAACGAATGCACTTTTTACCGACGTAATTATCTAATATGCTGAAGTTTTGCTTATGCATAAACTTGTTTACTATTGTTATTTATACCTGAATTAACTTTCCCTTTACCATAAACTTATTTTACAAATCTATTCTACAAAAATCCCCTTCGTCCACATCCATACTTCTTCGAAATGTTCCTACACTAAATCCCACTACATAACCCGTTAAACAATTATCTTCATATTAACCTTAAACCACACTCACGCATCATAAATACTGCTAAAACACAATTATAATATTTTACATACACAAAAATACATAGTAACACTTTATGAAAATACTAGGACAGTTTATGAAAAACATTCTATTACTTTAGTACACTCTAGTGGGCACAATCGAAACTAAATCACAGTCCCCTATCCAATACTGTCCTCTATCGGCTGATACATAAACTACGTGCGCGTCCAGTCTCGTGTCCCATCTGTCACTATCCAGCTCTGAGACATATCTCCGCCTTAACCACCTCCAAAGCAGGATCGGTATATGGCGCTACGCCTCAGCCTCCTCAGATGTGTTCAGATTGGTAGAGCTGATAGTAGGGTACGAGTATGGTGCAGCCTCCACGAAGCATTGGACCCAAGTTGTCAACAAGGCACTGTGTAAGCTGATGGTGGCTCCACAATGGTGTGGGGTGCGTTTACATGGAATGAACTGGGTCCTTTTATCCAGCCGCTACTTGGAGGCTACTTACAGCCACTGACGGGCTTCATGTTCACAACAGAGACGTAATTTTTATGCATGACGATGCGTCATGGCATCGAACCACAGTTCTTCGCGATTGATTTGAAACACATTGACTATTCGAACGAATGATTTGGCCACCCAGATCGCCCGGCATGAATCCCACTGAACACTGACGTTACATAATCGAGTGGTCAGTTCGTGTACAGAATCCTACAACGGCAACACTTGCGCAGTTAAGGACGACTATAGAGGCAGCATGGCTCAGTACCTCTGTAGGGGACTTCCAAACACTTGAGTTCGTGCCCCGTTGAGTTTCTGCACTACGCTGGACAAAAGGAGGTCCGATACTATATTAGGAGGTGTTCCACAACTTCTTTCACCTCAGTGTATGGTTATTGACTTCATGAGTAGTGGAGTTATTTTTATTGTACTTCATTGTGCAAAACATTGCCACAACATTTTGAAAATTGAATTTTCTGCATAGGATTTGGCTGTGATGTTTGGGACTAATCCTTTTCTCGCAAGAGAAAAATATGCCCTGAGATGGGCTCGTAAAATTTACGACTGAAAACATTTACTTTGTTAAAATATCTCATATAGAAAAACAAATTTCCATCATAATATTTCATTATAATATTTGCTGCACAGTTAACACTGGCATGGTTTGTGTAGTTTCTCGCTGCCGGAGAATTTCAGAGAGAGAAAGCGTGAGATCATCATCGAAGTTTGAAGGCTTTTAAACGCGGAGTCTCGTTTCAGGATATTATTTACGCGCGTTTTTCACCTTGATTACGGTATTTGTAAATCTCAATTTGGTATTAGATTAGATCGTTTTTAGATGCCTACTGTAACAACCTTGGATTACTTTAGCTGGTCTCGGGAGAGAGAAACCATGAGGAGGGGGGCGAGGACTAAGTGTCCGTTATAATTTAATGTACAGCGGTTTTCAAATGTTCAAATGTATGTGAAATCTTATGGGATCTAACTGCTAAGACCATCAGTTCCTAAGGTTACACACTACTTACCCTAAATTGTCCTAAAGACAAACACACACACCCATGCCCGAGGGAGGACTCGAACCTCCGCCGGGACCAGTCGCACAGTACAGCGCTTTCAAGGAAGCTGTTAATACTAATTACTAGGATCTGTGATTGTTTGAATGTAACACCGCGTGAGTGATGCAGTGAAGGTGACGATCTACAATGTCTTCATACATGTACTAATTGAGATTTATCGAATCAAGAATTTGTTTAAGCATCAGTCGTTACTGATCCAGCCATTAATTCACAACAACAACAATAATAGTAGTAGTAGTAACAATAATAAAAGTTGTACGAGGGGCGTCCAGTAAGAAAAGTAACACATTTTGTTTCTGAATGCAGGCTGGCTTTATTCAGGATTTCAATACACCACATTGGCTCTGGGACTTAACTTCTGAGGTCATCAGTTCCCTGGAACTTAGAAATACTTAAACCTAACTAACCTAAGGACATCATACACATCCATGCCCGAGGCAGGATTCGAACCTGCGACCGTAGCGGTCGCGAGGCTCCAAACTGTAGCGCCTAGAACCGCTCGGCCACTCAGGCCGGCAATACACCACATTATTTCCCACTCTTTTGGCTACAAATTCTTATTTTTAAACCCAATCTCCGTTCAATGGGACGGACTTACACCACCTTACTGGGAGAACCTGTGTGCCCGCTTGGTACCATTCTCCTGGTCGATGTCGGATCCAACGCCTTGCTGCATCAATAGCCTCCCAATCATCCACGTAAATACTTCTCCTGGAGTGCATTCTTCATTGGGCCAAAGCGGTGGAAGTCGGGCACACACCTTTTGAGTACCCCATCTTGTAGACGAGTGTGTCAACATTACCAACAGACGTCCATCTGAGCAGCGAGGTGTTTGATTGTAATCCCTCGATCACCTCGAATGAGAGTGTCCGCACGTACCAACAGTGCAGGAATGACAGATGTATGCGGCCGGCCGGCACGGGGGAAATGAAATGATCGTATGATAGGACAGGTTAGCGCGACCTTGCTGCGATGATGACAAACGCCTCGCCCAACAATTAACCATGCTTTTGTTCTTAGAGAGGTCTCCGCAGACATTCTACAAGCGCCTAAGAATATCTACGATGCTCTGGTTTTCCGCCAAAAGAAAGTCAGTTAAACACGCCATTTTGAAGGCTACGTATAGCGCCGCCACCTATCGGAACTTCATGAAACTATAGGGACTAAAGAGGAATATTCCATAATGTTACACAACAAAATCAACCTTGTGTGAATGCTCTGAAAAACTAATCATTTGCATATCACAGCACCTTCTTCCCGTCGGTTAAATTTCGCATCTGTAGCACGTCATCTTCGTGGTGTAGCAATTTTGATGGACTATAGTGTAATATGCACTCGAAGCTATCACTTTGCTGAGACATTTATTCTTAGGTTTTTACTCCTACATGTTCTTACCTTATAAATCAGCCCTCTTGCCTCTTGCATGACCTAAATAACATGTACACCATGCGTTTATTGTTATAGCTCACATACTCCTATTAATGTGGCAATTTCTCTGATATTTATATCTATTTCTTCTGTGCTGGGGTACAATTGTGTTGTTAATGTTTTGTTACTGACAGCCCTTAGTATAAGTTGCTACGTTTTATCGGCTAACACGAGAACTAGGCGTGAGGTTTCATCTCACAATGAACACGTTTTTTAACAAAAATTTCGAAGGTATGTAAATGTATAGTTTCTCTTTCTGTTTCATGCAAAGTCAAACACAAAACTTTTTTCTCGAATATTACATCATAATTCACGATATGAGGTATATTCCATCTATTTGCACTGTTTTACAGACCTGAAGATGGCGGAACTATCTGTCGAAACTGCTCGTTAAAAATAAAGTAACATTTATACGATGTTGGTTTTGGAACGTTTTCTTACCGAGTAAAAGAGATCGCTCCTTCTAACTCATCAAAATGAGAAAATTTAATTAGGATATTTTCTTACAGTCCGCCCAGTCATAGTTACCTTAAAGCAATTTTCTGTTCTGCTTATTACTCCAGACTTGAAGATGCTTGTATGAACAGCCGAAAGTATTCATCGTTTAATGTTTTCTTGTTTGCGATCTTGAATATTGAAAGATTTCCGACAAAAAATGTTTGAAAACTTTTTTCTGAAAATCTTACTGGTCACTGGTAATATGGAGATTCTTCTCTAATTGTTTGGATTTCTTTTCTCTCTCTTTATGTGGGGGATGTATTAATGAAGATGTGTATCCAGCTGGCAGCGTGTTTGTTTCCCACATTTCTTGATACGTTTTTGTTACAAACGATAATAAAGCTGCCGGAGAATGAAAGCTCTGTGCCGAGAAGAAAAGCCCTCAATAAGAAATTGAATGTTACTCCGATGGATCAGCAAACGATAAGTTCGAAGTAATAGTCTGTGATTCGGCATTGTTCAGCACCGGGGCCACAGAACTGCCGGTCGTTGCCTTTCAGTGATACGGCTTTTGGCTCGCACTCTGGTCGCTGACCGGTCGCTAGCTTCTACAGAACGGCCAGATACTGCCCCTGGCCTCTGCGGCGTCCACAGAGAGTCGTGTCGCCCGATAGGAATAAATGGTGCTTAATGGCGCAAGAAAGGAGATAGTATGGGTCGTACGGCTTTTCCATGGCTGCTCTATGAACCATATTCCGCGATCATCAATAGTGAAATAACTCGCCATGAGCCTTAAAACCAAATGCCATCCTATAAAGACCAAGGCAACGGCACTCTTGTTTCCAGCTGCTCTAAGATGTGTTTATTGCTGAAAAAGACTTAAAAATTTACGAGACAGTTTCAGGCGGAAGCTCCATTTAAATTAGCTGAACTCGGCCGGCATACAAACGACAGTAGTGCTGCACGAAAAAAAAAAAAAAAAATCTTCAGTCTGAAACTTGCTGTTTGTTTAGAAAACTTTTGAATAAACAAATTACAGAACTATAGCACTGATCTTCTAGTCCTTTGTATGAAGAGCAGAAATTCTCGGTGATAAGTTACTTGTATACTGTGAATCGATTAATTTCTTCAAATATGCTCCTGTATTCTTGAAACGGGACATCCTCCTCTAGCATTACTTTTCCTCAACAGTAGTAGTCGATACCAGTAATATTATTCGAATTTTGGATGGGTCAGTATTGTCTCAACTGTTTTTCTGAAAAACTTCATATAATTTCATACACAATATGTTAGATTTCAAGCTAAAATTTATGAAAAGAAATCACTTTACTTTTGATGTTACAATTGGTAAGTACTGGCTCTGAATGTACAGTTAAAATTATTTTTTTAGAAGCATTTGAAATTACGAATTATTTGGCACATTTAAAATTTCTATTATTGATTATGCAATATGGTACTGTTTACTATGTTTATTTCTGGATTCATTTATGAAATAATAATCAAAATTAATAAAAATTCATTTGTCGAGAAAACCTGTAAACCCTTTGGAATATCGGTATTACCGGAGAGTGAGGGAGCAATGGTAAACGTGCCACGGATGTGATCGGACGTATTTTTGCATTTTGGAAGAACAATGTAATTTCAACTTTGTTAACGTGAAATATACTTTGTTAATGTGTGATATACTAAAATGTGACAAAATAAATTAACGCAAAAACAAAAATTCTGGAACGACAATCTCCAAAGTTATTTAGATCAGTTCAACCACGAGGACGTAAAACGTATTTCAGCTTCAAGAATCAGACCCTTACACAAGAACTGGAGTCAACTCTACAAGAAATGATAAGTAAACTAAAAAGTTCATTGTTCTACGTCTCTTGTCAAATCTCCAGAAAAGACTTTGCACATTATAGACAATAGCTGCAACTAGGAAGGAGCGGGAAGATTACACTATCTATACATATTACTAAATAAAATTCCGCCGCAGGGTTCTGACTGCAGATAGCTTGACTCAGGGGAAAGGTTTGTGTACCTTATTTATAAGTATATCGTGCAAACTGGCTGGACTACTACGAATTAAAGTCCCCGCCACGTTTTTATGTCTGCATATGGAGGATAATCTCAGGAACTACTGTAGTGAATTTGGTACAGTTTTCACTAATAAAAGTCCTAGGAAGCTTTGTGTGTATAGTCTACTACGGCCATTACAGACAAGTCGTCAGGCCATAGGTACTTGGTGCTGTTCGTTCAAAGCACCAGGCGGGTGGTCAATAATTCCTTATTTACTTTAAGAATTGTTTACAGATGTTTAGCCCAAGTCTCGCAAATTTGTGTCCAAGCCTCTTGATCCTTATGTAAATCTACTTTCAAATTTCGTTGCTACATATCCTTATCCACTTTTTTTCCATTCCACACAGGGTCTTCCTCTTTTTCTCTTGGAGTTTGCTAGCAAAGTGTTTCCTTCAGCCATTTTTCATCCCCTGAACACACCACGTTTCCGTACCATTTCAAACGTCGTTCTTCCACCTATTCGGTGATGTACGTGGGGCTTAAGCATAATTTGCAATAAATAGTGAGTGATATAACTGACAAAAGTTATAAGTGACAGTATGATGCAAATAATCTAATCCACTAAAACGGAACACCTGACTGTATCCAAACTCTCCGGGATGGAATACTGTCACATGTTTGCACACGTCAAACGTTGTGAGTGCTGGTATGCATGTGTGTGAATTTCTGTCCCTTGAATGAGGCACAATACCTGTAAGTAGATTCACAAGAAATACTATTTCCTATCAATATCGTCTAAAAAATTCCAAGGTTTATATTTTACGGTTGTAGTACAACCATAAAGAAGACTGGAGAGCAAGAAGAGTAGAACAAGACAGATGCAGACGTCACTGAAAACACTAATGTGTCCACTTGCTCTGGATAATGGGAATAAATTTTTAAAACGTGTCGTGGTAAGCATGAAAATATGTAACTGATGCAATGTTTAAACGTCTGCCTAATGATAAAATTATCGTGTGACAAAGCATGTATGACAATCATTAACAGCTCAGACTGCCACAACCACAATGACCTCAGTGATGGATGCTAAAGCAGACACGGTGCGACAAAAGTTCATGTCTTTTGTCCTTTGAGGTCCACAGTGCAAAATAAGTTTTTTAATGACATGATTATTATGAATAATAATAACTATCAAAACAATTAACTGACTCGACCTAACAACAAACATTGTTTCGAGATTTACAGAAAACCTACCACAACAGACAGTATTATCAATGAACACTCATGTTATTCAGAAGCCCAAAAACTCGTATTCTTCCACAGAGTGGTGAACAGATTAATAAATTTACCACTAGAAGGCGAAGCAATTCAGAAGGAAATAAATAACTTAAAATACATAGCGCAGCAAAACTATGACGATCCCAAAATTGTAACAATTATACCACAGTAAAGCACAACCTGAAAGGCACAATATGCATAAAGAAATAACACTAAACATACAAACAACGAAAAAGAAGAGAACAAAATACGTAAGCACAACTTATGTAGGAAACATCTCGAACCAAATCAACCAATTATTCAACGAGCCTGCGGGCTTTTAAGTAATATGAAATGATGGTGTGATGTTGGTGGCCCTAAACTACGTAGCGACTCAACGTTGAAATATTAAAAGTTTTGGCTGGTTTCGTTGTCGAGGGGCTGGGAAACGTAGTTGCCGCATTAGAGGCCAAATACTGCTGAGTCTGCAGTATACGATAAGAATCCATACATGAATCGAATGGTCAAAGGTTTCTATCACTCGGCAATTGCGAATTATAAAAGTAACTTATAAATTTATAAATGAAACACTGCAACTAAATAAAATCTGCAGGTACTATCGTAACAACTTTAAATGATGAGTACGGTAGCAGAAGTACTTTTGAGAATGCGGTATATTTCTGCAAAACACTTATTGGTGTCGATGGTCTAGCAATTAAATAAAATATAAGTTGAATAACAGAGAAACAATAGATTCCTATTTCACGTAATTAATTACGAACGACAACATAGCTCACGAGATATTCACTTTTTAACGCATTCTACGTCTTCTCTGCAGAAGCCACGGAAATCACACAAGAGCACAAGTCGGCACTCCGAAATACTTCTATCCTCCGCGACCGCGTGCAAAATTCCACACATTACTAGTCTCTCCACCGACTCCGCGTCCGTCACGCAGTTCCGTCCAGCACTTCCGTGCCCTGTACCGTACTCTGCAGCACTGTCGCACTTCTGAGGACTACCTCGTGTCCTCTCCGGAAACGATGCTCCTCCCCAACCTCCATACGTCTCTCTTACTAATGAGCTCTGTGAATGGGTAGAGCGCTCCCTCCATGCCTCCAAGCCAACGTGCACTCACAAACATACTAAAACACATACTAAAATACTGGATTTACATTTATATAACTTGAAATTAAATAAATATTTCTATGGCTGGAACGTAACACGCTCTAACAACAAAAGGTAGGTCAGTAGCCTAATGTTTCTGTGCCTTCTAAAACAAAGTAAATATTTAACCAATTTCTTCATGAATAGTATATATCGGATATAAACAAAGATATAGATGAATAAATATATTTATAAGCATGCTGCTACCGTTTTTTCGTGTAACTGTGGAGTACTTTTGGTCTGACGCGATCGATAGTAATCGGCCACTTTGGCCTCCAATAACTCGTGTACTATTTAAGTTACATGTCTGTAATTCATACCAATTTAGGTTTACACTAATAGCTTTATGAAGGCATGTAAATCGATGAAGTCGGATGAACCCTTTAGATTTTCGAAATTCGTTGCTGAGTGTTACTTGTATACTTTATCGTCAGATACAAAACTTTAAACTAATAAATATTTTGAATACCTGATTACACCATCAGTATCGTCGTGCAAATAATGGTAATGTACATGTTTCTTTTTGAGGTATCATGATTCATCTGGCTACTATTAATTTCTATACGAACTGTGAAATGTCTGCCAATAAGGTTTCACAAAGTCCGCCATTTTGGCACTCACAGAGTGTCTCCTTCATCGACACAACGACACAATGGAATTCCCAGCCACGCGGCTGGACCGGCCATTGTGCGGCATCACGCAGTTTCTAAGCTAGCGCTCAGCACCACGTGGCTGCTGCTGGGCCGCGACCCGCCGAGAGGGCCCAGCTCGGCCACGCCAACTCCGAACTTAGAATATTTTCAGAGCGCCACAACTCGCCCGTTACCTCACATTTGCATTTCAAAACACACACGGCCACCAACACAAAATTCACAAAGGCAGCGCATTTGCATTTCAAAACACACACGGCCTCAGACACAAAATTCACAAATACAGCTCGAAAATTCCCGTACACAACAACCCTGGCGTTTACAAAATTTCATATAACGTATACCACAAATCCTACACAGAGCAGATTTGTAGAAACTTCAAAATTAGATACAAAGAGCGCACCAGGGAAACTCAAAACAACCCATCCACATTTTTTCCAACATTTACAAACGGAAAAGCACGACGTAAAACCTGTAAACGAAGCACTAAAAATCGTCCATATTACACAGAAGGGAACAGTCATCAACATCTACGAGGAAATAGAGATATATTCACATGCACACAGTATCCCGACAAATTTACTGAACGAACAAACTGACCTAAAGCATAAAAAGTACATAGAAATCTTTATTCACATAACAAATCAAGAAAACGGGTAAAGTAATAAATCAGAGACGCTAAATAACACATATTCATAGTAACAGCGATTATAACGTAAAGAGTATAAACCAGAGACATAATACCAACATAAATCATAGACAACAACAAAATGATTACGAGAAAATTAAAAATGTAAAATAAAAATCTCAAATAAAACTAAAACGAACTGTAGGCAGAAACATAATTGGAACCAAACCTACAAAAATAATAAAAAAACAACTAAATTTCACACATCACTCGTTTATAATGGTACCCATGTAAACATGTAATATCGCTGATTCACTATCATTCAAGCCGTCAGAAAAGTAGCATATATGGAAACCAAGTAAAATTCGATATGCATCTCCAGTGTACACCTAGGAGAAAACAATACTTCTAAAACAGACAGAACGTGACAGCAACGATGTTACATTTAAGGTAAAAACACCGAATGATGTATTGTAGCTTTTCAGATCGTAGATACAAGACCATTATATTAATACCATCACTTACGTATGTATTTACAGAGCACGTGACGATGTCAATATGCCGAAATGGGCTCATCGTGAATGATATAAAACATAAACAATATCCAAGCAGTGTAGCTGGCTAGTATTCATACACTACTGGCCATTAAAATTGCTACACCAAGAAAAAATGCAGATGATAAACGGGTTTTCATTGGACAAATATATTATACTAGAACTGACATGTGATTACATTTTCACGCAATTTGGGTGCATAGATCCTGATAAATCCTGCTGAAATGTAGCGTTTCGCGGGGTTCGAATGAAGGGTAGAGCCACGGGTCGTAAAACATCAGAAATGTAACGTCCACTGCTCAAGGTGCCGTCAATGTGAACAAGAGGTGACCGAGACGTGTTACCAATGGCACTGCATACTTCACGCCGAATACACGCTTCCATTGCGAGTTCACTGCAATGTCGCCAAACACGGATGCAACCATCACGATGCTGTAAACAGAACCTGGATTCATCCGAAAAAATTATGTTTTGCCATCCGTGCACCCAGGTTCGTAGTTGAGTACACCATCGCAAGCGCTCCTGTCTGTGATGCAGCGTCAAGAGTAACCGCAGCCATGGTCTCCGAGCTGATAGTCCATGCTGCTGCAAACGTCGTCGAACTGCTCGTGCAGATGGTTGTTGTCTTGCACATGTCCCCACCTGTTGACTCAGGGATCGAGACGTGACTGGACGATCCGTTACAGCCATGCGGATAAGATGCCTGTCATCTCGACTGCTAGTGACACGAGGCCCTTGGTATCCAGCACGGCGTTCCGTATTACCCTCCTGAATCCACCGATTTCATATTCTGCTAACAGTCATTCGATCTCGACCAACGCGAGCAGCAGTGTCGCGATACGACAAACCGCAATCGCGATAGGCTACAATCCGACCTTTATCAAAGTCGGAAACGTGATGGTACGCATTTGTCCTCCTTACACGAGGCATCACAACAACGTTTCACCAGCAACGCCAGTCAACTGCTGTTTGTGTATGAGAAATCGGTTGGAAACTTTCCTCATGTCAGCACGTTGTAGGCGTCGCCATCGGCGCCAACCTTGTGTGACTGCTCTGAAAAGCTAATAATGTGCACATCACAGCATCTTCTTCCTGTCGGTGAAATTTTTCGTCTGTAGCATGTCATCTTCGTGGTGCAGCAATTTAAAAAAAAGTTCATGTGAGCCACCTTATAATAATTAAGCTCTCCAAAAGGATAGAACAGTTAATTTATCTTTGCGCTTGTTAACTGAGGTCAGTTTGATTCTCCTATTGTAGTTTTACGCAATGGCGGCAGTGCTCACATAAAAATGTTTGCTTTCAAAGCCTTCGTGTTATTTCCATAATGAGTCTTCCACTCGACATCAGAGTGCACGCTTTAACGAAACTAGTTCGTAAAGGTAAGGATTACGTTTTGAGTCTGCTAGTGTGAGCGTAATTTTATAGTCACACGTGTGTGTCAAGGTGATGCACGCAAAAATTGAAACGATTATTGGAGTTTTCTTGATTCTAACTACAGGCCTTTCCTTCCGAAACGACACAGCAATCGCCGCTGTGAGAGACGAAGTCTCATGAGGTCTTTGACGTGAATCTGGCTTACTGGCCACAGTACCTCATGTTATCTCGACGGAGTCAATACTTGGTTCGTAGCTCAGGAGCGCCCTCTTGGGACGAGCGATCAATTAGTCAGCCGCTCGCCCACGCTGGTCAGCCTTCAGCTCACTAGGACCCCTCACCACCGCTGCTGTAATTCTATCCGTGTTCCTGGCGCAGTTTAAGTCACAGGTGAGCCAACGTCAAAAAAAGTTCGGGCGATAATGACGTACTTATTTAAATGGCATTAAACAGTGTCACATCGCATGTATATAATGTTTACACTCATGTTCACACAAAAGCAGAACACCTTGAACGACTAGAGATAGAACGTTCATCTTCACAGAACATGTATTCTACTATGTTCGGCAGAAATTATTATATATCTTCAATATTTCGCGGCCCTGTCAGCAACTGCATAAATATTAATTTTAATTTTAATAATCAACAGCCTCAGTTGCACCGTTTACCTAGAATTTACCTACGTTTTAGTCAGGATAACCCAACCTTCTTCAGAACAACAGTAACTACCGTTTGCCCATAGTGGACTTCGTCAAGCTCCAACTAAAAATCCATAAATTGTCGTCAGACTGTAAAAACTTATCTGAAACTGCCTCGGCCCCACTTCGCGGCCGGCCGGAGTGGCCGAGCGGTTCTAGGCGCTACAGTCTGGAGCCGCGCGATCGCTACGGTCGCAGGTTCGAATCCTGCCTCGGGTATGGATGTGTGTGATGTCCTTAGGTTAATTAGGTTTAAGTATTTCTAAGTTCTAGGGGACTGATGACCCGAGCAGTTAAGTCCCATAGTGCTCAGAGACATTTGAATCATTTTTGAACCCACTTCGCGACCGCGATGCGGCAGCCACGAGTGCTGTACTGGAAGTGACCGTAGCCAAGGCGGACACAATACCTTGCGCCTGCGCATAAACTGTATGATAGTTACTTGTTGGGACAAGACGCGAACTTAACTCCTGACCTTGAATTTACTGGTAAAGTGAAAGAAAAGGTATAGCTGAGGAAAAGGGCGTATATGTTATCCTGTTCAGAACGTACTTAGATCGACTGTCTTAACGTTTATGCAGTATTCAACGGTCATGACATGAGGAAGGCATCATGTGCTTACAAGGTGTGGTCTATCTAGGAAAATTTTTGTGCTTAAGCATGAAGTTTAATTAGTCAAAAAGAACTTAGGAGTGGGAAGGATAATATAAAGCCAACATCGTCATTATTATGACTAGGTCTAGAAATTTTTAACACGTAATTGTTAAGCACTTTCTTAGCTATGGTTTCAACGTATGAACATCCTATTGACTTAGCACACAAATGGTCATGATTGAACTTATGAACAAATTGTTCAAATGGCTCTGAGCACTATGGGACTCAACTGCTGAGGTCATTAGTCCCCTAGAACTTAGAACTAGTTAAACCTAACTAACCTAAGGACATCACAAACATCCATGCCCGAGGCAGGATTCGAACCTGCGACCGTAGCGGTCTTGCGGTTCCAGACTGCAGCGCCTTTAACCGCACGGCCACTTCGGCTGGCTACTTATGAACAAATCTATATCTAATCTGTAACTTCAGGCAATACGGGCCACATAAAAGAGATGGTCATTATTCAAGATTAGTATATTTGACCTGAAATGGTCTAGAATCAAGTCAAAAACTAATGCACGTGCCTGATTGAGATTCTTAGCAAAGTTATGGTTATGACTTGCAGAAAACACTATAGTAGGGAATAATGTGGCGCAGTTGGGTACTCAATTTGCCTTCATGGAGGATTTCCCCCACACACGTACTGTAAAAACTGTGTGTTGACCACTACCATCATAATTCGTGCCTAGTGACCACTGCCATTGAACTTAGGGAATGACAGCGGAATTACGTGTAAAGCTTAAGTTTGACTTGGCGAACATCGCTCCAGTTAACACACTTAAAACTATTGACCGAAAGAGGTCAATTACGCTCAAAGCTAAAGTGTGACTTGGCGAACATCGCTCCGGTCAACACACTTAAAATAATTGACCAACATAGGTCAACATGTACTTAAAAAAATGGTTCAAATGGCTCTGAGCACTATGGGACTTAACATCTATGGTCATCAGTCCCCTAGAACTTAGAACTAATTAAACCTAACTAACCTAAGGACATCACACAACACCCAGCCATCACGAGGCAGAGAAAATCCCTGACCCCGCCGGGAATCGAACCCGGGAACCCGGGCGTGGGAAGCGAGAACGCTACCGCACGACCACGAGATGCGGGCAACATGTACTTAAAGAACTAGTCTAAATTATGGGAGGACGACGGGAAATGGTTAAATTATGATATGATTTGGCGAGCAACGCTCCAAGGACACCTTTAAACGTCAGTGAGTAAGACCAATTCAAACTGATCCGGCTAGTCTGAACCAAAACTTCGTATCCAGTAGATTGTGGCAAGGTGACGCTACCCTCTCGTGACATTTATATGGATATGACTGCCATTAATTAAGTTAATAAAAAGTTGTGTATGACTAGGTGATGGCATCACTCCTGTCGTATACATATAGTATTGACCACAATCGGTCATACTGAAGGATTATGTGGTAGCACCTATATTCTGTAAAGGGGCAGTAACTAGATGATCGTCATTCTGGTTACTACACGTACGTGCTATTGACCGAAGAAGTTATTATCCGCTAATTAAATCAAATGTTGAAACCGTTCTTAATTCTAGAACGTGCATACTGAATATCGGTTGACCATCTGTGTGCATATTCAAGGTGTTCAATTCGCTAAATATTAACCACTTACGCTGTTACCCTATATGATAATAAAATATTAATTACGTAACCCCCCTGCTGTCACCCGCAGTAAGACTGCAACACACGAGGCGCGAGGATCGTCTGCACCCGCCGAAACTCGCGACCCGCCCGCTACGGAAGGCAAGGGAGCGGCTAGCGACGCTCGACAGCTTGGCGCGAAAGCGAGAAAGCAGCTCGAGTCGCGCCGGCTAATCACCGAACTTTTCGGGCGGACGTCTCACCCACCAAAGCAAATACACTCAACATGACCTTACACTCACCTGTCACTGGACAGTCATGTACCATTGTCCCACCGACGCCGCAGCCTCAAGAGATCGAGGCAGCGGCGGCGGATCTGGACACACAAAATCACTACACAGAGCCCTGGCAGGTGGAGGGCCCAAAACGCAGGCCCAGAAAAACACCAGCACAAACAAGCGAGCAACCAAACTCGCTAGGCAACCGAAAGGCGCTGTTGCCTACACCTACTAGCTTATCTCAGGCTAGCAACATTAACACAAAACAAAACGCAAACACAACTGTGGCGAACAACAACAACAAAGCACACAAAGCCACAGCGGTGCCCACACAACACAAGACTGGTTTCCCCCCAGTCGTTATACAAAACTATGGGAACCTTAGTGCCCTTAACACTGCATTCGCGGAAAGGCACATAAATAGCACATTACATGCAAAGTACTCGGGGGATAGGGCCTCACTGTACGTTGCCACAGACAACGAATATAAAGATCTTATGACCTTCCTAAAAGGTCGGAAGATCGAACATTACACGTACAGAACGCTGGACGAGAGAACCCAGCAGTACGTGATCAAGGGAGTGGATCCCAGCACCCCCAACGAGACAGTACAGGCGGCCCTTTGTTATCTGGGATTCGACTGTAAAAGTGCCTCCCGGATGACAGGATTCCGTACACACGCACCGTTACCACACGACATGGTTAACTTAGCCGACACGGCTGCTTCCCGCGCCATCCTGCAGATAAAGAGCTTTCTGCGGATGGACGTACGTGCAGAACACTACGAACCACCCAACGTCCCCCAACAATGCAACAACTGCCAGCGGTTCGGCCACTCGGCCCTCCACTGCGGCCTGGCAACTCGCTGCCGCGGATGCGCTGGCAATCACAGATCCAACACTTGCACACAAACACAGCCAAACCAGCGACGCTGTGCCAACGGCGGTGGGCCCCATGCGGCAAACTTCAGACAGTGCAGTGCATACAAACAGGCGCTGAAGCACAAACAAGACAAGAACAGGGTACAGTACGACATACCACGCCCAAGGCCAGCGCCGAACTCAGTAAGGGACGGCGTAACGTTTGCCACGGTTGCACGCCCTGGCGGAACGGCACAGGCCGCGGAACCTCAGCGCCCTTCACACACACGCGAAACAACCGCTGCAACAGCCACACAACAGCCACAGACAACACCTGAAACCCAACAAGCATCGGTACCAACACCTATGCCCCCAAACAACACGACCCGACACCCGGAAATCACGTGCTGCGAAGAAACGCACCATACACAGGAAAACACATCCACAAAAGAACCCCCCGAACCCCAAGCCCAGAGGATGAATAGGCGTACACGTAAACACAGGGAGGGGAACACGAAATCACCGCAACAGGCCACGCAGCAACAACAGAACAGCGACACACAGGAAAACAGTGAACAAGACAACGAGACTGTGACTCACACTACCATCCCCCTCACTACGGAAGTAACACAGGCGCCACAACCTCTGACACAAAACACAAATGCCGCTCCTAACAACACACCAATACCCGCGCAAGCGGCCGCTAACTCCACAACAGCACCTCAGGCTGCCACACCCAACACCAACACATCACCTGGGGGAATACTGGAAACACTATTCCCTCAACACACGACCGTTCAAATCCTTACCAAGGTGCTGACGGCCGTCACTACACTCATCACCCAGCTCATGAACGCCGAACCCGGCAATACTGGGCTGTCATACACAATGCCATCACAACACTCTTTCACACTCTTACATGAACAATATACCACACCCGGCCCATAACGCAGACCCGCACACACTATCACAGATCCTGTTCTGGAATGCAGACTCGATCCACAACAAAAGGGCAGAATTTGCCGCGCTCATGGAGCTCAAGGGAATCCTTGTCGCGCTACTGAGCGAGACTAAGCTTAAACCGCACAAACAATTAAACTTTCCTGGCTATTGCGTCTATCGTACCGACCGACCGACCGAGCTCCCTGAACTGGAAAAAATCGAGGCTACGGCCGTCAGAGTCAAGTTCAACGGAGCCTACACCACACTGATATCGGTATACAACAGCCCTGCAGGCATTTCAACACGCGATATCAGCACATTACTCAACATTTCACCGCGAGTAATAGTCGCTGGAGATCTGAATGCAAAACACCCAGAATGGAATTCACGCATACGAAATCCTAACGGCAAAAAACTGTACGAACATTCGCTAGGCAGAAACTACATTATACTACTGAACCGACGCACATTCCCTATCAGAGGGGACACAGGCCAGACGTGACAGACATGGCCCTCATCAAGGGCATTACAGCGACACTCAACATTGCCGTTGAAAACGATCTGCCCTCAAACCACCAACTTGTAATACTATACATTGAGGAAACACTGCAGCACACGGAACAACGCAAGATGTTGGACTACGGGCGTGCGAATTGGACATTGTTCAAGCAAACGCTCGATAGCCACGTCCCACCTATACACGAAATCAATGAAACAGCACAAATTGACGAGGCAGTAGAAACCCTCACTAACGCCGTCCACGACGCAATGGCAGGCACCATACCTGATCGCACCTCACAACAACGCAGTGCGCCCCTGCCCTAGGAAATCCTGGGCCTAATCTCAATGAGGAATCGCCTCAGGAGACAATGGCAGCGCACCAGGCGTCCGTACTTCAAACGGCACATTAACAGGCTACAGGGCATCATACACGATAAAATACAAACACATAGAACACAACAGTGGAACCAAAAACTCGAAGGGCTGGACACCGCACGACCTGGCGTGTGGCAACTATCCCGACACTTCACCAGGGAGAAAATATACACCCCAACGCTTCAAGGGCCTGACGGACCTGCATACTCAGCGGAAGAGAAAGCAGAACTAATTGCCCGAACACTCGCAGCGTCATCCACACCGAACCTGGCACCATCAGACCCAGTGTTCACACTTGCTACTGACCAGGAGGTTACACGCATTCTAGCCCAACCATCGCGCGACGACATTCGACATGCTAGCACAGCCGAAGTCTCCTGGGCTATAATGCATTCCGCTGCTAGGAAAGCCCCTGGTCATGATGGCATTCAAAACCCTGTCCTCCAGGAGTTCACGGATAAAGCAACTGAGTACATAACACACATAACGAATGCCATACTAAAACACCAACACTTCCCCGCCTTTTGGAAGACAGCCAAGGTCCTGATGTTCAGGAAGCAGGGGAAAGACCACAGCGTCCCACAAAATTACCGACCCATCAGCCTTCTGAGCTCGCTCAGTAAGATTGTTGAGAAGGTGATTCTCAAACGCATCACTAGGCACTGCATAACAAATGACATCCTGAGACCGGAGCAATTCGGCTTCAGGAATCACCACTCCACAACATAACAACTCCTACGGGTCGTTGAACATATAACACACGGCTTCAACATAAACAAAGCTACAGGGGCGGTGTTCCTGGACATCGAAAAGGCTTTCGACCGTCTATGGCGCAACGGCCTCATCCGCAAACTCAGCGACGCGGGATTCCCCGACGGGCTGCTGCGTCTAATACACTCATACCTCACAGACAGGAGTTTCAACAGTGACGTGCAGGGAAAACAATCAACACGACACTGTATACACGCGGGAGTACCCCAGGGAAGCATCCTAGGGCCCCTACTGTTTAACCTCTACATAAACGATCTCCCAACCACACACAACACAATGATGGCAATCTATGCGGATGACACAGCCATCCTTGCGAAAGATTGGAAACCATCAAACATTACGTCACGCCCACAGACTGCACTCGGAGTGGCCGAGCCTTGGTTGGAGAAATGGCGTGTTAGAGTAAACGTCGACAAGTGCGAAGCCGTTCTGTTCACTAGAAGACCGAAGCAACTGCGCAAACGCCGCTACTGCAGACCCATAACTCTACATGCACGTCCAATACGTTTCCGCGAGAAAGTCAAATACCTCGGTGTCTGGCTGGACCGGAAATTACTCTGAAGGGACCACATACATCACATGACCAACCGAGCTAGCGCGAGACTCAAACAGCTCTATCCTACGCTCAACAGGCGTAGCACACTGAACAGAAGGGTGTCGAGGTCCATGTGCATGACACTTATCCGACCCCTGATGACGTACGCAGCTCCTGTCTGGGGATACGCTGCGCCTACACGCCTGCGCCGTCTGCAGCTCATACAAAACAAAGTACTCAAAATCATAAGCAATGCTCCACGATACACACGCAACGCGGACCTTCACCGGGAATACCGACTTGAGACTCTCACGGAGGTAATCCACAAACTCACCACAAGACTATAGAGAAACTCCAGACATTCGCAGAATCCGTTTATTCTGAATCTGGGGAACTACGACCACAACCATAGATGGAAACATAAAAGACCAAAAGACATACTTGTAAGGATATAACATCTATGGACAAGCATATGCAAACATAACGGCACAGGCGAGCCCCTGTTAATCAGACGCCACTACTGGATATCCAGCTGAAATACACTGCCGAATAACTGGCACCACACAGGGAAGCTGTACCGTACACTGCATGCAAACAAGCTCCACACATCCCCCACACAGTGAGATGATCTATGGCCGATCTCCCACTACTGTATAACGATCTTGATTGTTCCAGGAATGTAGCAGCTGCAGCAACTGGGACATATCGCGATCGCTTGTCACGGTAACGGTAATGATGCATGATACCTATACTAACAAATCCAACCTTGCATGAGCTATCGCAGCTAGTAAGCCACTACTGCTCTTACTACCCATCCCACTGTCGCATAGGTTCCTTTCCCACGGCACGAGCCATGGCACTTTTTTCCCTCTGCTCTTCAAATCGCTACCCTCACTCGCGTTTCGTCCACTATCTATCACCTGATGGACCGTGTTAATGCGTAGCCTTACCCAGACGCACGGACAACATCACAGCCCAGCATCCTGTGATCCACTTACTAGATAACTAATATGTTTACGGAGGTGACAGTAGAACTTTTGGTTTGGTCACCACGTTGGTGCTGGCGTGGAGGGGCCCCATCTGTTGTTGTTAAAAAGGTAACTGAATATTCCTATATAACTAGTAGACAACTTCATAGATGGGCCCAAAAAATTTTTTTACGGTGTCAAACTAATATACCTAGCTGTTCAGCCTACGGGAGTACAGACTTATGTTGGCAATAGTAAAGCATACCCGGCATTAACACTTCAGTGGATGAAATAATGGTTGCAAACCTTCAAAGAAGCTTCTACTTCGCAGCTGCAGCTGGTCTTTAAGAAGGTTGTTTTTGTCATATAGTAAATGTTTACAAATTTGCATTTCCTCTAAAATGTCTAACCTTGCACCTTTTACTTCACTATGCAAGAGCCGAGTATTGTGGGGTGCATGAGCCCACTGCACTAAATGTTCGGCAAATAGCGAACCACGTGTGCAATCTCCAGTTTTAGTCGGAATATGCTCCTTGTACTTTGTTAATAAGGCTCTTCCTGTTTGGCCAACACAAAATTTCGGACATTCGCCATACGTGATCTTGTATACTCCGGATAATGACAATTTGTCTTTAGGTTTTTTAAACTGTGAATCAGATTCTTCTGAAGACTATTATTAGTGGAAAAAGCTGACTTAAATCCCTGGTTTTTCAAAAGACGCCCGATTTTATACGAAACTTTACCTATAAAAGGAATAAGTACTATGGCAGACGGAGTCACATCTGGCGCTGTGCCTAACGTAGAAGCTGTCAACGTTTTGTTATTGTTTACTTTCTTGTTATAGAGCCGTCTCACAATTTCGGGCTCATATCCGTTATTTCGGGCTGTTGTTTCAAGAGTTACCAGTTCGTGTTCCAAGGCTTCCGTGGATAAAGGAACCGACATCGCTCTATGTAAACTAGAATGAAAAAATGCCATTTTATGCGCTATTGGGTGCGCCGAATCAGCAGGTATAATACTATCCGAAAACGTATATTTCCTAAAAATGTCATATTCAATGTGATTATCTACTATAGATACAGTCTGATCCAAGCAGTACAATGTCCTATTGGGCAACTCCTTCTCAAGAGTAAAATTAATTTTCTCGTGGAGATCGTTAAAGGCTAAAAATATCTGACTTATGTCTTCTTGGGACCCGTAGTCACCGGAATAAATAATTTGTGATCAAGACTGTTTTTGATAGTAAATATTTTTAAATCAGGGTTTTCTGAATCCTTGTCATCTGGGATAATAGTCAGGTGTCTTGACACGCATTCTCCTTTACATAACTGTCGAGCGGCTCTAGGCGCTTCAGTCCGGAACCACGCAGCTGCTACGGTCGCAGGTTCGAATCCTGCCTCGGCCATGGATGTGTGTGATGTTCTTAGGTTAATTAGGTTTAAGTAGTTCTAAGTCTATGGGACTGATGACCTCAGATGTTAAGTCCCATAGTGCTTAGAACCATTTATCCGTTACATAAATGTCCAATGCAGTGTAGTGAATAACTTCGTTGATCTAAACCACGGTTTATAATTTTCTCAAAGCCATTTCCCAACGTTAAGTTGCTGACGATTTGTAATAATTGGTAATGAACTGAATGGTGCGATACTTAAGTTGACCGAGAGGGAAGTGCCACAGTGCGCTCTCTCTCTCTCTCTCTCTCTCTCTCTCTCTCTCTCTCTCTCCCTCTGTCTCTCACCCTCTCTCCCTCACCCTCACACTCTCTCTCAATCTGAAGTTAATTGTAATCTACGTCCGCACGTTAATTAAATCAGTCTTTGCCCGCTCCCGCCCATCCATCCCACACCCATCTCCCTTTACCAGAAGCAAGTCACCAAAAACAACGACGCGTCCCCGGCAGACACACAGGAACTTTAATTAAAACGGTGAAATTCGTTATTATTCCTTTCACACTTTATTGCTGGTAGGCTTAATGGCTTTTCAACCATTTAAATCCCCTCAATTTAAAAGTCTGAGTACAAATTTTCGTGTCAACATCCGCGTCCCATGCAGAAGTGTGAACTATGACCTTCTGCAATTAAGTTTTCTTCGAAATATTCGCTTTCGGTTAACAGAATATTATTTATAGTTGTCTGAAGTAGCTGCAATAGGCCGTTTTCCACAATCAGACACCTAAAGTCTTTCGTTTGCTATTTCAACAGTCTAAAGAATTTCTCAGTTAGGGTTCATACATTTTTAATAAAGTGATTTTAGCTAGGTTGTTTGCTGCTAGAGTATTCAAACGCAGTTTTTATAAGCCATTGCATTAATTTCCATCTCTTTTATTTTCTTGCTTGTTAAGAATTTTGTAGGCTCCATAGCAAAGGGATTTCTAGAAAACTAACGGTCCCGAATTTTTACTTTTATACTTCGTGTAGCTGAATGGAAATGAAGCAGAGGGAACGATATCTACACTACCGGCCATTAAAATTGCTACACCGAGAAGAAATGCAGATGATAAACGGGTATTGATTGGACAAATATATTATACTATAACTGACATATGACTACATTTTCACGCAATTTGGGTGCATAGATCCTGAGAGATCGGTACCCAGAACAACCATCTCGGAGATGCTGTGTCCCATCTCTGGTGTGCCGACTATAACGCCACGTTAAAACTCACTTAAATCTTGATAACCTGCCATTGAAGCAGCAGTAACCGATCTAATAACTGCGCCAGACATTTGTTGTATATAAGTGTTGCCGACCTCAACGCCGTATTCTTCCTGTTTACATATCTCTGTATTTAAATACGCATGCCTATTCCAGTTTCTTTGGCGCTTCAATGTTAAAAATATAATCGGTAAGTACCATGTCATATAAAATTGTACATACAATTGTATTCCTTGAAGGTATACTGCAGCTTTCCGAGTCCCAAAACTTTACTTTCCAACATATCTTCACTTGTTTCTCTCTGTTAATTAAGCTATGCTATAAAACTACAGCCGCGCTGGATTGCTGTGCGGTTTGAGGCGTCTTTCACGGTTCGCGCGGCTCCCCCCGTCTGAGGTTCGAGTCCTCCCTCGGGCATAGGTGTGTGTGTTGTTCTTAGCGTAAATTAGTTTAAGTTAGATTAAGTAGTATGTAAGCCTAGGGACCGACGACCTTAGCAGTTTGGTCCCATAGGAACTTACCACAAATTTACAATTTTATAAAACTACACTGCTTGCCATTAAAATTGCTACACCAAGAAGAAATGCAGATGATAAACGGGCATTCATTGGACAGATATATTATACTACAACTGACATGTGATTACATTTTCACGCAATTTGGGTGCATAGATCCTGATAAATCAGTACCCGGAACAACCACCTCTGGCCGTAATAACGGCCTTGATTCGCCTGGGCAATGAGTCAAACAGAGTTTGGATGGCATGTACGGGTACAGCTTCCCATGCAGCTTCAACACGATACCA
This sequence comes from Schistocerca serialis cubense, assembly GCF_023864345.2. Taxonomy (NCBI): domain Eukaryota; kingdom Metazoa; phylum Arthropoda; class Insecta; order Orthoptera; family Acrididae; genus Schistocerca; species Schistocerca serialis. Next base: position 150,176,483 of record NC_064641.1, read on the forward strand.
CAGTTCATCAAGAGTAGTGACCGGCGTATTGTGACGAGCCAGTTGCTCGGCCACGATTGACCAGACGTTTTCAATTGGTGGGAGATCTGGAGAATGTGCTGGGCAGGACAGCAGTCGAATATTTTCTGCCGGCTTGAGAGGCCGTGGGGTTCTAGGCGCCTCGGGCATGGATGTGTGTGATGTCCTTCGGTTAGTTAGGTTTAATTAGTTCTAAGTTCTAGGCGACTGATGACCTCAGAAGTTAAGTCGCATAGTGCTGTGAGCCATTTTTTTTTTTTAAGATTTTCTGTATCCAGAAAGGCTTGTACAGGACCTGCAACATGCGGTCGTGCATTATCCTGCTGAAAGGGAGCGTTTCGCAGGGATCGAATGAACGGTAAAGCCACGGGTCGTAACACATCTGAAATGTAATGTCCACTGTTCAAACTGCCGTCAATGCGAACTAGAGGTGACCGAGACGTGTAACCAATGGCACCCCACACCATCACGCCGGGTGATACGCCAGTATGGCGATGACGAGTACACGCTTCCAATGTGCGTTCACCGCGATGTAAACACAACCTGGATTTATCCGAAAAAATGACATTTTGTCATTCGTGCACCCAGGTTCGTCGCACCATCGCAGGCGCTCCTGTCTGTGATACAGCGCCAAGGGTAACCACAGCCATGGTCTCCGAGCTGATAGTCCAAGCTGCTGCAAACGTCGTCGAATTGTTCGTGCAGATGGTTGTTGTCTTGCAAACGTCCCCATATATTGATTCAGGGATCGAGATGTGGCTGCACGATCCGTTACAGCCATGGGGATAAGATGACTGTCATCTCGACTGCTAGTTATACGAGGCCGTTGGGATCCATCACGACGTTCCGTATTATCCTCCTAAACCCACCGATTCCATATCTTGCTAACAGTCATTGGATCTCGACCATCGCGAGCAGCAATGTCGCGATAGGATACGATAAACCGCAATCGCGATAGGCTACAGTCCGACCTTTATCAAAGTCGGAAACGTGATGGTACGCATTTCTCCTCCTTACACGAGGCATCACAACAACGCTTCACCAGCCAACGCCGGTCAACTGCTGTTTGTGTATGAGAAATCGGTTGGAAACTTCTCTCATGTCAGCACGTTGTAGGTGTCGCCACCGGCGCCAACCTTGTGTGACTGCTCTGAAAAGCTAATCATTTGCATATCACAGCATCTTCTTCCTGTCGGTTAAATTTCGCGTCTGTAACACGTCAACTTCGTGGTGTAGCAATTTTAATGGCCAGTAGTCTAGAAACTGGTGTGACACAATCATTTTTAATTTATTTATTACTATATTTTAGTTGTGGTTTATTTCAGTAAATCTCTCGAGCGCATAGAGATCCACTCTTCCTCGTCGTAATGACATCGAACGTGGCATACGGCGTCTTGTTGTTGTTTGAGTCGTTAATCTTCTGCCTTGTTTGGTGCGGCCCGCCACGAATTCCTGTCCTGTGCCAAGCTCTTCATCTCCGAGTAGCACTTGCAACTTACGCCCTCTACTATATACTAATTGAATCCCAATTTCTGTTTTACTCTACAGGTTTTACTCTCTACAGTTCTCTCCAGTACCGCGCAAGTTATCTCCCGATAACTGATCAGATGTCCTGTCGTTCTGCCCCTTCCTCTTGTCAGTAGTTTCCACATATGTCCCTTTCCTCCCCGATTCTGCGGAGGATGTTCATGTTTCTTACCTTACCAGTCCACCTAATTATCAACAGTCTTCTGCAGCACTACATATCAAATGCTTCGACTCTCTTCTTTCTCGGTTTTCCCACAGTCCATGATCCACTACTACGCAATGCTGTGCTCCAAACGTATATTCTCAGAAATTTCATTCTCAAGTTAAGACCCATGTTCGATGCTAGCAGACTTGTCTTGGCGTGGAGCGCCTTTTTCGCCAGAGCATATCTGCTTTTACGTCCTCCTTGCTCCGTCCGTCGTAGGTTCATTGCTGCCTAGGTAGCACAATTCCTTAACATCGTCTATTGCGTGACCTCCAATTGTAATGTTTCAAGTTTCTCGCTGTTCATCTTTGTGCTACTTCTCATTACTTCCGACTTTCTTAGATATACTCTTAGTCCATATTCTGTATTCATTAGACTGTTCATCCCATTCAACACACTCTACAGACGCTCTTCACTTTCACTAAGGATAGCAATGTCATCAGCAAATCTTACGATTGATATCCTTTCACCCAGGATTTTAATCCCACTCTTGAACCTTTCTTTTATTTTCCTCATTGGTTCTTCGGTGTAGAGACTGAACAGCTAGGGTGAAAGACGCCGTCTCATACCCTTTTTAATCCGACCATTCGTTCTTAATCTTCCACTCTTATTGTTCCCTCTTGGTTCTTGTACATATTGTATATTACGCGCCTTTTCCTGTAGCTATTTTTCTCACAATTTTGAACATCTTGCACCATTTTATACTGTCGAACACTTTTTCCAGGTCGACAAATTCTAAGGACGTGTCTTGAATTTTCTTCAGTCTTGCTTCCATGATCAACTGCAACGTCATAACTGCCTCTCTGGTGCCTTTACCTTTCCTAAAGTAACTGATCGTCGTCTAACAGATCCTCAGTCTTCTTTTCCGTTTTTCTGTGTATTATTCTCGTCAGTAACTTGGATGCGTGCGCTGTTAAGCTGATTGTGCGATAATTCTCCCACATGTCGGCTCTTGCTATCTTCGGAATTGTGTAAATGATGTTTTTTCGAAAGTCTAATGATATGACGCCAGTCTAATACATTCTACACACCAACGTGAATAGACGTTTATTTGTCACTTCCACAACGATTTTATATTCTCCCGTATTTCACCTTAAGCCTTCCAAAGCTCTTTTAAATTCTGATTCTAATACTGTATCTCATACCTTTATCCTGTCGACTCCCGTTTCTTCTTCTATCACGCCATCAGACAAGTCTTCGCCCTCATAGACGCCGTCTTTCCATCCATCCGCTCTGTCTTCTGCAATTAACAGTGGAATTCACATGGAACTCTTAATGTTACAGCATTGCTTTTCATTTCACAGAAGGTTGTTTTGACTTTCCTGTGTGCTGAATCCGTCCTCCTGATAATCATTTCTTTTTCGATTTCTTCACATTTTTCAGGCAGCCACTTTGCCTTAGCTACCTCGCACTTCTTGCTTATTTCGTTTCTAAATGACTTGTATTTCGGTGTTCCTGAATTTCCCTGAACATTTTTGTACGTCCTTCTTTCATCGATCAGGTGAAGTATTTCATCGTTACAGTCCAGTATCTGATTTCAGAATCTCTGCCTGACTATGATGTAACCTAACTGAAATCTTCTCGTATCTCCCGGCCGTTTCCAAGTATGCCCTCTCCTCTTCTGATTCTTGAACAGAGTATTCACTATCACTCATTGGTATTTACTGCAAAACTCGATTAGTCTTCTTCCTCTCTCCTTTCTGGTACCAATCCCATATCCTCCGTTACCGTTTCTTCTACTCCTTCCTCTACAACAGCAATCCCCATGACTATTACATTTTCATCTCCCTTTACGTATTCAATTACCTGTTCAATATCCCCATATACTCTCTCTACCTCTTCATCCTCGGTTTCCGACGTCGGCATGTCTACTTGAACTATCGTTGTCGGTGTCGATTTGCTGTCGATTCTGATGAGATCAACCCTATCACTGACCTGTTCATAGTAACTCACTCTCTGACCTATCTTCCTATTCATGACGAATCCTCCTCCCGTTATACTATTTTCTGCAGCTGTTGACATCACAATATACTCTTCTGACAAGATATCCTTGTTTCCTTCCATTTTACTTCACTGACCCCCTCTATATCTAGAATGAGCGTTTCCTTTTTCAGATTTTGTAGCTTCACTACCACGTTCCAACTTCTGAAATTTCGAGCCCCGACCCGTAGAACGTTATTCTTTCGTTTCCTATACAGTCTTTTTCTCACTGTCACCGCCACCTTAGCTGTTCCCTCCTCGAGATCCGAATGGGGGTCTATTCAGAAATCTTTTGGCAATGGAGAGATTATCATGATACTTGTTTCAATTGCAGGTCACATGTCCTGTGGATACAAATTATGTATCTTTAATGCAGTGGTTTCCATTGCCTTCTGCATGCTCATGCCGTTGATCGTTGCTGATTCTTCCGCCTTTAGGGGCAGTTTCCCACCCCAAGACCAATAGAGTGCCATAAACCTCTATCCACTCCTCCACAATCTTTGATAAGGCCGTTGGCTGAATGAGGGTGGCTTCTAATGTCGGAAGTTTTCGGCCGCTATTACTGCTGATTTTTATTTAAATTTAAGCAGTGACGGTGTTCGAACCCGGGACGGAGGACGTTTTGATTAGTAATCAAGACGGATGCAGCTCTTACGTCACGCTTGTGTTAGATGAATGAGAGGATCACCCTGATCGGAAGAATTACTCACAAGGAAAAGGTTTCAAACATGGCCAACAGATTCGGATCGTATTTGGCATGTCACTTGCGTACAACCTAAAGTGAAATATTCTAAGATAACACTCATCCAGTTTTGAGAAAACCATCCCTAAAGTTCATGACGCGTTACCGATTCAAAACAAATAGGATCGATATACAATCGAAAACAGCCTTATTCATCGTCATACGAGGGGTGCCTAGAAACTAATGCACCGCATTTTTTTCTCAGCCGAAAACAATGCTACGAATGCGAAACGTTACGTGTGTGTTACCTCAAGTCTCCGGAGTGATGCGCAGTCACTTCCTACAGAGTGCGTAGCTGCAGGACAGTTTCAAAATGGCGGCTGTAGGTGATGTACGTGACAAGCAATGTGACGTCATTGAATTTCTCGCTGCAGAGAAAGAAATTGTAGGAAATATTCACAAACGCTTGTGCAAAGTCTATGGAGCATCTGCTGTCGACAGAAGTACGGCTAGTCTCTGGGCACGGAGGGTGAGGTCATCAGAAGGCGGTTCGGCGGAGCTCCACGATTTGCAGAGGTTGGTGAGACCACACCTGACACACCTGACCTAGCCCCCTCGGACTTTCACTTGTTTGTGCCATTAAAGGATGCCATTCGTGGAAGACATTTTGAGGACGATGAGGAGGTGATTCACACAATGAAGCACTGGCTCCGCCTCCAGGACAAGGACTGGTACCAACAGGGCACCAAGCCCTTGTTTATCGCTGGAGGAAGGCCACAGGACGGGATGGAGATTACATGGAAAAATAGGGTGTACAGATAAAACATCATTCTTTCCTGTGTGTAATTCTCATTATGTTCAATAAGGAATTGTTGAAGAAAAAAATGAGGTGCATTACTTTCCGGGCAACCCTCGTCCATGGTGTCTGTAATACGTATTTTCCTAGAAATCGAGGAAAGAAACTGTTACGAATGTCGCTTACGTATCCAAAAGGTAAACGCTGTTGAACGAAAGCGTCGATGATGTAGCGACCAAAGCATCAAACTGGGGAGAGGAGAACCCGTGGTCCATTCATCAATGCTTTCTGCAGGCTTCTTTATTAGTATTTTTTTCTCGTATCGAAGTTGGAGGATTAATAAGGTAATCAATACAGGGTAGTAACAAGGTAGGCAAATAAATTCCTCAAACGGCTTGGATTAGTAAAGAATTAGAAATTTAGGTCTCACCGTACGAAAACAATTCCAAGTAATACTGCAGCGAACTCGTCAGAAGGACCACAAGACTGCCGACAGCGCGATTTTTGTTTTTGGCGAAGCGCGGTACAGAATTAAATTCAGATGTTTCAGAATTGCAGGACGCTTCTGGAAGCCCAGAGGGAATTTGAAAATCGCGCAGATACATAAACGATTCATATCACAGTTCATGATCACCTTTAACCCTAGAATACTATCCCAATTTCGAGCCCTTCCATACTTAAACCTTCGTCGATTCGACTACCACACCTAGGTTTTGCCAGGAAAATTATTAAAAGCAACGCAGCGCTAGAATTATGAACCCTTTGTCGTAGTAAAAAGCACTCCGTCTTCAGGCGACGAGTGGCCTACCGGGACCATCCGACCGCCGTGTCATCCTCAGTGTGCCGCGCGGGATTAGCCGAGCGGTTTAAGGGCGCTGCAGCCATGGACTGTGCGGCTGGTCCCGGCTGAGGTTCGAGTCCTCCCGCGGGCATGGGAGTGTGTGTTTGTCCTTAGGATAATTTAGGTTATGTAGTGTGTAAGCTTAGGGACTGATGACCTTAACAATTAAGTCCCATAAGATTTCACACACATTTGAACATTTCTTTTTCATCCTCAGTGCAGGATGCGGATAGGAGGGGCGTGGGGTCAGCACACCGCTCTCCTGGTCGCTATGATGGTATTCTTGACCGTAGCCGCTACTATTCGGTCGAGTAGCTCCTCAATTGGCATCACGAGGCTGAGTGCACCCCGAAAAATGGTAACAGCGCATGGTGGCCTGGATGGTCACCCATCCAAGTGCCGACCACGTCCGACACCGCTTAACTTCGGTGAACTCACGGGAACCGGTGTATCCACTGCGGCAAGGCCGTTGCCCTTTGTCGCAGTAAAGTTAAAGACAAATACACATCATGGTTTACATGGTCTTTCCACTAACTCACTTCGCATAGGTTCACAAACAGAAGGACGTTGATATATATTTTTCACCCGCTGGGAATGCTGTGGAGTAAGTACCAAACAGAAAATTGCATCAAAACTTTTACACGATAATTTTAGTGATCACGTGCCAGGAGTACTGAATACAAACAATAGTTACACAAACAACAGAAGAAGAATGTCATCTGAGGAAAATAATTCAAAACAACTTAGAATGTCAGACGTATATCCAGTGGAAGCAGTCTGTCCTCTGCGAATATGGACCATGTTCACTACTACTGGTTTACCAGTGGTTGCACGCAGACTTTTGTTTTGAAGGACATTTCTGTCTTAGACATTAGCTCGCCTTTAGACGGCACCAACTGGAAGTGGTCTCCAGAGGACGACGTTATGAATGACGACCGGAAAGCTGCTGAGGAACTATTGTCCATTGAGCCATTTTCGTTACTTGCGTTCTGCTCATTTTTCAGACCAGTATTCTCGGGGCGAATAGTTGAATGTTTTGCGCCCTTCTTGTCTTTCCCAAAATATGCTTCCTTTTCAATTTGCCCCGCCGTTGGGTTGAGTGTTTCTTCACCCCAGTCTGATGCATAATCGACGTCTTCTTCTTCGAAGTTGTGGTCTTCCTTAGAATCATCAAATTATGTCAAGATCTGATTCCATTGAATCATAACTCTCGGTTTTGTGTAGTCAGAATCTGAACAGAAAATGAAAGTTACAGAATAGGTACCACAACTCACTTGAAACCAAAACGTTCTTTTCAACAAACTTCCAATCAGGTACCTATAGCAATGTAGCTACTCATTACTATACGTTCGCCGAATCGACGAGCCCATTTTGTTCTTGACTACTACACGTTAGTCGTTCCGACAGCTCAACATTTACGCGCACTCCTATACCTTCGTCGATCCGACACTGTAACTTCGGGACGAAATGTGGTTTACTTGTTCGAAGAGCGGCGTAGGTATCACAGAGCCAACTACACCCTCCAGGCACAGCTGCGAGGACGGTGCGCCCCTCCTGTCCACAACAATACGGAGGGAGGGTTACCGAACGGAAATACGTTCGTCAAATCGATTACCAGTAGTATTACAGGGTTAAGGACTGATTTTTCGGGTGATGTTATAGTATGCGTGTTATACATTAAAATCAATTACTGAAAACGAAATATTTTTAAACAACGTTTACCTCATGGGTACATAAGTGACAGTCGTTACTGTTTCTTCCCTAGATTTCTAGGAAATATACTATTGGGGGCCTCATAATTATATGATGGTGAAAAGAGCTCTGTTTTCAGTTATCCTTCGGTCCCGTCAATTTCAGTCGATTACACGCTGTGGAATTTATGGGTTGTTTTCTCATAAAGGAGTGGGGAAGGGCTTATTGTGCCAAAAAAATCTTAGTCTTTCTTTTTAAGCAAAGTATACACGTGAGAGTTTCTTCACTGAGTGCTTCTGCTAGTTATACAAGTCGTGTAAACAGCGCCGAGAGTCAACTCGCAGTAGGTGTCCGAAAGTGACGCAAGATGTAAGATAGTCGTGCTCTGAGGGTTTATATATATATATATATATATATATATATATATATACACTCCTGGAAATGGAAAAAAGAACACATTGACACCGGTGTGTCAGACCCACCATACTTGCTCCGGACACTGCAAGAGGGCTGTACAAGCAATGATCACACGCACGGCACAGCGGACACACCAGGAACCGCGGTGTTGGCCGTCGAATGGCGCTAGCTGCGCAGCATTTGTGCACCGCCGCCGTCAGTGTGAGCCAGTCTGCCGTGGCATACGGAGCTCCATCGCAGTCCTTAACACTGGTAGCATGCCGCGACAGCGTGGACGTGAACCGTATGTGCAGTTGACGGACTTTGAGCGAGGGCGTATAGTGGGCATGCGGGAGGCCGGGTGGACGTACCGCCGAATTGCTCAACACGTGGGGCGTGAGGTCTCCACAGCACATCGATGTTGTCGCCAGTGGTCGGCGGAAGGTGCACGTGCCCGTCGACCTGGGACCGGACCGCAGCGACGCACGGATGCACGCCAAGACCGTAGGATCCTACGCAGTGCCGTAGGGGACCGCACCGCCACTTCCCAGCAAATTAGGGACACTGTTGCTCCTGGGGTATCGGCGAGGACCATTCGCAACCGTCTCCATGAAGCTGGGCTACGGTCCCGCACACCGTTAGGCCGTCGTCCGCTCACGCCCCAACATCGTGCAGCCCGCGTCCAGTGGTGTCGCGACAGGCGTGAATGGAGGGACGAATGGAGACGTGTCGTCTTCAGCGATGAGAGTCGCTTCTGCCTTGGTGCCAATGATGGTCGTATGCGTGTTTGGCGCCGTGCAGGTGAGCGCCACAATCAGGACTGCATACGACCGAGGCACACAGGGCCAACACCCGGCATCATGGTGTGGGGAGCGATCTCCTACACTGGCCGTACACCACTGGTGATCGTCGAGGGGACACTGAATAGTGCACGGTACATCCAAACCGTCACCGAACCCATCGTTCTACCATTCCTAGACCGGCAAGGGAACTTGCTGTTCCAACAGGACAATGCACGTCCGCATGTATCCTGTGCCACCCAACGTGCTCTAGAAAGTGTAAGTCATCTACCCTGGCCAGCAAGATCTCCGGATCTGTCCCCCATTGAGCATGTTTGGGACTGGATGAAGCGTCGTCTCACGCGGTCTGCACGTCCAGCACGAACGCTGGTCCAACTGAGGCGCCAGGTGGAAATGGCATGGCAAGCCGTTCCACAGGACTACATCCAGCATCTCTACGATCGTCTCCATGGGAGAATATCAGCCTGCATTGCTGCGAAAGGTGGATATACACTGTACTAGTGCCGACATTGTGCATGCTCTGTTGCCTGTGTCTATGTGCCTGTGGTTCTGTCACTGTGATCATGTGATGTATCTGACCCCAGGAATGTGTCAATAAAGTTTCCCCTTCCTGGGACAATGAATTCACGGTGTTCTTATTTCAATTTCCAGGAGTGTATATATATATATATATATATATATATATATATATATATATATATATATTTGTCGTGTTTTCTACTGGACCAAACTATGTAGGTCATCGGTCCCTGAGCTTACACACTACTTAATTTAACTTAAACTAACGTATGCTACGGACAAGACACACACCCATGCCTGAGGGAGGACTCGAACTTCGACGGGGGCAGCCGCGTGAACCGTGACACAGCGCCTCAGACAGCACGGCAACAGAGCGCGGCTGTAGTTTTGTAGCACAGCTTAATTAACATAGAGAAACAATCGAAGTTAAGTTTGAAAATAAAGTTTTGAAACCCGAAAAATTGCCGTTTTCCTTCAAGAAATACAGTTGTATCTGTAATTTTATATGACGTGGTACTTACTAATTATATTTTTACACTGAAGCGTCAAAGAAACTGGAATAGACACGCGTATTTAAATACGGAGATATGTGAACAGGAAGAATACGGCGCCGCTGTCGGCAACGCCTACATAAGACAATAAGTCTGGCGCTGTTGTTAGACCAGTTACTGCTGCTACAATGGCAATCAATGTTTAATTAAGTTTGAACGTGGTGTTGTAGCCACCGCACGAGCGATGGGACACAACATCTCCGAGGTAGCGATGAAGTGGTGATTTTGCCGTACGACCAGTTCACGACTGTACTATGAAAATCGGGAATCCGGCATAACATCTAATCTCTGACATCGCTGAGGCCGGAAAAACACCCTGCAAGAACGGGACCAACGACGACTGAAGAGAATCTTTGAACGTGACAGAACTGAAATCCTTCCGCAAATTGCTGCGGATTGCAGTGCTGAGCCATCAATAAGTGTCCGCGTGCGAACCATTCAATGAAACATTATAGATATCGGCTTTCGGAGCCGAAGACCCACTCGTGCTTAATGCCACGCCTGGACACGTCAACACTGACAATGGACTGTTGATGACTGGAATCATGTTGCCTGGTCGGACGAGTCTAGTTTCAAATTGTATCGAGCGGATGGACGTGTACGGGTACGGAGACAACCTCATGAATTCATGAACCCTGCATGTCAGCAGGGAAGCTGTTGCGCGCTCGGTAATGGTGTGGGGCGTGAGCAGTTGGAGTGATATGATGCGCGTAGATACGACTCTGATAGATGTCACGTACGTAAGCATCCTATCTGATCACCTGCATCATTTCGTGTCCATTGTGCATTCCGATGATCTTGGGCAATTCCAGCACGACAATACGAAACCCCACACGTTCAGAATTGCTACAGAGTGGTTCCAGGAACACTCTTCTGAGTTTAAATACTTCCGTTGGCTACCAAACTGCCCAGAGATGAACATTATTGAGCGTACCTGGGATACGTGCTGTTCATAAGAGATCACCACCACCTTGTACTCTTACGGATTTGGGGCAGCCGTGCACTATTCATGGTCTCATTCCCTCCAGCACTACGTCAGACATTAGCCGAGTCCATGCCACGTCTTGCTGCGGTACTTCTGCGTGCTCGCGAGGACCCTACACGGTAGTAGGCAGATGTACCTGTTTCTTTGGCTCTTCATTGTCTTTTGCTACTCATAAATCCGCTCATCAAAACCTATAGGTTACTTCCCGTTGGTCTAGAATCATGAAATGTGACAAGAAGAAAAATTTCACAGAAAAAATAAAGGAAAACATCCTAAACTGAAATTTGTAATTATATCTCACATAAAAATGTGTCTTTTGTCATTTATCAGACTTCAAACTTGAAATTAAATCATCCCTGGGACCAATATCTTGGCAGCATCACTATCGATATCGGGGAAAATTGGTTAGTATCCTCGATTCCCGGAATGGATGAACTGTCTGTACGTAATTAAGTTCGTAATGAACCGTCAGTACGCGAGTCCTTCTCGCACCTACAAATGAAGCTCTGAAGCTCTAGGTTGGCCCGTTAGCCCCTTTATCACTTCATTCCTGTTACTATCCGTACTTCCGTTCTTGGTTGAAGTGCTCTTGTGAATATTGTTATTGTACGTGATGCTAGACGGGTTGTGTTTGGCCGTAGGTCAAAGCAGACTTCACTCGATCCCTAACTCTGTAACACAATGTCGCCGTCGAATCAGTGCAATGACTGGCGTGCGAGAACCAGAAATTGAAAGCGACAGATGATGCGCAGGTGGTTTTGCGTTAGACAACTCACGGGCTTGGTGGCAGCTAGCAGGAACGGCACGGGCAGAAGATGTGGAGGTGGGACGCCACGGACACGCTCGCTGAAAGCGCGAGATTTTGGCCTGCGGCACGGCGCACCAGAGCGCGCGCATCAGTTATTGTCTGGCGCGCGTTCCGACCGTTTCATAACGCTGCCCGCTCTATGAATAGAGAGCCGTGCGGAGCAGTGTCGCCCTGGCCCTCGCTCGTGCCACCACTACTGTTGCTGCCGCCGATGCTGCTACTGGTGTTGGTGCGACCTCCGCTAGCTCACGCACAGCGGCGGGAGAGCCGGCGCTGAATATTCAATGTGACCGCTAGCCGAGCGCTGTCAAGCCGGGGTCCCGTTTGTAACGTCACTCTGCGACGGTGGGGGTCCTTCTGCGATCGACGAGAGGCTTTATCCGTTGTGCGTCTACCGGGACGTGACCTTTCCATCCCTCGTGACGAAAGCTAATTGGCGATCGAGAATTTGGCTTCAGTCGTTGCTTGTCTCCTGTTCCCTTTGATCTGCAGTCCGGATATGTCAACATTGTTCGGAGAATCACGCAAGCGCAGTTCATTGATCGAAAGCCACTGTAGAGTGTACGGAGAGCGTACTTAAACAAAAGGAAAAGAAGGAACTGTCTGTGTGCCTTATCATATTTCGACGAGGCGAAGGCTGAGGCAACAGCAGCATTACACACTGAATAGCCAAAGAAACTGCTACACCTGCATAATACCGTGTACGGCCCCCGCGAGGACGCAAAAGTGCCGTAACACGACGTTCCATGGACTCTGCTCCTGTCTGAAGTAGTGCTGGAGGGAATCGAAATCATGACTCCTGCAGGGCTTCTAACACGCCCGGCAGAACAATTAGGGGTGGGGGTTACCTTTAAACTGTTTGTTGTTTCTGAACCGTGCGCCCTGTCCACTCCACATACCTGGTAATCCCGCGGCGGTCGTACTGTTCTGCTCCACTCTGTTGCTGGCTTGCCTGAAATTATCTATCGAATTATGCAAGCGGGTTTAGGGGAGCCACTCAACGTTAAAACACAACACTGTTCGACGTCTGGTATGAACAACTATATTCTGAGATGATTAAAGGAAAATCGCAGGTTGCACTGTTTACGTTCTAATTCAGAAGTGTTATCCCAATTAATGGATGATTAACAGTCCACAATATCATTCGGACGAGCCTACGCGTAACCGACAGGCGACAGGACGCGGGTGATTGTTGATGATGCGGAAGCCGAATGATCGCACAAAAGTTCTTACGCTCATCACCCATACACAGATATTTAGTACCAGTCCTCCTTGACACTAGTAATGATATTTTCACACTGTTCGTAAAGTTAGGTCTCACTTGTACGAGCGCGCACGTAACCGTCGCGGCGCGGCTGATTGTTGATAATGCGGAAACGCGATGACCGAACGCACGTTCTCACGCTCTCTACAAATCATTGGCACTTTATGGTAACTAATTTCTACTGATTCACATCAGTTCATTCTGGGAGATCTAACACGGTGCGGATGACTGATACTGTACGGTACGACACGCAACGAGAGGATACACATATACTTTATCAGCAGCACTGCTTAAATTACTTCTTGATTCATTTTCCTCCGAACAATTTGCATATTTTATCACTCTACTGCAATAGCACTTGTAGCAACACTTCAACTTCCATACTGACAATGCCTCTCACATGCAGAGCTACACACTACACACCATAACAGTTCCCTGTCCCGCGCTCGACTCTGCAGACACGGTTGCCCGCAAAGATACTCCATAACTAAGCCAGCGATATGACAATACGCTTACAGACTCTCCATAAATCCGTAAGAGTACGAGGTGGTGGAGATCTCTCCTGAAATGCACGTTGCAATGCGTCCCAGATGGGCTCAATAACGTTCATGTCTGGGGAGTCTGGTGGCCAGAGGAAGTGTTTAAACTCAGAAAAGTGTTCCTGGAGCCACTTGTGGGGTGTAGCATTGTCCTGCCGGAATTGACCAAGTCCGTTGGGATGTACAATGGACATGAATGGATGCAGGTGATCAGACAGGATGCTTACGTACTTGTCACATGTCAGAGTCGTATCTAGACGTATCAGGGGTGCCATATCACTCCAACTGCACACGCCCCACACCATTACAGAGTATCCACCAGCTTTAAGAGTCCCCTGCTGACATCCGGGCTGTATGGGTTCATGAGATTGTTTTAATACCCGTACATGTCCATCAGCTCGACACAATTTGAAACGAGACTCGTCCAACCAGGCAACATGTTTCCAATCATCAGCAGACCAATGCCGGCGTTTACGGGCCCAGGCGAGGCGTAAAGCATTGTGTCGCGCAGTAGTCAAGGGTACACGAGTGGGCCTTCGGCTCCGAAAGCCCATATCGATGATGTTTAGTTGCATAGTTCGCACTCTGACACTTGTTGATGGCCCAGCATTTAAATCTGCAGCCATTTGCGGAAGGGTTACGCTTCTGTGACACGGAACGATTTTTTTCAGTCAACCGCGCGGGGTAGCCGTGCGGTCTCGGGCGCCTTGCACCGGTTCGCGCGGCTCACCCCGTCGGAGTTTCGAGTCCTCCCTCGGGCATGGGTTTGTGTGCTCTCCTTAGTATAAGATAGTTTAGGTTAGATTAAGTAGTGCGCAAGCCTAGCAACCGATGACCTTAGCAGTTTGGTCCCATACGAACTTACCACAAATTTCCTAATTCTTTTCACTCCTCGTTGGTGCCGTTCTTGCAGGATGTTTTTCCGGCCGCAGTGATGTCGGAGATTTGTTGTTCTACCTGATATTCACGGGACACCCATAAAATGGTCGTACGGGAAAATCGCCACTTCATAGCTACCCCGGAGATGCTGTGTTCCATCGCTCGTGGGCCGACTGTAACAGCCGGCCGAAGTGGCCGTGCGGTTCTAGGCGCTGCAGTCTGGAACCGCGAGACCGCTACGGTCGCAGGTTCGAATCCTGCCTCGGGCATGGATGTGTGTGATGTCCTTAGGTTAGTTAGGTTTAACTAGTTCTAAGTTCTAGGGGACTAATGACCTCAGCAGTTGAGTCCCATAGTGCTCAGAGCCATTTGAACCGGCTGTAACACCACTTTCAAACTCACTTAAATCTTGATAACCTGACATTGGAACAGCAGTAACCGATTCAACAACTGCGCCAGACACTTGTTGTCTTATATAGACGCTGCTGACCGTAGCGCCCTACACTGCCTGTTTACATATCTCTGTATTTGAATACGCATGCCAGTACCAATTTCTTTGGCGCTTCAGCGTACAATTTTCTTGTAATTCTCTAATATTGTTCTGCATTCAACGGAGTCTTCCAACAAAATTGTACGTGTATAGCTCCCTTCTAAAACACGTGCACATGTTGGAGGGGACGAAAACAAATTTAGTGCCACTTACACTGAGGCGACAAAAGTTGTGGAGTACCTCCCAATATCGTGTGGGACCTCCTTTTTCTCGGCGTAGTCGTTGGAAGTCCCCTGCAGAAACACTGAGTAACGCTGGCTCTGTAGCCACCCGTAACTGCGAAAGTGTTGCCGGTGCAGGATTTTTTGCACGAATTGATCTGTCGATTACGTTCCATAAATTTTCGATGGAACTGATATGCGGCAATCTGGTCAGAATGTTCTTGTAACCAATCGCGAACAATAATTGTGGGCTGGTGACAAGACGCAGTGTCATCCATAAAAATTCCACCCTTGTTTGCTGTAAATGGTCTCAGAGTAGACGAAAATAACCATTTCCAGAAAATGATCGGTTCAGTTCCATGTACGAGGGTTATTCGGAAGGGAAGTTCTGATCGGTCGCGAAATGGAAACCACTGTGAAAATCAAAAATGTTTTATTTGCAACAGTTTGCTACACCTACCACCTATTTCTCTACATAGACGCCGCTCCGACATAGACATCTGTTGCAGTGTTGCACCAACTTTCCAATACCGTCGTCACAGAAGGCAGCCGTCTGTGCTTTTCGCCAGGTCTCTACGCTGATTTACAGTTCCTTGTCTGTGCCATAACGTTCTCTTCACAGCCAGCAGTTCTAGTGAGCAGCAATGAAACTCAGATGAAGCCAATTACAGGCTGTGTTGTGGATCATCAAACACTTCCCATCGAAATCGCTGCAGATGCATCTTTACTGCACTTGCAGGGTGCGATTGAGAACTGTCAAGGAGAAGGAACCGTATGACAACTACGTTACGTGGGCTGCATGGCATCAGGCGAAATGTCTCACAAGGCTCTCATACTTGACAGGAGGTACTATTTTGCAGGCATCTTTACATGCTCACAGTTCGCTCAGAACTGAAGAGTGACGTGACATGTGCAAAATTTCATCGAAAATTTTCACTATTGTTTCCATTTCGAGACCGATCGGAACTTACTTTTCGAATAACCCTCGAAAACGCAGCCCACTCTATTATGGACCCAACATCAGCTTGCACACTGCCTTGTTGACAACCTGAGTCCATGGCTTCCTGGGGTCTGTGCCACACTCCACTCATACCGTCAGCTCTTACCAGCTGATATCGTGACTTATCTGACCAGGCCACGGTTTTCTAGTCCTCTAAGGACCAAATGTTACGGCCACGATCCCAGGAGAAGCGCTGCAAGGGATGTCGTGCTGTTAGCAAATGCTCTCGCGTCCACCATCTGCTGCCACAGCCCATTAACGCCAAATTTCGCCGCTCTGTCCAAACGGACACGTCTGTCATACGTCCCACATTTGTTTCTGCTGTTACGATTTGTATAGAAGTGTCCTAATACTTTTGATCAGATTTGATCAGATACTGTACATAAATTTCCTCTTCCTCCTGTTTTAATCCGACCGAACATGTGTCGCTAATAACACATGTATACAGAGATATCTTGAATTCTATCTATATGCAGCTGCGCTACGTATTTCCCAAACTCTCTCGTTAAATCTACAGTTCAAGAGAATTCAATCTTCAACGAAGCGTGCACTGTTTTCAAAATTCTTTGCAGATTAAGACTGTCTTCCAGGGAATGAAAAAATGGTTCAAATGGCTCTCAGCACTATGGGACTTAACTTCTGAGGTCATCAGTCCCATAGAACTTAGAACTACTTAAACCTAACTAACCTAAGGACATCACACATATCCATGACCGAGGCAGGATTCGAACCTGCGACCGTAGCGGTCGCGCGGTTCCAGACTTCAGCGCCTAGAACCGCACGGCACTCCGGCCAGCCCAGGGGATGATTCGAATCTCGAACATTCGAGCAATTCCCTTACCGACTGATCGATCAGTTGAATGAGTCAGGACCTGCCTTCACATTTAAAGTTCTTGCAGTAACTGTCTGCTAATTTTCTAAATTTTACAGAAGCTATTTCGCATACCTCGCTGGATCGGTTCCGTGGAGAGGAGCACGCACGGAAAAATGGCTTAGCCAGATGCTAGGGATTGTACACTGTTTTGAAGGTTCCACGCAGACTAAAATAAAGCTCTGACCGTCAGTATTAATCTGCCAAGGAAACTTCAAAACAACGTTGCAGAGTGCAAGATTCATTATAAAAATTAATTTTCATTCTTTTTTTCACGCAGTAAAATTACGACATGTTCAAACTATAAAATATGTGAAAATAAAACCGCACACTCGCATCATGCGAAGAAAAAACCGAAGAGCCCGCGCTAATTGTATAATTGCCTAAAATTTTATTGTAAGGTGACAAAGCTCCGTATAAGTCCACGTGGATAAAAGTAATTTGAGGCCGATATAACATTATCTGTAGTCACCGAACATGCTGGCAATTTCAAGCATAGGAGAACAACAAAAACGGAAGAAACATAAAATACTGGGTACGTCGGTTCTCTCAGTCATGAGAGACACACATCTTGGGTGAAAATGACGTCAGTCATCAGTAAGAGAGCGTTTGGGATCTCCTTCTCTGTTTTGTCACAGGTAGTCTATTACCAAGAAGTGTAAGGCCTAATTCTGTCTTGTTGCGTCAATGCAAAACACAGAATTTTTAATATGTCAATCAACCTGGCGTTTTCAAGTGGTGATGTCCTGCCATCAGAGAATTATTCACACGTAGATATTTATTTCACTGCTTTTGGCTGTGACGCTTTAATGGAGCTACCAAGAAACGCGTAACAACTCTGGTTTACTGAGATATGTTCCTTTATTTATAAGGACGTCGACTGTTTTCAGTGTGTACGCCTACAGAAAACGCACGCAAAGTTCGTAACCATTCGTATTATTCAAGATATAATTCTTTCTCACTTTCAAACACAGTATCAAACTGCGTTAGTATCTCACAAATCAAATTTCACTTTCCTAAACTCAGCTATTCGAGGTCGTACCCATAAAAACCGGAATTATCTTCTACAAGCTATATATTTTCAAACTGATTACAAAACAACCTTATCCCCTTCAAAATACTCTCCATTGCAACTAATACATTTGTCCCACCGGTGCTTCCACAACTCGAAACATATTTTGTAATCATCTTTAGAAATGGCGGGCAGCTCCTCCCTCGTCTTTTTTTTTTTTTCTTGACTTCTCCAAGGTTGTCAAACCGGTGTCATTTCATCCCCCTTTTCGTGCGTGGAAATCAGAAAAAGTCGCACGGAGCCAGGTAAGGCTAGTAAGCTGCGTGGGGCAGCGCAGCCATGCCACTCTAACAGAGATGGCTGCGCTCGCAGGTGCTTTGTCGTGGTGGAAGAACCAGTCCCCTGTCTGCCACAAATAGGATCTTTTTGGACTGACACTGCTGCGCGATCCTCTTCAAACTTCCCAATAAAGGTTTTTGACTGACGGTCTGACCAGGGGAACAAACTGAGAATGAACTACGCTCTTGGCATCAAAAAAGCAAATCAGCACTCGTTTGATATTTGATTTGACTAGACTTTTTTTTTTGTTTTTTTTTTTTTTTTTTTCTTTTTTTTTTGTACGGGGTGACGATGAGGTCTTTCATTGGCTCGACTGTTGCTTTGTTTCTGGGTTGTAACCATAGCTCAGTGACTCATCGCCAGTAATGATCTTCGACAGAAAATCCGTATCAGTTTCAAGCTGTTGTTTCAAAGCACAACATGATTCAACTCGAGGTTCCTTTCGATTCTCATCAGAACCCGAGGAACAAACTTGGCAGCAACCTTTTTCACTCCCAAACCTTCTGTTAAAATTCGCTGAACCTAGCTCCAAAATGGCCCACTAATCTCTGTCAGTTGATCAATTATCTGTCCACGGTCTGTGAGCACAATATCTCAAATTTTTTCAATATTTTCGTCGACTCAGACAGTTGATGGATGTCCAGAATGAAGTTTGTCATCAATCGACATGTCGTCATTTTTAAGTCGAGCAAACCATAGCGTCATCTTGATAAACTGTTTTCAACACTAACACAGTTTGAGCGGCATTTTTACCGAGTAGAAAACAAAATTTCACAGCTGCACGTTGTTCACTTAAGCTTGCCACTAAACGAGAACAAAACAGAGGCAGCAAAAAAAAATAACTGCAGATAAACAGAACAAGCCATGTTCTACTTTTGTTTCTTGTTTTTTGTTTTTTTAGAGCTGTTTAGAGAAAACCGTTTCGCTATTCGAAGCCGATGACACACGAAGTGATTCCGCGATTTCCAGTTACTCAAATATTTTCTAACAGTTGGCAATAAAATTAAAAAGTGGCTCTGAGCACTATGGGACTTAATATCTGAGGTCATCAGTCTCCTAGAACTTAGAACCACATAAACCTAAGGACATCGCACACACCCATGCCTGGCAGGATTCGAATCTGCGACCGTAGCAGTCGCGCGGTTCCGTATTGAATCACCTAGAACCGCTCGGCCATCGCGGCCGGGCCCGCATCTCGTGGTCGTGCGGTAGCGTTCTCGCTTCCCACGCCCGGGTTCCCGGGTTCGATTCCCTGCGGGGTCAGGGATTTTCTCTGCCTCGTGATGGCTGGGTGTTGTGTGCTGTCCTTAGGTTAGTTAGGTTTAAGTAGTTCTAAGTTCTAGGGGACTGATGACCATAGCTGTTACGTCCCATCGTGCTCAGAGCCATTTAGCCATCGCGGCCGGGTCAATAAAATTATGTTTTTAATATGTAGTGATAGCACCGTGTCAAGAGGTTCTCTCCTGTTATTGTAAACAAAATCTGAACGGTAATTTAGCAATAATTAATGAAAGAGAATATCAGATTTAGCACGATGGTGATGCCTCTATCTTTCATTAGAGCAATAAATCAGATCACATTTCGCTTCAGTACCTGCAGTTTCTCACGATAAGTGTAACTGTAGTAGCATCCGTCGTTCGTACTTCACTTCTCTTTATGACTTCATGCGTCAGCTACTATACCTTCGCTCAACTGATGAGTGAAACGTGAGAAAGAAGCTTATTTCTCTAAGTTCCAGAAATGTAAAACTGGCCGTAGCAAAAGTTTCATGAAACAAAAGTTTGTTTACATTTGATAGTTCATAATTTTCTGGTTCTAAACAACAGTAAACAATTTCAGAAGGTGACACACCAAGAAATATTAAAGCTGTCTTGCACACTTTGTTGGGCTAGCATTTCTGGAATTAAGTTAGCTTGTCCCGCTATGTATGCTGCAGAGACTTTCTGTCAAGTTTGTACAGTACGAGAGAAGCGCTGATAGCATTCAGACTCTGAGGACAGGCATGGCGGTGGGAGGGGGGGGGGTTGCTCAGTTGGTTAGAGCACTGCCTTCAAAAGCCAAACTTCCCGATTCGATCCCAGGTCGAGACACTAAAGCACAGATATCTCAAACCTACGTTCTTTTACTCTCCCTAGAACAGATACTGAGTGGTCATAGTGAAACCTTCCTGTCTCCTCTATATCTGTTTTGTTACGCAACCTTCCCTTCTACAATAACCTATGAAACCTTCCCTTAGGATTTCTATCTCTTGCTTAATAATAACAAATTAAATCTTCCCTTTCAAATTTATTCTCTTTCTCAATCTTCGCATACAAATTTAATTGCTGCTTATTAAAAGCGATTTTCTGATTATTTCGGCGAAATATGGCAGCAGGAGATGGGAAGAAAACCAATGAGAACTCCGTGTGCATACCGGGGGAAGTCATTACAGATGTGGAAAGGGTCCTTCCGGATGCCCATCTGCAGGTGGTCGCTCATGTCGGAACCAACGATGTGTGTCGTTATGCATCGGAGGAAATCCTCTCTGGCTTCCGGCGGCTATCTGATTCGGTGAAGACTGCCAGTCTCGCTAGCGGGATGAAAGCAGAGCTTACCATCTGCAGCATCGTCGACAGGACTTCGGACCTTTGGTACAGAGCCGAGTGGAGGGTCTGAATCAGAGGCTGAGACGGTTCTGAGACCGTGTGGGCTGCAGATTCCTCGACTTGCGCCATAGGGTGGTGGGGTTTCGGGTTCCGCTGGATAGGTCAGGAGTCCACTACACGCAGCAAGCGGCTACACGGGTAGCAGGCGTTGTGTGGCGTGGACTGGGCGGTTTTTTAGGTTAGATGGCCTCGGTCAAGTACAGAATGGACAACAGCCTCAAAGGGTGCGTGGCAAAGTCAGGACATGCGGGGACCAAGCAGCGATCGGTATTGTAATTGTAAACTGTTGAAGCTGCATTGGTAAAGTACCGGAACTTCAAGCGCTGATAGAAAGCACCGAAGCTGAAATCGTTATAGGTACAGAAAGCTGGCTGAAGCCAGAGATAAGTTCTGCCAAAATTTTTACAAAGGCACAGACGGTGTTTAGAAAGGATAGATTGCATGCAATCGGTGGTGGCGTGTTTGTCGCTGTTAGTAGTAGTTTATCCTGCAGTGAAGTAGAAGTGGATAGTTCCTGTGAATTATTATGGGTGGAGGTTACACTCAACAACCGAGCTAGGTTAATAGGTGGCTCCTTTTACCGACCTCCGGACTGAGCAGTATTAGTGGCAAAACAACTGAGGGAAAATTTGGAATACATTTCACATAAATTTTCTCAGCATGTTATAGTCTTACATGGAGATTTCAATTTACCAGATATAGACTGGGACACTCAGTTGTTTAGGACGGGTGGTAGGGACAGAGCATCGAGTGACATTATACTGAGTGCACTATCCGAAAATTACCTCGAACAATTAAACAGAGAACCGACTCGTGGAGATAACATCTTGGATCTACTGATAACAAACAGATCCGAACTTTTCGACTCTGTAAGTGCAGAACAGGGAATCAGTGATCATAAGCCGTTGCAGCGTCCCTGAATATGGAAGTTAATAGGAATATAAAAAAAGGGAGGAAGGTTTATCTGTTTAGCAAGAGTAATAGAAGGCAGATTTCAGACTACCTAACAGATCAAATCGAAAATTTCTGTTCCGCCACTGACAATGTTGAGTGTTTATGGAAAAAGTTCAAGGCAATCGTAAAATGCGTTTTAGACAGGTACGTGCCTAGTAAAACTGTGAGGGACGGGAAAAACTCACCGTGGTTCAACAACAAAGTTCGGAAACTACTGCGAAAGCAGAGAGAGCTTCACTCCAAGTTTAAACGCAGCCAATACCTCTCCGACAAACAGAAACTAAACGATGTCAAAGTTAGCGTAAGGAGGGCTATGCGTGAAGCGTTCAGTGAATTCGAAAGTAAAATTCTATGTACCGACTTGACAGAAAATCCTAGGAAGTTCTGGTCTTACGTTAAATCAGTAAGTGGCTCGAAACAGCATGTCCACACACTCCGGGATGATTATGGCATTGAAACAGAGGATGACACGCGTAAAGCAGAAATACTAAACACCTTTTTCCAAAGCTGTTTCACAGAGGAAGACCACACTGCAGTTCCTTCTCTAAATCCTGACGGGATACCAATTCGATTCTACACAGAGTACGCGAAAGAACTTGCCCCCCTTCTAACAGCCGTGTACCGCAAGTCTCTAGAGGAACGGAAGGTTCCAAATAATTGGAAAAGAGCACAGGTAATCCCAGTCTTCAAGAAGGGTCGTCTAGCAGATGCGCAAAACTATAGACCTATATCTCTGACGCCGATCTGTTGTAGAATTTTAGAACATGTTTTTTACTCGAGTATCATGTCGTTTTTGGAAACTCAGAATCTACTCTGTAGGAATCAACATGGATTACGGAAACAGCGATCGTGTGGGACCTAACTCGCTTTATTTGTTCATGAGACCCAGAAAATATTAGATACAGGCTCCCAGGTAGATGCTATTTTTCTTGACTTCCGGAAGGCGTTCGATACAGTTCCGCACTGTCGCCTGATAAACAAAGTAAGAGCCTACGGAATATCAGACCATCTGTGTGGCTGGATTGAGGAGCTTTTAGCAAACAGAACACAGCATGTTGTTATCAATGGAGACACGTCTACAGACGTTAAACGAACCTCTGGCGTGCCACAGGGGAGTGTTATGGGACCATTGCTTTTCACAATATATGTAAATGGTCCAGTAGATAGTGTCGGAAGTTCCATGCGGCTTTTCGCGGATGATGCTGTAGTATACAGAGAAGTTGCAGCATTAGAAAATTCTAGCGAAATGCAGGAAGATCTGCAGCGGATAGGCACTTGGTGCAGGGAGTGGCAACTCACCCTTAACATAGACAAATGTAATGTATTGCGAATACATAGAAAGAAGGATCCTTTATTGTATGATTATATGATAGCAGAACAAACAATGGTAGCAGTTACTTCTGTAAAATATCTGGGAGTATGCGTGCGGAACGATTTGAAGTGGAATGATCATATAAAATTAATTGTTGGTAAGGCGGGTACCAGGTTGAGATTCATTGGGAGAGTGCTTAGAAAATGTAGTCCATCAACAAAGGAGGTGGCTTACAAAACACTCGTTCGACCTATACTTGAGTATTGCTCATCAGTGTGGGATCCGTACCAAATCGGTTTGACGAAGGAGATAGAGAAGATCCAAAGAAGAGCGGCGCGTTTCGTCACAGGGTAATTTGGTAAGCGTGATAGCGTTACGGAGATGTTTAGCAAACTCAAGTGGCAGACTCTGCAAGAGAGGCGCTCTGCATCGCGGTGTGGCTTGCTCGCCAGGTTTCGAGAGGTTGCGTTTCTGGATGAGGTATCGAATATATTGCTTCCCCCTACTTATGCCTCCCGAGGAGATCACGAATGTAAAATTAGAGAGATTCGAGCGCGCACGGAGACAGTCGTTCTTCCCGCGAACCATACGCGACTGGAACAGAAAAGGGAGGTAATGACAGTGGCACGTAAAGTGCCCTCCGCCACACACCGTTGGGTGGCTTGCGGAGTATAAATGTAGATGTAGAACATAGAATGTGCCGTCGTGGCCCTCAGTCGTTACCTGCAATAACCCAAAACTGTTCCTTACTGGATCGCCATCTGACTGCTACATCGAACTGCGACATGAATATACTTACTCTATTTTACTATACTCTATTAGCTGCTGGTGGGATGTCATAATAAGTGGCTGTATTTATTACCAAAGCTGACGTTATTCGTTAGTTAATTTGACTCACATTACGTAATTCATAGTTAAACTTTTTCTCGACAACAATAAAATTTTGCAAAGTTTTACGTTGATGGTTTTTGAGATGGATTATAATCAGTAATGCAATATTGCTGGCAAACATTAATTATGTTCTGAATGAAATGGTTTTACAAACGTTCAGATGGGACTTACTTTTTACAATAATCTTACAACTAGCATTGCGCAAACATACCTTCAGTGGTCTTGAGTTTCTCAAAAAGACAATTCAATAATATTAGTTCCTCTTATGATAATAGTTAGCTGATGTCTCTGTACATCCGTTTATAATCTCTTGTAAATCATAACTGTAGGCTGGCAGGCACACCGCTCCTCTCAGCCTCTCGCTTCAGACCTGCTACCGACTCGCTTTACTTCTCGCTTACTACTGACTTCCTACGAACGCTAAAGTGCGGTCTCTCCCGCCAACAATGCTTTCTGGTGCAGAAAATCCCCGCTACCGTTACAAAATGTATCAATGCGCGGTCTTTCCCGCTCTTTTCTTAAAATGTATCCATACGCGATCTCTCCCGCCCTTTTTAAAATTATATCAATGTGAAGTCTCTCCTGCCAAAAATACTTTGGTGCACACATTCCCTGCTACCACAATTATTTGCATCATGACAAATATTAATTATTCCTGCTTAATCCTATTAATAAAATATAGAGATCTTTCATAAATTGTGGTTTGACAATAGACAATAGAAATATACACGCCTTACAATACTTTATAATGTTTCGCAACGTTAAGGGGTAAGGTCTGCGGAAGTCGGTGGCCACGAAACGTGACAGTTTCTAGCTGTCAATTTTCCGATAATCGCCAAGTTTATACGTTGTCACCTGACGACTAGAACGTGCTGGTGCCCTATCGTACTGGAAGAACATACCCATCCTTGTAGTGAAAGAAACTTCTCCCAGTAATGCTAGAAACTCGTTTTCAAGGTAGACTAGTTAAGAGGGTGCCCTGTAAAAAGATACGATAACACAACGACCCAATTAGCTGACTGTCTACCATATTACAGAACACGTATACATAGAACCGATTTTGAAATTTTGTCTCCACAAAGGCATGTGGTTCTTCGGCCCTTACCGATATGAGTTACGAGTATTGTTGATAACGCCGCGAGTGAAAGTGGCTGCATTACTAGACAGTGTGGGATTACTCGTCGGTTCGCAGGAAGCCAGCGAAAAAATCACAATCATCTACCTTCTCCTCTTTCTCCAAGGAGTCGAATTCACTGTAGATAATAAGGATGGAGGCAGCATATACGTAGTGTCCACCATATTCATGTCTGTGGAACAACGATAAGGGTGGGAATTTTTTGTGCTTGTTGAAGGACAGCGTTTTATCAGCTGAACAATATCTTCTACATTACCCACAGTGTGTTCATCTGCACTCCAAGATTAAATATCATAGCTGGACACTACAACAGTCTCACGCAGTTTTGTGATAACATGAGTAAACATCTCCGAATACGATACTGTGCGGTTAGGATATCGTTTACCACATCCTCTACAAGCAGCAGTAGCAGCAGCATCGTTTCCATTACAAAACTGGTACACAGAAACCATACTGACACATTAACGTTCGTAAGTAGTGCGGCGTTCTTATACAGTACGGTAGATTTGGCAAAAAAATCATAAACACAGTTGAGAAATTCGGTTCTGTAATCTCAAGCACAACATCACCACCTGAACCTCGAACCAAGAACGATAATCGGTAAATAAACCCATAGTAAATGAAGTGTCAACAAGCGAAATATTATCTCCGTAACCAGGTGTATGTGTGCAACTCTGTAACCAAAAAAAGTGAAACATGTTAATTGGAATGTTTTATTCCAATTAGTCTATACTGCCACCTCCTAAAATGTTTACTATTCGATCAAGTATCGACGCGAATGGAGATGATGGAAGAAAACATTTCAGATCCTGGGCGATGTGCTAGAAATGTAAGGTCACCATTATCGATAACAGCCACTTGCTGTCGGTGACCGCTGTATAGTTGGCATTCCAAAAAGTTCCAAACGCGGCTGTTTCGCGCCATCGTTCAGTCCCCTTCTAGATTGCGTGCGTTTAGAATTGTTGGTGAGGAAGCAGTGTGTTACGACTGCTTCTCAGATGCAGAAGAAGTCATCGTAGTAGTTGTAATATTAGTTCCATTGAAATTATGACAAGTATTGTAAACAGAGGGCCCGTTTATGTGGACATGGAAGAGGTTTTGTGAATTTTATATATTTTCAGGCTTTCCCAGCGGATGTGTTGCAATACACTTTTCGGGTTTGCTGCCGAATAACACCATGGAAGGCACACAATTCTTCATCGAAACAATTGTTCGAAATCTTCAGGAGTTGGTTGCTACTGCTATGTTCACTGCTGGAAGACGCAGTTAAGGCAGCAGTTGACGTTGAACAGTTGTTTCAACATGTTGTAAAACATGCACATTGTTATCTGGCGACAAACCCGAGAAGGCTCTGAATAATTCGTGTATTTGGGCAATTAGGCACTAACAAGTTGCTACGCCTTGTGAACTCCCTCCAAAAGCTCCTGTTACTCGCGTTTCCATCCAGAACGAACGCCGGTAATCACTGCAGCGTCATACGACTGCGCAGGCGCAGCTGAGGATGTGCGGGTGGCAGTTCTCCCCATTCGCTCAACCTCGTCTCTCTGCTGTTCGCAGCCGTAGTGTCGCAAGACAGTCACAGAGAGCAGTGTTGTGTTTCCAATTAGAGAAACTCTTGCCAGGTTCTCGCGTAGGCAAACCATAGAGAGAAATTCCACTTTCCATCAAGTTGGGCTTTACACCTGGAGGCTTTACTGGGCAGGTACTGCAGACGATCAATGAGCAACAAATCATGAAGGTGGAGACTTCTGTACGGAATATAAAAAAAATTCTAGGCAAAGGAGCAGGAGAGCTAAAAGAGCTGCACAGGATGAGGAAGAACTGGAATATGGATATGGACTGTTTTAGCAAAGGTATGATTAATTTTTTTTAAAACATTCACCCAAACTTTAAAACGATTTTTCTGCAGCTTAAGATCTTCTCCTTTCAGGAACACATACATCAAACTATTGGGAAGCATTTCGATGAAATTTGGCACACCTATTCTTTTACTTGGAAGCAATATTTAAGTGGAACAAAATTTTAATCTGGACATTATAATCAGTTTTATGGTTGATAATATACGGAAAACTCGTCCGTAAAAAATGTTCAAGTCCAAAATGTCACAGAAAATAATAGAAACAATTTACCACAAAATAACTGCACTTTATTGTACATTTATTAGAGTAGATTACTTTACCACAGAAAAAATTGCCAAATTTGCCTGGAAATAACAAAAGTGTACCTTAAAATAATAATGTAACAAAAAATTCAAAATTATCTCATACCATTACATATTTTAAAAATTATTTAAGGCTTATTGGATCCAGTTCAGCAAGCTTGAATAAAAACTGACATATGGATTTACGAAGATATCAGTGGAAGACTGCCACTATCTCTCCTTAAATGTAAGCATATTTTTACAGCATCATGTTGAAAAATGGCTTACTCATGGTGTAAGTTTATTCATGATTATCTTCACATCTCTTTACCCCCTGTTACAGTACCAAATTAATCCATATCATTCTGGTCACATCTTGCAAAATCCATAATATCACGAATGTCCACTTGGTGCTGTACCGTACTGTTGTAAATTGAGAACTTAACAGCGATGTGACTAGAGCAAGAAGAAACCATACGGGAAGAGTCTGTGTAAGGAAAGTAGGGGCGTTTAAGAGTAATAAACATGAGCGACACAGATTTCGGAGTTCAGAATCTCGACAGTACATAAATGCAGATTTTTAAGTACAATTGACCTTCGTGCGTAGTAGAACAGGCACATCCCTGTATTTTAAAATAAATTTTATTTCATTTCAGCTGTTTGAGGTGTGGTACTTTCCTTGTTAGATTGTATTCATGGCGGAACCCGCACTCTCCTATGTAGGCATATAGTGAGGAGCCAAAATATTGTTACCGAATGTTTATATCTTGTTTCTCCGTCTTTGGAACTAAATACATCGCTGATTCTGCGTATCAGGGATGCGCCAGTTTGTTAGTAGGTTTGTGGAGTTATGAGGTATTAGATGTCTACGCACAGGCCATGTAATTCGCGTAAATAATGGGCAGCTGAGTTGCATACGCGGTGATGGCGTCCGATAGCACAAGGTGGTTTCCATAGGATTTACATGAGGCGAATTTGGTCACCGAGACATCAACGTGCGCTCAGTATATGGTTCCTTTTCAAACAGCTGAGCAAAACTGAACGTACTCAGACATTTCTCTCTTTACTTATTCTGATCATCACTAAACTGACACACAATATTTTTAGCGCAACGTAATCTGACTTTCAATAATGCCTACAAAAGAATGGCCGTGACTAACAATAACCTATACCTTTCATGAATCACTTATCTCACAAAAATCTTCCTGAGGGTACTTGAACTACTGCAATACTGCCAGCTAAATAAAAGATTCTAACTACTGATAGGCATGTTAGCAAATGAAAGATTTTGATAGAGAACATTGTATTTACCTTAATAGTGGTCAAAAGTCATAATTATATATATATATATATCTACCATTCCACTCCTAAACCTTTCTGTTCGAGCTCTGATTTCTCTTATTTTATTTTGATGATCATTCCTACCTATGTAGGTTGGGCTCAACAAAATATTTTCTCATTCGGAAGAGAAAGTTGGTGACTGAAATTTCGTAAATATATCTCGCCGCGACGAAAAACGTCTTTGCTGTAATGACTTCCATCCCAATTCGCGTGTGATATCTGCCACACTCTCTCCCCTATTACGTGATAATACAAAACGAGCTGCCCTTTTTTGCACCCTTTCGATGTCCTCCGTCAATCCCACCTGGTAAGGATCCCACACCGCGCAGCAATATTCTAACAGAGGACGAACGAGTGTAGTGTAAGCTGTCTCTTTAGTGGACTTGTTGCATCTTCTAAGTGTCCTGCCAATGAAACGCAACCTTTGGCTCGCCTTCCCCACAATATTATCTATGTGGTCTTTCCAACTGAAGTTGTTCGTAATTTTAACACACAGGTACTTAGTTGAATTGACAGCCTTGAGAATTGTGCTATTTATCGAGTAATCGAATTCCAACGGATTTCTTTTGGAACTCATGTGGCTCACCTCACACTCTTCGTCATTTAGCGTCAACTGCCACCTGCCACACCATACAGCAATCTTTTCTAAATCGCTTTGCAACTGATACTGGTCTTCGGATGACCTTACTAGACGGTAAATTATAGCATCATCTGCGAACAATCTAAGAGAACTGCTCAGATTGTCACCCAGGTCATTTACATAGATCAGCAAGAGCAGAGGTCCCAGGACGCTTCCCTGGGGAACACCTGATATCACTTCAGTTTTACTCGATGATTTGCCGCCTATTTCTACGAACTGCGACCTTCCTGACAGGAAATCACGAATCCAGTCGCACAACTGAGACGATACCCCATAGGCCCGCAGTTTGATTAGAAGTCGCTTGTGAGGAACGGTGTCAAAAGCTTTCCGGAAATCTAGAAATACGGAACCAACTTGAGATCCCCTGTCGATAGCGGCCATTACTTCGTGCGAATAAAGAGCTAGCTGCGTTGCACAAGAACGATGTTTTCTGAAACCATGCTGATTACGCATCAATAGATCGTTCCCTTCGAGGTGATTCATAATGTTTGAATACAGTATATGCTCCAAAACCCTACTGCAAACCGACGTCAATGATATAGATCTGTAGTTCGATGGATTACTCCTACTATCCTTCTTAAACACTGATGCGACCTCCGAAATTTTCCAATCTGTAGGTACAGATCTATCGGTGAGCGAGCGGTTGAATATGATTGCTAAGTAGGGAGCTGTTGTATCAGCGTAATCTGAAAGGAACCTAATCGGTATACAATCTGGACCTGAAGACTTGCCCGTGTCAAGCGATTTGAGTTGCTTCGCAACCCCTATGGTATCTACTTCTAAGAAACTCATGCTAGCAGCTGTTCGTGTTTCAAATTCTGGAATATTCCATTCGTCTTCCCTGGTGAAGGAATTTCGGAAAACTGCGTTCAATAACTCCGATTTTGCGGCACTGTCGTCGGTAACAGTACCATCGGCACTGCGCAGCGAAGGTATTGACTGCGTCTTGCCGCTTCTGTACTTTACATACGACCAGAATTTCTTCGGATTTTCTACCAAATTTCGAGACAATGTTTCGTTGTGGAACCTATTAAAGGCATCTTGCATTGAAGTCCGTGCCAAATTTCGCGCGTCTGTAGATTTTAGCCAATCTTCGGGATTTCGCGTTCTTCTGAACTTCGCATGCTTTTTCCGTTGCCTCTGCAACAGCGTTCGGACCTGTTTTGTGTACCACGGGGAATCAGTTCCATCTCTTACCGATTTATGAGGTATGAATCTCTCAGTTGCTGTTGCTACTATATCTTTGAATTTGAGCCACATCTCGTCTACATTTGCATAGTCATTTGGGAAGGAATGGAGATTGTCTCTTAGGAAGGCTTCTAGTGACACTGTATCCGCTATTTTAAATAAAATTATTTTGCGTTTGTTTCTGGTGGATTTGGAAGAAACGGTATTGAGCCTAGCTACAACGACCTTGTGATCACTAATCCCTGTATCAGTCATGATGCTCTCTATCAGCTCTGGATTGTTTGTGGCTAAGGGGTCAAGTGTGTTTTCGCAACCATTTACAATTCGCGTTGGTTCGTGGACTAACTGCTCGAAATAATTTTCAGAGAAAGCATTTAGGACAATCTCGGAAGATGTTTTCTGCCTACCACCGGTTTTGAAGAAGAATTTTTGCCGACATGTCGAGGGAAGGTTGAAGTCCCCACCAACTATAACCGTATGAGTGGGCTATTTATTTGTTACGAGACTCAAATTTTCTCCGAACTGTTCAGCAACTATATCATCGAAGCCTGGGGGTCGGTAGAAGGAGCCAATTATTATCTTAGTTCGGCTGTTAAGTATAACGTCCACCCATACCAATTCGCACGGAGTATCTACTTCTTCACTACGAGATAAACCACTACTGGCAGACACAAACACTCCACCACCAATTCTGCCTAATCTATCTTTCCTGAACACCGTCTGAGACTTCGTAAAAATTTTTGCAGAACTTATTTCAGGCTTTAGCCAGCTTTCTGTACCTATAACGATTTACTTGTGGTTGGCATAATCTCAGTTTCATTTAGGACACGTTTATTGTTTGAAACATGGTACTTATAAGTAGGTTTCTACCTTGAAGAGGCCTGTTTAAGTCACATAAATGAGCATTCACATCTACCAAAAATGCTATATCTGCCGCCCAGTTGGCATGGTCAATTTTTGGCACAGATTATTCTTTTCATATCGTGAACGATTTCATTCCATTACTTGTGCGATATAATCTTTGCAGCATATGGTCTCGACTGAGCCACGTTACTTCTATAAAATATACGATATCACTGTATTCAGCATCCAGACTTCTAAGTAATTCCTGGAATTGACGATGATTCAGTACCATACGAAGCTGGTCGGTGGGCTATCCAATGAAGAACTGAACTGAATTAACTCGTATGCGGCCCGTTTGCAGGGGGCTGGACACTCCAGGTCTATATTGTCACTGCAACTTCACTGCGGCTATGCGAGATCTGATTGCCGGCCGCTGTGGCCGAGCGGTTCTACGCCCTGCAGTCCGGACCCGTGCTGCTGCTACGGTAGCAGGTTCGAATCCTGCCTCGGACATGAATGTGTGTGATGTCCTTAGGTTAGTTAGGTTTAAGTAGTTCCAAGTCTAGAGGACTGATGACCTCAGATGTTAAGTCCCATAGTGCTTAGAGCCATTTGAACCAAGATCCGATTAATAATCCCAGTTGAGTTCAGCTAGTTGGACCCAGCCAGCAGAAGGCGAATGCACGACCTTACATTTTAATGTGGCTCTTCCAGTCAACAGAGGTTCGGTCACGTGCGTTTGCTTTATGCCCTTACAGAAGCATTGAATATTTATGATGCACCCTGTTCAACAAAATGGATTAGTGACTTTAGTTGGGAAAATAAATCATTAAGAAACAATTCCATTGATTTATAATGTGGGCTATAGCAGATGGATTAATCCTTGACTGTATATTTATGCAAATATTACACAGATTTATTCGAATTCTGACCTCCCGATGCTGTTATTGAGCACAAATATATATTCAGGACAGCATAAAATGATTAATTTTGCAGTGTAAGCAGAGGATTTAGCATGCAGTAACCAACGTGAGCTATAGGCTTGGAGCCGATGTGGAAATTCAGTAAAACTGCTGCAGAATCTCGAAGTTCAACAGTTGTATACAAGTGTGAAGACAATAACTATGTCACTGGAGTTAAGATATTTATTCACTATAGCCCGACTTTATTCACTATAGCTAGACGGGATTCGGCCTTAGAGGCGTTCAGGCTTAATCCGACGGATGGTAGCTTCGCACCACCGGCCGCTCGGCCGAGTGCGTGAACCAAATGTCCGAACCTGCGGTTCCTCTCGTACTGAGCAGGACTACTATCGCAACGACACAGTCATCAGTAGGGTAAAACTAACCTGTCTCTCGACGGTCTAATACCAGCTCACGTTCCCTATTAGCGAAGGATCAAAAAGCGACGTCGCTATGAACGCTTGGCCACCACAAGCCAGTTAACCCCCCCCCCCCCCCCAAGAACCATGGACCTTGCCTTTGGTGGGGAGGCTTGCGTGCCTCAGCGATACAGATAGCCGTACCGTAGGTACAACCACAACGGAGGGGTATCTGTTGAGAGGACAGACAAACGTGTGGTTCCTGAAGAGGGGCAGCAGCCTTTTCAGTAGTTGAAAAGGCAACAGTCTGGATGATTGACTGATCTGGCCTTGTAACAATAACCGAAACGGCCTTGCTGTGCTGGTACTGCGAACGGGTGAAAGCAAGGGGAAACTACGGCCGTAGTGGCCGTGTAGTTAAAGGCGCTGCAGTCTGGAACCGCAAGACCGCTACGGTCGCAGGTTCGAATCCTGCCTCGGGCATGGATGTTTGTGATATCCTTACGTTAGGTAGGTTTAACTAGTTCTAAGTTCTAGGGGACTAATGACCTCAGCAGTTGAGTCCCATAGTGCTCAGAGCCATTTGAACCATTTTTTTGAAACTACGGCCGTAATTTTTCCCGAGGGCATGCAGCTTTACTGTATGATTAAATGATGACGGCGTCCTCTTGGGTAAAATATTCCGGAGGTAAAATAGTCCCCCATTCGGATCTCCGGGCGGGGACTACTCAAGAACATGTCGTTATCAGGAGAAAGAAAACTGGCGTTCTATGGATCGGA
This sequence comes from Schistocerca serialis cubense, assembly GCF_023864345.2. Lineage (NCBI taxonomy): Eukaryota > Metazoa > Arthropoda > Insecta > Orthoptera > Acrididae > Schistocerca > Schistocerca serialis. The sequence continues at coordinate 150,210,088 of NC_064641.1, forward strand.
GCGTGGAATGTCAGATCCCTTAATCGGGCAGGTAGGTTAGAAAATTTAAAAAGGGAAATGGATAGGTTAAAGTTAGATATAGTGGGAATTAGTGAAGTTTGGTTGCAGGAGGAACAAGACTTCTGGTCAGGTGACTACAGGGTTATAAACACAAAGTCAAATAGGGGTAATGCAGGAGTAGGTTTAATAATGAATAGGAAAATAGGAATGCGGGTAAGCTACTACAAACAGCATAGTGAACGCATTATTGTGGCAAAGATAGATACGAAGCCCACACCTACTACAGTAGTACAAGTTTATATGCCAACTAGCTCTGCAGATGACGAAGAAATCGAAGAAATGTATGATGAAATAAAAGAAATTATTCAGATAGTGAAGGGAGACGAAAATTTAATAGTGATGGGTGACTGGAATTCGAGTGTAGGAAAAGGGAGAGAAGGAAACATAGTAGGTGAATATGTATTGGGGCTAAGAAATGAAAGAGGAAGCCGCCTGGTAGAATTTTGCACAGAGCACAACTTAATCATAGCTAACACTTGGTTTAAGAATCATGATAGAAGGTTGTATACGTGGAAGAACCCTGGAGATACTAAAAGATATCAGATAGATTATATAATGGTAAGACAGAGATTTAGGAACGAGGTTTTAAATTGTAAGACATTTCCAGGGGCAGATGTGGACTCTGACCACAATCTATTGGTTGTGACCTGTAGATTAAAACTGAAGAAACTGCAAAAAGGTGGGAATTTAAGGAGATGGGACCTGGATAAACTGAAAGAACCAGAGGTTGTACAGAGTTTCAGGGAGAGCATAAGGGAACAATTGACAGGAATGGGGGAAAGAAATACAGTAGAAGAAGAGTGGGTAGCTTTGAGGGATGAAGTAGTGAAGGCAGCAGAGGATCAAGTAGGTAAAAAGACGAGGGCTAGTAGAAATCCTTGGGTAACAGAAGAAATATTGAATTTAATTGATGAAAGGAGAAAATATAAAAATGTAGTAAATGAAACAGGCAAAAAGGAATACAAACGTCTCAAAAATGAGATCGACAGGAAGTGCAAAATGGCTAAGCATGGATGGCTAGAGGACCAATGAAAGGATTTAGAAGCGAGTATCACTAGGGGTAAGATAGATACTGCCTACAGGAAAATTAAATAGACCTTTGGAGATAAGAGAACCACTTGTATGAACATCAAGAGCTCAGATGGAAACCCAGTTCTAAGCAAAGAAGGGAAAGCAGAAAGGTGGTAGGAGTATATAGAGGGTCTATACAAGGGTGATGTACTTGAGGATAATATTATGGAAACGGAAGAGGATGTAGATGAAGATGAAATGGGAGATACGATACTGCGTGAAGAGTTTGACAGAGCACTGAAAGACCTGAGTCGAAACAAGGCCCCAGGAGTAGACAACATTCCATTGGAACTGCTGACGGCCTTGGGAGAGCCAGTCCTGACAAAACTCTACCATCTAGTGAGCAAGATGTATGAAACAGGCGAAATACCCTCAGACTTCAAGAAGAATATAATAATTCCAATCCCAAAGAAAGCAGGTGTTGACAGATGTGAAAATTACCGAACAATCAGTTTAATAAGCCACAGCTGCAAAATACTAACACGAATTATTTACAGACGAATGGAAAAACTTGTAGAAGCTGACCTCGGGGATGATCAGTTTGGATTTCGTAGAAATACTGGAACACGTGAGGCAATACTGACCTTACGACTTATCTTAGAAGAAAGATTAAGGAAAGGCAAACCTACGTTTCTAGCATTTCTAGACTTAGAGAAAGCTTTTGACAATGTTGACTGGAATACTCTCTTTCAAATTCTAAAGGTGGCAGGGGTAAAATACAGGGAGCGAAAGGCTATTTACAATTTGTACAGAAACCAGATGGCAGTTATAAGAGTCGAGGGACATGAAAGGGAAGCAGTGGTTGGGAAGGGGGTAAGACAGGGTTGTAGCCTAGCCCCGATGTTATTCAATCTGTATATTGAGCAAGCAGTAAAGGAAACAAAAGAAAAATTCGGAGTAGGTATTAAAATCCATGGAGAAGAAATAAAAACTTTGAGGTTCGCCGATGACATTGTAATTCTATCAGAGACAGCAAAGGACTTGGAAGAGCAGTTTGTGGGGCGGCGTGTTTTTTTTTTTTTAATATATATATGATTGCTGTATAGATGTTTGAAGAATGTAGAAACAGTTCCTATTATTTAGTATGTATGCTGTCTTTCACCGTTCTCAACACTGGCTCTCTAATTACACTTTAGCAACCAGAAAGTGATTTAACAAAACGTGAAGCCTGTAATTAGAATTCCTAGTGCCCACTTCATCTGAGAATACAATTATAGCTGCAGCTTATAGCTCTGAGGAATTAGGAGATTGTCCGGGATTTATAATCAAAAACGATATTCCAAAATAGTTGAGTATATTCTGAAAGTCACTGATGAAAAACACAAGTATCCATACAACCTAACTAACAGAGAAGTTCTGAGTCTAATACGCTGATGCAACTATAAATGTCCGAATTAAATGTTAAAATGAATGCTCGCCATAATTTGATGATAATATTTCATCAAACGCCACGCTAAATAATTGGTAGAATGTCTGTCCCGCGACGGCACGTGAAAATACGACAATACGCAAACTGAAGCTAGATAATGAAAATCTTCCCAGAATTAACACTTCACTCACAAATGATTTCATGGTTACGCATATCTCGAGTAACTGAATACGGCATTCGAGGCTGTTTGTAGCAGTGATACCGACGCGACGCGACTCCCGACACAGATGGCGTGTTATTCAGCGTCTGGAGAGAACTGGGGCCTTGCTTCCTCTCGCAGCGTTTTTATATATAAAGCCGCGGTGCGGACGGCTAAGGGAACGCCTGATCAAATCGGCTCTCCCGACTAGCCACTGGGCTAGTAATGCACCACATTAATTTACCGAATAAATCATAGCTTCTTTTGCTGATGGCCGATGAAGCTCTCAATTTAAATGTGCACTCAGCAGACAGGTAAGTACTCATAATAAAATTTTGACGTGGCTAAGTTAAATATTTTGGGCGAGAGAATTAATTTAATTACACTGCACGCAGTAGACGAGCTCTGAACTGGCCCTTTGGAGATACGCTATCGCTATAGTTTTATAGTTATTGAAATGAAACGTGTCACATCTTTATGGTTATAGCGGATCTCCATTCTACTTAAATATAAACATCCTACCCTTATTCATTAGCCTACTTAATCTACCTTGCTTCCTTAATTTTTTAAGACAAAAACCAGAAAATATTGAATTTCAACTAAAATCTTAAATTGTGAGATCCAGAAGACTGTTTCTATTAAATAATTATGAAAAAGGGATCTAAATATAAATTTTTACTTCTCTAGCTCTTTTCTGTTGGGTCAATGATTTTTACAGAAAAACGTCCAAATTTCGAAATTGGCTAAAGTTATCGAACTGATATTCAACACATGTTGATTTACTATTACTCCTGACATGCTAGAAATGTTTTAGGTTATTTGCTTGATTGTTAAAGTATTGCGCAACATTTATGACGTCAGAGCTAGTTACAGCGGACTGGCTGGCACTCAATGGAAAGACTGCTGTGAATTTACTACGGCGTGAGTAGGCTGCTTCCCTACAAGTTGAACGGAATGGATGGTGTCTTGAAGGGAGGATATAAGTTGAACATCAACAAAAGCAAAACGAGGATAATGGAATGTAGTCGAATTAAGTCAGGTGATGTTGAGGGTATTAGATTAGGAAATGAGACACTTAAAGTAGTAAAGGAGTTTTGCTATTTGGGGAGCAAAATAACTGATGAGGGTCGAAGTAGAGAGGATATAAAATGTAGACTGGCAATGGCAAGGAAAGCATTTCTGAAGAAGAGAAATTTGTTAACATCGAGTATAGATTTAAGTGTCATGAAGTCGTTTCTGAAAGTGTTTGTATGGAGTGTAGCCATGTATGGAAGTGCAACATGGACGGTAAATAGTTTGGACAAGAAGAGAATAGAAGCTTTCGAAATGTGGTGCTACAGAAGAATGCTGAAGATTGGATGGGTAGACCACATAACTAATGAGGAAGTATTGAATAGGATTGGGGAGAAGAGAAGTTTGTGGCACAACTTGACCAGAAGAAGGGATCGGTTGGTAGGGCATGTTCTGAGGCATCAAGGGATCACCAATTTAGTGTTGGAGGGCAGCGTGGAGGGTAAAAATCGTAGGGGGAGACCAAGAGATGAATACACTAAGCAGATTCAGAAGGATGTAGGTTGCAGTAGGTACTGGGAGATGAAGATGCTTGCACAGCATAGAATAGCATGGAGAGCTGCATCAAACCAGTCTCAGGACTGAAGACCACAACAACAACAGCCCGACTGACAATCTAAGTCCACCATCACTCAGAGTTCCAAAAGATTTCTGAGTCCCGAATCCCTAGATATCGAAAATATCTGTAAATCCCAGTAACATAGCACAATACCTTACCATGACCAACCCTGCCGGCCATAAGACGATGACGAAAAGGTCAGGAACTTTGTTCTCCCTGCGTATGTAAAAACGTGGTCGTGTGACTGCTGTCTTACTCAATACAGCGACTTTCAACTCGGCCACCACATGTGAGATCAGATGCATTGCAACATTTATACATTTAAAATACAGACTGTGCGGGTTTTTACATATAATAATAGACACTACTGGCCATTAAAATTGCTACACCAAAAATAAATGCAGATGATAAACGGGTATTCATTGTACAAATATATTATACTAGAACTGACATTTGATTACATTTTCACGCAATTTGGGTGCATAGATCCTGAGAAATCAGTACCCATAACAACCACCTCTGGCCGTAATAACGGTCTTGGTACGCCTGGGCAATGAGTCAAACAGAGATTGGATGGCGTGTGCAGGTACAGCTGCCCATGCAGCTTCAACACGATACCACAGCTCATCAAGAGTAGTGACTGGCGTATTGTGACGAGCCAGTTGCTCGGCCACCATTGACCAGACGTTTTTAATCGGTGAGAGACCTGAAGAATGTGCTGGTCAGGGCAGCAGTCGAACATTTCCTGTATCCAGAAAGGCCTGTACAGGACCTGCAAAATGCGGTCGTGCATTACCCTGCTGAAATGTAGGGCTTCGCAGGGATCGAATGAAGGGTAGAGCCACGGGTCGTAACACATCTGAAATGTAGGGTCTACTGTTCAAAGGGCCGTCAATGCGAGCAAGAGGTGACCGTGACGTATCACCAGTGACACCCCATACCATCATGCCGCATGATACGCGCTTCCAATGTGCGTTCACCGCGATGTCGCCAATCACGGATGTGACCATCATGATGCTGTAAACAGAGCCTGGAGTCATCCGAAAAAATGACGTTTTGCTATTCGTGCAACCAGGTTCTTCGTTGACTACACCATATCAGGTGCTCCTGTCTGTGATGCAGCGTCAAGGGTAACCCACAGCCATGGTCTCCGAGCTGTTAGTCCATGCTGCTGCAAACGTCGTCGAACTGTTCGTGCAGATGGTTGTTGTCTTGCAAACGTTCCCATCTGTTGACTCAGGGATCAAGACGTGGCTGCACGATCCGTTACAGCAATACGGGTAAGATGCTGTCATCTCGACTGCTAGTGATATGAGGCCGTTGGGATCCAGCACGGCGTTCCGTATTACCCTCTTGAACCCACCCATTCCGTATTCTGCTAACAGTCATTGGATCTCGACCAACACGAGCAGCAATGTCGCGATACGATAAACTGCAATCGCGATAGGCTACAATCCGACCTTTATCGAAGTCGGAAACTTGATGGTACGCATTTGTCCTCCTTGCACGAGGCATCATAACAACGTTTCACCAGGCAATGCCGGTCAACTGCTGTTTGTGTATGAGAAATCTGTTGGAAACTTCCCTCATGTCAGCGCGTTGCAGGTGTCGCCACCAGCGTCAACCTTGTGTGTATGCTCTTGAAAGCTAATCATTTGCATATAACAGCGTCTTCTTCCTGCCGGTTAAATTTCGCGTCTGTAGCACGTCATCTTCGTGGTGTAACAATTTTAATGGCCAGTAGTGTAACATGTAATAATTTGAGACGTAATTGGAACATTTATTGGCGGTTTGCTGCTACAAGTATGGTGACTCAATTTGTTTTTTGTGTTCGGTTGCTGCAGTTGGTGTCGAGTGCGCATGAACGTAACTGCTTTGTTCGCGTAAAGGCGCGTCAGTATCCATGTGGCCTCTGTGTGCTTTCTCTCAAGGATTTTAAGTCTCTGACACTGGTTCAAGATCGTTTTCGGCCTGCGTATGGACTGCGACCAATTGATGAAGTTCCCACGTACAATAACAATCAAGCAATGGTGCGGGGGACTTCGGGAAACTGGGAATTCCAGAAGAGTTCCGCAGACTATTCCTGAATTAATCCGTACGTCCTTCCAGAAGAGCTCTGGTAAGTTAAGCCGACAAGCAAGGAGGCAGTTACGGCTACCTCGTTCGACAGCGTACGGTGCCCCCCTTAAAAGGTTGCGCCTACGGGCATACAAACTGCAGCGTTGTCACAAAATCAGGCCACTGGACAGGCTGCGACGTAAAGTATCCGTGGATACAATTCTGGCAAAAATGCATGAAAACGAGACACTCCTCGATCTCGTCTCTTTCTGGTACGAGGCGACATTCCACACTTCGGGCAAGGTAAACACGCACAGTTGGCGCATATGGGTAACTGAACACCTTGCGTAGTAACAGTACGTGAACGTGACTGTCTGAAACTGAATGTGTAGTGTGGCTGATTGAAGGATAGGATTACAGGCCCTTTCTCCTTTGTGGAGCATGAAGTTAATACAAAAACGCACGCAGACGTGTTGGAGGTGTATGCTGTGCCGCAATTTTATCGTGACGTAATCTTTCAACAAGGTGGCGCACCATCTCATTTTGCGAACATTCTCAGGGGTTTCTTGCATCACGAGTTACCAGATCGCTGGATTGGGAGAGTTTGGCTCCCTAGAAGCACATCGTTACGCCACTTGATTTTTTTTTTTTTTTTCTGCGGGGGTTTAACAAGAGTCAAAGGTACCAAACATCAGTACGTCATCTACAGATCTGTACAATCGTATTGATGCAGCTATCACAAATTTTGGTAAACATTTTTGGAAAACAGTGATCAATTAATTGTTATATTTTGACTAAAGTTCAGTCTTGACCACATCATTTATGTTTTAATGATATAGGTAACCGGTTTCGGTTCTTTTTACAAAACCATCATCAGACCTGTGGATAAATTTTGAGAAATACTAGATACCAATCTTTAAATAAAATGAAAGTGTCTAGTGATGTCAAAATTTAACAAGATAAAATAAAATTAATTATACCCATGGCTCCCTTAGGATGGTAGGCGGAGCTCTCCTCAGCTGCTACGCAGTCAACTGATGGTTATGAGTGCTGAGCACGAGCTTAAATATGCAGAGGCTCCGCCTACTTCCTGTCACACTACTTCACAACTGCCAATCAGCGTTCATAATATGACGCCATCGTCAAAGTATAAAAGTAGGAAATACACTAATAACATAAAATTGATTCATTTAAATGTCTGATTAACAGATAGTTAGTATGTGTACAGCTTATTTATATTTTGGATAAAAACAGTGAACTACGATGTGTAATAGTTGTGCCCTCTATGGGCAACCTTAATACTATTACAGTGTCAGTTACATCAAAGATGTGAAAGTCCTTGGCGTTGTGGCGTATATCCATTATACCGAGTCGCCTACATCACAATTGCATCTTTGTTGGATGCTGCAGAATCCCCTTATTTTAACTGTAGTTTTTATAGCAATATTCTTTATAGCAGTATGGTATCAGCCAAGAGTACGTTCCGCACTATGTATATCTAAATAACTGATGAGGCTGCTGATTAATTTTTTTAAATTTTTAAAACTCATCGATCTAATAGTTTTTATAACTGTTAATCAGACATTTAAATGAATCAATTTTATGTTATTAGTGTATTTCCTACTTTTATACTTTGACGATGGCGTCATATTATGAACGCTGATTGGCAGTTGTGAAGTAGTGTGACAGGAAGTAGGCGGAGCCTCAGCATATTTAAGCTCGTGCTCAGCACTCATAACCATCAGTTGACTGCGTAGCAGCGAGGAGAGCTCCGCCTACCATCCTAAGGGAGCCATGGGTATAATTAATTTTGTTTTATCTTGTTAAATTTTGACATCATTAGACATTTTCATTTTATTTAAAGATTGGTATCTAGTATTTCTTAAAATTTATCCACAGGTCTGATGATGGTTTGTAGTGGGACGAAATTAAGCGTCTCCCATCCACCAATGTCAGCCCAGTTTGCAGGTGACTATAAGTTTAATTTAGTTTTGTTTATGTATTTTTCTTAATATTTGTAATAGCTGTGAATTATCTAAAAGTTTTGTATTTTTTTTATGTGTTTCATGTACGGAGAGGGCGGCGCAACGAACGGAGACAGCATCTTCGTTGCCGCGACCAGAGAGGAAATTGCTGGCCGCTATACGTCGCGGGTCGACAGCCAAGGAGCAACAGAAGATCCTGGAACAGAGTTGTTGCGTCGTGCTTCTAAAAAATTAAAAATGAATTTTTGTACTCTTTTTGTACAACAATGACGTCATATAGAGCGTAATCTTATTGAAAAGTCAGTCATTGTTTGTCAACGGTCAAGTTCACATCTGTATGTGTAGGAAGCTAATAAAATAGTGTATGCTACTAAAGTTGAAACACGTGTTCTGAGGATTTATTTATGAAGAATTATGTGAACGGATTAATAATATATTTGACAAGATTATTGATTCTGACAGCGTTCATCGAAACTTTGAATCTCAAAAGTTTATTTAATGTGTGATTCTGATATCGATTAGATCAAGATAACGTGTGTCAATATAATTTCTGAGGAGAAACAAACGAAATTTAAATCGAAAAAGTTTATGAAAACCAATTGGTCCAAGTGATGTAATTCTTTGCATACGACTCAACTGATGTTTTACAGTTTCGTTCAAGAACCATACTATGACAATTTAAAAAGAATATAAATCATTTTGAAGTGGGTTGTGACTGACGTAGGTGACGAAGTCTGCACATGGTCATATATCCAAAGAAAATCAATTATAATAAAAAACTTACGTCGTTACACTACACCGTGGCGACCTTAGAAACAGGACTTGTGTGCAACTAAGGCACACAGGTACGAAACAAAACATCATGAGTCCTTCGGAAGTCAACGCGAGTTTTCGTGGAGCCTTCACCAGCCAGCGGCGACTTCGTGGGTGTGGGCATCTGACGGAGCGCAGCCAAGCAGTACGGTCACGCAGTTGTTCCACGAGAAGGCGCATCTGTTGGGCAGCAGCTGAACGCTGCAAACCCCGACAACCTTTTTTCTCCCTAAGCTAATAGGCCCAGTACGTCAGCTGCGGGGCGTTCCTCCGGCTGGTATTAGAGGTGTTGCTGAGGGCTTCGCCTGTCTACGGCGGTGCCGGGCGTGGTTGCAGCCAGTGACGTCTCCGGTGTTCGACTCAGCGTCCTGCCGGTTGCGGAAGCGGGGTCGCAGCATCTCAGCGGCTGCATCGACGGCTGTTACATCTGCAGCCCATAGCAGCACACTGATCATCGAGAACTACAAATTACAATATTAAGTGTCCGGTGAGTTTGTTTCAAGTTGGAAGTGGAGTGTTGTATATAGGGAGTGTGCTTTTATAGGATTGTTGATTACAAGTCTGCGTGTGTAAATAGTTAATATCTTACAATAATGTCGGGAAGTGAAATGTCAGACGAAGAGCAATCTATGTCCGATAGGAGCATGAGATCTCTTTTTAGGGCGATCGCTAAATTAAAACAATCTAACGGGGATTTTCTAGCTGAATTAAAACAGTCTAACGAAGAATCTGCTGCTAGATTAAAAGAGGAACTAAAACAGGAATTAAAACAGTCTAACGAAGAATCTACTGCTAGATTAAAACAGTCTAACGAAGAATCTAATGCTAGATTAAAGGAGGAATTAAAACAGTCTAACGAAGAATCTACGGCTAGATTAAAACAGTCTAACGAAGAATCTACTGCTAGATTAAAAGAGGAGCTAAGAAAATCTACAGACAGGTTACAGGAATATCTTAATGAAACCAGTCGAGAATTAAGTTATAAAATACAGTCTTCTAAAGTTGAAATGCAGGAAAAATTAGTAGGACTTAGTAATAAGATTGCTGATAATTGTAAAAGGTTAGAAGAACATATCCAGGAATCGCGCGAGAAAAAAGCTAGCATGCGAAACGATATTACTGACTAAACCGAGAGACTAGATAGTGTCACTATCTTAGTTGTAAATGAAATACAGAAAAATAACGATATGTAACGAGATGAATTTTCTATGCAAACAGAAACTGTTTGTAGAGAATTATTGGAATCTATTAAAGAGGTCTCTACCAAACCTGTAGAGATTTCTTCAATAGATAATGTAGAATTAGAGACATTAACTCATCAAGTAGAATAGGATCATACCGAAATCGAAAACATGAAATTTTTAATTACTGAAATATGCAGTAACCTTGAGACTGCCAAAGATAATAACATTGACGGGGGTACAGAGCGTTCACATCGTGAACACAGTGAAGAATCGATATTAGCTAATCGCGTATCCAATACAGAAATGCGAATACAGGAAATTACTAAATGGTTATCGGAATTAGATAATAATGGAAACATTTCAAGTAGTAGAAGCAATAACGTAATCAGAGACAACAGTCGCATCGAATTTGCTAGCTCGGACGACAACAATATGAATAAAGAAATCACGGCAAGCCAATCTGATGCAACTCCGTCTCTGAAATCTAAACAAAATCCGACTATTTATCTCGCAGAATGTTTGGATGACATAACGACAAATTCAAATGTAGCAAGTCGATTTCCTGTATTCAAACCAGGAGGCGAACTTCACCCTATAATCTTTATAAAAGCTTTTGAAACATCATTATCTCCTAAGTGGAGTAATGAAAAACGCATTCAATTTGTAATAGGACATTTAGAAGCAGAAGCTGCGGAATGGGCAGTACTGCATAGAACTGAATTTAGGGACTGGGATGATTTTGTTAAGCAGTTTAAACAAAATTATTAGTCAAGAGGAAAACAACAACACTTAACTTTAGAGTTGTTAGACCCTCCTCCATATTCTAAACGGTGGGGAGGTTATAGGAATTATTTTGAATGGGATTTAAACCGTGCTAAATTAATTGAAGAACCAATTATTGAAAGTCATTTAATACGAGCCCTAATTAGTAGGTTACCGTATTATGTAAAGGAAAAAATGATAGAAAGAGAATGGTCACAGCTGTGCGAATTGTTAGGATATTTAGAGTAGTTAGATATACTTAATAGAGAAAGGGAAGACGAGAAGTTTAGATTTTGTAGAAATGACAATCCTTGAAATAATAATAATTCAGAACCACGAAAAGCTAACAACAACAATCATAGCCGGTTTTGTTATATGAAACGTCAATCTAAAGATAAAGAGAGCCAACAAAATCGTGGTAATAACTCTAAAGTGCGGAAATTACACAATAATGATCATGAGATAAATCATCCTCAAGTAATTAATGAAGGCCAAGTGGTAGGTGACGTTATCATAGAAAGTTCGGAAAACTAGTAAAGTCCTTTAGTACGGGGTCAACTAAAGGGAACTGTTAGTCAAGTTATACAAGACCCAATTGCAATTTATCATTAAGCTGCCAAAAGGACGGTGACTGGCAACAAGATTTACTTCAGGAAGGCAATCAGATAAGGGAGAATATAACTTATAAACCCGTTATTAAAGGTTATATTAAAGATACCGAAGTAAATATTATAACTGATTCGGGTAGCGAAGAAAGTATTTTATCTAAAGAATTATTTCAGCTTAAAAGAAAATATTGGAATTTCCCAACCTTACCTGTAACTGGGGTGAAAATTATAGGAGTTACTGGTAAAAGAAGTCAAAATATTACTGAGGAAGTTTATTTAACTTTTGAAATTGCTAAACAATTAATTGCTCACTCTGTACTCGTCGTAGCCAACTTAAATGTGGCCATAATTTTAGGTATAGATTGGCTGTGTAAATATAAAGCTATATTAGATTTTAAAGACTCTTCCTTAACTATCCATAAGGAGGCATGCGCTTTTAAAGTGAGGTTTTCTAATAATCAAGTACCTGAAAATTGCTACGAATCCTTACAGATTAAGTACGCACCGACCATGAACCTATTAACAGATTTTAGTGATCTTGAGTATGCAGTATACCAATGTCAGGCTAGTAATAGTATCGAAACCGAAGTGAAAGAAAAATGTTATTCTACGAATTGTCTATCCGAACAAGAAAAGGAAGAGTTGGAATCTTTGTTGTTAGAATTTAGGGCCGTCTTCTCAGATGAACCGGGGAGAATTAAAGATTACGTTTGTAAACTTAAGATTAAAGATCAAAAACCATTCTTTAAGAAACCTTATTCCATTCCAGTACAATTCAAAGAACCGGCTAGTAGAGAAATAAGTAAGATGCTAGAACAAAACATTATCGAACGATCATGTAGCGCTTTTAACAGTCCGTTGTGGGTAGTTACGAAAGCTACTGGTGGGGTACGACTGGTTCTGGATGCCCGTGAATTAAATAAAATTATAGAGATGGAAAGAGACAGGCCTATTCCTATGGAGGACGTACTTCTTAAGATTGCTGGTTCTCGTTATATGAGTACAATGGATCTAACCGCCGGCTACCATCAAGTAACATTACACCCATTCACGGCAATATACGGCTTTTCTTTTTGAAGGCAGATCATATCAGTTCCAAGTTTTACCTTTTGGACTTAATATAACAGTGTCAACTTTCATTAGGGCATTAGATTCTGCTTTGGGTCAGCAATTGTTACAAAAGATTATTTTATATGTAGATGATATTTTGGTAGCTACTAAAACGTGGGAAGAACACGTAACGATATTACGGGAATTGTTTGACCGTTTAATTGACAGAGGAATTACGTTAAAATTATCTAAGTCTTACTTCGGAAAGGAGGAAGTGAGATTTTTGGGGCATATAGTGGACAGTAAAGGTATTAGGCCAGACCCAGCACGTATTGAAGCTATTGCTCGATGCCCGAGTCCTAGAAATCGGAAACAACTGAAATCGTTCATAGGAATGGTAGGATTTCTGAGAAGATTTCTTCCAGGGCAGGATATTGTTAATCCTAAATTACTAGATTTATTGAAAGAGAAGTCAGTATGGCTCTGGGGACAAGAGGAAGAGGAAGTTTTTAATAAGATAAAAGGAGCGTTAACCGAAGCCAAAATGTTATACCACCCAGATTTCAATCAGGACTTTTGTATGTGTACGGATGCGTCTGATTATGGTGTGTCTTGTGTAATATTCCAAGGTGATCTGACCAATGAAGAGGGATTATATCGGCCCATTGGATTCGCTAGTCGAACTTTAAATAAACATGAAAGAAATTATTTTGTATCCGAGAAGGAAGCTCTCGCAGTGGTATGGGGTTTTCAACGATTTAGAGGATTATTAATGGGAAGAAAAACAATTGTATATACTGATCATTAGGCTTTAATCTTTTTGAACAAATGTCGGTTACTTCACCGTAGGCTATTACGTTGGGTATTATGCTTGCAAGAATTTCAGTACGAAATTAGGTATATAAAAGGATCTCAGAATGTAGTTTCGGATGCTTTGTCGAGGCTTCCCGTAGGAATGGAGAATATTAATATTGCAGAAGAACCAGGAACAAATTACCATGTTTATTTCCTTTTAACTAAGGAGAACGAACGTAAGGTTAAACGGATAGTAACTGCTATTAGATGCAATCAAAGAAATGATGATCAATATAGGGACCTTATACAAAACCTTGATAATGGGGACGAAACAGTTAACACCAGGGCGTGTGGTTATATTTTAACGACTTGTTGTATTGGAAAGCACAGAGGGAACACCAAAGATGGAAAATCTGCATTCCGAAAACTGTTGTGTACGAGTCAATTACTTATATTCATGAAGGTTACGGGCATTTTGGAATTCATAAATGTATTAAACATCTAATGAAGTATTGTTATTTCAAAAATATGTCCCGTATTGTGAGAAGTATTATTAGAGCTTGTGAAACCTGTCAAAAGGTTAAAGTTAATAACAAATCTAAGCGTTATAAATTATATGCTGTAATTCCTCGAGGTCTGTGGGATCTACTGTCATTAGATTTTTTCGGCCCTCTGCCTCGTAGTTCAGGAGGATTAACTTATGTGTTTGTTGTAATGGAATGTTGGTCCAAACATGTGAAGCTATATACTTTGAAACGAGCGAATACAGCAAGCGTTATACGCTGCCTCACCCGAAATTACTTTGTTAACTGGGGCATTCCTAAACGACTTATGTCTGACAACGGTAGTGCCTTTATTAGTCAAAGATTTCAATATATGATAAAACAATATGGAATAAAACATATCTTAATTTCGAAATATCACCCTCAAAGTAATTTAGTAGAAAGAGTCATGAAAGAATTAGGACGATTATGTAGAACTTATTGTGCACATAAACATACTCGGTGGGCCAAACTAATGCCTGAATTCGAAAAGATATTAAATGAATTGCCTCACCTAACGACGGGATTATCACCTATAGAAATTTTAGGCTAGCGAATTATAGGTGAGCCTTTACTAGCTGCTCTACCTTGGCCACCGGTAAATGAGATCCACCAATGCATTCCAGACGAAAAAGTTTGCGAACAGATTGTAAAAAATGCCGAACGGAGAATTAAAAGTTATAATCAACAGGCTATAGAACCCTCATTTCAGGTAGGAGATCTTGTGTTAGTACGATCTCATCCTAAAAGTTCTAAGATCGGTAAGGAATGTAGAAAATTCTTCTTTATCTTTGAAGGTCCATATGTTGTACATAAGATTGTACATCCCAAAGCGTTACTTCTTATGGAACCTTCATCAGGTGTAATTAAAGGATTATATAGTGTTCATCAAATGAAACCCTTCATTCCTAAATAAGTTAATATTTAGTATATGTTACACACGGAAGAGCGTTCATAGTTTATTCATGTGAAGTTTTTCGTGATAGTTACGTATTATTTCAAAGAATGAAACAGAAAGGTTAAACAAGTGTTCTACAATAATCTACTGGTACTTCAAAAAGAGAAAGATAACCAAAAGGGGGATTTATAGGGAAGAAATTTTGCTATTAGGTCAAAAGGAATTTTGTATATTTTAAATTTACTCGGATAGTAGGAACCAAAGGGGATGATTAATGATTTTAGGGACCATGGGCGCCAAAGCTATATGGCTCACGAGAACATAACAGAGTGCCTTTAATAGAGGTTTGTAATAGTGTTAATATAGAGCACACCAAACGGGGCTCTCTCGCTTGTTTCTCCTACATAAATTGCCATTACCCAACAAGGGGTCCGAAGGTAAAGTAAGCCGTGCCGAGATTCTAAAGAAAGTTTTGCTTGATTTCTTCTTGACCTCAGGCATAAATAAGGCATTAGGGAAATGAATGACGTAAAGTAAATAGTACTATTAGTTATTGTGAGAAACTTATTAGTAATATACATTTTTGGAAAGAATAACTCTAGTAAATAAATGAAACTGAAACTAATCTATCACAATTTGAACGCTCTGTCCTAATGTAACAACGTTAAAGAACGCACTAAATTAGTATTTATTAGCAACTATTAAATGAAGAGGAGTAATCTCCATATATTCGGTTATGAATTACCATAATAGCACAATTAAGAGTAAATGACAAATAGTCACAACAATATCGTATTAAAAGGATTAAATCTATCTAAGAGCAAGGACTCTAGATTACGAAAATTGTGAGGAAAATGTATTAACATTTAAATATTGTATATTGAAAAGTTTTATTTTCGGTTAAAACCTGACAAACTGAGCTTGTGGGTGGGGTATGTAGTGGTACGAAATTAAGCGTCACCCATCCACCAATGTCAGCCCAGTTTGCAGGTGACTATAAGTTTAATTTAGTTTTGTTTATGTATTTTTCTTAATATTTGTAATAGCTGTGAATTATCTAAAAGTTTTGTATTTTTTTTATGTGTTTCATGTACGAAGAGGGCGGCGCAACGAACGGAGACAGCATCTTCGTTGCCGCGACCAGAGAGGAAATTGCTGGCCGCTATACGTCGCGGGTCGACAGCCAAGGAGCAACAGAAGATCCTGGAACAGAGTTGTTGCGTCGTGCTTCTAAAAAATTAAAAATGAATTTTTGTACTCTTTTTGTACAACAATGACGTCATATAGAGCGTAATCGTATTGAAAAGTCAGTCATTGTTTGTCAACGGTCAAGTTCACATCTGTATGTGTAGGAAGCTAATAAAATAGTGTATGCTACTAAAGTTGAAACACGTGTTCTGAGGATTTATTTATGAAGAATTATGTGAACGGATTAATAATATATTTGACAAGATTATTGATTCTGACAGCGTTCATCGAAACTTTGAATCTCAAAAGTTTATTTAATGTGTGATTCTGATATCGATTAGATCAAGATAACGTGTGTCAATATAATTTCTGAGGAGAAACAAACGAAATTTAAATCGAAAAAGTTTATGAAAACCAATTGGTCCAAGTGATGTAATTCTTTGCATACGACTCAACTGATGTTTTACGGTTTCGTTCAAGAACCATACTATGACAATTTAAAAAGAATATAAATCATTTTGAAGTGGGTTGTGACTGACGTAGGTGACGAAGTCTGCACATGGTCATATGTGCAAAGAAAATCAGTTATAATAAAAAACTTACGTCGTTACACTACAGGTTTTGTAAATAGAACCGAAACCTGTTACCTATATCATTAAAACATAAATGATGTGATCAAGACTGAACTTTAGTCAAAATATATCACAAATTTAATGCCTGCAGTGCACTAAAACACATGGAGAGAATTGGAATACAGATTAGCTGTATGTCGTGCCACTAATGGTGCGCGTATCGAGGTATATTAGCGGTGTAAAAAACGTTTTGAATTACCATACTTGTAGGAACATACCATCAATAAGTATCTCAATTACTTCTCAAATTGTTACCTTTTATATTATTAAATTTTTAACACAGGTACTCTTAATATGAAAAAACTGCTCTTGGCTGATCAGCAGACTCATATCACATTGTTCAGTTTAGTGCACAGCAATAATAACTACGATGTTGCATGTCCGGAGGAATAGGCAGTCAAATGTTCAAACGTGCGTGAATTCCTACGGGACCAAACTGCTGAGGTCATCTGTCCCTAGACTTACATACTACTTACACTAACTTATGCTAAGAACAACACGCACCCATGCCCGAGGGAGAACTGAACCTCCGTCGGGAGTGGCCGCGCAGTCCGTGACATAGCGCCTCGAACCACGCGGTCACTCCGCGTGGCTGAGGAACAGGCACTGTGGCTACTACAGTCGTTATGAAATACACGAAATGCGTTCTCAGTTGCAAATATAAACAAGTAATGGAATGTTGACAGCGAAAATTTGTGTCGAGCTGGGACTCAAACCCAGATTTCCCTCTTATCACGAGCGATCACCTTACGACTCACGGTAAGACATGCATGCACGTCGAAAGGAACATTGCATTGCAATTTGGAATAACACAGGGACTGCAATGTCATATTTATCCGCCGACACTAAGCAACTGACTTTCAAGTAAATCGTCTCCCCCCGTTCGGGAGTATACACAATGGATGCACGAGTATAGGTTGCAGACACGTAGTTGAAGACACATGGCAGTATGGGTATGGTCGTGAGTCGTGCTTGGATAGCCAAATCGTGAGGCAACGGCTCGCCATAAGCGGAAAATTCAGGTTAGAGTCTCAATCCGTAACAAATTTTTACTGTGTGAAGGAACACATCGTAATTCGGAATTACACAAGCATTGTAATATCGTATCGTATGCAACAGAATTGTTCAACATAGCAACTTTATTCACTTTGGCGGTACAGTTCTACGTTAGTTCAAATGGTTCAAACGGCTCTGAGCACTATCGGACTTAACTTCTGAGGTCATCAGTCCCCTAGAACTTAGAACTACTTAAACCTAACTAACCTAAGGACATCACACACATCCATGCCCGAGGCAAGATTCGAGCCAGCGACCGTATCGGTCCGGCGTTTCCAGA
This sequence comes from Schistocerca serialis cubense, assembly GCF_023864345.2. Lineage (NCBI taxonomy): Eukaryota > Metazoa > Arthropoda > Insecta > Orthoptera > Acrididae > Schistocerca > Schistocerca serialis. The sequence goes on from NC_064641.1 coordinate 150,228,268, forward strand.
CTGTAGCGCCTAGAACCGCTCGGCTACCCCGGCCGGCTCTGCGTTAGTCAAATGACAATCTTACATTTATTAAGTTAACAAAATGTCATTAAATAAACGTATGGATTGGATCGATAACGGTACAGTTCTCTCATGCTGGCGATAATTATTTGTGTACATGTGGAGAAATATTTCGTTTGCCATCCTTGTTCAAACCTTCCAATAAGTAATATGTTGTTCATAATCTCACACAACATCCTAAAATATTTCCTGAAAGATACAGTATACCTTTGTCCTATCTACTTTCCTTTCCTTCTTCTTTTACACTCAGAATCTCTCTATCTTTTCAATACCACCCCTCACTTCTCACTCAATCATTCCAACTTAATTTTTCTTTCCTGTACCACGTCCACATTTCAAAAGCCTCCATTGTTGTTCCGTCTCTCCTCCGCATTGTTCTTCACCACACAGAACAGTCCATAAAAAAAAAGTTATCACTCTTTTTACCAAATCTCTGTCCATATTACTCTAGAAAATTCTCCGTTTCTTACAAAATGCCTCTTTCGCCATTGACATCGTGTTTCTAATTTCTGTTTCTGTGCTGCAGCCACGCGGTCTTAGGCGCCTTGCCAAGGTTCGCGTCTGAGTTTCAAGTCCTTCCTCGGGCATATGTGTGTGTGTGTGTGTGTGTGTGTGTGTGTGTGTGTGTGTGTTGTCCTTAGCGTAAGTAAATTTAAATTAGATTAAGTAGTGTGTAAGCCTAGGGACCGATGACTTCAGCAGTTCGGTCCCGTACGTACTTACCACCAATCCGTGCTGCACTTCGTGTCACGAACTTCCCCGCTTCCATTTTATTTAAGGCCTTGCACATTTTCTGCTATTTTCGCACTTATAACTCTCTCTGTCATTTACACTTGTTTTCTTTGTGTTAGTTTTTATTTCATAGTGCTGTCCTCTATCTTCAATTACTTTTACGTGTAACTGGTTTTCATCCGCAGCTAGGCGTACCACATTGTCTACAGACTTCAAACAACACATTCTCATCACCCAGCTGTGATCCTTATCTATTTAAAAAATACAGATTAAAAAGTCAGACAACAGCTTTTTCTGACTCCTTTTCCTGATTCTGTCCAGTTCGTCCTTTCTCCTCTCACTATAGCTGCCGCTTATTGATTGAAATACAATTAGTTTATAAGTTGTCTGCTTTTCTAGTTCATTTTATCATCTCTCACTTTACTTGTAAATATAGTCCAAACAACACCATCAAATTACTTTTCGAATCTATAAAATACGTCTGTTCCGTTCTGAGTAAACATCTCTGCCAAAATTCGCAACAGTCCTATTGGATATCTCTTGTGCTTGCATGTCTTTTAAAACCAAATTGCACCTCATTTGAATTCTCTTATATTGTCTTTTACATTCATTCTGTCAGAATCCTTAACGTAACTTATTACCAATTACGTATACCACTTTTTGGCTTTATCGTTGACTTCATTGCTTGCGTATACTAGTGCCTCAAACTGGTTCGCTAGTTGACCTCTGTGGTTAAGCTGATAAACTAAAAAATATCTATTATGACGTAGAAAATGTTATAATTAATAACATATCGGTATATCATAAATTTGTGAAAGTTACTATAAGCCACATTGTAGAACCGGATTATTGATCTTTTGAGAACGAACTGTGCAGATATAAATTTAAAATAATTGGAGTGGCACTATTGGCTACAAGCAGAGAACGTTTTTGAAAACGACGGAGTGCAGACAATCGCAAGACACAGCAGTCAGTAGCGTAGTTTTGCATATTCTGAGACAGACAGACGTGCGTAATTGGTCTGTGGAGTATGAGGTCACCGTTATTGCATCTCTTATGGCACGAGAACAAATACAACGTCTGTGAGAAGTGACAAAGCGCGGTTAAATATCTTTGGCTTCAACAATGAGTTTTACGGTTGCTTGCTACCGAGCGCGCCACCACTGCAGTCGTTTAAGTGAAGTCGACGTATGTGGTCGAACAAAGCCAAGTGATGTATTGAATTTTATCGTCACGTGTTGCAAGAAAATTGAAAAGTAATTGACAAGTTAGAAATGTCGTCCTATATTGAAACATTCATGAAAGCAGAAGTTTCATTCGAATCTCGTGGTATGGTTGACTTACTGTAATTCTATAACAGCTTTGTAGTAAACTAATAGTAATATCTCAGAAAATTGTGCTTAATGAATTCCACCTAACCGATTATCAAATAACACTAACAATGAAACAATCCATCATCGACATGGAGAGAAGTAACTAACAACGAAGCGAGCAACAGAGAGGAACTTCAGAACCAGCAGCTGCGGTGAAGCAGCTAATTGTTGCTGTTTGGGCTGTAATTGATTCCTAGCCGATCCAGTGTTCATCTCTGCTGGATGAGAGTAGGCTTGTTCATTTGTACAACAAACAACGAAGATGTCAGCATTATGTCTATTCTTGTAGCTGTTGTTGTTTGTTAGTTAGTTATTAGATCAGTCACGTACAGTAAAGTAGAGCGTATGAAAACAGCTCATATACCGTTAAATGGATGTATAAAGATTCTGTTTTATCTAGAACAACAACCCCCTCCCCTGTGCTTCATCGACTTCGTCGTGATTTATTTCATATGAAATGTTGAATCATTAATATTTCGTACAAACAGTTACCGTTTTTAAACTATTTCTGTGCTATAAATTAAAGTAATTTGTATTGCTTTGTAGTTATAAAGCGTGGCTGAGCCAGTGGTAATTGTCAACATCATTGCCTGGTACCATTTGTGTGATTTCGTATGTATCTGTTGACTGCACTATGTGAATGCTAAGAACGGGTGATTCAATGAATATATTTATGTTGCAATTGTCGCTGATGTTGTTCCTGTGCCTTGATAGATCCTGTGTCGATGTAAAAGAATTTTGTTAAAATTGTGTTTTGTAAATTGTAATGTTCTTTCTGTATTTTGTTTCATGCAGTACTTGCTGAAGTGTCTGTTATTTGTTTTTATATCACTCTGGAATGGAAATTATTTTGCGCTTAATTCTGTACAAAACGTTATAGTTCCATTCCTGACCGATTGTGAAGGTCGCACCTAGCACCAGGCGACGAGGATTTATTTAAAACAATGCCTGCACTTTGCATCAACATAAATATTATACCATGGAAAACCAGAAATGGCGGTGGCTCACTGTAGGCCGAATTTTTTCTGGGAGAACAGTAAAAGTCATATCGCATTTCTGTGTAAAGCCATATGTATGTCATGTTAATCAAAATTAAAAGAGACATATTGCTACAAAGTTAAATATTTCCAAAGCGTCTGATGTCCTATTTTGTAATATTTTCCAGAGAAAACATCAGACACACACTGAAACTCATCTGTCTTCCCTCACCTCTTTATCTTCCCCCTTTCCTGATTTTTTTACAAATTTTCATTGGCTCCATAAGTCTGCAAATGTGTCTTTGTGCCTCAAAATTTTTTATCCATAATTACCCCTGTTAGTCGATTACACAGAAATTTTATGCTGTTGCACAAATTTGGTGACATTGCAATACAAATGTCCAGCAAACGAAACTCTAAGATGGTGACACCAGAAGGGTCGTCGAGTTCTTATATTTTCTGTCTCACGTTTTTAAAAACCGATATCCGACAGTTTTTAGAGCCGCAAAATCCGAATGACAGAGCACGTTAAAATAAAAGCTTGTTTTTCTTGAAAGAGTCTTACAACTTCTCTTTTCGAAATATTTGCCTTGTGGTGTTCTTTATTCCTTTTAAATGAAATCTTTGTACTAACAGTTTTATGATCCTAATTACACGTAAAAACAATATTACAGATGTTTCATTCAGTCACAACAGCTACTGTATGTAACCAGAATTAGTTAATACTGAACGCTTTATTGGGAAACAACTTCCAAATCTAAATACTATGACTGCATTTGTTCTTTAGAGGTTAGCAAAACATTGTAAATGACTTTCCTATTTTCATATTTCATACAGACAGAGGTGAGCAAAAGTAACTTGATCACGGTACGAGTCCATAAATAATTCACAGAACGCTGATAAAATTGAAAAATAACAAAAAATTTAGAAACCCAACAATATGTGCGGTAGTAAATACTATAAACAATAATAAGTTACATTGAAAGCTCTCTTCTACTGCGAGGAAGTCTTGTTCAGAATACAAGTACTACTTAGCAAGGAACTCATGTAAATCTGAAACGTATCACATTTTTTTCTCATTTCTGACGGAAACGTATTAAAAATAGAATCTGCGGAATACATTTCTGTACTCTAGTTAATTAAACGTTATAAAAGTGCAAATCGTTTTTCCCATTGAGTGTTCAGTGAGTGAATGCTTTAGTCCACTTCATCAACAACAAATTCTATGAGGGGCTGTATGTACGGGGATGAAGTCAAACTGGATGTAGGTAATAACACTTCATTAGTTTACTTGGCATGCTACTGTTGTGTGGGTAGTATTCTCTGGCCCCCACAAACCACTTAAGGTAAATTCAAGGATGGTTTCTCTGAAAAGGTCTTCCCCAAGCCGAGTTACAACTCGAAACGCTTCTGCTGTGCGCATCGACCTGTTTCACAGGTGCTCAACTTGTCATTCCTCTTTTTTTTACCGCAGAAGGATGTACTTTTAGTTGCGCTGCCACACCGTGACCGCATATTGTTGTATCTCTGGGCGTCAGCGCGTGACATACTTCGCGTGGGCAGGAACTGTGGCTGTTGTGAACCAGATACACGCGTGACGCGGACTGTCAGTTGTGTCGAACCGCGTTTCGTTAGGAACCATCTGAAACCGCACTGTGTGCTGTGAGGTGATAGACGCTGGGGATAAATTCTAGCGTACGGTACAATCCATCAGCTTTGACCAAATACTTCATCCCCGACGAAAAGATGCTCCACAGATTTCAAAACAACGCCGATTATTCGTAAACAAATGAATATACTGCAGAAACAATAGATAATACAAATACACAACAGAAACTACAAGATAGTTCACATGAATATCTATTTAACAACAAATTATATTGCGAACAAAATACAAAAGAAAAAATATACAAGCTTCTGACAGAAAGAAAAGGAAATATGTGAAGTAAGTTGGAATCATAGTATATGGAAGTACCTAAAATATCCACAGACAACCTTTAAAATCCACTACAATACTCCGCAGCGTAAACTCGTGACATTACAGAATACCGATAACTCTTAATAATAAATACTGAATCTAACGGGATTACAGTGGAAGATCTGCGTTTTCGGGAGGGGACAAACTCAAAACTAACACAAAACAGCAAAATCAAACAAATAGCGCAATTTATGTTTTGCTCTTAGGTTCCTTCCTAACGTAACCCTCGGCTATCGCAGTATATTCGCAATAAACAGGATAGTTTATACCAGTTGCTAAGGCAACCAGAGGTAATATTTAATAACAGACTGCTTACAGTGGAGGTATAATTGTACCTTCATGCCGCTTACACATTTCGCCTCGTAAACTCACGTCGTCTCACATGATAGCGTAGCTCAAGGCCTAGGGATGGAATTGGACACTAGAACAGAAAAGACGCTGGCTACGGTTTTCACCACGCTGCATCATACGTACAGGGTAAGCTCGCAATGGGCTCTTGTTGTTAAATTAGCGACGCTTTTCATGCGTATCCGCTCATTTTCATGTGGATAGCGTTTGTTCGTCGGGTCATCGTTAGCCAGAGTTAATTCTCTTGTGGCGTACTTGTACAACTAAATACGGAACTTATCTTTCACTTGTGCTCAGTTCAGAGCCGCGTTCCCATGTAGGCAGCGATATCCACTCGTACTTCTTTTATTCGTGAGCATTCGTAGATTAAGTGCCTCTCTTATTCAGTTACACCTGAGCAAACTGGCCAGGTAAGATTATTTTAAGAATATTGTAAAAACTTGGTATATTATGCCTGTTTGTATAGTAACTGAAATCGCCTGAAGTCATATATGTGAAATTTCCTGTTATCTTTCACACTTAGTGACACATTAGATTGTGATTGCAACAGTAGCCACATTCAGCTGCGTACTATGTTGAAACTCACTCTCTTTATTGTTGGACGGACGTGGCTTCGCGCGTTTACGACCGACACTGATTCCGTCTCCCACGTGACAACTCTGTTTAAACAAGGAATACACTCGCTCTGTAGGACCACACACTATTCTCACATTTTGCCTAATATTTTAGCTTTCGGTCAAGCATCTACATCTACAGCTACATGGATACTCTGCAAATAACTCTTAAGTGCCTAGCAGAGAGTTCATCGAACCACCTTCGGAATAATTATCTATTATTCCATTCTCGATCAGCGCGTGGGGAAAACGAACACCTATATCTTTCCGTGAGAGCTCTGATTTTATTATGACCATCGTTTCTCCCTATGCAGCTTGCCGGCAACAAAATATTTTCGCATTCGGGGGAGAAATACGGTGTTTGAAATTTCGTATTTTGACGTCGTTTGCCTATTCGTATGCACTGCCCGAGTATTTCTCTATAAGACGAACCACTTTACACTGCTTCGCAGATCTCCTTTTCTAATATCAACTAATCTGTTTCTTCTAATATACATGTAAAAAATTTACGTGGCGCTTGCGTATGTTTAATGGTTTTCACTGAGTGTTTTGAGTCAGATTGCATTATCACATAGGCTTGGGGGGGAAAATGAAGAGAAATCAACCGAAATATATTAGAATTTTTGTATGAGCATTTAAGTTCAAGTTAGAAGACAAGCTTTCAACCAACTTATTTAACGACCTTGTCCTTCCTTGTTCCGTGCAATAGGTATGTATTTAAATATATAAATGCACGAAGACCAATCTCGAATTATCTGAGCGCGTCCCGCGGTGTCCCAGGAAAAAGTCTGCGCTTCTCTCAACGGCTCGGACAATTTTTCCTGCCTTAAAGCAAAGCGATGTAACTGCAGAAATGTTTCCGGCGACAATTAGTTTGCCTGTGGCTTACAACACGTCGGTTGCGGCGATGAGGAGCACAAAGTTGGGGAACAGTGTTGAATAGAGCGCTTAGCCTAATGTGATCAGTTTCACGAGCTTTACGTCCGGCTGGACGGCAGTTTATGGAAACCCCAACTCCACGGGCTGCGGAAACGCAATTAGAGATTAAGCGCGCGAAGTTCGTTAGAAGCTAAGGAAAACTTGAACATGTCTGACCTAAATATTCAAGGAATGGATGCCTTTACTTTATAAGAAGACGTCTGCTTCTATAACCTACATGAAGCTTTGTGCGATTAAGTTCAATAGCGATATATTTCATAGGAATATGCTGTGTAAATCACGTCACTCTAGAATCCTACACTCACTAGGTGGTGAAACCCTACAGTTTATAAATGAAACTGGTCCAGGGTTCATGCTCCTGTTCGAGCGACAATATAAAATGACTTTTATCTTGATAATATGAATATTTATATATGTGTTTAGAGAGAGAGAGAGAGAGAGAGAGAGAGAGAGAGAGAGAGAGAGAGAGAGAGAGAGATTGATTTTTGATTGAGATTTTTACATTAAGTCATAACTGGTACCTGAATTTTGGTTGCTGCCTCCTTCACTGATCAGCTTCTGCACCAGTTGGTGACGTATTATAATTTGGAGGACGTTATTGTTCTTTAAGGTTTAAAATACGACTCTGTTAGTTACTTGACCGTATTGCGGATAGCTTTGAGCCCAAGTTTTCGTAGCTTTTCAAATCTATTGGACCACTGTTGTAAGTAAATAAGATCAAACAGCAATCTGCTTTTCGTGAGAAAAGGAGATTGCTTGGCACACAAACTTCCTTCAAACTACACGTCCTGCTACATCAAAATTAGTCAGTGGAGTTCATCACCATACTACTGTACAAGAACATAATCCAGTTACTGTAATTAAGAATTTATGAGAGGTAGTTACTTATTGAATAAAAACTATAGAGAATGCATTTCTTTTCCTGTATTTTAGTCAACTTTGTACACTTACAATTCTGTCGATAGATAGACGGCGACGACAATGAAGTTCACCTCTTTTTCCTAAAACAAGATATTTGTATTCTTCACTTCCAGAAAATTTGTATACATAAATGTTTGGCAACTCTTACACATACTTTACTCGGTTTTACCATTAAAATATCAATTTTCATTAAATGTAACAATACGTTCTGAGCGACGGCCTAGCAACACGCCCTCTTTCCACAAGATACAGATTAAATAGTCCTCTTTTTTTAAATAAATCAAGTCTTTTTTTTTTTTTTTTAGAGACCATACTCAAAGATTCACAACTACTATCGTTGTGGGGATTGCGCGCAAGAGATTCTTGCTGTCCAGCTTCACTTCACTTCAAGTACTTTTTGAATTACATTTGCATTTTCGGTATATACATACATTACTGAGCTTCTCAGAATAAAATCAGGCACAAATTAGTTAAAAGAAAAGCAGTGAGGCACACATAACATTACAGTAGCTTTTTTTTTGTGTGTGTCTTGAAATGTGAAAAACCTTTATAGTTGAAGGCACATATCCCTAATTATATATTGTAAGTAGGCAGTTTAGGTTTTTTTATTGGTAACGCCACCTCTGTATGAAAATCACTGGCTGTGCTGTGTGCAGTCTGTGGCTAGTTTGCATTGTTGTCTGCCATTGTAGTGCTGGGCAGCGGCAGCTGGATGTGAACAGCGCGTAGCGTTGCGCAGTTGGAGGTGAGCCGCCAGCAGTGGTGGATGTGGGGAGATAGATGGCGGAGTTTTGAAATTTGTCAATAACTGCTATATTTATATATGATGATATCAAGGTAAATACATTGTTTGTTCTCTATTAATATCTTTCATTTGCCAACTATCCCTATCAGTAGTTAGTGCCTTCCATAGTTTGAATCTTTTATTTAGCTGGCAGTAGTGGCGCTCACTGTATTGCAGTAGCTTGAGCAGCGAAGATTTTTGTGAGGTAAGTGATATGTGAAAGGTATAGTTTAATGTTAGTCAGGGCCATTCTTTTGTAGGGAATTTTGAAAGTCAGATTGCGTTGCGCTAACAAAATATTGTGTGTCAGTTTAAGGACAGTCGTGTATAATTGTTCAAAGGGGACGTTTCATATGTCGACCCTTAGCCTAGGATACTCACTGGAATCTTCTGATTTTTCTTGTAGTTTGTGTAATTAGTGTAGATTTTGTTTATTGCTAGCGCGTAACTGTAGAGAGAATCTCCTTTGTAGTTGCAGTCTTTCATTGTTGTACAGTAAAACAGGTGTGGCACGCATGTAGATTTGCACCAAGTATTTCGCAGCTGCAATTAACTAGATATTATTTTCAGTGCTATGTTAATGTGTTCCCCTATTTTTGCTCTTCAAATTGTGTTTTTCTGTGTTATCGTGTGAAGTATTGTGACAATAATGGCGTGTGAAAAACGTAATACTAGGCTCCAAAGGAAACTGAGAAATGATAGTGAAAATGAAAGCAGTGTGTTAGCGCCACCGAGTAATGAATTAACTGATGTTCAAAGTAGTAATTTGGTAATTGCGCATAGGGAAATGGAGCGGGCGGCAAACAATGGTGTAGACAGTGAAACAGGTAGTGAACAGGGAAGCGTTATCGATCGATTGGTCGGCAACAGCTCGCCTCAGGAATCGGGAATGACAGAACACAATATTGCAAATACTGCAGATTCAGGTTTTGGGTTCCCACCGTTTTCTCAAATGAGTCAAGACACATTTTCCACTTGTCAAAATGTGAATGTTGCCGGTGCAACTTCACTGCCGAAAAGCACTGAGGAACATGTTTCAGACACCAGTGCATTGTTATTACAATTAATGCAACAAATGGGACAAAAGCTTGAAAAGTTAGACACAATGGAACAACACCAGAGACAAACACAGCAACAGTTAGACACAGTGAAACAAAATCTCAAAAAGTTAGACACAATGGAACAAAATCAGAGACAAACACAGCAACAGCTTCAAAAGTTAGACTCATTGCAACAAACTCTTGAACAAACGCGTGAAGATTTAACTACTGAGTTACATAACATTGAATCGAAATGTCAAAAAGTCTGTAATGACGTAAAAACTCAAATTTGTGAGCATTTTCAACCTATTTTTTCGCGGCATGAAAATGCATTACAGAATCACGAAGCAGCCATAAAAGAACTGCAAATTATTGTTCATGAAAATCATGAGACCTTGCAAGCTAAATTTGACTCAGTTGCATCTACCGATTCGGTTACGCAACTTGCAAAAACTCAGGAAAACTTTAAGGACACAGTAGATAGTCTGAAACTTGGTTCAGAAAAACACACTGAGGAAATAAGTACACTATGGGAGAAAGTAGCCGAACTTTTGGATCAGTTCACTAATTTATCTACGAAGGTAGATGATAATCTGATTGACGCAAGACCGGTAGTCTTTAATGACACAGAAGAGTACGAACAAATTAGGAAATTCAAACAAAATCAGAATCAAATCAATACACAACACCAAAGAGAAATCCGGGAAGTACAAGATCAGCTGACACAGGTAATACAAGAATTAAGTATTTCAGAGGACACTCGCGCTCCAACACGGGAAGAGGGACTTAGAAATACGGAAAAGCCGCAAAATAATAACACAGGGCATTTCGGAAGTTATGAAAGAAATTGGCAATGTGCACCGAATTTTGAGATGGAACGGCCGACACGACCTAACAATGACCGATATGCGACTCGCCGACATGACGATTTTGACTATAAGCTGTTCATTACTACGCGTAAATTCAAAACATTTAAGAATTCTGGCAACGACATTCATCCACAAGCATGGCTCCATCAATTCTCTCATTGTTTTCCTCCCAACTGGTCGTTGGAACACAGATTAGAATTTATGTGTGGCTACTTAGAGAATGAACCAGCTGTAAGAATGCGATCGGTCATTCACGATTGCCACAGTGAAGGAGAATTTTACCATGCCTTCCTCTCAGCATATTGGTCTCAAACCACACAAGACCGCGTAAAACATGGCATCATAATGATGAAACATTTCGAACAATCTGAATTCTCCAGTCTTGTGAAATATTTTTAAGACATGTTGCACAAGAATCAGTACCTGGTGGGTCTGTTCTGTGATGACCTACCTACCAATATTCTTCAAAACGTCGACTGACTCTGCTGTGGGTTTGCTCTGTTGTGGCCCATTACCTGTCTGCATGTCAAGAGTCAGCACTGTCTTTCCGTTGGAAGGACAACACTACTTCTTCAAGACTGCATGGAAATCCACTACTTCTATGTGCATTTTCTTTTACTGCTCAGACTTTGAGAAAGCTCTGCATTTTTACTGTGATGAACAATGTGGACTGTCTTTATGGACTGTGAGAAATTTTTAGCTTTTGACCAACATTGTATCAATAAGTGTGTGCATTTGATTTCTTTGTTATTGTAATTATGAAAAATTTTTTTCAAATCTGTATTGGCCACTGCCCAATCCAATTTGTAAAAATTTTTGTGGGGAGCATGGGGGCCATGTAAGTAGGCTGTTTAGGTTTTTTTATTGGTAACGCCACCTCTGTATGAAAATCACTGGCTGTGCTGTGTGCAGTCTGTGGCTAGTTTGCATTGTTGTCTGCCATTGTAGTGCTGGGCAGCGGCAGCTGGATGTGAACAGCGCGTAGCGTTGCGCAGTTGGAGGTGAGCCGCCAGCAGTGGTGGATGTGGGGAGAGAGATGGCGGAGTTTTGAAATTTGTCATGAACTGCTATATTTATATATGATGATATCAAGGTAAATACATTGTTTGTTCTCTATTAATATCTTTCATTTGCTAACTATCCCTATCAGTAGTTAGTGCCTTCCATAGTTTGAATCTTTTATTTAGCTGGCAGTAGTGGCGCTCGCTGTATTGCAGTAGCTTGAGCAGCGAAGATTTTTGTGAGGTAAGTGATTTGTGAAAGGTATAGTCTAATGTTAGTCAGGGCCATTCTTTTGTAGGGAATTGTGAAAGTCAGATTGCGTTGCGCTAACAAAATATTGTGTGTCAGTTTAAGGACAGTCGTGTATAATTGTTCAAAGGGGACGTTTCAATATATTTCTTTAGTTTCGGATTATTCATCTATAAACTAATAAAAATGCCACTCTAATGAAACTCATATTTATCTTTTTAATTCCGCAACTGTCGGCCTTATACTGTACAGTATCATGATAACACTCCTCCAAAGTGGGAAAGTTTTGAAAAGGTTGAAATAATATGTTAAGTTTTTTGGAGGTCGGTACATGCTCTCATTCTCAAGTACTGGATGGATGTAGTCTGGATAAACTGCACACTGTGAGTTTTGTTATCTCAAGAAATATATTCAGTTTCTACCTTAATGTTAGACTGTAGACTGTGTTGAACCTTTGACGTAAGATGACACCTCTTAGTGTGTAGATTAGTACAGCATTTTAAACTTTTAAATTCGGACAAAAATTAAATACTTTTTTTGAGGCATTAGGCATTAGGTAGACAACCTCCAGTTGGGACCAGGCGAATGTTTTAGCCATATAGTAATACAAACACTCATTATAAAGTATTCAATCTTTTAACAGTTTCAGAATATTAATAAATTTTATATCACAATAAAGACAGAATCGAGTTGTACTCTCCGTAATCCCCGCATTCAGGACTGTATCTGAGATCTATAGAGCTCTAAGTTGAAATTACGGTGTGGCTCCTTCCACGTGTAATTTTGTGATAAGTAACCCACAAAAAAGCATTTTGCAGCAACTTTATATTTTCCAGAATGAGATTTTCACTCTGCAGCGGAGTGTGCGCTGAGAGCTTCTGTAAAGTTTGGAAGGTAGGAGACGAGGTACTGGCAGAATTAAAGCTGTGAGTACCGGGCGTGAGTCGTGCTTCGGTAGCTCAATTGGTAGAGCACTTGCCCGCGAAGGGCAAAGGTCCCGAGTTCGAGTCTCGGTCGGGCACACAGTTTTAATCTGCCAGGAAGTTTCAACTTTATAATTAATAATATGAATGTCCGAAAGAACAGGCACCACGCGAAGTCCGCAGCTGTGAAACATTTTATGTAAATTTAACATCATTGCTATCAGCTGCAGCGGGACATTACGCGGAATCAGCGGCGACGAGCGAAAATGTGTACCAGACGGGGATTCGAACCTGGAATCTCCTGCTTACTAGTCGGGTGCGGTACCTCCTGAGCTATACGGGACGCAGTGTTATCGTCGTACCCTAGTTAAAATGTTACTTTTAATACTGAGCGAAGTTAAAGTGTTGGGCCTGTCTTCTAACATGGTGGTTCGACGCCTGTTTGCGATAAACTGAACTTTTCAAAAAGGAACTTTTTCTACTGCTATTGATAAATGACCTTTTTCCACTGCTGTTGGTAAGGCTCCTGCCTCGTTTCCTCTGTTTGTTGATGATCACCCTTCTTCTTGTCGATTATAGATTGTTTCGTCACTAGTATTCTTTAATGGTATATTAAGCATGATATACAACAGGCTCTAGATATCGGCTCCCAGGTTGATGGCATATTTTTAGACTTTCGAAAGGCGTTCGACTGAGTTCCGCAATGTCGCTTGCTCCGAAAAGTATGCGCTCACGGTCTATCCGATGACATATGCGGTTTGATAGAAAGTTTTCTATCTGTCAGAGAGCAGTATTTCAACAGAAACAAGAGTAACTTCAGGTGTGCCCCAGGGCAGCGTAATAGGTCCGCTGCTTTTTACGATTTACACAAACGGTCTGGTTGATGGTATTGACAGCGGCATTAGACTGTTTGCAGATGATGCTGTAGTCTACAGGAAAGTAGTAACACACGAAAGTTGAGAACAAATCAATGAGGATTTGCAGAAAGTAAATGCGTGGTGTAATGACTGGCAGTTATCTCTCAATATTAGTAAGTGTAACCTACTGCGTATAACAAAGACCAAAATACCCATTAATGTACGAGTACAAAATAAATGCCCAGTCTTTGGAAGCGGTAACATTCATCAAGTTTCTGAGCGTGACTATTCGAAATGATCTCAAATGGAATGATCAAATTACCCAACACGAGCTGTAGATTGCGGTTTATTGGTAGAATCCTGAAGCGATGCAGTCCTTCAGCAAAGGAAACAGCTTACAATACGTTAGTTCGTTCAGTCTTAGAGTATTGTTCGTCTGTATGGGACCTTTACCAGTTGGTCTGATTCAAGAGATTGAAAAGGTCCAAAGTAGAGTGGCAAGATTCGTGACTGGTACATTTAGCCATCGCAAGAGCGTTACAAATCTCATAGAAAGTTTGAAGTTGGACACACTTGCAGATAGATGACGTGCTAGACGGAAAGGGCTGCTCACTAAATTCCGAAATACGATCTTCGCCGAGGATGTAGAGCACCAACTTTCAAATCGCGCAATGATCACCATTAAAAGATAAGGGAAATTAGAGCTCTTACTGAGGCGTTCAGACAGTCGTTTTTCCCTCGCGCGATCCACGAGTGGAACAGAGGGGGAGGGGGGGGGGGATTACGACTGGCATGAATTGTGCCCTCCGCCACACACCGCTTGGTGGCTAGCGGAGTATATATATAGATGGATTGAGGGGCTAATAATAGAGTGTTATATCCTTTGTCGAAAGATATTACTGAACCATAGTAATAAAATAACCTCATGAAATCCGAATAAAACTCTAGTCTAAGATGACATTCTCTACTTGCGATTTAGCGTTCAGTATTCTTTTGATATGCAACAGAAATTTTAGTACACTACTCCGACTACAAGTTCACGACCGTATGTATCTGAAGACTCTACATTAGCGAGCGCCACGCTAGGGCGCGCTCAAAACGAAGGAAAACTAGAAATCATTGCTGACCCCAGAGATACTTTACCGCGCATTGTCGGGCCCCACAGATGTACTTGCTCTCATTATCGATGGACATGAAGCAACATCGATTTCAAATGTTTGTGATAGTAAATGAAAACTCATTCTTAGATCGATCTCGGTATCAGAAAAAAACCATTCAAGATCCGTGAGTCCTAAATTTGAATTAAATGAATTAAGGAAAAAAAAAACGGCTTGCCACAAAATTTAACCTCATTCCGAACTGCCAAATTTCTACTTACAGTTTTACAGTTGTCAAAAGTGATAATAACGCTACTTCAGGCTGTTTCTTAGAACAGTTGAGGTTTACATCGTAAGTTTACTGAGTTCCGTTGAGTACAGTCTGATGTGTCTATAGATCATTTCCCACAAAAACTGTTTTCCGAATCAAATTCCTGTGTTTTTCGGACAATATTGATCGACTGTTACTGTCGTAGTATGACATAATCCAAATAAAGGAATCATCGGTTGAATAAAACCAAATCGGCCCTTATTTGCTCTTTGAGCGAGCAACGTCTAGAACCGCTCAAGTAAACGTTTGAGTAGAAATAGTGCTTGATCGATAGTATTTCCGATCATTATCCTGTTTGAAGTAGCAATCCGTTCACAGTACCTTATTCACTGAGGGAGGCTACTATTGCCTTTTTGTCTTTAGTGGATTGTAGGTAATTTGATTTGAGAGCTAAGAAAAACCCAGTAGCGAAGTGACAGTGAAACTGGCCTACTATATTTCTTTACCGGATAGTTCAAATCGTTGAGTGACTTCATTAATAGCAAAGTCAACGTAGAAACAGTCAAACTACTCTTCTCGCTTGTGGTACTGGGAAACTATACAAAAAGCAGGAACAGCATTATTTCCAACTTAAAGAAGGTGCTGCTTTGAGATCCAAAAACTAGTGGAAAAAAATGCTTGGAATGAGTATCATTAGATAGAAGCCAACACCTAAAGTGAATGAAATTTTTTAATGAGATTTATAACTGAGAAGGCTTAAGTGGTGATGAAAAACGCATTATGGTAGGAAATGCCAAGTTAGTATCATTATGGAACACAGTGGAACTCGGAGATAGTGGACGCATACTTGAAGACAAAAAATAAATTTCATTGTGCATTTCACAGTTAAACTATAATTTTCATTCTTTTATTTTCTAGTTAAACCTAATAATATACAGGAAATGAAAAAATTGAAGTGTGTGGTTCAGAGATAGAAAAAGGGTGAATTTACATATAGATATCAGGTTGTTTACGAATTCACTAGCTTCGAGATTAAGAAAACATAATTTAAAATACGAAGTTAGGTGCAAGTTAATGAGCCAAGATCTTTAAAAAACTAACTTAATCATTTTCTATTTATAAAATAATCTTATTAGCAAATAACCAAAAATTAGCTCGGGTTATCTCTGACTATAGGAGGGTAACATCGCTGAATTATTTCTTCGTTTGGTAACAAAGGAAGAATTTATTCTGTAAAAATATGCATTCATAATGTTTATTCATTAATGTTTTAAAAGAGAATTTACGTACCATTAAACTGTGGTGGTGTAAACAAAAATCCTTTTCATTGACGAGGCTGAACAAACTGAGATTACCTTACGACCGAAAGGCGGCAGCACGTAAACTTTGTGTGCACAGTAATCATTATTTTTTAAAGAGCTCTTTTTTACTTAAAGTGTGTAGAACAGGATATAAATAAGAATAATAAAATTTACTCATAGTGGAATGCGTAATGTAAACACTGCTATGGTATTACTTATGGAAGCTGTAGTTCGGTTAAGTGACTGAGAGGAAACAAGCAGTCGTTAAGTTAAAGAACTACTTGTCGCTTGTTTAGACCTATCGCCTACCACAAGTCTGCTACTAATCCTCACACAAAATTTATGAATTGCTCCCATGGGTAGAAAAAAGGCTATCGAAACAGCAGAACATGTTTTAGGCCAGTACGATATGATGTATGCTGGTACAAATAAATCAGAGATTATTATTAAATTTTAATTAACTACTGTGTAACAGCACTTTGTACGTGAAAGAGCATTTTGAAACTTATTTTAGGCATAAGAATCTCATTAATGCGCTATTGTGCTGTCTCTCTCTCTCTCTCTCTCTCTCTCTCTCTCTCTCTCTCTCTCTCTTGCTTGCTCTGAAGTTTCACCGAGTATGATCAATTCGTACCTGGACAATATGTTACGGTAATTGTAGACACATTATTATAATCTGAACAGGAAAAATATTCTTATGGTAAACAAGTTTACTGTTACCAGTCACTTTTATTTATCTCTACGACGCGTTTCAAAGTTTTAAATCTTCATCATCAGGTGGATTTACATTTGATATTATTATTTGCGTGTGTTTGTTGTGTTACGATTTCTGAAAGAACTTAAAAATCATAACACAGCACACACACATGTGATAGTAACAAATGTAAATCCACCTTATGATTGAGGTTTAAACCTTTGAAACGTGTCGTAGAGATAACCAATGACTGGTAACAGCAAACTTGTTGTTTCATTTAATTCCAGTAACAGTCACGGTAAAACCTAACCTAAAATGTTCGCATTAAAAAAAATATTCCCAAGTTAACAGCGACTCACCAAAAATTGTCTAAAACGGCACGTCTGTGACGCCGGCCCTCAATCAGGTTTTGTATACACTCAAGGTTCTACTGCGCCAACCATCAGCGCAAAAGGCTGTTTTTTCCAGAGCTTCCAGAGCTCGCACGGAGGATCCGCCTAACGAACCGTGTCCCTCGGCACACTTTCTGGCGAAAAACGAGGGAAACAGATGGGCAAAGTTTGCACTGCGTTAACGCTTAGAGTTCCGTCTCAGGCCTCTGATGGGCAGACGAATATAAATACATTCCCGCGTGCACGGGTGCCGTGATCAAAGCTCGAGAAACCCGGTGTGGGAAAAGTGTCGCGAACTCGCAATAAGCAACAGGCAGCATGTAGGGAAGACGCGGCTCGTACTAACGAGAACGTTTTAACAGAAATACACTGCGTGCGTTGGGCGGAAACTGGCCGTACCCTATACGTGAACTATGGAGCAGCTAAAGTTGACGAAATTTAGAAGACGTCAAAGGTTGGTCGGAAGCTCAGAAAATGGTAACAAGCTGTGTTTCCAGTCCTTTAGAGGTTTCCCCTGATAGACCAGCACCAGGTATAGAAATTTCGGTGCACTACGCAAGAGGGGTGCAGCATCTAAAACTATTTTGGAGAACCTTTATTGTACCGCTCGTAAGACTGAATTCTCAGATTTTATGTTCGGGCTGTAATTAGTGACATATAATAAGCGGCTACGCAAACTCAATACTAATACATGGCAGCTGAGAACCGGCTGCCATTATTATTATTATTATTATTATTATTATTATTATTTTTATATGTGATGAGACCCTACTAGGTAAGGCAAAGTTTTATGATTTAAGTTTCGATGACACTCAATTTTTCTCCGTGAATGCTTGTAAGTAGGCTGTTTAGGTTTTTATGTCGGTAACGCCACGAAGTGCTCTGTATGAAACTCACTGACTGTGCTGTGTGCAACCTGTGGCTGGTTGGCATTGTTGGAATATTCGCTATTGTAGTGTTGTGCAGTTGGGTGTGAACAGCGCGTAGCGTTGCGCAGTTGGATGTGGTGGGGGTAGAGAAATGGCAGAATTTTGAGAGCGGACGATCTGGACGTGTGCCCGTCAGAGACAGTAAATTTGTAAGACTGGATGTCACGAACTGATATATTTTATGACTTTTGAACACTATTAAGGTAAATACATTGTTTGTTCTCCATTAAAATCTTTCATTAGCTAACTGTGCCTATCAGTAGTTAGGTCCTTCAGAAGTTAAATTCTTTTATTTAGCTGACAGTATTGGCGCTCGCTGTATTGCAGTAGTTTGAATAACGAAGATTTTTTGAGGTAACTGATTCGTGAAAGGTATAGGTTACTGCTAGTCAGGGCCATTCTTTTGTAGGGATTATTCGAAGTCAGATTCCGTTGCGCTAAAAAGAATACTGTGTGTCAGTTTAGTGATGATCAGAATAAGTAAAGAGAGAAGTGTCTGAGTATGTTCAGTTTTATTTGAAAATCAAATAACGTAGAGATTTATCAGCACAGTCATTTATAAATTTTTCTAAGGGGAAGTTTCATACTTTCTTTCT
The DNA here is from genome assembly GCF_023864345.2 of Schistocerca serialis cubense. Lineage (NCBI taxonomy): Eukaryota > Metazoa > Arthropoda > Insecta > Orthoptera > Acrididae > Schistocerca > Schistocerca serialis. Next base: position 150,247,214 of record NC_064641.1, read on the forward strand.
TCTGTACATTTGATCTTGTTTAGTTCTCCATAACCACTCAGTTTTTTGTCTCTACGAATTGTGTCTGAAGCTCCTAATTTTATCTGAGGTCCTTTTACTTGCTTTAAAACGACGGAGTATAACTTTCAGTCGTTTCGTGTGTGTGGATAAGTCATGTTGCTTGTAGTCTGTGGATGTATCCATACAATTTTAATTTTATTTTTCGGATGTTTTCCGTGAGACTCGATTATTTTTTCTGTTGGTTGACGTGATTTTAGTCTGTAGTTTCTCTGTGGTGTCTTTGGCTTCTTCTCTATTGCATGTGAAAATTGCGAAATCATCCGCAAACGACAGGCATTTTACGTTGAATCTCATTATTTTTTGTGCCAATTTTGATTCCGTTTATTTCTTTCTCCCTTGTCTTGATATTTTTTTCACGGATGATATCGAAAAGAAATTTGAAATGACTTGGAAATTTTACTCACGAATGTCTGCCTTCAGGTTATGTTCAACGGTGTTTAAGGTGTCAGCCAAATATGATTTTCATCGTCTTCTTGAGTTCCCTTTGTTCCTCGTACTGTTCAGTTTTTCGACGTTCCTATTTTCGTTTGGATTACCAAAATAACACCTGTCTGTGACTGTTACGTAGGCTCTCGAAGTACGCCAAAAGAAGACAAAAATAAAAACGTAGGGCCCTTTGAACGGAACGTGTCCAAGAAATTGGAGGTGTGTCTCATCTCCCATCAGCAATTTGTTTACAAAACGCGTTTCTCTTTCTACCGATATATCTTATCAATATCAACAGGTGAGAGTAGTAACATTTTATGTAAATACAAAAAACTACAACCAGTCACTTTTTTGAATAATTATTTATTATTCCATGAACATGTTTTCGAGTCTTTTCATGTTCATCTTCAGATGGGTTCTGGAAGTTACATCATTATTTCTAACATTACGCTGGGTGCTGGCTCTGTGACAAGAAGATTGAACACGCTTTAATGTATCGCCATAACTACTGTCTATCTGACGATATGGATGTAAATTTAGTTTTTTACTTACTGCGACAGTAATGGGGCGGCTTTTTTCATTAGTGTCCATCTGTCTGCTTCCATTTTGATGGTCAGTTGGTTTATCACTTCGCACTCTTTAACACAATATATATATTAGTTTACACTCTGACAGCAAAACTTTGCCAACATCCAGCATGTGCTGTACAAGTGTTGCTTGTGACAAAGCTCTTCACAAAAACACATGACATAGGCCTACTTTGCTCATAGATGTAATTTGTTCTTGTTTGCATGTATTAACGTCGACATAAGGACAAATATTTTAATCAGACTGGCGATAACGTGAAGGCAAAAAATAAAATAAATTAATTACCACAAGAACAAACTTCAAGTGCTCTGATGTCTTACTTCTATTCGTATATTAACGTATAATACAGTCAATTTATGAAAAAATATTTCAGTTAAGAATTGGCAGTAACATGAATGCCCAAGAATTCAAAAATAGACGTGTTGAAATAATTCTCAGTTTTATTTGCGATGTAAAATCGCGCATGAGGCGTGTGCCCATGTTGATACTAGATACGAGTATGGGAATAGCTATTATGGACGCTATGACAATAGTAAAATAGCCACAGGTATTTTTGTGATCACTCTTTTTAATGACGCGTTTCGAAAATATCATCATCAGGTTCTGAGAAGAAATTTTTACAAAACCAATTACGTACGATTTGCGAACGCATTGTACAAATGTGATATAGTCAATTAAGGGAACAGACAGCACACAGTGCACTAAGTCAATTTAAGTGTGCAATGTTGAATAGGAACTGAACATCCGTGGCTGTAGAGCCACGCAAGAAAACCAAAGTGGCCGCAAGGAGGCAGCATATCGAACACAAGTGGAGACAACGAATGCCGAAAAACGCATAATTGAAGTCAGTAATTGGTTTTATAAAAATCTCTTTTCAGAATTTTATGATGGTCTTTTCGAAACGAGTCATTAAAAAGAGTGGTTACAAAAATACCTGTGGCTATTTTACTATTATCATAGCGTCCACAATAGCTATTCCCATACTTCTCACTAGTATCAACATAGGCACACAATTTTATGCGCGATTTTACATCGCAAATGAAACTGACAATTTCAACACGTCACCGTTTTTTTGGGTCTAATATATTCAATTATTTTATTTATGCCAATAGAATACAAATTGAAAATGACTTACACTTAGCTCTCTACTCTTTGATGTTCCTTGTGGTTCTTACTAAAATTAACTTAGAGTGAATCGCGTTTCGTATATCCAGGTTGTGAAACGCAAGTAGTATATCAGCTCAGAGGGTGCCTTGTTATATACGCTTCAGAGGAGAGTTCCGTAGTCTCAAGCAATGAATAATAAAACTATGTTTGAGGAACGACAAACTACAATGATTATTCCAAATAAATCTCTTTCCCTTGTAGAGCGTACATAACTGTAACATTTTGGCAATTATTACAGTACCAGTAAAGGCACCCATCCCCGATTCTTTAAAGACTAACTCACATTTAAAAGCTCGATAATCATGACGTCATATGTCCCGAACTATGTGTCATATAATGATACAACTGCGTGGATACAATCAGTGGTGTTTGTGGACACTCTCTGTAAAATATATTGGCGAATAGAGTGGTAGTAAAATGTCATGCCTGATGCAGAATAAGCGATAAGCTTTATCTCTTTTCGTTATTTTTGTAAGGGTTGTCAGCGAGGAAAATTTCGAAAGTGTTTGAAAGAATGTGTAAACTCATCATAGTCCACAACTGACACTAACAGAACGTAATAGAATTAAATTTCATTGGACACAGTAATATGGGCTTTACCTTTGACTATGACTATTGCAAAATGACACAGGTAATCTTCGGTTTCATTGCAGCAGTTTTCCGCCTCTTAGTCAAATTATTTCACCTCTTCTACATTAAGTAATGACGTAATTACAGCGTAAGAGAAGAAATAACTGTTTTAAGAACAAGATTACGATATGTTGTCATACATTTAAGAGCAGTACACAAGAGGTATAAACTTTATATAAATTAACAGTAATTATATTATATGACAGTAGAATCCGTACAGTGGATTTAGAAGCGTTTTTTTACATGGATAAATGGTATCAGATACGATATTATGTCCCATTCTTTATTAGAGCGAAGTACTTGCTGGAACAAGACACTGAAAGGTTAAAATTGCACCAGACAACTAAATACCTATAAAAATTTAAAAAATAAAAGAAAGCGATGTTGCTGTGCGTATTATTTACCTTAGCTGTGTGTTTTGCCGTTTAGGGGCTACTGTTTGCTCGCTAATGCACAAGTTTGTGTTCTTCTCTCTACGTCTGCCACTGCTGCAGCTCCCGGCAGCTTTCTTTTCCGTTTCCCATTTTCCATTCTGGTGTGTGTGTGTGTGTGCGCGCGAAAGACAGACACACACACACACACACACACACACACACAGAGAGAGAGAGAGAGAGAGAGAGAGAGAGAGAGAGAGAGAGAATCAAAGCAAAGCGTTGAGAGAGGAAAGCCTCACTTCCTGATTGCGTTTTGTTCTGTCTTGATTAATCTCTGTGGTCAGAACGTGCAGTCCTACAGTAATTAGTTCTTTGCCCTTTCATACGTATCAGCCATGGGAATGTCACGTCTACAATTCTGGAAAGTCCTTCATACGATACTGAGTCTGTTGTTATTTATTCGTTGTCGTAATTTTATCTTGAGTAGCACAGTGATATCCGCTTTTAACATTTCCGTACCGAAAACTATTGTTCTCTACTCGAATCCTAAGTCCAACTGCGACGCATCTTCAGCACATCACAATTCGAATATAGCTGTTTTCTCTTCTCCCAGTTTACATGGTAGAAAGAAAAGAATAACACTAGCAAGTCCGACGGCACCCACGATAACTTTTTGCAGTCTCTCGACGATCCATGGCAGTTTTCAATTGCATTTGAAACGTTAAGATTTTCGAAAACACAGATTTTACTTTACTTACTGTTAAAACTTGATGCTTTCGCATTTAGTAATGGAAAAAGTGAATAAAGGAAAAGTTGTTCTTTCTTGACATGTGTGGGTATAGATAAAGTCTTCTTCGAGGTGAATTCCGATAAAAGATCTTGAAATTCTAAGGCAAACATACAGTTTAGAGGTAGGCGAACGCATTCGCAATATCTATGAGAAAAAGAAGAGAATAACACTGCAAACTTAGAAAATAAGCTTGCAATAAAATGGCACAAGATGTTGCTGTAGTTACTCAGCATTACCGAACAGCTTTTTGTGTCAAAGAACAAAAGTTGCAACGGAACCAGGTACAAATTTTTATAAAACCTTGCCATCCTCCAATCCTTCTACTTAAATCTCACAACAAGTGCGCTACCACACAAATGTTAATGGACTAGACCGGACACTGAGTGAATACAAGAGGGTGAAGCTAAACAAGTACGAAAACAAACAGGAGTTGCAATAAGAACGATACAATGAATAAAATGAAGCAATTATTTTATAGCAAGAACTGGTTTGGTCGTGAACGAGTACGGAAGTGTATCTGAAATATCAGACAACAGATCACTGTCAAGAACAGGGATGCAGAAAATGTATGAATTCCTGTTCGCCTGTTGGTATAAATAAAATGCAACGTCAAGCTCTTCACTAGTGTTCCCTTGGGCTGCATTCGCTTCAGTATGATGATCGTATAAAAAATACACTTGAGTAGTAGATATCAATGCCTCTAGAGTCACTAACTTTGTTGATACTTTCTAGGCTTATGTACCTGTTACAAACATAAAACACAGCTAAATTCAAAAGACAGCGTATCTTGACAAACTCACTAATGCTTAAAACCTTTTTTGGCACCGATACCAAACTGTAAAAAGACAAAGGGTGTTCAACGCAGACTCACTTAATTTACAGCTGTTAAATACTATTTCGAGCAGAGTGGTAGCAGTCGTAGGCTTCGCTGAATTAAAGCAGCTTTCCAAAGCACATAATAGCAACTGTCAGAAATTTAAAAAATGCACAGATACTGAATTACACACACGAATAGTGAAAATTAGCAAGTAGGGGAAACAGGTTTTGTCTTTTTATGGGTTTAAGATTAATGATGCAGATATTTTCTCATTTATTTCAAATCTGAGATAAAACAGAGCATTAAATTCAGAGAGATAGAGTGTACACAGGGAGGCTTTGACGTGATGTTCAGCGCTCCCTGGGGTGCCATACTGTACTACTATTCGCTATACTGTCGGAAGCCTCTGTGTACGAGTGACTAAAATGAGAAATTACTGGCGCGTGCAAATGGCGTTCGGAAATCGGTTACGTAGCGTCAGCAGCTTGCTGTCCGTTTCATTCGCAGCAGTTCACGCTGTGCTGTTAGGTTCCTATTCACACTGCCGGAAATCGCAACATGTTCAGAAATAAACAGTCAGCTACTTGGGACATGAAAAATATATACCCTATTGCTGCTCATTTCCCTCGCAGCTATTACGTTAGATTCCTGCCTTATGATACCCTTTCAAACTGAGAATTACTCTGTTAATAATTCTCAGATATTTGTAAACAGTTGTTGTGGTCTTCAGTCCTGAGACTGGTTTGATGCAGCTTACCGTGCTGTTCTGTCCTGCACAAACTTTTTCATCTCCAAGAACTTACTGCAACCTACATACTTCTGATTATGCTTAGTGTATTCATCTCTTGGTCTCCCTCTACGATTTTAACCCTCCATGCTGCCCTCCAATGATAAATTTGTGATCCCCTGATTCCTTAGAACATGTCCTACCAACCGGTCACTTCTTCTTGTCAAGTTGTGCCACAAACTCCTCTTCTCCTCAGTTCTATTCAATACCTCCTCATTAGTTATGTGATCTACCCATCTAATCTTCAGCATTCTTCTGTAGCACCACATTTCGAAAGCTTCTATTCTCTTCTTGTCCAAACTATTTATCGTCCATGTTTCACTCCCATACATGGCTACACTCGATACAAATACTTTCAGAAACAACTTCCTGACACTTAAATCTATACTCGATGTTAACAAATTTCTCTTCTTCAGAAACGCTTTCCTTGCCATTGGCAGTCTACATTTGATATCCTCTCTACTTCGAACATCATCAGTTATTTTGCTCCCCAAATAGCAAAACTCCTTTAATACTTTAAGTGTCTCATTTCCTGATCTAATTCCCTCAGCATCACCCGACTTAATTCGACTTCATTCCATTATCCTCGTTTTGCTCATGTTGATGTTCATCTTACATCCTCCTTTCAAGACACTGTCCATTCCGTTCAACTGCTCAACTTGACTAGAACAAGGGATCGGTTGGTATGGCATATTCTGAGGCATCACGCGATCACCAATTTAGTATTAGAGGGTAAAAATCGTAGAGGGAGACCAAGAAATGAATACACTAAACAGGTTCAGAAGGATGTAGGTTGCGGTAGGTACTGGGAGATGAAGAGGCTTGCACAGGATAGAGTAGCATGGAGAGCTGCATCAAACCAGTCTCTGGACTGAAGACCACAACAACAGAATCTCCTAAGGGCTTCTACAGTTGGTGTGTCCTTCACTGACATTTAAATATAACAAATCGTATCTAGATTACCGTGTTTGTGATAAATCTTCAATGCGCCGATGCCCTGAAACAACGTGCTGTCATAACACGCAGGTTAGAATACGTAAGCAAAGAAATACGATGAATCCTCTCAAACTTAACGAACGTGAGACGTCACGTGACCGATATCCGGTTTCAAACAAATACCAGTCGAAACTAGTTGTGGTTTCCTCATTTTAGTCACTCGTCATTCCGTGGTCGTGTTAAATGTGAGACAGTACGTGTTCGAACTTCTAAGATATGAAACTGTCAAATTTCTTTTCGAAATCATACCTAAAGTTCGCGCAGTGTCTAACCGTATGTACAAAAGCAGTAAAACTACAAATATGTCTCATTTCATGTGCCCACTGTTTAAAAATACTATCTGTTGTTGGTTTTTGTTCATTTATGTTATACTCCAGCACAGAAGGAACTTTCATGTGGTTAACTTTCCACGAATACGTGTATTTATTGTTTCAGGCTAGGTTTCGTAATTTCCTTACGCGCTGTCATGTACTATGCCCCTTTTTTGAGTGCCAAAAACATGGCGGAGAGTTTTTCTATTTTCTTCACTCTGAACGCGGTTATGCATCTCTTCGATGTTGTATCTCTTTGATCAAATTAGTTCGGAATAAAGTTATAAAACCCTTGCTACTTTCTGATTGTTTAATAAAATTAACATGATCTCTAAATAACGCCTCACCAACAGGTACAATGTGTGAAAATATCAACACTAAACAGTCAATTCATGGCTTCAGAAGAAATCCATACAATTTAGGTTAAAGATATACATCGATAAGCACTTTGCTTCACTCGTAGCACAGTGTTATTCTCTAGGATTATGGCTGAAACATTAACATAACAATAAAGGAGATACTGTCTTGTCGTTTTTGAGGCCTCTGTTTCGCAGTCAAGCCATGACAGTGTGCCTTTCCAAGACATTCAAAGAATGGGACCTCTTCCCGGGTCGCGGCCGTATTCGTAGATGACGGTCATCCGGGGAAGTGTAAAACCGCTTTTCATCGCTGAATACAATATGACGCCATTCACTTGCAGTGCCTGCTGCCCGGTCACTGCACTACTCAAAACGCAGCCGTTTGTGCTGTGTTAACGGCAGCCTACGCATGGGACGGAAAACAGGGTGACAATTATTGGACTATATGAAAAAACGAAATTAGTTACAAACTACGGAGTGCACATACTTTATTCAACATGTAAAAGTCACTACAGATACTCGGATTTAGGTTAGGACATGGTCGATATGCGTGCCATCATCGGCGATGATATGGCGCAGGCGAATAGCGAAATTCTGCATGACCAGCTGAGGTGTCGTAACATCGCTGCTGTCGATGACCTCCTGAATAGCTATTTTGACCTCAGCAATGGTTTTGGAGTTATTGCTGTACGCCTTGTTTTTAATGTAGTCCCAAAAAAGAAGTCGCATGAGTTCAGATCAGGAAAATATGGTGGCCAACGACGCCCATGCCAGTGGTCTCTGGGTACACCAGAGGCAGAATGCGGTCCACAAAGTGCTCCTCCGGGACATCAAACACTATCCAGCTTCGATGGGGTCGAGCTCCGTCTTGCATGAACCATATCTTGTCAAAATCGGGTCACTTTCGATAATGGGGATGAAACCATCTTCCAAAACCTTCACTTACCAACCGGTAGTCACCGTGCAATCAAGGAATACCGCACCGATTATTCTGTGATTGGACATTGCACACCACACAGTCACCCGTTAAGGGTGAAGAGACTTCTCTATCGCGAAATGTGGATTCTCACGCCCCCAAATGAGTCAGTTTTGCTTATTGACGAACCCATCCAAATGAAAGTGAGCTTCGTCGCCAAACCAAACCATACTGCGCATACTAATTCCCATCATGTCCCGCAGCCAGCCGTGCTGTTTGAACGTCCTAACGCAATCCGTTCAGAAGTCACCACGATTTTATTTCGTGTACTTCAATAATTGCCACTCTATACCTGGGCCGGCAGTTGCTTGTGTGGAGTCCTGGCCACTCGTCTCCCACAGGGTGCCTTTAAACGATGATGCGTTCTCGGGATGTTACACAATAGTTCAAGGAAATCACATTAATATTTTTTTTAACAATAAAGAAGATAGACAGTTCTTAAATTTGAATTTACAATGGTGTCCCAAGCGACGGGCGACATGCAAACAGTCCTTTGGTGTATAAGACGTCCATGTAAGCAATTGATATGGATCGCTACTAACTGCTATCGTAGCATTCTCTGCTAGGCCGGGTCTATTACCGTGCCGTCTAGTACTGTGCGAATACTGACCCGGTCTAGGCTGGCAGGAGCGGCGGCTATATTCTCTTCGGCTAGAGGGCGCTTCTGTCGTGGTGCGGTCCATCTCAGAGTGGGCTACCGGCTGACGTCGTCTCACAATCTTCTTTGCTCTTGCATTCTTCATCTTTGTGCCGTCGCTTATCGTTACGCCGGAAAAGCTAGTCTCCGACTAATGGTGAAGGATGGCACAGAATATTGCAGGGAGTCCATTGCTTGTTCTCTGACTGCAAGCGCAGATGTGAAGGACTTACGATGTACTTGCTGCACAACACGGAGATACCGTTGTGGAGGTCTAAAAAAAAAAAGTGGTCAACCGGAATCTTGACGAAGAGTGGATTTGGCCTCACATACCCCTGCAGTCCAACATCGGGGCACTGCCACATCAAAATGCCCCACAAATCCAGATATTGCATGATTCGACCAACTGTCCACACGAAGATCCACAATTAGGCCCCCTTCAAGCTCTGTCAATTACTGAGTACGCTGCCTCACACGAGTGTGCACCATCTCTCATGTTGTTTAGTGATCACTCAGCATCTCACTTTATTTGCGCCCCTTAAATGTACTCTACTAGATCTGGTAACAACACTGAACACGAGCTACACTAATGCAGTCTGGTGGCTTTTCTAAGCGTCACAGAGATTTGGAACTCTAAATCATTTACATACGCGTCGATTGTGTAGATGTGAACGAAGGTACCTTGACATCTGACGACGTCCTCTGGGTGCTTCACCTCTTTTGCCAGGCAGTGAAGGTTGTTGGTATGCCCATCGTAGAACAAGTATTGGTTTAAGCTTATCCATTAGGGGTGTTTTAGAACAGTGACTGTTTATTCAGTGTAAATATATGAAACTGCAACGTCACTCTTTTGAAGTAGTTATTTATTCAGTCCATGAAAAGATTTTTCAGTCTTATCTTCAGATGTTTTTCCTGAAGTTACATAGATATATCAAGCATAATGTTTGGGGCTGAGTCTCTGAAAGAAGATTGCACCGCCGTAAGTATTGTTTATCTGTCGATATGGATCCAGAATTTACTTTTGTACTTGTTGCGACAATATGGCTGGCTTTTGTTGTTATTGTCCATCTGTCTGCTTTCAGTGTGATGGCCAGTTGGTACCACACCACTCACTTTCACACAATACATATGCTTATCCACTGTGACAACGAAACTATGCCAGCGTCCACCATGTGCTATACAACTGTTAATTGTTACATACATCTTGACACAAAGATATGACATAAGGGTACGTAGCTTTCAGATATTATTTGATTTTGTTTGCGTGTATTTAAGTTGATATATGGGCAATACATTAAAACATGCAAACAAAATCAAATAACATCTCTCATCAAAGTAATCCTATGTCATATCTTTGTGTCCAGATCTTTGTAACAAGTAACACTTGTGTATCACATGCTGGATGCTGGTAAAGTTTTGTTATCACAGTGCATATGCATACATCTTGTATAAACGTCAGTGATGTGGTAGCAACTGGCCATCACAATGGAAGCGGACATGGATACTAACAACAAAAGCCGACCACACTGTCGCAGTAAGTACACAGCAAAATTTTGGATCAAAATAGACACATAAACAATACTCATAGTGATCCATTAAAGCATGTCCCATCTTCTTGGCACAGAGCCCGCACCCAGTATTATGCTTGGAATAGGTATGCAACTTCTGGAAAAAATCTGAAGGTAAGCCTGAAAAACTTCGAAATCCGGTACATGGAATGAATAAATAACTATTTCAAAGAAGTGACTGGTTGCAGTTTTATGTATTTACAAAAGTATTAGTTGCGATAATGTTAACGAATCATTGCGATAGCCGAAGTGGAGATCAGAAGAAAGTTATTTCCAATACAATAATTTGCTTGAATTGTCTTTATTCCCGAATAATGAGCCATCAAACCAACCCTCGTCTAAGTTTTGCTTCTGCTTCGCATGTCAACACGCCGAAGTTGCATCAGTTAGACATGCACAGTCAAGAGTATGATTTCTTCTGGTCTAACTACCGACACGAAAAAGCGGCCATTTGTGATAAAAATGTGTAAGTGTGCAGTCAGGGATAATGTGTCGTACGAAAAGTCGCAGTATTAGCACCATTGTTGAGAACCCCTCGTTTTATTGCATCTTGTTATTACGTCCTTGCCTGGAACAGAAAATTACGCTGAAGATGGTAAGATATTCACTCACAAATGTGTTCCATCCATTTGTTTTAACCATAATCTAACTTCTGACTCATAAAGTAAAAAATAATCTACTTCAATCATTAAATTTCTGTTTTATGGACTCTTCGTTGAGTTAAACAACAAGAACAATGAAATGCACCAAATAAAGTCTGGGAGCAGCTGGTCTGCGTTTCTTTCCGGTTTACAAATGACACATAGATTGCGGATTTCCACAGGCATGGCAATCAAGAACTTAGTCGTAGTTCTGCTCTCGTTCCATGCCCTCGCGAACTCATCATGACGAAAGTTTAAATGGAACAACTTCAAGAACGCGGATAGCACCAGGAAACGCAAAATGTCCCATTTGCAAGCAAAACGAGATATTTGCCTCACTCTACGTCGATTTACAACGAAAAAATCGCCACTTTACGAAGTTTTTAATTATTCAAAATAAACTTCTCGAAAGCCGCAAAACTTAAGCCACCGCTGAAATATTTTGGCGTGTAACACCGCGAAAAAAAGCTACGTAACTTAAAACGCTGTTGCTCTGCCGTCATAAATAAGAAGGTGGTTACTTTCATTACAGTTCTTGTAAATATGAGTGGGTATTTGTATTCGCCAACCACTGAACAGCAATAAGTCAACTCTCAGGGATTCTTTTGTCTCACGATTATTAGGCTAAATAGCTGCGAGTTTGACTACACCGCTAACATAACGAGCTTCAGTACTCTTAATTAAACTGACACCTACCATGAAATAGATCAGTTCCTTCGATATGTGAAATTAATTCGTAAATTTTATCATTAGTTGCACTATAAAAATGATTTGCAATTTTTTTGTATAAAATCATTAAACTACGGTACAAAATAAATTATCAGTAATCAATGGATGGTGTCAGGTATAGCGCATTATATCGTATTCGTATCGACTGACATTAAATTCATAATTTTCTCAAAGAAATAGGAGCGTGTACAATGTTAATATCTGTGGAAATGAGTCGGTATCCAACAGATGACATTATCCTGGAGAAGTGGTAATGGGCCCTATATTTTTTACTAGCCGCTCTCTTAAAGCAATGGCGTAACTTTAATAATTATGGGCGAATGGTAAGGGAACACTTAGAATATTCGTGGTAAAAGGACGGGTCTTCCATGTCGATGCTGCCAACGTGAAGGCGATACCACAACAGACATATCGACTTCCAACAAAACTGTAGTAGTTTGCACAGGCAGGTTTCGCCAAAATAATTTCTTTCCATTATAAATTCTTTTGTTATAATTAGTACCCACTCGTTATTTCTTTTCCGTGTACTAACAGAATCTCTTGATTTCAGTTGTGAAATTTTTGTTCAGGGTGCAATTTTGTAACTGACTTTCTCAGTTGCTATTCGAATTACATTTGTTCCGTTTTACTAAGACTCAGAGTTTTCATTTTTCTAGCGGATGTGAACATTTTGAAATTATAGCTTTCTATATCGAGCCGTTAGTCATGGAATGCCAAAGCACTAAAATTATCATACGACATTAGTGTTAAATGTTGACTATCGGCGTAACATATATTACAAGAAAACATTCTCGTCAGAAATAAATTTTCCGCGATAATACTTCCGTCATCACTTTCAGGAATTAACTGTCTTACTAATGTCTTCTTTACTATTTTACTGCAGCATAAAATTCGCATCCAAAACACACATAAAAATTTAAAACATACAACATCGATACATGTAGAATTTTCAGAATTTTGAACTGCTTATGCTAGCAGAATAGACATGCTAGCACAATTGATTTACCATTTGTCATAAATGAGTCTATTGTAGACTACGAAAATTTTATGATTAACATACAGTCAGCAACAATATGCCAGAGAATCTACTATGAAATGTCGCTTTTTCATACATACTTTACAGAACCGCAAACTAAATGTAACAACTATTTAAGTAATTTAGAAAGCGAGAATGTTTTTAGATTGATATATTTGATTGATATGTACAGTAATCTATGTATTGGTTCAAAATACTAGATTCATACGTGATTCACAATCAGTTTACTTTTGGTCCGGTCCTACAGTCAATGTTTTCTGTGATGAAATATGTGTGGACGTGCGATATGCCTTCTTCGTAACGTATAAAGGTCTCGACTGATGCTGCAATATATGAAGCTGTATCCAGTATGGCGACTCCTCTATCATGAATATTACGTATTTCGTCGTTAAAAACGTTAAAGAAGCTATATGACGGATGCGTCGCTCTACGACATCAATTTGTGAAATCAAATACAAGCAGAACATTTTATGGTGGTATATTTAGAGACTGCTCACGGACACATGTCTCATTTGTATAGGCTCACACACTCGGTTTGTATTTAAGGTTCAAAAAAATGGTTCAAGTGGCTCTGAGCACTATGGGACTTATCATCAGAGGTCATCAGTCCCCTAGAACTTAGAACTACTTAAACCTAACTAAGCTAAGGACATCACACACATCCATGCCCGAGGCAGGATTCGAACCTGCGACCGTACCAGTCGCGCGGTTTCGGACTGAAGCGCCTAGAACCGCTCGGCCAACACGGCCGACTGTATTTCAGGTATTGGGCGATCATTTATTGATTACTAAGAGCAACGAAATACACAAACTGTACTTCCTCTCTCTGTCTTAACTTGTATATTCTTTCTTTCCATCAGGCAAAATATATTCTGAGCCGTAACATTGTGTCTCTGTTTAAGTGAAGCACACGTAACATGCTCTGCAGCAGTTACATTTAAACTTTACAATGAGATTTTAAACAGTCTGTGCTCACTCTACACAACTTTACAGGCCGATAACGATTATAAATGTCCTTCACTGTAACTTTCTTTCTAAATTTATTGGGTTTTGGAACGGCCCGTAGCGTCTTCCCAACACGCGAAATATTATATTACAATTTATTTTTGACAACTCATGGTAAGCATTTGTTTAAGTCGTATCCGATACGAAGTTATATAGGCTCAACAAAGGGCTGATTCGACATGAAACAACTTTTACGTTCAGAGTGTTCTAAAATGAGTAAACAAGACGAAGATGTAACACAGGATACTCAGTGGTAATGTGATATAAAAATCCTTCTGGTAACACAATAGGAAATGATAAATCACCCCTGATAGATATTCGTAATTCAGTGCAGATTAATGACTATACATCTAAATTAACAATAAAATGTCTTTCTATGTCCTGTAAGAATTGTTTCATTCTAATTTCCGGCGCCTTTCTGGTGAATGGAATTACTATTCGTTCCAGCTAACTGCTTTACACGTTCCCAAATACTCAACTCACCTGTCTGCAATCAACTGATGTCACGTTTCCCACATATAATTATGTCCTAGCGGCCTTTGCTGTAACTTTTCGCGTATCTCGCAAATCTTGCCACCAACCAAACTAACAAATATTACTACTCGTATTCATTTTCAGTTGTCTTTCAACTGTCTCCCTCGTTCATGTTACTCTGCTTTTTTCATATTTGCTTTAACTTCTCTGGGTATACTTGTTGCGTAATATAAAAAATATATATACATTATATTGTGTACCTAACGTTAGTATATTATTTAATATAGATGGTATAAATGACAGAAAGCAATCCATAAGTAACTAACGAAAGAAACTTTCTCTATCATCAACTTCAGGAGATAACTCCCATACTATTAGGCTGTGTCGTACTTTCGTATGCAGTTGGCCGAATAATGTCACACACACGTCACGAAGTCACCGAACTTCCATACACTACCATGAATTCTGTCGATGGCTGTGATGGAGGAACGTTAGAAGCAAAACTGATTACCATACAGAATAAGATAACCTAAGTCCCGAAGTAGGAAATCAGAGAAGAATAAATTTTTGGAAGGTGTGTGTAAAAACTGTGGACGAATGTTCGTGGTATGGCACATTAATAGCACAACAACTGAGTAACATGACATCTGAACGAAAGAAATGATTGGGTAACTTATGTGTAGCTCCTCAACAAAGTACTAGAAATTGAAATGAAGGACATTGATGGAAAGGATACAAAAGTGGAAAACACATCCTACATTCTAGTGGATTCTGGCGCCGCCAGATGCAGCGCGGAACGAGTCAATGACCACCGGAATGCCAGCAAGAGAGACACGCTGATCGAGTGGCAGTGAATATGGAATCTGGAGCAACACTCCGAATTGGCCGTCAAGCAAACGAACGTAGCACAGTGTCATCTAGGCAACAGGTGGCTACAGTCATAAAGGTGACTGCCCACAGTGTCAAAAGAAAGCCTACGTCTACCGTAAGTGTAACTAGTCAGTTGCAAGTATGGTTCTCAAGCAAGACGTCGGATGTTGTCGTGAAAAGTCCACAATATTTCGTCGGCGCAACTGACAGGCATCTTCATGTGCGCCGACGAAATGTTATGGAATTTTCACAACGACATCCGACGTTTCGACAACTAGTCCGTCGGGAAAGCCTCAAGCAACTATACAGTTACCGACGCAGCAGAAAAGATCGCCTGAAAGGTGAAGTTGGGAAATCCTAAAGTGACCAAGAGAGCTGACCAAATGGGAAAACCAGGATGCAGGATGTAATTTCCGTTTGACCATACCACAGCCCACAAGCGCATAAATACCACTCCTGTCCTGGCAGATTTCTATCCAGTTACAGCGAGCCTATCAAGAGTGGACGCTTATGTGGGTCGACTCTCTACTCGCCTTTGAGCTTCCATGGGACACTGATGCAAGGACTTCGCCGCTGTGAGCTGCATTGCCTACTATCGAGTCCAGGGTGCGGTGAATGTCACCACCCAGCTGGTCATCTGGAGGCTTGACCAGCAGGTTCTCTGAACAGATCACCGAGCGAGGTGTCGCAGTGGTTAGACACTGGACGACGGTTCAATCCCGCGTCCGGCCATCCTGATTTAGGTTTTCCGTGATTTCCCTAAATCACTCCAGGCAAATGCCGGGATGGTTCCTCTGAAAGGGCACGGCCGACTTCCTTCGCCATCCTTCCCTAATCCGATGAGACCGATGACCACGCTGTCTGGTCTCCTTCCCCAAAACAACCAACCAACAACCTCTGACCAGATCGTCATCTGTCATCAGGAGGGTGAGCCATTGCTGCAACTCGCCATGGTTCCTGCAGCTGCCTCCTTATGGCCTTCCTCTGCACGGCTAAGAACACTCCAGGAGTGGAGGGCGCCTCTCCTGGGCACTGATCGTCGACGTCAATTAGCAGAGCTGCGGACGACCATCCTGCACTGGCTGTGTTGGTGGCAATAATGAAGTAGTCGTCCACCCAGGACGTAGCAACCTGCTACGCGAGCCATTGCTGCCATTCATAGACTGTTAGGCGTGCACGGGTCAGCAGCCAGTAGCACAGAATGCACTCCACCGGCGCTCCTTATCTGCCGGAGCCCTGTGGAAGGCAGTTGTGCTCTTTTCATTATAAAATATAAGAGTGACAGTAACGTTTTCTTGACTCTTTCGAGTGTCTTACCATGGCATTCCACACGGCACAATACTGACGTCTGTAAAGTCTCGACCGACGCCCTCTAATAGGGTTATGAGACGTGAAACATAAAATATTATCCCAAGTTTTCTACTACTGGGATTCCGTCATCAAAGAAGCCGTTGACCTACGATCGTGCAAGATTAACTTTAAGGCAGACAGCGGTTATACTAATTGTGTAATGGAAACATGCTCGATGCTGAAAGGTTACAGAGAAATAGGTCGAGTTATCCACAATCTAAGATCTGCTTGTGCATCGCAATGCGCAGCGGGCCTAGCTTACGAAACAGGAACATGAAATTAACCAGGATCAGTCTGAGTGCAATTTTTAAGTAGTTTCTCACGCTTGTTTAGACAAATGCTGGGCTTGTCCCCACGTTCATCTTAGAGAGTACGATACAAAAACAGTTAAGATACAATCACACATGGGAAAACGTTTACACGGTGCACAAACAGATGCCGCACGCCACTTTCTTCTCTTATGCTACTTTGACGACTGCGCCCTCAGGAAAGGTATCAGGAAGGGCACCCGACAGTACAGTTAAATATCAACATAAAATTTGCAATATCCCGCAAAAGATGGATAAATGCTAGGAAAAAGAAACAGAGATCCACGTTGCAGCTGTATAAACGCAGTTACTAACGTTCTTCCGTCCCTGATACGGACATAATCAAGGGCATATTGTCGCTCTGTGACTGCGTAATTTCTTCACGATTAAAGTCGACAAACTACATACGAACGTAACACACAGGCTGCTAATACGACAGTTGCTTTCAGACGACGATGAAAGGAGTAGACTCTAAAAACTTAAGTGTTAAAACAAATATGACGTGGCAATAAAAACCGTGAAAGGCTAATCCATACATATTATAAAAATTTATTTATGTTCGACATCTCCTCCTACGCCACTGGACCAATTTCAATCAAACTTACTGTCTGAAAGGGTAGCTGTAGGCGTTACATCTGCTTATATATCAAAGGGGTGGGGGCGAAAAAGAACTGTAATTCACGACGTGCGAATACCTAGACTTTATTCATCCAGTATTTGAGTGTGAAAGTATTTAGTGACTTTCAATAACTTTTACACACAATTTCAAACGCTTACGAAAGTTTTTCTCCCTGACAAACACCACAAAATGATGAAAAGAAAAAAGTTTATTGCTTACATTTTTCGCTGTTCATTCTGTAAGAGTACCGCATGAGGAATGACGTCATGACGTTCACATTTATTGTTTGGCTGCTACTAACTCTATTAGCAACACATTTACCAAACAGTATTCACATACGCAGCTGAATGAAGATACTCAATTATATGATTGCGCGACGCATACTTCAGGGGATTTAATGGTATAAACCCTGAAATGCGTTGGAAATTGTGATATCAAGCATGACTGTTTAATTTATTGCGTCTTCACTATTAACTCTATTCGCAACACACATACGCTCATAAATGAAGGATAATTGCAGAATATGGTGCCACAAACCGTGGCACTACACAAAACTGGCGCTAATAGCATAGGCACAAAGGGAACACACACGACACAGCTCTGTAATTCCACGGTATTGGTGATAAGTTCAGAAAAGCGTCCCGAAACACATGTAGTACAAAACGCCACTGTTTCCTGCGCATGGGCTATGATCACCATGCACACGTACTCCGGCCGCACAACAGGTTGGTATATCTGAATCAGGTGGTCGAGTAGATGCTGGGGTATAGCCTCCCATTCTTGCACCAGTGCCTGTCGGAGCTCCTGAAGTGTCCTGGGGGTTCGAAGACGCGCAGCGATACGTCGACCAAGAGCATCCCAGACGTGCTTGATGGACTTTAGGTCTGGAGAATAGGCAGGCCACTCCATTTGCCTGATATCTTCGGTTTCAAGGTACTCCTCCACGATGGCAGCTCGGTGGGGCCGTGCGTTGTCATCCATCAGGAGGAAGGTGGGACCCACTGCACCCCTGAAAAGGCGGACACATTGGTGCTAAACGACGTCCCGATACACCTGACCTGTTACAGTTCCTTTGTCAAAGACATGCAGGGGTGTACATGCACCAATCATAATCCCACCCCACACCATCGAACCACGACATCCATACAGGTCCCTTTCAAGGACGTTAAGGGTTGGTATCTGGTTCTTAGTGTACGCCAGACGAAAACCCGTCGAGAATCACTGCTCAGAATATACCTGGACTCGTCCGTGAACATAACCTGGGACCACTGTGCCAATGACCATGTGCTGTGTTCTTGACATCAGGCTTTACGGGCTCTCCTGTAACCAGGGGTCAGTGGAATGCACCTTGCAGGTCTCCGGGCGAATAAACTGTGTCTGTTCAGTCGTCTGTAGACTGTGTGTCTGGAGACAACTGTTTCAGTGGCTGCGGAAAGGTCCCGAACAAGGCTACCTGCAGTGCTCTGTGGCTGTCTGCGGGCACTGATAGTGAGATATCGGTCTTCTTGTGGTGTTGTGCACTATGGACGTCCCGTACTGTAGCGCCTGGACTCGTTTCCTGTATGTTGGAATCGTTGCCATAATGAGATCACATTTTGTGGCACACGGAGGGCCCGTGCTACGACATGCTGTGTTTGACCAGCCTCCAGTCGTCCTAGTATTCTACCCCTCATAAGGTCATCAATTTGTGTTCTCTGAGCCATTTTAAACACACAGTCACCATTAGCACGTATGGAAACGTCTGCACACTTACTCTCTGCACCGTACTCTGACATGCACCAACACACCTCTGCGTATGTGGACTGCTGCCAGCGCCACCGTGCGACGACCGCAGGTCCAATGCACCGCATGGTCATACCCCGAGGTGATTTAAACCCGCAGACCGCCCACCAGAGCGTTGTTTCACCATGTATCAGCATTATCCTTAATTTATGAGCATGAGTGTATATTGCACACAGTATCCAAGTATTACAATTGAATGTACCTGCTAAATTATGTCGTAGTACGACTCGTTGAAACCTCTAGGTCGATTTCTTCCAAACTTTGTACACATATTTCTTACTATATGGAAAAAAATACTGTTTGGATAAGAACCACAAGTCTTCTATTGGGGTGGTGGTGATAGCTTGGTGATCGTAAGAGAAGACTAGAGGAGGAGATGGACAGAGAAGGGGAAGAAGGAGATAAATGCAGGTAGTCCGAGGAAGATGTGGGCAGAGAAAGCAGGAGCAGGAAATAGAATACAAGGAGCAGAGGATGACACGGACAGAGAGAGGAGGAGGAGGAGGTGGTGGTGGTGGACACAGAGAGTGGGAAGAAGGGGATTAGGACGCATACCCTATTCCAAAACAAACAATTAAAATTAAATGTTATCAACTGCGTGCGAGATGTTTTAAGGAAAAGGTATGTTTCGTTAAAATTTTTAATTACTTTTGTGTGTTCCTGTCAGTATTTTCACTCATGATTACGTATGACAGTCACTTCTGTTTCTGTGTATTTCTGATGATTGCCGGCCGGGGTGGTCGTGCGGTTCTAGGCGCTACAGTCTGGAGCCGCGTGACCGCTACGGTCGCAGGTTCGAATCCTGCCTTGGGCATGGATGTGTGTGATGTCCTTAGGTTAGTTAGGTTTAAGTAGTTATAAGTTCTAGGGGACTGATGACCACAGCAGTTAAGTCCCATAGTGCTCAGAGCCATTTGAACCATTTCTAATTATTACAGGATATTTAGCTTCGAGCTTCTTCATTGTGTATGCAAAACGGTCAGTATTTAGTTTGTCCTGTTACGTGCACTTCAAGTGCAACTGTTGAAACATTGTCATATGTTCAGACAATTCTGATATTATAGTTTCTCCCAATTTTTCGAATACAGAATTTGGAACAGGCGCACTGTAAATCTAGTTTTCTGAATGTATTGTTTACTGTATGTAGTAGTGTTATGCCCAACTTACTTTTAGTTGAGAAGCTGGTGTCGATTTTCATTCCATGCTTCTGCGGGAGTCTTGATATTCCGTATGAACTGCTATCAGTGAATGGTATGCTGTGAAATGGGATATCTTTCTGTTCTTCAATTTTGTCACTGTCTGACTATTTGTTATCTTTCTGGTAATGCCTTTGATTTTGTAAGTATTTTGTTGTTGCCACTTTCCCGCATAGCTGCGCGCGTTAACACACTCCTTCCGAGATTCGGGGAGGCGCGTTGGATTCGGATCCAATCAGCGCGGTGGATTAACGACAGGGGCCGGTTAAAAGACGGCTCTGAGTACTATGGGACTTAATATCTGAGGTCAACAGTCCATTAGAACTTAGAACTACTTAAACCTAACTAACCTAAGGACATCACGCACATCCATGCCCGAGGCAGGATTCGAACCTGCGACCGTAGCGGTCGCGCGGTTCCAAACTGAAGCGCCTAGAACCGCTCGGCCACAACGGCCGGCACAGGAACCGGTGTGCGGACCAGCTTGCACGTGAATTTTAGGCGGTTTCCCACAATCGGCTAACCCTTGCACACCGGGTAACACTAGACGGAGACAGCTGGGGTACACATACTCCATTCGGAGAGGGAAGGGGTGTCGACAAACATGATAACCCACGTACGATAGGTATCATACTCCTATAAGATGCTGCTTATCGTAATGAAATTTTACATTATCTGATGTATAAACTGGAATACTGGACACAATTTAATTTGAATTTTTTGTAGCTTAATAGCACTGGAAATTCATTAAAGTTCATGCTGTTCGTGAAAGTCTCTCCTCCTTCATTTAAGACAGTTGAGAAGTAACTGATACGAGCGAAACTTAAGCATAGTTGCACGTTTCTTGAAGTAAGTCTGCTTGTTAGATGTCCGAAAACTACAACCTTAACAGAATGACACCGGAGGGAAATACAAAATAATACCGTTATATTAATTTTCTGTACAGGGTGAAGAAAAATTCATGCACTCGGACTTTGCAGCGCGATTCCTCATGCACTGGCAATACAAAAATGTCTCTTACAAAATTTCGTCCTGCGCATATTTCAAGCAGTATTTAGACGTTAGAAGATTGGCTAGCTGGCAACACTGTAACACGTGTACGCTAACTATAACTGTCGCTAGGTAAGAGTAGTGCTGTGCAGTTGGTGCCGTCGACAGTGCTTTTGGTTAGTATGTATATGTAAAAACTAAACGAGTCAATTGTATAGGTTCCATGGATGAACGTTGATATGCAGTTCTGCACAAAGTCAGAATGTATTTGCCGCCGAAACTATCTATGCACGAAAAGCATTTGTTGGGATTGGGAGGAGTTTTTAAATTAAACCATTACTTGCTACTGTACTGTACTTCCACCAGCACAAAGGGTCAGTGTAAACCGTTAAAAGCAATTACAGCAACCGTCCCTATAAAATCGATCGGAGGCTAAGAGAATCTTAACATGGAGCTGATGTATTCCACAGACACTCACTACACGATCCTGTACGGAGTATTTCTCCACGTCTTCAAGGCGGCGTTATGAACCGTTGAAAGCCGCCATGCTGCAATCAAATACACTAGTTAGTCCTTCTGTAATCCTTTACACCAAAACAAAAGGTAAGGCGCTGTGATTAAGAACAACTGACCTGGCGTTCAGGAAAATTGGGCGTCTAAATTCCGATCAGCGTTCCAGATTTTATTTCTCGTTGGTAATTACTTAGGGAGATTGTAGGAAGGGTTAATTTATAAGGCCAGACCAGATTATCTTTTACCATACTTGGCCAGATGGACGTTCTCCATCCCTAGTGCGCTGAATACTTCCTGAGAACAAGGTGAAGCGCGAGGAAGACGTGGTCGCATGTTAGATGGAGTAAAAGATAGGGTGGAGAGGAGATGTAGAGACAAAGAGGAGGGCAAAAGGGTTTGGACAGTTCGTAATCGTAACCACAGTTGGTGGGTTTATAAATGATTACAATAACATTTCTCTGTGACAGGGAGAACGGCTACCAGAGCCCATTAGTGGTGTTTCTTCATAGCGGCTGCCGTAGCAATGATTTTATTGAAAGACGGTGGCATTTTCCACTTTCGGTATAATAATTTTATTCATTCACAACTAGTGTCAGCCTTTTCGGTCACCCTCAAGTCGTTTTGAGGTTCTGTAGAAAACAGAATATTATATCACCGCCATGAATGGAAATGTAATTATGTGAATCTAAATAAAATGGAAATATATTTACCTGCAATAAAAAGCTATGCCATAGGTAAAGAAATGGCATAGACCTTATATTTCTGTTTTCTACTCGTGTTTGTCCTCATATCTACATCTACAGCTACATGATTACTCTGCAATACACATTTAATTGCTTGGCAGAGGGTTCATCGAACCACAATCATACTATCTCCCTACCATTCCACTCCCGAACAGCGCACGAGAGAAACGACCAACTAAACCTTTCTGTTCGAGCTCTGATTTCTCTTATTTTATTTTGATGATCATTCCTACCTTTGTAGGTTGGGCTCAACAAAATATTTTCGCATTCGGAAGAGAAAGTTGGTGACTGAAAATGCGTAAATCGATCTCGCCGCGACGAAAAACGTCTTTCCTGTAATGACTTCCATCCCAACTAGCGTATCATATATGCCACACTCTCTCCCCTATTACGAGTTAATACAAAACGAGCTGCCCTTTTTTGCACCCTTTCGATGTCCTCCGTCAATCCCAGAGGACGAACGAGTGTAGTTGAAGCTGTCTCTTCAGTGGACTTGTTGCATCTTCTAGGTGTCCTGCTAATGAAACGCAACCTTCGGCTCGCCTTCCCCACAATATTATCTATGTGGTCTTTCCAACTGAAGTTGTTCGTAATTTTTACACCCAGGTACTTAGTTGAATTGACAGCCTTGAGAATTGTGCTATTTATCGAGTAATCGAATTCCAACGGATTTCTTTTGCTGTGTTATTGGCTTGACAACACGGAGGCGTTACGCAGAGGTGACAGAAGTCGTGGCATAGCAATATGCACGTATACAGATGGCTGTAGTATCGCGTACACAAAGTATAAAAGGGCAGTGCATTGGCGAAGCTGTTATTTTTAGTCAGGTGAGTCATGTGAAAACGTTTCCGATGTGATAATAGACGCATGACAGTAATTAACAGACTTTGAACGTGGAATGGTAGTTGAGGCTAGACGCATGGGACATTCCATTTCGGAAATCATTAGGGCATTTAATATTGCGAGATCCACAGTGTTAAAACTGTGCCCAAAAAACCAAATTTCAAACATTACCTTTCACCACGGTCAGCATTCATTTAACGACCGAGAGCAGCTGCGTTTGCATAGAGTCGTCAGTGCTAACAGACAAGCAACACTGATTGAAATAACAGCAGAAATCTAGTACAACGAACGTCTGCGTTAGGACAGTCCAGCGAAATTTGGCGTTAATGGGCTATGGCAGCACAACATCGCCTGTGGTGCCTCTCCTGGGCTCTTGACCGTATCAGTTGGAGCCTGGTCGATTGAAAAACAGTGATCTGGTGAGATGAGTCCCGATTTCGGTTGGTAAGAGCTGATGGTAGGATTCGAGTGTGGGCGCAGACCCCGCGAAACTGCGGAGCCAGGTTATCAACAAAGCACTGTGCAGGCTGTGGGCTGTATTTGCACGGAATGAACTGGGTCCTCTAATCCAACTGAAACGATCATTGCCTGAAAATGATTGTGTTTTGCTACTTGGAGACCATTTGTAGCCATCTGCGACGGAATCCTTATGTAAGACAGTGCGCCTTGCCAGCGGGCCATGACTGTTCGTGAGTGGTTTGAAGAACATTCTAGACAATTCCAGTGAATGATTTGGTCACCGACATGAATCTCATTGAATACTTATGGGACATAATCAAGAGATTTGTTCGTGCAGAGCATCCTGCACCGACGACACTTTCGCAACTATGGATAAGGCAGCATGGTTCAGTATTTCTGCAGGGGACTTCCAACGATTTGTTGAGTACATGCCACGTCGAACTGTTGCACTACGCCGGGAAAAAGGAGGTCCGACACGATATTAGGAGATGTCCCATGACGTTTGTCACGTCAGTATATAATATAGACTACTACATTGTCTCCATCAACAGAAATGAAATGATGTGAATGTAAAGTTATTGGAAATACATTTAACTGTGACAGAAAATTTTGATATATGTAATGAAACGAAGTCTCTCTAAATTTCAGTCTTCTATTCGTGTTGGATCTCATATACTGCCTTGTTGGCTTGACAACATGACCTTACGAAAGTATTGCATTGATTATAGGGTATAGCTACGAATAGAACAAACGTAACGATAATTTCAAATTGTATGTCAGTATATTCATGCATGTATTTGAGCAGAATTAAAAATTACTAAGAAACAAAATAATATAGAAAAATAAATGCAGGTAAAAGACTAAAACGTAAAGTGCGGTAAGACTAAATTTTAAATTTGATTTCACGGGTTTTGATCTACATCTACTACATCTACATCTATACTCCGCGAGCCACCTTACGGTGTGTGGCGGAGGGTACTTATTGTACCACTATCTGATCCCCCCTTCCCTGTTCCATTCACGAATTGTGCGTGGGAAGAACGACTGCTTGTAAGTCTCCGTATTTGCTCTAATTTCTCGGATCTTTTCGTTGTGATCATTACGCGAGATATATGTGGGCGGTAGTAATATGTTGCCCATCTCTTCCCGGAATGTGCTCTCTCGTAATTTCGATAATAAACCTCTCCGTATTGCGTAACGCCTTTCTTGAAGTGTCCGCCACTGGAGCTTGTTCAGCATCTCCGTAACGCTCTCGCGCTGACTAAATGTCCCCATGACGAATCGCGCTGCTTTTCGCTGGATCATGTCTATCTCTTCTATTAATCCAACCTGGTAACGGTCCCATACTGATGAGCAATACTCAAGAATCGGACGAACAAGCGTTTTGTAAGCTACTTCTTTCGTCGATGAGTCACATTTTCTTAGAATTCTTCCTATGAATCTCAACCTGGCGCCTGCTTTTCCCACTATTTGTTTTATGTGATCATTCCACTTCAGATCGCTCCGGATAGTAACTCCTAAGTATTTTACGGTCGTTACCGCTTCCAATGATTTACCACCTATGGCATAATCGTACTGGAATGGATTTCTGCCCCTATGTATGCGCATTATATTACATTTATCTACGTTTAGGGAAAGCTGCCAGCTGTCGCACCATGCATTAATCCTCTGCAGGTCCTCCTGGAGTACGTACGAGTCTTCTGATGTTGCTACTTTCTTGTAGACAACCGTGTCATCTGCAAATAGCCTCACAGAGCTACCGATGTTGTCAACTAAGTCATTTATGTATATTGTAAACAATAAAGGTCCTATCACGCTTCCCTGCGGTACTCCCGAAATTACCTCTACATCTGCAGATTTTGAACCGTTAAGAATGACATGTTGTGTTCTTTCTTCTAGGAAATCCTGAATCCAATCACAAACCTGGTCCGATATTCCGTAAGCTCGTATTTTTTTCACTAAACGTAAGTGCGGAACCGTATCAAATGCCTTCCTGAAGTCCAGGAATACGGCATCAATCTGCTCGCCAGTGTCTACGGCACTGTGAATTTCTTGGTGATTAGCGGAAAGTGACTCATTTTTGTTAAGAAACTTTTTGTTCTGTAGATCTGTTGACACATAAAGAAGTGTGTCTGGTTGATTTTTAAATTTCAGTTTCTTCTAAGATATTTATTTGCTTCCCTTTTTTTCCCATAATGCAAAATTTGGAGCTCTGTATCAATGTTTTTGCATGTATATATGTAGTTTGTGAGATGTAGTATAAAGGCACTTGCTTTATTATCGTTAGGTACTTTGTCATAATTCTCACATACAATTTTGCATAGGCCGGACTTATTAAATGGGTCTCTTATTGGTGGTATGTCTTACTATACTTATTACTGACATTGCTCATGACATTGCTCATGAGTCTCTTATATTGGTGGTATGTCTTATTATACGTATCACTGACATTACTCTGTATGGGACTCAACTGTTTAAAATTTTTGGCTATTTTATTAGAAATTACGCACTTATATAGGCTACAGTAATCGGTGATTTTTTACAAATGATTTCTAAAGTAAAAACCACGTCAAATTTACAATAATTTCTCTTTTTATCGTGTAACCAGATGAGTTTCATTTCAGTGTATCTAACAAGGTGTTGATCCAACCATTTGGACATGTTTTTAATTTCTCAACTTGAAATTCCAAAAGTCTTTATTCCTGTTTCGAAGAAGTTTCAGTTTCGTCGGTTCTGGAGAAACTGTAGTAACAGTACTACTACTAGTAGTAGTATTATTCACACGTGGATCGTTTCTACCAGTATATCGAATATGCTGTCATAACAAGTTTAAAAATAAGAAATATAGTTCTTTCATACAGCCATTTAAATACATACCTCAATGGTTCATGTGGTCGACTGTAGCCTTACAGTAAGAACCATTCCAGATATCCCTGAAATAACTCATGAAACCCACAGAAAAACGAAGTAAGGATGATCGGATGCGAATTAGACCCTGCTTCATCCCGAGTTCAAGCCAAGTATGTTAACAACATCGCAACATCGTTCGCTTTATCCCTAGTGTTATGTTTGCACTTTGTTGCAAAGAAATTATTTAATAATGCAGAAATCTAGTGCTACGGTTTTCATTCGTTTCTCAACACCAGTCACCACCATACCCTCTACACAATTATCATCTAACATCGCCATCATGACTACAATGTTTGATTTCCATTATGTGTACTGCAAAGTCCCATTTTTTAGCTTAAAATTTTGGTTACAATCCCTTAATAATGAGAGATGTTGATCTGAAAAATAAGGTACGACGTTAGTATTGGGGAGTATAGACAATTGACCTAAGCTTTCCCAGAAAAAATGTACTGCGAAAATGAATTGTGAAGTGATGATGCGATTTTTCTTATTTAATAGTGTCATTTTTAAAAAAACTCTTTTACTCTGCTATATAATAAATCATTCACTCTATAAAATGCAGTGTTTAATAGGTATTTTTAACTGTGTTACATCATTTTATTTTAGTAATTTCTTTACCCTCCTCATGTAATTTATTACACAATTTTATTCCTTGGTAGGTAGGAAATTCCGTTTTAAGTTTCATGTTTATTCTTTCTTGATAAATATAATTTCAGCCTATACATTTTTCCATGACCATTGACAGAGCTGTTTCTACAGCTATTATCGAGGTTTTACTGACGTAAATAACTGATTGATAAAAGTACTCGTACAGTGCAGATGTTACTTTACACTGTTCACTTCTTTGTTCTTATTTCTGTGACATTTTTCTGTAATTTGAAAAAAGTGTTCAGATTTTGTTCATTTAATCCCCAGAAGAGCATTTCATAGATAAGAAAAAAATATATCTGCGAATAGTATGTAACCGAAAGTCACTCATTTTGCACACTAATGACAAGGTTCTAAGTGTGTAACATGATAAAATCCTGTTTGCAAATGTTTGTGTGTTCACACCACTAAAACTGAAAATTGGTATTCATTCATGGAAATTTTTCTTTGCTACGCACTTTATAGGGGTTAGATTCACATTTAAATTGATAGTATTTTTCCCTCTTCAAACTGAAGTTCGTGACATTTGTTTTCTGTATGTTCAATGTAACTTTATTGGATACTGAATATTTGTAAATTTCGTTTGGCATTTCATTTTCTTTTTTGCAAAGAGCAGTCTTATTTCTTGTCACAATAATACCGCTATCATCAGCAAATAAAATTTTCACCATAACTTACACTATGGGGAGAATCATTTATATGTATCAGAAAACTATTAATTAACGTATTTTTGTTGTGATTAAGTGTTTTTTTTTTAATTTTATCTTTATTTGTGGTTGCGTTATGTCTAGTCTTTGTCCCGTATCTGTTACGTATAATCGACAGCAGTTGTTAGCTACAGTTCTTACTCCTAATGATCCTAGCTTATTTAGTTTAATGTTATGGTCAACAGTATCAAAAGCCCCAGAAAGATTTACGGATATGCTTATGACTCTCGTCCTAGGAAGAGCGTGAAGTACCACTTCTGTAAATTCTTCTGTGGTTGATTCAGTTGTTTTTGAGAATGACAGCAAGTGATGGAGTCGGACGTAGAAAGCGACAGCGTAGGTAGATCTCTCAAACTGCCATTGACATAGAGACTCGGCAGCATCAAAGTGAACATCAAACGTGAGCTGGTGATCTTGTCCGTCGGCAGTTTTGCAGGCGTCTACCACAGATCTCCAATCATGGCACTGCACTAATAGTGGCTGTCAGCATTCTCAGAGTTATGATTCCACACTGTCAGTAGGCTATTTCCAAACTTACTAAAGTTCGGCAGTACCAAATGCATAGGAAGATGACACATGATGACAGACATTTTTGCAAACAAACTGTCATCTGCACGACGCAGCCCGCATAGTGAGACGTAAGTGTTACATGTAGTTTGTGACGGTGAACTGTACTATCTCTAATTGATGGACAAGTCCGATAATACCGAACACGTATAGGAATAAGCCTCCCATGAAGCGTGAACCCTGCCGAGGTGAGGTGGCTTGCGCAGCTTGCGCACCCATCAACACCACACATGGTCGAACCATAGCTACAACCATAGCGGAGTGTATCTATGGAGAGGAAAGAGTAACCCCTCGTTCCTGTAGAGCGGGGGCAACCTTTTAAGTAGTTACAGGAGCAACAGTCCGGATGATTGACCAATCTTGTTTTGGAACATTAGCCAACATAGCCTTGCTGTTAACGGCTGAAAGTATGGGGAAACGGCAGCTGTTATTTTCTGCCCGAGGGTATGAAGTTCTAGTGTATTGTTTAGTTATGATGGTGATGCTCTTGAATAAAATATTCTGGAGGTGAAATAGCCCAGGCGAGGGCTTCTTAGGAGGACGCCGAGATCAGGAAAAACAAAACTTGCATTCGTAGCGTGGAGTGTTAGACTCCTTAATAGAGCGGGTAGTTAATTAATTTAAAAAGGGAAATGAATAGGCTGTAGGTAGACATAGTGGGAATTAATGAAGTGCTGGAGGAGAAACACTGCAGGTAGTTTCTATACTCAGTTATCTCGGTCTGCAGGCGGTGACTGCAGCTGCGAAATGAAGAGACGCTAATTGCTCGTCAGAATGGCAGTGTCCAATATTGACATTGTTTTAAGAAATACAGACATAAATTTAGCAACAAATATCCGTGTAGTAAAGTCTATGCTCTTTCCTGTTGTGATCTACGGACGTGAGACCTGGTCCATAAGAAAGACTGACAGTAGAATAGACTCCTTTGATTTGTGGTTTTGAAGGAAACTCCTTAGAGTTTCATGGACCGCAAAGAGAACGAATAGGTCAGTACTACAGCAAATAAAGACAGATTGCTCCTTAGGAGGCCTGATACTGAATTAAAAACTGACCGACTTCGGGCAAATCATGGGAAGACATGATTCTCTGGAATAGGCCTCAGCGCTGAGGAAGATCGAAGGCACAAGCAGAAGAGAGGGGAAAGGATGAGATGGGTCGACGTCGTCACAGAAGTAATGGGTTACAGCCTGAAAAATCTTCAGGAGATAGTGCACGACAGAAGAAATTGGCGTGCTTTAAATCATGAGTAAGGGGGAGTAGGAATCGATTAAACCGCTACACACACACACACACACACACACACACACACACACACACACACACGCTCAGAGAGAGAGAGAGAGAGAGAGAGAGAGAGAGAGAGAGAGAGAGGCAGACAGAGATAGGTAGTGAAGTGTGATGGAAGGAGGCGCATAACATCTTATTAGGACAGCAACAGATAGTGAAACACGGCTGACGCCGGAGCAGACCTACAAATGAATCGGTAAATAGGAGTATGGATAAGCTATTATGAAGACCACACTGAACTCAGTAACTGAGAAAAATACAAACCCAGAATATGCGAGCTATTTACGAAGATGATAAGGAGACAAACGATGTATGAATAGATAAAGGAAATTATTCACATAGTTAAAGCAGACGAAAATTTAAGTGTGGTGGATGACTGAAATTCGATAGTAGGAAAAAGAAGAAAAGGAGAAATAATAGGAGAACATACATGGACTGGAGGGGTGAGGGGGGAGAAGTTAGTTGATTAGTTAGTTTCATGTGCTACCTGTCATATATTTTATGTTATCGGGCAAATGATCAGAGATTTTTGTTGGTGCATATTGAACTCCTTTCTGTGCCAATGAGAGCTTTAGTAATGGGCAACAAAAGTCATTTTTCCATCTGTTTCTAAAGGTATTGACCTCTTAAATTGGATGAATTATTTACGACGAATTTCCTTAGTGAGTATATGTACTGTGACAGCACAGATAAAATGCCTAGCTCCTTCAAGAGGTACCAACATGACTTCCGTGGGTGAACGTCATATTATTCTTACTGCTTACTGTTTTTGCAATCCGTATTTCTTTTCTACGCGGTGAGTTATCCCAGAAAATTATTCCATAAGACATTATTGAGGGGAAATATGCAAAATATGTTAGGAGGCTGATTTGTTTGTTTCCAGTACCAGTAAGTGTATGAAGAGCAAAAGCAGAAAAACTTAAACGTTTGCAAAGCTCAGTAATATGCTTCTTCCAGTTCAAGTTATCGTCAGTATCAAAATCCAAATATTTGTGGCATTCAACCATATTTGTTACTCCTGCCCATCTGCTAAATCAGTTGTTGCTATGACTACTTGTTATGTTGTGTGTTTTTTTTTAACAGTTAGCGTGAGTCCGTTTTCTGAGAGGCACTTAACATTCTTTGGGAAACATCATTTACATTCCCTTTTGTAGATTTATTTCTAACAGGATTTATTACAAGACTAGTATCGTAAGCAAAAAGCACTAATTCTGCTTTTGAATCTTAAGTTGAAGGTCTTTCGTATACACTGACGGAAGAAAGTCGCAACATCGAGAAATAATTCATGCAGAGTAATTAAATTTCTGGATCACATTTGTCTAGGTAACATATTTAAGTGATAAACATTATAAGACCACAGGTTAATGTAAGTGCCAAATAAGCCACTGCAAATGTGAAATGCATTAATAACTGGCACACACGCCAGAATGTCGAATGCAAGCACGGAAACGTGCATGCAGTGTGTAGTAGGATGTCAGTCTGTGGGATGGATTTCCGTGCTTGTTGCACTTGGTCGGTCAACGCAGGGACGTTTAATGCTGTCTGTTGATGGCTCTGGAGTTGTCGTCCGATGATGCGCCATATGTGCTCGATTGGAGACAGATGTGATCGAACAGGCCAAGGTAGCATGCCGATACTCTCTAGAGCATATTGGGTTACAACAGCGGTATGTGGGTGGATGTTATCCTGTTGGGAAACACCCTCTGCAGTGCTATTCATCAATGGCAGCACGACAGGTCGAATCACCAGAATCACGTACAAATTTGCAATCAGAGAGCGTGGGATAGCCACAAGAGGGCTCCTGCTGTCATACGAAATCGCACTCCAGAGCATAACCAGGTGTGGGTCCCGTGTGTCTAGTAACACGAAGACGGGTTGGTTGCAGCGATCACCTGGGCTTGTTCTAACCAACAAAAGGCCATCACTGGCACCGAGGCAGAACCAGCTTTCACCAGAAAACACAACTGCCTTCCACTCCGCGCTTCAATGAGCACTCGCTTGACACCCTCGAAGTCACAAATGGCGTTGGATTGGGGTCAGTAGCACATTGCATAAACTTTCGGTAATCTCGCACAACTCCTTCTGATGTTGCGATAGTTTTTTCCGTCAGTGTACTTAAGAAAAAGAAGTGACCCCAAAACTGAACCCTGTGGGACTCCGTTTGTGATTTCTCTGCAATCACTAGAACTTTCTACCATCCAATATTGTTTAGATTATTCAGCACAAATTTTTGCATTGTTTGTTGAGTATGACGCAAACCAGCTTTGTGTAAAGCCATCAGTTCCAAAAAAACTTAAGTTTTTCTACGAGTGCAATATCACCTATACAATCAAAAGTCTTGGGAAAATCACAAAAATACCAACCGGCTATATTTCATTATTTAAGGTTTGTACTGTTTGACGAGTGAATGTATAGACAGCATTCTCAATCGAGCAACGCTTCTGGAAGCGAAACCCTGGTATGCTAAGTAAATTGCTCCTACTTAAGTATGAGATTACTCTTAAGTACTACATTTTTGCGAAAATATGTCAGCAAGGGAACTGTTTAACTGTTTAGGTCTTTCCTATCATCTTCATTAAGAAGTGGTTTAACAGTTGGATATTTTACCCTGTCTGGAAAATTCCGTGCGCCAGTGATGCATTGCATATGTCACTAAGGACATAACTTATTGAGATGGAATAAATGTTAAAAATTCCGTTAGAAATTCTATCAACACTAGCTGAGCTTTTACTTTTTAGACTTTTTAAAATTCTATTAATTTCAGTGAGGGATTTTGTTAGAACAATTTCATCTAATATCAGCTTAAGTGTTAGGAAGTCTTTTGTGAATGTTTTTGTCTGGAGAGTAGCATTGTAAGGAAGTGAGTCGTAGACAGTAAGCAGTTCATACAAAAAGAGAATAAGATCTTTTGAAATGTAGTGTTATAGCAGAATAATGACGAAATGCTGAACCGCATTGAAGAAAAAGATATTTATGCTAAAATTTCACGAAAAGAACGGATCAGATGATAGCACACATTCTGAATCATAATGGAGGTGTCAGTAAGCGGTGAAAACTGTAGAGGTAGACCAAAGCAGATTCAAACAGATGCAGGTTGTGCGGAGATGAAGAGGGTTGCACCGGACTGGCTGGCACAAAGAGCTGCATCAGCCAATTTTTTGCACTGAATATCACAACAATAACAACGTGATCAAATACCAGTTAAAGAAAACGCTTTGCCTGCCTTGTATCCTAATCAACAAAGTCTTCGGAATACAGATGAAATTCGTTGTTAAAGCCATAATGGCATCAGTTATGGAAAGTAGGAAATCTCCTCGAATCTGAAATCTCAAGAAATACTCCATCTTCTTACGCGTTCGGTGTATACCGTAATGTTGCGATTTCGGAAAAGACTATAAAGCTGCGAGTAAGCAATATTCGCCGACCGACCTCATTCCATATGAAATTGCCCTCTCCGTCATATTTAAAAACTATTGCGCATTGGTCATTGCACGTAGGGGGAGCAGTTCTGATTGTTTTGCGAAGCGGTTGTTGTACGTATATTCCGCGAATGTCTCATTAGGGAAAACGAAACTTTTCTGCTAAGACGCATCTGTATTCTGAAGTTTCTAGTGACACGGTCGAAAACAGTGAAAGCTGGGCACTAATGGAGGGCTTACTTGTTGGTTTGTGAAGCAACTGCCGGCTAAGCTCTAACTTGTGAGTGTAATGGACGTATATGTTCATGAATGTTTGCCCAGGATTTAACCTTGATGTGGAAATTGGTAACACCTGTCTGAGCGATCATGGCAATTACGACAGCATATTAGTCTTAGAATCCACTATACCCACACAGGATGACATGATTTCATTTCGAGAGCGGAAAAAGTAGATAAAAGTTACTAACGTGGCGAAAACCTTGAAATATTGACCGGTTTAAATACAAATAAGCAGTACTGTCAGAGAAAAGTACAGTCTTTTCTGTAGTAAATAGATATAAACGAATACGGAATCATTCAGCACAGAGTAGTCCTCAATAATAGTTACGTTTCGTAGTTCTGGCATTTTTTTTTCTTTCTTTTTACCCTGTCAATACCACTCGCTTCGCTCACAAATAACACTACCGCCTACCCATCCGCCATAGTCCTTTGGATACTCTACAGGTCAATTTATCACCACACTCAATTGATCATTGAAGTTACTGTCAGCTCTAGTGACTGCTGGCTGCAGCCAAAAGTAAATAACTTGTCTCTGCCGACCAAATCTCTACATATCGACACTAGGATTTGTGACCAGGAAAATTAGGATTTCGTATTCACTTTCGTTGGCGTCTACAGCCCACAACCAAAGTATCACGTAAGCTAGACCTTTCAAATTGACTCTGTCGACGGCAGCCTCATATTAATGAATCGCACGATACCAAATTTTGACGATATTCACATAATTCCCAGCTTTTGCTGAGGTGCTGCTTTTTATAATATTCGTTCATCATCTCCCTTCCTTTATCCTAACGGAAAATTTTGAGATTATTCAGTATGATTTTTATACGAAATTGTGTGCATTCGGAAAACTATTCATCCACGTATTTTCAATCTCAATTAAAAGGAAATCAGAAAAAATAATCATCAGTGTCAATATAAGCTATATTTTACGATAATAAATGAATTTCTATTTTTCTAATATATAAAATTAATGTCACAGAATCATTTAATGTGACTTCTTTGAAAAATCGTGTTGACATACGATAGTATTTGGTTGTTAGCTGTTACCATGCGACATCAGTATGTGTTATGTCTCTGAAGTATTAAGTAGTAGAAATTGTGTGTTAACTATTGGTAATTGCAATGGACTTGTAAAGAACTAATTATGTTACTAATGTAATTTTATCAAGATTTTGGCAAGATGCATACAAAGACTTGTGAACAATATGAACGTGACAGAAAAAAATTTCGAAATAAAAAGTGTGGAATTTCAAGACACATATTTCAATCACTTTACGATCAACCTGGCCCTCATTTTCAGAACATTTGAAAGGAATTTGGGTGCCCCTAGAAACTGATGGTACAAAAAGATAAACTGATATATTCCATTTCTGTTTTCTAGTACCTGCTACTGCTACAATTTCCACGTCATTGCAACAAATGAGGTTTACACATAACACGCAAAAGAAATAATACTTCGTGATAATTGACTGTTGTCCTTCAACCGTAGTGGTAACTTTATAGCCTCAAAGTACATTACGGGTCTAGCTGTCATCAAAATTAATGTTTCGTATATACCTTCTAGCGATGCACAAAACAAAGATGTAGACGTAATCTCATTTCTAATTTAGTACTGTCGAGATGAACGTTTGCCTGTACTACTGTAAATTTTTCACATATTTCTTTCCTTGCTTAATTTTTCGGTTTTCTACAGATCATATTGATATTGCATCTACATCTACATCATACTCTGCAAGCCAGCTAATGGCGTGTGGCGGAGGGTACTTTCGGTACCACTATCTGATCCCTCCTACACTGTTCCACTCGCGAATAGTGCATGGGATGAATGATTGTAGGCAAGCCTCTGTATTGGCTCTAAATTCTCGAATTTTCTCCTCGTGGTCAATACGCAAGATGTATGGGGGGGGAGTAATATGTTGTCCGGTTGCTCCTGAAAAGTACTGTCCAGAAATTTCAATAGTAACTCTCTCCGTAATGCACAACGCCTCTCTTCTAAAGTCTGCCAGTGGAGTTTGTTTAGCATCTCCGCAACGCTCTCTCGCCAGCTAAACGACCCCGTCACGAAACATGCCGCTCTTCGTTAGATCTTCTCTATCTCCTCTATCAGTCCTACCTGATAGGGATTCCAGATAGACGAGCAATACTTAAGAATCGGGTGCTTTATAAGCGACTTATTTCGTGGATGAGTTACATTTCCTTAAGATTCTTGCAATGAATCTGAGTGTCGTGTCTACTTTTCCCACTATCTGTTTTATATGGTCATTCCACTTAAGGTCGCTCCGGATAGTTACGCCTGGATATTTTACGGCAGACGCTGTCTCCAGCTGTTTGTCATCAATAGTGTAGCTGTACAGTTGTGGATTTCTTTCCTATGTATGAGCAATATGTTCCATTTACATACGTTCAGGGTCAACTACCAGAGCTTGCACCAAATATCAATTCTCTGCAGATCGTTCTGAAAATTCTGCGAAAAGCCTTAAAGAGCATCCGACGCTTTCACCTAGATCATGTATATATAGTGTATACAACAACGCTCCTATCACACTTCCCTGTGGTACTCCGCATATTATCTTTACATCTGTCGAATTAGTTCCGTTAAGAGCAATGTGTTGAGTTCTATCTGTAAAAAAGTCTTGAATCCAATCGCAAGTCTCCTCCGATACTCCGTAAGCTCGTATTTTTTTCATTAAATGGCAAAATGGCAATGCGGAACGGTGTCAAATGCCTTACTGAAACCAACGAACACGGCATCAGCCTGAACACCGTTGTCCACTGAGCTGTGGATCTCATGGAGGAACAGAGCGAGCTGAGGTTCGCAGGATCTCTATTTGCGGAATCCATAT
Organism: Schistocerca serialis cubense; assembly: GCF_023864345.2. Classification (NCBI taxonomy): domain Eukaryota; kingdom Metazoa; phylum Arthropoda; class Insecta; order Orthoptera; family Acrididae; genus Schistocerca; species Schistocerca serialis. The sequence continues at coordinate 150,283,921 of NC_064641.1, forward strand.
TGATTTTTAGAGAGTAGATGTTTATTTTCGAAAAACGTTGTAATTCTTGAGCATAAAAGACGTTGCATAATTCTACAACAGATTGACGTCAACGATATAAGTCTATAATTGTGTGGATATGTCTTACGGCTTTTCTTAACAACGGGAATGACCTGTGCTTTTTTCTCCAGTCGTTGGATACCTTTCGTTGCTCAAGCGATCTGCGATGGTATGATACTATCAGTTGTATACTAATTTTTGTTACCTTGCAAGAAAATACCCAAACTTACGAATAAAATATGTTAATAGATACAGAAGTGATGTAAATCGGGAAGTCTGGAGTGCAACTTGTAGCTGAAGCGTAGGTCATTACACACGGAGCACTACTTCGATTCATCGAGGATGGAAGACTGTAGCCGCATTGTACTTGTGAAGGGATATATTCTACTACGGAGGAAACAACGGAAAATCTTAGAACATAGATACAGTACTTTATCCCCACTCATGCAGTTGTATATGAGTTGATTGTCTTGACCATTGCACTTGATACACCTCGTATGGAAACAGTTTCCTGAACTGGTTCAGTCTAGTCAGTCTGAGGAGGTTTGCCAACGAATAGACAGCGTCTAGAAACGTTCTGGAATTATGCCATGGAAGCCCGAAACAGAATGCGGCTGCGGAGGAAACCAGCAAAGCATTTCTCAGAGTATCAAGTTCCCATGCACTAATGGTGCATGAGACGGTTAGCAGTTTTGTTATCACCTTGCAAACTACATTAACTGAAGAAATCCAGCCCCTGTGAATCCACCACACGTTTCCAAAGAAAAATACTCCAGTATTATTTCAACGAGTAATAACGGGCATTCCACGAAACTCACTCTCTGAACTGTTGTCAAACTTCCCAACAGATTCCAACAATCTTCCATACCGGTACTCTGAAACGGACACTGCTCTTTCGGGGGCAATGCTGTTATTTATTAAAGCACGATTTACGAACTTCCTCCGGTGCTTCGATACTTTCACTACATCTCTCCTACCTCGCAAACTCTACAATAGTTCTCTTGCTTACTTCGGTGGACTGACATGATTCGATTCCTGGCTCTGCACAAACATATTTAAAATCTCAGTAATTTTCTCAAAACTACAGATCTTCGTCCGACCTTAGGATTCCACTCCACGGTTCACATAGGGTATTTCATGCAGAACGTTGGCCAAAATTAGTGCTTGATATTGTCTTTACTGTGAGATCCTAGAGAACACATTTGCAGGGTGATAATGAATTTACATTCATTGTAGCTATAATACTACGTATTTTTCAGATGATGCCTCTCACTCTTCAGTAGCGCGGAGATATTGGTACAGGATTCTTCCAAACAGTTAGATCTTCATTTGAGCGACTAATAAGTTGAAAGAGGCACTAACGTTGACCGAAATTTATTGGAATCGGAATCGTGGCTGTTTTCAAATTTTTGATCGAACTGAATTTGCTGTGAACCATCACCATTTGTAGATCGTTTCTGTCATCATCTGGAAGATCATTTAAAACCTTTTCTAAATATAATATTAATCGCTCACATGTGTGATTAAGCAAGGCTAGAAAATGAATGTCCGCTGATGTTGCAGTCTCCTGGCAAGTTCATACACAAGGTGGCACACGTTTATAGCCTCTTGAAGAATACAATGATAGGGATAGCCCTTCTTATCGGGTGTCGGGCTTATTTCGTATTGTTTCCTTGTCAGCGAGGCTTCCGCAAAGATTGACAAGTCTTGGATGTGTGAAACTCGTTGTTGTTTGCTTGTATATGTCTACGACTCCGGTTCAGTGCTTGCCTGTATTTAGCTCCTAGTGTAGGAGATTGAGTAATATCTTTAACCACTTTGGAACCCTCAGTATTCACAGAGTCTCGGAGTTTCATTCGACTGACATAACGTTAATTCTGCGGCTCCAAAATTGTTTCTCAATATCTGTGCCTTAACGTCTCTCCTTGCGTTCGCTTCACTCTACGAACCAAATCGAGTTTTAGAACATGGAATTTTGATGATACTTTGCAGCCTGTTGTGGTTATATTTTTAAAGAGTTCTTGTGTTACGCAAGCTGTAGGTTTCTTTAATTGTGACTTTATATATGGCAGTTCATGTTTAAAACCTTTCTTTTCTTCATAGGGAAGGTATGATCTGATAACATGTAGTTTTTCACAAAATCCGATCCTTTTACAAACTCGTTTTCAGAAGATCACTTCGTAAAGTAAATGAGGTCTTTTCTTGTCCTAAAATTGACTCCCGAAGGGTCTAGGATAAAAGCAATATTCTTTCAGAATTCATTTTTTGTAGGTGACAACTAATTAATTTAAAACAGTCGTATAAAATCAAAGAGCGATATTCAGCAGCTTCTTTTTTTTAATTTCCAGCAGAGGAATGATTTTTCTATTATACTGTATTAACAAATACGCAGGAAAGCACCGTGAAGTTCATCAAGTTAAGGATTACATAAGAAACGTAACGTAGTAAGATACTTATAACTACTGCATAATGCATTTTTATATAAATAAACATTCATTACGGGCCACTGAAAATGCTCCATAGCTCAAAGAAGCGAAACGCGCATGGAAAAGAAAAAAAACTTCCTCTTATTTAGTTGCAAAGACGGAACGTATCTCCATTAATAAAGGTATAATAAATTGACTCATTCGTTACGTAATGAGACGTTTTAAGATGTTTTATACACGGGTGTTCCACCCTCAGTCGTGCGTACACTAGTAGTTACTAACATTATAATACATCACCGTGTACCAGTAACTTATCAACATTTGAATTTAAATGAGCCAGTCATAATTAATGACACAAATCAAGTAAATTAGCTATAACCCTTTCCGTTACACAGAGCGAGAAAATCCATCACAAGTAAAGCAGGGTTCGATAGATTTGACTGTTGAGTTAAATGAACTGCCCAGAAATTAATTTGCGACATTAAAGCGAACACTGAGCTCACTTCTCTGACACAGGCCCTTTACATGTTAGCCGCATCAAACACCTCACATGTACCAACAACTTTGTTGTTAAGCGAAACGACATTTGGGGAGATTAATGACCGAAAATATCAAATTAGGGAACAATAAATTCACCGCGAAACCGATTATAATTGAAATAATTATCAGTCGTTAGTGTGTTAATAGAGCTTCGAACGGACATTCAGTGCCATGTTTATTTATTTTTCGTTTCAATTGCCGGTCCTGTACACGAAATACAAATTTCAGCACAACAACAGATGTCAGTGTCTAGGTTGGTCTGAGTCAGCAATAGAATTATAATAATTACTATTTTTTTAACTTATCACTCGTTGGACTCGTTAGATGCCATTTTCCAGCTTTCCCAGCGTAGAGTTAAGCTTTTCAGATCTACATACCTACCACATATGACATCCTACAGAACGCTCTTCTCCACATTCTCGTATACAGGGTGAGTCACCTAACATTACCGCTGGATATATTTCGTAAACCACATCAAATATTGACGAATCGATTCCACAGACCGAACGTGAGGAAAGGGGCTAGTGTAATTGGTTAATACAAACTATAAAAAAATGCACGGAAGTACGTTTTTTAACACAAACATAAGTTTTTTTAAATGGAACCCCGTTAGTTTTGTTAGCACATCTGAACATATAAACAAATACGTAATCAGTGCCGTTTGTTGCATTGTAAAATGTTAATCACATCCGGAGATATTGTAACCTAAAGTTGACGCTTGAGTACCACTCCTCTGCTGTTCGATCGTGTGCATCGGAGAGCACCTAATTACGTAGGGATCCAAAGGGATCGGTGATGGACCTTAGGTACAGAAGAGATTGGAACAGCACATTACTTCCACATGCTAACACCTTTCTATTGGTCTTTTTCACTGACGCACATGTACATTACCATGAGGGGTGAGGTACACGTACACACGTGGTTTCCGTTTTCAATTACGGAGTGGAATAGAGTGTGTCCCGACATGTCAGGCCAATAGATGTTCAATGTGGTGGCCATCATTTGCTGCACACAATTGCAATCTCTCGCGTAATGAATGTCGTACACGCCGCAGTACATTTAGTGTAATGTCGCCGCAGGCTGCCACAATACGTTGTTTCATATCCTCTAGGGTTGTAGGCACATCACGGTACACATTCTCCTTTAACATACCCCACAGAAAGAAGTCCGGAGGTGTAAGATCAGAGAACGGGCTGGCCAATTTATGCGTCCTCCACGTCCTATGATACGCCCGTCGAACATCCTGTCAAGGGTCAGCCTAGTGTTAATTGCGGAATGTGCAGGGGCACCATCATGCTGATACCACATACGTCGACGCGTTTCCAGTGGGACATTTTCGAGCAACGTAGGCAGATCATTCTGTAGAAACGCGATGTATGTTGCAGTGCTCTCCGATACACACGATCGAACAGCGGAGGAGTGGTACTCAAGCGTCAACTTTAGGTTACAATATCTGCGGATGTAATTAACATTTTACAATGCAACAAACGGCATTGATTACGTATTTGTTTATTTGTTCAGATGTGCTAACAAAACTAACGGGGTTTCATTTAAAAAAACGTAGGTTTGCGTTAAAAAACATGTTTCCGTGCATTTTTGTATGGTTTGTATTAAACAATTACACTAGCCCCTCTCCTCACGTTCGGTCTGTGGAATCGGTTCGTCAGTATTTGATGTGGTTTACGAAATATATCCAGCGGTAACGTTAGGTGACTCACCCTGTATACATACTCCATCAGTTTCTCCTTTTCTCCCGCCTTTCGTGTTGTGTTTCTCAATCCCAAAGCAGACATTCCATCAAATGTTCCCATCTTTGGGTGCGTATGGTTGGAAAACTTCCCTCCTCTTTTAATCATTTACTTCTCTGTTTTGTAATTAGGTTTCCGTATGATTTTTAATAATCTTCCTTGGAGCTGCTTTATAAAAATAGTTTATTTCTAGAATGTGTTTTCGCTCCGAAAAGAAGTGAAGGAATCTTCTAGAAACCATCCCCTGGGCGGTTGCTAAGACATTTCTCCGCAAAGTCCATTCTTCCAGCAGCTCTAGTCCCGCAGTTCCGCAAGGTATGCAGGAGCACTGCTATGAAGTTGGGTAGGTAGGAGAGATACTGACAGAAAAAAAAACACCTGTGAGAACGGGTCGAGAGTCGGGGCTGCATAATTAAGCCGATAGAGCGTTTTCCTGCGAAGAACGGAGGCTGGGGCTTAGAGTTCGAATTCGGGAGGAAGTTTTAATCTGCCAGGAAGTTTTAAAAATGCTTCGTCTTTGTTCTTCGCTAGTTCTCTCGTGGACCGCATTGCGCAAGTGCACAAACATTCAGAAAATTTTCTCCAGTAGCATGTTAACAACAGAAAATAGTGCAGCTGCTCTCTCAAAAAATATATTTGGTTCGCTCATCCTGTGTAATGTTTTCAGGAATACTTACACGTCTTCTGCTATTGTGTCTTGCTATACAGGGTGTCCCATTTATCTTGACCATCCTAAATAACTGTTTGTCCAGATGCAAATTACAAAATGTTTCAAGCAAATGTTCTTTAGCCGTCGGGGGAACATCAATCAATATGATTGCCTTCGTTGTAGCTTCGTTTTTTACGAAGATATGAATATAGGTATGACTTTGTTTTAAATGACACCCTGTATTTTTTATTCAGTAATTCATTTCCTCTCCTAAAGACCTATGCAAAAATGTATCAATGTGTACAATTCACTGAAACACAACGTTATTAATAACATAACACAACACTGATTTTGAGCCCAGGATCACAAACTCGTCCACTTGCTGGAATGGTCATAAAACAAATGAAAACCAAGTAAAAACATAACGCAAAAGTGACTTTGACTCTCCTGTACCATTCTCCAAGAGTAGAACATTCAAAGGTGCTCAAAGTAGTGACCCTGGACACCGATACACTGGTGCAGTCGTTGAGTGAAAGAATTATTTATTGCTTCCAGTGTTACCTGCTGAAGAGAATTACAAGCAAGCACGATACGTTCCTGCATGTCCTCTGGAGTTGTTGGAATATCACGATAGACGACTTCTTTAATGCATCCCCAAAGAAAAAAGTCCAGATGATTTAAATCAGGAGACCTAGCAGACCAAGTAACTGATCCTCTTCGACCCATCCATGCGGCAGGATACCTTTGGTTCAGAACACGAAGAGCACGCAAGGCACTATGTGCTGGAGAGCCATCGTGTTGACACCACTTAAGCATTCTGGTTCTTAGCGACACTTCATCCAGAAAAGGAGGAAGAAATTTGTATGAGGATGATGGCGTTCTCTGTGCTGTTTAGACTACCATTGATGAAATGGTTCAAATGGCTCTGAGCACTATGGAACTTGAGTCCTAAGGTCATCAGTCCCCTAGAACTTAGAACTACATAAACCTAACTAACCTAAGGACATCACACACATCCATGCCCGAGGCAGGGTTCGAACCTGCGACCGTAGCGGTCGCGCGGCTCCAGACTGTAGCGCCTAGAACCGCTCGGCCACCTCGGCCGGCATTGATGAAATAAGGGCCAAAACTGTACACGATTCTGGAAATCATTCCCATGGAATTCTTAATGCAGGTGTACATGGTAGGGATGGAACCGGTGACGTGTAAGAATACGATGTACACCGGTTTTAGGAATGCCAATCTCGTGTTCAAGCTGTCGTGTGTTCACATGTGGATTCATAGCGACGGAAGCGAGAACAGTAACTTCGGCAGCTTCGTTTGTGCGAGTGCTACGACGATTGCGTTGTCGTGGGTTGAAACTTCCCGTTTCTTGAAGCGTCGCAACAAGACGAGAAAACATCCGTCGGGAAGGTGGGTTCTTGTCAGGATATCGCTCTCTGTACAGTTCCACTGCCTGCGTACCATTTCGCCTACCTTCAACAACAACAATAAAAGAAACATATGTCGATGCAGTTTGTAGGATGGACAGCCTTTACTGTTTGCCTACTCTACACAACAGTATTTAAAAGGATTAAACTACTGTACTAAATGTACCCGTACATAAGAAAATAGTATTGCAATTACTGTTCTGCTAACTTACTTACCCCGAGTACCTGCACTAAGCGCTGGGAGCGTCAGCGTCAATGATGTGTTATGTATTTAATAACGTTGTGTTTCAGAGAACTGTAAACTGTGATACATTTCTGAATTGGTCTTTACGAGAGGAAATGAGTTACCGAATAAAAAATACAGGGTGCCATTTAAAAAAGTCATACCGCTGTTCATATCTTTGTAAAACACAAAGCTACAACGAAGGCAATCATGCTGATTGATGTCCCCCTGACGGCTAAAGAACATTCATTTGCTTGAAACATTTTGTAATTGCATCTGGACAAGCAATTATTTAGGGTGGTCAAGATAAATGGGACACCCCGTATAGTACTTTACCATAGCAGTTTCTAATATGTTTCAGCATTTTCGTCTTAGTTTTGTTAATGCTTGACACATAATCCATGCAAATTTCAATGTCTGTAACAATAACCTATTTCGCTCTGGAGCATTCACATTGGTTACTGTTGGCTCACACTGTTATTCCTTCATTTTACGCTGAGACAATTTCCTCGTGTCCGCAATTTTATTACGCCTTCTATGCCCTGCAAATGTACTTTCTACGAGCAACTGTAAGAGTAACTGAATATGTAGGACAAACAAAACATATCATGTCACAAAAAATGGAAGAGCTCAGTGCTACAATTCAAAAACGGGGAACTGAAAACCTATTAGGGTTCCCTGCAGGAAGCCACAATAATGCAAACCATAGCATGAAGAGTATTTTCAAATTCAAATGAGCATCAGATTGCTATGTGTTGTTTGAATAGAAGATACAATAAAATTATCTGGGCTTCGTTAACTGTTTAAGTAAGTAAAAGTCCATGCACAAACAACTTCGAAAGTGAGACACGCACATGTGTGTCGTACATTGAACCCACGAATATAACTCAATTTCGAAGCCCTAACAATAATAGCGACCATTATATCGTTGCTTCGAAAAAAGAAATTTGGAAAATACTGAGGAGACTTTTAAGCAACGGTATTGTATGAATACCTGAAATACTATATGAATTTGCTCCCTATCAGAAGGAAGCATAGAAATGTTTCAAAAAGACTGACTGAATATGTGAAGTCAGTTCCAAGCAGCAGTAATACTGAACTACACTCCTGGAAATGGAAAAAAGAACACATTGACACCGGTGTGTCAGACCCACCATACTTGCTCCGGACACTGCGAGAGGGCTGTACAAGCAATGATCACACGCACGGCACAGCGCACACACCAGGAACCGCGGTGTTGGCCGTCGAATGGCGCTAGCTGCGCAGCATTTGTGCACCGCCGCCGTCAGTGTCAGCCAGTTTGCCGTGGCATACGGAGCTCCATCGCAGTCTTTAACACTGGTAGCATGCCGCGACAGCGTGGACGTGAACCGTACGTGCAGTTGACGGACTTTGAGCGAGGGCGTATAGTGGGCATGCGGGAGGCCGGGTGGACGTACCGCCGAATTGCTCAACACGTCGGGCGTGAGGTCTCCACAGTACATCGATGTTGTCGCCAGTGGTCGGCGGAAGGTGCACGTGCCCGTCGACCTGGGACCGGACCGCAGCGACGCACGGATGCACGCCAAGACCGTAGGATCCTACGCAGTGCCGTAGGGGACCGCACCGCCACTTCCCAGCAAATTAGGGACACTGTTGCTCCTGGGGTATCGGCGAGGACCATTCGCAACCGTCTCCATGAAGCTGGGCTACGGTCCCGCACACCGTTAGGCCGTCTTCCGCTCACGCCCCAACATCGTGCAGCCCGCCTCCAGTGGTGTCGCGACAGAAGTGAATGGAGGGACGAATGGAGACGTGTCGTCTTCAGCGATGAGAGTCGCTTCTGCCTTGGTGCCAATGATGGTCGTATGCGTGTTTGGCGCCGTGCAGGTGAGCGCCACAATCAGGACTGCATACGACCGAGGCACACAGGGCCAACACCCGGCATCATGGTGTGGGGAGCGATCTCCTACACTGGCCGTACACCACTGGTGATCGTCGAGGGGACACTGAATAGTGCACGGTACATCCAAACCGTCATCGAACCCATCGTTCTACCATTCCTAGACCGGCAAGGGAACTTGCTGTTCCAACAGGACAATGCACGTCCGCATGTATCCCGTGGCACCCAACGTGCTCTAGAAGGTGTAAGTTAACTACCCTGGCCAGCAAGATCTCCGGATCTGTCCCCCATTGAGCATGTTTGGGACTGAATGAAGCGTCGTCTCACGCGGTCTGCACGTCCAGCACGAACGCTGGTCCAACTGAGGCGCCAGGTGGAAATGGCATGGCAAGCCGTTCCACAGGACTACATCCAGCATCTGTACGATCGTCTCCATGGGAGAATAGCAGCCTGCATTGCTGCGAAAGGTGGATATACACTGTACTAGTGCCGACATTGTGCATGCTCTGTTGCCTGTGTCTATGTGCCTGTGGTTCTGTCAGTGTGATCATGTGATGTATCTGACCCCAGGAATGTGTCAATAAAGTTTCTCCTTCCTGGGACAATGAATTCACGGTGTTCTTATTTCAATTTCCAGGAGTGTAGAATGGGGTACCACACAAAAATTTACAAAAATATTCAATGAAATTTTTAAAAAAGGCTATAAATAAACGCAAAAGAGAATAAAATAGCTAGTATAAATGTAGGAAACTAGGAATAAAAGATAAATAGACGGCGTGAAATGACCAATTAAGGTTATTCTGTACATGCCAAGAACTTAAATTTTGCGTGGAATATACGCGAAAACAGTGCTTGAGGAATCATGGGATAAATTGTTTGTAAAATAGTGAACTGTGTGCAGGGACGAACTTTGTTTCAAATACAAAATAATGTGGCATCTTAAGCGAGAAGAAAGGGAAATAGTTACTCCGAATTTAATACTAGTGGTCCTTGGTTGAAAATTAAAAAAATAGTTATGGTTTGATCATAGCATGCAGGAAAAAACACACAAACAATCAGAAGAAGACGTGTTTATAATTTAAGTTAGATAACAAAAAATGCATTTAAAAAATCGAAACATACGTGGTTTGGATGGAATAAGTAACAGAAATATACCAGTAAATCGATAAAAATTTTTCCACCTATTTGACAACAGCCAACGCTGCTACGATACTCATGATTGGAAAAAGACTAAGGTGAAATTTTTGTGTTAAAAAGGTGATGGGAGTAGGTCAAGAAACTATTGAGAAATTACTTCATTAAGTCACATTGTTACCTGAAGGTAAGCGCGCAAAGGCGACGTACGTTTTCTAATAAAAGTGACTGAAAAGAGAAAAAAATTTAATTCTGAAATGCATCTTGCATAATTGATTACGGGTAATGTTTTGATGGAAGAATGACCCCTCCTAAGCAATATTATGATGAAATGTGGGTATCCACTTTATCTTATGCGTGTAATATAAAACTTATAGGAAGGTGTAAAAATAATACTAAAAATATGAAACTGAAGAAATTTACACAAACCAAGAAGTACGTCAGGGCTGTGGCTTACGCCTACTTTTTAGCATTTAGCTAGACAATGCAATCAATTAAAGTACAGAGACAGCACAGAAGTTAAAGAAAATGAAACAATATGCTTAGTATCACGCTATTTCTCGATTATCAAGATATTAACCAACAAAAAGGGAATAACCTTCAGAGATACGTGCATTGTCTGCAGCAGATATGCTCAGGATGTAACATGTCATTCTCCACACGAAAGGCCTAGATTAAGACCTTTCTACGCCAATGCCTAGCTCACCAAAAAAAAAAAAAAAAAAAAAAGTGAAAATTTGACATCTTGAAAAGAGGTGTCTGCTCCAATACCTTGAATGTAACGTTACTTCTACACTGCTGACCATTCGAAATGCAACACCAAGGAGGACTGGAGGTATCTCAGACGAATTGATTTGGGAGACAACACGCAGTACAAAGATCACGTGACTGAAAATACAGCCCTATGCGAAGTGAGGAAGATGATGAAATCAGCACTGAGTGTTACCACCATCGGTGCTACACGGCTCGGCATTGAATCAAAGAGCCTCTGGATGTTTTTGGGGTATAGAAGTCCACATTGCTTTCACAAAATACCGGAGTTGATCTGGTGTAGCAGCGGGTGGTGTATCGCGGAGCAGTCGTTCTGCAATCATCGGCCGGACGTGTTCGACAAGCGAGAAATCGAGAGAGCAGGGAGGCCACAGCAGCGATGCAATCCGATGGGCGACAAAGAAGTCTTGAGCATTGAGTACCACATGTGGTCGCGCATTCGGTAAGCTCCGAAGGTGAGGACAACAGGCTCCAACACTTCAGAGATGTAACGCTGTCTGGTTAGTCTACCGGCAATGCGTGCCAGGAAAGGTGGGGGTAGAAGGTGGGGGTAGGGGGGGGGGGGGGACCAGCATGGCGATACGTAAGGCACGATTTCAACAGTTTCTCACCACGGTGTCTCCAGAATCTAATCCGACTATCGTGGTGGTGCAGGCGGAATGGGGATTCTTCGGTAAAAAGAAACGTCGTTCCATTCGGTTGTCCACGTCCATCGTCCGTTGCAACACTGCCGGCGCAAACGCGTATGGCGTTGAGTCACTGATAAACGCAGCAATGGACGCATTGTGGACAGACCATTCTGCTGCAAACGACGTTGAATGGCACGCGCAGACGCTATTTGTTGTGCAACAGACCGAATTTGTTGTGATGTGGTTCGTCATGTGGCAGAGCAGTCCATCACTGCCATGCACACAGTATGCCTGTCATCAGGTGTAGTTGTGCAACAAGGTGAGTGCACGGTCCCATCGGTCCATCGTTCCCTCCTGCATGCAGCAATTACAGATCCGCATCACAGCTGCTTGGTTCCGTCCGACACTATCACCGATTTCTCTGAAGGATAATTCGCAATCCCTATATGCAACTCTTCTTCCTCGATCGAAGTGCGAAACGTGCTCGATAGACGCTAGCTGTCTTCTACAAGGCATACTGAAGCTTCTTACGCAAAAAACCCGTACGAAAGAACAATTCCAGTACTACGTCCACACGGCCATCTGTTGCCTCTTTGTATAGTGCTTCCAGGTGGCGCCGATGATGCCCATGACATCTGGCTTCGCTAAAGAGCAAATCGTGTGCATCACGCGTCACCGCAAACACATGCTGCAGATTTCACCTGATTTGGCTTTCTTCAGGTTGCTGCATTTTAAATGGTCAGCAGTGTATAGTGATCCAGATATCGACCAATCGACCATAAACAGGATAAATATCTGGCCATATATCAGACCCGAAGACTCCTATCTGGGAAAAAAGTAACGAATAGATCTTAATAAGAAACAGTCATCAAACGTGATTCGTGTGATCCGTGAAAGGCTGCCCAAGTCTGGATAGATGTAAAAATGAACATTTGCTGAGGGGACAGAATACTTTTAACACGGTATACTCAGTAAAAACAATGAAAAATGTTTCTCACAAATAGACTGCCAGAAGGAAGAATGCCAAAACAAGTTTTATGGTGTCAACCAAATGATAGAAGATGGTCGAGCAAGGGCAAGGAACATTGCTAACATCTTCCTCCATGATCGGAACAGGCGAATCTCCTATTCCTTGAAACAAATGGTTCATCACGTCCAAACACCGCTCTCCCCCCTCCCCCCTGTCAAGTTCATCACACATTGCGTACAAAAAGTGAATTTCATACTTTATCCACCAAATTTTCAATATTTTCACTTAAGATTGCATTCCCCTGTCTCTCATTTTCTAGTTTTTACAGATGTCAGGGATTACAACCAAAACCATGTTTTAAATTTATTTCAGAAATGTTAGTAGATATTGAACCGTTGAGAGTCATTTCAATAGCTGTCGTCGCTCGAAAAGCCACTGCTGTCAGTAATTCGAAATACAGTGCAAGGCGAAGTGGCGTCCGCTATCCTCGTCTTTTACTCCAGCGGAATTAGGCAGCTGGCAGTCCCTGTGCTGGGAATCCTGTGGCAGTTTCATTACGAGTGAGCGGCCACGCTCGCTTGTGTACAGAGGTCGGTAAGCCAGAGCAAACCGCACAGGGAATGGCTTCAACTTGTCAGGTGTAGATTGGGAGATCCATGCCATCAATGTTGGTGCCAGAGACAGGGATTCGTGTGAGATTATACCGAATGCCTTATCCGAAAATTACTTCGAGCAGATAACTAGAGAACTATCTCCTTTTTAAAGTCTTACATCTTCTAGCAACAAGCAGACCTCAACATATGGAATCAGTTAAGGTATAGGAAACCATCAGTCATCATAACACTGTGATAGTAATTATGACTACGGGTGTTATGAGGAATGTTAAAAAATGTAGGAAACACTTTTGCTTGGCAGGATTGACGGGTTACAAATTGCGGAGTATCTGAGTAGTCAGCATCAAATATTCACTGCTGAGGACGAAGATATGGAGCAAAAATTGGAAAAAAGGTCAAAAGCGTCATTCAGTATCCCTTTGACGAGTATGTTCCGAACAAGGTCTTAAGAGATGCGGAAGACGCACATGCGTTTGTACCTGTGTTAGAGAACTGTTATGTAAGCAGAGAGAGCTTCATCACAGACTCAAGTGTAGTCAAAACCTAGCTGCAAAAAGCGAAAATGAGTGTAAAGAGGACAATGAGAGAAGCATTCATGACTTTCAAAGTAAAATTTCGTCAACTAATGTCATTAAAATCCCTAAGACATTTTGGTTTTACGCAAAAATCAGTAAGAGGTTCTAAGTTCTCTGCTCATTCACGCTGTGGTCATACTGGCACCGAAACGAAAGGTAACAAAGAGGAAGCCGAACTACTGAATTCTGTCTCCAAAAACTGCTTCTCCACGGAAGATCGTGACACGGCCCCTCTTTTCAACCATCATACAAACGTCGAAATGGCAGAGACTGAGATAACTCATCGTAGAACAAAAAATCATCTACAATCGTTTACTAGGGGAAAGGCGTCAGGACCGGATGGGACACCTGTAAGATTCTACAAAGATTATACGAAGAACCTTGCTCCCCCTCTATCAGCAGAATATCGTAGGTCACTGGAACAAAGAAGGGTACCTAGATGCACATAATTATAGGATTATATCGTTGACATCAATATGTTGTAGCACTATGGAACGTGTTTATGCTCAATAATTACGACGTTTTTGAGGAACTAAAATCTCCTCTATAAAAATCAACATTGTTTCTGAAAAGATAGATCTGGAGAAACTCAGCTGACTCCGTTCTGTAGATAAAGGCTCTCAGGTTGCTGCAGTGTTTCTTGACTTTAGGAAAGCATTTGACACCATGCCGCACTGCCGCTTAGTAAATAAAATACGAGATTACACAGTATCAGACCAGATTCTCGACTGGATTCAAGACTTTCTTGCAGATACAACTCTACACGTCACTCTTAAAGGAACAAAATAGACGGACTTAAAGTTGATTTCCGGAGCGCACCAAGGAAGTGTGATAGAAGCGTTATTGTTTACAATGTTTATAAATGATCTAGCATAAAGCGTCGGAAGCTCTTTAAGAGTCTTTGTAGATGATTCGGTTGTATATGAGAAAGTAGCAACGCCAGAAGACAGCATACGTTTGAGGAATGACGCACAGAGGATTCATGAATGGTACAGGCTCTGGCAGTTGAACCTGAAGGGAAAAAATGTAACGTTTTGTGTATGCATAGGAAAAGAAATACACTTCTGTATAATTACAGTGTTGATTACAAATTTCTGGAAACAGTACCTCCCGTAAAATATGTGGGTGCACCTATTCAGAGCGATCTTAGGTGGAACGGCCACATAAAACAAACAGTAGGAAAAGCAGATGCTAGACTGAAATTCATAGGAAGAATTTTAAGGAACTGTTACTCATCCACAAAGGAAATGGCTTACAAGGCGCTTGTTCGTCCGGTTTTGGTTACTGTTCATTCAGAAATGTTCAAATGTGTGTGAATTCCTAAGGGACCAAACTGCTGAGGTCATCGGTCCCTACAGTTCGACACTACGTACACTAACGTATGCTAGGAACACACCCATGCCCGAGGGAGGAATCGAACCTCCAGCAGGAGGGGCCGCGCAATCCGTGACATTGTGCCTCAAACCGCGCGGCCACTAAGGACGGCTATTGTCCCTTAATCTGGGGTGCTTACCAGATACGATTGATAGAGGAGATAGGGAAGATCCAACGAAGAGCGGCGCGTTTCGTCACGGGATCGTTTAGACGGCGCGAGAGCGTTACAAAAGTCCACAACAAACTCAAGCGGCGCACGCTGCTAGAGGGGCGTTGTGCGTCGCGGACAGGTTTACTACCGTATTGAAATTTACGGAGAACACTTTTCGGGAAGAGTCGGATACTATATCACTTCCTCCCACATACTGGGGCTACTCGGAAATTAAGGTCCGACTGGTCGCGAAATGGAAACCACAGCGAATATCAAAAATGTTTTATTTGCAACAGTAAGCTACACCTTCCAGCTACGTCTCTACATAGTCGCCGCTCCGACTTACGCATCTGCTGTAGCATTGTAACGACTTTCTAGTACCCATGTTATAGAAGGCAGCAGCTGTCCTTTCTGTCTGTTCTCTACGCTGATCTCCAGCTTATCTTCAAAACCAACGGGCCTTGTGGGCTGTATAGTGATTGATCAAACACTTCTCATCGAAAACGCGGCAGAAGCATCATCAGTAAAACTGCAGTGCACGGCCGAGAATTTTCATGAAGTAGGAAATGTAAAAGAGATGCGGCTGCACGAAATCAGGCTAAGACTCTCACCAGGCCCTCATACTTGGCGGGAGACACTATTTTCTAGACGTCTCTACGCGCTAACTGTGCGCTCAGAATTGAGAAGAACGGCGTCATGCGATCGACTGGCATACTAAGAGACACTGCCCAACATATCTGTGCAAAGCTTCATCCGATTTTCAATGTGGTTTCTATTTCGCGACCGATCCGACCTCACTTTCCGAGTAGCCCTCTTACACCTCACGAAATGACCGCGACGAGAAAATTCGAGAAATTAGAGCTAATACAGAATCTTCCCAACAATCATTCTTCCCACGAGCCATTCGCAGTTAGAACAGAAATGGGGGTATAGATTAGCGATAACAGAAATTTCCTCCGCCATACACCGTTTAGTGGCTTGCTGAGTACGATGTAGACAGCGCGTGTGCAGTAATCCAGTAGTGTGACTGGGTGTAAGTAGCGTTGCAGTACTAACGGCTGTTTCTTCTAATACACAAATAGCAGCGATACACTGTGCTTATCAGAAGCCGGTTCGTCAACGTTTTGCCAATCGATGTTATTCGAAGTTCGTTTGAAGGCAATGTTACAACACCCGGGTACCCTTACAATCATCGGCGTTTGTTTGGTATATTGAATTTGGTTCGTCCCTTTCCTCTTCAAGACGTTGTAGGTTTACGAGTTCAAATGGCTCTGAGCACTATGGGACTTAACATCGGAGGTCATCAGTCCCCTAGAACTTAGAACTACTTAAACCTAACTAAGCTAAGGGCATCACACACATCCATGCCCGAGGTAGGATTCGAACCTGCTACCGTAGCGGTCGCGCGGTTCCAGACTCAAGCGCCTTTAACCGCGTGGCCACACTGGCCGGCAGGTTTACCAGTCTTTTAATGGCATTGTGCTTTAAAAATTTCTGGTCATTGCTTATTGCATGGATTTTCTGTTTGCACATTGGCTTTCTAGAGTCAGGCAGTTAAACCAGCTGGTGGTTGTTCTTACTAATACATGCAGAACACGCCCGCATCTCGTGGTCGTGCGGTAGCGTTCTCGCTTCCCACGCCCGGGTTCCCGGGTTCGATTCCCGGCGGGGTCAGGGATTTTCTCTGCCTCGTGATGGCTGGGTGTTGTGTGCTGTCCTTAGGTTAGTTAGGTTTAAGTAGTTCTAAGTTCTAGGGGACTTATGACCACAGCAGTTGAGTCCCATAGTACTCAGAGCCATTTGAACCATGCAGAACACGCGAGCTAGTTAATCGTATGCGGAGCATATTAAGGTAATACTGACGTTGCGTATTAGTAAAAAGTTTTGAAAATTCTCCGTTTAACCCAAAAACCTTCCTATAACTTCATATGTTCAGTTCACGTTTCTACTTTTAAAAGATTTTTTGTTCGATCAGGAGCTGCTAAATTTTACAGTTTGTCTCACTCTTGCAATTTTTGAGAAAATGAAATTTTTAAATTCCAAAATTCCCTCATGTGCATATTTTAAAGGTCATTTTAACTTCATAAATTGTTAAATTAAAGTTTATTAAACCGGTTAAAAGAGGAAATGTTATTACTATTATAGTTTAATTACAGTTCTGATTTTTTTTTTAAATTATCAGGTTTCCTTTAACAATGATAGGAGCTGAACACGAGAATAGAGCCACTGTAAATTGGAAAATATGAAAGAAAAACACGCGACTGTGGTGCAAGTCGGTTTTTTATTGTTACTCCATCGTCAGTTATCTGGCAATGGCGTAACAGCCAAAAACCGTGTTGTAAAACAATAAATATTGTAGAATATTACACCATAGTAGTTTGTTTTTCTTCCATTTATAATGAAAAATAAAATGTTCTACCAACGGAATGGTCGACTAACGTAAACTGTAAATGTTTATCCGACACCTTCTACTTATTGATATACTAGATGGCACATGGTAACTGCTCTTTAAATATTATAAGGCGGAAGTAGAAAAAACATTAAGTTCCATTTCCAAAACCCGTATCTCTCCTGCAGGACACACCGTGACGGCCGATTTAGTTTTGAAGAAGATGTTTTGGGAGTATAAAAGACACGAAGATCGTACTTACGTTGTCAAAGCAATCTAACAGCCGTCAGCTGTCACATCATTAGTCCATTAAAAAATAATTTGCCAGCCAAATGTAATTACGAGAGATTCTACTGGATATTGACCACAATGCGTGCAGCAAGCACAACGGAAAGTGGCGAGCGGAAAAACACAACCGATCTGCTTGAAGTGAGCTAAAGGGTCAGCACCATTAAAACTAAAGTGCGTCGGTACACCTAATGTGGGCGGTGGTGATTGCTGTTCTCTCCAGAAGATACGGGGCACAGCCATACACGGAAAAGCGGTGATCTAACTGCAATTCAGGGTCTCCACAGTTAGGATAGCTTCTTTAAGGGTGCATGCGTCAAGACCTGTTTTATGCCTCCGTCTTATCTCACACAAATAGTTCCCAAGTGGACATACATCCGCCAAACGTGGACATAAGCGGACACACGGCTCTGCTCAGTGGGCAATACCGCACAGTATCTACAGACAGAACCAAGAGAGTGTTCCCCCAATTGTCACATCTGTTCTACGGTCGCCGCCAAGACGCGCCAAACCTGGCATTCTACAAGTGATCTTATTCGTCGTTTACTGGGTTCAGAATTAGACCACCGTTAAAAAGCAAAATCTGGATGTAAACATTGAACCGAACTGCCAAGCACAGTCTTCATACTACAGTTAAGTAGCGTGTAATTTACATTCATAAACTACTGTAAATTGTTGCTAACCTTTGTTGTCATCGTTTTTGTCATGTCTGTTGCATCATTCTGTCTGGCCTGCGACGATGAATGCGTAGATGCTTCGTGGAAGTAAGCCACCTCATAACAACGACTTTCGATAATAATGGGTTCTCTTCCTGTCTTATTTACACTCTGTTAAGTAAGGGCGTGGTCGGCCTTACACACAGATGGTAAAACATATCGCCGTAATTCTTTCACAGCCAAACAGAGCGAACCTTTGTCCTTCATGCAATGTCCGTAAGGCATTAGTTTATTTCTCGATTTCCAGATGGCTTTTGACACTGTACCACACAAGCTCCTTGTAGTGAAATTGCGTGCTTATTACCGTCTCAGTCACGTGACTGGCTTCGTGATTTCCTGTCAGAGCGGTCACACTTCGTAGTAACTGACGGAAGTCATCGAGTAAAACAGCAGTGATTCCTGGCGTGCCCCAAGGTAGTGTTATAGGCCTTCTGCTGTTCCTTATCTATATAAACGATTGAAGAGACAATCTGAGCAGCCCTCTTAGGTTGTCTGCAGATGATACTGCCGTTTGTCGTCCAGTAAATTCATCAGAAGACCAAAAGAAATTGCAGTTTAGAAAAGATATCTGTATGGTGCGAAAATTGGCAGTTGACCCTAAACAATGAAAAGTGTGCCGTCGACCACATGAGTGCTAAAAGGAATCCGTTAAACTTCGATTACTTCTAAAGGCCGTAAATTCAGCTAAATACCTAGGAATTACAGTTACGAACAATCTAAACTGGAAAGAACACACAGAAAATATTGTGGGGACAGCAAACCAACGGCTGTGTGTTATTGGCAGAACACTTAGAAAATGTAACAGATCTACTAAAGAGACTGCCTACACTACGCTTGTCCGTCCTCTTTCGGTGTACTGCTGCGCTGTCTGGAATCGTTACCGGATAGGATTAATCGAGGAGACCGAGAAAGTGAAAGAAGAGCAGCACGTTTTGTATTCTCGCGAAATAGGACAGAGAGTGTCAGTGACATGATGCGCGATTTGGAGTGGAGATCATTCAAACATAGGCGATTTTCGTTTCGACGGAATCTTCTCACGAAATTTCAATCACTAACTTTCTTCTCCGAATGCTAAAATATTTTGTTGACGCCGACCTGCATAGGGAGAAACGATGATCATAATAAAATACGGAAAATCAGAGCTCGTACGGAAAGTTGTTAGTTTTTTCCTCGCGCTGTTCGAGATTGGAATACCACAGAATTATTGTGAGCCGGCCGCTGTCGCCGAGCGGTTCTAGGCGCTTCAGTCCGGAACCGAGCTGCTGCTATGGTCGCAGGTTCGAATCTTGCCTCGGGCATGGATGTGTGTGATGTCATTAGGTTAGTTAAGTTTAAGCAGTTCTAAGTCTAGGGGACTGACGACCTCAGATGTTAAGTCCCATGTTGCTTAGAGCCATTTGAACCAATTGAATTATTGTGAAGGTGGTCCGGCGAGCCCTTTGCCAGGCACTGAAGTGTGATTTGCAGGGTATCTATGTAGATGTAAATGTAGATGAGTTTCTGAGTGAGATATACAAAAAGAGAGAAGAGTGCAGCCAACGCGTCGCGTACCTACCCCAAATGTCCGAAAATGAGTCACACGGCGGCATCTAAATATAATGCGAAATCAGGAATTGGCAAAAAAGGCACTCTATAAACTGATTAAAAACGTGGATGACTTTGTCAAGGCGCTATACTCATGTTTCGTCTTGCGCAGCTGAGTCAAGAATTCAAAGTAAGCTGATGCTTTATGGACGTTGCATGAAGGAAAAAGGATCCCTCTATTGGTTTGTGACAGAACAAAGGCGATATCTTTCACCATCTGTGTGTAATGCCGACCACGCTCGTAATTTGTCCGGAACCGCGCGACTGCTACGGTCCCAGGTTCGACTCCTGCCTCGGGCATGGGTGTGTGTGTGTGTGTGTTTTGTCCTTAGGTTAGTTAGGTTTAAGTATTTCTAAGTTCTAAGGGACCGATGACCTCAGATGTTAAGTTCCATAGTGCTCAAAGCCATTTGAACCATTTTAAACGCTCGTACAGACTGTTTACGCTTTACACCTCAAGTATTTGTTGACGACGGCACTGACGACATGAGACGCACAGTTTTGATACTTGACGTATCGAGCAGCAGTGTCAGTTCCAGGCTCTGAGGGCCGGCCACCCGAGCACGTAGATCGTTAGGCCTGCTCTGAGCGAGCGGTCGATTACCAGAGCAATCAGGGACGCCGCGCCCTGTCACGTGACCGCACTACCAAGAAACACTCGACCGCTACAGGTTGGAGCGCGAACCGTCCCTTCTGACCCGTTTCTCTCTCCCAGTTTCCTTCACCCAGAACACCACATTGGCCTACAGATGATCGAATCAAAGGTAATTTCGGCTCCGTGGGAAGCAGCTGCAGTGAGACCGCTAAGATACTCACTACCCACTGGCGACATCAAATCTGCATCATCATGGAGGCGCAATGCAACAAACGTCAAATTGACGTGAAGTATACTTACTACATGCCGAATTCGAGTTTTTCAGCGTATATAATGCTCAAACAGCTTACGGAAATGCAGCTGGATGACGTCTTCGGCGATCGTCCGTATTTCGGCAGGTGCAAACCTCGTCATTTCCAAATGACAAATGCAACGAAGGAGCTCTCTGCAAGGAAATTTAAAACCTCGGTATGCGGGACTACGCCGATCAGGAACTACTATACGGCATACACTGCCTCACCAAAAGTATTTAGGTATCCCTATGTAATTACTACAATAAGGTGGGGAGGGGGAAGTATTGTGTTGCCAGTAGGGAAGTAGTAACGACAGAATTGGTCGCTCAGGAGAGCTCTGTATTAGTCATTGGATGTCATCTGGGTAAAAGATTCATTAGGGACATTTTAACCGTTCTAAAGCTACACAAGTCGACTATTGGTGATGCGGTTGCGAAGTGGAAACGCGAAGGAACGACGACAGCTGATCAGAGACCAGGCATACCGCCTATGCTGCCAGCGGGCACCAAACATTACGAAGGATGGTTATAAAAAATCGCACAAAATCCGGGTCTAAATTTGGCGAGTGCCAGAAGCAAGTTAGCTACCATCATGTGTAGTGCGAACAATGAAGTATAAAGGAGGTGGTGTTAAGGTACGGGATGTTTTTCGTTGTTTTTGCATAGTCCCCTTACTGCCCTAACAGTCCCATCAGAGAGCTGTTAAGTTTCATTAGGATTTTAAGTTTTTTCATGGACATATTTTTGTAAAAGTCCTGGATCTGCTAAACAGCGAAATATTCCCCATACTGTTGGTTCCTTGGGTAGGAGAGAAAGGGACTAAACTAGAGGGTCATCAGTTCCTCCCCAAACTGTGACTGCATAAAAATGGAAGAAAACACGGCGGGTATAAAGAATATGAGGAAATACAGAACAACAGATGGGCGTGGTATCGTGCAAACTTTTGTTAATTACTATTTTTATCAGACTTAGGGTTGGAATTCGAACGTCTTATTCAGTAACTGAAACTTCAGTGCCTTGCAGTAAACGAAGATCCCATAAAAATTTTACGCAATTTTGGTGTCTTTCGCCAACGTCCTCCATTAGGATGACATTGCATAACATAATTTTTCTTATTAGATATTGGTGTATGCAATGATAGGGTACGCATCGTGAAAGAAGGAAAATTGTGATTTCAACGCTAAAATAGCTCGAAGGAGCGCGATATAAGTACATAGGATGGCATGTTGTAGACCGTTCGCTCTCCTTCCAGCAGCAGGATGTTTTCGTTGCTGGTGATTTCCAAAGCGGCGTCGACGCGGCTGGGGATGGGTAGTGAAGCACCTCCCTGCGGACATACGAGCGTTTTCGATGGACGAGGGCTCACAGGGTGCAGATGGGCCGTTACTTATTGAGCAGGTGGTTTCGGGAATACTGGAGGCAAATGTCACACTTTTTTGTATGAGTGAAAACT
This sequence comes from Schistocerca serialis cubense, assembly GCF_023864345.2. Lineage (NCBI taxonomy): Eukaryota > Metazoa > Arthropoda > Insecta > Orthoptera > Acrididae > Schistocerca > Schistocerca serialis. The sequence goes on from NC_064641.1 coordinate 150,306,393, forward strand.
TCAGTGTGTGCAGTTTCACATATCCATCAGAATACGATAGCGTCAGGACTGACACCTGTCGGGACTGTATAAGAAAATCGATTATCAGCTAATGCAGCAAAGTTTATCGTGACTCCTAGCAACAGACTCTTTATCCCTTACCTAAACAAGTACTACGTAAACTGAATTTTTTATACGCAAGACATATTAATAACTACAGCCTAACGTAGCTGATTACTTGCTTATTCCATAGACACCATACAATACCATTGCGTGGTAAGAAATCCTTACTGCGTTCAGACTAGTGTGTGTATTGTGTATTGAACTGCGGACCTAGAAACGATGGAGAGGCTTCGTCCCCGCCGTAGCCCTTAGTGGTTCACAACCCCCAACAGGCTACAGCTGTCCACTCACCCCACCGCCGCCCCACCCGAACCCAGGGTTATTGTGCGTTTCGGTCCCCAGTGCCCCAGTGGAGGACAGACCCCCCCCCACCCCCCCACCCCCCCCCCCCGTCCCCGGGAAACGTCTCATATACCAGTGTAACTCCAAATGTTTGCATGGTAGAGTAATTATGGTGACGCGTACGTGGAGACAGTGTTTGCGGACAAATGGCCAACATAGTGTAACTGAGGCAGAATAAGGGGAACCAGCCTGCCGAGTCAGATGCAAAACCGCCTTAAAAACCATCCGTAGGCCGGCCGGCACTCCGGACCTCCACACTAATCTGCTGGGCGGATTCGTGCCGGGGACCGGCAGGCCTTCCCGCTCGGGAAGCAGCGAGTTAGACCGCGCAGCTAGCTGGGCTGGCTGAGACTAGTTAAATCCATCGCACCATATTTTGCTACCACTAACTGAGGATCTATAACGAACTACGATCATAACAGGGTAATACACTGTATAAAAGAAATTAGGGGACACTTTTATCAAATCTGTTCTGATACGGACTGTACCTGTGGTGTTATTGCGGGGCTTGAGATCTTCGCTTTCAGTGTAAGCAACAATTAAAAACATTCGCAATATTGTGACTGTGTTATGCACTACAGTTTTAGGTGACCGCTCAGAAAAACATGAATATCGGTGTCCCAGTGTTTTTATTGGGGTACGCAGATAGTAGTTGTCATGTGTGGATGTATTCAACCAAGCACATGCAAAGCGTAATCTTATTGCAACTCAAATTGCAAGGGCGCTCTTTTTTTATCTAAAAAGCATGGACTTTCGGTCGTGTTGCTGCAGATACCAATGACTCTCCATGTGTCATCCGTAGGTTGTGGGTACCCTACAGGAAGAAAAGTTAGTACACAAGGCGAGTTGGAAAGGTCACCGACGCATTACAGTCCCATGTGAAGACCGATAGCTGGCCATCTCTGCTTGTGGCTTCGTACAGATGCTATCAGAGCACTGCAAGACGATCTCAGAAGGGCCACTGGAGCCGCTCTGTCTGATCACACTGTAACAAACCGGTTACGAGAAAGGACCTTACAACCCAGACATCCTGTTCGAGTACCCTTCTTGAAACAACATCTTGCAGCTTGCCTTCAGTTCTGGCTTTCCCATGTCAACTAGCAACATCGGCACAAGCGAAACGTATCTACATCTCCTCTGACGTAAGGTGATGGCCGTGTTCGTACGCAGAGACCCGTGCTGAGCGCTACCTGCCAAATGTTGTCCAGGAAACCGACAGACATCCAAGGTTCTGTCGTGTTACGAGGAGGCATCAGTGTTGACAGTCACGCGGATCTTAGGGTGCTGCACATGGTCGCTTTTCCACCAGGCAGTACATCGAATATATCCCGTTGGGCCATGTGGTGGCTGCTGCATTCTGTGGTGGCTCTGAATTCCTTCTGATGCCAGGGACTATGAGTCGGGCGTCAGCAGGGGTGCCTTGCGATGCCCGAACATTGAAATAATGGAATGGCCGGCGGTAAGTTCAGACCCAAACTCCATAGAGCATTCACGGATCATGCTCGACAGCCGTGCTCGTGATTGTCCTGATCCACCGCAATTTCTTCAGGAACTCTCGTGGGCTCTCGCTGAAGAATATGAAAGGATTCCACAGGGTATATTGAACATGCCACGTAGGTATCAAACAGTGATAAACACTCACGGAGAGCATATACGTTATTGAAGCTCACAAACTCCAACGAAAAGCACCCAGGAGAACAGGATGAATAATTGTTTCCATTTCGTTTTCGACACCTGTCGGACACTTCAGTTCTTTTTATGTAGACGGTCGAGAAAGTAATGATGTTTTGCTGTATACTTAATTTGTGAAAGGTAAAGGCATAATTTGGAAACATACTATAACACTAACGTGCCGTGAAACACGCTAATGTTACCCTCTGAGAGGTTTTCGAATTTTGACGCGCGTGTGTCTAATGGACAAAGTTATCGGAGTATAATTTTGAATATGGTGAAATTAACAGAAAAACTAAAAGGACTTTAATCTTGGGAGTTAATGAAAGTGGTAAAATCATAAGTGAATGAAAAAAATATACGGTCGGCAGCCCAATCAGGCATATTTATTTGGAACTATATGTTTAAGAAAAATGAATATTCGTTATTGAAGTTACTTTAGTTGATATTTCCCTTTGTACAGCACGCAGGATACAAACTAACACAGTGCCCTCAGAACCGTGTGTAACAGCAATTACCAATAACGCACACACCAGTGAATTACAGGAAGCACCAAGCTCATACTAATGACAGCTACTCTCAAGAGCATTACTTAATCAAATACTGAAATGTTACTGCATGAAGTGCAGAACTAAATTTGGACATGAGGGGCTTTTATCTTAACTGACATGAAGAAAAACAATTAAAAATGAATAATGTCTTAAATACACTGTTCAACTCTTCTACATGTAACAGTTTTCCTTAGCTACAGCAATACTTCAATTTTCTTTTCTAATAGGTGGAGAATACGATGGGGACCCATCAACTAGTATAGTTCACTAATCAAGCGCTCTAATTATTTCAGTAAAAGAGACTAATTCAAAAAGCTAATCATTCTCTTCACTTGGAGTAGTTGATAATTTACTTTTCATGACAATAAAACAATACACTGGGCTTAATTAACTTCAAAAAATGAACCATTCCTAACAGAAATCAATACGCCACTATGTTTTAAATGAGCTTATTTGCCTTTTTATCACCTGCTTCACAGGTATTCTAGGCAACAATGTTTACACAATCTTGCGCTGTAATTCTACAAAACTATATTTGGTAATAAACTAAGGATACTTTAGTAAAAGCCTATCCAACTTCACTTTTGTGGTTTTAACTTTAACTTTTACTACGCCTTTTATATTAGACAAAAAATCACTTTTAAATACTTGAATGCAAGAATTGTACATTTAAATCAGGATACTCGGTTTTAGTAGCACTTAGGTGAGGACCCAGCATAGATCCGTGATCAAGATAGAAAATATGGTTCCAGACACGAATATATAATGTTATGATTATTACTATTAAAACCACACACAAATTAACTGGTCCATGCCCGTGTATGAAGTTAGTGAAGCAGTGGTGAAGATTGGTGGCAAGCGACATGGTGGCAAACTGTACTTACGGCTCTTGATGTTGGAATGCTTTATAAAATCTCTTCTTGGCGTCGGATTTTCAACATTTTAGAGCCATTCCTTTTTGCCGAGATTACCAAATAATAGCCCGATCCACATCCGAGGCAAATCCTTTACAAAGCAGCTTCCAGTTGCCTCTCTTAGCACCGTCGAAGTGTACTGTGCTACGGCTAGCCACACACTGCGTACCGTTCGCACAAAGGAGCCGCTCAGTTCGACCGCCGAAACCACCTTTTACATCGCACCATTCCACTTCCGTTGCGGGGGGACTTCCCTACAGCTTTTACATGTCACAAATACAAGTGCCCTAAGCATGAACCAGCTTTCAATAATCATTTTCTTTTTATATACATACACATATTATAGTAATTTATCATTTTAACATTTCCTTTTGCTTTTTTCATATACACGCTACAAACTATTTTTCTTTCCCAGCACTGTGGTTTCTTGGGAGGGAGGGACCTGCTCACCTGGCTAATTTCAAAGCTGTGTCGCGTATCAACGAGAGAATTTATGATGCAGTTTTGTAATTCAACTGAAAGACTGTTTTTAAAAGCAAATTTCACTCAACTGATGCTAAAGAACAAAAGATTATGCTTTACAAATAAATTTTTAACGCAAAAGCATTGGGTGGATTATTATTAATAAGATACTAGTTATAATATTAAATTCTCCATAACTTCGGATATATTACAGACTCTCAAAATCAATGACCAGTTCTGGAATGAAAACAGAAATTCTTTTAAGATGAGACGTTTTACACCTCATTTCACAGTTCTTTTAAATTTCGTACACTTACTTTATTTTGTTAAGATCAGATGTGGAAGGAATAGTTATTTCAAATATGGTTGCTACTACATTTGTCTACATTTTACGACAAATTTAACATAGAAAGAGAAACCCCCAAATGTTGTAACAAATACAAATTAAAATAGTGCTTCTCATCAGGAAACTTTATTCTACTGTGAAGTACTCGTATATACACTGAAGTGGCAGAAGTCATGGGATGCCTGCTAATATAATGTCGGACCTCCTTTTGGTCGGCGTAGTGCAGTAACTGGTGGCATGGACTCAACAACTCGTTCCAAGTCCCCTGCAGAAATACTGAGGCTAGCTGCCTCTCTAGTCTTCCATAACTGCGATAGTGTTGCCGGTGCAGGTCTTCTCGATTGTATCCCATAAACGTTTCATGGGATTCATGTCTGGCGATTTGGTTGGCCAAATCTTTCGCTCGAATTGTTCAGAATGTTCTTCAAACCAATGGCGGACAATTGTGGCCCAGTGACATGGTGCACTGTCATCCATAAAAAAATTCCATTGTTGAATGGCTGCAAGTGGTCGTCAAGTAGCCGAGAATAGCACCTTCCAGTCAGTGAACAGTTCAGCGGGGCCAGACGACCCAGTCCATTCCATGCAAAAACGGGCGAGACCATTATGGAGTCACCCCAGCTTGCGTACTGCCTTGTTGACAACTTGGATCCATTACTTCGTGGGGTCTGCACCACACTCGAGCCCTACCACCAGCTCTTACGAACTAAAATCAGGGTGAATTTGACCCGGCCATGGTTTCCCAATAGTCTGGCACCAACCGCTATAGTCACCAGCCCAGCACAGACGCTTAAAGCAATGTGGTGCTGTTAGCAAAGGCAGTCACTTCGATCGTAAGCTGCCATAGCACATTAACGGGAAATTTCGCCGCTCTGTCGTAACGAATAGATTTGTCGTACGTCCCATATAGATCTCTGCGGTTATTTCACGCAGTGTTGCTTGTCTGTTAGTACTGGCAACTCTAAGCGAGCGCCGCTGCTCTCGGTCCTAAGTGAAGGCTGACGACCATTGCGTTGTCCTTGGTGAGAGGTAATACCTCGAATTTGGTATTCTCAGCACACTCTTAACACTTTTGATCACACAATACTTAATTCGCTAACGATTTCCGAAATACGATGTCCCATGCGTCTAGCTCCAACAACTACTCTACGTTCAAAGACTATTGGTACCCGTCACGTGGAATCCTTTTCAAAAAATGGTTCAAATGGCTCTGAGCGCTATGGGACTTATCTTCTGAGGTCATCAGTCTCCTAGAACTTAGAACTACTTAAACCTGACTAACCTAAGGATATCACACACACCCATGCCCGAGGCAGGATTGGAACCTGCGACTGTAGCGGTCGCGCGGTTCCAGACTGTAGCGCTTAGAACCGCTCGGCCACTCTGGCCGGCAAACCTTTTCACATGAGCCACCTAAGTACAAATGAGAGCGCCACCAATGCACTGCCATTTTATACCTTGTGTAGGCGATACCAGCGCCATCTGTGTATGTGTATATCGCTATCCTATGACCTTTGTCACCTCGGTGTATTTAGACTTCGGTTTTGTGACCCCACATCCCTTAAACTGGTGCCGAGAGGCATGATTATATCCAGTGTGAGTCACTAACTATTGACACCTAGAATAACTCCGAAAGTATGATAGTAGCAGAAAAGTTTGTGAGACAAATGTTGCGTGGGCCAACGGAGGCTATAATATGACGTTGGTTCTTTGTTGCTATGTGGGGTCGCTTCAGAAATATGATGTTCAATTTTGTTTTTGTTTTTTAATGGGATTTCATAATTTGTTACTTATTTTCTGATAGCAGCTATCGAGACAAATCCAGTGATGTGAAGCAGTAAGGTCTTTGAAGGTCAACGAAGGTCACAAAGGTGACATGAAGGTCCATTTACAGAAGATGTTCGAAGTTATGACCATTGGTATCAATGAATTGCTGCAATCTGCTTATCATGGATTGAAAGGTATTCCTTATCACTTTGGCACTCATCGAAGCTCATGCTCTGACAGTTCTCCCTCGTATATCATGTAAATAGTAAATATTCGCCGAATACGGCGTATCCATCTAAAAATGGTTCAAATGGCTCTGAGCACTATGGGACTTAACTTCTGAGGTCATCAGTCCCCTAGAACTTAGAACTACTTAAATCTAACTAACCTAAGGACATCACACACATCCATGCCCGAGGCAGGATTCGAACCTGCGACCGTAGCGGTCGCACGGTTCTAGACTGGATCGCCCAGAACCGCTCGGCCACCCCGGCGTATCCATCTAACACGACATTGACATGTAAACACCATTCGACAGTTTCGCAATGTAACACTGATAGCATCGGTAAGACTAGTATCGTCGTATGAAGCGAATGCGAATTATGTATTCCTTCGAAGATCAAGTCGATTTGCTTCTCATTTACGGTGAATGCCAACGAAATTCAGTGAAAGGTATAGACATATTGTAGGTAGGCTGTTAAGGTTTTTATGTTTGTAACGCCACGTAGCTCTCTGTATGAAAACCACTGACCTTGCTGTGTGCAGTCTATGGCTGGTTGGCATTGTTGGAATATTCGCTACTGTAGTGTTGCGCAGTTGGATGTGAACAGCGCGTAGCGTTGCACAGTAGGAGGTGAGCCGCCAGCAGTGGTGGATGTGGGGAGAGAGATGGCAGAATTTTGAGAGCGGACGATCTGGACGTGTGTCCATCAGAAAGAGTAAATTTGTAATACTGTATATCATGAACTGATGTACAGGGCTATTACAAATGATTGAAGCGATTTCATAAATTCACTGTAGCTCCATTCATTGACAAATGGTCACGACACACTAAAGATACGTAGAAAAACTCATAAAGTTTTGTTCGGCTGAAGCCGCACTTCAGGTTTCTGCCGCCAGAGCGCTCGAGAGTTTAGTGAGACAAAATGGCGACAGGAGCCGAGAAAGCGTATGTCGTGCTTGAAATGCACTCACATCAGTCAGTCATAACAGTGCAACGACACTTCAGGACGAAGTTCAACAAAGATCCACCAACTGCTAACTCCATTCGGCGATGGTATACGCAGTTTAAAGCTTCTGGATGCCTCTGTAAGGGGAAATCAACGGGTCGGCCTGCAGTGAGCGAGGAAACGATTGAACGCGTGCGGGCAAGTTTCACGCGTAGCCCGCGGAAGTCGATGAATAAAGCAAGCAAGGAGCTAAACGTACCACAGCCGACGGTTTGGAAAATCTTATGGAAAAGGCTAAAGCAGAAGCCTTACCGTTTACAATTGCTACAAGCCCTGACACCCGATGACAAAGTCAAACGCTTTGAATTTTCGGCGCGGTTGCAACAGCTCATGGAAGAGGATGCGTTCAGTGCGAAACTTGTTTTCAGTGATGAAGCAACATTTTTTCTTAATGGTGAAGTGAACAGACACAATGTGCGAATCTGGGCGGTAGAGAATCCTCACGCATTCGTGCAGAAAATTCGCAATTCACTAAAAGGTAACGTGTTTTGTGCAATCTCACGGTTTAAAGTTTACGGCCCCTTTTTCTTCTGCGAAAAAAACGTTACAGGACACGTGTATCTGGACATGCTGGAAAATCGGCTCATGACACAACTAGAGACCGACAGCGCCGACTTCATCTTTCAACAGGATGGTGCTCCACCGCACTTCCATCATGATGTTCGGCAATTCTTAAACAGGAGATTGGAAAACCGATGGATCGGTCGTGGTGGAGATAATGATCAGCAATCCATGTCATGGCCTCCACGCTCTCCCGACTTAACCCCATGCGATTTCTTTCTATGGGGTTATGTGAAAGATTCAGTGTTTAAACCTCCTCTACCAAGAAACGTGCCAGAACTGCGAGCTCGCATCAACGATGCTTTCGAACTCATTGATGGGGACATGCTGCGCCGAGTGTTGGAGGAACTTGATTATTGGCTTGATGTCTGCCGAATCACTAAAGGGGCACATATCGAACATTTGTGAATGCCTAAAAAAACTTTTTGAGTTTTTGTATGTGTGTGCAAAGCATTGTGAAAATATCTCAAATAATAAAGTTATTGTAGAGCTGTAAAATCGCTTCAATCATTTGTAATAACCCTGTATATATGATGACTTTTGAACATTATTAAGGTAAATACATTGTTTGCTCTCTATCAAAATCTTTCATTTGCTAACTATGCCTATCAGTAGCTAGTGCCTTCAGCAGTTAGAATCTTTTATTCAGCTGTCATTATTGGCGCACGCTGTGTTGCAGTAGTTTGAGTGACGAATATTTTTGTGAGGTAAGTGATTCATGAAAGTTATAGGTTATTGTTAGTCAGGGCCATTCTTTTTATGGATTATTGAATGTCAGATTACGCTGCGCTAAAAAAAATTTAAAAAAATAGATTGTGTCAGTTTAGTGATGATCAGAATTAATAAAGAGAGAAATGTCGTCTGAGTACGTTCAGTTTTGCTCAGCTGTTTGAAAATCAAATAATGTGAGAGGTTTATCAGCACAGTAATTCATAAATTTTTCTAAGGGGATGTTTCATAATATATGCTGAAATATATCCTCAACGTACTCACCCTACACGTCGCACATTTAAATATGTGTATGATAAATTTTGAACTGGATGTTTAACGAATCGGAGGCAAATCCGCGAAGGAAACAGAAATTGGTACTCCTGCCAGTGTGGTTCGAGATCCTTGTGTTAGTTCGCCTCAAATCGCTAGGGAATCTGGCACGAGCTAGAGTAGAGTTGTTCGTGTTCTGCATCGCAATAAATATCGTCCTTACCATATCAGTCTCCACCAATAATTAGATGGTACGGATTGTATGTGTCGCATTGAATTCTGCCGATGGGCACAACTTCAGATTCAGAGGGATGACACATTTATTAATTTTATTTTATTTACTGACAAGGCTACATTCACGAGCCATGGAAATGTTAATTTGCATAACATACGTTATTGGGCAACTGAAAATCCATGTGGTCGGTGAGTGTATGGTGTGGGATTCTGGAGGACAGAATTATAGGCCGCTATTTCATCGAAGGAAATCTTAATGGTAGGAAGTACACCACATTCCTGCAAGAAACATTAGGTCTGTTATTGAAAGAAATACCTTTAGGAACAAGGAACAGAATTTGGTATCATGACGATGGGTGTCAGGCACATTTTTCGCTGATGGCTAGAAATGAGTTTCAGAGACAATTCCCAAATCGTTGGATTGGTCGTGGAGGAGATGTGTCGTGGCCAGCTCGTTCGCCAGACTTGACGCCTCTGGAATTTTTCTTGTGGGGATTCGTAAAAGACATTGTTTATAAAGATGTTCCAACTGCACCTGAAGATTTGTGAAAGAGAATTGTCAGAGCAAGTGCTTCGTTAAGTGCCGATGTGATAAGGAATACCAATCAATCCATGATAAGAATATTGCAGCACTGCATTAATAACAATGGTCATCTCTTCGAACACCTTCTGTAAATGGACGCTCATGTCACCTTTGTGACCTTCGTTGACCTTCAAAGACGTTACTGTTACGCATCATTGGATTCGTCTCGATAGCCGCTATCAGGAAATAAGTACCAAACTATAGCATCTCATTTAAAAGACAAAGTTGACCTTTATGTCTCTGAAGTGACCCCACCTAGCAACAAAAAATCAACGTCATATTATGGCCGCCATTGTCCCGTGCAACTTTTGTCCCACAAAGTTTTCAGCTCCTATCATATTTTCGAAGTTATTCTTGGTAGCAATAGTTAGTGACTCATCCTGTATAGATTTTTGAGAGGTGCCAGAGGGCAGTTCTGAGTGAGCTAAGGTTGAGACAGGTCATTAGACCTCGAATACTTTGTTTTCGTAATTGTCTTCCAAAGTTTGGCTGGCAACTGTGGAGAAACGTGTCTGATGCCTGTTGACATTCTGAACTTTAATGGTGAAAAGTCCTTACGTAATATATGTAATTCATGTTTCGATTTGTTATTTGGTACAACTGACACAGTGCCAACACAACGGAATGCTGGTGCCAAACACCTGGAATGGACTGCAGCCAGTTTAAGTCATCACTAATTTTCGTTGAATGCAGACTCAGCTTACGAAATTTTCAATAAATTGCCTCATCGGAGAGCATTTCACCAGGGTATCGAAAAAGGAATGTAAAACAAGGGGTTGTTTCATTTCAGTGGATGACGCTGGATCGGTCTATCCGATGACATAACGCTGGATAGAAAGTTTTCTAACACATAGAGAGTAGTGTGTCGTCCTGAACGGGGTTACTTCAACCGAAACAAGGGTAACTTAGGTGCGCCCCAGGGAAGCGTAATAGGTCCTCTGCTTTTTACGATTTACATAAACGATCTGGTTGATGGTATTGACACCGGCCTTAGGCTGTTTGCCGGTGATGCTGTAGTCTACAGGAAAGTAGTATCACACGAAAGTCGTGAACAAATCAATGAGGATTTGCAGAAAATAAATGCGTGGTGTAATGACTGGCAGTTATCTCTCAATATTAGTAAGTGTAACCTACTGCGTATAACAAAGACCAAAATACCCATTAATGTACGAGTACAAAATAAATGCCCAGTCTTTGGAAGCGGTAACATCCGTCAAGTATCTGGGTGTGACCATTCGAAATGATCTCAAATGGAATTATCAGATTACACAAGTAACGGGCAAGGCGAACTCTAGATAGCGGTTTATTGGTAGAATCCTGAAGCGATGCAGTCCTTCAACAAAGGAAATTGCTTACAGTACGTTAGTTCGTCCAGTCTTAGAGTATTGTTCGTCTGTATGGGACCCTTACCAGTTGCGTCAGATTCAAGAGATTGAGAGGGTCCAAAGAAGAGCGGCAATATTCGTGACTGGTACATTTAGCCATCGCGAGAGCGTTACAAATGTCATAGAAAGTTTGAAGTGGGACACACTTGCAAATAGACGACGCGCTATACGGAAGGGGCTGCTCACTAAATTCCGAAATCCGATCTTCGCCGAGGATGTAGAACATACATTATTACCGCAACTTTCAAATCGAGCAATGATCATCATTCAGAGATAAGGGAAATCAGAGCTCGTACTGAGGCGTTCACTGTCGTTTTTTCCCTCGTGGGATCCGCGAGTGGAACAGGGGCGGGGGGGGGGGGGGGGGAAATATGACTTTGGCGCGAATTGTGCCCTCCGCCGCACACCGCTTGGTGGCTGGCGGAGTATACATGTAGATGTAGATGTAGCTTTTGTTTGGTGACCTCTGGTTAAAGAAACGCCACACCTGTTCAAATGGTTCAAATGGCTCTAAGCACTATGGGACTTAACATCTGAGGTCATCAGTCCCCTAGACCTCGAACTACTTAAACTTAACTAACCTAAGGACATTACACACATCCATGCCCGAGACAGGATTCGAACCTGCGACCGTAGCAGCAGCGCGGTTCCGGACTGAAGCACCTAGAACCGCTCGGCCACAGCGGCCGGCGCCACATCTGTGATTTATTCTTTCGCGACGCTGCTGCTCAATTTGTAGCCACTGACCGCTGGGTACTTCTCTCGTGTGAAACAAAATCTTGCTCGCAGCGCTAGGGGAAGTTCGCGCTGTTATGCGGGGCTTTCGCGGCGGGTAGCACGCAGTGGATTTTCCTGGCTCGGCGGAGAGGTTGGGGAAACACGCCATTTACCCTCCATCCAGCCAGTGGAGGCCGTGCGGGGACCGCCGTCTGGAAGCGGCGGGCGATAAATGTAAAAGGCCGCCTTTACTGCAAAGCGGGCCGCGTTTTAATAGGGCGCCGCTCCCGCCGGAGCGCTTTCTATTAAAGTTCGCTTGCCTCGCTTTTTACGGCGGTTCCCTTCGCATCCTAACTAGCGGTTACGCAGTAACAGCATGGCGGAGAGCCGGTTAAGAATTTCTAGTGAAACTCTGCAGGTGTCCGAGTCTGCAAATCTAGAAGGGCTGGAAGTGGGCTGAAGTTAAGCAAAGGCTTGCTTTGCAAATTAGATTCTGTCCCTCGGCAGCTTATTTAGAGGCCAATGAAACAACACAGACGTTGAAGAGTCCCTCTTATCATCGTCAACAAAGGAAAACGCGACAATGCACAGCAGATACAATCACCAACACTGTACTCAAATGAGAATGAGGGTGTTACGAGTGGAGCGCCTGATTTGATTGCGCAATATTTTTCTGTCACGGTAGGATTACGATAGAAGTCTAATGACGTTTTGACACAGAAGACGACTGTTTTTGTTTGAATACCTTATTCAAACTTTAATACTGAACTCTCTAATCACTGAAATTTGGAACTCAGAAAGTGTCACCACTAATGGAGCCAACAACATTTGAAAAGATATTTGGAGTGAAAACACACATATACTGTCCAGTAATATTAAGATGACCACATAGACTGAATGACGACTTTTGCAGCGCTGGGAGACGTGCAGCAAGAGATTCCGTGAGGTTGTGGAAGGTACTGACGGGGATATGAAGCCATACCCACTCCAGTGCTGTGGCCAGCTGCACTAGTTATTTCGATTGAGGCTCCATGGCGCAAACAGCAGATCGACGTGGTTCCAGTGTAAGACGACATGAACTATGCCCCATTCATGAAGTCATTGAAGATCACCTAACTCACGTTGAGCGAACAGTAGGGCTGAACAAAAATGACTGACAAGGCACAATGCATCTTGTAGAGGGTATAGTATGGACGTATCGGAATAATTAATGCCGGGTGATGGTTTTAAGGTAATTCATACGACATGAAAACTTTGTGGAAACGCGTCGATTTGCTGGAGGCTAGTTTATCCCAGGGAAGTATTCGAGTTGACCGTGGCCGGCTGGGGAGCGGTGAAGGGATGCGACAATAGGCAGCTTAGGGCGGCTCAAGCTCTGAGAAAGCGGTAACGGGGCGCGGCCTCCAGCTGCCTTAAGATGAGTGACAGTGAGAGGGTGGTTGACCCCATGCTGGTGTACTGGGAAGCAGACGGAGAACTTGTACGCCTGTTGATAAATGTCCGTCGACCTGTTTACAGTGAAACATGCAAGAAAGCCGCGCAAAGCTACGGTGTAGCGGTCAGCAGAGGCCAAAATATGCGTGTTCACGACTATAGCAACTTCACGCTGATTTCACGGTCCGCAGAGTCTGAAGTAAATCAGGTGAAGAGCGACAGAATGAAATATGCCGGCCTCCTATGGGAACATAGGACCGAGCAATTTGAAGTACTCTCCTGAGAGTCAGAATTCCGGAAAAATTGGTGTTTTGTGCAGACGCTAACCTTGATGGGTGGCCTGGGAGGAGCTAAATAGCAGAAGTTGAGAGGAAGAGATATTTTGTGGGAATTTGTTCACTTCCCAGAACAGGCATTGGTCGGCACTGGGAAGCGACACATAATTAACGCAAGTTGCGCTGAAATTGGCATAAGTTATTTTGCTGGAGGGAACTGGGAGAATTCTCGGTAGGGGTCTTCTGTTCCCAGCTTGCCTAGAGTGCGGACGTGGCGTTCTTTACTCAGCTTGCCTGAGAGAGTGAGCATCTCTGCAGTTTAGGACTTATCAAATGGAACGATTGAGATTGGAGATAGAAAGTTTTGGTTCAGCTATGTACTGAGCAAGATAGCTAGGAGTGAATAGACGAGTACATCCTTGCAGCACCACGAGGCTGGCCGACGTCCTCACGACGACGCCTCCCCACCATGCTGAATTAGGTGGTATTGCACCTGCTCCGGTTTGAATTAAGCCACATTAATTTGTTGGTTCACCTCGACAAAGTTTCCACGAGGATTTCTTGGGCCGTGTATTGGGGAATTCTTCTCGCACTTTGCATTACGCCTGGGTCAGTCGATAGGAATTAATTTTGATTTATCGCGCTTTACTCCACATAAACGCAATTTATTACCACTGCCTGATAGGAAAGCCATGTAATGTGATGATGGAAGGTCGTGAGTTAAAATAAATTTGTGCTAATCGACTGCATCTGTTTTCAGTCAAGTAGTTGAAATCCCAAGTCATTTTCTTAATTTTATGTTCAACATTTGCATCCGGTGTTCAATTGCTGAATATAACATCAATGTGCACCCCTTTTTAATTAAAAGTGATCAATTCTGAATCAATTAATGTCAACACTGCCACCGCAGTTCAATCAGGAGTCACAGGGCCTTATTACTTTCTTTGCGTTATCCGATATTGCGGCAGTTTTGCACTTTCTGTTGATCTGTTAGTCAATTAGCTGGGGTGAACACACCCCAGTAAAACCAACTGCATCTCTGGGTCGACATATTCCCCAACGACAGAAACACAATTTTCTTCATCGTGTTATCACCCAGGTGATAACACGAAAACATTCCCCAGACCACAAGGCTTCCTTCTATGGTCTCGATCCTTCCGACGATGATTGCAAGGGGTTTGCTTCACGTCGATGGAACGTGAAACCTGATTCATCGGAAAAGGCCATCTGTCCTCAATTAGTTGACGTCCAGTTGCTGTACAGGCGTGCAAATTTCAGCCTTCATCGCCACTGAGCAGCAGTCAACATGACTGCATGAACCAGGCACCTGCTGCAGAGGCTCATATACAACAACGTTCGAGGACAATCATCGAGCGGACACAATTGGTAACCACTTGGTTCCTCGCGGCAGTCATTTGGTGAACAGCTGAACGTATATTAGCCCATACACATCCCCGCAGCTGTCGACCACCCTTTTCATCTCTGGCCCGTGCTGCTACACAGTTGCCTAGTCGCCGGTTTTAGACAGCACCATTTTGTCATGCACGGTGTACTTTAAACGTGGCGGCACGCGAACAGTTTTACTGCCTTTTCGGAAATGCTTGCGCTCTTGATCCTAAATCCAATAATCATGTCCTTTTGGACTCAAATAAATCGCTCCACTTCCGCATTACGACAACAGCTACAGTATTTTCTCCGCCCCACAGATACGCTTCATATACCCTGCACTGCCAGTGCTGCCTCCTGTGTGTGTGTGAATGTTATTGCACGTTGACGTCGAACATAAGCAGTGGTCACGTTAATGTGACTGGACAGTGTACGCTGTGTTGTGTCGTGGTTGCAGTAGGAGAGGGGCAGGAAAAATTCAGTGGGGTCGTTCCCCCACCCCTCGCCTCAAAAGGAAAGGAAAAACCACTGTAGTATCGGCTGACGTAAGCAAATTATTGTGACTATAGCCAAACATTGTGCTTGTGTGTGTGTGTGTGTGTGTGTGTGTGTGTGTGTGTGTGTGTGTGTGTGTGTGGTGGTTCAAATGGCTCTAACCACTATGGGACTTTACATCTGAGGTCATCAATCCCCTAGAACTGAGAACTACTTAAACCTAACTAACCTAAGGACGTCACACACATCCATGCCCGAGGCAGGATTCGAACCTGCGACCGTAGCAGTCGCGTGGCTACAGCCTGAAGCGCCTAGAATAGCTCGGCCACATCGGCCGGGTGTGTGTGTGTATTTGATTAAATTGGTAGTCATGTTTATCGCTTTAAATGTGGGGCTGGCTTCAAATAATATTTTGTTCAAAAAATGTTCAAATGCGTGTGAAATCTTATGGGACTTAATTGCTAAGGTCATCAGTCATTAAGCTTACACACTACTTAACCTAAATTATCCTAAGGACAAACACACACACCCATGCCCGAGGGAGGACTCGAACCTCCGCCGGGACCAGCCACACAGTCCATGACTGCAGCGCCCCAGACCGCACGGCTAATCCCGCGCGGTAATAATATTTTGTATATGTAGTATCAGAATCACTAACATATTCGTAATGAGAACCTGGCCATTTAACATCTGGACTCAGATAACGATGGAGATGCCATGATTCGTCCATTTGCTGTCGCTGTTTATTCTGGAAACTTACCATCAGACTTTCGGAAAAGTAATTGTCCAGGAAATGCTGAAGATAACAAAGGCAGATAAGTGCCAGAACTATAGCACATTCAGCTTAATAACTCACGCATCCAGGTTGCTGAGAAGAATAAAATGCAGAAGAATGAAAGAGAAGTCAGAGAATCTGTTTGATGGCGATCATTTTGGCTTTCTGAAAGATAAGGTCACCAGAGAGGCTGTACTGACATTGCCATTGATAATGGAATTACGACTTAAGAAAAATCAGGAAACTTTCATGGTTTTGTCGACCTGGGAAGAAATGTTCGACTCTATAAAATTGTGTTTGATGTTCAAAATTCTGAGAAAAATAGGAGTAAGCTTCAAGAAAAGGAAGGTAATACAAAATTTGCGCTAGAACCAACAAGAGAGAAGGAGTAAGAACGGAGTGCTCGAATTAAAAAGCGTGTAACACCATCATGCATCTTTCACCCCCTACTAATTAATGTATACACCGAAGTAGCAATGGCAGAAGTAAAATAAGGGTTTAAGAGTGGGAAGAAAAACAGCATCAAAGGATATGAATGATAGCTTCGCTGATGACGTTACTGTCCTCAGTGAGAGTGAGAGGAGAATTACAGGACTCATTGAATGAAATGAACAATTTGTTTGAGCAAGTGTATAGTCAGGAGTGCCCCAGAGAAGTGTGATAGGACCGCTGTTATTCTTTATACACATGAGCGATTTGGCGGACTGGGTGGGCAGAAATCTGCGGTTGTTTGCTGACGGTGTGTACGGTAAGGTGTCGAAAATGAGTAACTGTAGGAAAATATAACCTGACTTAGACAATTTTTTTTGTTGGTGTGATGTATGGTAGCTAGATCTAAGTTAGTGCAAATGAGTAGGAAGACCAAACCTGTAATGTTCGGATACAGTTCTACTAGTGTCTTGCTTGACACGTGTAAACACCTGGGCGCAACGTTGCATTGATGAAATGGAACGAGATTGTGAGGACTGTGGTAGGAAAGGCGAATGGTCGACTTCGGTTTATTGGGAGAATTGTAGGAAAGTGCGATTCATCTGTGACGTAGATCGCATATGGGATGCTAGTGGGACATATTCTTGAGTACTGCTCGAGTGTTTGAGAGCCGCAGCGGGTCGAATTAAAGGACGACATCGAAGCACTTCTGAGGTGGGCTGGTAGATTTGTTACCAGTAGGTTCACACAAAACGCGGGTGTTACGGAGACGGTTCGGGAACTCAGATGGGAATCCCTGGAAGGAAGGCGACATTCTTTTCGAGGGGCACTGTTGAGAGAATTGAGAGAACCTACATTTTAAGACGACTGCAGAACGATTCTGCTGCCTCCAACATACTTTGTGCGTAAGGACCACAGAGAAAAGATATGGGAAATTAGCGGAGGCATATAGGCAGTCGTTTTTCCCTCTTCCTATTTCCGAGTGGAACAGGAAAGGAAATGACTAGTAGTGGTATGGGGTACCCTCCGCCACGCGGAATACCGATGTAGATGTAGAATATGTACTGAGGGTAAGCTGCAGAAAGATATAAATAATCAGGAGCAGTAGAGTGAGACTAGCGTCAAATTTAACACAAAATAGTTAAGAAATTCTGCTATCTTGGAAGCAAAATAGTACGTGACAGATAAAGTAAGGACGACACAGAAAGCACATTAGCACAGCTAAATTGGGCATTCCTGGCGAAGAAAAGTCGCTTCTATCAGACTTCGAGCTTAGTCTCGGGAAGATATTTCTGAGAATTTGCATTTTGTGCGCAGCATTGTATGGGTGTAAATCGCGTACTGTGGAAAATCCGGAAAAAAAGGTAATCGCAGCACTATGGAAGGATGTGTGAAATTAGGAATACTGATAAGGTAACGAATGAGGTTCTTCTCACCAAAATCGCCGAAGAAAGTAACGTATCGAAAACAACGACAAGAAGAAGGGACAGGGTAACAGGATAAGTGTTAAGACATCAGAGAATGTCATTCCATGGTACTAGAAGGAGCTGCAGAGGGTAAAAACTGTAGGGGAAGCCTGAGATTCGAATACGTTCACCGAATAATTGAGGACGTATGATGGAAGTGCTACTGTGAGTTGAAGAGGTTGGCACAAGAGAGGAATACGAGGCGGGGTGAATCGAACCACTCAGATAACTGATGGCCCAAAAAATTATCTCCGTCAGTGATAAAGGCCCTTATCTGTTTCGTATGGATCCCTTAGGAACTTGTTCGAAGCAGAAGCTATAGATTCAGGCAGTAAAGATGCTCACCCCCAAATGCCGCGCGGGATTAGCCGAGCGGTCAGGGACGCTGTAGTCATGGACTGTGTAGCTGGTCCCGGCGGAGGTTCGAGTCCTCCCTCGGGCATGGGTGTGTGTGTTTGTCCTTAGGGTAATTTAGGTCAAGTAGTATGTAAGCTTAGGGACTGATGACCTTAGCAGTTAAGTCCCACAAGATGTCCCACAAACATTTCTTCTCACCGCAAACTTTGAGAAAACCTATCGTAAGTCAATGACCGTAGCACTGAATGTTTTATTCACAATACTGAAATAAGCCATGGAAAAGGAGTTGAGTATAGCAATTAGGAAAGTAATGCCGATGGTTCCATACTAGCTATTTAACTTGTTTACAAGTAAGAATTTGAAAAAAATGGTTAAAATGGCTCTGAGCACTATGGGACTTAACATCTGAGGTCATCAGTCCCCTAGAACTTAGAACTACTTAAACCTAACTAACCTAAGGACATCACACACATCCATGCCCGAGGCAGGATTCGAACCTGCGACCGTAGCAGCAGCGTGGTTCCAGACTGAAGCGCCTAGAACCGCCGGCAAGAATTTGAAGAAGTGATGAAATATTATAGAGCTGACACTCATAAACTGTTGCTCTATCTAGTAAATTAGTTCAGTTTGGCACTCGGCCACGGAACTGACACATAATAATAAACGAACTTAATACAGTTTTACCTCTCTGTAAGTTACAGGGAGGCTTTTTTAACAACTTACTGAAACATTTTGTCTGGCTGTACATGATAAATAGTAAAAGCGGTGCCCCGTCTGTAATGACTGGTCGTCGACGTAAACAGATTCGTAGTGCTGGGTAGCACTGTTAAAGTACAACTAATACTGCTGCAATAACAAATCCGAAACAGAACGAAACATAACTGAATGCAAGCTTGGGGACAATGAGTGAAGTGAGCATTAGCTGCAAGTACACTCACGTTCAGGAAAAACAGGACACCTTGAACGACGGGAGATAGGACGTTCATATTCACAGGACATGTACGTTAGTATATTATGCGCATATTATTAGCATTTTAACCATGTCGGCGCGCGGTTTCAGGATTAACATCGACATCGCGGCGCAACGTCACCTACCGGTAAAATGTGCAACTGGCTCTCGTTACCGAACGTAATGGATCAATGTGACTTGAGGAGACGAGCAGGATGACTGGGAGACGTATGCGCGAACAGTACCGTCAAATCGGTGAGTTTGAAAGAGGGTGCATTACTGGCATGAGGCAATGTGATGCAACTATCCGGGAAATTTCTGCTTGGGTGGGACGAAGTGTTTCGGGAGTGCAATGGGTGTGTTCAGAATAGTTCACGGAAGACCGTAGAAGACGACGAGATTGGCCAGGTCACACAACCCAGACCACCTCCCGAGAAAATCGACACCTTATCCGAATGGTATTGCAGGACAAACCTGCGTCCTCCTCGGCTCTGGATCAGTGTAAAAAATTGTACACTGTCAGGCGTGATAGTTCGTCGCTGTTTATCACATGGATTACGTGCGCGTCCTCCACTTCCCAGCCTACCTTTCACGAATGAGCATTTTGGTTTGCCGCAGACAGAGTGAGCGGTATCACACCAGACATACAGCGCCAACTCAAGGCCTTATTGTGTGGGGTGCTATTGGGTTGAACCACAAATCACAATCGGTGCCTGTCCAGGGCCATATGACCATTTTGACCTACGTGGATGACATTCTACGATCCGTAGCCATACCCTCTCTGCACAGCACTCCAGACGCCATTTTTCAGCAACAGCTTGCATGGCCATATGTTGCTGCACGAACACGTACCTTCTTGGTGTCACAGGATGTCGGCCTATTGTCGTGGCCTGCCAGATCAGAAGACTTTCGACAGTCAAAGTTGAGTGGGATACGGCGAAAGGACAGGCGCAGCTCTGTGGCCCAATGCTAACTACCACAGAGAACGTTGGAACCAGATGAATGCAGCGTGGGTGGCTACACCACAGGACGCCATTCGCGCCTTATACACGTCGATGCCATCACGCATGAAACAAGTTCTCAGGGCCCATGTCGGACCCTGTGCCTACTAGGCAATAATGACACATGCTGAACCGAGGCGACTGAAATGCTAATCATTTCTGCAGAACATACTGCTTTATATGTCCTGTGAATATGAACATCCTGTCTCTAGTATTTCAAAGTCTTCTGTTGTTTCTGGACATTAGTGTACTAGCAATGACTGGGACAATTTTCTTACGAAACTATGCACACAGAACATACAATCGATATCTGCCCTACTGTGCAGGTATTTTCTGTGGAATAAGGCTACAAAAATAAACTGGGATAAGAAATCAAATGCGACGCAATTACCCTATAACGATTTACTGCAGACCCGAACACCCCTTATAGCAAAATAATCAGAAAATATCCCTGTAAAACTTCCAAAATGTGTCTTTGGTGTTTGGGTACACACTGTAAACTCTGCAAGCCATTGTACACGTCATTGCAGAGGAGTACTTAGATCAGTATTAACCACTTTGAGTCCCATTCAACTCGTGTATCGAGCAACCGAAAATACGGTGATGCGTCTTAGGTTGTGTACTAACATCTTTCTTATCCGGATGAGCCAGATCAAGTATTTTGATTGAGCCAGCAATTCACACAGTCTTCTGTGAATGCTGTTTAAAATTTCTGCCTCTTGCAGCATGGTTGCTTAATTGTCACACAACGCGCCTTCCTTGTCATGATAGGCGACTGACGTCACACAAAAGTACTGATGGGCGTTTGCAACCAAGGAAAGTTGCCCCTCGTAGGTTTGCAGACGGTACTACAGTTCGGTGACGATCTGACAGCTTACGTTGCAGTGGAGCATGTTACGCCTTGATTGGTTACTGGCATACAGTATGCTTGGCAAACTACGTAACGTCGACTTTACTTTTTAACTAAACACAACGACGAATAAGAATGTACAAAAGGTACCAAGTGTTTCCTAAATGAATCGTCATCATTTACTTTTTACAACAGTCTAACTTTACCATTAACAAAGCAAGGAAACGCTATAGCCGAATCACTTCGTCCGGTTGTTACGAACAAGGCCCCAGAAAGTGGTCCGTGATGGAAATTCGAGTTACGACTTGCCAGCACCAGTGAGGTTGTGTCCTGGTCGTAGTCTTCGTGCAATACAGACTAATTACGCAGCATGAAAGTGTTTTATTTCTCACTGTGAATGAAAAGTGTTCTTTTAAGATTTGTACAGGGTGGCGCAAAAGTCCGTTAACATTGGAAAATGCAGTAATTCACTGCATAACAGCTACAGAGGCACACATGACACACATACCTAACGTGACCTGAGGTTTAACTGAAACCGGAAACGAGTGCAAAAACCGAGGAACAGATGGCGCTGGACGGCAACGCGTCAGTCACGCCACATGAGAACCGTGTATAAAATGAGCTGCAGTGAGGGACGGACTCCGAAGGGCCAGCAATTGCGGGATGTTGACGTTACCAGAAAAGGCGTTGTTAGTTTAGATTATCACATAGCTACTGCAGCTACACGATTCTATCGTTATAAGCAGGGTATTCGAACGCTCAAAGCTCTTGCGACAAGTGACACTGTGAATAAAATGATCGCGAAGGTCGAAACCACGGGTTTTTACACTATCAGTCGGGCAGAGGGCGACCCGACAAAAGTGCTGCTGCAGCAGCAGACAGTTCAGGATGACATAGAGACATTAGTAGAGTAGCTCGTCGCACCGGAATTCCACGCACTCCTACACTGAAGAGCCAAGAAACTGGAACACCTGCCTAATATCATGAAGGGCCCCACCGACGACGCAGAAGTGTCGCGAAACGACGTGGCATGGAGTCGACTGGCTTCTGAAGTGGTGCTGAAGGGAACTGACACCATGAATCCGTAACAGTACGAGGGCGTGGACATCTCTTCTGAACAGTACCCTGCAAGACATCCCACACATGCTCAATAATGTTCTTGTCTGGGGAGTTTGGTGGACAGCTGAAGTGTTTGAACTCGGAAGACTGTTCCTGGAGCCACTCTGTAGTAATTCTGGACGTGTGGGGTGTCGCACTGTTCTGCTGGAATTGTCGACGTCCGTCGGAATGCACAATGGACATGAATGGTTCGAAGGCTCAGATGGTTCTGAGCACTATGAGACTTAACTTATGAGGTCATCAGTCCCCTATAACTTACAACTACTTAAACCTAACTAACCTAAGGACATCACACACATCCATGCCCAAGGCACGATTCGAACCTGCGACCGTAGCGGTCGCGGGGTTCGAGACTGATGTGCCTAGAACCGCTCGGCCACTCCAGCCGGCTGGACATGAATGGATGCAGGTGATCAGACAGGATGCTTACGTACATGTCACCTGTCAGAGTCGTATCTAGGCGTATCAGGGGTCCCATACCACTCTAACTGCACATGTCCCACACCAGTACAGAGCAGCCACCAGCGTGAACAGTCCCCTGGTGATCTCATGAATCCCATAGATTCATGAGGTTCTCTCCATAATCGACATGTCCATCTGCTCGGTACAATTTAAAACGAGACTCGTCCGAGCAGGCAACATATTTCCAGTCATCAACAGTCCATTGTCGGTGCTGACGGCCCAGGCTAGGCGTAAAGCTTTGTGGCGTGCAGTCATCAAGAGTACACGAGCGGGCCTTCGGCTCCGAAAGCCCATATCTATGATGTTTAGTTGAATAGTTCGCACGCTGACACTTGTTGAAGGCCCAGCATTGAAATCTGTAGCAATCTGCGGAAGGGTTGCACTTCTGTAACGTTGAACGCTTCTCTTCAGTTGTCGGTGGTCCCGTTCTTGCACGATATTTTCCGGCCGCTGCGATGATAGAGACTTGCTGTTTGACTGGATTCCTCATATTCACGTGAAATGATCGTACTTGAAAATCCCCACTTCATCGCTATCTCGGAAATGCTGCGTCCCATCGCTCTTGCGCCAACTGTAATACAGCGTTCAGTCTCACTTAAATCTCGATAACTTGTCATTGTAGCAGCAGTAGCCGATCTAACAACTTCACCAGCCATGTACTGTCTTATAAAGACGCTGCCGACGGCAGCGCCGTATTCTGCCTATTTACATATCTCTGTATTTGAATACGCATGCCTATAACGGTTTCTTTGGTGCTTCATTGTATTTGGAGAGCAGTAAGGTTTCCCCTCTAACATGAACCGTACAAAATCCAGCTTCATCATGAACTGTTAGCCATCGATTATGTGATACGGAAAGCATTTGTGGTGTGAGCGCTTCAAAAATTCGGGGAAGATGACGACTGGTTGTCTAACATGACGTGGACCGACAAAGTCCATTTCACACTGCGAAGCTCTGTCAACACCCTTAGCTGCAGAATTTGGGCTACTGAAAATCCCAGAACTGTCGTGGAAACCCATAATGCATGGCGAGAAAGCCGCGGTATGCTGTTGATCTACCACATCAGTTGTGATCGAAGTCTTTCTCTTCGACGGAATGCAGTGTCGACGTGACGGTTGTGAGGTATGCCGATATGTTACAGAATCGCATAGCCTGGGTGATAAACACCTGCTGGAAGCTGCGATTTTTATGCAAGATGGCTCTCCGTCCAATGCTGTTATACGTGTGGAAAATCTCTTGCGCACATCATTGGTAAGGATAGGGTGCTGAGCCACCACTTCCATTATGCTTGGCCTCCCAGATCCCCAGACCTCATTCCGAGTGATTATTGGTTGTGGAATTACCTGAAGTCTCAAGTGTAGTGCGATCGTTCGACCTCGTTAGAGATGCTAAAATATAACATCCGATGGCATTTCCTCACCATACCGAGTGATATGCTGTACTGGATTGCTGATGACATTTGTGATGAATGACACCCAACATGGCATCCTTGCTAAAATCAATTGTTATGCGAATTTCAAGCATGTGTGTCTCTTCCAACATCATTCCATGAAGTTTTTAATTTTCAAATGATAACGGACCTTTGACTCACACTGTAAGTTATCTTCTGTGTGAATATTAGATTGTAGATCGTTGTGAGCAGACGATTTTGCTGACGTTGTTTTGTTATTTTCACAAACGCTAATGCCATGAAAAAAATAACGGGCATTGTTTGCGCGTGCACACACACACACACACACACACACACACACACACACACACACACACACACACGCCCGAAGGAGGACTCGAACCTCCAGCGGGAGCGGCTGCGCAGTCCGTGACATGGCGCTTCAAACCGCGGGCCACCCCGTGCGGCTTGGGATAGTTACTTTGACTAAAGAGGCCAGGTTAGCACAGCTTTAGAGAACAATGCAATGTCTCCGATCCGTTAAGATGGAACTGAGACCCCCACATGGATTGCAATACTAGGGTAAATGAGGTCAGTATCGTGACATATTCGTAGTATTTGTAGGGAGAGGTTTACCATTCATAACTTAAACCGTAGTAACCTGTTGTCTTAATTTACGCATCAGGCTTACATGATATCACCGTAGCAAGAGACTCCCTTTTAACTCCCTACATTGGTTACACTTGTCGTCGCACAGGGGAGGGGAGGGGAAAGCTACGCACCAATCCGTTACGATCTTAATAAAGCGCCTTTGTGTTCTTTCAGTGTCTATTGTCATGTCTACTTGATAAGAACTCCAAAGGCTGTGGCAGGACTCTAGAATAGATCACAGTAGGGGCTTGTATGTTGTTTGCTCCCCAAATACACTGAACTTTTTGAGAATCTCGCTGACTAATCCTCTGTAGTGGGCCTATGCAGGAGGGTTCGACTACGTAGAGACAGCCACTTGCACGAGTATGCTAGCAGAGCACTGCGCCACAGCACTCGAGAATGCAACAAATGATAGCCGCTTTCTGTGGGACGTTTGGCCGCCTGGTACAAGTCTTTCTATATGACGCCTCCACGTCAACGATGATGAAATGGTGAAGATGACAAGTTATACGAAGTATGTGAGAAAAGTAATGAGACTGGCAACACTGAGAGCGACCTGGCAACGCCGTGTTTTACTACTTATGTACACCGTTGTGTTCATCGATTCCAGATGCTCAGTCTGAGTTTCAGCTACGGACCGCCATCACGTGATTTTTGAGAGCGCCGTCAGTGAAGTTGTGTGTAACGAAAATGGAACAGCGGAACTTAGAGCAACTATATGCAATCAAGTTTTGTGTTAAATTTGGAGAACCTGCGAGTGTGACATTTTAAAAGTTGAAACAGGCTTATGGGGAACTTTGCTTAACAAGAGCGCAAGCTGTTTGCTGGCACAAATGATTTTTGGAAGGCCAAGAACACGTTGAAGATGAACCTCGCTCAGGGAGATCTTCAACGTCAAAAACGACGAAAACGACGAGCGGTACGTGCTCTTGTGAGATCAGACCTCCAGAAAAAATTTCAACGGAGTGTTTTACAAAAATATGCTTAACAGGCTGAGGAAAAGGCTGAATAGAGTGAGATCGCACATTGCAGGTAAGTGGATGCTTCATCTTGACAACGTCCCATCTTACACAGCCACTTCCATCACGGAATTTTTTACCTCAGAAGGCATTTCTGTTGTTCCACAGCCACCCTATCCACCTGATATGAGTCCTTGTGAGTTTGTTCTTTTCCCGAAACTGAAAAGTGTCTTAAAAGGACCTCATTTAGGGCCTCTAGAGACTATTGAGAAGAATGTGACCGACGTGTTAAAGGCCATACCAGCTGAAGCCATATAGCGCTGCTACCAAGACTGGAAATAACGACTCCGCCACTATGCAGCTGCCGAAAGGTCCTACTTTGAAGGGGACCATATAATTGTTTGAAGAAAAGAAGAACTTTGTTAGATAAAGAAATCAGTCTCATTACTTCCTCACAGACCTCATACATCACTATCGAGTCTAGAAATTCCACGACCCTGTCGAGAATGGAACCTAGGGCTCTGTGAACGAGAGTCAACAATGCTAACGACAAGACCATGAATTGCTGGCGTTGGACCACACAGCACCTTCCAGACAGGGCCTGCCCGCTTACCAGAACCGTGGACACTAGCATACTGCGTACGTGACATCTGCGGCAGTGAAGTCACAAAAAATGGTTCAAATGGCTCTGAGCACTATGGGACTTAACTTCTGAGGTCATCAGTCCCCTAGAACTTAGAACTACTACTAAGGACATCACACACATCCATGACCGAGGCAGGATTCGAACCTGCGACCGTAATGGTTGCGCTCTTCCAGACTGTAGCGCCTAGAACCGCTCGACCACCCCGGCCGGCGCGAAGTCACACCAAACCGGCTTTGGTGCAGATCAAAACTGATCAGGGCTGATCACCCACGGAACTGACAAGTCATCGAGTTCGCAGCTGTTCTATATCAACATGTCTTGGCCAAGTCCTATTTTCTACGTAATCTCCTTCACGTTCTATGCTCATTCGGCAACTTTGTGGAAGAGCTTTATTCTCTGCTGGTAAAAGCTCTTGTCCTGTAGGCGTAACCATGTTTTCACTGCATTACTGACGCTCTTGTCACCTTCAAAGTGCATTCCCCGCAGAGAATCTTTAAGTGGCCCAAAGAGATGGAAGTCCGAGGTTGGACTGTAAGGTGGATAAGGCAGTGATGTCCATCCCAATTTGGTGATGTGTTCCAGAGTTCTCAGACTTGTGTGTGGGCGTGCATTATCGTGTTGGAGCAAGATTTCTGCTGGATTCTTGTGCGATCGAACACATCGGAAACGGTTCTTGGGTCTCTTGAGAGCCTTCATGTATGCCTCTGAATTGATGGTTGACCCTCTTGGCATCACATCCATGACAATAACGCCATCACAATCCCAGAAAACTGTCACCATGACTTTTCCGGCAGAGGGGCTTGTCTTGAATTTCTTCTTTTGTGGTGAATGGGGATGATGCCACTCCATGGACAGCCTTTTTAATTCCTGCGCAATGTGGTGCAACCAGCTTTCGCCCCCGTAACGATCCGTGACAGAAAGGCCTCTCCGTCGGTCTCAAAACGCTCCAACAATTCAGATGAAATAGCCTTTCTTTGAATTTTGAGGTTCTGCTGTGAGAATTCGTGGAACCCATCGTGAGCACTTCTTCGAATATGTGAGTGTCTCCATCATTGCAGACGCACTTCCAACGCTGACCGACAACTGTAGAGCCTATTGTAGAGTTGTGATACGCCGGTCGGCTCGAATAAAGGCATCTGCATGATTCAGCATGTCTGGAGCGGTGGCTGTGACAGGATGTCACAAGCGTGGTTGACCACTGAGCTCTGTTTCTGCATTGCTTGGGACTGTAACTTTCTTTACCCATTGCTCAACTCTACTCTTATCAACTGCAGCATCGCCATACACTGCACGCAAACTTTTATGGATGTTCATTACGGTTTCTTTTCCTGGACACGAGAATTCAATAACAGCACGCTGCTTCTACATCCACAACTACATTTATACTCCACAAGCCACCCAACCGTGTGTGGCGGAGGGCACTTTTTGTGCCACGGTCATTACCTCCCTTTTCTGTTCCAGTCGCGTATGGTTCGCGGGAAGAACGACTGTCTGAAAGCCTCCGTACGCGCTCGAATCTCTCTAATTTTACATTCGTGATCTCCTCGGGAGGTATAAGTAGGGGGAAGCAATATATTCGATACCTCATCCAGAAACGCACCCTCTCGAAACCTGGCGAGCAAGCTACACCGCGATGCAGAGCGCCTCTCTTGCAGGGTCTGCCACTTGAGTTTGCTAAACATCTCCGTAACGCTATCACGATTACCAAATAACCCTGTGACGAAACGCGCCGCTCTTCTTTGGATCTTCTCTATCTCCTCCGTCACCCGACCTGGTACGGATCCCACACTGATGAGCAATACTCAAGTATAGGTCGAACGAGTGTTTTGTAAGCCACCTCCTTTGTTGATGGACTACATTTTCTAAGGACTCTCCCAATGAATCTCAACCTGGCACCCGCCTTACCAACAATTAATTTTATATGATCATTCCACTTCAAATCATTCCGCACGCATACTCCCACATATTTTACAGAAGTAACTGCTACCAGTGTTTGTTCCGCTATCATATAATCATACAATAAAGGATCCTTCTTTCTATGTATTCGCAATACATTACATTTCTCTCTGTTAAGGGTCAGTTGCTACTCCTTGCACCAAGTGCCTATCCGCTGCAGATCTTCCTGCATTTCGCTACAATTTTCTAATGCTGCTACTTCTCTGTATACTACAGCATCATCCGCGAAAAGCCACATGGAACTTCCGACACTATCTACTAGGTCATTTACATATATTGTAAAAAGCAATGGTCCCATAACACTCCCCTGTGGCACGCCAGAGGTTACTTTAACGTCTGTAGACGTCTCTCCATTGAGAACAACATGCTGTGTTCTGTTTGCTAAAAACTCTTCAACCCAGCCACACATCTCGTCTGATATCCCGTAGGCTCTTACTTTGTTTATCAGGCGACAGTGCGGAACTGTATCGAACGCCTTCCGGAAGTCAAGGAAAATAGCATCTACCTGGGAGCCTGTATCTAATATTTTCTGGGTCTCATGAACAAATAAAGCGAGTTGGGTCTCACACGATCGCTGTTTCCGGAATCCATGTTGATTCCTACAGAGTAGATTCTGGGTTTCCAAAAACGACATGATACGCGAGCAAAAAACATGTTCTAAAATTCTACAACACATCGACGTCAGAGATATAGGTCTATAGTTTTGCGCATCTGCTCGACGACCCTTCTTGAAGACTGGGACTACCTGTGCTCTTTTCCAATCATTTGGAACCTTCCGTTCCTCTATAGACTTGCGGTACACGGCTGTTAGAAGGGGGGGGGGGGGGGGCAAGTTCTTTCGCGTACTCTGTAGAGAATCGAATTGGTATCCCGTCAGGTCCAGTGGACTTCCCTCTGTTGAGTGATTCCAGTTGCTTTTCTATTCCTTGGACACTTATTTCGATGTCAGCCATTTTTTTCGTTTGTGCGAGGATTTAGAGAAGGAACTGCAGTGTGGTCTTCCTCTGTGAAACAGCTTTGGAAAAAGGTGTTTAGTATTTCTGCTTTACGCGTGTCATCCTCTGTTTCAATGCCATCATCATCCCGGAGTGTCTGGATATGCTGTTTCGAACCACTTACTGATTAACGTAAAACCAGAACTTCCTAGGATTTTCTGTCAAGTCGGTACATAGAATTTTACTTTCGAATTCACTGCACACTTCACGCATAGCCCTCCTTACGCTAACTTTGACATCGTTTAGCTTCTGTTTGTCTGAGAGGTTTTGGCTGCGTTTAAACTTGGAGTGTAGCTCTGTTTGCTTTCGCTGTAGTTTCCTAACTTTGTTGTTGAACCACGGTGGGTTTTTCCCGTCCCTCACAGTTTTACTCGGCACGTACCTGTCTAAAACGCATTTTACGATTGCCTTGAACTTTTTCCATAAACACTCAACATTGTCAGTGTCGGAACAGAAATTTTCGTTTTGATCTGTTAGGTAGTCTGAAATCTGCCTTCTATTACTCTTGCTAAACAGATAAACCATCCTCCCTTTTTTTTTATTCCTATTAACTTCCATATTCAGGGATGCTGCAACGGCCTTGTGATCACTGATTCCCTGTTCTGCACTTACAGAGTGGGTAGTTCGGGTCTGTTTGTTATCAGTAGGTCCAAGATGTTATCTCCACGAGTCGGTTCTCTGTTTAATTGCTCGAGGTAATTTTCGGATAGTGCACTCAGTATAATGTCACTCGATGCTCTGTCCCTACCACCCGTCCTAAATATTTGAGTGTCCCAGTCTACATCTGGTAAATTGAAATCTCCACCCAAGACTATAACATGCTGAGAAAATTTATGTGAAATGTATTCCAAATTTTCTCTCAGTTGTTCTGCCACTAATACTGCTGAGTCCGGAGGTCGGTAAAAGGAGCCAACTATTAACCTAGCTCGGTTGTTGAGTGTAACCTCCACCCATAATAATTCACAGGAACTATCCACTTCTACTTCACTACAGGATAAACTACTACTAACAGCGGCAAACACGCCACCACCGGTCGTATGCACTCTATCCTTTCTAAACACCGTCTGCGCCTTTGTAAAAATTTCGGCAGAATTTATCTCTGGCTTCAGCCAGCTTTCTGTACCGATAACGATTTCAGCCTCGGTGCTTTGTATCAGCGCTTGAAGTTCCGGTACTTTACCAATGCAGCTTCGACAGTTTACAATTACAATACCGATTGCTGCTTGGCCCCCGCATGTCCTGACTTGGCCCGCACCCTTTGAGGCTGCTGCCCTTTCTGTACTTGCCCGAGGCCATCTAACCTAAAAAACCGCCCAGTCCACGCCATACAACCCCTGCTACCCGTGTAGCCGCTTGCTGCGTGTCGTGGACTCCTGACCTATCCAGCGGATCCCGAAACCCCACCACCCTATGGCGCAAGTCGAGGAGCCGTATGTAGACGCCATTTTGAGCAGTACTACGGCTCTGCCATCTGCCAGAACGGCTCGAAACTTCACGGCGCACAGAACAAACCTCAAATGTGACGCACGACAAGGACGTTTGTCTATATATATTAATGGCTTTTCAAAAAAATGTGGGACATTGCTTATTGAACTATCCTCGTAGAAGTAAGTAAATTATGTATTGGTCAGTGTGTGAAAGCTTGTTTTTCTGTTTTCATGTTGGGAACTGTAATACGTGTGGTTGTTGTAATATACATATGTCCACTGTGTGATTGGAAAATTTTCATGACAAATTTTGATTGATTATCGTGCTTTCTGACGGACAGAAATAGGGAATTATTAATTTGTGGTGATTTTAGTGCAACTTTCTTGAAGGAGCCTGATAGGAAATGTGACCACGATGTTCAGTTAGTCATTTATAATTTAGTATAAGTAATACATTTCACTACTCGAGTGCTCAAAGAAGTGGTTCAATAACAGACAATGAAATCATACAATGAACGTAAGTTAAATAGATGCATGCCTATCCTGCGGTAAACTAAGTGTCAGGTCACAATCCACAGTTAGTCACTTTACATGACCTACCTCGACAAAGAGTTCAGAATACTTTAAAAGAACAGTGAGGCTCATTAAAGACAAAACTACTGAAGATTTTTAAAAAAGCTTAAAAACTGTTGACTGGGGTGAAGTTTACAAGGAACCTTATATTGGCCCTATATTCAACTTATTTCATAGCAAGTTTTGAAAGTATTTTATCAAAAACGATAATTAAACGTAATAAAGGAATCTCATTAAATTAATTTAGGATCACTACTGGTTCTCGCGCCAGAGTCTGGCAGCCAAAGTCGCAGCCACAGAGGGAGAGCAACAACTGGCCATAATCAAAGAAAAAACTAACAATAGCAAGAAAGAAATACGATTTAAGGGTCACGTGGAAAAGGTTCTCTATTCCGTATTCTGCTTACGAGGGGAAGCTCTGCCCTCGGTCAGTGACTATAAACACACATTGTTATCAACTGTCATTTCGTGCAAGTAGCATCGTAAATTACCGACCACTGCGGAAGACACGTCTGTCGCTAACATGATGTATGCTGCAACGGTGCGTTTGCTTCACACAGCTGCCGCCTACAAGACAGCTCGGACCTGTTCAGCAACTGACTTCTTGCTGCTATTTCGCTACGCCATTGTAGGTTCTCAGAGTTCGTTGAGTAGATTCTGAGGCAAATGTTTTATTTGACCGAAGGCTTCAGAATAGGGATGGAACAAACCTACGTGTTAAAAGTGATACTGGTATTTCAGTTCTGAATAACCGGTAATTTTCGATATTTGTTTGCTCTCGGCTGTAAGAGGAATTTGCTTTTTTCACTAGTAATAGCGGATTTAAAAAAAAAACGAAATATCAATCAGCCATAGCAGCAGCGCAAAAATTTTTAGCTTTGAAGTAAAGCTTTTTTGTTAAAAGGAGTAACTTTTATTTGCAAAACTTGCATTGGATTGAAATATTGGGGTATTACAGTGCTGACAGAAACGATCAACAAACATGGCAAAAGGACTGGTGCAGTATTGCTGACAATAATGTCCATGTTGCCGTGTCTCATGGCTTACGGTACACGCGTACGCGCAGTGTGGAAGACTTCAACCCACTTCCAATTCTCTCTTTCGTCGCCCAGCATCCGTTACGTTGCAGAATGGCAACAACCCTAGTCTGGAAATATTTTAAAGAAGTGACGTAGCAACGAAGTACAATGCTTCATTGGCTTTAGAAGATTAAAGATTTGTCTTCCATTTCTATGAAATAATAAAACACGAAAGAAATAATGGTAACGGTAATAAATTAAAAACTTAAGGACAATTCATTCATAGCGTACAGTAAAAACAGAATAGCTGATTCCCTGCCATTATCTACTTAACATGCCTTTATCTGCTTGTTGCCCTTGAAAACGGACAAATTAACACCAGAAACAGTTCTTCATCCTCAGGTTTCACAACTTCGCACTGAATATTCGTAATGCCCAAATAGTGGTATGATCCCCGACTGCAGAATTATTTTTGAGCAGGTTTTCAAAAAATCAGAATCAATAGGTGAATGATGGTGTTTTTCTTTTGCAGTATTCAACCACTAACCACTTTTCGAGAAAAGCAGCGAATGGTGGTAGGACTAACTTTTCTTGTATTTGCCTACTTAACTTATTATTTTGATTGAAAGTATCTTGAAAGAGACAGAATCAAAATTTGTTTGATCTTTGTTCGATTTTCACGTTAATTACAGCAAATAAAAGGAATAAGAAACCGAATATCGGGTTTTTAGAAATCGGTTATTTTGAGCGGTTTTAACAGTCGGGTTAAACTTGGCGTGGAAAGAAGCGATATAACTGAAAACCGGTTGTTTCAGCTATAACTGCCATCCCTGTTTTCGATTTTGACTCACAGTGCTTCGAAGCATCTGATAGAATAATAAATGAAGTGGGAAACTGATGTCACATGTAACTCGTCATTTCATGTAACTCCGTCTCAGGAAATCCCTTAAATGAAAGATCTGTATGTCATTAAAAAAAATGTACATCTGGTTTTGGTGCCATATATAGCAGAGGTGGTATTGATACAGCGGATCTGTTTAACGATGTTGCTTTTCGTAATTTCAGATGAAAGAACTGATGTAGATCGTTGACACGGCTTTCCGTTTGTATACTTTGAAGGTTTCTTTTGGCTGCGAGGTGTGTACACAAATATATTAAGAGCTTTGAGGATATTAATGACAATTTCAGTGACTGTAAAACTTTGTGAACGCATTTTGAGCAAATTAAACATGGTAATAAGCTACTAACGATCGAGTGCGGATGAAAGAATTTAGCTCTCTTGTCGATGGAGCACAACAAAGCTGCTAAATTTGTCGTTAATGATATAATCAACGAATTTGCTTCGCTCAAAGGAAGGAAATGCGGAATTCCTTCCGAATTGTCCAATATTACTTTATTCGTTCTGACCTTTTCCGTCTTTCCTCATCCGTAAATACTTTTTCACTGTTTTTCGTTTGCCTGGTTTTCGTTTAAATGTTATTATTTTCAATGTGAAATTTTCTGGTTTGCTGTATGGATCACCCAGGGTTATTTCTAGTTCCTTTGTGATTTCCATGCCTCTACTTGCAGGATTTTCTCAACTTCGTTTTTCTGAACGATTTTAGCTACACTCTCTTTTGCATATTTTACATCTGGCTGAACCATAGTATTTCAGCGTTTTAATTTTGTTTTCATCTACAGAGATGGTTTATTAACAGGACCGTGTTAGGTTTTGAGCATTTATCATCTTATTAGTTCTTTCTTGTCAATCAGGATTTGCGTTTGAGTTGTGCGTTATAATCTCTCTTATGTATTGAAACTCTTTCACTATTTTCACTTTTATGTTGTTTACTTTTATATGGGTCATTAATAGTGAGTCTATTATCATCTAGTCGGCCGGAGTGGCCGTGCGGTTCTAGACGCTGCAGTCTGGAACCGAGCAACCGCTACGGTCGCAGGTTCGAATCTTGCCTCGGGCATGGATGTGTGTGACGTCCTTAGGTTAGTTAGGTTTGAGTAGTTCTAAGTTCTAGGCGACTGATGACCTCTGAAGTTAAGTCGCATAGTGCTCAGAGCCATTTAAGCCATCTGTTATCATCTAAGTCTTTTCGAATAATATCTCGAGTCCTATTGTTCGCGCTACATTACTTATCTTATTATTTTTACGTTATTAGGCAGCAATGTTAAATCGTCTGCGAATCCTAAATGAACTCAAGTTTAACTGATCTACGTAGACGTTAGTTTGTATTGTCTTACGATTTTCCTTTTACCGTTTTCTCTTCTCATCAAAATAGTAGAGTTAACTAATATTTTAATAAAACTTCGTTTTTATTAGCAGCACTCACAAATTAATAGAATTTAGTAGAACTACTGAGAAAAAATTGCTGAAAGGTAGTTTTTAAGGGTGGAGGGGGATGAGGAGGGGTGCACAGCTTCAACTGTTCTGTCAAGGATACAGGATAACCTCGGTATGGCTGTTCTGCCGTTGTCAGAACACTGTAGTTAAGTTTTGAATTTGGTAATGAATGTGTGTAAGTCAGTGAATTTTTTGGGAGGATAGTTCTGCATCTTTCGTTTTTAAATCCAGATACTGTAGTTTTACCTTTTTATGTGCAATGGCAGTGTAATCAGGACAGAAACAAACCGCTTCTTCTCTTAAAATTAAGTTGTCGTCGCTTAACGCATTTGATAAAAAAAAAGAGCTCGAAAAAGGATATCAGCAAAGAATTCGGTATTAGCTATATACTGCCGACGTCACTTACACACAAAGACCAAATTGTGCCAGTGTGTTCGAGCCAGTGCAAGAACGGTAACACGAAGACTGCGTTCGGTTCAAATAAGCTAGGTCTCAGACAGTTTACATAGCGTGACCTGCTTGAACGAGTTAATTAACTGAGAAAACAAACAGGTGCGAATTTTCAGCAAATCCAAGCTGGTTGCAGCGTTATGACGAAATCAGCAGGATAGTGTTAAAAAATAAGTTTCATCTACTATGAAAATATTGTGGGGAAAGCCTATCAAAGATAATGATTTATTGACAGAACATGTAAAAGATGCAACTATGTTCTAAACAGACTTCCTTTTCTCTCCTCTTCTCAAGTAGTGCTGCACGGTACTGGATCCTTACCAAAAAGGATTGAAGGAGGGCATCGAAGAAGTTCAAGAAAGGGCAGCTCGTTTTGTGTTACGGCGAAAGAACGAGAGTATCTTACGGATGTGATACGGAAGTTTGGGTGGCAGTCGTTAAAACAAAGGCGTTTCTAGTTGCCACCATATCTTTCCTCGAAATTTCAGTCACTAACTTCCCCTTCGAATGCGAAACTATTTTGCTGACTCACCTACAGATAGAAAAGTGATCATCGTAATAAAATAACAGAAATCGGAGCTCGAACGGAAAGACTAAGGTGTTAGTTTTTCCCAGGTGCTATTCGTGGTAGAGACAGTAGACAAATAGTCGCAGTGGTTAGATAAACTCTGTCCCAGTCACTTGAGTGTGAATTGCAGATTAATCAATCAGGAGTGTAAGGGGCGATCAAAAAGCCTTTTGAATACGTAGCTCCAGCGCATATGCAACCAAGTGCGACTCCGATGTAGCTGTAAGGTTGAACGTCCGGGAAAAATGCCAGAAGGGGTGCTGCTGCTCCATGATAACGCACGTACCCGTATCGCCAATGTCGTTACGCAGAAGTTACGCCTACTATCACGCCTTACGGTCCCTTAAAAGAGGCGTTGAAAGGTCGACGATTCCTGGTACACGAGTATGTGCAGCAAGCGGTTATGGACTTCTTCACGCAACAGCACACGGTGTTTTAACGAACTGACATCATACACCCTGTGCGTCGGTGTGATGGTCGCCTCAATACCCAGGGCGCTTTTGCCCGATTAGCGTACGATTCTGGAATGTACGGCCTTCGAACGGGAACTTTTTCGATTGATCGCCGTTTATGGACGTAGACTACAAATTGGTTGCAGTCTACGCTGTCTTTAACAATTGAAGAGAATGACGCCCAACTTGTCTTCGATACCATCGAAACGGGCATATTTTATAGATGTTTATCCAACAAAACTTTAACTTGTTCAGAGAGAAAACGTTTGAAGAAAAGATGCAGTTTGGATGGATCTTGAAAACCACACTTTTTTTCACTGAGGAAAGGTTAAAACCACGATATTTAAAAAAAATGTAAGAACGTAACCGGTTTTTTCGATTTTATCGTTTTACACGAAATTTTTAACACGAGAAAAGATATTGCAGTTACTTCAGTTTGTTACCTTTTTTTGCTGTTCTCAAAAGACAGGACTTCAATTGATCGTATGCTTCGAGGGCACTCGTTTCTATTTTATACACAAGGTTTCGATGATAGAGCCAAAGGTGGTTGGAGTCTAGGCAGCAGCTACAGGTAACAGCACAGTTCGAAGCTCCTGGAAAAGACGATTGGACCAGTGTCGAAATATTGTGCAGAAAAGGGAAGCAACAACTCGGTGGGACACGCCGAGAACACCTGACAGACCACAAGACTTCAAATATATTGGCCTGGTGATAATCATTCCGCTATATTGTAAGGCGCAGCTGCGCAAAGTGGCCACGCTAAGGTATTCTGAGTAGCAATAGACGGAAATGAATAGAAATTTTTGATTATAGCGTGCAGCTATTGAAGTATGATATCGAATGACTTAATTACGTTACAGTCAAATAAAATACTTTAAACAATTTAATTTTCACGAAGTGGTAAAATGGCCACTATGCCAGGAGGCAAAGGGGCCACTTAGTTTTAACATCTGCATCTACATGGTTACTCTGCAATTCACACTTAAGTGCCTGGCAGAGGGTTTATCGAACGATTTTCATACTACTTCTCTACCATTCCACTCTCGAATGGCGCGTAGGGAAAAGGAACACCTAAATCTTTCCGTTCGAGCTCTGATTTCTCTTATTTTATTATGATGATCATTTCTCCCTACGCAGGTGGGTGTCAACAAAATATTCTCGCATTCGGAAGAGAAAGTTGGTGATTGAAATTTCGTAAATACATATTGCCGCAAAGAAAACTGCCTTTATTTCCGTGACTGCCACCCCAACTGTCGTATCAATCAGTGACACTCTCACCCCTATTGCACTATAAGACGAAACGGGCTGACCTTCTTTGCACTTTTTCGAAGTCCTATGTCAATCCTACCTGGTAAGGATCCCATACCGCGCAGCAATATTACAGCAGAGGACGGACAAGTGTAATATAGGCTGTCTCTTTAGTGGGTTTGTCGCATCTTCCAAATGTTCTGCCAACAAAGCGCAGTCTTTGTTTCGCCTTCCCCACAATATCATCCATGTGGTCTTTCCAATTTAAGTTGCTCGTAATTGTAATTACCAGGTATTTAGTCGAATTGACAGCTCTTAGATTTGTGCGATTTCTCTTATACCCAAAATTTATCGGATTTCTTTTAGTACCCATGTGGGTGACCTCACACTTTTCTTTGTTTAGTGCAAATTGCCACTTTTCGCACCATACAGAAATTTTCTCTAGATCATTTTGTAATTGGAATTTATCGTCTGATGATTTTACTAGACGGTAAATTACAGCGTCATCTGCAAACAATCTAAGGGGGCTGCTCAGATTATCATCTAGATCATTTATATAAATCAGGAAGAGCAGAGGGCCTATGACACTACCTTGCGGAATGCCAGATATCACTTCTGTTCTACTCGATGATTTACCGTCTATCACTACGAACTGTGATCTCCCTGAGAGGAAATCACGAATCCAGTCACACAACTGAGACGATACTCCATATGCACGCAATTTGATTAATAGTCGCTTGTGAAGAACGGTATCAAAAGCCTTCTGGAAATCTAGGAATATAGAATCGATCTGAGATCCCTTGTCGACAGCGCTCACTACTTCATGGGAGTAAAGAGCTAGCTGTGTTTCACAACAACAATATTTTCTGAATCTTGGTTATGCATCAATAAGTCATTTTCTTCAAGGTGATTTACAATGTTCGAGTACAGTATATGCTCCAAAATCCTACTGCAAATTGAGGCCAGAGATATGGGTCTGTAATTCAATGGGTTACTCTTATTTTCTTTCTTCAATATTGGTGTGACCTGTGCTACTGTCCATCTTTACGAACAGACCTTTCGTCAAGTCAGCGGTTGTATATCATTGCTAAGAAAGGCGCTATTGTGTCTGCGTACTCTGAGCGGATCCTGATTGGTATACCATCTGGACCGGAAAACTTGAATTTCTTACGTGATTTGAGTTGTTTCGCAACACCTAAGATATCTACTTTTATGCCACTCCTGCTAACAGCTGTTCTGGTTTCGAATTCTGGACACGAAAATTAAGGGATAAAAAATCTGTTTTAGCAAACAACTTATGCATTTTATCCAGGTGATTCGGATTAAATTATTTACGCTTTTCAAAATCAAAAGCCAAACTGTGTTTCTTAACTCTTCTACAGAACTCGTGGGCCCAGAGGGAGCACAACTACCAGCAAATCCACTGCCCTTCTGGCCTAGAATTCGAAAATTTTCCTTCGCAATACATGCGCTTTGTCTTCACCGATAAAAAGAGCTCTTCCATGGCTGGGTTTCCTGCTCTTCGTTGTTTTCTTTTTATTGCCATTTTTTCCTCTTCGGCTGCTTTCCGCTTTTCCTTCTTTTTGTTTCCTTTTTCTTCTATTTCTTTATTTGCCGCTGTGACTGTTATTATGACTTGCCGCCTTGGAGCCCTTTTTCCGGCAGCAGCGTCTACGTTTTTCCCTTACAGAAAGTGGCCAGAAGCCACCGCCGAAAAGGTCACTTTGCTCGCATCGACGCCATTACACAAGAGCTGTATACCCTCTAACAGTATGACCGAAATTTCAGTAACTGAAGTATGATTATCGACTAAAGATACGGAACTTTCAATACAATTTTGTTAAAAAAGACGTTAAGTCACATTCCCTCTTCTAACAACCCTACCACAACAAAGGTCAAAATTTAATAATGATTGTGGTGTTGCTCACGCTGCTAAATACTGCATTTTCGGGCAACAACATAGTTATTATGTGGCAGGTGTCATTAGAGCACAGTTAATAAAGTCATTTCATGTAATAATGAATAAACTAGGCACTCATCTTTAAGTGTTCCCACGCTGGTCTCGTTGTAAAATCATGGCTCTATCGTCGAAAATGTAGGTGGTGATGATGCCAAGCTCGGATGCAAAGAGGCCTGGGTTTTATTCTGCTATATTCAAAAGTTTTGTAGATGCGCTTCACAAACCATTCTTGAAGATTAAATCTTTGAAAGTTAGCATCATGGTGATCTAAAAAAATAATCAGCACTTCGAATTTAAGTTACACTTCCTTTTTATTTCTTTTATTGCAATATCACGTAACACACAAAACATCACTTCACAATACAAAACATACTTGAAAACATCTTCCTAGCTGTTAATGTTCACATTATATAAGCGGACTACAATACGTGTCTTTCCAACATGACGTCCAAGACTTCACTTTCTCAAGGTCCAACTCTCTAACTAACTAATAATCGCTTACGCGCCCAAAAATCAGAGTTACAAGTACGACAAAGATCATAGTGACAAAAGAAAGAACACACTTAAGAATAATATCATTGCAATACAAACATATCGATGTATCAAAGTACCTCTACATTAATTAAATCAAATCTGAATGATGTCTCAGAAATATGTTAACTACTTTACGGAAACACAGTAGAATATTGCTGGTATCGAGAGGTTCAGGTGAGCTGCCGTAATGGTTACGTAATTCAAGTACCATTACATTCTCCACAATACATACAGAAACTGACCACTTACCTTATAGCAGGATAACTGCAATCCAGAAAAATTATTATAACTCAAACGAGCGGCACAGCAAACAGATCAGATTTCACGGGATGACTGGGCCCCACAGGCAGAATGAGTTAAAGCATTTCCCGCGCCTTGCCGAAGCCTTATAGCCCCTAACATCCCAATGGCCGCTTTTCCCGCCATGGCCACTTTTTCCACCTCTCTCCTACGTTCCTCTGTTGTATTCTGGCGACCGCCGGTAATGTACTGTGTCGTGAAATGAACTTCTAACCACCGGAATTCCATAATCTGAGCACGTAAATCACCGAATTAGAAGCGGATTTTGTTTTTCTATTTCGTTTACCTCGCACCAAATCAGTTGCGTAAACCGGACTTTCGTTTCAAGGGGCACAGCAAGGTTTTGTTTCCGTCGCGGAAAGGCTGCGGTCAGCCAGTCTAAAATACCAGCTGCCAGGTGGTGACGTCACAGGCGCTTGGCGACGCCGCCCGCTAAATTAAACGCGGGGACGCCGCTCCACGCAGTCGTCAGCTGTTCGCAGGAACCTGCCTGTGAAGTGGCGAAGACCCCTCATCAATCTTGGCGAAACACGATTTCACAGGTTTCAGAGATTAGGTCGCAGTTACCCATCTACAACAGAGGATTATGTTGTTGGCTTACAAGCAATCGTAAGTGTAATATTACCACGACCTGAAAATGATCTCTGACTTGAATGACATAGGCTGACAAAGTTGCACCCAGTAACAGCAGGTGTGAGCACCCGCCTCGCCCTCTCGTAGAAAGAAGTGCACCCAGAACCATTTCTCGTGAAATCTCATAGTTTAATGTCATCCGCCTGCTCAGGACTTGCTTACGCTCTTGCGAACGCCCAATTGAAAGGGGAATATTTTGACTGATGCGCACTTTTATTTGAAATAAGATGCTTCATAGCTCCTACGGTGCAACCAGTGGTTAAACAATTGAAGGTTATTATAATAATTCCAGTCCCCAAAGAAAGCAGGTGTTGACAGATGTGAAAATTACCGAACTATCATTTTAATAAGTTCAAATGGTTAAAATGGCTCTGAGCACTATGGGACTTAACATCTGTGGTCATCAGTCCCCTAGAACTTAGAACTAATTAAACCTAACTAACCTAAGGACACCACACACATCCATGCCCGAGGCAGGATTCGAACCTGCGACCGTAGCAGTCGCGTGGTTCCTGACTGAGCGCCTAGAACCGCGAGACCACCGCGACCGGCCATTTTAATAAGTCACGGCTGCAAAATACTAACACGAATTCTTTACACACGAATGGAAAAACTGGTAGAAGCCGACTTCGGGGAAGATCAGGTTGGATTCCGTAGAATTGTGGGAACACGGGAACCAATACTCACCCAACGAATTATTTTTAAAAAATAGATTAAGCACAGGCAAACTTACGTTTCTAGTATTTGTAGGCTTAGAGAAAGCTTTTGATAATGTTGACTGGAATACTCTCTTTCAAATTCTGACGGTGGCAGGGGTAAAATACAGGGAGCGAAAGGCTACTTACAATTTATACAGAAACCAGATGGCAGTTATAAGAGTCGAGGCGCATGAAAGAGAAGCAGTGGTTGGGAAGGGAGTGAGACAGGGTTGTAGCCTATCCTCGAAGCTATACAATCTGTACACGGAGCAAGCAGTAAACGCAACAAAAGATAAATTCGGAGTAGAAATTAAAATCCATGGAGAAGAAATAAAAACTTTGAGGTTCGCCGATGACACTGTAATTCTGTCAGAGACAGCAAAGGACCTGGAAGTGCAGCTGAACGGAATGGACAGTGTTTTGAAACGAGGATATAATATGAACATCAACAAACGCAAAACGAGGATAATGGAATGTAGTCGAATTAAATCGGGTGTTGCTGCGGGAATTTGATTAGGAAATGAGACGCTTAAAGTAGTAAATGAGTTTTGTTATTTAGGGAGCAAAATAACTGATGATGGTCGAATTAGAGAGGATATAAAATGTAGACTGGCAATGGCAATGGCAAGGAAAGCGTTTCTGAAGAAGAGAAATTTGCTAACATCAAGTATAGATTTAAGTGTGAGGAAGTCGTTTCTGAAAGTATTTGTATGGAGTGTAGCCGTGTATGGAAGTGAAACGCGGACGATAAATAGTTTAGACAAGAAGAGAATAGACGCTTTTGAAATGTGGTGCTACAGAAGAATGCTGGAGATTAGATGGGTAAATCACATAAGTAATGAGGAGGTATTGAACAGAAATAGGGAGCAGAGAAATTTGTGGCACATCTTGACTAGACGAAGGGATCGGTTGGTAGGACATATTGTGAGGAATCAGGGGATCATCAATTTAGTACTGGAGGGCAGCGTTGAGGGTAAAAATCGTAGAGGGAGACCAATAGATGAATACATTAAACAGATTCAGAAAGATGTAGTTTGCAGTAGGTACTGCGAGATGAAGAAGCTTGCACAGGACAGAGTAGCATGGAGAGCTGCTCTGTACTGAAGACTACAACAACAACACTGCTACAACCACGGAGCGTCTGTCGAAGGTAGAGAAAATCTTTCGTTTCTCTACGATGTAACTTTGACTCTAGTCCTTTTGGACTTTCTATATTCGTTAACGAAGCTAGACGACTTCAGTAATGCACTTAAATATGTTTCTAAACAATACCCCTAGTTACATCTACCGCAGCATACTGCATATTTTGTACTGTAAAACATATGATATTGTCGTGAATGTAAATTATTTGCACATTGAAACGATGCGAATAATCATGAAAGAAAACGCACAATACACTGGTGTGATATTTTACAATCTATATTATTTCATGTTACAAACCGACTTTCTGCTATCACGCTGTCATCAGATAAAAATATAAATGTGTGTGGTTGCGAAAGTTTTGTACGATGAAGGGTTTTAAACTAGTGCATCTACAGAGGACTTAGTTGGTTTCCAAAGACGACAGTTGTTAATTTTTGATTAAGACTAAAACGAGAGGTATTCACTGAATGTGCGGTGTAAACCTAACATAAAACATTTCACCAAACTATTCTGGTCTTCAAAAGGTCCAATATTACCAACAGATAAGGAATAGATGTGAGATTAAGCAGGTAAGTGAAGTGGATATGATTATAGGCTGTATCAAAAGTCCCATTACCCCCCCCATATAACTGTGTACTACCTGCTTTTTCTTGTTGCAGGTAATGCTGATTTGTGAGAAGAATGACTGATGAACCAATTACACCCTGAAGCAATGAATCGTCTTGAGTACCTGGGCTCATGAACGATCTCACACTAGGGACAACACAGAGAGAGAGATTCGAAGCGATTTCACCACTAGATTTAATATGACTGCACCACCGAAACCAGCAATATTAAGCTGGGTGAAGAATCTGTTTGAAACTTGTTCCGTAAAAGACGAATCACGCTCTGGAAGACCGAGAAGAAGAGCAGGCACATGTGCAGAAGTTGCAGCGTCAGTTCGCCGAAAAAGTCGCCACCCAAGCGATCGCGAGAAACGAACGTCCCATTAACGACTTTACAGTGACATATGGGAACAGTTCCTCGTTTGGAAATGAACTGAGTGACCAAACCTGGTGAATCTACGTGACACCTGTGCGCAGATACTGGAGGTGTTCCACGACACAATTCCATGGAAATGTAGTAAACTGTGGCCTCCTCTCACCAGATCCACTCTGTTGAAAGAACATTTCGTACAGATGTGAG
The DNA here is from genome assembly GCF_023864345.2 of Schistocerca serialis cubense. Classification (NCBI taxonomy): domain Eukaryota; kingdom Metazoa; phylum Arthropoda; class Insecta; order Orthoptera; family Acrididae; genus Schistocerca; species Schistocerca serialis. The sequence continues at coordinate 150,350,358 of NC_064641.1, forward strand.
CAATGTAGAGAGGGGGGGGGGGGAGGGAGGGGTAATGGGACTTTTGGTACAGCCTGCATAGTAACTGAAATAAACAAAAAACGGTTTGTGTGTCTGGTCATTCAGTACTAAGCTTGGGCAAATAGACATATATTTATTAATTTCCTTATTTCAAGGTAGTTCATCTTCGTCCCTCTGTGGACATGATGTAGGACTTCATGCTGTACTTTGTAACTATAGCCTTCTTCACGCAGGAGGTCTGCAAAAGTAGGGCGTCCTTTTCTAAGTATCCAGCTTCTATGGTGTTACTTCAAGAATGTGCATATTGCCCTGCCAGTCTGATCTATATAGAATGTACGACAATTGCAAGTGATTTTCTATACTGCATTCTTTTCGAAGTTGACGTGCTGTCTTTATGATTGGGCAAAAAGTGACTAATATTGTTATGGGCATAAAATGACGTTTTAAGGTTTTTGTTTTAAGATCTGTATAAACGGTGCACTATTCCATATTTAGAAAATAACTCTAAATATGGTCAGAGAGGTCTAAATGGGATGGCAGAGAGGAGAAGCTTGTCTGCATTTGCAGGATCAGACTTTACAATAACAATAATGGTTCCGTAGATTCATCTGGTTTTTTATGACAGCACATTTTTCCTACATAGTGTTTACTATACATACACATCTTTCTGTCAGCTAGACTATATAATTTGAAAACTTCCTTTAATCAAGGATAAGTGTATAGCATACAACATATTACGTGTTCATTCTTGTACATTTTTGCCCACGACAAATTTTTACCTTCTTGTAAAGGATTGTGATTTATCTGACCAGTTTTTCGCAAGTCTAGTAACACAGAAGATATTTTGGTATCAAGAGTGAAAAGCTTGCTTGCTAGTCATTTTGGTCTAAGTTGGTTTGACATCTAAACTAGTTCTCAAATTTTCAAAAAGTTTGTAGGTGGATTCTGTGTGTCTACACTTTCAAAACACTTTTTACTTGGCACGACGACAAAGTGAACTGAAGGAAATAAACTTGTATTTTTTTTGTAAAACCATGTTCACGATTGTAAGAAAAATTTATTATAAATCAGAATACGACACGTTATCCTGGATGGAAACGCAATTTACACTCAGAAGTGATGTCTGATGTGCCCTAGGACCATTGCTGTTCATATCATACATTAATGGTTTACTGGATAATACGTGTTGTAACGGCAGATTTTTCGCAAATGACGCCATTCCTTTTGAGTAAGATGTATTTGATAACAACTGTAGTAATTTCCCTTACATCGTGCCTCAGTGTTAGCCTAGCGGAAAGACTGACAAATAGCTCTGATAGTTGTTGAATTGGTAATTAGATATCTGAAAACAGTCAGTACGTAGCTACACGTAAATGTTTGAAAACATTCGTGTAATGTTCGGACAAATGATACACGAAGCTAATGAACTATTTGCTTGTTGTTTCGGTGCCCCAGGTCGATGTGAGAGCGCACTCTGGAAGAGCCCTTTGTCCTTTCGGACAACTGACCCCTGACCATTTGCAAAATTATGAACGGTCCCGTGGGACGTGACAGGTCAGAAAGCTAGCAACGGTTACTGCGACGGCATGCGTTTACTGTTCAAAAAGGGCTCCAGTACGATAGTCAGAACGAAAAAAGGAGCATGCAGCTCTAGTCTGCTTTGACAGGTGGCTGTCACAGGAAATCCATTGACATCAGCAACTCTGACAAAGTGCAGACTGTTGTGACCCAGCGCATGGGAACAATCGCCTCGGAAACAGCGTAGACAGTAAATTGTTCGCTTTGTTGTATTGGTTAAAAACAGTCTTGGTTGCAATTTTAGTTTTTTATTTTTTAACGACGCGTTTCGCCTTATTTAGGCATCTTCCGGTTATCATTTTTAATGGAACGCGTTATGCAGATCTTGGTGCCTCTCGCGTCCATCTAGAAAAGATAACCTGAAGAAGCCTAAGTAAGGCGAAACGCGTCGTTGAAAAATAAAAAACTAAAATTGCAACCAAGACTGTTTTTAACCAATACTGTTAAGCGCTGGTTTTCTGTATCCCACATATGGATTGGAAGAATTGTTCGCTTGTTACAGACATGAACATCTATGGAATAGTGGTTGAAGGACGGTGAAAATACGACTGGCGACAAAGTGTTGGACATAGATATATCACAGAAGGAGGGTGTCCGATGCTTTCCCGCTCTGTGGAGTTGGATACGTGGCAAAAGAGTAGAATGCTGATGCAGGGACAAGCGTTTCGAAGTACAATGCTTGTAAGGAGTATTACCATCGCTGGTGTTACAACGAAATAAGTCGTCATCTTTACAGGTCGCTTCTTTCTGGAACTTAAGAAGCGGCAACGTGCAGTCGCTTTATGCCTAAACTGTCTGGAAAATCTGCTAAAGAGCTGATTATGGCTTTAAAGTATTGCGTTAGTTTTTTGTGTAAAAGTAGTTTATGACTCGATTTATTCGCTGAAAAACGTGCGGAGTTGGCAATGAAAATTGAGGAAGAAATAGTATCGTGACTGTCGGTCAGTAACTTCCTTTGGCGGCATATATTACTCTTTGAAAAGATATGAAACAGCTTCCGTGAACAATAATGGCTCTGAGCACTATGGGACTTAACATCTGAGGTCATTAGTCCCCTAGAACTTAGAACTACTTAAACCTAACTAACCTAAGGACATCACACACACCCATGCCCGACGCAGGATTCGAACCTGCGACCGTAGCGGTCGCGCGGCTCCAGACTGTAGCGCCTAGAATCGCTCGGCCACTCCGGCCGGGCTTCCATGATCACTGAGAACGTGTTAAAGTAGTGTGGTAATGCGATGCAGCAATGATTACTTCAGCATGAAAGTTGGTTAAGCTTAACTATTAATGCAAATGTGGATGAGCCTAGGTATTGTTAGAGAGTGTTACATGCTAAAAGGATAATAAAACCGGGGAATGATGATTTGTGCTGGTATTATTCCAGTGACATGTTCCCATTAATTTAATTGAGAAACCTTAAACCTCGCAATACCAGGGACGGGGGTGGCGGAGAGGAGGTACTTCCTGCCCACCTTTTGAAAATATTATAATCTAATCACCTGCTTCGCATTTTAATGTTTTGAAAAAAAAAATATTGTTTTTAACGAAGTCTTTTATCAGATTCCTAATTTTATTCGACTGTGGATCAATGGAAACGTGTTGCCTGGTCGGATGGATCACGTTTCTTGTTACACCAAGTCGATGGTTGGCAGTATTATGCTGCAGGGACATTCTCCCGGACTTTCATAGGTCCAGTAGAAATAAACAAAAGCACCGTGACAGCTGTGAACGTTATTGAGGACCACGTGCGTCTTTTCATGCTTTATTTCTTCACCGAAGGCGATGGCTTCTTCCTATGGTATAAATATCGGTGTCCTAAGGCCGTAATAATGATCCTGTGGTGTGAGGAACGTGATAATGATGTTTTGGCCCCCAAATTCGCCTTGTCTGAATTCGATGGAACACAACTTGGGCGCGTTTGGGTGACTGTACAGAGTCCGCTAATGTGCGGTTCATGGTTTACAGGAATTGTTTCGACTCAGCATAGGAATCTGGTACTACACACCTCCGAGGAGTTGTTGAGTCAATGACGCTCCCCGTCGCTTCTGCATTGCGTTCCATAGGTGAACGAAGACTCCTTTAAGCAGGTGGTTGTGTGCGGCTGATCATTTGTATACAGTAGTTTCACTGATATTGCAGACGGGTGAAAGACTGTTATTTACCGGGCGAATAAGTAAACAGCTTATGACATGACTCGTGAAGTACAAAATTGCGTGTACGAGTTTATGCCTGTTACAGTTTCATACTTTCAGGAAGATTCATGAGAGGGAAGTGGATGGAATATACGAGGGACGTTCAATAAGTTACGCAACACGTTCTTTTCTGATAGCAGATTAGTTTTATTCAGAATTCTAATACTCCGTATTATTCCGTTCTCTTTTGGCTACAAAACCGTATTTTTCAACATAATCTCCGTTCTACGTGACGGCCTTACGTCACCTTACTGGGAGGGCCCGTGTGTCCGCATGGATCAGCTCTACCGGTCGACGTCGCAGCCAACGTCTTCCTGCATCCATAACCGACGTATCAGTGTCACCATCAGCCTCTTAAGGCGCTGTCAATTTCGCACAGACGGTCCGTCGGTGAGCTTTATGATTTTCTTTTAAGGCCTGTCCACACGCAACGATCTGTCTGCGCAAATGTCTGCGCACATCACATCTGCGCAGACAGATCGTTGCGCGTGGACAGGAGATTTGCACCAACCTGAGGTGTGTGCAAACCTGGAAGTTGGAGTTGGAGGTTTGAACGAAACCTCTCAAATCTGTGGGTTCAAACCACATCTGCGCAGACAAGTTGGAGCGTGTGGACAGGAGATCGCCGCAAATCTGGCGCGAAACAGCTGTTTGTTCAGTCTAGTGTTTGTATTTGTGCGCACAGGGCATTAAAATGGCTGATACTCGTCAGTGTTCTCGAGAGTTTGTAAGTGAATTCATTGAAATATATAGAAACCACCCATGTTTGTGGAAGATTGAAGTAAAGAATAGAGTGACTGAGACAAAAAAGCCGGCCGAAGTGGCCGTGCGGTTAAAGGCGCTGCAGTCTGGAACCGCAAGGCCGCTACGGTCGCAGGTTCGAATCCTGCCTCGGGCATGAATGTTTGTGATGTCCTTAGGTTAGTTAGGTTTAACTAGTTCTAAGTTCTAGGGGACTAATGACCTCAGCGGTTGAGTCCCATAGTGCTCAGAGCCATTTGAACCATTTTTTGAGACAAAAAGACAGCAGCATACAATGCTCTAATTGAAAAATTGCGGGTATTATTTCACTCAACTCTTGTTTCGATATTGCAGTTGAAAATTCCAAATCCTTGTAGCTCCTTCCTGTTGCTAGGAATCTTAATGTTACCGCCAGCCGTTCATGAGGAGAAAAAAATGGCTCTGAGCACTATGGGACTTAACTGCTGTGGTCACCAGTCCCCTAGAACTTAGAACTACTTAAACCTAACTAACCTAAGGACATCACACACATCCATGCCCGAGGCAGGAATCGAACCTGCGACCGTAGCAGTCCCGCGGTTCCGGACTGCGCGCCTAGAACCACTAGACCACCGCGGCCGGCTTCATGAGGAGAAATTGCCCTTCTCTATACAAGTACTTTTTCTCATAATATGAGGGGTTACAAGCTTTAAGAGATAATTACAAGTTTCAACATCCATCCGCAAATATTTTCGCCAGTCGTTAGGTTCGACCTGCAACTATCGCAGTAAATTTACGTGAGAAAACTGCTTTCGCTTTTGCAGCCACTGTCTATACCATTTTGACCGACTTCTCTGTTTCCTGCGGTTGATCTGAATGTTTTTTGCAACACAAGTTGCGAACACAGACCACAACAGAACTTCCTCCATTTCTAAATTTCAAAATAACTGACCTAAATTTTTGACGTTTACGGGGAGCGTAGTCGCTTGCTGCTGATTTCTTTTCTACGCCGACAGATGGCGGGCGAGTAGTAGATTGGGGTTTGTGTCGTGTGAACACACCACATTTGCAGCGATCTTTTGCATGCACAGACATCTGCGCCGATGTCTGCGCAGACAGATCGTTGCGTGTGGACGGGCTTTAGGCGCGAAGAACCCGGCTGGCACACACCTTTTGAGAACCCAAGTGTTGGACGAGTATGTCATCACTACCAACAGAGACGTCCAGTTAGGTAGCGAAGTGCTCGATTGTGATCCGTCGATCACCTCTAATGAGAGTGTCCGCACGTTCCAACATCGCACGAGTCACAGCTGCGTGCGGCCGGCCGACACGCGGGAGAACGGACAGATTTGCTCGGCCTTGTTACGATGATGAAAGATGCCTCGCCCAACGACTCACCATGCTTTTCTTCACTGCCGGGTCTCCATAGACATTCTGCAAGCGTCTATGAATATTTGCGATGCTTAGGTTTTCCACCAAAAGAAACTCAATGACAGCTCTATGCTTGGAACGCACCTGCGTGACAGTCGCCATTTTGAAGACTACATATAGCGCCGCCACATATCAGAACTTCACTGTACTGTAGAGGCAGAAGCCTGAATAATCCACGATGTCACGAAAGAAATTCTGCGTTTTTTCAACGGAAATTGACTGAGAACTAATGTGTTGCATTACTTATTGAAACGCCTCTCGTATATTCAGTGGCTTACAGGTATTGCTAAGAAATGTTTTAAAAAGACGAATCATTCTTTATTTTCCTATCGACTATCGTATGCGGATATAATGATTATTTACAGCAATTTTAATAATTTGAGAGTGCAGTAGGGTAATACTTACTTTTCGGCACTAACCACTCACGCGATAGAAGTCGTATTTTGGAATTATGAACGTCCCATCGCTGTATTTTTCTGTACACGTCTGCCTCTCCACGAAGCATGAAATAGCGGTGTTTACTCAAAGTGAATTACCACGTGGTGTGTGACACGCACCAGAGAAAAACATAAAATATGCCAACAGTCTCTGAGCAATGTTTGATGAACATAATCTACGAAGATTGATCACAAAACTGTAAATAATAATCGAAATCACGCTTAGAGAAGAAATTTGCTCACCTTGTAAAGCAGCAATCCTCAATAGGAAGCTGAATAAAAGTACTAGCTAAATTGTTATCCCTGTCGGTAGTCAGCACCGAATACTCTGTGAGCACTCACGTTAGAAGCAGGAGGCTGAGCTACACTGTGAAGTCTGTTGGGGTGTTAATTTTCTATGGCAAAGAAAGAAATTACATTTTTAGTAATCCATATTTTTCCCTTAACTATTTTATAAGGGAATAAAATTGCACAGAAAAATATTTCAAGCACCTTAAGATAGGCAACTCAACGTACATCATCTGCCGTCATTTTCTTTGAAACACAGTTGACAGTTTCTAAGAAGTTTTAAATGATTCTGTACGGCTTGCAAGTGCTAATCTTTGCGTTTTATTATAGTTTTTAAGTTAACGTTTTGTAGTATAAAACAAAAACTGATAGTAGCGACCGATACAGAACGATTAAGGATGATACTAAATAGTAACAATGTTGAAGAAATACGTGTTAACTGTTAATTTGTTTCGTTCTGAGTTTCCAGAAGCGCTTCAAAACATATTTCACCTGTAATTTTCCCTCGTGTAGATTAATTTGGAAGCAGATGGAGCACGCTCGTCCTTCTGACTCCACAGGTGAATCTGCTGGTACCTCAACAGCGGACGTGTTGGAAGTCCTGTAGAATTATTGCTCTCCGAGTGGAACGATATTTCTAAGAGTAGTATGTTCTCAGTGAAGTGTTGAACTATGCGGAAAAACCTTCCGCTTTTAACATCTCTGTGTGGTTCTTTTTATTTCCCGTCAAATTATTATGCCAACAGCTTACCTCTAGATCGCACTGATACGAAAGGAGAAATTTATAAAATTTCAGATCAATTCGAAAAATACAGTTCAGAATAAACCAAACATACTGTACAACAGCGATTCAGTGACTATATTATTTACCCAGTCTCTTTTGATCATTATGAATTGTAAAAACGTTCACATACTGATCGCAGTCACATGTTTTGGGGGCTCTGCGGTGAAAGCGGCAGTGGAAATACGAGCAGTAGGCAACGCAGTGAACCAAGATGAAGATTTCAGTGCTGACAATGCTTAGAATCCTCTCGGATCTCGTATACGTTCTCCTAATTGCTATTCTATATTTCATATTACACTGAGTAAGTTTCGGATTTGGCACATATTTACCGAGTTCTCTAGCGCAGCAAATAGTGCAGCGCTGCTGCTAAAGAACATAAACCTCTCCGATTTACAAAAAGTGTAAAAAAATAACGAATTCACAGAATGACACACGAATCTGCTGAAGTATGACAAACTAGGATTCTACAGCACATTAAATGATCCAATATTATGATGTCCCTGGAGACAAAGAGGCTCCTGTATTATACTCACACACGTAATCTTGCAAATTGTAGACGCAGCCAAACATGTAAATTATGTCTTCCATGATTCTACGCAATCGGTCATTGATTTTTATTTATTAAAAAAACACGAAGACTGAGAATGACGGAAACGACAACTTACTAAAGATATAACAGTTTCTCAGGAAATATTGTACTAGAACAGGTTGCTTATAGCGCTTACCTACTTATGACCTCTGGCTCAGCTGTTGTAGGTCCTCAGTTTGATACCGTAGCGCCATTTTGGGAGCCGAGTAAAATTCCTGAAACAGAGAGCAAATTTTTTTCATATTTCATTTGGTGACACAGATTATTCGTAGAAGCAACGAAGGTCGTCCTTTCCTGCAAGAAAACGAGCAAGGAAAACCTTCGCAGAGAAGTGAACGCTGTAAGCCCACGCACCAAGAAAGCCATAATTAGGCCCACAAATGCTTATTCCCCAGACGGTAGTACGTGGTAACCAAATATATTTTTAAAATACTATTTTTAATACTATGGCTCCAGATATATTTTCATCTCATCTAAAATGGAACCTTCTATCCATGTAATCAATCCTTAATTAGTCTCTGGTGCCATTGACGATAAGCAATTCAGACAAATGACAATAAAAGCTTTCGAAATATGGTTTTCATGACGAATCCTGGAGATTAGGTGGAAAGATCGGATAATTAATGAGGAGGTACTGAATCCAACTGAGGAAAAATAAATATATGCCTCAGCTCGACTGCAGTAAGAGATTGGTTGTTGGCACACATCCAAAGGAATTAAGGAGATGCCAATTTGCTAATGGAGGGAGGTGTGGGTAGTAAAAATTGTAGAGGGAATACAGTCCTCAAATAACGTAAAGGGTTCGTGTTTGTTGGTTAGCTAGTTGGTTGTGGGGTAAAGTACTGAACAGAGAGAGATCATCAGTCCCTCGATCAAAGATATTTCATCTGCACTTAGCGACATCCACCAGAAATTTGATTGAACTACGAAAGTATGTAGGACTGGTTAAATCCATGTATTGAAAGTTCGCAAATCTTGCATGGTGCCCCAAAATGGCGCAGTTTTTTCGGAACTGTGCAGATATGTATTATTGTTCTGCAAGTGCACGATATTACAACATGCAAAGGAAGAAAATAATGAAAAGTGCTGTTGGCAGTATGAAAAATAGTGATGGCGATTTAATTCTTATAATTAATTGGTGAGTAATGTGTTTTCCATAGGAAACATTAAATATTGGATCCGGTAGCATCAAAAATATCAATACACAGCATTAAACCCAACAATGTATGACAATTCTCAAAGGTTACGTAAATGTTCGGTGAATGAACCGATATCTAACTGCGAATTGCTGGAGATTTCTCTTGCAACTATGATAAAGGTCTTATGTAAAATCGTTAAGTGGGTTTAAGGCTTCCAAATTCAAATTGCTCCGAGCACTGTGGGACTTAACATCTGAGGTCATCAGTCCCCTAGATCTCAGAACTACTTAAACCTAACTAACCTAAGGACATCACACATATCCACGCCCGAGGCAGGATTCGAACCTGCGACCGTAGCGGTCGCGCGGTTCCAGACTGAAGTGCCTAGAACCGCTTGGCCACACCGGCTGGCTTTAAGGCTTCCACCCCGTCAGTTGTTGAAGATGGCTAAACGTAGGCCGAAGTTTTAAATTTCACATTTAAGAAGTCGTTCACGCAGGAGGCTCCTACAGACATACCGTCGTTTGACCATCGGACAGACTCCCATATGGACATTATAGTAATAACTAGAGACCGGGTTATATGGATTTGCGTGTTGCATATGCATTTGCATATGCGGCTATTTTTCACCGGTTATTGAAAATTTTAACTGAAAACTAGTGACGATGCATATTTTCGTTCTATGCTTACAATATTTTACAAATTTTTTCGTGCGGTCTCTAGCTCGATCTAGTTTTTATGTCTCACAGATTGACCGAGACCTAGAACTGCGTGCAACCGCTAACCGAGGGGCCACTGCCCAGTCATTACAGAAGAGGAGCAGGAACAAGCAGACAGAGTCAATGCGCCCACGGTTAATTCCCCCCCCCCCCCCCCCCCACTGTCAAACTTTACGCGTCAGCAACAATTAAATTAAACCACGCAAGCTTTTAGTCGGATGTCCATCGTTTCAGTTTAGCTTTCCATTTACTTGTACACAGTTGAACGTGTTTAGTGCGCGTAGTGTGTCGCGTGTTGTGCGCCGTGCCGCCCGAAAAAAAGAAACGTCGTTTTGTAGATAGCTGACCATTCTCGAACATTTACATATGACAGAGTTGTTTTATATTGTCCAGTTTGCGAGAAAAACGTTTCGTGCAAAAAAAAAAAAGTTCAAGACAGGTCTTCCTATCGCAGGAATGCAGAAGAAAGGACTACGTTAACTTCTGACAACAGCAAGTTGTAATAGCAGGGATTTGTCCAAAGGTAACCAGAAACGTCGGTTTAACATGTATCTAGTGAAGAATTCATTGCAAGCAATATTCCTCTTCACAGACTTACAAACCCTGTCCTCAAAGGGTTCCTGCGCAAATATTGCGTAAATCAAAATATACCAGATGAATCAACATTGCGTAAAAATTACATATCGACAATTTACGTAAACGTTCTGGAAGAAATACGCAATGAACTCAAGCACAGCATTATCTGCATTTCAGTAGACGAAACTACAGACACTTGTGGACGTTACATTGCAAATTTAATTGATGCTAATTTAACAACAGAGCCTTCGTCTTCCTATTCAGCGGCCTGCAAAGAACTTGAAAAAGTTAATCATTTTACCATCGCCAGATTTATGAATGAGGATATTAGAAAAATATTTCCAGAATTTTCTGCAGATGAAAGGGTGTTTATTTCAGATGCTGCTCCCTATATGATCAAAGCAGGAAAAGCCCTCCGAGTATTTTATCCCAGTTTGATTCATGTGAGGTGCTTTGCTCATGGAGTACATCGCTTTGCTGAAGTAGTATGTTCCACGTTTGTAAATGAAAATAAACTGATTTCATACACAAAGAAAGTGTTTCTAAAGGCTCCTGCTAGCATGAAGACCTACAAAGAAAAACTACAAAATGTGGCTTTACCTCCCGAACCAGTGGTAACTCGTTGGGGTACGTGGATCTAAGCTGTGTTTTGCAATAAACATTTCGAGACCATTAGAAGGATGGTAAACGACTTCGATGTGCAGAGTTTTTGGCAGTTTGCCAGTGCTAGGAAGATTTTAATGATTCCGGTGTTGCTGTGATTAGAACTCATTTTTTTCCATATACCTGCAAGTATGAAAAAGCTTAAAAGTCAAGGTTTGGTGTTGAATAAATCGATCCAGTTAATCAATAAAATTATTCTAGGAAACTCCACATTGCCGGAGGTATTGCCAAGAAAACTTGAAAAAAAATTTGAAAACATTTTAAACAATAACTCAGGCTCTGAACCCTTGTGCCAAATTGATAGTTTTATTAATTGGATGGTTGAAGTTTTACCAGAAACGAGTGCCAACCTAGTACCCAAATTCAAATACTGCCATGTTACCTCAGTTGATGTAGAACGTTCCTTCTCTGCTTATAAAAATATTTTAAGTGACCGAAGACATAATCTTACTACTAAAAATTTGGAACAGTACTTGGTCGTTTATGTTTACAATATTAGAAAAATGTAAAATAAATTGTAAATGATGCTTTGGTCCAATAGTATTAATTAAAAATTAATGCTGTTCAAAAAATTCAGGATTGTATGGTTTTTTTTTTAATGAAGTTTTACGGTGTTTTTGCGCGTGCACCTCCGTGTGCGATATATCTCGAAATTGATCCTGTACCTATTGATTGTTCCGCTGCGACTCACGCGCATTGCATCCGCTTGTTACCGACAACAATAGCAAAGAAGGAACTTTTCTTGAAACGCGGTATGCGTCCCCATTTTGGAATAATCCCAGAAAGGCCCAGTTCCTAATCTCCACCAGGAAGTATCCGGAAAATATCAGCGTTCTAAATGTACCGATTTTTCGCGTGGCCGGCGTTCTTCCTCGTTACTGATATGCACAGGTTCGGCTTTGAGATATAATGCACGCATTAACTGCCATGTTTCTTTATTATTTGATCCTGGATATTTCGTTACTTTTCATGCATTTTATAGACATTTTTCATACATATTTGCATGCATATTTTAACGTTTTTGTGATGCGTATGATCCGGTCTCTAGACTAATAACTATCCCTGGCGTAGAGAAACAATTAAAGGAGTTGCAAACAAATAATTTACCACGTCCGGATGGAATCCCAGTTCAGTTTTTTCAAAGAGTACTCCACGACATTGGCCCCTTACTTAGCTTGCATTTATTGCGAGTCCCAAGCGACTGGAAAATAGAGCAAATGACTGCTGTGTATAAGAAAGGCAAAAGAAAGGACCCGCACAGTTACAGACCAATACACCTAACATCGGTTTTCTCCAGAATCTTTGAAAATATTCGGAGTTCGAGCATAATAAATTTTCTTGAGGTCGAGAAACTTACGTCCGCGAATCACTATGGTTTTAGAAAGCATCGCTCGTGCAAAACCGAGCTTGTTCTCTTCTCGCGCGATATACTGCGAACTATGGATGAAGGGCAACAGGCAGATTCCATATTTCTAGATTTCTGGAATTCTGGAGAGCGTTTACCACGGTGCCCCATTGCAGCCTGTTAAAGAAAGTAAGAGCATATGGAATAGGGTGACAGATATATGAGTGGCTCAAAGACTTCTCAAGTTATAGAGCCCAGTATGTTGTCCTCAACGGCGAGTATTCATCAGATACGAGAGAGCATCGTCAGGAGCTCTCCAGAGTAGACGACAGGGCCGCTATTATTCTCTATACACATTAATAATTTGGCGGACATGTGGGTAGAAATTTGCGTTTGTTTACTGATGATCCTTTGGTGTAGAGTAATGCATCGAAGTTGAGTGACGATATAATATGAGTTAAACAAAATTTATAGTTAATGTGGTGAATGGCGGCTAGCTCTAAATATAGAAAAATGGAAGTTAATGCGGACGAGTAGATAAAAAAAACCTTAATGTTTGGATACTGTATTACTACTGTAAAAATCTCGGCATAACGTTGCGAAGCGATATGAGGTGGAATGAGCATGTGAGTACTGTGGCGGGGAAGGCAAACGGTCGTCTACGGTTCATTGGGATGGTTCAAATGGCTCTGAGCACTATGGGACTTAACTTCTGAGGTCATCAGTCCCCTAGAACTTAGAACTACTTAAATCTAGCTAACCTAAGGACATCACATACATCCATGCCCGAGGCACGATTCGAACCTGCGACCGTTGCGGTCGCGCGGTTCCAGACTGTAGCGCCTAGAACCGTTCGGCCACCTCGGCCGGCGGTTCACTGGAAGAATTCTAGAAAAGATGTCTCGTCTGCAGAGGATACCGCATATAGGACGCTAGTGCGACCTATTCTTGAGTGCTGCTCGAGTGTTTGGGACCTGTATCAGGTCGGATTAAATGAAGACGTCGAAGCAATTCTCAGGCGAGCTGCTAGATTTGTTACCAGTAGGTTCGAAGAACACGCAACTGTTACCGAGATGCTTCTGGAATTCAAGTAAGCATCCTTGGAGGGAAGGCGACGTTATTTTCGAAGAACTCTACTCAGAAAATTTAGAGAACCGGTATTTGAAGCTGACTGCAGAACGATTCTGCTGCCTCCAAGATGTACTGCACGTGACGAGCACAAAGATACGAGAAATTAGGGCTCATACGGAGATATGAAGACAGTCATTTTTCTCTCGTTATGTTTGCAAGTGGAAGTGGAAAGGAAATGACTAGAAGTGGTACGAAGTACCCTCCGCCACGCGCCGTAAGGTGTATTGCGGAGTATCGATGTAGATGTAGATTCGGATGTAAGACACGTTTTCAGGAAGTTCTTATTCGTTCTAAACATGCACTTACCGATCTGATCCGCCTGTGACTCAGGAACAAATGACTTAAGAGTTGAGGACCACGATTTCTGTGTTGGTCGTACTTTACCACACCCATTAAGAACTTCAATACCGAGGAAGGTGGGGCACTGGTTAGCACACTGGACTCGCATTCGGGAGAACGACGGTTCAAACCCGCGTCGGCCATCCTGATTTAAGTTTTCCGTGATTTCCCTAAATGGCTTCAGGCAAATGCCGGCGTGGTTCCCTTGAAAGGGCACGGCCGGCTTCCTTCGCCGTCCTTCTCTAACCCGACGGGACTGAGGACCTCGCTGTTTGGTTCACTCCCCCGAATCAACCAACAAACCAAGAACTTCGATGTCAATTCCGACTTTGTAGAGGTTATTGTTTGCTCTAGTACTTTTCCGATAGCATTTTTGTGCATATAATGTTTTTTGGCAGCCAGCAATATGACGAGAAAACCATCATTCGCTTGTTGTAAAATAACAGCGTGAGACGCAACAATGTTTGATAATATGGAAAGTGTAACTAAATGTTTCGTGAATGGAACGATATCTAAATGGGAACTGCTAGATATTGCTTTTGCAAGTATGACAACGGTCCATCATTTCAGCAACCATTCAAAACGTCGCTTCCAAAAGTCCAGAATGAAGAGAATGTTCATCATATTTAGGTATCAAGAAGGCGTTGCAACTGAAATCCTTACGGAGATCAAACTGCTACCTCCGTATTTTACGGTTAGTGCGAAACGAATCTTTATTCCCGGATTTTATGTGACACCTAGCGAAGCCTCTCTGGCGCGCGAGACCAATTTCTTGAAGTAGAAAACGTTTATTGGCCAATTCGGGTCAATTTTCTGCACTGCAACACTTGCAAGACAATACAATCAAGGCTCGTCAGCCTAGATGTAACTTCCGAGACATGGTTGAACTTGCCAGTTTTGGTAAACAAATGATTGAAGTACTGCCCCCGTGAATGTATCGGTAGCTGAGTGGTCAGCACTGCTGATATCCAGGCAAGAGACCTGTGATCGATTCCCAGTACCACCACGGATTTTTTTTCTTGTTGGGAGGAATGATCTGCCACGTGATGCTAATTGAGGAACTGTCTGACAGGGGTAATGGCTCCAAGGTCGAAATGTCGACGGCGAGTGCTGTGTACTGATCCTGTGGTCTTCCATAACGCATCCGATGATAACTGCCAAGGATAACACGGCGGTCGGTGAACTATTGCACGGTCTTCAGGGCCCGATGACAGGGGTTCCTTTCTTTTTTCCCTGTGGTTATCTCGCGGCATCTATTTATCTAAACAGTAAAAACAATCACCCACTTTCAGTTCCAGGTTGCCTATCTAACGGCTTCCATTTAGGGGAGGAAAGAACCGACCGGTTCAAAAAGATACCGATATTATAGTTACGAACAACCGGTTCTTTTCGGTATGTGTGTATTCTCTATAACAGGTGTCTTATTTCTTACAAATAACCAAGAGAAAAGAACGGAATAATAGCTAGCCTTAGCAGGTTTTCCAAAATCTTTCGTTTTTTAATAAACTTTTTTTTTAGAAAAAGGGGTTATTTTTATTCGTAAGATTAACATTCATTTGAAATACTGCGTTATTATAGAAACTAGGGAAAGCGATTAGTGCTCTTTCAGTAACAATACCGACAGGAACGAACAACAAACATATGGCATACGAATTGGTGCAGCATTGGAGAGATAACAAAGTCCCTATTTACGTGTATCGTAGCTTGAAGTCCGTGTGATGTTCAAGACTTACCCTAACTGGTCTATACGGCATTTTCTTGCCGTCGTTTTACGAAGTGACGCTACAGTGAAACACAATGCTTCAATTGCTTTAAAAGATTGAAGATTTTTCTGCAATTTCCATGAAATAACAAAAGAGCAAGTAAATTATAGTAGCAGTAATAAATTAAAAATTAGAAACAGTTCGTTCGTGGTATATAATAAAAACAGAAAGTAAGTGATCAGCTGCTGTGTGTACATGATGCGCCCTGAACCATTTAATAGTCCTTTATTTGCTTGTAGCCCTTCAAATCGGACAAATTACCACGAAAAACAGTTCTCCAACCTTAGTTTTCGCCATTTACCATTGACTGTTCGTAATGGCAAAGTAGTGGTACGCTTCCTGATTACAACACGCTTTTTGAGCAGAGTTTCGAAAAAATTACAATTTATTGTAGAATACTGGTGATTTTTTGTAGTATTTAACCACTTATCACTTATCGAGAACAGCAGAGAATGGTGGACGAGTCAAGTTTTCTTTTATTTGCCTATATAATTTAATATTTTGATTCTGTGTATCTTGAAACTAAGTGAGTCAAAAGCTTTCAATCTTTTTCGATTTCAACGTTCCTTGCAGGAAATCATAGGAATAAAAAACCGCAACTGATTATTTTGAGCTGTTTGAACAGTCAAGTTAAACAAGCGTAGAAAAAAGATACATCCGAAAAACAGTTATTTCAGCAATAACAGCATCCCTACTTGCAAGTGCAAAAAAAAATTTGATCTTCATTATCCCATATATTTATTGACCGAATGTAAAAATTTAAACAGGTACAGTCTCATATTGAGACAGGTGTTAAAGATAGGAACTACATGTATTTGAAGCTCTATACAGGGTGGTCCATTGATCGCGACCGGGCCAAAAATCACACGAAATAAGTGTCAAACGAAAAAACTACAACGAACGAAACCTGTCTAGCTTGAAGGCGGAAACCAGATGGCGCTATGGTTGGCCTGCTAGGTGGCGCTGCCATAAGTCAAACCGATATCAACTGCGTTGTTTTTAAATAGCAACCCCCATTTTTATTACACATTCGTGTGGTACGTAAAGAAATATGAATGTTTTAGTTGGACCACTTTTTACGCTTTCTGATAGGTGGCCATGTAATATTTACAAACATATGGCTCACAATTTTAGACGAACAGTTGGTAACAGGTAGGTTTATTAAATTAAAATACAGAACGTAGGTACGTTTGAACATTTTATTTCGGTTGTTCCAATGTGATACATGTACCTTACTGAACTTATCCTTGCTCAGAACGCACGCTGTTACAGCGTGATCACCTGTAAATATCACATTAATGCAATAAATGCTCAAAATGATGTCCGTCAACCTCAATGCATATGGCAATACGTGGGACGACATTCCTCTTAACAGCGAGTAGTTCGCCTTCCGTAATCTTCGCACATGCATTAACAATGCGCTGACGCATGTTGTCAGGCGTTGTCGGTGGATTACGATAGCAAATATACTTCAACTTTCCACCCCAGAAAGAAATCCGGAGACGTCAGATCCGGTGAACGTGCGGCACAGTCATGCTCAAAAGTATCTGAACGACCTGAATTGCATTTCGGCTGATTCGCATGCAACCCACATAACGCAGCTGTCTAGCAGGTCCTCTAATCGCTCCTTGGTACAGTCGTTTGACTATTAAAAATGGTTCCAACAAGTCACCACTAGAAAACACTACTCTGTATCGCAATAACTCAAGATTTAAAATAATATTACTATATTACAAATATTAGGGAACACCTTATCACAGGTACGACTGTCCTTCAGGCTTGTAAGCTCACATTTATTACAATAAATGACATACCTGAAATGTTACCACTTCGATTTTAGACAGTATCAGCTAGCAAATTCCAACTTAAAATTACATAACGCAAACATTTTTAACGGACGAGAATTCCTACCCAGCACCTATTGTCCCTGTTAACGAACTACGAGAGATGTTAAATATTGCTTCTTAACAAGTAACTTACTTGAAATGCCGTGACGTAAACCTTTGTGTTGGACATGGATTCGAACCCAGATATCAAAGCTCAATCAACTGCGATATGTCGCATTTTCTCGGTAGTAGCTAGATGTTTTAACTGAAATGACGGGGCGAAACATTAATTTTTTCCTTCTCAGGACTCCAACCCGGCACCTATCGCTGTTTTATTCTAGAGAAAACGAAAGTTAAATATGGGTTTGTTGCACCAGCAGCGACATGTGAGCATGTTTGAACTAGAAATAATATGACGAAGAGTTCAGTGCCGACTGGGAATAGAGCTCCACACATATCGTTCTTGACTACACACAAAGAGACGTCAGCTACCGATTGTTTCTCCACCAGCAGCTCGGAATAACATCTTGAACTTACAGTGATCTCGCAAATAGTTCTGCGTCTCACTGGGAGTCAAAAACGTCAAATATCGTTAGTGTTGACAACGAATGAAAATACATTAAAAATCGAAATAATTATCCACCAGCAGAGAGGTGTTTTCATGCTAGATCTTGATAATACATAATGAAATCTCTAGTGCAGGGCCGGGATTCGAACCCATTTACGCGCAACATGTGGAGATGTTGAGGAATTTGCAGTTTTGAACAAACAACAAATAGTAGCCGAGATGTAATGTTACGAAAGGATCAAATTCCGTGTTAAGGGCGGTCTGAGTTGCATTCCCAGTTCAGAACCAATTTTATCGACATACAGAAGCTCAGATAAAAGATAGAATAAGTGTCCTGTGATCCTACATAGCGTTTGTTTCGTCACTAGAAATAAATGACTAGTATAAGAAAGGTTACTGGTGATAGAGTTTCTACATGTTGCCACTCCAGACTTTATTGTGGCTCAACCAAACGTCTACTTGGTAGAGAAGGAATATCATTTTTAAAGTGAATTTCAGACCATAATGTCATTATATCTTCTTCACTTGGTGTAGCCAGAAGAAAATGGAATCTGTCTCTCCCTATCTAAAATCACTCACCGAAGTTGGAATCGAACCCAGACCACAGACATATGAACCTATCATCAACCAAACAAACCAACAAATCCTCTTCTAACTGGATCATTTTTCTATCATAGCGCTGTCGTGCCACACCGGCTGAGAATTCTGACACACAGGCTCCCTGTATCAATTTGCAGCATGTTCAGTAAATTCATTTACTTGGTTGACCGGTTCACCGTGAACTAGCTGCCTCGGCTACCCAGTGCATATTTTCAACTTTATTTTGTAATCACCGAAATAAAATCACGTAACTGCCACCTACACAGTACTGCCAACAGTATAGGATGCATAAATTTAAATAGGATGTGTTCCTTTTCACTTGAGCTACTCTATTGCACTTTCTGTTTGTTGAAAACGTAGTGCAGTGCAAAAGAAAAGGTATAACTGTTTGTCTCTCACAAGTATTGACCTGGCCATATGCATTATCCCATAGCGCTGTGGATGCAGAAGTTCTGGAGGAATTGTTGTTGACTTCTGGAGCTATTATAGCTACGTGTCAGCTATTAGCGTAATGCTAAGTATCGCGCGCGGTAGATGAGATGTCTCGAGTTCGAGTACATTCACTGCTATAATTTTTAAAACGCAATTCTGCTGTCTGCTAAAGTTATCAATCTAATGGAACTTGTAACATAATTCCCTTCACTTCTCAATCCAAGGGCTAACTTCTGCGACATTTTCTTCATTTCAGGTTTAACAGACAGCCAGACAGTAGATGATCTCGAATCTTTTGTATTATGTATGGGGAGAGCGCATCGTGCCAAAATACGTCGGAAAAGTGTTTTCTGCATTAGCTGTCGTCTGGTAGTGCCATTTTATTCTTCTTCAAACCTTGTTTGAGAGCTTTAACTCAGAATAAGATTTCTACATGAATGTAATCAATAAACCGCATATGCATTTTCAGACTGTTACAGATAACATCAGAGAATTAACATATATCGTTGATGATTAATTTCTCTCTCATGTTTACTGTTGTTTTAACAACACTAAAGGACCTCTGTACTGCCTATATAATCAGCGCTTCGTCGAGTTCTCTTCGCAGTTCGCCGCTTTACCTCCGAGGATGCCTCCCGCAGTCGGAGACGAAACGTCAGGGGAGAGTTTTATACTTCGACCACGGCCTATCAGCCCGGAAGTTTTAAGTGAAGACAATACCGGCCGTGAAAGCTTACATTGTATGATCAACACTAAAGGAAACGTTACGAATATTGTGAGCTGTATTATAAGAAATGTAATAAAACTACCCACAATAACCTTACGACGAAAGTCTGTTTTAATAAAACTGAGTATCTGTGCACGAGCGTGCCTCTATCAACACGAATTGGTAAAATACTACCCACTTAGATTTTGGTTGGGTCTGTGTTTAATTGGTATGCTGTGTCATACTCAAGAGGTATGCAAATGTGGCATTTCATAAATAAAGTTATGTATTCCTAGAACCCGAAAATTTGCTTGTTGGCAGCGGAAAGAGGCGTTACCTGTTGTGCAGCATTGTAAGTTTTTCACCATTGCAGTATGAGCCGAAAGTATTTTCTTGCGATTTCCTTATCCATGTTTGATCTGACTGCTTGTGGATCTTTCACAGAAGGGATAAAAACCCCACACTCAGTGAGACTGGAACCATAACAGACGCTTTTTCACAGGTCAGCACGTTACCACAGAGCTGGCGGAGAAGTATGTGTCTGAACTTCCTCTTACGTGACCAACAGTGGCTAGAACTCGTAAACCGCTATTTGAAGGACGAGATTAGTTGCGATTTCCACGTGCAACGACTTTCCTGGGCTGAAAACCGTAAATTTACTATCTTTTGTTACACCTCAAGCGATAATAACTCAGAGTATTCAATGGAACTGACAGGTAAAATCAAGTGAACTTTGAGGCTTAATTCCGTGCACACCAGGAAGTATCTCGTCGATCACAGAGTTGCCAAACATACATTGCCTTGTTGCCAAATCTCAGTTACAATACCAGCAGGAAGAAGACGAACCGATGTGATCTTACGGTAGGCTGGGAAGTGACCGTAGCTGGTGTCTCCAAGTCGCGGCTGCTACGGCCTGGAATACGTAATGCGTCTGATTCGCATTTCTGTAACTAGGTTTAGGGACTGGAGCGTAGTTAGTAATAATACTCAGAACTGACTGCAAACTAAGCATAATAAATCAGTAACTCTCATAGTTGTTTTTATATTTCTTTCGTAAGTGTACTCAAAACTAAGAAACTCATTCACAGACGTTTTCGTGCCTCGCCGATAGTTGAGCACAACAAAAAAATATAAATAAATAAAGAATGTGTGTGTGTGTGTGTGTGTGTGTGTGTGTGTGTGTGTGTGTGTGTGTGTGTCAGAGAGAGAGAGAGAGAGAGAGAGAGAGAGAGATAAAAATAAAAAAGAATGAGAGAGAGAGAGAGAGTAAAAAATTGTAAAGAAATTGAATCGTGATATGTAAAGAAATCTTTCATTAAAATGACACGTACCACATCATTACGAAATATCGTATTCATGATCTATGAAACAAGAATTAATCTAATGTAATATAATCTAATCATATCATATTGATGACTAGCCATGAAGAGTCATGAATTACCGAAGTTTTGGCCAATACCAGTAACCAAATCTAAACATGAAAATAAAAGACGACAATTTTTGTAATAAACTGGGACTTCTCTCGAGACCCTTTCGTCCCTGTTAATTAACCACAAAAGATGTCTGATATACCTCTATTCTGAAGTAACAAAGTGTGCATGCATTTAAAGATGAAGTGCATGATGTAAAGTTCTGTGACAGAGATACGTAACCCAACACGGTTCTTTCCCTGTCCACGGAATCCTTTTCATGTTAATATCAAACGTCAGCAATTACTCGTAGATTACATTAAAACTAAAGTAAGGCATTACTTGATAACAAAAACGCGCTGCCTTTCTTCATTTACCTCGGCCTAGAAATGGAAGACAAGGATTCACAGTCTAGCTTCAATATTATAAATTCGCCTCAGTTTGCGGATGAACTCAGACTTAGGTTGATAATCATTTTGAATATTTAGCAGTACTGTACCCATTGGTGTTAAACTCGCTTTCAACCAATGATTCCCACAGCTACAGGAACACTATTTGTGATACCTCATAGACAAAATACTTACACAGTGCTATCAGACGAAAAGATCAACCTGACACAAACTGTAGGAAGTTTGTTTTACAACCTTCGTACCTGGATAATGACATTTTTCCTATTTGAGATGTCTGTGAACATTGCTGCTTGAGACGATTTAAGAGAAACTAAATTCCTTCAGCTACGACAATTTTTAAAGAAATCGTCTTAACGGCTCTAGCGGCCGTACTCTGCCGCATTTCGCTGGTTGGAAGGCAAAAAGCTTACTGACAAATTTCACAGAAGGAAAAGTGGGACAAAATGTCTCCCACTCGAAGGTCATGTTGTTTTATTTAAATGATTACAAAATCAGGGAAACCGAACAGTCAGGTTGTCAGTATAAGCACAGTACAGTTGTCAGTGTGATGTTGCACTGCCCAGGGCCTGTAATGATAAAGGGCCCGTTTAGGTCAGGCATATTGTATACAAAAGTGGAAGAGAGAGCACCACTAAATTCTAATCCATATGCATTGGATACACACAGAAATTACTGTTACAGTGTACTTATGGAGCCCAATGAGTGAATTGCGTATTTTCCGGTGAGAAAGAGCTCTGGCAAACAGTCTTCGCTACATTAGGTTACTTAATCTGGTGTCACTCTGAGCTAGAATTTATGGTCAACGACTAAGTGTAAGGTCAGTGAGTCCGATGCGAGTTTTGCAACTGTGAAATACTTTCCTACATTATAGAAACGAATATTAAATTTGAACTAACACTGCGAAAATTTTGTACTTGGGTAGCTTAGAATGAAAATCTTTATGTTTATTGCAAAGGAAAACAATTGATTTTCTAAAACATTGTCTGTCATACACAACTTGAAACAGGTCTCGTCGACCAAATCATATGGAAGAACTGACAGTGACGTATATCGGAAGGCAGCAAGATCTGTTGCCTTTTGGTTTGGCAGTACTCGATAGCCATTTCTAGGCGCAAGTAAATGAAGAAAGGCAGCGCGTTTTTGTTATCAAGTAACGTCTTCATTAATTATTTTAGTTTTAATGTAATCTACGAGTAATTACTGTTGTTTGATATTAACTTGCCTTCCCCCCCCCCCCCCCCCCCCCCCCCCCCATGAACCATGGACCTTGCCGTCGTTGGTGGGGGGCTTGCGTGCCTCAGCGATACAGATAGCCATATCGTAGGTGCAACCACAACGGAGGGGTATCTGTTGAGAGACCAGACAAACGTGTGGTTCCTGAAGAGGGGCAGCAGCCTTTTCAGTAATTGCAAGGGCAACAGTTTGGATGATTGACTGATCTGGCCTTGTAACACTAACCAATCCGGCCTTGCTGTACTGGTATTGCGAACGGCTGAAAGCAAGAGGAAACTTCGGCCGTAATTTTTCCCGTGGGCATGCATCTTTACTGTATGGTTAAATGATGATGGCGTCCTCTTGGGTAAAATATTCTGGAGGTAAAATAGTCCCCCATTCGGATCACCAGGCGGGGACTGCTCAAGAGGATGTCGTTAACAGGAGAAAGAAAACTGGCGTTCTACGGAGCGGAGCATGGAATGTCAGATCCCTTAATCGGGCAGGTAGGTTAGAAAGTTTAGAAAGGGAAATGGATAGGTTAAAGTTAGATATAGTGGGAATTAGTAAAGTTCGGTGGAAGGAGGAACAAGACTTCTGGTCAGGTGACTGCAGGGGTAGAGCCGGCCGGAGTGGACGAGCGGTTAAAGGCGCTACAGTCTGGAACCGCACGACCGCTACGGTCGCAGGTTCGAATTCTGCCTCGGGCATGGATGTGTGTAATGTCCTTAGGTTAGTTAGGTTTAAGTAGTTCTAAGTTCTAGGGGACTAATGACCATAGATGTTAAGTCCCATAGTGCTCAGAGCCATTTGAACTAAGAGGTTTCAGATAGATTATATAATGGTAAGACAGAGGTTTAGGAACCAGGTTTTAAGTTGTAAGACATTTCCAGGGGCGAATGTGCATTCTGACCACAATCTATTGGTTATGACCTGTAGATTAAAACTGAAGAAACTGCAAAAAGGTGGGAATTTAAGGAGATGGGACCTGGATAAAGTGACTAAACCAGAGGTTGTACAGAGTTTCAGGGAGAGCATAAGGGAACAATTGACAGGAATGGGGGAAAGAAATAGAAGAGAAGAAGAATGGGTAGCTCTGAGGGATGAAGTAGTGAAGGCAGCAGAGGATCAAGTAGGTAAAAAGACGAGGGCTAGTAGAAATACTTGGGTAACAGAAGAAATATTGAATTTAATTGATGAAAGGAGAAAATATAAAAACGAAAAAAATGAAGAACGCAAAAGGGAATACAAACGTCTAAAAAATGAGTTCGACAGGAAGTGCAAAATGGCTAAGCAGGGATGGCTAGAGGACAAATGTAAGGATGTAGAGGCTTATCTCACTAGGGGTAACATAGATACTGCCTACAGGAAAATTAAAGCGACCTTTGGAGAAAAGAGAGCCACTTGTATGAATATCAAGAGCTCAGATGGAAACCCAGTTCTAAGCAAAGAAGGGAAAGCAGAAAGGTGGAAGGAGTATATAGAGGGTCTATACAAGGGCGATGTACTTGAGGACAATATTATAGAAATGGAAGAGGATGTAGATGAAGATGAAATGGGAGATACGATACTGCTTGAAGAGTTTGACAGAGCACTGAAAGACCTGAGTCGAAACAAGGCCCCCGGAGTAGACAACATTCCATTAGAACTACTGAAAGCCTTGGGAGAGCCAGTCCTGACGAAACTCTACCATCTGGTGAACAAGATGTATGAAACAGGCGAAATACCCTCAGACTTCAAGAAGAATATAATAATTCCAATCCCAAAGAAAGCAGGTGTTGACAAATGTGAAAATTACCTAATTGTCAGTTTAATAAGTCACGGCTGCAAAATACTAACGCGGATTCTTTACAGACGAATGGAAAAGCTAGTAGAAGCCGACCTCGGGGAAGATCAGTTTTGATTCCGTAGAAATGTTGGAAAACGTGAGGCAATACTGACCCTACGACTTATCTTAGAAGCTAGATTATGGAAAGCAAACCTATGTTTCTAGCATTTGTAGACTTAGAGACAGCTTTTGACAATGTTGACTGGAATACGCTCTTTCAAATTCTGAAGGTATCAGGGGTAAAATACAGGGAGCGAAAGGCTATTTACAATTTGTAAAGAAAGCAGATGACATTTATAAGAGTCGAGGGACGTGAAAGGGAAGCAGCGGTTGGGAAGGGAGTGAGACAGGGTTGTAGTCTCTCCCCGATGTTATTCAATCCGTATATTGAGCAAACAGTGAAGGAAACAAAAGAAAAGTTCGGAGTAGGTATTAAAATCCATGGAGAAGAAATAAAAACTTGAGGTTCGCCGATGACATTGTAATTCTGTCAGAGACAGCAAATGACTTGGAAGAGCAGTTGAATGGAATGGATAGTGTCTTGAAAGGAGGATATAAGATGAACATCAACAACAGCAAAACGAGGATAATGGAATGTAGTCGAATTAAGTCGGGTGATGCTGAGGGAATTAGATTAGGAATTGAGACACTTAAAGTAGTAAAAGAATTTTGCTATTTGGGGAGCAAAATAACTGATGATGGTCGAAGTAGAGAGGATATAAAATGTAGACTGGCAATTGCAAGGAAAGCGTTTCTGAAGAAGAGGAATGTGTTAACAACGAGTATAGATTTAAGTGTCAGGAAGTCATTTCTGAAAGTATTTGTATGGAGTGTAGCCATGTATAGAAGTGAATCATGGATAATAAATAGTTTGGACAAGAAGAGAATAGAAGCTTTTGAAATGTGGTGCTACAGAAGAATGCTGAAGATTAGATGGGTAGATCACATAACTAATGTGGAAGCACTGAATAGGATTGGGGAGAAGAGAAGTTTGTGGCACAGCTTGACTAAAAGAAGGGATCGGTTGGTAGGACATGTGTTGAGGCATCAAGGGATCACCAATTTAGTATTTGAGGGCAGCGTGGAGGGTAAAAATCGTAGAGGGAGACCAAGAGATGAATACACTAAGCAGTTTCAGAAGGATGTAGGTTGCAGTAGGTACTGGGAGATGAAGAAGCTCGCACAGGATAGAGTAGCATGCAGAGCTGCATCAAACCAGTCTCAAGACTGAAGACCACAACAACAACAACAATGATATTAACATGAAAAGGATTCCGTAGACAGGGAAATAACCTGTTCTTGGGAAACTACTTCTATAGTGACCAAAAGGCATCAAATGATCTTCAAGTGCAGTGTTCCAGCAGCGGTATGAAGAAAATGATAGTAATAATGACGGTAATAATCTAATTATCCGGTATCTTCACACTTCCCAGTGGATTTTCTCGAACTTAGAAATTTGTTGAATTTGTGAAAATTTCAAAATGGCTTCACAGCGAGCCTATGATGCGTAGACGAGTCTTTACATGCTGCTGACATGAGAGTATCATAATGTCCGCTTCAGAAGCTTGCTTCTACTTAACCATTTAATAGACTCGTGTTTTTTCCACGGTGACTAATTTTGTAAGCTAAGCACATCATCTGTTACAGCACACTCCGGGGGCTGGGAAATGTGGCCACAATGGTCTGGCGGAACGAACTACTCCTGGAGCTGGGAAATTTGGCCACAATGGTCTGTCGGAACGAACTATCACAGGTGCAATGGGTGGGTTCAGGCATTCACATTTAAGAGGCACAAACAGATTTACTTTATCCCTGGTAACATCAAGAGAAAGACGTTATAATCCAGAATCCGCATTAAACATTATGTTCCTTCATTACCAACTGGGCAGAGCCGGTTTATGTTGGGAAAAGACATAGCGGAAGTCATGGTAAACAGAAATACAGTCGCCAGTAAACTTACTTACATTAGAAAATTTTATTTTATTTGATGAACCGATAGCCATTTGAAGGAACAGGGCTCTTACTTTACTTGTACTTGATTGAAATAGAGACGTTGAAAAATTTGGTGCTTGACTGTGATTCGAATTCGTATCTCCTCTTTCGAGGATCTGAATCTCTCGGAACAGTATAGTTGTATCATTTCGTTACTTTTCTCAAGACTGCAATCTTCTTTAGGTCTCCTCTAAAGGTAAGTATGTGGGTCCGAATCATGATCCAGTACAAAAACATTCGTAATTTCATTTCAAGCCCTATCACGACCACACCGGCCTGTTAGTGAAAATTATCGTACTTTTTTAATGTCTGTTCATGTGTTGCCAACAATCGCAATAGGTGTCATTATTTCTGGTCAAACACGCACTTATCTTACTATTGGTGAATAAGCAACTGATACTTAAGCTATAATCGTGGATGCACGGTAGGTGTGCAGTTCTATTGCCGCTTAGGCACGAAAGTTTGTATCCTTGTTTTAGATTCAAACACCAAGCAGAGGGTAAGAAAAACCGATACGAAACCTATGATTTTACTTAGTTAACAATCAGATTACATGTTGGGTTCGTATCTCCGTCACAGACCTTCACATCATGCACTTCATCTTTAAATGAACGCACTCTTTGTTGCTTCAGAATAGGGGTATATCAGACATCTTTCGTGGTTAGTTAACAGGGACGAAAAGGTCTTGATAGAAGTCCTAGTTTATTACAAAAACTGTCGTCTTTTATTTTCAAGTTAAGATTTGGTTACTGGTATTGGCAAAAATTTCGGTAATTCATGACTCTTCATGGCTAGTCATCAATATGATATGATTAGATTAGATTACATTAGATTACTTCTTGTTTCATAGATCATGAATACGATATTTCGTAATGATGTGGAACGTGTCATTTTAATGAAAGATTTCTTTACATACCACGATTCAATTTCTTTACAATTTTTTACTCTCTCTCTCTCTCTCTCTCTCTCTCTCTCTCTCTCTCTCTCTCTGACACACACACACACACACACACACACACACACACACACACACACACACACACATTCTTTATTTATTTATATTTTTTTGTTGTGCTCAACTATCGGCGAGGCACGAAAACGTCTGTGAATGAGTTTCTTAGTTTTGAGTACACTTACGAAAGAAATATAAAAACAACTATGAGAGTTACTGATTTATTATGCTTAGTTTGCAGTCAGTTCTGAGTATTATTACTAACTACGCTCCAGTCCCTAAACCTAGTTACAGAAATGCGAATCAGACGCATTACGTATTCCAGGCCGTAGCAGCCGCGACTTGGAGACACCAGCTACGGTCACTTCCCAGCCTACCGTAAGATCACATCGGTTCGTCTTCTTCCTGCTGGTATTGTAACTGAGATTTGGCAACAAGGCAATGTATGTTTGGCAACTCTGTGATCGACGAGATACTTCCTGGTGTGCACGGAATTAAGCCTCAAAGTTTTACCTGTCAGTTCCATTGAATACTCTGAGTTATTATCGCTTAAGGTGTAACAAAAGATAGTAAATTTACGGTTTTCAGCCCAGGAAAGTCGTTGCACGTGGAAATCGCAACTAATCTCATCCATCAAATAGCGGTTTACGAGTTCTAGCCGCTGTTGGTCACGTAAGAGGAAGTTCAGACACATACTTCTCCGCCAGCTCTGTGGTAACGTGCTGACCTGTGAAAAAGCGTCTGTTATGGTTCCAGTCTCACTGAGTGTGGGTTTTTTATCCCTTCTGTGAAAGATCCACAAGCAGTCAGATCAAACATGGATAAGGAAATCGCAAGAAAATACTTTCGGCTCATACTGTAATGGTGAAAAACTTACAATGCTGCACAACAGGTAACGCCTCTTCCCGCTGCCAACAAGCAAATTTTCGGGTTCTAGGAATACATAACTTTATTTATGAAATGCCACATTTGCATACCTCTTGAGTATGACACAGCATACCAATTAAACACAGACCCAATCAAAATCTAAGTGGGTAGTATTTTACCAATTCGTGTTGATAGAGGCACGCTCGTGCACAGATACTCAGTTTTATTAAAACAGACTTCCGTCGTAAGGTTATTGTGGGTAGTTTTATTACATTTCTTATAATACAGCTCACAATATTCGTAAGGTTTCCTTTAGTGTTGTTAAAACAACAGTAAACATGAGAGAGAAATTAATCATCAACGATATATGCGAATTCTCTGATGTTATCTGTAACAGTCTGAAAATGCAAATGCGGTTTATTGATTACATTCATGTAGAAAACTTATTCTGAGTTAAAGCTCTCAAACAAGGTTTGAAGAAGAATAAAATGCCACTACCAGACGACAGCTAATGTAGAAAATACTTTTCCGACGTATTTTGGCACGATGCGCTCTCCCCATACATAATATAAAAGATTCGAGATGCATCTACTGTCTGGCTGTCTGTTAAACCTGAAATGAAGAAAATGTCGCAGAAGTTAGCCCTTTTCACACATACGACTATGTGGTCCGGCACTAAAGATTTCATTATATATTATCAAGATCTAGCTTGAGAACACCTGTCTGATGGTGGATAATTATTTCGATTTGTAATGTATTTTCATTCGTTGTCAACAATAACGATATTTGACCTTTTTGACTCACAGTGAAACACAGAACTATTTGCGAGATCACTGTAACTTCAAGATGTTATTCCGAGCTGCTGGTGGGGAAAGAATCGGTAGCTGACGTCTCTTTGTGTGTAGTCAAGAACGATATGTGTGGAGCTCTATTCCCAGTCGGCACTGAACTCTTCGTCATATTATTTCTAGTTCAAACATGCTCACATGTCGCTGCTGGTGTAACAAACCCATATTTAACGTTTGTTTTCTCTAGAATAAAACAGCGATAGGTGCTGGGTTGGAGTCCTGGGAAGGAAAAAATTAATGTTTCGTCTCGTCATTTCAGTTAAAACATATAGCTACTACCAAGAAAATGCGATATGTCACAGTTGACTGTGCTTCGATATCTATCCGATTAGGTTCTGGGTTCGAATCCATGTCCAACACAAAGGTTTACCTCATGGCATTTCAAGTAAGTTACTTGTTAAGAAGCAATATTTAACATCTCTCGTAGTTCGTTATCAGGAACAATAGGTGCTGGGTAGGAACTCTCGTCCGCTAAAAATGTTTGCGTTATGTAATTTTAAGTTGGAATTTGCTGGCTGATACTGTCTAAAATCGAGGTATATCACTCTCTGTATGCCTAATCAGGAATGACTGCTTGTTTCCGTCAGTCACGAAATCTTTGCTTAGTCTGCATGACCTGGGTTTGAATCCATATGCAGAACGAGACGGTTCGTCGTGTCATTTTAAGTTCATACATATTCTGAACTAGCTGCTCGTGAATAACTTAAATTTTTAATGTCATTTTGTGTTAAATAATAAGTACGGTATGTTACTTTGAAGAGGAAATCATGAATACGACGAACTTACTACGTGCATTACCTAGCTGACGTAATAATGAGAGTGGTAACATTTCAGGTATGTCATTTATTGTAATAAATGTGAGCTTACAAGCCTGAAGGACAGTCGTACCTGTGATAAGGTGTTCCCTAATATTTGTAATATCGTAGTACTACTTTAAATCTTGAGTTATTGCGATACAGAGTAGTGTGTGTTTTCTTGTGGTGACTTGTGGGAACCATTTTTAATAGTCAAACGACTGAACCAAGGAGCGATCAGAGGACCTGCTAGACAGCTGCGTTATGTGGGTTACATGCGAATCAAACGAAATGCAATTCAGGTCGTTCGGACACTTTTGAGCACGACTGTACATCGCCATTCTGTCAAGCAGCGCAACATCTTGTAGTAACATCGGTAGAACATTACGTAGGAAATCACCACAAATAGCACCATTTAGATTGCCATCGATAAAATGGGGGACAATTATCCTTCTTCCCATAATGCCGCACCGTACATTAACCCGCCAAGGTCGCTGATGTTCCACTTGTCGCAGCCATCGTGGATTTTCCGTTGCCCAATAGCGCATATTATGCCGGATTACGTTACCGCTGCTGGTGAATGACGCTTCGTCGCTAAATAGAACGCGTGCAAAAATCTGCCATCGTCCCGTAATTTCTCTTGTGCCCAGTGGCAGAACTGTACACGGCGTTCAAAGTCGTCGTCATGCAATTCCTGGTGTATAGAAATGTGGTACGGGTGCAATCGATGTTGATGTAGCATTCTCAACACCGACGTTTTTGGGCGCCATTATTTGTTGCAGGTCGTGGTTGACGTTTCACGTGTGACTGAACACTTCCTGTTTCCTTAAATAACGTAACTATCCGGCGAACGGTCCGGACACTTGGTTGATGTCGTCCAGGATACCGAGCAGCATACGTAGCACACGCCCGTTGGGCATTTTGATCACAATAGCCATATATCAACACGATATCGACCTTTTCCGCAATTGGTAAGCAGCCCATTTTAACACGGGTAATGTATCACGAACCAAATGTCGTTCGCACTGGCGGAATGTTACGTATTACCACGTACTTATACGTTTGTGACTCTTACAGCGACATCCATCACAAAGCGATAAAATCGGTCCAACGAGAACATTCATATTTCTTTTCGTACTACATGAATATATAATAAAGAATGGGGCTCCTATTTAAAAAAAACGCGGTTGATATCCGTTTGACCTATGGCAGCGCCATCTAGCGGGCCAACCATAGCGCCATCTGGTTTCCCCCTTCAAGCTAGACGAGTTTCGTTCTTTGTAGTTTTTTCTTTTGATGCTTTTTTCGTGAGATATTTGGCCTGATCACTATCAATGGACCGCCGTGTATATGTCTTGAATCGAAAATTACTTAGTGCGCAAATTACCCAGCTTATATTCATCCATTCTTTCACAATGAGAGCACTTAAAAATTTCCAACAAACTTTACACATGGCTGCAAATCTTTTTATAACTTTTTCTGGTGAACACCTCTTATAAAATAATGAAAGGAAAAAGGCTTACTAAGCTTTGCTGTTCATACAACATTTCAGCTTCAGCCATGACGTTTTAATTTGTTACTTCTTTACTACTATTTGTGTTCACAACATATTTTGCCGCAATATCCACATACACCATTGAAGGCACTTGCAAAATTACGTTGTTATACAACACGTTCTTCTCAAAAGGGTGACAATTACCCAGACTGCACTCCTCCAAATATTCAACTAATTCAGTTATTTGTAAAGTAATCAGATGTCTGGAACTGTTGTATACATGGGAGTTCGAGTATTAAAGAATTGCGGTTGGTGTTACTGGCTTATGCTCTCATCTCGCTAACAGTCAGTAGACCGCTTTCTGCTAACGAAAAGCAACATTTGCCGATACCATCCTTAAAAACAAAAACAAGATAACAGTCAATAAAATTTTTCTGGGTTTGTGACTGCATTGTCAATATGTAAAACTACCGACGTTTCGGTCACTGTTGCAAGTGATCTTCTTCAGGTGTTTTTATTTATAGACTGTGACAATGGCAGCGTAAGCCTACATTTATATAAAACATTTCGAAGTCAGCAGATAAAAGGTAACAAAAGATTTCAAAATTCAAATTTCCATGTATAAATGTAATTTATTGGGTTTAATTAGACTACGGCTGTTTTCCTTTAAGAAAAATTATAGGACTTTAATTGTTTTCGTGTTCCAATGATGGTAGGTGCAGATTGTACGCTAAGCTATGCACATTTATGTCATGTACATTAATCCAGCCGCGCAGGGTAGCACCGTGTTCTCGGGCGTCTTGTCACGGTCCGAGCGGCTTGCCCCACCGGAGGTTCGAGTCCTCCCTCGTGTATGGGGTGTGTATGTCGTCCTTAGCGTAAGTTAGTTTAAGTTAGATTAAGTAGTGCGTAAACTTAGGGACCGATGACTTCAGAAGTTTGATCCCATAAGATATTACCACAAATTTTCTAAATTTTGCATTAATCTCCTGAGTGTTTCGAGTAACTATAGAGTGACTTAATGTTCACGCCTTTGTTCACGACACACAAGTAAGTTTTCGTCATTGTTTGCAGAATTACAGATGCATATTGAGGGAAAAAAAACGCAGCACTAAGAAGGAGTTGTGCGACATAAGCGGAAATTTTTACAACTAAAAGAAGATGTCTATTCGAAATTAGTGCCATTCGCGTAAGAACGGAACTAGTAGCTTCACTATGGGAATGCAAATCAGATTTGCTGTAAATACACGCTGTAAATGTTGTGAGAGCTAGTTACCTTGAAATTGGACGTGATGAGTTGACGTTAGTCAAGAATGCTTTTAGGGTGGCAAACAATCCATTATCAGTACTTTAGTGAGTTTGAACGAGGTCGTGTAACAGGACTTTGAGAAGACGGATGTTCCTTCTGCGATATTGCAGAAAAGCTTGGCAGGAATGTAGCCACTGTACACGTTTGCTAAAGTGGTGCTCACAAGAAGTCCGGACTCTGGACGGCCACGTAGCACTACCGAGAGGGAAGACGATCAGGTTTGGTGTATAGCTCTGGAGCATCGTACTACAACTGCAGTAAAAATCTGAGCAGCAGTTGGCCCTACAGTGACACAACATGTTATGAATAAGTTTCTTCAAGGACAGGTCCGAGGCACGCGCCCTGTAGCGTGTATTCTCCTGACCCAAACAACCGCCGTTTGCGACTTCCGTGGTACCAAGCGGGAACTCAACCGCGGGCAGGGTGGAGGTCCGTTATGTTTTCTGATGAAACCTGGTTCTGCCTCGGTGCCAATGATGAACATGTGTTGCTAAGAAGGAGGCTAGCCGAGAGTGTGCAACCACCCTGCCTGCGTTCTACACACACTGGACTTACATCGGGAGCTATGGTCCAGGGTACGATTTCGCATAACAGTAGCAGCACTCTAGTGGTTATCCCTCGCACCCTGCCTGTAAATTTGTTCGTCAGCCTGGTGATTCGACCTGTTGTGCTGCCATTCATGAGGAGCATTCCATGTGGTGTTTTCCAGCAGGATAACACTCGCCCTAATACCTCTGTTGTAACCCAACATGCTCGATTAGTAGATCTGTCTCGAATCGTGCACATATGTACATCATCGGATGACAACTCCAGCGTTGTGCACAAACAGCATTAACCATCCCTGTATCGATCGACCAAATGCAATAGGCATGGAACTCCATTCCACAAACTGACATTTGGCACCTGTACAACACAATGCATGTAGGTTTGCATACTTGCATTCAACATTCTGGCGGCTACACCGGTTATTAATGTACCAGCCAGCATTTCACAACAGTAATGGCTTATATCGCGCTTACATTAACTTGTGGTCTTGCAATGTTAATCATTTAAATACATTAAAAAGACAAATGTATTCTCGAAATTATTTACTCTGCACTATCTATTTTTTCGTTTTGTGAGTTTTTCCTGATAGTGTATTTGTTTCCACTACAGTATATGATGTGATATAAGTAACATTTGGATGCAATTAAGTAATTGCACGAGCAAGTGAATTCGAAAATACCGTTTGCGTAAAATATGCATCAGTGGCGTTCGTCCAAATGATGAAATTGTATGAAGTGAAACCGTGCATTTCCGTTGATTTGTAGCACCAGAATATTTTACTGAACAGTCGTCTTCACGATTTAATTTATTACAAGTTTCAAATAATTCATATGAGCATCCCACAACAACGCTATTTTGACTGATTACATTTCCCTCTTATTGCGATATGGAAATTGTATTAAACTACTAAAAATCTTAAGAGTTTATTATATTAATGGTCTTCCCAAAAAAAAGTTTTGCGCTACACGAAATGGCTCTGAGCACTACGGGACTTAACTGCTGAGGTCATCAGTCCCCTGCCGGCCGCGGTGGTCTAGCGGTTCTAGGCGCGCAGTCCGGAACCGCGCGACTGCTACGGTCGCAGGTTCGAATCCTGCCTCGGGCATGGATGTGTGTGATGTCCTTAGGTTAGTTAGGTTTAAGTAGTTCTAAGTTCTAGGGGACTGATGACCACAGTAGTTAAGTCCCATAGTGCCATCATCAGTCCCCTAGAACTTAGAACTATACTTAAACCAAACTAACCCAAGGACATCACACACATCCATGCCCGAGGCAGGATTCGAACCTGCGACCGTAGCAGTCGCGCGGTTCCGGACTGAGCGCCTAGAACCGCTCGACCACTCCGGCCAGCCATCCACGAAATCCAAAGGGACATTTCAGAGCTCGTTTACTGCCCGCGGAGAGTGGTGGCAGCTGCAAGAGTAATACTGTCAAAAGTTATACATGATTTGGAATATGTTCCAGACGTAGACCTGCAGCCAGTACAGAGGCAGAAGTACAACGATAAAACCATTGAGGTCCAACAAAACCGATTCCAGTTAAGCCTACGCAAAATTATGCAGTAGGCCATGGGTGGGCAAACAGCGTCCCGGGCTAAGGACTTTTGTGTGGCCCGCCAAGACAGTCAGAAAAATCTGCCTTGAACCGAGATTTCCTTCCCGTGAGCGACCGCACTGCGCAGTGTAGATACTAATCACACAAACAAAGTTGACAATCGATGCGGTGGCTGATGCCATCGACCACATAGGCATTTTCCCTTCACTTACTGAAATGTAGTCAGAACACACTGTGAAAGCCATGTGAAACGTTGTGACATTAGTTGGCTTTTACAAACCTTTATCTGCTGAAAAACTTTTATGTGTGAAGAGATTTGCTGGGAAAATGTTCTCTGTTGTGTCTACGTATATTTCTGAGCGAAGTTTTTCAAGCTTGAAGAATAACAAGAGTGAACATAAGCTCCTAGCTGCTCTTTGACAGATATTAACTTGTATGCTGCGATGAGATTACCAACAATTTACCTCACTGTTGATTTAACAAAAATGGTAGAGAATGGTGATAGGATACATTTCAGAATTGAATTTGCTTCCAGCTACAGATGATGTGAAATTAGCACAGTAAAGTCACTGTTTTATTTAATTTATATTTATCGATTTTTATTGAAAATTTAAATGTTTTCGGAGATGTAACGATAACCTGTGAATGCAATCATTTCAAAAGGAGCACCCCTCCGTTAACCTGCGCTTCCAGAATGTGGCATCGGAGCCAAACCGATAGCCCACACCTGCAGCAGGCCATTGTCCTTAGATTATAGGTAGAAGCCAACAATTTAAAAGACCAAATGGTAAAGGACAGACAAACCTCTCGAGTAGCAAGTGTAAAGTTTAGCTTTATCTAAAAAGAGAGTACGCACTGTTGGCAAGATATTCACGAATAAAAGTGTAAGGTATTATATGCAATAAATTAAAATGTATTCGTCTAGCGGTTCTGGGCGCTCAGTCCGGAACCGCGCGACTGCTACGGTAGCAGGTTCGAATCCTGCCTCGGGCATGGATGTGTGTGATGTCCTTAGGTTAGTTAGGTTTAATTAGTTCTAAGTTCTAGGGGACTGATGACCACAGATGTTAAGTCCCATTTGAACCATTTTTAAAATGTATGCAACCATGCATACTTCAATTTTAATTACATAAATCCTGGCATCAAAATGGTAAACAAAAATATTGACGCGTTGCATGCGTTCAGTTTATCAAATACCTCCTGTCACAAATTTGGGTCATACCGAATTCTACCTGACAGGTACATAATATCTTAGATTTGAAAAAAATTGAAATTTGTGGGAGTTACCTATGGGACCGAACTGCTGAGGTCATCGGTCCTTAGCCTTACACATTACTTAATCTAACTGAAAGTAACTTACGCTAAGGACAGCACACACACCCATGCTCGAGGAAGGACTCGAACTTCCGACGAGGGAAGCCGCGCGAACCGTGGCAAGACGCCTGAGTCCGCGCGGCTACTGTCTTAGATTTGATCTTATTTACTCTACAACACTTCATTACTGGTTACAAAATATGATTTTTGATTTGTATAATGTAGAAATCTGTTAGCGTATTAAGGGGTTTCTGCACCATCACGCACGCTAATTAAACCTCAAAATGTCGGAAAATGACTGATCAGAAAATTCCACGCCCACGCATGGAACACAGTTCTTACTGCCTTCTCGTATTCGACAAATAACTTCGAAAGTTTGTGACTCTTCGTGACGAAAGTTCTCAGAAATGTTACACACTGTACCGCACACAGTGCACCCGTTAGCTGCCGCACTGCCACGTCACACGTCAACAAAAAAATTTGGAAACAACGTAAGATAATTACCCTCCATCCTTATTTATGCACTGAGGTGACAAAAGTCGTGGGATAGCGATATGCACATTAGTAGATGGCGGTAGTGTATCATACACAAGTATAAAAGGGCCATGCATTGGCAAAACTGTCCTTTGTACTCAGGCGATCCATGTGGAAATGTTTCCGACCTAATTATGCCGCATTACGGGATTTAACAGACTTTGAACGCGGAAGGATAGAAGGGGCTGGAGGCATGGGACATTAAATTTGGAAAATCGGTAGGAAATTCAATATACCGAGATCCACATTGGTATTAGTGTGCAGAGAATACCAAATGTTACCTCTGACCAAGGGCAACGCAGTGTCCTACACCCTTTTCTTGACGACCGAGAACAGCGACGTTTGCTTTGATTTATCAGTGATAACAGACGAGAAACATTGCATGAAATAACCACAGAAACCAGTGTGGAATATACGGCGAACGTATCCGTTAGGCCAGTGCGGCGAAATTTGGAGATAATGGGCCATGGCAGTAGACGACCGACGCGAGTGCCTTTGGTAACAGCACGACATCGTCCTGCAGCGTTCTCCTGGACTCGTGGTCATTTCGATTGGATCCTAGACGACTGGAAAACCGTGGTCCGGTCAGATGAGTCCCGATTTCAATTGGTAAAAGTTGATGGCAGGGTTAGAGTGTAGCGCAGACACTGGGAAGCTGTGGACCCAAGTTGGCAACAAGGCACTGTCCAAGCTGTTGGTGGCTCCATAATGGTGTGAACTGTGTTTATATGAAAGCACCTGCGTCCTTTGGTCTTACTGAACCGAACAGTGATTGTACAGTTATGTTCGGCTATTTGGAGACCATTTGCAGGCATTCATAGACTTCATGTTACCAAACAACAATACGCCATGTCATCGGGCCACAAGTGTTCGCGATTCGTTTGAAGAACATTCTAGACGATTCGATGGAATGATTTGGCTACCCAAATCGCCCGACATGAATCCCGTCTAACATTTATGGAACATAATCGAGAAGTCATTTCGTGCAGAAAATCATATACCGGCAACACTTTCGCAGTTACGGACAGCTATAGAGACAGCGTGACTCAATATTATTGCAGGGGACTTCCAACGGCTTGTTGAGTCTATCCTCCGTCAAGTTTCTGCATTAAGCATGGCAAAAGGATGTCCGACACGATAACAGGAGGTACCCCATGACTTTTTGTGACTTCACTGTACATGTTTCATCAACAACCACGAGTGACTGTGAATGAAAACACGTCATAGAAAGATATACTATAATAAACAAAGTGGAATTTGTGGTCGCTGGCAGGAACACAGCCTCATACGTGAGGCTCTGTTGCATTCTCCGATGGCTTCGTTGCAGTCGATGTGTTAAACACCGCCTCCACGCTCGAGAGTACACGACTTGCCTCTTACATCCAGGAGGGCTACCAGCCCACCCTTCGATTCCGTGAGTTCCAAGACGCTTCAGTAAGTGGAGTGCAAAACTCCAGGGCGCATGATGTGTCACTATCTCGTATCACAGCTGGATGAAACCTGGATCATACATAAAATGAACTGCTACACTATAGTACAGGGGGTAACTAAAAGGAATACGCAATGAGTCGAGAAGAAGTGGGACTCATACTGAAGTCACCGCGGTTTATAATGATTGCCAGCACGTTACCAAAGGTAGAGCACGGTTCATAATAGGGTGTGTGATCAACACGGACGTAAGTGAATGCTCTGCAACGTCCCCCCATGGTGGCCACGACGCTGATAAGGAGTTGTGGTAGGGCGTTCCATTCCTCCTCCAATACGGTTGACAACTGATGGATCGCAGTTCCTCCAAGTGGATGTGCTGCAATACGACTCCCCAAAGCGTTCCACACTTGCTGGATCGGAGTTAGGTCGGGGGAACGTGCAGGAAGTCCATTCGCTAAATATCCTCTCGTCACGTTCGACAATACCGGACGTACCGTCACATGGCGAGAGATGGAAATACGTAAAGCTTGTCGAATATGTACGTTTTGGGGGTCCAGGTGTTATGGTGTGCGGACGCGTAATGTTGTATGGGCGTGCTGGTCTCCAAACCATTGATCACGGAGCACTCACCGTTCAACAATGTGCCAATGTACTCCTTCCCCACGTGCCTCAATGTTATGGACGACAATGCGCGACCTCGTCGAACGGCACACCTGGAAGAATTTTTGTAACGAGAGAATATTCGGCGAATGGACTGTCCTGCAAGTTTACCCGACTTAAATCCCGTCGAGCAAGTGCGGGTTGTGTTGCAGCATTCCCACATGCACCAAGGACCA
Organism: Schistocerca serialis cubense; assembly: GCF_023864345.2. NCBI lineage: Eukaryota > Metazoa > Arthropoda > Insecta > Orthoptera > Acrididae > Schistocerca > Schistocerca serialis. The sequence goes on from NC_064641.1 coordinate 150,389,515, forward strand.
TCCAGCAGTTGTCAGCTGCATCCGCAGAGGAATGCCGACTGAGTAGGAGAAGGCGTAATGTGTCATCCAGTTCTGTGACAACAGTACTGCTGAATTGCAGACACCAGTATAGTTGCGAATCACCAGCAAAGAAACCATAATGAAGTAAAGGAGTTACGAAGAGTAGGGTTTAAAGTTCCGCGTACATCGAGGTCACTAGAGACGGAGCAGAAACTATGATTGTTTGAATGACGCAGGAGGGAATCAGCCGTTCCCTTTGAAAGGAACCACCCCCGAATTTGCCTGCAGCAAACAAGATAAATCACGGAAAATCTAAATCTGGATGGTCGGACTCGGATTGGAACCGTCGTCCTCCCAAATGCAAACCCAGTGTGGTAATCGCTGCGCTACCTTGCTCAGTCACAATTCTGTGGCTCAAGAACTTCAATGGTCGTGCATCACGCGAATTGCAGGAAGCAACATCAACCTTTCACAAAGCGTCACACAGGGTGATAAGGTGCCGATACCCATTGGTCACATGCAACCTGCAGTGCCTTCAAAAGCCACGCACGAGGTTTTCATATTGCATTGCCCACTACATGCAAACTATTAGTCCTACAGTAAAAATGAACAGGACGTTCTTGTAAGAAAATTAATGTAGTAAAATTTTGTACTGGGATACACTTTCGCTGGAGGCCACGATTTTCCAACTACCCAGAAAACGTGACTGAAGGTAACTTTTTTAGGATGTTTCAGAATAATTCAAAAACTCAGGCTTCTAGCGGAAACGTATCCCAGTACAAAATTTAACTACATTGAATTTCCTACAAAAAAATCCTGCTCATCTTTTTTGTAGGACTAATAGTTTGCACACAGCGAGCGACAGAACAAGACAATATTGCATGTGGTATTTGAAGCCCCTGTAAGGTTGTATAAAAACTATCGGTAGGGGCAGCTGAATCACCGTGTATAATCAGTTACGTATTTCTTTGTTCGAAGCGCAAATGATACAAGCACTGCATCCAAATTATTGTCCTCTGCAGTGTGCATTCGCATGTCCCCCATGCTGGCAATAACAACCTGCAAGCGTGCTTGTTTTCAGATGAAGCAACATTAAACATTTCTGGACAAGTGAATCGCTACAAAATTGGGGTTCAGGTTTCGAAAACACCATCGAACACATATGAAGGCATCCGTGGTAGCCTGAAGCTTAACGTTTGATTTGACATCACGCACGATAGGGTGACAGCCTCATTTTTCTTCGGAGAGAAAACCGTAACGGGAAATGTTTACCTCGACATGCTGGAACAGTTACTACTACAACAGAATGATGAGATACAGCCGTGCGTCACCTTCCGGCCCCCAAATTGAAGTTTGAATATGCGGGATGTGCTGAATGATATATTTCCTGAAATTGTCAATATCAATAAAATTCGCCAACAGCTGTATAGCTGAGATGTTATTTTATTTTGTTTTGACTACCAGTTTCGGCATTCCACTATGCAATCTTCAGGCCCGATATGCAGCTCTCAAAATAAACGATCTTGTCATACAGTGCCATATACTCCTGGATGTCGTGAATTCAAACCGTTTCGCAAGTGCTTCATTCGAAGACTTGATAGTGAGTCGCTATCAAGTTTTGGAATGAAGCGCTTGTGAAAAGATTTGAACACACGACAGCCAGGAATATATGGCACTCTATGACAAGATCGTTTATTTTGAGAGATGCATATGGGGTCTGAAGATGGCATAGTCGAATGCCGAAACTGGTAGTCAAAATAAAATAACATCTCAGTTACACGGTTGTTCGCGAATTTCATTGATATTGACAATTACTAGACCAGCTGATGTCCCCTGTCCATGATGGATCAACAGAGATATTTCCTGGAAGGTTGTGGTCCCATCGCATGGCTTCTGCACTCTTCCAGTGTCACACCATTGTGGGGTTACTTCTAGGATCGCGTGCACACAATGCCAGTCAGTGAAATAAGTGCCCTACTACTCAATGAAGCTGTTGATGCTGCAACCCGTAGATGAGCAGAACTCTGGTATCTCTTTGACGTTCTAAAGCGTCGAGTGCGGTACACATTCAAACTCTGGCATGACAGAAAAAAATTTCGTGAGCTACGGGACGTTTTACAACAAATTATGATTCTCTATGTCTAACAGTTTTCAACTTTTGATATTCTGGAATGACAGTAGTGCTTTATCGACAGCCTGTACTTAGTTCCCCGCTGAGTCATCACGGTATTTAATTTGGTGCAGGACTCAGTCGTGGAGAGAGCAGTTCAAGATCCGCATCGCGCTGCACGAGAAGCGTGTTGCCTACCCCGCCTGGTCGCTGAAGGGGCAACAGCGGCCCACTCCGCGTGATAAGTGTGTCGCGTCGGGCCGGGCCGGGCCGGGCCGGGCCGGGCCGGGCCGTTGGAGGAGGCCGGCGTTGGCGCCTGGCGAAGTGCCAGCGCTGATCCCATTATGTCCGGCCGCAGCCCAGGCAAGGCAATTATGCAAGCCTGTCGCCGACGACGCCACTGGACTGGACGCGCAGAATGGCTCTTAGCGGCTAACTGCCGGCAAGTGGGTTGGACCTCCGGACAGATACACCGCTCGAAACAATTACTACTCAGCGACATCACTTGGGTAGGCTGTCTTGAGACAAGATGCTGGAGCGTAGCCCTCATCTACAACCTGTGTCCAAAAAGCATTAATCGAATTCGAATGATTTTTTTTTTTTCGTTGTTGCCCTGGTATGCATATCTGAAGAGTATATGCACAATGTGAGCCATGTGAGATATTTTCTCTACTGTCAGGTATCGAAAAGATCGCGTGGGTTTTGGTAGTATCGGCCATTATTTTTGTCAAATTGCCCGACATGACAAGTGAAGTACCCAGAAAACATGGTGGGATGTCGCTGTTACTTCGTACACGTACACACACCATCTGCGTGTATGTAAATGAATATGGCTGCAATCCTCTGGGCCGGCCGCGGTGGCCGTGCGGTTCTAGGCACTTCAGTCCGGAACCGCGTGACTGCTACGGTCGCAGGTTCGAATCCTGCCTCGGTCATGGATGTGTGTGATGTCCTTAGGTTAGTTAGGTTTAAGTATTTCTAAGTTCTAGGGGACTGATGACCTCAGACGTTGAGTCCCATAGTGCTCAGAGCCATTTGAACCATCTTTTGCAATCCTCTGTGACAGGTAACATTGTCGCCAGAGTGGGTTAGTGCTGTTCGTTTGTTACAAGGCTAGTAGGGTATACCAGGGACATGAACAGTGTCTGATGTTTAGTGATGACTGAGTGAAGGTCACGGAGATGCTGCACGCTTTTGTGAGGCAGCATTATCAGCATCTGACAGAGTTTGAAATGGCTCTAATGTGGGTCTTCATGTGGTGGGTTTGTCGAAGCATACAATACCCAATTGATGGGTCATTTGGGTGTGACAGTGGCCAATTGTTCGACTGAATGGGAATGTGAGAAAAGGCATTATCGTCGTTGAGGTTCCGATCGACCGCATGTGACCACCACAATGGAGAATGATTGTATTGTGCACCAAGCACGTCGCATCCCCTTCACGTCATACCGTCACTTCATCCACCTGTCCTGATACCTTTTTGGGTATTACCATATTCCAGTATACGTCTACTACCCTAAAGTATTTACATTTGGACAACGTGAAGAAGACGTAGCTGAATTAGTTTGTTCTGAGCTTTTAGAAGTTGCTGAAGTTTTGAGCGATATCTCCCAGGCTGCTGCTTCTTCTGCAAGTTTATAAAAATAGATTTTTGTCTTTAAACAAAAAGTCTTCGCCATGATGTTATTTTCCACCAGTCGGTTTACTTCCAATTTCTGATACTCTTTCACTATTGGTTACAATATTCACGTGTGTTAGTGATGACAGCAGTCTTTAGAACGGCCCTCAAAACACGCCTACTTCCTACCACCCTTGACAGCTAAGAGCGTCGTCTGCATCGAGCCATCAAGGACTTCGTAAGACCTCCAGATTCAGGTTGCACTTGTTATTCTGATTTTTGCTTACAAACTTTTGAGAGAGGTTAATACCCTTACAAATACTAAGAAAAAAAATGAAACCCATAGGTTGAGAATAGTGCTTACAGCAACCATTGGTTATTATTTATGGGTCTAGGGTGTTTATATCGTGTTGACAATGGTATACTTAATTTGACTTTGGCACATTTTCCAATCTGATTGTCAAACAGTTGTTTTGCAGTTTTGTGTTTCCTCTGAATATATTACATTTGTTTCATGTTCCTTAGCAGGATTTACAAATAATTAAAAGTAGATGATGTGTAAATATTTTTGAGAATGAATTATATTGTTGAATTCAAAAGTTCGACGCAATTTTCATGTTTCAAATTTGGCTATTTTCTATTTAGGATAGAACTGGCAAAAACAAGCAAGTAATTCAGTGTCTCTGTCTCCTAAGTTTTAGGATGAGACATAAAGTTCTAAAAGATAATTTTTTAATAATTTAACAGTATCGCACAATTTGTAATTTTTGTCTTCTGGTTCCTTATTGAAATTAACATGGCTATTTCTATGATGTCAGTGCTCAGACGTTTGTTTACACGTAATACGCATTTTGTCTGTTTCAAAAATTCATGTTTTCTTGATAATTGTGTGTCGTTGCAAATTTGATTGTAAGTCTATAATTTTCGATAAGCTGTAAAATCCATCCTATATTTCTTGTCTATAGAACTTACAGGGTGTCTAAAAATATTATCTGTCAAAATATTGGGTGAACAGTTTGAACAGATAGTAAAGACGAAACAAAGTTTTACTGAATCTACCGATATCATCTCCATAATGTTGCAACGTGTGCGCCTCTCATCCGAGGACAAGTAATGATCTCCAAGCAACATTCTATGCCATCATTGTACTGGGACTAACAACAGACTGGCGAAGAAATTACAGTAGGTTGGCGTTAGCACCACAACACAAACGGCTGCCTTTGGGGTGGCGTCCCAACCGCTAAGCACTGATTACTGAAGAATGCCGCCACATTGTGTTCAGGGATGAACGGCGGTCCAGCATAACTGAGGAACGACCATTGTCATCGAGCAGGCGCGACCTGGAGAGAGGACCTATTCTTCCACTGTTTTAGAGAGGCATAGCCGTGTTAGGCCTGGCGTCAGGTTGTGATGAGCCATCGACGTGACCTCTGGTCACATCCACTACTGACTGGGGGGAACCGACGGCACGCCGGTACGCCACGGACACTCAGCAGCCTCATGAGCTACCTCTTATGTGACAGTATGGGGGTGTCATTTTTCAACAGGACAATGCTCGTCCACGCGTGGTAAGTGGCTGCACGAACTGTTTGCGGTATGTTGAGCTAACCGAGTCGCCAGTAAGATTTCCAGATCTGTCTCCGATAGAAGATGTTTGGGACCATCTCAGAAGGCCAACAACTTCGTCTCAGTTACCTTGGCTCAGGATAGTATACAACGGCGTCATGACACCATTCCCAACTGAATCAGTGAATGCATCCAGACCAAATGGATGCAAATTTGTACTGATAAGTAAGCTCATGCTGACGATTTCCTTGTAAATTTGACAGAATTTTATAACCACTGAAATAACATCACATACCCTCTCAACTCGTGACGTTACACTTCGTCTCTCCTCTCCTTGTCAGTGCTTAATTTTTGTGTCAGGAAATGTGCATAAAACAGCTCAGAGAATTGGTATAATATTGTGCTGTAAGAACGGAATAAAGTACAGCAAAACTTTAGAAATGACAAATAATGCTTTTGAAGAGTCTGCTGCAAATGGTATAAACGTTTCGAAGCGGGACGTAAAGGCATCGAACATAACGAGCGCGCCGGACGTCCCAGCACGTCACGATCCGATGAAGTCGTGGGAAAAGTGAAAGAAATATGAGAAGACGCTGATGTCAGAAATCGCTATAAACGTAAAACTGTTTTGGATCTTTGGTGTATGAAATGTGTGACAGCAATATTTGTTCCAAAATTGTTTAATTTAGAAGAAAAAAACAGCGACCGGTGCAAGTTTCTCAAGAGTCGCGAGATGAAGCTGACAAAGATACTGATATGTCTTATAACAGGTGATTAAAATAGAACAACGGATATGACATCTAAATTAAGGCTCATACGTCCCAGTGGAAGCGTTCTGGGTCGCCAAGACCGAGAAAATTTCGACTATTGTTGTCAAACGTGAAGGTTATGCCCATTGTGTTCTTCGATTTTAGCGGTGTAGTGTAGTATGTGTTCTCGTCGCAAGGTCGAACGATCAATAAGGAGTACTACTTACCAAGTTCAACGCCGTTTACGTGAAGAAATCCGAAAAGAAACGCGTGGTTCTCTGGTGACAAAAATCGTGATGTGACAATCATCATCACTATCTTCCTATGAAGGGTTGGGCTTTGCCAGTTCTGAACTCACAAACTAAGTCATTCCCATTTTTTCCAAGATCTTCCAGTATATATTTCCGCATTCGGCTTGCAGTCCGGGATTTTACGGGGAATTAGAAGACCTGTCATTGTCATTTTCACAACACTTTTGAAGTTGTTCAAGTTGAAAATGTCTAATTCTTTTCTGATATCTTCATTTCTATTTATTTATCTTATTGTGCAGCGCTTCGATAGCTCAGTAATCTCATTTCTGTTTGAATTTTTTTCTTTTTCTCGCTTTCACAGAATAGCAGGAAATGTCATCACTCTCTCCAATTTCATGGTGGTCTCTTTCTGTAATTTATGGCCCAATGTTCTGCTAAAAGTATCATGGTCAGATGGGAACTTGTATATCTAAATGTCGGAGACAAAATCAAAACTTTTAACACAACTTAAGTAAGCGATTGAGAGACTTGCTCTAAAACTAAACTACCTAAAACATTTTTTGATCTGACTGGATATTTTCCTCTGAACTCCATTATTTTCGTTTTATTATTAGAAATTTGTAAATTCTATTCCTTACACATTTTGTATAGGTGACATGCTGATCTTCGGTGGTCACCTTCATTCTTTTGAATGATAACTACATCATCCGCAAACAGAAGCACATTCGCTATCTCAACTCGTTGTTCCTTACATTTCCTTTTATTAACCATGAAGACAGTATAAATATTGAAAAGAGTAAGCGACTGTCCACATTCTTGTGGCACTCATTGGTTAACAGCTGTTTCTTCTAATAGATTTGTACCTGCGTTTCTTATAGCGTGTGCATTTCTCTAAATATTTTCACAACCTGGGTTAGAGGATAAGGATATCCGCATTCAAGCATAATTTTCACAGGCTGTCATGACGTACACGGCCGAAAGCCTTCTCAAAGTCGATAAAGGCCATATGGGTTTCTAGATTAAGTTCTCTGTTTTTTTTTCTATAACGTTCTTAATTACAGACACAATGTCCGTGCATGAACGAGCTGATCTAAATCCATTCCGTTCCTCGGAAATAACGGCTTCTGCTCTATTCTTCATGCGGTTATTGACTGTCTGAGTGTAGTTTGCAACCAGTGCTAACAAGGCTGATGCCACGATTGCTTTTACAGTCACTGTGTTTCCCATTACTGAAGAGAGAGATTACTCCTACTGTGTACCAAGGGCCCGGGATCTTTCAGTTCCTCCAAAATTCATATATTACTTGTAAAAGTCTTATCTAGTGTTAACCCCCATACTTAATAAGTTCAGTCTTTATGGCATCCGTTCCGGTAGCTTTCCCGCTCTTCATACCTTTCAATGCCGTTTGGAGTTCCTCCCAAGTAATCGATTCTACTGTTTTGTTGAACTTACTTTGGCCAGAGTAATTTTGGGCCTTCTCTGAACATCGTAAGCCTGTATAATTATCTATCTATTGCTCTTTAGGTATAATGTTCAGTGAGGCAGTGTCTCTCTTCCTTGTTAGGGTTTTCATGACTTTGTATGCACATTGCTGTCTACCATGTACGTCGTGTTCCGTGACTCTTGATGTGCCTTACGAACTTTTTCTCCACCGCCCCTTTTTATTTTGTATCGTACCCAACTCTAATGTTTTCGTTTGAAGAAACTTCAAGTAAGCTACTTGTTTTTCTTTAATGATTTCTCTAATTTCTGTGTTCCTTATTATGAATCTTTTCCCGCCTTTCTTTTTCCTTTTGGCAGGTGTTTTTTAGGCTGCTTCACTGATGCAGGTTTTAATACTACTCCATACTATATCGATGTCGTTATTGGCTGGTAGTGAAGCAAAGAATTCTTGGAGGCTGTGCTGAGAAACTTTTCCAATAATACACTCCAACAGGAGACGTTCTTTGATCAACTCGTATTGTAACTTCTTCCAGAGTTCCTTTGTTTTCTTTCATTTTGTTAGAAGCCGTATGTTATGGCCTGAAAGGAAGTGGTGGCTTCCTACGTCGCTCCCTCTATAAACACGTATAGTTTTCATAATATTCTTCATTGTATCATTAGCTCGTGTATGACAAATCACAGTGTTTGATCTTCGTGCAATGCATGTAAATCTGTGAGTGCCTTTCTTTCTTTGAAATGTGTTAGTAATTTAAAACTGTTTAGAAAAACAAATTGGCGTAGCCCCGGTTCATTATCATTAAGAGTTCTTTCACGAAAACATCCTGTTTCAATATATCCGCAAGCGACGACGTTCATACGAATGAAAAAGCGGGAAATCTGTGATTATGCTTGCAGCCATAAGCTGGATTCAGTCGGTGAGAAACTGAGAAATCAATCGGACATTCAGGCAGTTAGGGGGGAGTGAAGCGATAGCGGTGAAACATTGAGTTTTCTTTCTGGAGCCACGTCATCCTATTGCTTATTAAGTCGCCGTACTTTGTCAGATCCTTTCTTCCATTCAAATGTCACTTAGTGATACACTCTTTTTAGTCTCATGTTGAATGGACGATTCGTGGAGGTCCAATGCTTGGGTCTTTAAGATGTCCCTGAACACGGAAGATACACACGCAAGCTGCCGCCTGGCAACACACTGCGAGAGAAGTACGCGTAACACTTATGTCGATTAGGGGCAGGTTTATTTTAAGTAACTGTGTATTTGCAATTTATGAAGTGTCCATTCTGTGTTGTTTGAACTCCTTCATGTATGGCAAGAAAGAGTTCTGTACCGTTTACATGAAGAAAGTAAAAGAATATGTGGAAATCTTAAATTATTAAAATATGAATATGTTTGTGAAAGAAGTATGTTTGTTAAAAGCTGGTTCATGCTTAGAGCACTTGTATTTGTAAGATGTAAACGCTGTAGGGAAGTCCTTCCGCAACGAAAGTGGCATGGCGCGACGTAAAAGGTGGGTTTGGCGGTCGAACTGAGCGGCTCCTTTATGTGAACGGCACGCATTGTGTTGCAAGCCTTAGCACGGTACACCTCGTCGGGGTTAAGAGAGGCCATTGGAAGCTGCATTAGAAGGGATTTGCCTCGGATGTGGATCTGGCTATTACTTGGTATTCGCAGAATAATAGAATGGTTCTAATATGGTGAAAATCCGACGCCAAGAAGAGATTTTATAGAGCATTCGCACATCAAAAGCCGTGAGTACAGTTAGCCGCCATTTCGCCTGCCACTAATCTTCGCCACTGCCTCACAGACTTTATACATTCAGTTACGTAATGTATATTGGTATGGACCAGTTAATTTGGGTGTTGTTTCTTTAATATTCATATAAAACGTCAATTCGTGTTCGAAACCATAACTTCAATCCTGATCACGAACCTACGCAATGTCCTCACCTAAGTGCTACTAAAAGCGAGTATCCTGATTTAAATGAACATTGCTGGCATTCAAGTGTTTAAAAGTTATTTTTTATGTAATGTAAAAGGTGTAGCAAAAAAGTTAAAGTAAGAGTAAAATTTGGGTGCTTTGTTTATGGACTGCTACAAGTGAAACTGTTAAGGTTTAAGTACAAAAATTTAAAGATTAATCTACAGGAAAGTGAAAACCTTAATTACTTAAAAGCTAAAACCATAAAAGTGAATTTGGATAGGCTTTTGCCAAAGTATCCTTAGATTATTATAAAATTTAGTTTTGCAGGATTACAGTGCAAGATTGGGTAAATATTATTGCCAAGAATACTTGCTTCACAAGTTATTAAAGTACAAGTACATGTAAATCTTTAAATATCCCATTTGCGGTAGTACTGCTGGAAGTGAAGTTATGCACATTTTCAAAGATAGTGTAGTTTTGGTACCCCTCATGCATGGTCCCTTTTGAAGTTAGTTAAGCCCAGTGTTCCATTTTATTGCCTTGCAAAGTAATTTAAGGTAATGATTAGCTTTTAGAGATAGTTTCTTACTTCTGCAATAGTCAAATGACCTTGGTTAGTGAAACTATACCAGTTTATAGGTCCCCATCATATTCTCCTCCTATTAAGAAAAAAATGAACTATTACTGTTACTAGGGAAAATTTCTATATGCAGAGGAGCTTAAACAGTGCATTTAAGGTATTATTTATCTTTATTTGTGTTACTCATGTCAGTCAAGATAGAAGCCCCTCATGTCCATAATTAGTTGTGCACTTCATACATATTTTGATTAAGTAATGCTATTTACTGTGGCCGTCATTAGTATGAGCTCGGCGCAATTTTGCCCCCCCCCCCCCCCCCATAATTTACTGGTGTGTGTGTTATCGGTAAGTGCTGCTACACACAGACAGATTGCACTGTGTCCGCTTGTATCCTGTTTGCTATCCAGAGGGAAATCTCATCAAAAGTAACTTCAATAACTAATACCCAATTTTCTTTGTGCCTAATTAGGCTGGTGACCGTCCATTTTCTTTTTCATTCACTTATTTTATCAATTCCGTTAACTCCCAAGATTAAGACCGTTTGGTTTTACTGTCAACTTCACAAAATTCGAAATTATAGTCTGATACCCTTCTCCATTAGACAAGCTCACGGTCAAACTTTGAAATCCTCTCAAAGCGTAGAATTAGCGTGTTTCACGGCACATTTGGGTTATTAACGAGATGTTCGGTACGTTGCACAGAGCTCGATTCTGTCGGGCATCGCTTCATGCAAAAATTGGCCCCATCGAGTGTTGAGGTAGTTTATCCCCCAATTACTGAGTCGTGTCTATGCTCAGTCAAATCAGCTCTGAGATTTATATTTGTACCAATGATAGAATAATAAACGTACAGTTTTCCATGTTTTCAACATTCAAGTAATTTATATCACTTTCATATCGGTATTTTAAACATAGCTGCACAACAGCAACGGTTCCACGTAATAAAATTATAAACAGCCGACCAGTTGCAATGGATAAAGAATTCTTTACCTAGGTTTCAACAAATTTAAATTTGTCCTCTTCAGAAGGTGGCAATTTTACATTAGTATGGACTGATGTATCATCGCCGTTTTTATAAATGTCTGCATAGATCCATTTGTCAAAGTTAAAATATAGCCCTAAAAATAAGGCTATATTTTAACTTTGACAGATGGATCTATGCAGACATTTGAAAAACGGCGATGATACATCAGTCCATACTAATGTAAAATTGCCACCTTCTGAAGAAGACAAATTTATATTTGTTGAAACGTAGGTAAAGAATTCTTTATCCATTGCAGCTGGTCGGCTGTTTATAATTTTATTACTTTCATATCGGTTTATTCAATTCATTACATTTTCATTCACATCGCGTGTGGGGCGATCTTATTTGGCATTCCTTCTATCATTTTTGAATTTATTACAATATGGTGCAGCCCAAACTGATACCTTGCGGAAAGACCAACACAGCGAAATACGTGCGCCAGACACAATCTTTTAACGCTTCCACCTTTGACTCTTCCCTGTTGCACGTGGGACGATACTTTGGCTCATAGAGTTGTTCGTCTTTGTTGAAGTTTAACAGTCATCCCACACCATCGTATGCTGTCCAAATTCAATTGGCTGAAAAGAAAGATGGCTACAATGCTTCAGAGTTTAATGATGAGGTTCTTTGGATCAAAGGCGGAACGCTGATATACTAAGCGAAATGAGTACAGTCAGTAAAGATATCGAAGAATATAAGTGGAAATGCCTTCAGGATATAGAGACAACAGGAAAGGATTTTTTTTTTTTTTTTTTTTTTTTTGTAAAATGCCTTTTTTAGTATGGAGTTACTGCCTGCTATTTCGTACTTCGTACGCCAGCAAGTTATATGGAACACTTGGACCCTATTAATCTTATAAAATACTGCAATGTTCCCACAACGCAAACTTCTACTTTTTGTTGCTTCGTTCCTTTATTTCTGCCTTTCTCTTCTCACTGTTTCTGTTTTGATTTACTTCCCTCTTATTCCTCAGCGTTCAAGTAATTATGAACGGCGTTGGTGTTGTTTTGAGTAATACCTAACATTATGACCACCGAGATGGAACGATAAAAGTCTCCGCCCATTCCTTTCTTAAACGGTATGTTATCGCTAGAAGAGACAACTACGTGCCTGTCCAATGTTCGAGAAATTCATCCTTTACTCTCACGTAAAGAGTATCCACTTGTCATAGCAATACAGGACCTCGCAATATGCAAGCAAATAAAAGAAGTGGTAATATGTGAAACATATCGTTTGTGATTCAAACGATCAGAAATAAATTTAAACTATGACCGTAAATATGCACTACTTCGCTTGCCTCATAATGATTGGCTCAGGAACTCAAGAGCTCTAACACAGGCCACGGTGGAGTTTGCAGAACTTGTCCCATCCATCACCCCTGGGGACACGTCACAAAGAGCAAAGTAGCCGTCAGCTCGGACCAGTTCACCTGCAGACAGAGTTTCTGTCCACGTTCCGATTGCCTGGCGCACACTGAAACTTACTTTCAAACTGACCTTAGGCGTAGCAGATAGCATACAACACGAAAAAGCCCAAACGACCTCGTAATTACTACGAGCGGCGTTCAATAATTAACACTTTTTTTCTGACAGTTTAGGTTGAAAAAATGCGGAATTTGTTGTGGGACACCGTGGAATATTCCCGCTTCTGCCGCTATAGTTTCATGAGGTTCCGATGGATGCCGGTGCTCCATTAGCCTTTAAAATGGTATGTGTAACGGAGGTGTGTTCTAACAAGGGAAGCTCCCCATCGCACCCCCCTCAGATTTAGTTATAAGTTGGCTCAGTGGATAGGCCTTGAAAATCTGAACACAGATCAATCGAGAAAACAGGAAGAAGTTATGTGGAACTATGAAAAAAATAAGCAAAATATACAAACTGAGTAGCCCATGCGTAAGATAAGCAACATCAAGGAGAGTTTGCGTCCAAGAGTGTCGTGGTCCCGTGGCTAGCGTGAGCAGCTGCGGAACGGGAGGGAGGTCCTTGCTTCAAGTTTCCCCCGAGTGAAAATCTTACGTTCTTTATTTTCGCAAAGTTATGATCTGTCCGTGCGTTCATTGACGTCTCTGTTCACTGTAATAAGTTTAGTGTCTGTGTTTTGCGACCGCACCGCAAAATCGTGCGATTAGTAGACGAAAGTACGTGCCTCTCCAATGGGAACCGAAGACATTTGATCGCAAGGTCATAGGTCAACCGATTCCTCCACAGGAAAACACGTCTGATATATTCTATATGACACTCGTGACGGCATGTGCGTCACATGACAGGAATATGTTGTCCACCCACCTAACTTGTACACTTGGCGAATGGGTAAAAAGATTCTTCTACCTTGCCTGATTTAGATTTTCTTGTGGATGTGATAATCACTCTCAAAATAGTGATGAAAACATAAAAGTTTGTCACATAAACTGCAACAAATGACTGCAACAGTTTCGCAGTCACACAGTTTTCCCTGTGCTCTGTCAAAACATATGTTTTTAACGCTTTCAAATTTTTCCGTGTGTAGACCGACAAATCCTGCATATGTCCAAGCAAATCTGAACATGTCCTGGAATTTTGGACAGCGAAGTTGATTATGTGTGAGTGCCTGAACTTTGATAATTAACACACGGTCACGTAAACAATACTGCTCTGTTTACCTCACATCGGACGGACGGACGTACAGACAATAATGGGCTGAAAATAAAAAATTTAACTTTTCACTCGAGGGACGACTTGAACCCAGGACCTCTCGTTCTGCAGCTGCTCACACTAACCAGGGGACCACGGCGCTCTTGAGCTTACATTCTCCTTGATGATGTATATCTTGCGCATGGACTACTCAGTTTGTATATTTTGCTTATTTTTTTTCATAGTTCCACACAACTTCTTCCTGTTTTCTCGATTGATCTGTGTTTTTCAAGGCCTATCCACTGTGCCAACTTATAACTAAATCTGAGGGGGGTGCGATGTGGGGGTTCTCTTGTAAGCAAGGAGCTATGATTGAGTTTTTGTGGCAGGAAACCAGAGCATCGCAGATATTCATAAGCGCTTGAAGAATATTTACCAAGATCTGGCAGTGAAGAAAAGGTCGTTGAGTCGTTGAGCGAGGTGTATATCATCATAACAAGGTAGTGCAAACCTGTCTCATCTCCCGCACACACCTATGACGCTTGCGGTGTTGGAACGTACGGACACTGTTATTCGAGGTGATTGACGGACCACAATCAAACACTTTGCTGCACAGCTGGACGTATTTGTTGGTAGTGCTGATACAATCGTCCCCCAGAGAGGAGCTCGCAAAACTTCACTGGACTGTTTTTCCTCATCCACCCTACAGCCCGGTTCTCGCACCTTCCTCTGTTTGGTCCAATGAAGGATGCACTCCGCAGGAAACAGTACTTAGATGATGAGGGGAGTGTTGTTGCAACAAGACATTGGGTCCATGCAGGCATACATTCCCTCTCAGTAAGGTGGCGTGAGGCCGTCGCATTGAACTGAGATTTTGTTGAAAAATGAGATTTGTAGCCAAAAGAGTGGGTGATAACATGCTAAATTGGAATTCTGAATAAAACCAACTCGCTTTCAGAAAAAAAACGTCTTGCATTACTTACTGAACGCCCTTCGTTTATATAATTATCTCCGTCATAACATGTGGTTAATGCTTGAGTTCTTTATCAACAATTCAGTTTATCAGTCGGTGATTAAATAATTTCATTTCATGTGTGTTTGATAGACAAAATATATCAGCCGGCCGGAGTGGCCGTGCGGTTCTAGGCACAACAGTCTGGAACCGCGTGACCGCTACGCTCGCAGGTTCGAATCCTGCCTCGGACATGGATGTGTGTGATGTCGTTAGGTTAGTTAGGTTTACGTAGTTCTAAGTTCTAGGGGACTGATAACCACAGCAGTTAAGTCCCATAGTGCTCGGAGCTATTTGAACAAAATATATCTACTGCTTTATGCAACAGTTTGGCTACCGCGGCTAAGCTACAATGACATCATCTTGCCGTGAGGTCTTCCATAGAAGAATGTGTTACCTCAACACATCCAACACTTGAAGCAGTCTGCTTTTGACACTAGCCGAACAAAAACGTAAGAATGAAGTGAAATCTATCTACTGAACTTGCAATGAACGTGAATTCGTTTAAACCTTAAGAAATAAGTGCTGTAAATATACGTTTCTTAGCTTCATTATTTAGGGCACATTTGATCTTTTTATAATAGATCCATAAAAAGCCCAAACACATTCTGATTTAGGACGTCATAAATTACGGCTGTTAAGTTTCAGAATAGATATTTATTTATCTCAGGCTCGAATTTCATCGAATATATAAACCCTAAAATTCTTTAGTGTCACCTTGTAAACGCAGTATAATGCGAATGTGACATAATTTATTTCTATATTTTGTACACGGCAGTACCGTTTGCCCTGCTCCGCAGAAACTTCCCTTTAATACTGCTTTTATTCCAATAAGCCAGTGCATTTATCTCCCTCTGCGAGTTCCGTCCCTGGTTAATGGCCACGTTTAATTTCGCTGCTGTATAAGTGTAAGCCTGATAAGTTAGCCAGCCCTTCCCCCACTAAGGAAACTAGTGAAGGGTTGCTGTTGTTTCTGGTTCCAATGAGAACGCAAACTCACTCGCTAACGTTCTGCGTAGTTTTATTGTGGTAGCAAGAAATTTATGTCGTGTTGCTTTCTGGGTTGCGCTACTGTTACCGGTTGTCTACTTTCCGGTTTCCATGTACATAGGTATTTCTAACCACACACTTCTTTCATAACACGACAAAGTAAAACAGGGACAAGGACCTAAAGACACAAAGATGTAACTGTACATTGTGATATAGTCTGCTTAATTGTTTCGTTCGTTTCAAATTAATGTGGAGTTGAATCCTTAAATTAACAATCACACAGACAAGGTATTTAAAAATGCTCGGATGGTTCATTCCCGTATTAAATATGTATTAAGATAAATTAAAAATCCGGGATACACTACTTGGGCTAACGAGAAGGAAAAGTTTGCGCTCACAGTATCTGAGATTATAGTGCCAACGTAAATTCGTCGATAACATTGGGGGCATCAGATACTCTCACAACAATTTCTTTATGTAAATACAGACGTCAGGTAACATTCATGCGTCAGATCAAAATTTCAAATGGCTCCAAGCACTATGGGAATTGTATAAAAAAAGAAAATTATATTAATGAGGCCATTGCGTCGTATTACTGTATGCATCTAAGACCAAAAAACACCTGAATATGTCTTGCTCACACCTCACGAAAGCACTGAAACACTATTATTAACAAATGGTTCAAATGGCTCTGAGCACTATGGGACTTAACATCTGAGGTCATTAGTCCGCTACACTTAGAACTACTTAAACCTAGCTAACCTACGGACATCACACACATCCATGCCCGAGGCAGGATTCGAACCTGCGACCGTAACAGCAGCGCGGTTCCGGACTGAAGCACCTAGAACCGCCCGGCCACGTCAGATCACACAAGCACATAATTATATGAGTACGTTTCCAATGAGACTCTAAACTCTGATCTTTATTTCCTCTTTATTGTATGTTTCTGCTATGAAACAGGTGAATCTGCACTTCAGAAGCGGAGTCTGTGACGATACGTGAGACACAATATGCCATAGATGAAATGTGTGTTTATCAAATAAAAAGTAAATACTTGCTGACATCTGTCTATAAGAAACGCTGTACGAGTAAATATGCGATGCCGTATCGTATATAAACACACTAATGGATTGACGCTTTGTGAACAAGGGACAGATGGTGAGAAGTAAAACTCTTCTCAAAGCACTTCTTGTGGGTCTGTGACGTTCTACGCTACACCATGACCTACACATCTCACTTCCCTCTTTTACTGTTGCAGTGGTGAATGGTTCGCGGGAAGAACGATTGCCGGCACGCCCCCTTCTGAGATCTAATCTCTCTGCTTTTTCCTTCATGGTCTTTTCGCAAGGTATACGTTGGTAGAAGCAATATATTGGTTGCCTGTTCAACGAACTGTGAAATGCTTGAGCGCTTTGTAAGTCACATTCCGCCAACGGCAGTGAGACTAGCAGCTCACAATGAAAATAATATGAAAATGGTACGTTTGTAATAAGTGAAAGATGTACGTTTGACGTATGATTAAAATTACGTAACTGACAGTAGTCTGAAACACAACTGTTAGAATGGGAATAGCATGTGAATTTTTATTTTATATCGTCGCTTATGCGCTTCGCCCTGTAAATGTAAACTGTCAATAACTTTAAAACAAATCAAAACTGCATGAACTTACGCAACACAAAAGCTGAATCTGATGCAACACTATTGATTTGATGAATTTGAAAATAATAGTCCCTGTGACTAACAAAGGCTATCCATGAAACAGTAAAATTTCTTACCTTTATCGCGCTGCCCTCTATTACTACTTTGAATTGCATAGTTAGCCAACAGCTATTGTGCAAGACCGTAGCTTAGCATACATTTTAATTAAATCAAATATGACTGAGTCAATAACTTCTTGAGCAAAATAGTTAATCAGAAGCGACATGGATCTGGGAACTGATACTGACTTGGGGTAAGCAACAATATGGCACTACCTTTAAGACTTGTATTTTGATTCTTTGAAAATTAATAATGCCCGCAATTAACACACTCAGTAACCTGATTATACAATAACAATTAGCTTTATAAAATCATTGGACGTGAGTGCTACACATTGTCACAATTTTCACTTACGAATACACGCATTGTATTAGTAACGAAACAACTTTCTATACCTTAATTATGTCCAAATTCTGTTGAGATTCCTTTTACAGTTAGCAAACATCTTATCTTGCAAATAAGAAATAATTACTGCCCATAGTGAGCAAATATATATCCAGCACACATCAGATACAGCGTGTCTTTACACTTTAGAGTTCCCCATACATCACTCGATCTAAAGTTACTCAAACACATTACGCATAACACCTTGAATCAGCGATGGCCGTTGAGCAGCGACGCTACTACACAATCGATACTAAAATTGACTATCTCTGGTTCAATGTAATATTTTCTTACAAAACTTGAATTAACTTACCCTGTGTACTCATCTTTCAAATAATAATATTAATAACAATAGAATTTTAGCGTACAGTACTACCAAGTAATTCTGAGAACTGAACGGAGTTGAATATGTAAGTAGAACACTTGGGAATGAGATACAAGAAAAGTACTTTTGGTTGCGTATAATACAGGGTGTTCGTAAATTAGCTATACAAAAGTAATCTTTAATTGTTGAAAATGTAAATAACTTATAAAAATGTTTGATACAGCAGTGAAAGGAGTTCATTTTCAAGCTTTAGTTACCAGTGTTCAATGTGGCTACCTTTTGTAACGCGATAAATGTCCCACCCTGTAATCATCAGTTACCTGCCAAAGCCAATGAAGCAAGTCGTGGGGTACAGTGGCAGCTGCTTGTGTTCTCCGTTGTCACAGCTCGTCGACGTTTCCCGGAATCGGAGGACCAAATTCTCTGACTTTAATGTAACGCCACACACAGTAGTCCATAGCGCTTAAATCAGGATATTGTTCCACCTCGTCCAATACAAGTCGGAATATTCCTACGGATGTACGCGCCAAGTTCACGATGATAATGGCGTTGGACGCCATATTCCTCGAAAATAAATTCTGTTCCGAGTATCCTGTTGTAGCTGAGACATTATTTGATGTTCAAGAATGTCGAGGCACTATATGCCAGTACAGTTGACTCGGCAAAAAAGAAAAGACCGTAAATCTCGTTACAACTTACAGAGCAGAAATCATTTATCTTAGGAGAGACCCGTCCATGTTCGATTACGTAACGTGGCTTCTGCTCTTCCTATATCCGAGTACTATGCCGGCTCACTTCACCGCAAGTATGGAATGTGACTTCGTTACTGAATACAATTGTATAGAGAAAATCATCTTCAGTCTGCACTTTTTCAAACTTTTCCGCACAAAATTCAGCTCGTTGTTTTTTGTCACTTTCTCTTAAGCTTGCAATAGTTCCTATTTGTAGGGTTCGAATGACAGGCGTTTCTGTAATACCTTCCGCACTGTAACACTAGGCATGTTACATTCTCAGCTGGCGGACTGCGGACTGCGAACGCAAGACTGCCGAAGTTATTCAGTTGCTGCAGCAGAGACTGCTGGCCGTCGCTGTGATGTGATACACAGCCTGTTTCGGTTAAATGATTCTACGAATTAACAGCAGCTTGTCTTTGAGGTGGGGGCTTGCGATATTTAGTTCTGAACTGACTCTGAACTGTAGTAGCGGATTTGGATTCATAAAACCATAAACGACACTGCGGATACTCTGCAACATTATGCGACTTCATAATGACTGTTGGAGTAACTCATTCGCGCAAGCTACGTAGCAGTATTAGGCGGGAATAGTAACTGAATATACACTGCATTCAGTGCTGTACCAGAACATTTCTGTATGTTATTCACTTTTTCCACAGTTAAAGGTTTCCTTTATGAATTACTAACTTATTAGGAGCCTGTCCTTTTAAATTATGCATGGTGTTTTTGTATGTTGCATCAAAAACAGTACTCTACATGAATAGGAACACTTACAGTTAAAACCGAGCGAGGTGGCGCAGTGTTTAGCACACTGGACTCGCATTCGGGAGGACGACGGTTCAATCCCGTCTCCGGCCATCCTGATTTAGGTTTTCCGTGATTTCCCTAAATCGTTTCAGGCAAATGCCGGGATGGTTCCTGTGAAAGGGCACGGCCGATTTCCTTCCCAATCCTTCCCTAACGCGAGCTTGCGCTCCGTCTCTAATGACCTCGTTGTCGACGAGACGTTAAACACTAACCACCACCACCACCACCTACAGTTATGTGAACTGCGTTATAGCAGAGACGTTGTTAGTTCCTCTACAATATCTCTGATTTGCTATACGTCCCTTTTTTTCGAAGCTATTAACGATGCCACGAATCTCTCCTGGTTCACTGATCTCGGGATTATAAGAAAACTTAACATAAATAGATTCTATCAGAATTCAAAAAATGATAAAGACGCTGTCAGAAGAATGTAAAGAAATACAAACGAATTAGGACAAGTATTTTCCGAATTATTCTGACAGATGTAAATCAGTACACGTTCTGTTTTTCTGAGCTGCCTTTGTACTTCCTAAGTGTTGGATTTTTTTATGGGAGTCGTAAGAATTTAAATGCTGTCGTAATGGCACAAATACTTTCATGTTATATTGGTCAGGAGGAAAAACAGTTAACAGCATACGTGGAGAGAAATCCCAGTCTCTTAAATTTCCAAGATACCCTTCAAAAAGTGGGCAACCAAAATTTCGGTAATTGGCCACTGTCTGATCTCTACGGTAGAATCTGGTCTTAGATGTAGGCCAGTGATCTCTAACAGCACAAACCTTTCAGGGAACACCGTTTTGATCGCTGAATTGACGTAACTGTAGATCTGGATATGAGAGAAGCACATTGCTGACTCCAGACAAATGCTGGGATGGTTCTTTCGAAAGGGCACGGCCGACTTCCTTCCCCTTCCTTCCCTAATCCGATGAGACCGATGACCTCGCTGTTTGGTCTCTTCCCCAAACAATCGAATCCACATTCCTGTATTCCAAAATATCACCTTTAATGCCTCTTCTCTTACAGCGTAACTCGTTTCATAATGTAAAGCTAAAAAGCCTTGGATTATCTGCTAGTTTAGTAGAGTAAGTGAGTGGTGTCTCAAGGAAAGTTTGTGTTGTTTCGATAGAATATGATGCGAGATTTAAAAGGCGTAGACCAATAAAACTCATGTTAAGATCAAACTGTGGCAGTAGAAAGGAAGAGATGGAAGACGATGTAGAAGCAGTTACAAATACTAATAACATAAAAAAGCAAATCTGGAGTAGTTTTTGTATACGTTTTTAGGAGTCATAACTGATGAAGCGATCCACTTAACTACTCAGTAATATTTGCCACTGTGGCATGGAGCAAAAACGAGCGGCCAGAATAGAGCCTGTAGTGCAAAGTGCAAGTGAGACTGCGCATTACATTTTGTACTCTTAAATAGCTATTCAAGAAATTTATCAAAATTCTCTTTATCCACTGCCTTCACATTTTTGTTAACAAATACGTGATATTGTGTGCATGCGTTTTAAATAATAAGCATTTACGACCATTCTGTGGGAAAATCTGAAAATAATCAGCTTAGGTTATCAGTGAACCATTAAATCACATTTAAGTTCTGATAGTTTAAAACAAAGTTTCTTTTTTTTTGATAGAGGGAACCACAATGCTGAAGATTTCATATTCATCGAGGAAAACCTACGAGGGCAGCGGCAGGGACAGCAGTTACTTTAGCGAGTACTGTGTTTATAAAAAGCTGGTGCACGAGATTGACTTCTAAAGGATTAAGCATTTCATTAACAGATGTACAAAAATCCAACACATTAAGTAGATGTTACTTACTTGCGTACTCAGTTGCTATGTTGGCTACATTAACCGAAGTCTGTTCATTACCTCACTCTTCAGCCTCTTCCAATGGCCTGTGTCGCTAGCCATGTTCTCGTGGGCTCTGAGAGTGCAAGTTTTTCTTGACTTCATCCATCCATCCATCCATCCATCCATCCATCCATCCATCCCTCCATCCATCCATCTGTCTCAGTTTTTGTCTTCCAAGGGGTCTCGTCCCTTGGTGGCTTCCCTTCTATTACTGCCCTCTCCATCCTTTCTTCTCAGAACATGTCCAACCCATTCAGTTGTTCTACTTTTTATTACAGCTGCCAAAACTGGTACATTACACAGCGTATGGATTTCTGGTTTTTCCTTCCTCTAAAAATTCAATTTACTGACACAGGTCCAAAGATTTTGCCTAACACTTTATTTCCCTGCATCTTCTTGCTCTTTGTCCACGTTTCACCACCGTACACTAATACTGTTCGCGCAGTTTTCTTGTACATGCTGAGTTCCGTTATTCTTGTTACTAGTTTGCTGTTTAATACATTAGAATACACACCTCTTTGCGGATTATCTCCTCCGCCGTGTTGGTGTTCACTCTGACAGTACTTCTTAGGAATCTGAAGGATCTAGTTTTCTTACATTCCATATGTTCTATTGGGTGCAGTTTCATCTTCATTATATCTCGTTATAGCCATACACTCTGTTTTGATTGATCCTCAGAGCCACTTTTTGTACCTTCTCTACTAGCATGTTAGCTGTTCTTTTTACTTCATCTTCCTCATCTGTTATAACGACACTACCATACTCAAACGCTGATACTTTCACTTTACCATCTATATTTATAGCTATTCCATCTGATAACACCTCAGATGTTAAGTCCCACAGTGCTCAGAACCATTTGAACCATCTGATAACGCTCATTTTAGGATCTTTTCCAATATCAAGTTAAACAGGCTCGGGGACATGCAAGTTTCCCTGCTTGAAAATTACTAAAAGTGTTTTGACAATTACTAAAGATTTTCATGTCATATTGATTTTAAAATATGTAACGAAACGGTTAAATAGGTAAAAAGATTGTTAGCTTAGTAAGTGATGTGACGTCGGATTATGTGTTCTCATTGTCTAGATGGAAATCTTCATCTACAGCTGTAGTCTGCATGCCACCTTACGGTGTGTAGCGAGGGGTACTTTTTATATCACTGTCACATCTCTCTTTTCCAGTTCCAGTCGAGTATGGTTCGCGAGAAGAACTGTTGCTGATAACCCTCAAAGTGGGCTCCAATCTCGCTAATTTTACCTTCATAGTTTTTTCGTGAGATATATGTAGGAGGAAGCAGTGCGTTGGTTGATGCTTCTAGGAAAGTAGGATCTCTGAACTTTAACAGTAAACCATAACGCGATGCAGAACGCCTCTCCTGCAACGTCTGCCACTGCACTTGACTCAGCATCTCTGTGACTCTTTAGCGTTGACTTAATGAACCAGTACCAAAACGTACTACTCTTATGTGGATCTTCTCCATTTCCTCTATCAATCCTATTTCGTCAGATTACAGACTGACGAGCGATTTTCAGATAGTGGTCGAACGAGTGTTTAGTAAATTACTTCTTTTGTTGATGGACTACATTTCCTGTGTATTCTTTCAATGAATCTCAGTCCGACATCTGCCTCACCCGCAGTTATTTTTCTGTGGTCGCTCTTCAAATCGCCCCGTGCGCATACTGCTAGACATCCCCAGTAATTGTTGTGCAGTCATATAATCACGCAGTGACGAGACTTTTTGCCTGCTTGCTCTAAATGCGTTATATTTGTTTAAGGTGAAGGTCAGCTGCCACTCCCTGGACCAAATGTCGATACTCTCTAGGTCTTCCTGCATTTCGATACAATTTTCTAGCGTCGCAACTCTCTATACAACAGCATCTTCCGCGAAAAGCTTCATGGACTTCCGACATTATCTACAAGGTCATTTATACATATATTGTGAAAATTAATGCTCCTATAACACATCCTTAGGGCGCGCCCGAAGTTACTTTTACGTTGAAGACTTTTCTCTGTTCAGGATATCATGCTGGTTCTGTTTGCTAGAAACTCTTCTATCTAATCAAACGGTTAGCGCAATATGCGTTACGCTCGTATTTTGTTCATTAGGCAACAGTGAGGAATTTTACCCAGTGCCTTCCGGAACTCAAGTAAGTTGTCATTTGCATGGACGTCTGTCTCTACTGGTTCCTGAGTGTCGTGCCGGAGCAGAACAACCTGAGCTTCACATGATCGTTGTTTACGGAACTTACGTTGATTCCTACAGAGGAGATTTTTCAGTCCCCAGAAACGTCATAATACACGAGCATAAAACATGTTCCACAGCTCTACAACAGACCAGAGCCAGGAATATACGGACACCGCAACACGCGTGCACGTGGCGACCGTGCCCAGTGGCGCTAGAGTAGAAGCAGCGAGATCCGAGGTCGCCGTCTGTCTGCTGACTGCGCCGCGGAAATGAGTTAAAACTACGTACATGCTACGTAAACCACTGCTAAGCGTATGGCAGAGGGTACTTAGCATTGTAGATACAGAGACACGCTGAATGAAACGCGTTTACTGTCAAAAGAGCAATGCGTGATGCATTGAGTGGCTACTGTATCAGAATATTGTCAAATGAAAAGTCATAAAAACAAAGTTTTGCTCGTCTGTACTTCTCAGAATTTGTTGCTCGATCGAGGGTTTCTTGCTAGCGACGCCCAAGCGTGTTATCTTGGATGTATAACCGTCGACATACAGGGTGTTTCAAAAATGACCGGTATATTTGAAATGGCAATAAAAACTAAACGAGCAGCGATAGAAATACACCGTTTGTTGCAATATGCTTGGGACAACAGTACATTTTCAGGCGGACAAACTTTCCAAATTACAGTAATTACAATTTTCAACAACAGATGGCGCTGCAAGTGATGTGAAAGATATAGAAGACAACGCAGTCTGTGGGTGCGCCATTCTGTACGTCGTCTTTCTGCTGTAAGCGTGTGCTGTTCACAACGTGCAAGTGTGCTGTAGACAACATGGTTTATTCCTTAGAACAGAGGATTTTTCTTGTGTTGGAATTCCACCGCCTAGAACACAGTGTTGTTGCAATAAGACGAAGTTTTCAACGGAGTTTTAATGTAACCAAAGGACCGAAAAGCGATACAATAAAGGATCTGTTTGAAAAATTTCAACGAACTGGGATCGTGACGGATGAACGTGCTGGAAAGGTAGGGCGACCGCGTACGGCAACCACAGAGGGCAACGCGCAGCTAGTGCAGCAGGTGATCCAACAGCGGCCTCCGGTTTCCGTTCGCCGTGTTGCAGCTGCGGTCCAAATGACGCCAACGTCCACGTATCGTCTCATGCGCCAGAGTTTACACCTCTACCCATACAAAATTCAAACGCGGCAACCCCTCAGCGCCGCTACCATTGCTGCACGAGAGACATTCGCTAACGATATAGTGCACAGGATTGATGACGGCGATATGCATGTGGGCAGCATTTGGTTTACTGACGAAGCTTATTTTTACCTGGATGGCTTCGTCAATAAACAGAACTGGCGCATATGGGGAACCGAAAAGCCCCATGTTGCAGTCCCATCGTCCCTGCATCCTCAAAAAGTACTGGTCTGGGCAGCCATTTCTTCCAAAGGAATCATTGGCCCATTTTTCAGATCCGAAACGATTACTGCATCACGCTATCTGGACATTCTTCGTGAATTTGTGGCGGTACAAACTGCCTTAGACGACACTGCAAACACCTCGTGGTTTATGCAAGATGGTGCCCAGCCACATAGCACGGCCGACGTCTTTAATTTCCTGAATGAATATCTCGATGATCGTGTGATTGCTTTGGGCTATCCGAAACATACAGGAGCCGGCGTGGATTGGCCTCCCTATTCGCCAGACATGAACCCCTGTGACTTCTTTCTGTGGGGACACTTGAAAGACCAGGTGTACCGCCAGAATCCAGAAACAATTGAACAGCTGAAGCAGTACATCTCATCTGCATGTGAAGCCATTCCGCCAGACACGTTGTCAAAGGTTTCGGGTAATTTCATTCAGAGACTACGCCATATTATTGCTACGTATGGTGGATATGTGGAAAATATCGTACTACAGAGTTTCCCAGACCGCAGCGCCATCTGTTGTTGAAAATTGTAACTACTGTAATTTCGAAAGTTTGTCTGCCTGAAAATGTACTGTTGTCCCAAGCATATTGCAACAAACGGTGTATTTCTATCGCTGCTCGTTTAGTTTTTATTGCCGTTTCAAATATACCGGTCATTTTTGAAACACCCTGTATGTAAGAATGGCTACATGCGTGCTGCAGGGAAGTGCTCAGCAACCCGAGTTGGCAGACGCTTGAAGAGCTGCATTTATCCCGCGAGTATTCAATTTCTAACTTCCAAGAACCTTTATTATTTGAAGAATCTGGACAATAGTTCAGTCAGGTATGGATTGTTCCAGTAGGGACGTGAAGACAAGTTACGCCGCATTCACACGTATTTAAGCAATCTTTCTCCTGCCCTCCATACGCAATTGGAATGAGAAAAAACCCTAACACGTGATGCATCTACATCTATATTCTGCAAACGACCGTGAGGTGCATAGCAGAGGGTACGTCCCATTGTACCAGTTATTAGGATTTCTTCCTGTTCCATCTATGCATGGAGAGGGAAGAATGATTGTTCGAATGCCTCTGTCCGTGCAATAGTTACTGTAATCTTACTCTCGCAGTCCCTATGTGAGCGATACGCAGGGAGTATATCCCTGGAGTAGTCATTTAAAACTGGTTCTTGAAACTTTGTTAACGGAGTTTATCGGGATAGTTTACGTCTATCTTCAAGATCCTGCCAGTTCACTTCGTCTAGTATCTCTGTGATACTCTCCCACGGATTAAACAAACCTGTGACCATTCGTGATGCCCTTCTCCGTAAACGTTCAATATCTGCTGTCAGTCTTATCTGGTACGGGCCCCACACACTTGAGCAATATTCTAGAACTGGTTGGACGAGTGATTTATAAGCAGTCTCTTTTGCAGACTGATTGCACTTCCTCATTATTCTACCAATAAACCAAAGTCTACCTCCTGCTTTGCCCACGACTGAATCTATGTGTTCGGTCCATTTCATATCCCTACAAAGTGTTACATACAGGTATTTGTATGAGTTGGCCGATTCCAATTTTAGTCACAGGATACTACGTCTTCCCGTCTTGCGAAGAGCAAAAGTTTACATTTCTGAACATTTAAAGCAAGTTGCCTGTTTCTACACAACTTTGAAATCTTGTCAAGGTGTGACTGAATATTTATGCAGCTTCTATCAGATAGCTCTTAATTATAGATAACTGCATCGTCTGCAAAAAGCCTGATTTTACTATTAATATTGTCGACAAGGTCTTTGATATACAACATTAACAGCGAGGGTCCCAACACACTTCCCTGTGTCGCACCCAAAGTTAATTCCACATCTAACGATGACTCTCCATCCAAGATAACATGCTGTGTCCCCTCTACCAACAATTCCTATATCTAGCCAGAAATTTCACTTGATACACCCTATGATTGTACTTTTGACACTAAGCTTAGATCAAATGCTTTTCGTAAACCAAGAAACACTGCATCTAGCCGGCCGATGTGGCCGAGCGGTTCTAGGCGCTACAGTCTGGAGCCATGTGACAGCTACGATCGCAGGTTCGAATCCTGCCTCGGGCATGGATGTGTGTGATGTCCTTAGGTTAGTTAGGTTTAAGTAGTTCTAAGTTCTAAGGGACTGATGACCTCAGAAGTTAAGTCCCATAGTGCTCAGAACCATTTGAACGCTGCATCTACCAGGTTGCCTTGATCCAAAGCTTTCAGTATGTCATGTGAGAAAAGTGCGAGTTGGGTTTCACGTGATCTGTGTTTTCGGAATTGATGCTGGTTGGCATTGAGGAGTTCATTCTGTTCAAGATATCTCATCATGTTTGAGCTCACAATGTGTTCTAGGATTCTACAACAAATCGATGCCAATGATATTGGACGGTGGTTTTGTGGATCACCCCTACTACTCTTCTTGTAGACGTGAGTGACCAGTGCCTTTTTTCACGAACTGGGCACGGTTTTTTGTTGGCGGGGACTACGATAGATCATAGAAGAGGGGCTAGCGCCGTCACAAATTCAGTATAGAATCTGACAGGGATTTCATTGGAGCCTGGAGCTTTATTCAGTTTTAGCGATTTCAGCTGTTTGTCAACGCCACTGAGACTATCATTTGTTTCGTTCATCTTTTCAGTGATGCAAGGACTACACTGGAGCAGTTCTCCTGGCTATTCCTTTGTAAAGGAACATTTGGAAGCGGAGACAAGCATTTCAGCTTTTGCTTTGCTTTGCTACCCTCAATTTCAGTTCCTGTCTCATTCGCTGGAGACTGGACACTAACTGTGGTGCCACTGACAGCCTTTACATACAAGAATTTCTTGGTTTTTATGACTTTTCATTTGACAATATTCTGATACGGTAGCCACTGAATGCATCACGCATTGCTCTCTTGACAGTAAACGCGTTTCATTCAGCGTCTCTCTATATCTACAATGCTAAGTACCCTCTGCCATACGCTTAGCAGTGGTTTACGTAGCATGTACGTAGTTTCAACTCATTTCCGCGGCGCAGTCAGCAGACAGACGGCGACCTCGGATCTCGCTGCTTCTATTCTAGCGCCACTGGGCACGGTCGGCAAACGTGCACGCATGTTGCGGTGTCCGTAAACCGTGCTCGCTACACGAGAATACACCATCTGTCGCGCACGTGCGGCAGTGTTGTCTCCCGGGAGACGCTTGTCCCGCACCGGAAGCAACACTGCAGGTTCACTGACGAGGAGAACACGGCAAGTGACATGACCTCATTTCCCATAAACTTCGCTCAGTGGAAAAGGAGGCAAAATAAGCGAACACGGTGTCGTGACTCATCCATAGATATTCAACCATTTTTTAGACAATGCATGGGGGCTTAATTAAAAAGAAAAGACTAATATTAATGAATAAATGCAATAATTTTACTAGCTGTGTGACCGGTTACGTAGTCTCGTGACCGGTTGGCCCTGACTATTATTAGCACGCAATCTGACTGCATAAAATAAAAATAAAGAATGACCAGGAATTTCCATTAACACAATTGATTAATTAATTCCCCTGCAACTATAAGAGCTACGAAACAACAAAGCACAAGTGTAACTGTTCCGTGCGTGGTAGTGTAACTCAACGTACATGTACCTGGCTCAGTTCTTTCTCAATACGACAAAATATTTTCAACACCATTTACAATGAACTAATTGAAAAACCAGAAATACTATAACTGCACATAGAAACCAGAATTACAAGTCTAATAAATGAACACGAGCCAGATGCTTTGTTGACTGAACCTGTGAGCAAGAGGGATTGTTATTAAAGAAAACTGTAATACCTTTTTACCTCATTGTATATTGACGAAAATATTCCATTACACGAGCATCATAAATCAAAAGCCCATCTCCTTTCTGAAATATATTCTGACAATTGCATTTTCTTCCATCTACACATTACACCAACCGAACAGTACAACATTTCAGTCAACACTCAGATCGTCTACTCTCACACCCATCAGAACAACGACTACCCTCGACATCCTCTGAACTACTACTGCGCCAGTGGGGGCGGCGGAATAATAATCTTTGGCTTAATCTCTGGCGCTGTGACTCAGTGTAGCCACCTTTCAACAAAAACGCTTAAAGTTTTCGAGGCACTTCATTTGGCTTTCAGTGAGTAACCACTCCTACCGAAGCATTGGAACAGTGGCTAGCGACGCGTCCCGTGATCGAAATTACTATTTTTACTTCATTTTTCGTTTATCTACCAATTTCAGTAGCAGATTAATAGACTAAAGTTGTCCACTGTACACTGAAATTACGCTATTCTTATTCGTGTACTAATTGTAGGTGTTGTCAATTAATTAAAAGACAAAAAATGAATGAGAAAATTATTAGAAACTGTTTTCAATGACACTCCTGCAGTGTATCTTGGTTTGCAAGCGACTGCAAGGGCAAGATTTCGGTAAAATGATCCTTTATATGAAGTCCGCTGCGAAATTATTGCCAAAGCGTGAAATCTTTATCAATATTAACGACGTTTCTTTCCCGAGTGACATTCATATGAAAAAATGTAGCTGCGGCGAAACTGCCTTCCCTCGTGGTGTTCGGATTTTCTGCGTTTGGAACGTTTCTACGATCGGTATCATACAAGGGAGTGCAACAAATCTTCCTTAAGAATAAACATAAGAATAACGTAAGAATGAATATAAGACTGAAATATAAGAATATGAGAATTTAAAAAGATTTAGCCCCTGAAAATACCATGTTGTTGCTGCTGTTGTGCTCTTCAGTCCGAAGTCTGGCTTGATGCAGCTTTCCATGCTACTGTGCCGGCCGGAGTGGCCGAGCGGTTCTAGGCGATACAGTCCTGAACCGCGCGACTGCTACGGTCGCAGGTTCGAATCCTGCCTCGGGCATGGATATCTGTGATGTCCTTAGGTTAGTTAGGTTTAAGTATTTCCAAGTTCTAGGGGACTGATGACCTCAGAAGTTACGTCCCATAGTGCTCAGATCCATTTGAACCATTTGATCCATGCTACTCTGTCCTCTGCAAGCTTATTCATCTCCAAATAACTACTGCAACCAACAGCCTTCTCAATCGGCTTACTGTATTCACCTCTTGGTCTCTCTCTACGATTTTTACCCCCCCCTCCCCCCCCCCCTTCAGTACTAAATTGATGATTCCTTGACGTCTCAGAATGTGAACTATCAACCGATATCTTCTTTTGTTTCAGTTGTGCCACAAATTACTTGTCTCCAAAATTTTATGCAGTACCTCATTAGTTACGTGATCTACCCATCTAATCTTCAGTACTCTTATGTAGCACTATATTTTGATCGGTTCTATTCTCCTTTTGTCTGAAGTGTTTATCGTCCTCATGTTTCATCTACATACATGGCTACACTCTAGACATATCCTTTCAGGAATGACTTCCTAACACGTAAATCTATATTCGATGTTAATAATTTTCTCTCCTTCAGAAGTGCTTTTCTTGCTTTTGGTAGTCTACATTTTATATCCTCTGTACTGCGGCATCGTCAGTTGTTTTGCTGCCCAAATAGCGAAACTCATTGACCACTTAAGTGTAACGCTTCCTAGTCTCATTCCCTTACCATAAATTGATTTACTTCTACTACATTCCATATTCTGTGTTTTGTTTTAGTTGATGTTCATGTTACATCCTCATTTCAACACGCTATGCCATTCCGCTCAACTGTTCTTCCATCGACAGACTTCAAAGTTTTTATTTCATCTCCCTGAACTTTAATCCCTGCTCCAAATTTTTCTTTTGTTTTACTGCTTGCCCAGTGTACAGATTGAATAACATGGGGGATTCGTTACAGCCCTGTCTCACTCCCTAGTAACAACTGCTTCCCTTTCATGCCCGTCGACTCTTATTACTGCCGTCTGGTTTCCGTACAAGTTGTAAATAGCCTTTCGCTACCTGCGAAAGTACGGTACACACACGTATTATAGACTGAAGAGCCAAATAAACTGGTAAACTTGCCCAGTATCCTGTAGGACCCCGCGAGCACGCATAAGTGACGCAGCACGACGTGGCATGGACTCGACTAATATCTGCAGTAGTGCTGGAGGGAATTGACACCACGAATCCTGCAGAGCTGTCCATGCATCCGTAAGAGTGGAGGGGGTGGGGACCTCATCTGAACAGCACGTTACGTGGCATCCCAGATATGTTCAATAACGTCCATGTCTGGGGCGTTTGGTGGCCAGCAGAAGTGTTTGAACTCAGAAGAATGTTTCTGGAGCCACTCTGTAGCAATTCTGGACGTGTAGGATATCGCATTGTTGTGATGGAATTGCCCAACTCCGTCGGAATGCTCAATGGACATTAATGGATGCAGGTGATCAGACAGGATGCTTACGTACGTGCCACTTGTTAGAGTCGTATCTAGACGTATCAAGGATCCCACATCAGTCCAACTGCACACGCCCAACACCATTACAGAGCCTCCACCAGCTTGAACAGTCTCCTGCTGACATGCAGGGTCCATGGATTCATGAGGTTGTTTCCATACCCGTACACGTCCATCCGCTCGATACAACTTGAAACGAGACTCGTCTGACCACGCAACATGTTTCCACTTTTCAACAGTCCATTGTAGGTGTTGACGTGCCTAGGCAGGGCGTAAAGCTTTCTGTCGTGCAGTCATCAAGTGTACAAGAGTGGGTCTTCGGCTACGAGAGCCCATATCGATGACGTTTCGTTGAGTGGTTCGCGCGGTGGCACTTGTTGATTGCCTAGCATTGTAATCCGCAGCAATTTTCTGAAAGGCTGCACTTCTGTCACGTTGAACGATTCTCTTCAGTCGTCGTTGGTCCCGTTTCTTGCTGGATCTTTTTCCGGTCGCAGAGATGTGGGAGATTAGATGTTATACCGGATTTCTGATATTGACGGTACACACGTGAAATTGTAGTACGGGAAAATTCCCACTTCATTGCTACCCCGTAGATGCTGCGTCCCATTGCTCGTGCGCCGACTGTAATACCACGTTCAAACTCACTTAAATCTTGATAACCTGCCATTGTAGCAGCAGTAACCGATCTAACAACTGCGCCAGACACTTGTCGTATGTAGGGGTTGCCGACCGGAGAGCCGTATTCTGCCTCTTTACTTATCTCTGTATTTGAATATGCATGCCTATACCAGTTTCTTTGGCGCTGCAGTGTATAGTAAAGGTGTACTACTTATTGTGAAACCCAGTCGTATATTAAAATCAATCTAATACCCTTCTAGTCCCAAAGTTTATTCTGTAGTACCTTCTATGGACCTAGGTAGATAAATGAAACAATAAAATAAAGAATAAGTAAAAACAATAATCGGATTTCGAATCCGGGGTGCAAAAGTAAGAGACCGCGATGCTAGGCCAACGCATTTCGTCGGAGATTTTTGCGCGCTAAAAGGCATCTAAATTACATTGAAATCTTTGACCTTTGTTTTGTCTAGTATCTACTGATAAGCCGAGACGCGTGTTCGCTTATTTTGTCTCCTCTTCAACTGAGCGAAGTTTCCGGGAAATCTGGTTGTGGCACTGACAGTGTTCTCGTGAGTGCTACAGCGTTGCCCGTGCGCTAAGACTGCGGAAACTTCCGCAGAGGTCCCGACTCGACGCTCGAACGCGCAGTTCATATTGAGACGATACGATATGCGATGTTACACGTGCAATAAACATCGCGCGGCTAAGACTCTTACAGATGCAACACTAGTGTTCCCACCGCTGCGATACGACAAGCAGTAAAGACAGCGCGAATATTTTCTGCATGAGTCCCAATTACGAGCTCTCTACTGAAGTGGACGCTTCGTGACTTATTACTCAAGGCTTAAAATAATTAGAAAAGGTAACGAAATCGTACAGTGCTACCAGAATGAAAAATGCTTCTATTATAGCACGAAAAAGGCGAATATGCCGTCGGCAAAGTTAGAGATGTAAGAGAATGCAACTAACTCCGACTTCTTTTGCAGATTCATGCAAAAGTTGGGGTCGTGCTACGGCTACGGTGGAGTGTGATCATACTGCATGTGTTTGCAGGCTCACGATATACTTAGGGAAGTGTTGAATCGTTCGAGGTTGTCAGTAGTATCGAAGGTTGTCAAGAAGTACCGTTCTGTCGCTGATCGCATCGCGAACTGTCGTTTCGGACCGCGAAACGTGTGGACTCAACGCAGCAAGGAAAGAATAGTTTCATTTACGGCCTTTACGCCACCTCCTGACACTTTTTCGTGCCGCAGCCAGAGACAGTGGTCTTGTGCGTGTTAGCTGCGTTTGCGTGAATGTGCGCGCGCGCGCGCGCGCGCGCGCGTGTTTGTGTGTGTGTGTGTGTGTGTGTGTGTGTGTGTGTTGTCTGTTCCAGAAGAAGGGCTTCTGGCCCTAAGATTACCTGTTGAGTAGTTGTTTGTTGTGCCTGTCTGTAACTCAATATCTTCGCTATACGGTCAGTAGAAGTCTCTCCTTTTCATAATAGTGCAAGTACTGATGTAATGTTGTTCAGCACACTGTCTTCGATCACCAATAAAAGTATGTTCGCTTATAACCCTAACACCCTCTATATGTAGTACCTGAAAGCCATGTCATATGTGTTGACTTTATACGCTCCATATACACTTACATGTACAATCCGCAAACAACACTGAGGTGTGTGGAGGAGGGTACTTTATGTACCATTCTTACTCCCCCATTTTCTTGCTCCAGTCGCGAATGGTTCGCGGAAAAACAATTGCTAGTAAACTTCCGTGAGGGCGCCAATTCTTTTAATTTTACCTTCACGCTCTTTTCGCAAGATGTATGTAAGAGGCAGCAATATACTGGCTGATTCTTTTACAAACGTATGAACGTGGAACTTTAACAATAAACCTCATCGTGACGCAGGACGTCTCTCTTGTAGCGTATGCCAGTGATGTTCACAGCATCTCCACGACTGACGCTTTCATGCTAAGTAAATGAAGAACACGAAGGTGGGGAAAAAAGACCCCCCGAACAGGCCTTGAAGGCACAACGGTACCGACAGGCAGGCGTGTCATCCTCAGCCCTTAGGCGTCACCCAATGCGGACACTGAGAGCCAAGTGGTCACCACACCGCTCTCCCAGCCGTTGTCAGTTTTTCTTGCGCTACTTCTCAGTCAAGTAGATCTCTAATTGGCCTCACTAGAGCTGAGTGCAGTTCGCGTGCCAACAGCACGCGGCACCACCCGGACGGTGATCCATCCAAGTACGAACCATGCCCGACAGCGCTTAATCGATGATCGGACGGGAACCGGCGTTACCACTGCGGCAAGGCTGTTCCCTTTGGAAATGAACCTATAACGAAATACTCTGCATTGCTACCAATCTTTTCTCGTTTCTCTACCAGTCCTATCTGGTACGGTTCACAGACTGAGGAGCAATATTCAAATATTGATCAAACATCGGTTTTCTATCTACTTCGTAGACGGTCTACATTGTCTGACAATTCTTACAGTGAATCTCAGTCTGACATCTGCCTTACCTGCGATTAGTTTTACGTGGTTGCCCACTTTAAATGGACGTGACTATTTCCAGTGACTTATGAAATCGTATAGTTTTACAATAACGGGTCTTTCTGTCTTTCTATACACAGCACGTTACATCCGTCTGCATAGCTAATCATCACGCACATGATATGTAGAACACGTAGCCGCTCCGTGTGGCCGTGCGGTTCTAGGCGCTTCAGTCTGGAACCGCGTGACCGCTACGGTCGCAGGTTCGAATCCTGCCTCGGGCATGGATGTGTGTGATGTCCTTAGGTTAGTTAGGTTTAAGTAGTTCTAAGTTCTAGGGGACTGATGACCACAGATGTTAAGTCCCATAGTGCTCAGAGCCATTAGAACACATAAAAAACAACTGTTTCACCTGAAATATCTTGACCTCACTAAACACACACACACACACACACACACACACACACACACACACACACACACACACACCAATTTTAGGCCTCTTACGTGACGTGTCTCAAAATTTCATCCACTCTTTCCTTCTTGAGGTTTGTACCTACGACAATTCATTTTTCTTAGCTCAAGAGTTCGGTTTCGACTGGCAGGCGACACCTCATTTATGTCCATCTGTAACTATTCATCAAGGATCTATGTGAGAGTGAATAGACGAGATCTTTTAGAGAGTGAGCTTTGAAGCATCTCAGCACTTGGGAATGCTGCATTCAAGTTTACTCTCTTTTCCTCTAAACTTGCGTGACAAAACAAAGACAGATATGGTTATCATGTACTACGAGAATCCTCGTGATGATGCAGCACGTGATGTGATGTATGGAAATTTAAATAAAAAGGTACGTGTCAAAACCTCCCTCTTGAAGGAAGCAAATAAATAGTTATTCACCTATACTCCAGGAGGAACGTTAACTGCTTTGATAATATCCTGTCAATTTTTTTATGTTCTCGAATCTCCAACATACCTATGCTGTTGTCCACAATTTCATACACAATACTATGGAGAGGTTGGATACAGAATGGTGCAGCAACTGTCGTTGTAGGAAAGCTGGACAGGAGCAGAAATGATTAGCGAACAAGTTAACAAAAAATACGAAATTTACTTAAGTTTTATTTCTCCAAACATATGAAGACTCACTAAAAATTATGCAGCAAGAAGTAGAGTCCAGCTATCAATGCCAACTAGGTTGAGGGGGTCTGTACTAAGCACAAACAATGGAGTCAGAACCGCGACTATATGGCGTCTGCATCTCGCAGTGGAAAGACTATGTGCGACTGGGGCGAGTGCCCATGCTATATGAGAGCAGAAGGGGGCGTTCTTGGTAAAGAGCTGTAGAAGGCGTGGTTCAGCGGGCGTGCTCCATTGGGTCCGTCGGATCCAGCCTCACCACTATCGGTGTCTGACGGAAACTAGTTGCCAACCTAAAGACGCCAGTAGGGTAGTATCGATAAGTGATACCACATCTGCAACTTATGTTCTTCCACTGATATCAAAAACTTGATCCATTAAATTTCAGGAGTACGGTACTGTAAACTTTATTTCTTATAATATTTCGGCTCTATAACTTTCGGTCATTTTTAGAGTGAGTCCACAGATTGAACTTACATCACTCGCCATGTCCTTTTAAAAAAGTGCATCGCGCTGCTGCATATGCACCCACAGGTACACAAGCGCCAAAGACATTGATTGGCAGCAAAGGACGTGCAGGTATAATAAGAGAAGATGACGCTACAGACTTACCCTACAGACGTCGCTGTGTATGATGCCCCCAAAATTTTAGCAGACTACTGTTTACGATTGCTTCGTGTTTTTAATTTCTGTCGTTTGGACGCACCAGTTGTTATAAATAGCCGGCCGCTGTGACCGAGCGGTTCCAAGCGCTTCATCCCGGAACCGCGCTGCTGCTACGGTCGCAGGTTCGGATCCTGCCTCGGGCATGGATGTGTGTGATGTCCTTAGGTTAGTTAGGTTTAAGTAGTTCTAAGTCTAGGCGACTGATGACCTCAGATGTTAAGTCCCATAGTGCTCAGAGCCATTTGAACCATTTGTTAATAATAGTGTTTCAGTGATTTCGTGGGGTGTAAGCAAGACATTTTCAGGTGTTTTTTGGTCTTAGATGCATACAGTAATACGACGCAATGGCCTCATTAATATAATTTTCTTTTTTTTAAAATGGTTCACATGGCTCTGAGCACTATGGGACTTAACATCTATGGTCATCAGTCCCCTAGAACTTAGAACTACTTAAACCTAACTAACCTAAGGACAGCACACAACACCCAGCCATCACGAGGCAGAGAAAATCCCTGACCCCGCCGGGAATCGAACCCGGGAACCCGGGCGTGGGAAGCGAGAACGCTACCGCACGACCACGAGATGCGGGCTCTCTTTTTTTTTTTTTTTTTTTTTTAATACAATTCGAACAATCAAGAAGAGAAATTTTTGATGTTAAAAGGCTGTCTTCGCAATCCAGTATATTCCTTAATACGAGTGACGAAATTGATGTTTGGTCTTTTGGTCTATGTCATCTTCCCGAAAATTCTAACAACATATTTTGCTGTTGGTCGGAATCTCACGTCTCAAAGCGTTCACCGAGGAAGCTTTGATAGGAAGTCTAAGCAGCGCAACTAAAGTTCATACCTTAAAAGAAAATATTACTTGGCGAACATCACTCACGAACGAACTTTACAGTTTATTACATTTATAATTAGAACGATTAGCACACTCGTAAATGTCGCAAAGTAGCATTTTTTATCAAAAGACCTCAACCAGAAGCTAATGTTTTGGGCAGTCGACATGGTGGACGTCTGCTTCTGGTTTGTGATGTCATGACATCTCCCTTTACTGTATCTCAACGGCAAAGGCTATGCATAAACTTGAACTGTGGCTATGTAGACGATCCATGCTGGGGTACTGTTTGTTTCTTTATGAGCTGTACTGTAGCGACATGTACGCGAGTTTAGTAAAGAAAACGCCGGATTCAATTATGTGGCCAGCCACAATCACTATCCTTGTTAGTTAAATTCTTCACCGAACGAACTCCAAGTGCTCCTCTCACAATCAAGTCCCAAAAAGATTAATTCCACACTACAATTTAGACATTTAATAGCGCATAGCAGTTCACGAAAGGGACAAGAAACGTGGACTCGAGAACAGCTGAACGTGAAATCCGATGCTCTGCTGCCATACACACCGTGACAAGCATCGAAGCGGAGGACGCTCTGAATGAACTTGCTTTGGTGATTAGGTGGAAGATCGACAACCCGGTGAACAAGAGCGAGCTCTATTAACACAAATCGAACAGGGCCACGGGCAGTTCATCCGCGCCTGTACACCGTTTACGGCCTGACAGAAAGCTATGTACGCTGTCGTGTGTTCGCTCCTCTGGGAGCCAGGCACCAAACACCCTGTCTAGTATACTCCATAACTCTTTGTAAGGCTACTCCTACGAGACCTAATTCAACAAGTGAATAAGATAGAGTTTTAAGATAGCTTGAAGGGTTTTCTGTTCAGATGAATACTCTTATTAACTTCATCCCTATTACAGTTTTTCAGACTTACCTGGTATTTCTCCCCCTGAGTCACACTTCGAAACTCTTGCACTATGGAGTCCTCGATATCATTAAAATATCTACAGTGTGTTTCCCTTAAAGTGATTTAGGGATGATGTGGACGAGATCTGAGATGAGGAACCCTGCTCTTGAAATGACTAGATAGAAAATTACGGAGCCATGTATTGTAAGGGCTAACTCTAGCAGCAGAATACGTGATGTTACGAATCGCTGTTTGTGCGATAAAATGAACTGATTAACTGTGTAAGCAGTTGCTTGCTTTGTGCGTCAGACGAAACTAAACGTAGCCTTACTTCATTTGCGGTAGACACAGGTAACTCCATCGATATGTACCGGGTAGGCAAAATGAAACTCTGTCAACTGAATGTTCCATCGGTTCTTGGTAGAATTTATTATAATAGAACTAGCCCGGAAAATATTTCATGAACCTTAAGATAAGCAACACTACTTACGCCATCTGCAGCTGGGACAGACGATGTAAGTTCCGTTACCTATTTTAGGGTTTGTAAAATATTTTCTGTGCCTGATTTTTAACCCATCCTATTGTAAGTCTGAGTACCGACATAGGAAAGTTCTAACGCACGCAAGACTACTTAAATGGCTAGTCGAAACGAAGCATGTGGTGCTACTCTACAACGGCTCATGAGTCCAACTCACTACCTGGAAAGTGTATTGCTCACTCCTACGTATGTTTAGTCATCAATCAGCATTCGATCAGTTTGACGTGGACTGATATTGCGCTCGATGTTGCGAGCAGTATCATACAGGAACACCTGTTACATCCCTACAATTCACAAAATTGCAAGCCGTACGTCCTGTTGACTTTGTGCCTGGCGGTCTGTTTAGCCAATGGTCAAGGCAGCGCAGCATTGCATACCAGTAAAGTTCCCCTTCAAAATCACCACCGAGAGTGCACGCACACGCCATCTATAAAGGGTATTTCAAGAAAGTGTCACTTATATCTACAGATTTTTTTACAAGGAGGTAGTATTGTTCAAGCCAACGGCCTTGCCGCAGTGGTAACACCGGTTCCCGTCAAATCACCGAAGTCAAGCGCTGCAGGGCTGGGCTAGCACTTGGATGAGTGATCATCCAGTATGCCGAGCGCTGTTGGCAAGCGGGGTGCACTCAGCCCTAGTGGGTCAAACTGAGGAGCTACTTGACTGAGAAGTTGCGGCTCCGGTCTCGTAAACTGACATACAGTCGGGAGACCGGTGTGCTGACCACATGCCCCTCCATATCCGCAACCAGTGACGCCTGTTGTTGAGGGTGACACGGCGGCCGGTCAGTACCGTTGGACCTTCATGCCCCGCTCGGACGGAGAGAGAGTATTGTTCAAACTAGAAGAAAATTTCCTGTAATGATGTGTCCAGTAACCAATGAGTGTTGAGATATGGGTCAGTCTGTCCTGTTATTCCCATTTGTCAGTTCTGTAGAAACAGACATTGCAGGCACTGCCGTACGCGGTTAACACGCATGCTGACATACCTTCCAGCCCTTCTTCGCGGTGAATCACTTTCACACACACCTGGCCCCATTCGGGGTCATGATATACGTTGGTTACCTGCTCCTGTACTGTCTGCACATTGTCAATGGGCTGGGCATACACGAAAACCTTTAAATTTCTCCGACAGAATCAGGTTCGGTGAACGGGGAGACCACGCTATGGGACCTTCTCGACCAATCCAGCGCCTATGAAACGTTGCGGTCCGCAGAAAACTGGGCAGTGCCACGTCGTTTAGAAACTACTCGTATAGTCGTTATGCATTTGCGAGGGTAACATTCTGTAATAACGTCGGTAATTCATCAGGCGTAAATCGGTGACACAAAGCGCTTTCCCGTCTCTTCGGTAAACTACATGGCCCTATCAGCCTCTCACAGATAATTACTGCCGATAGGTTGACACTGATACGAACCTGATGCCTCACCGCATGATTACTGGAGGATTGGCATTGTAGTAATTTTCACTCATGTTCAACAAAAACAGTACACCTTGAACGACTAGAGATAGGACG
Source organism: Schistocerca serialis cubense (assembly GCF_023864345.2). Classification (NCBI taxonomy): domain Eukaryota; kingdom Metazoa; phylum Arthropoda; class Insecta; order Orthoptera; family Acrididae; genus Schistocerca; species Schistocerca serialis. Next base: position 150,429,906 of record NC_064641.1, read on the forward strand.
TTCATATTCACAGGGCATGTACATTACTATGTTCCGCAGGAATGGTTAACATTTGAACCACGTTATCCCACAGGTTGAAGGTCAACACCGATAGCGCGGCGCCACGCCCCCTATAGGTAAAATGTAACTGAGGCACTTCTTACCACTGTAGACTAAAACCAGTGTGATTTGAGCAGACCTTCAGAATGCCTCGCAGACGTATGCACGAACCGTACTGTAGAACCAGTGAGTCTGAAAGAGGGCACGTTATTGGTGCGGGAGAATGTAATGCATCCTTCTGGGAAATTGCTGCTCATGTGGGCAAAGTGTCTCAGCAGTGCAACGAGTGTGTGCAAAATGGTTCACGGAAGACCGTAGAACACGACGAGATGGGTCAGGTCGCACCACTCAAACCAACCGCCGAGAAGATCGACTCCTCATCCAAATGGCACTGCAAGACAGATCTGCGTCCTCCTCGGCTCTGGCGTAATAGTAGAACAGTGTAACACATCGTACTCAACAGGGGTGACAGTCCGTGGTTACGTGCGCGTCGTCCACTTCTCCGCCTACCTTTGACGAATGTACAGAAACATGCTAGACGGCAGTGGTGTATGGAACGACGCCAGTGGGGACTGCAATGGCATCAGATAGTGTTTTCGGACGAATCCATTTTCTGTTCGTTTGAAAATCATGGCACCATTTTGGTTCACTGCAGAGAGGGGGAGTGGCGTCACAGTGACTGCATTCGCACAAGACATACAGCGCCAAATCAAGGTCTTACGGTGTGGGGTGCAACCACAAATCACAGTTGGTGCGTGTCCAGGGCACTGTGACCAGTGTGACCTACGTGAATGACATCCTGCAACCCATATCCATACACTTTCTGCACAACACCCCAGACGCCATTTTCCAGCAAGACAATGCACCACTACGTACGTAATTTCTTCGTGTCACAGGAGTCAGCCCCGCGCTGGCCCGCCGGATAACCAGACCTGTCACCAGCAGAAAATGTGTGGGATATGGTGGTGAAACAACAGCTGCAGCGCTGTGACCCAGTGCCGACCGCCACAGGTGAACTTTGGCTGGCTACACCACAGGACGCCATTCGCGCCTTATACGCCTCACTGCCATCACGCATGGAGCAAGTTCTCACTGCCCACGGCGGACCTGCGCCTACTAGACAACAGGACACTTGCTGCGCCAAGGTGACTGAAATGCTAATCATTTCTGCAGAACATACATGTCCTCTGAATATGAACATCTTATGTCTAGTCGTGCAAAGTGATCTGTTCTTTCCTGAACAAGAGTGTACTTTGCCATCTCTCGTGAAGCTTGTCACACCTTTAAACAAAATGCACGCTGTGAAATGCGGATCTTCAACGCCAGTATATCAACACGTACTGGTTTCCAGACATACCACTACAGGAACTTCTCTTCTAGTACTGACAAGTACTACTTCCTTTAGGGAATACGTGAGACCCTTTTGTTGAACTAACTGTGCCGTTTAACACAGGTAGTCAAGTATAAAAGCTGAAATGCTCGATACAAAAGCGAATAAGGGCATCACCGGCCAATGAAATATATATGAAAGTGAACAATGCTAGTAAACGTAACATCGGAGTCACGTTCAAATACATAACACAAAGAAAGAAAATTAAGGCTAACCCACTTTTACTCGCCAATAGGCAAAAACTAAAATAGCTTTTTAGTAAGGTGTTATAGAAAGACTTTGCCGCTGAAGTGGCAAGAAAACCATTGTAAAAACAAGAGACACTATGAAGAGTAGATGAAGGAAGCTGCGTATCGGAAATCATTGTAGAAAGAAAAGTTACTCTGTCATGTGAGGAGGCACTGAGGTAAAGCTGCCCCAGCACTGAAAGTAGCAACGTAGCAAAATTCAGAAATCGCATACTAAGTTTACAATAAACAGTATGCTCTAAACCTGCGTTGCCACGAAGAATCCCTTGACAATAACATCGAAACAGCAAAAAATGAGGGGAAAAAACACTATCTAGACGAATATGTTCAGTATTCAGCTTTCATTTCCATGGTCATAATTTTTCCCAACGTTTACGACGCTGTTCGTCGTTACCAGTCCACCGAAAGTGCAGTCTACCCGAAAAAAATCGCATTCCCTGTCTCCGAAAGATGTTCCTTGGTAAAATCCTTTACAATACTGATTACTGAGAATCTTGGTTTAACGAACGCAAAATGAGAAAGGAAGACTCAATGATTAAAAAATGGACAAAAAAATAATATTATAAGCTGCGATGAGGTGATGTGGTCACACTTCTGAGCTTCCCAGGCACAACAGTACCCGTGTAGTGGACAAGTTGACGGGAAGGACAGGATGGACCCACAAGGTTCAGATGCGGTCGTACTTACTGGCAACCGGCCTCCCGAACACTTACAAACACTCGCACGACACACACACACACATCCCACGCTTCCAGCTGCTATGCGTCACAGAACAACTGAAGTGGCCAAGCCAGATAAGCGGCACGTCAGGATAAAACGTAATCCGCTGTTATAGCCGACAGAGCTATGACTATCAACTTTTCGCCTCAGCGCGCATCATCACATGTCCCAGTCCATCATACGTGTGTGCAGAGAGACAGTACTCTATACGCTGGTGAAACATCCATTAGCTGACTATTATTACTACACATTCATCACTCCGTACGCTTAATTGCAGATGTGTTGTTAGCTTTTGCCGTGTGTAACATTGTAGCTAAATTCAGATTTATGAGCCGCCATCGAACGCTGAAGCACACTTGTAACAGAGCTTACCAAAGCACATTGTGCGATGGCACTCAACCTACTGGTAATGGTTTCGAATCCGGGTGCTGGGAGAATTTCTCAGTCCCCATTTCCGGCCTCCTTGAATGGGGAAGGTGGTAGCGGAGAGTGCTACTTGACACTTCGAAGAAAGCCTCTCCCTCCTTATAATTAATGTTTTCCATGTATTCCTTCGATCAAAAAACGTCGCTATCTCGAAAGGCCTCACTGACGGATGCACCATCTTCAAGAGTGTCACCGAGTGAGATGGCGTAGTGCTTCATCTGCATCGACACTCTGCAAATCACACTTAAGTGCCTGACAGAGGGTTCAGCGAACCACCTTCACTATAATTCTCCATTATTTCAATCTGTAATAGCGCGCGGAAAAAACGAACACATGTATATTTCCGTGTGAGCTCTGATTTCCCTTATTTTGTTATGATGATCGTTTTTCCATATGTAGGTCGGTGTCAACAAAATATTTTCGCTTTCATGAGAAGATTCCGCCGCAACGAAAAACGCCATTTTTTTAATGGTGTCCATCCCAAATCCTGTATCATGTCAGTGACACTTTCTCCCCTATTTCCCATGTTTTGAAACGTGCTGTTCTTCTTTGAACTTTCTCGATGTACTCCGTTAATCCTATATGGTAAGGATCCCACACCGCGCAGCAATACACCAAAAGAGGACGGACAAGCGTAGTGTAGGCAGTCTCCATAGTAGATCTGTTACATTTTCTAAGCGTTCTGCTAGTAAAACGCAGTCTTCGGTTTGCCTCGCCCACAACATTTTCTGTGTTCCTTCCAATTTATTTGTTCGTAACTGTAATTCGTAAGTGTTTAGTTGAATTTACGGCATTTAAGGTTTGACTGATTTATCGTATAATCGAAGTTTAACAGGTTCCTTTTAGCACTCGTGTGAATGGCCTCATACTTGTCGTTATTTAAGGTCAATTGCCAACTTTCTCATCATACAGATATCTTTTCTAAACAGTTCTGCAATTTGTTTTGATCTTCTGATGACCTATCTAGGCGATAAACGACAGCATGGTCTACAAACAATCTAAGACTGCCGCTCAGATTGTCTCCTAAATTGATTATACAGATATGGAACAGCAGATCGCCTATAACACTACCTTGGGGAACGCCATAAATCAGTTCTGTTTTACTCCATGACTTTGTGTCAGTTACTACTGACTGCGACCTCTCTGACCGGAAATCACGAATCCAGTCACCTAACTGAGACGATATTCCTTAGCACGCAGTTTCACCACAAGCCGCTTGTGTACTACAGTGTCAAAAACCTTCTGGAAATCTAGAAATACAGAATCAATTTGGACTCGCATTTGGGAGAACAGCTTTTGAAATTCCCGCATGACACTCCAGATTTAGGTTTCCCATGGCGGCTTCCTCAAATTGCTAAAGACAAATGCCAGGACAGTTTCCTTGACAATGAAATTCCTTCCCCATTCTTCACTCAATACGACCTTAATCTCAATATGTACTGGCCTCACCATGAACGGGACCCACCGATTTAAAACGTTCTTTTTCTTCTACTGACCCCAAAGTTTTGTACCGAAATCATTTTAGTGTATTAAGGAATATTAAATAGACCAGCAGTTACTATATTTAATAGACTAGCTGTTTCGGTACAAAATGAGCTCATTTCCGATTACCACTCGTTAATTGTAAATCAGTATTGTTTAATAATGGAAGAGGCACTGTTTTGTTTGAGATAAAGGGGTGACAAAAGTAGTGAAACGCCGCGAACATTGCGCGCTTGAAAATGAAAGCAGATACCCGTATGCAGAATGTACTGTTGTATCTGACCACGAATGTTGCATCTGTCAGTAGTGGTCAGGACATTTTCTGCACAGCTGCGAATGCATTATGTCGGAAGTCATGCCGTTCTAACATGGGCAAATTGTTCCTGGCCGTATGGTGGAGACTTCCGTAAACAAGATAGCCAAAGTGATTGGTGCTCCAAGAGGCACCTTATTGAAATTACACTACTGACCATTGAAATTGCTACACCAAGAAGAAATTCAGATGATAAACGGGTATTCATTGGACAAATATATTATACTAGAACTGCATTTGATTACATTTTCACGCAGCTTGGCTGCATAGATCCTGAGAAATCAGTACCCACAACAACCACCTCTGGCCGTAATAACGGCCTTCATACGCCTCGGCATTGAGTCAAACAGAGCTTGGATGGCGTGTACAGGTACAGCTGCCCATGCAACTTCAACACGATACCACAGTTCATCAAGAGTAGTGACTGGCGTATTGTGACGAGCCAATTGCTCGGCCACCATTGACCAGACGTTTTCAGTTGGTGAGAGATCTGGAGAATGTCCAACATTTTCTGTATCCAGAAAGGACCGTACAGGACCTGCAACATGCGGTCGTGCATTATCCTGCTGAAATGTAGGGTTTCGCAGGGATCGAATGAAGAGTAGAGCCACGGGTCCTAACACATCTGAAATGTAACGTCCACTGTTCAGAGTGCCGTTAATGCGAACAAAACGTGACCGAGACGTGTAACCAATGGCACCCCATACCATCACGCCGGCTGATACGCCAGTATGGCGATGACGAATATATGCTTCCAATGAGCGCTCACCACGATGTCGCCAAACGCGGATGCCACCATCATGATGCTGTAAACAGAGCCTGGCTTCATCCGAAAATATGACGTTTTGCTATTCGTGCACCCAGGTTCGTCGTTCAGTACACCATCGCAGTCACTCCTGTCTGTAATGCAGCGTCAAGGGTAACCGCAGACATGGTCTCCGAGCTGATAATCATGCTGCTGCAAACGTCGTCGTACTGTTCGTGCAGATGGTTGTTGTCTTGCAAACGTCCCCTTCTGTTGACTCAGGGATCGAGACGTGGCTGCACGATCCGTTACAGCCATGCAGATAAGATGCCTGTCATCGCGACTGCTAGTGATACGAGGCTGTTGGGATCCAGCACGGCGTTCCGGATTACCCTCCTGAACCTACCGATTCCATATTTTGCTTACAGTCATTGGATCTCGACCAACGCGAGCAGCAATGTCGCGATACGATAAACCGCAATAGCGATGGGCTACAATCCGACCTTTATCAAAGTCGAAAACGTGATGGTACGCAATTGTCCTCCTTATACGAGGCATCACAACAACGCTTCACCAGGCAACGCCTGTCAACTGTTGTTTGTGTGTGAGAAAGCGGTTGGAAACTTTCCTCATGTCAGCGCGTTGTAGGTGTCGCCACCGGCGCCAACCTTGTGTGAATGCTCTGGAAAGGTAATCATTTGCATATCACAGCGTCTTCTTACTGACGGTTAAATTTCGCGTCTGTAGCACGTCATCTTCGTGGTGTAACAATTTTAATGGCCAGTAGTGTATATACCACATATGGGGAAATCGGGAAAAACTTAATCAGCTAAGTTACAAACAGATGAAAGCTGTGTTGCGTGATCGTGATGCACGGTCATTGAAAAGGACTGTCACGAAAAATAGGAGGACGACACCTGCATAAGCCTCTGCAGAACTGAATGTCGCACTCGCGAACCCTGCCAGCACCGAAACAAGACGAAGGGAGCTGCACAAGCAGAGAACTGCATGGCGAAATGGAATTCCAAAGCCACTCATCAGTAATGCAGAAGTCCGTAGCAGGGAAACGTGGTGCCGAAGCCACCAAACTTGGGCCATGGAACAATGGAAGAATGCCATTTGGACCGATGAGCCTTGTTTCACTCTGTTTCCAACTTCCAGTCGAGTCTGCGTCTCAGAAGTGGGGTGGGTTCGGTAATTATTTGGGCAGCCATATCGTGACATTCCATGAACCCCATTGTAACTCATCAAGGTCGCATTACTGCCGAGAATTATGTAACCATTTCGACTGATCAGGTGCATCCCATGGTACAAGGTTTGTTCTCCAGTGCTGATGTTCTGTTGCGAGACGACAAGGTCCCTGTTCACATAGCTCACATTGCACAGGACTGGTTTCGTGAGCACGAGGGTGCATTAACTCATCTTCTCTGGCCATCACTGTCGCCAGATATCAATGTTATTGAGCCCTTATGGTCTACTGGGGAGAGAAAGGGATATGATTGCTGTCCTCCCCCATCATCGTTAGATGAACGTGCCACTATTTCGCAGGAGGAATGGTGTAAGTATTCCTTTGAAAACTGTACATGATTTGTATTTATCCATTATCACACGACTGGAAGATGCCAACGGTTTCCTTACAGCATATTAGGCATGATAATGGTGTCGTGTTTTTTTCTGTTTACGTATTTTTATCCACCGCCTGTACATGGCTAGGAAAATTATAACAAATGTATACTCAAAGTGAGCTAAATTCCGTGCAGAAATGAGGTCTTCTCTTGAATCTTTATGGTTTGTCAGTTCCTGATACATAACGCGTGAATGACCCTGACCAGTGCCTAGGGTTTGTACTATTGTGATATGTTTTTGATGAATGTGAAGTGAAAGGCAAGTAGAAGGCGAAATGCGTTGCTGGCGGAAGACCTCAATCGTATTCCTCTCTTCGGTAGTTATGCGGAGAATACCACATCTTTTGTTATCAGTTCACTTAATTTTTAACATCCTCGTGTTGCATCTCATCCCTAATATTTCGACTCTCTTCTTTTCTGTTCGGAATTTAATGATTCAATCCACGTATTTCCATATGCCACAACTACACTCTAAAGAAGTTTCTTTCTGAGCTGACAGCTGACTTCTTTTGGTTGAGCAATGCTCTTTTCGTCTATTCTAGTGTGCTCTTCATTTCCTCCTTATCTCGTCCGTCATGTGTTACTGTCTTCTCTTCGTCTACCACGCGGTTCCCAGCACTGGTGTAAAGTTTATTGCTTGTCTCATTGCTTCCTTTTTTTTTTTCTCAGTAGACTGTCGATGTCCCTCAACAAGCCTTGTCTTTTCTCCGTCACTTTCACAGAAGACTGCAGTGCCCTCAGTGAATTTCGTTATTGATTTTTATCACACATAGTTAATAACCACATTAAGGGGCGCAACTGTCTTACATTAAATGTCTAGCCCGGCGCTGGTTTCCTTGTTTTGCAATGTGTAGGTGTCCACTGGGGACGAATACGGAGAACTTCCATTATTAGGTGACTGAGCGTCTTCGAGAACACACAGCCAGGGACATTTAATTTTCTAGACAATATTCCAGATTTCTATGGACTTGCCTTACTCATTCCGATGTCTTGTCCTCACCACTTGTCTGGTCGTCCAAATGATGTATGAGGGACATAAACTCTTATTTTTCAGAAGTGTAGTACTTGCAGATACAAATGGCGTACATTCCCAACAGCAACAACCTATATGAAGCTCATGCTCGAGTATCTGTCTCCCTGCAGTGTGGCCAGAATTAATCAAACCAGTCACCCGCACAAAGTCCCACTATTAACTTACAAATTTTCAAATTAAGCGTTTATCTTTCAACTCTTGTTCTAAAGGGGATAGGCAGCGTGCTAGCTTGTTGACGTACAGAATATCTAATAATAAATCAATATGCAAGTATAGAACTCTAAAACCACCACTGTATTTACAGGGTGTTTCAAAAATGACCGGTATATTTGAAACGGCAATAAAAACTAAACGAGCAGCGATAGAAATACACCGTTTATTGCAATATGCTTGGGACAACAGTACATTTTCAGGCAGACAAACTTTCGAAATTACAGTAGTTGCAATTTTCAACAACAGATGGCGCTGCGGTCTGGGAAACTCTATAGTACGATATTTTCCACATATCCACCATGCGTAGCAATAATATGGCGTAGTCTCTGAATGAAATTACCCAAAACCTTTGACAACGTGTCTGGCGGAATGGCTTCACATGCAGATGAGATGTACTGCTTCAGCTGTTCAATTGTTTCTGGATTCTGGCGGTACACCTGGTCTTTCAAGTGTCCCCACAGAAAGAAGTCACAGGGGTTCATGTCTGGCGAATAGGGAGGCCAATCCACGCCGCCTCCTGTGTTTCGGATAGCCCAAAGCAATCACACGATCATCGAAATATTCATTCAGGAAATTAAAGACGTCGGCCGTGCGATGTGGCCGGGCACCATCTTGCATAAACCACGAGGTGTTCGCAGTGTCGTCTAAGGCAGTTTGTACCGCCACAAATTCACGAAGAATGTCCAGATAGCGTGATGCAGTAATCGTTTCGGATCTGAAAAATGGGCCAATGATTCCTTTGGAAGAAATGGCGGCCCAGACCAGTACTTTTTGAGGATGCAGGGACGATGGGACTGCAACATGGGGCTTTTCGGTTCCCCCATATGCGCCAGTTCTGTTTATTGACGAAGCCGTCCAGGTAAAAATAAGCTTCGTCAGTAAACCAAATGCTGCCCACATGCATATCGCCGTCATCAATCCTGTGCACTATATCGTTAGCGAATGTCTCTCATGCAGCAATGGTAGCGGCGCTGAGGGGTTGCCGCGTTTGAATTTTGTATGGATAGAGGTGTAAACTCTGGAGCATGAGACGATACGTGGACGTTGGCGTCATTTGGACCGCAGCTGCAACACGGCGAACGGAAACCCGCGGCCGCTGTTGGATCACCTGCTGCACTAGCTGCGCGTTGCCCTCTGTGGTTGCCATACGCGGTCGCCCTACCTTTCCAGCACGTTCATCCGTCACGTTCCCAGTCCGTTGAAATTTTTCACACAGATCCTTTATTGTATCGCTTTTCGGTCCTTTGGTTACATTAAACCTCCGTTGAAAACTTCGTCTTGTTGGAACAACACTGTGTTCTAGGCGGTGGAATTCCAACACCAGAAAAATCCTTTGTTCTAAGGAATAAACCATGTTGTCTACAGCACACTTGGACGTTGTGAACAGCACACGCTTACAGCAGAAAGACGATGTACAGAATGGCGCACCCACAGACTGCGTTGTCTTCTATATCTTTCACATCACTTGCAGCGCCATCTGTTGTTGAAAATTGTAACTACTGTAATTTCGAAAGTTTGTCTGCCTGAAAATGTACTGTTGTCCCAAGCATATTGCAACAAACGGTGTATTTTTATCGCTGCTCGTTTAGTTTTTATTGCCGTTTCAAATATACCGGTCATTTTTGAAACACCCTGTACAATGTGCAGGCGATATTTTTATAGGCCGACATGTCCTTATATAGTTCGATAAATCGATACTTCTTAATGACATATCAAGTGCCAATAATGAACTTCTCTTATATATCGATATATGGCAAAGCCAGTATTTTTAAAAATATCAGTGGTCCAAATACTGACACAGATAAGTAACAGAAGATTCGATACGTAGCTCACAGGATCGATTTGGAATTTTTACACCACTCACACTGAGATTTGCAATTGCGTGCGTAAATCGCTTAAGGTGAATGCCAGGATGAGTCCCTTGAAAACTATATGTCCGATTACTTACCCCACCGTCCCAAAATTCGACCTTGTGTTCTGTCCCTAATTATCTTGTCGGCGATGGGACATTAAACCCAAATTTTCCTGCATTTGTCAGATGGGGGATGTTCAGCTCATCTGCCTAATTAGCACTATCGATCACTGCTACACTGAGGCGATATGAAATGCACACGTTGTAATAAAGGTCGCGCGATGTGACGGCTGTAAGTGCTACCCTCGTGTTTCCGTAGGAGCGATATGACAAGCAAGACAGCAAACGACAATAGCCGCAAGTGTGGTGAACCGCTGCCAGCTTCGTTGTGGACAACTTGTAAATATACCACACATTTATGAGGCTCCTAGTTTATTTTAGGTTATTCGAGGATAGTGATGTGACCTTTATATTTTCATTGGATTTCACATTTTAACGTAAACATTCGTCAAACACTAATTTTCGATAGTCGATATGTTACACCACAGAGGTTCTGAATACAAGCAGTTATATCTTCGGTTGCCGGTAGCGTTGTCGTTGCAGTAGGCATTCTAAGTGAAGCTGGTGAGACTTCCGATAGAGTCGGATGTTGGCTAGGCTGCTGAGCGGATGAAAATAGCTTTCAGAGCACAGAGTTAAAGATATAAAGAAGGATGAATTTTGAACTGTAACTGGTAAAGAGTAATTTCCGAAGTGAAGCTGTACAGATGTGTCACCACCTTGCACAGAGCAGAATACTGTTTCTTAAAAGGTGAAGCATGATCCGTATACAATAGTTGCCCATCTTTCCATTGCATTGCGTAAGATATCTTCTTCCTTATTTAGCCCTGTGTTTTATTTAATTTCGAAATATCACAACTACTAAGGGCAATGGTGAAAAGAATGCCCGTTCATTAGCAGTCTGTGATATCAGACTGTCAGATGCAGAAAGATCAGTTTTCTTACCTAATAGTTTCCTCAAAATCGAATAATTAAGACTGCCTAGCAGAGGACACACGCGAATCTCATAACAGTGGTTTTTAATTTTTTTGCGCGAAACATAAATGTTTTACTGACAGACTAACTGCAAAGACAGATATTTGATTTTTGAGACACACTGATGACTTGAAATTTCGTTGCCCATTTATATCGTACGATGCTGTTTCGTGGGGGAAACCAGCACTGTGTTGCACCGGGCGATATGTCAGACCCGTACCGGTGATGGGTCGCTGTCGTTCCAGAGTGAACCAGTTAAATCGCCTTAACTTCATTTCTACGCGCTCCACCGGTTTCAGTCTCTTCAGTGTCATATCACGACCGGCGTCGCATATTGTACTTCATATCGAATCCCTAAGCTACAGCCTCGCTTTACACAAGGTCCAGGATGCTACTCCAGGCGGGTGTAAAAAGAATGTGCGCAACGGAGAATAATAAACGCTAAAATGAAGATTTGGCCCTGTCTGACTACCCCCTGAAGCAGATCTTAGGATCTCTTAAATCTATAAATTACAATCTAAACATAAGCGAATGATGAAGGCAACTAATTCTACTAAATGATAAACGTTGTTCCTGCTTATATATTTATTGCAGATTAAAAAAATACTTATATGAGAAAGTTTACGTTCCTTAAGTAAAATTACTAATCAATTCCCCAACTCTGCCCCTTATTATGACTGCGCGATCTAATATCAATAAAGCGAAATGACACATCATCTACGTACCAAACACTAGAAGGCACCACTTTCAAAGATGATCTACGGTGGTGTGGAACCTCAGTGGAAATAAACTAACGTGATCACAGCTGTTTAGCTTTATAGTCCTAATAAGCCGAATCACTTTGCGATATCACCGTATGTACTGCGTCTGGTGCGTTGAAGTGATGGTTCTCATACTCGTCTGCGACGATGGAAGAACTCTAGCCACAAATAAACTCTTTCAAACACTAGGGCAGCAGAAGGTGGTGGTCCTCTGACTAATATACTCTAATACTGTCTTCTCCTCTCTGTGTTCTACAGACGGGACCGCGAACTCCCAGCCACAAGGACGGCATGCAGGTAACGTCTCAACGTAAGTATAGGCAGAGGAAGTGCTCTCAATTACTGAACGCTACGCACTCAACGACGACTTCCAACTCTGAGGTGAAGTTCAGAACGTATAGGTTCGCAACAGTAAAGTGCCTAACTGTTCTAACTATAAACTCTCCTGAGAGCAGAGACAGCAAGTCCGTCTGTACCAACCGAAGTTGATATCGAGCGACCGTCACACACGGGCACTCACAACGGAAGACCACGTCTCTCCAGCGTTGGCTTCCCAGCAACGCTTGGATCCCCACCATCGTAATTCCGAAAAAGAATCATATTCCCGAAACCACGGAATATTCTCTCTCTCTAAAGATTCTTCCGAACGCAGACCAACCATATTTCAATCTTTAGTCGTCCAGTGCGGAAAGTTTGCGAGGAAAAAACTAAACTCGTACAGTGGTAAGCTCCTGAGTAAAACTCCTTAGAAATAACCGAGCCTGCGTGGTTTCCGAGGTGCCGCTTCTTCGTTCCTCTCATCTACGTCCAATATTTTCAGCGTTCGGAAGTATTATCCGGTTATCCTCCCGGTTCGGCTACAACACTAGCCGGTCGCGACTCTATTATGCTCCAACGCTAAGGTGCTATGACGTCCGTCTTGCTATTACCTGTGTTTAAGCAGTACCAACACACCTGTGTTGGCCTTCCACCCAGGGCTTGAGTTCCGTCTGCCGTTTCATTTTCACTGTCGTTCGAACCTCTACTAGTATGGTAATAAAGAGACTCAGTCACCTTCATGCAACAAGCGTTAACGATTACACAACCAGCCATTAATACTGCTGCACCACGAAGATGACTTGCTACAGATGCTAAATTTAACCGACAGGAAGAAGATGCTGTGACATGCAAATGATTATCTGTTCAGAGCATTCACACAAATTGGCATCGGTGGCGACACCTACAATGTGCTGACATGAGAAAAGTTTCCAACCGATTTCTCATACACAAACAGCAGTTGACCGGCGTTGCCTGGTGAAACGTTGTTGTGCTGCCTCGTGTAAAGAGGAGAAATGCGTACCATCACGTTTCCGACTTTGATAAAGGTCGGATTGTAGCGTATCGCGATTGCGGTTTATCGTATCGCGACATTGCTGCTCGCGTTGGTAGAGATCCAATGACTGTTAGCAAAATATGGAATCGGTGGGTTCAGGAGGGTAATACGGAACGCCTTGCTGGATCCCAACGGCCTCGTGTCACTAGCAGTCGAGATGAAAGGCATCTTTTCCGTATGGCTGCAACGGATCATGCAACCACGTCTCGATCCCTGAGTCAACAGATGGGGACGTTTGCAAGACAACAACCATCTGCACGAACAGTTCGACGACGTTTGCAGCAGCATGGACTATCAGCTCGGAGACCATGGCTGCGGTTACCCTTGACGCTGCATCACAGACAGGAGCGACTGCGATGGTGTACTCAACGACGAACTTGGTCGCACGAATGGCAAAACGTAATTTTTTCGGATGAATCCAGGTTCTGTTTAAGCATCATGATGGTTGCATCCGTGTTTGGCGACATCGCGGTGAACGCACATTGGAAGCGTGTATTCGTCATCGCCATACTGGCGTATCACCCGTCGTGATGGTATGGGGTGGCATTGGTTAGACGTATCGGTCACCTCTTGTTCGCATTGACGGCACTTTGAACAATGGACGTTACATTTCAGATGTGTTAGGACCAGTGGCTCTACCCTTCATTCGATCCCTGCGAAACCCTACATTTCAGCAGGATAATGCACGACCGCATGTTGCAGATCCTGTACGGGCGTTTCTGGATACAGAAAATGTTCGACTACTGCCCTGGCTAGCACATTCTCCAGATCTCTCACCAATTGAAAACGTCTGGGTAATGGTGGCCGAGCAACTGGCTCGTCACAATACACCAGTCACTTGTCTTGATGAACTGTGGTATCTGGTTGAAGCTGCATGGGCAGCTGTACCTGTACACGCCATCCAAGCTCTGTTTGACTCAATGCCCAAGCGTATCAAGGGCGTTATTACGGCCAGAGGTGGTTGTTGCGGGTACTGATTTCTCAGGATCTATGCACTCAAATTGCGTGAAAATGTAATCACATGTCAGTTCTACTATATTATATTTGACCAATGAATACCCGTTTATCATTTGCATTTCTGCTTGGTGTAGCAATTTTAATGGCCAGTAGTGCATTTACAAGGTGTACGTGACACTGTCAGTCTCCTTTTATATACTCATATATACGATGTAAAACCTGTCACATGATACCAAATTGTGTTTTGAGATCGGATCACGGCAAACTATGTGGATGAGTCCATGAAAGGTGCGAAATTATAGCCACCTTACAAAGGGAATAGCGCAGGAACACACTGGGCTTCCACTCCCTCCATTCCACCTGCAACAATAAAATCTTTAATACTGCAAGCCGTCATAATACATCATCACGGTAATGAGGACAAGTACTTTTTTTTTTTTTTTTTTTTTTTTTTTTTTTTTTTTTTTTTTTTACGGAAGTGAAAAACTCCATTTTCTCCTGAGGGCAGACACACGTAAATGACGATCTACATCTACATCTACATTTATACTCCGCGAGCCACCTTACGGTGTGTGGCGGAGGGTACTTATTGTACCACTATCTGATCCCCCCTTCCCTGTTCCATTCACGAATTGTGCGTGGGAAGAACGACTGCTTGTAAGTCTCCGTATTTGCTCTAATTTCTCGGATCTTTTCGTTGTGATCATTACGCGAGATATATGTGGGCGGTAGTAATATGTTGCCCATCTCTTCCCGGAATGTGCTCTCTCGTAATTTCGATAAGAAACCTCTCCGTATTGCGTAACGCCTTTCTTGAAGTGTCTGCCACTGGAGCTTGTTCAGCATCTCCGTAACGCTCTCGCGCTGACTAAATGTCCCCATGACGAATCGCGCTGCTTTTCGCTGGATCATGTCTATCTCTTCTATTAATCCAACCTGGTAAGGGTCCCATACTGATGAGCAATACTCAAGAATCGGACGAACAAGCGTTTTGTAAGCTACTTCTTTCGTCGATGAGTCACATTTTCTTAGAATTCTTCCTATGAATCTCAACCTGGTGCCTGCTTTTCCCACTATTTGTTTTATGTGATAATTCCACTTCAGATCGCTCCGGATAGTAACTCCTAAGTATTTTACGGTCGTTACCGCTTCCAATGATTTACCACCTATGGCATAATCGTACTGGAATGGATTTCTGCCCCTATGTATGCGCATTATATTACATTTATCTACGTTTAGGGAAAGCTGCCAGCTGTCGCACCATGCATTAATCCTCTGCAGGTCCTCCTGGAGTACGTACGAGTCTTCTGATGTTGCTACTTTCTTGTAGACAACCGTGTCATCTGCAAATAGCCTCACGGAGCTACCGATGTTGTCAACTAAGTCATTTATGTATATTGTAAACAATAAAGGTCCTATCACGCTTCCCTGCGGTACTCCCGAAATTACCTCTACATCTGGAGATTTTGAACCGTTAAGAATGACATGTTGTGTTCTTTCTTCTAGGAAATCCTGAATCCAATCACAAACCTGGTCCGATATTCCGTAAGCTCGTATTTTTTTTCACTAAACGTAAGTGCGGAACCGTATCAAATGCCTTCCTGAAGTCCAGGAATACGGCATCAATCCGCTCGCCAGTGTCTACGGCACTGTGAATTTCTTGGGCAAATAGGGCGAGCTGAGTTTCACATGATCTCTGTTTGCGGAATCCATGTTGGTTATGATGAAGGAGATTTGTATTATCTAAGAACGTCATAATACGAGAACACAAAACATGTTCCATTATTCTACAACAGATTGACGTAAGCGAAATAGGCCTATAATTATTCGCATCTGATTTATGACCCTTCTTGAAAATGGGAACGACCTGCGCTTTCTTCCAGTCGCTAGGTACTTTACGTTCTTCCAGCGATCTACGATAAATTGCTGATAGAAAGGGGGCAAGTTCTTTAGCATAATCACTGTAGAATCTTAAGGGTATCTCGTCTGGTCCGGATGCTTTTCCGCTACTAAGTGATAGCAGTTGTTTTTCAATTCCGATATCGTTTATTTCAATATTTTCCATTTTGGCGTCCGTGCGACGGCTGAAGTCAGGGACCGTGTTACGATTTTCCGCAGTGAAACAGTTTCGGAACACTGAATTCAATATTTCTGCCTTTCTTCGGTCGTCCTCTGTTTCGGTGCCATCGTGGTCAACGAGTGACTGAATAGGGGATTTAGATCCGCTTACCGATTTTACATATGACCAAAACTTTTTAGGGTTCTTGTTTAGATTGTTTGCCAATGTTTTATGTTCGAATTCGTTGAATGCTTCTCTCATTGCTCTCTTTACGCTCTTTTTCGCTTCGTTCAGCTTTTCCTTATCAGCTATGATTCGACTACTCTTAAACCTATGATGAAGCTTTCTTTGTTTCCGTAGTACCTTTCGTACATGATTGTTATACCACGGTGGATCTTTCCCCTCGCTTTGGACCTTAGTCGGTACGAACTTATCTAAGGCGTACTGGACGATGTTTCTGAATTTTTTCCATTTTTGTTCCACATCCTCTTCCTCAGAAATGAACGTTTGATGGTGGTCACTCAGATATTCTGCGATTTGTGCCCTATCACTCTTGTTAAGCAAATATATTTTCCTTCCTTTCTTGGCATTTCTTATTACCACTGACTTATGATCACTGACACCCTCTTCTACGTTCACGGAGTCGAAAAGTTCCGGTCTATTTGTTGCTATGAGGTCTAAAACGTTAGCTTCACGAGTTGGTTCTCTAACTATCTGCTCGAAGTAATTCTCGGACAAGGCAGTCAGGATAATGTCACAAGAGTCTCCGTCCCTGGCTCCAGTTCTGATTGTGTGACTATCCCATTCTATACCTGGTAGATTGAAGTCTCCCCCTATTACAATAGTATGATCACGAAACTTCTTCACGACGTTCTGCAGGTTCTCTCTGAGGCGCTCAACTACTACGGTTGCTGATGCAGGTGGTCTATAGAAGCATCCGACTATCATATCTGACCCACCTTTGATACTTAACCCAGATTATTTCACATTCGCATTCGCTAATAACTTCACTGGATATTATTGAATTCTTTACTGCTATAAATACTCTTCCACCATTGGCGTTTATCCTATCCTTGCGGCATATATTCCATTCTGTGTCTAGGATTTCGTTACTGTTCACTTCCGGTTTTAACCAACTTTCCGTTCCTAATACTATATGCGCACTATTTCCTTCAATAAGAGATACTAATTCAGGAACCTTGCCCTGGATACTCCTGCAGTTTACCAATATTACGTTGACTTTTCCTGTTTTTGGTCTCTGAGGACGGACGTTCTTTATCAACGATGATAATGTCCTCTCTGGTAAGCCGTCAGGTATTTTATCGTTTCGCCCAAGGGGGGGTCCCTCTAACCTAAATAAGCGATTTTTGTTCGCAATCTCAACTATTTACCATAATTCTTAACATTACTGAACATCAGAATTATTTCCGATCTACATCTACATCTACATCCATACTCCGCAAGCCACCCTACGGTGTGTGGCGGAGGGTACCTTGAGTACCCCTATAGGTTCTCCCGTCTGTTCCAAATGATGCAATGATTAGCTGCCGTTTTTAAACGAATAACTGCCGTGTTCTCGAACAACAGTACAGGTCTGCTCAGTGAAACTCACTTACAGTCATTCAGGCTAGATAAGGCGCATTAGCGGTACATCCAGTCAACGCTGAAAAAAAGGAAAAGAAGAGCAAAAATTCAATTAAAATCCCGCATCATGCTAGCGAATCGGACGAACACGACGATTCTCATTAGAGTTGTCCCTGTAGCTTCCTCATTTTGTGTAAATAGATTGTCAGTAATTACACAAACCGCTCATTTGTTCGTTAATGGAGTGAATTTCAAATTAATTTTCTCACTTCAAAACCAGACCAATTTAATAAATCAACGGCCTTTCGAAAATAACGTTACACAGATTAAAGACTGTTGTTTTATCGCTACTGTTCATCTGTCCTGCCTGACAGTACTGCTGGCACGTCTAGTCGGTTAACAGATTCATTTTACACTGTGGCGTTATTTTTCACAGATTAAAAACTAAAACAGAATATTCCTTTTTTTCGGGATAATAGCAACATCAACTCAGCAATTTTAAGTCTACTGTCAGGTATAACGTGCCTTGACGGGAACTAGACGCTGTTCAACGTCAATTGGAAATTCAGAAAGGATCACACAGACTGATTTGCGTCATTGTGCCTTTCAGTGCATCTGCAAACAGTATTTTACACAGGTCTCGCTCTTAGTAAAAAGGAAACAGAATTTTCACTTCTGTTCATCTGAAGACTTAATATTGTGATACATTTAATGTGTAGTCTAGAAGTAATCCAGGAACTTCAAAAACGTTCAGTGCACGTATTAAGAATTTAAGCGGAAGAAAGAACGATCACCTTGGAGCTTCTTAGATAACTCAGTTCTATCGCTCCTTAACGTTCTGAGATGATTTATGCTTTAATGGAGTTTCATTGCACAAAAGCTTGCTCAATTACGATTGCCCTGTGGAAAATAATTAACTACAACATTTTATCACGTATACTCCCTGACAAAATTTGATATAAACAATCCATTAGAATACAGAGAGAATGAGAATATACGTAGAAGGCAAAATTAACATAATTACTTCTCATTAAAAGAATAACTATTGCCGATATAAAATACCTACATCATTTAATATGAAATGGTTCAAATGGCTCTGAGCACTATGGGACTTCTGAGGTCATCAGTTCCCTAGAACTTAGAACTACTTAAACTTAACTAACCTAAGGACATCACAGACAGCCATGCCCGAGGCAGGATTCGAATCTGCGACCGTAGCGGTCGCGCGGTTCCAGACTGAAGCGCCTAGAACCGCTCGGTCACACCGGCCGGCTAATATGAAATAATTAGATACATCTCTTGTGGTAATAATTATACATATAAACAAATATACACATTATTTTGGGATGTTACTGCAGCAGTTCAGTTTAAACCAAACTACGTACACATACGACACACTAACTTAAGAACAATGTCGCTGTGAGATGGGGGTCGAGAGGGACGGGTGGGGGGTAGGCATGGAGGTATGGTGGTAGGAGAGACATGAAAAAATTAACGTACCTCTGGAACCCTGCAGAAACAACAACCAAACGAGGCACACACTTTCCTTACAATCTGAAATCAGCCATAACGGCTAGACTGGCATTGAAGTGGATGAAAAGTAAAACACATAGCGAGAAACATACACTTTTTTTATGAACAAAATGTTTTCAATGGTTGTTAGTGTGATTGTTGACAGTTGTAATGAAATTTACGCCCATGTTTCTTAGAGAAGATTTAAAAATACCTTTTACAGAGTTCAGTTGCTTTTAGATTTTTGAGAACTTTGTAAAGGAACTAAACGTTGAAAGCCCATCGGCGTTTGCAGACTTCAGCTAAACGTTCAATTACAATTATGAAACAACTTTTATCCTAATTTTCACCCAATTTTCAATCATGATTTCCTGTTAACGCAATATAACTCGGAAATATTAATGGCAACTGTAAGATTTCCGCAAACGTACCAGGAATTTTATTGAACTCCTTCTGAAGGAAACAGAGTAACAAATCTCAACTAGAAATTCTGTTACATTAACGGCTAGATGGTTGTGTAATGACCGTCTCGTAGACGAAAACCTGG
The DNA here is from genome assembly GCF_023864345.2 of Schistocerca serialis cubense. Taxonomy (NCBI): domain Eukaryota; kingdom Metazoa; phylum Arthropoda; class Insecta; order Orthoptera; family Acrididae; genus Schistocerca; species Schistocerca serialis. Next base: position 150,449,819 of record NC_064641.1, read on the forward strand.
CAACACAAATGTATCAGTAGTCTGTTCGATCTGAAACTAAACACCCAGGGGAAGAACTTTTAAATCCTAATAAACTGTTAAGAAATTGACGTAGCGAGGCTCCTGTGTGATGACGTCACTGCTCCGAACTGCGTAAATCAGCAAACTGCATCACGTTGCTTTCCTGATAGTTGTAAATACTATGAAACATTGCAGACGAGTTCATGACGAAGTAAAGCATGTACATATCTTATCGAAGCAGAACTGTTAAAAAGGCACAGGTACCATGAGGTTCGAATAAAGGAAACTTTTTAATTCAATGAAAATATGAACGGAGACTGTGGTAGAAACAGATTCTAACGAAAGATATTCTGATGTTCAAAAAGATCAATTACAGAATACACAACCCCATGCGCGCGATTACGATTCGTCTCAAGACCCGTACAAATTCATGCATAGTTCTTTAACACGACAGAAAATTTAATCGATGAAAGTGTTCTTTCTACTTTCATTTGAGAGAGCGAGGGAAAAGCTGGTGGGCGTGGGGGGGGGGGGGGGGGGGGAGGAATAGAACCAGCGCTCACGTATGTGTTAATCACAACTAGATACCTCCACCTACTTTGGCACATGATTCTGAACTAATAACAAAGGAATGATGATTTTCACTACCATCTGAAAACACGGGACACGAGAACTTACTCTATACAAATGACTCGAAATCAGTATAATCAACAAAAATCGGAATTGATACAAACGTGAAATGCACGCATTAAACCAAGAATATGCAACGATCTCACCCAAATATATGTAGCAACATGCCAAAGCTGTGTGTCTGTACCATCTGTCCATTCAATACGGTAAATAACATCAGGGTGCCTTTCTCCTGTGCCAGGGCTAGGCAAACGATACTCGCGCTCGAACGGGCTCGAGATATCCGGACACGCCGCAACTTCCGATACAGTATCGAGATTGTTCGAACAGTCACCAAACATACGAATCGCGCGGCGCTAGTGCAGGTGATACCCAACAAACTACGAACTAACCACAACAATAAGCTATGCTTCTGTATAAATTTCACAGTTCCGTGGAATAGATGAAGAAACAGCATTAAAACTCCCATTGTATTTGAACAAATTTACAACAGTCCGTATGTACCGATGCATAAACATTTATGCTGATTGAAACAAATGTAACAGACAAAGACGAAAATGTTGTCCCCAAAAAGTGTTATTTGACTCAACCCAGTATAATGTTTTAACGAATATTAGAGGCGATAATGATTTACCAAGTAGGTTGAAAATGAGGAATTCAAACTCTGTTCACATATTTGAGTAACAGATAAAAACTTTGCTTGTAATTAGTTTGAAAACAAGATGGCAACATTCAGATGAAACAAAAATGGTTCAAATGGCTCTGAGCACTATGGGACTTAACATCTATGGTCATCAATCCCCTAGAACTTAGAACTACTTAAACCTGACTAACCTAAGGACACCACACAACACCCAGTCATCGTGAGGCAGAGAAAATCCCTGACCCCGCCGGCAATCGAACCCGGGAACCCGTGCGCGAGAAGCGAGAACGCTACCGCACGACCACGAGCTGCGGACTCAGATGAAACGATCAAGACAACTAATCAAAAATTAAATGCCGAAAACACGAAATTGTCGTAATGAAGTATTTGTTATTTTTATCAAAAGAGTAAATTACAGCGAAATGACCCGTCTTGGAGATAGTGCCATGCGACTTCGCCAGATCGCGGGACGGACGGAAGCTCAAGAACTACATAGAATCATGTTTCAATCTTTTATTTATTGATTAGTTGTCGTTGTAAAAGCGTGAGCTGCACCCTAAAAGCTATTTCGGTCGCTGTTACACAGCTATTTTTATCGATAAAATCCTTAGTGCCTTAAAAACGCTAAGACAGGTCCTTGTGATAGAACCTATCAAAATCACTAGAGCGCAGGCCGATCAAAAGCTCGAACACAACCCGAGATTTCCCGAGCTGTGACGTAAGCTGTTCGAACAGTTCGAGTCGTGTTGAAACACCACCCAATATCAAATTGAAATTGTCGCGGTGAGCACCGTGATTTGCTTCCATAGGCCAAAGTCCTTGAGCTCTGCGAGACATACCACGCTAGGCGTTTCGGAGAGGGTGTGGCAGACAGCCAGACGTAGCAGCCTATGATACTTTGGGAAAATAGCCGACTCGCGGGCTGCGCACTTGCGTAATTACGAAACAGAGAGGCGTGGGAATAGACGACGTGTTTCAACGGCCAAGTAATATTTTTCCCATACCTTATATTCTGAGAAAGTAAGTAACCGCCGACTCCAAGTTACGTGTAGTTTATATGTACAAATTACGTTAGGGGGTCTGTAAAGTGAAGCTTTCCACTTTTTTGCAATATCATACTAATGACTTAGAGAACATGCAACTAACGGAAGCAAACTTAATTCTTGGCTCAGTGGTGACTCTGTTCGATTCCTCAACAGCGAGCAATAAAAAGGAGAATTCACATTCGTACCCCAGCCTTTCTTTCAATTATGTACGGTATCAAATAGTTGCAGACCTCCCTCACAGAAGCCTGAAAAATTACATTTTTGGTTATGTTAAATTTCCACTGGGTTAAAGCGGTACATAAAAAGTTATGTTACCATAGCAACGGATATCTTTTTTTCTGCTTACAAGTTCAGCTATCTGTAGTTGTAAAACTGGAAGAACATCGTGCATATGAATGAAAATGGCAGACATGGCTGATGTTAAGTTTCAGTTCAAAGAATGGTTCAAATGGATCTGAGCACTATGCGACTTAACGTCTGAGGTCATCAGTCGCCTAGAACTTAGAACGAATTAAACCTAACTAACCTAAGGACATCGCACACATCCATGCCCGAGGCAGGATTCGAACCTGCGACGGTTTCAGTTCAAAGAATATTGTATTTGTTAAATAAAAGCATAGAAAGGAAAGTAAATCCATCAAATTTGAAGCAGAATGTCAAGAAACGTAGGAGGAACAGTAGCAAATCTTGTATTTCCATAGGTGGTAAAGACGTGCCTGAAAAAACTACATAAGAAGCGTTATGCAGAAGAACGTCGTATATCATTATAAAGTAAAAATTGTACTCTACAGTAATTTGCTTGGTATGACCGTTAGTTTGGGCAAGGAAACAACTGGACAGTGATACTTTTGTACAACTACCTTGTTTTGACAGGATATTTTATAACAGTAGTGTAAAAGTTTGTTTTTGGACTTAACTTTCTACCCGGGAACCGTACTTCTCCAGCAGACGGGAGAAATAGAAGAGTAATGGATGTCACGATTACCTATGAATGGAAGTATGTGATATCTGAACCTTGTTTAAGTACACCTTAATTGTAAATTAAATGAGCCAGAATGTGTTTGTTGCTGTCAATTTTCGTGAACGAATTATGAAGTGTGACCCAAACTTGAAACTTACTAGTTACGTAGTTGAATATCACCGCAGACGATCCAAATGTAGCGTGTCAGCGTCTTGGTCATAAATGGCATTCAACCTTAGGTACGTCATTCTCTGCTAGAAACAAAACAGAAAATCAACCTCAAGTTAACACCCCTAACCTGTTATGAGTTTGCTTTGTCGTATAAGAACTTCTTCCTCTATCGGCAAAGACAATGGGCTTGTTGGATACAGTGGAACCTCGCTAATCCGACTCGGATGATCCGGTGCACAGCTCGTGGTCTAGTGGCTAGCGTTGCTGCTTCTGGATCACGGGGTCTCGGATTCGATTCTCAGCCGGATCGGGGATTTTCTCCGCCCGGGGACTTGGGTGTTTGTGTTCTCCTCACCGTTTTATCATCATTCGAGAAAGTGACGAGACTGTAAGTGAATTTATTGGGAGTTCGTACAGGCGCTGATAACAACGTTGTTGAGCGTCCCACAAACCAAATATCATTATCATCATCATCATCATCATCGGATGACGATCCGACTTACCGCTTAGCACGATATCTCATTTGCCGTGCTTTTTTTTTGGACTTTTCCACGACTCATCGTTTGCGATATGGATCAGTTGACCATTTTTAGGTGCTGTGTGTTCGATGAGTTTTCGTAGGAAGTACTTTGTTTCCATCTTATATCAATAAGTGTTGTTCTACACTCATTTCATATGGTTCAAATGGCTCTAAGCACTATGCGACTTAACATCTGAGGTCATCAGTCTCCTAGACTTAGAACTACTTAACCCTAACTAACCTAAGGACATCACACTCATCCGTGCCAGAGGCAGGATTCGAACCGACGACCGTAGCAGCAGCGCGGTTCCGGACTGAAGCGCCTAGAACCGCTCGGCCACAGCGGGCGGCATATTCATTTCAGTTATAAATTAATACCAGTGTTCTTCTTTCATAAATCTAAATAATGGCATTAATTAAACGTAAACAATTTACACTGTCTTCAGCGGAGGAACTGAAAGTACGTGAATGGGTAGACAAAGGTGAGTGATAGAAAATGTGACAGCAAATTAGTATCTTTTTGGTATAAAAGGTTATTTCACAATGTACTTAGGATATGCAACATTCTTACACGGAAACCTACATAAAAATGAGACACCTTTGTTATTATTATAAAATACGGTAAAAACATTTTCCTGTTCTATAATACATACTGTATCACATGATCATACATAATACAACGTATATAAAGGAAAACAATTATTTTACTTCACGAAAAAAATGTAATTGTGATATACAGGGTGTTTTAAAATGAATATACAGCTTTTAAGGCTTTGTAGCATTTATTACGTTCGCCTTACAAATATAAATAATACATCAAATGAAAGAGCAACTCAAACAGTTTTGTTTGTATACCTGTACGCAAAGGGAAGAGACTGGAATGGCCAAGAGTGGCTGCAGAATGTGCTGAATGAGTAAGATCCTTTCACGCATAGCACCAAGAAATCAGTTCAGATGGCTAGGCATGATTTAGCATTTCCAGTGATGTCTCTGTGGAGACCTTTAAGGAGATGCTTACAACTATGTCCTTATCATCTGCAGTTGTTGCAAGCTGTAAAAATCCTAGAGCATACGGTTTATGTGTCAACATTGCAAATGAAATGTTGCTGCATGATGAAGAAGATATTCTAGATCATGTCATCTTCAGTGATGACTTGACATTTCACCTAAGTGAACACTTGTAAGAAAAACTGTTTCATCTGCGCTTTCATTTGATGTATTATTCATAACTGTAAGCTGAATGTAATAAATGCTACAAAGCCCTAGAACCTGTACACTCATTTTTAAACACCCTGTACAACCGTGTTTGATGGAGGTCTTCAATTTTCGTCAGAGTGCATACTTCACCTCGAATGAATCTACAGAGCAAGGGTTAAGATACTGGACAAGTGTTGAGATGAGCGGGCTTCAAATCCTTGTAGAGCCATCAAGATTTAAATTTCTACTGGTTTCCTTACATCATGCGAAGTGCATGAGGAATGATGCCTTTGAAAGGACCATATTTAGGTTCTTCAGCATATCTTTTTCCAGTACGAGCTTATACACAATCTCTGATGCCATCCTGCCTCTAATGACGTTGTCGACAGGACGTAAAACCCTAACCTTGCATAAAACATTCTCGGACTTCTTGCCCAGTTCAGCATAAAACCTCCAGCTTTCGACGATTTCCTGCATCGTTTTCGTCAGGAGCAACTGACTGTCAGAACTATTGCTGCAGTGGCCTTATACAGCCCAAGGACGGATTCTGATTGGTTGATAATTGCGTCATACTGTCACAAATGGCATCAACGTCTACCTTGGTGGCGCGACCGCTCCCGCCATAGAGCAAACATTGCGACGAATATCTCTGGCTCTTCTCTGCATCGAGAGCTCGTTTCCAAGCACCGCTAAGACTACATCCGCCGTCCCAGTTGAAGATTTTCTCACAAATTCTTATTTCCACAGTCTCTTTAACTACAGAGTCGCAGTGGGTGGGAGCCTATGACAAAACTTTTATTTCATCAAAGAGCATTTTATGTTTGTTTGTGTGGCTGTGCTCGGCAACTGCGGATTTCTCCAGTTCTCGACTTTTAATATGCCGTTGGTGTTCTGCACAGAGGTCGGAAACGGTGCGGATGGACTGAGCAATGTAATTGCTTCCGCACTCATACGGGATGTTTTAAATCGCAGAAATGCTGACTCTGCGAGCAGAGTTGCCAACCGTACCGCGTCAGGCGGAACGTCCCGTCCCGCGATATGTGTCTGCTGGACGCTAATTGTCCCGCTTTATGGTGAACCTGGCCTTGGTTAGACAGAAACACCATTCAAGTGAAGTACGGGTGGCGCTTAGCGTACATGCAACGGCGTCGAGCTCGGAGACAGTGATAGGGGGCGCTCACGCCAGCGCCGACCCAGGAAAGAGAGAAATGACCGTCGCACGCGTTCGGTGGCCCGTCCGCTCTGCTCCCCTCCACCGCTGCTTCGCTGACTCGCGTTACGCCGGCGCCGTGCAGTTATTACTCACTACTTGTCAAAGAGATTCGAATGCGATTCATAAAATAAACAGTGTTTAGTGTGTTGTTGACATTTTACTATTATCATTTTTTGAACAGATTGATTGGATTTGAGTCGTATCTGATTCAGAAACAATGGACAACAGCAGTGAAAAAGTAAATACAAGAAGTGTAAATGGATGTGTTCCTACCGACAAGAATGGGAGAAATCGTATTCTTTTTTGAAAGAAGTTGATACAAACGTGCTTAAAGCTTTCTGCGTTGTATGTATGAAATCATTTATGAAATAACTGAAACTGGTACATCTGTGTAATACCGTGTAGGGCCCCGCGAGCAAGCAGAAGTGCCACAACACGACGTGGTATGGACTCGACTAACGTCTGAAGCAGTGCTTTGTGGGAATTGACACCAAGAATTCTGCAGGGCTGTCCATAAATCCGTAAGAATACGAAGGGGTGGAGATCTCTTCTAAACAGCACGTTGCAACGCATCCCAGATATGCTCAAAAATGGTTATGTCTGGGGAGTTTAGTGGCAAGCCAAAGTGTTTAAACTTAGAAGAGTGTTCCTGGAAGCACTCTGTAGCAATCCTGGAAATGTGGGATGTCGCATTGTCCTGCTGGAATTCTCCAAGTCCGTAGGAATGCACAATGGAAACTAATTGACGCAGGTGATCAGACCGGACGCTTACGTACGTGTCACCTGTCGGAGTCGTATCTGGACGTATTAGGGATCCCATATTACTCCAACTGCTCACGCCCCACCAACTTGAACAGTTCCCTGCTGACATGCAGTTTCCATGGATTCATGAGATTGTCTGCATACCCGTTCACGTCCACCCGCTCAATAGAATTTGAAACGAGACTAGTCCGACCAGTAACATGTTTTGGGTCATCAACAGTTCAATGTCGGTGCTGACGGGCCCAGGAGGGGAGTAAAGCTTTGTGTCGTGCAGTCATTAAGGGTACACGAGTGGGTCTTATGCTCCGAAAGCCCCTATCAACGATGTTTCGTTGAATGCCTCACACGCTGACAATTGTTGAAGGCCCAGCGTTGAGCTCTGCAGCAATTTGCAGAAGGGTTACACTTCTGTCACGTTGAATGATTCTCTTCCGTTGTCGTTGGTCCCGTTCTTGCAGGATCTTTATCCGGCAGCAGCGATGTTGGAGATTTGATGTTTTACAGGATTCCTGATACTCACGGTGCAGTCGTGAAATGGTCGTACGAGAAAATCTCCAGTTCATCGCTACCTCGGAGATACTGTGTCCAATCCCTCATGCGCCGACTATAACACCACGTTCAAATTCACTTAAATCTTGATAACCTGCCATTGTAGCAGCATTAACCGATATAACAATTACGTCAGACACTTGTTGTCTTATATAGCGGTTGCTGACCGCATCGCTGTATTCTGGCTATATACATAGAGTATATCTGTATTTGAATACGCACGTCCATGCCGGTTTCTTTAGCGCTTCAGGAGGTTTGAATAATGTTAAACGGCATGTTAGTGTCCCGGAACACGAACGGCGTGAAAGAACTCGAAAGAGTACTCAGACCTTACAACTGTTTTTAAAGCGCGATGTATTGACGACAGACGAGGAAAAAGTGATAGCTGCAGAATTGAGAAAAGCTTATCATGACATAAACCATAATATATCGTACAGTTCTACTGAATAAGATTCAAAGTTATACCCCGTGATACTAAATGATTTCCAAATCGCATCAAACAATACGCTCAGCGGAACTACGGCATGGAAAAACTAGCGTCAGGCATGTCATACAACGTTTCGACAGTTGCGTCAGACAGCAGACATATAAAATTATTTCCAATAATTGTCAGATTTTAGTCCCCGGAGAATGGTATCCGCACCTAGGTGCTTGATTTTTATTCTCATCTAGATGAAAAAGCGACCGATATTTATAATAACATAAAAATAGACTCAAAGCGTTGGATTTAGATTTCACAAATGAATCTGTTTCCTAGGCCGACAACATCAGTCTTAATTTTGACGAAAATAATTCAGTTTACAAACTAATTTCTCAACATAACGCCAACATCTTGCCAGCGCGGTGTGCAGCGCGCATGGCGCACAATGTCGTCCGTCATCCAATGGACTTTGGTACTTAAAGTGTGTGGACACTTATCCTATCACGCCCAGAGAGTCCAGACCTTAAAAGAACACTCTGCCGATGCTGGAATAAAATACCAAAATATTATAAGACACGTCAAAACAAGCTGGCCGTGGTTTCATCCTGCTATTGGGAAAATTCTTTGCGGGTTTCCAGCGCTGAGTTCATATTTTACAACTCTTGGAAATAACTGTCCACTTGTATTAGGAAAATATTTTGATGACAACGATGCAAAGAAACAGAAAACTTTCTTTGATTTCTAGACAATGCTTTAAAATTTTTTCAGAGCGCCATCATGTTTTTGGAAAAAGGTAATCCTTTATCTTATGAAATCTACAACATCCAGACAAATTTACGCCTAAAAATATATCAAAGAATTAACGACAAATTCTTTGGATTAAATCTGCTCTAATGCCCTCCCAGTTTCACAACTGATGAACAAGAGTCTATCAAAACTGTTTTGATTACATGGCACAAAAATACATTCAAATACCTGGACAATCACCTTGCTTTTTAAGAGGATAATAATTTGGCAAAAATAGGATTGTTTGCTTTGCAAAGTACATTTATTTACAAGGATCTGTCTATGTGCTGTGAAAAATTATCAGTCACCAAACTCATACATACGAACTTTGTAATGTGTTCCACAGTGTTAAGGAAACTGTAAATAAAATTACTGAGGAGCGTAAACAAACACCACAGCTAAATGAAACAGAAAATCGATCTATGAAACTTAGCATGAACTATTTCAGCATTCAAATACACCGAACTTATTAAAGACTTTCCAGTTTATAGTGTTCGTTCTATGTTCTAACGCTGCTGCTGAGAGGGCATTTTCACTTTGTGGGAACGCCTGGACTGATTCAAGAAGTAGACTGAGTGTTGAACATGTAAAGGTGGAAATGCAAGTAAAAATTAACTTTCAGTACAATTGTAAAAATTTTTATACTTACGTTTTGAAGAATAAAAAACTGCTCAAATGTGCCAATTTACAAGACAAGAACTTCTTCAAAAAGAAAACTAATTAACTGAGCAAAGAACTTTATTTACTGGTCTGTGTTTAAGTTTTGTTTGATGATTACTTTGCAATTACGAAGAGTTTATTTCGTTAATTTTGTTTCAGATTTTAAAATAAGACTGATAAAAATTGAATTCCGTTGTTTTTCTCTAGTTTCCGTACATTTGTAGACAGGTCACGCTTCTTTTTTCAAGTTCCGCATAAAACTTTCTGGTTTTCTGCATATCTGTCAATAATAGTTCGCTACCCTAGCCGAGACTGTCCTTAACAAAATGTAACATCTGCTTTATCTTCATAGGAGGTCGAAAAATAGATCCGATGCCTCGTCTTTCCAGAACTGTTCCTGTTTTGCTGGATGCAGCGCCGAAGAAACGAAGAAATGAAATCGGTGCCTCATCTCGTAAATGTTGGATATTTTCATGTTTCCTTTACTTGGAGAACGATGACTTGATACCGTGTGATCCATGGCCGTTATTTCGGAACACTTTCTTTAGGTGATTAATTTCTGAATGCAAGTCGTCCTCATCAGAAACGGTTATTGCTCTGTGCCACAGTGTATTTAAAGCTGCTCTCTTATGGACTGGATGGTGAAAACTCTGGGCACTGAGATATAAACGACTGTGCGTCGGCTTGCAATACACTGAATGGTCGAGACGTTCATCCGACCTTCGTTGTACAAGAACATCTAACAGAGGCAATCTTCCCTCTTTCTGTGTCTCGACGGTGAACTGGGTGTTTAGAGGTACGCTGTTCATATGTTCTTGGGAGCGCTCAGGAGCGTCTATGCCGTGTAGCCACGCCATAAACATGTCGCCAACATAACGATAAAATGAAGATGGACGAAGGGGAGCCGAATTGAATGCACGTTACTCAAAATGTTCCATGAAGAAGTTGGCCATTGCTGGAGACAACGGAGAACCCATAGTAGCCATGCCGTCCATTTCGGAAAATTTACTGCCGCACAAGATGCAGCTGGTCGTCATAACATGTCGGAGTAACTTTATCGTTTCAGGAGGAAAAAGCTCTGCCAACAGTTCCAGTGTGTCCTACACAGTAACTTTCGTAAACAGCTGAGACCACATCCAGGCTGACTAAAATGACATTTGGGCTAACTCTAATTTGTCTAATTTTCTCAATGATCGTCTGATAATTTCTGATGTGATGTTCACAAAGGCCAACTACCGGAGTCACCAACTTAGTTAAATATGGCCAACCTGTAGATAGGGGCACCAATGGCGCTAACAATTGGCCTTCCTTGAGGACTTCAGGTAATCCATGCAGCCTAGGAGGTCTAGGAAATCGTTCTCTAAGATTTTTTACGACATCTTCTGGTAGACCAGAATTCTTCAAAAGCTGCACCGCTTTTCTGCTTTATGACAGAGTTAGGTCCCGGTATAGGCATTTGTACATTCTATCTTCCAACGACGATGACACTTTTGTGTGATATTCAGTGCTATTAGATCAATTGTGGCAATATCCATGTCAGCAGGAAGTACTACAGGATCTTCATCTTCCCAAAATGCACGGAGGCCCTCTCTCTCCGCTCTGTTCATGTTATATTTGAGCGGCTTGGCTGAGTCTAAAATGCGGGGTCAATGAGCTCTGACATGCATGCTCTACAGGAGGCCTTGGGATGGATAGTGTCTAAGTACTCGTCGTCGGGTCTTCTTTTACGTGACGAAGGACGTCCTCTTCAACGTCTAGAGTGTGCTCCGTCCGTGGAGCACCACAGTTGCGAACGTCTCAGTTCCCCGCAGCTGTGGCTGTAGTCCGGCGAAAATAGTATGTGACTTCATAATTACAACAGAGGCTGATGACAGCACCCCTTCTCACTTTGTTTGAGTGTGCCGTGAAGCATGAGATTTGAACGTGATTCAAACTTCAAACTAACTTTATATCCAAACGGTACATTTCCGTACAGGTGTTTCTTTTCAAAATTTTGTGTACTAAGTCCCCTCTAATGCCCCTAGTTGCCGGTGACAGAATTATGAAAGACCCTGTATAGGTAAAGGCTACGACGATCCATGAAACAATATACACAAAAGGTCCAAAGAAACTGGTATAGCCATGCATACTCAAATACAGAGATACGTACAGAGGCAGAATACAACGCTGCCGTCAGAAACGCCTAGATAAGACAACAAGTGTCTGTCGCAGTTGTTAGATTGGTTACTGCTGCTACAATGGCAGCAATTGCTGCACATTTCAACGCTGGACCATCAACATGTGTCAGAATGTGAAGCATTCAACGGAACAACATCGATATGGACTTTCGTAGCCAAACGCTCACTCGTGTACCCTTAATGACTGCACGACACAAAGCTTTACGCCTCGCCTGGGCCCGTCAACACCGACATTGGACTGTTGATGATTGGAAACATGTCGCCTGGTCGGACGAGTCTCCTTTAAAACTGCATCGAGCGGACAGACGTGAACGGGTATGCAGACAACCTCATGAATCCATGGACCCTGCATGTCAGCAGGGGACTGTTCAAACTGGTAGAGGTCCTGTAATTGAGTGGTGCGTGTGCGGTTGGAGTAATATTGGACCCCCGATACGTCTAGATACGACTCTGACAGGTGACACGTACGTAAGCATCCTGTCTGATCACGTGTCCATTATCCATTCCGACGGACTTTGGCTATTCCAGCAGGACAATGTGATATCCCACACGTCCAGGATTGCTACAGAGTGGTTCCAGAAAAGCTCTTCTACATTTGAACACTTTGTCTGGCCTCTAAACTCCCCAGACATTAACATTATTGAGCATATCTGGGATGCGTTGCAACGGGCTGTTCAGAAAAGATCTCCACCCCCTCGTACTCTTACGGATTTATGGACTGCCTGTCAGGATTCATGGTGTCAGCTCCCTCCAGCGCTACTTCAGACATTAGTCGAGTCCATGCCACGTCGTGTTGCATCACTTCTGCGTGCTCGCGGAGCCCCAACACGATATTAGGCAGGTGTACTTTTTCTTTGGCTCTTCAGTGCAGTTTGATATACACCTAGTTTCTAAAACTACTGTGAGCCTAATTTTAGAAAGAGCGTAAATAACAGATGTGTGACATTTTATGTTAAAACATATAATGTGTCACACACATTAGCTATAATGTATAATATACCGAATTTATGTCAAGTTATCGCTCTTCTTTACATAGAAATATTTTTAATTAGAATCCGTTAGGAACAAGCTGTATCGTCACAACAAGAATGTTACCCAAAGAATGATACGAAAAATCATGGACGATATACACCAAGTACTGAAACATGTATTGGCGTAAAATAAGTGAAGTTTCTTGCACAAAACTGAAATTTCCTCGAGCAACGCGTACACTTAACACTTAACGCACCAGACTCAAAACTGGAGAAACTGTATTAAACATAAGCGCCTCAAGAGTACACCAATCCGCGACACTTCACTGTTTATTCTGTTATGTGACCTACAGACGCCTTGTGCTGCACTACTGAGTGAGACGTCCAGTCGCACTTCTCAACAAACATACCCAGCTGTCGTTAAACTCTTCACTTGTTTGCACACTTGGCATTTATCCAAACATTCTCACCATTAACCACGGCTATATCGCGGTGGTGAGCACCTACCTCTTCAACGACCTGAGCTTGTGCGAAACGAAAACTATCATACATGCTTTCTGCCTGCCTAGCGGAATTCATCTACCACAATTTTAGAGTACCACTATTACATATGTTGTAGGATTTAGGTTACCATACGAAGTCTAAAACCCAGCTATCCCTCAGAGGTCGTTACCTATCATTTTATTGAGAATCTGTGTTAAATGATTGTACACTACTCGCCATTAAAATTGCTACACCACGAAGATGCCGGGAGCGCCAAAGATGGCGGACTCTGTGAGACCATTACGGCAGACATTTCATAGTTCATGTAGAAATTAATAATAGCCAGAGGAATCATGTTACCTTGAAAAGAAACATATACATTACCATCATGTGCACGACGATTCTGATGGTGTAATCAGATTTTCAATATATTTATTAGTTTAAAGTTTAGTATCTGATGATAAATTATACAAGTAACACCCAGCAACGAATTTCCAAAATGTAAACGGTTCATCCGATTTTGTCGATCGACGAATCTTTAGAAAGCTACTAGTGCTAGTGTAAACCTAAATTAGTATGAATTACAGGCATGTAACTTGAATAGTACATGAGTTATTGGGGGACAAAGTGGCTGATTACTATTAATTACATTAGGTCATAAGTACTCCACAGTTACACGAAAAAACGGTAGCATCTTGCTTATAAATATATTTATCCGTCTATGTCTTTGTTTATATCCGATCTATACTAGACATGAAGAAATTGGTCAAATATTTACTGTGTTTTAGGAAGCACAGAGACATTAGACTAATGGCCTACTTTTGTTTCTATACCTTTGACATACTTTTATTTGATTTGCTTATGTATTTAATAATGTACATAAAGCGTATTTATGGTGCAGCCATTGGAATATTTATTTAATTTCAAGTTATTTTAATGTAAATCCAGTATTTCGTATGTGTTTCAATATGTTTGTGAGTGTGGGTTGGCTTGGAGACAAGGCGGGAGCGCTCTAGCCAATCACAGTGGTCGTTACTACGGTAGGTGACTACCGAAGTCAGTGGGGAGACTGGATGGAAGTGGGGAAGGAGCATCAGGTCGCACAGGACACAAGAGTGTGCTGAACGGGAAGGCGCGACGGACAGTCGGAGGGAATACTTGGAGAGTGTTGAGCTGTTTGTGCGTCATCGCGGGAGATAGAAATATTTCATAGTGCCGACTTGTGCACTTGTGAGGTTTCCATGGCTTCTCCAGTGAAGACGTAGTATGCGTTTAGAAGTGAATATCTCGCGAGCTATGTTGTTGCTCACAACTATTTACGTGAAGTAGGAATTATTGTTTCCCTGTTATTCAACTTATACACTCCTGGAAATGGAAAAAAGAACACATTGACACCAGTGTGTCAGACCCACCATACTTGCTCCGGACACTGCGAGAGGGCTGTACAAGCAATGATCACACGCACGGCACAGCGGACACACCAGGAACCGCGGTGTTGGCCGTCGAATGGCGCTAGCTGCGCAGCATTTGTGCACCGCCGCCGTCAGTGTCAGCCCGTTTGCCGTGGCATACGGAGCTCCATCGCAGTCTTTAACACTGGTAGCATGCTGCGACAGCGTGGACGTGAACCGTATGTGCAGTTGACGGACTTTGAGCGAGGGCGTATAGTGGGCATGCGGGAGGCCGGGTGGACGTACCGCCGAATTGCTCAACACGTGGGGCGTGAGGTCTCCACAGTACATCGATGTTGTCGCCAGTGGTCGGCGGAAGGTGCACGTGCCCGTCGACCTGGGACCGGACCGCAGCGACGCACGGATGCACGCCAAGACCGTAGGATTCTACGCAGTGCCGTGGGGGACCGCACCGCCACTTCCCAGCAAATTAGGGACACTGTTGCTCCTGGGGTATCGGCGAGGACCATTCGCAACCGTCTCCATGAAGCTGGGCTACGGTCCCGCACACCGTTAGGCCGTCTTCCGCTCACGCCCCAACATCGTGCAGCCCGCCTCCAGTGGTGTCGCGACAGGCGTGAATGGAGGGACGAATGGAGACGTGTCGTCTTCAGCGATGAGAGTCGCTTCTGCCTTGGTGCCAATGATGGTCGTATGCGTGTTTGGCGCCGTGCAGGTGAGCGCCACAATCAGGACAGCATACGACCGAGGCACACAGGGCCAACACCCGGCATCATGGTGTGGGGAGCGATCTCTTACACTGGCCGTACACCACTGGTGATCGTCGAGGGGACACTGAATAGTGCACGGTACATCCAAACCGTCATCGAACCCATCGTTCTACCATTCCTAGACCGGCAAGGGAACTTGCTGTTCCAACAGGACAATGCACGTCCGCATGTATCCCGTGCCACCCAACGCGCTCTAGAAGGTGTAAGTCAACTACCCTGGCCAGCAAGATCTCCGGATCTGTCCCCCATTGAGCATGTTTGGGACTGGATGAAGCGCCGCCTCACGCGGTCTGCACGTCCAGCACGAACGCTGGTCCAACTGAGGCGCCAGGTGGAAATGGCATGGCAAGCCGTTCCACAGGACTACATCCAGCATCTCTACGATCGTCTCCATGGGAGAATAGCAGCCTGCATTGCTGCGAAAGGTGGATATACACTGTACTAGTGCCGACATTGTGCATGCTCTGTTGCCTGTGTCTATGTGCCTGTGGTTCTGTCAGTGTGATCATGTGATGTATCTGACCCCAGGAATGTGTCAATAAAGTTTCCCCTTCCTGAGACAATGAATTCACGGCGTTCTTATTTCAATTTCCAGGAGTGTATTTTATTTAATTGCTGGACCATCGACACCGATAAGAGTTTTGCAGAAATAAGTGGCATTCTTAAATGTACTTGCGGCAACGGCCTTGCCGCAGTGGATACGCCGGTTCCCGTGAGATCACCGACGTTAAGCGCTGTCGGGCGTGGCCTGCACTTGGATGGGTGACCATCCAGCCGCCATGCGCTGTTGCCATTTTTCGGGGTGCACTCAGCCTCGTGATGCCAAATGAGGAGCTACCCGACCGAATAGTAGCGGCTCCGGTCAAAGAGAACCATCATAAGGACTGGGAGAGCGGTGTGCTGACCACATGCCCCTCCTTTCCGCATCCTCAACTGAGGATGACACGGCTGTCGGATGGTCCCGATGGGCCACTTGCGGCCTGAAGACGGAGTGATGTTTTTAAAAGTACTTGTGCTATCTTACTCATCATTTAAAGTCGTTAAAATAGGACCTGTAGATTTTATTTACTTGCAATTTCTCATTTATAAATTTCTATGTTACATTGAAAATTCGCAATTGCCGAGTGATAGGAACCTTCGACCATTCGATTCACGTGTATATTCATATTTTATACTGTAGACTCAGCAATATTTAGCTTGCAATGCGGCAACTACGCATCCCAGCCCCTAGACAACGAAACCAGCCAAAAATTTTAATATTTCAACTTTGAATGTGAGGGTACGTAGTTGAGGGTCACATTTTTATTTGAAAGCCCGCACTTTTGTACCACTTTTTCATGTTACGGGCATTGGCATCATGGTTGAGTGGTTTAGGAGTTCCAGCTCGCCTTGCAATTCTCTCGTTCTGAAACTACCTTCGTTTGTTTTGGTGCTGAAACCATTCGCGAATGTGACATTCAGTTTTGCGGAGTCTTTTGAAGCTGTCGTTCTCTTAATTTTCGTCACGCTCCTCTCCAGTGACCGTCGGTCACGATCACTCAAAACACACTTTCGTCTGCTTTGTGATTTAGATGATTTTTTTCCACTTTCGCTGTATGCGGTTTAAATCCTCGATACGGTGGCTCTCATAACACCAAATACTTCAGCTTCTTTAGTTAAGGAAGCACGAACCAAACCAGCAGCAACAATTTGCCCAGGCTCGAATTCGCTTAGCTCCGTTGTAATACACTGAAAGCTACACAGAATACTGTTCTGAGCAAGACGGACACTTGAAACGTATTGAAGACATCGCAGAAGTGCGCTTCGTGGTCTAGTACAACAGTGCAACCTGCACACTTGGCTAGCATCTGCATTTATGTTCAAGCAAGCAGTTCTTGCGCTATTTTCGTCCAACCACCCGCCATTCATCTACATCTACATCTACATCTACATCCATACTCCGCAAGCCACCTGACGGTGTGTGGCGGAGGGTACCTTGAGTACCTCTATCGGTTCTCCCTTCTATTCCAATCTCGTATTGTTCGTGGAAAGAAGGATTGTCGGTATGCCTCTGTGTGGGCTCTAATCTCTCTGATTTTATCCTCATGGTCTCTTCGCGAGATATACGTAGGAGGGAGCAATATACTGCTTGACTCCTCGGTGAAGGTATGTTCTCGAAACTTCAACAAAAGCCCGTACCGAGCTACTGAGCATCTCTCCTGCAGAGTCTTCCACTGGAATTTATCTATCATCTCCGTAACGCTTTCGCGATTACTAAATGATCCTGTACCGAAGCGCGCTGCTCTCCGTTGGATCTTCTCTGTCTCTTCTATGAACCCTATCTGGTACGGATCCCACACTGCTGAGCAGTATTCAAGCAGTGCCGGCCGGAGTGGCCGAGCGGTTAAAGGCGCTACAGTCTGGAACCGAGCGACCGCTACGGTCGCAGGTTCGAATCCTGCCTCGGGCATGGATGTGTATGATGTCCTTAGGTTAGTTAGGTTTAAGTAGTTCTAAGCTCTAGGGGACTTATGACCACAGCAGTTGAGTCCCATAGTGCTCAGAGCCATTTGAACCACTTTTTTTTTTATTCAAGCAGTGGGCGAACAAGTGTACTGTAACCTACTTCCTTTGTTTATGGATTGCATTTCCGTAGGATTCTTCCAATGGATCTCAGTCTGGCATCTGCTTTACCAACGATCAACTTTATATGATCATTCCATTTTAAATCACTCCTAATGCGTACTCCCAGATTATTTATGGAATTAGCTGCCTCCAGTTGCTGACCTGCTATATTGTATCTAAATGATAAAGGATCTTTCTTTCTATGTATTCACAGCACATTACACTTGTCTACATTGAGATTCAATTGCCATTCCCTGCACCATGCGCCAATTCGTTGCAGATCCTCCTGCATTTCAGTACAATTTTCCCCTGTTACAACCTCTCGATACACCACAGCATCATCCGCAAAAAGCCTCAGTGAACTTCCGATGTCATCCACAAGGTCATTTATGTAGATTGTGAATAGCAACGGTCCTATGACACTCCTCTGCGGCACACCTGATATCACTCTTACTTCGGAAGACTTCTCTCCATTGAGAATGACATGCTGCGTTCTGTTATCTAGGAACTCTTCAATCTAATCACACAATTGGTCTGATAGTCCATATTCTCTTACTTTGTTAATTAAACGACTGTGGGTAACTGTATCGAACTCCTTGCGGAAGTCAAGAAACACGGCATCTACCTGGGAACCCGTGTCTATGGCCCTCTGACTCTCTTGGACGAATAGCGCGAGCTGGGTTTCACACGATCGTCTTTTTCGAAACCCTTCCTGGTTCCTACAGAGTAGATTTCTAGTCTCCAGAAAAGTCATTACACTCAAACATAATACGTGTTCCAAAATCTACATGATAGACGTTAGATATATAGGTCAATATTTCTGCACATCTGTTCGACGTCCCTTCTTGAAAACTGGGATGACATGTGCCCTTTTCCAATCCTTTGGAACCCTACGCTCTTCTAGAGACCTACGGTACACCGCTGCAAGAAGGGGGGCAAGTTCCTTCGCGTACTCTGTGTAAAATCGAACTGGTATCCCATCAGGTCCAGCGGCCTTTCCTCTTTTGAGCGATTTTAATTGTTTCTCAATCCCTCTGTCGTCTATTTCGATATCTACCATTTTGTCATCTTTGTGACAATCTAGAGAAGGAGATTCAGCTTTAACACTAGAGTCAGTTTTACACCTAATAGTATGCAAACACGTTTGAAAACTCCAGTTGTTCAAACCAATTCGCAAAATATCAAGCGACTAGAATCCAACCAGTACATTATAAAAGCCTGCTTAATTGGTTGTTGATCCACCTTTGGAATACAGTATAGTAGCTACTCTGCGTGGCTAGCAGTCGACAAGTCCTTGGCATTTTTTACCAGATATATGCGAACGGGTTGGGCAATTCACGTAAATTACGGACGGATGGTTTGCTGAGGAGGAGCTAGGGCTCGATAGGGTCCTAAATGTGTTCCATCCGTGGCCAACACATCAACGTGAGTTCACCATCAGGCTCCTCAAACACCGTAGTACGATTTTGGCCTTCTGACACGGACACTGGCTGGAAGATGCTCTTGCCGTCAGGGAAAACATCAAACGTGAAGAGATGTAAGTAGTCATCGATAATGTTCACGCAGTACACAGCTGTCATGGTACTTTTGGCGCCACGAAGGAAGTGGCTTATAAAGTGCTTGTTCGCCCGTTCTTGAGTATTGTTCATCGAACTGGGTTCCCTACCATGTAGGACTGATAGAGGAGATAGAAAATATCCAATGAAGAGCGGCGCGTTTCGTCACGGGATCGCCTATCTGGCGACAGAGCGTTACAGAGATGCTAAACAAACTCCACTGGAGGACGTTACAACAGAGGCGTTGTGCATGACGCACAGATTTACTACTGAAATTTCGGAACAGCACTTTTCAGGAGGAGGCCGTCAACATATTACTTCCCACCACATAAATCTCGCGTATTGACCACGAGGAGAAATTTCGAGAAATTAGAGCCAATCCAGAGGCTTACCAACAATCATTCTTCCCACGCACTATTCGCGAGTGGACCAAGGTTGGAGGGAACAGATAGTGGTACCGAAAGCGCCCTCCACCACACACCATTACCTGGCTTGCGGAGTATGATGTAGATGTAGATGTAGTGCCGCAGGTCCCAGGGAAAACCAAGCGATTGTCCCACATAGCATGATACTGCTCCCACCCAGCTTGAGCCAAACCTCCACCTCGTGTAATAAGATACACGAGTTATCCAACCAGGCCATACGATTCCATTGGTCTGAGGTCCAAGCTCGATGACGTCGTGACCACTGCTATCGTATCTGATAATGTTGTTGGTTTTTCTTCTTCCTTTTCTTCCGTTTCATTTGCTCTGTACACATATCTCTGATAGTGCAGAATATATTTTGTTTTCTTCTATAGTACGAAATGCAATTGTATATTGCTTTATTAATTTTGATATGAGGGCTTCTTTTAATTGAGCACACAAAAGTGTCGATGTATATTTGGTATTCTTTGTCATGCTTTCGTGAAACGCGCTGTGTGCAAACAAATGTATTGAGCAGTAATGCTGTCTGAATTGTGATATCGACAGTTGGTAGTCGAACATTGACACTGAATGTGTGTGTGTGTGTGTGTGTGTGTGTGTGTGTGTGTGTGTGTGTGTGTAGTGTGTTGTGGCGTTCGTGCGTGTAAGCGTGCTATACAGAAGCACATGAATTTCTTATTTTTTCGGTCACGGTATAAATTAAATTTCAACGTGGACATTATGAAGTGAAATGATAGACTGTGAATACCGTGAGCTCCATTTTTTGAGTATGAAGCATTACTTGAGGAATGTCATTTCTTTTTAAGTATAAAATTATTTCAAAATAATTTCCTTGCGTGAATGTGCGCTCTTTTACTACCTAAATTTTTCAAGTTGGTTAAGAAAAATGTAATGAAACGCGTATGAACTGTAAATTCAGACCAAAGATATCAGAGGAATCAGCCTATTTCCAAAAGGAATCGAAGGAATCGTATTTTCATATGTTTTAAGAGAAAAAAAAGCGAGGAACGAAACTTCTATCAGAAGAATGAAATTCAGTTCTTCTCTTGTCTCCGTCGAACAGAGAAGATGTATTTCGTGTGTCTCTGTAGTAGATATAGATTTGATTTATAATTAAATATGTCAACAACGGATTACATTGTTGTTTTCACTTATAACTAAACGTTCTCCCTGCGTTACCAAGTCGTACGCAATTTGCAAGATTTAGTAATTTTTTTTATCGGAAAATTTAGCTGGAATCGCGAACTCAGCAGATCATACTATGTGCCGAATGCAATATGCGCTCATCAACTGATCTCATTCAGCTGTAAACAAACAGAGCTCCTGAGATTATTTGTGGATCATTTAACAGTGACTTGTGATCGTTCTGTGCAAGAGCAACTTATGTATGATCTGCCCATCGCCTCCAAACTGCGAAGCTGCTGCTGTCGCTTCTCTAATATAAAGGCCCCACAGAACCGACAGTGGTATTAAATTACTACGGCTAGAAAACGGTAAAAACTTCAGGAATCAGTTTCATTTTGAAATCAATGGAGTTTTTTAGATGCGTATTAGATGCTGTAGGAAGAATGCGCACCAACATCACAAGGACAGTTGCCCTATTGTTCGATAAGAGACAAACTGAATTAATTTGCCAACTTCATTTTTACAAATTTTGCTACTTTATCCAAATACCTGTGTAAAAGATTTTATCCAAATACCTGTGTAAAAGGCTCAAGTGCTCTAAATGAACTCATGTCCAGAAGAAACATAACACATTGAATGACTAGAGATAGGACGTTCATACTCACAGGAGATGCACACTAGTATGTTCTACAGGAATGATTAGCATTTGAACCACGTCGGCCCTCGGGTTCAAGGCCAACACTGATATCGCGGCGCAACTCCGCCTATCGGTAACATATACCTGTGGCTCTCGTTGTCGCTGTAATCCGAAAGAAATGGATCAGTGTGGCTTGAGCAGACGTGCAGGATGCTTTGCATTAGTATGCGTGAACCATACCATCACTTTAGTTTGAAAGGGGGCGCATTATTGGCGTGACAGAATGTAATGCATCCATCTGGGAAACTGTTGCTCGTGTGGGACGAAGTGTTTCAGCAGTGCAACGGGTGTGTTCAGAACGGTTCATGGAAGGCCGTAAAAAACGTCGAGAAGGATCAGGTGGCACCACTCAAAGCCCCCCCCCCCCTCTCCCCCCTCCCCCCTAGAACATTGACACCTAATCCGAATGGCATTGCAGGACAGGTCTGCGTCTCCCTCGGGTCTGGGGCAACAGTGGAACAGTGTATCACATCGTACACTGTCAGGGGCGACAGTCCGTCGCTGTTTATTACGGCATGGGTTACATGCGCGTCGTCTACTTCTCCGCCTACCTTTGACAAACATGCAGAAACATGCTAGGCGGCAATGGTAAATGGAACGACGTCACTGGGCACTGGAATGGCATCAGATGGTGTTTCCGGACGAATCCAGGTTCTGTTTGTTTGAAAATGATGGCCCTAATTTGGTTCACTGCAGACAGGGGGATCGGCATCACAGTGACTGCATTCGCGCGAGACATACAGCGCCAACCCAAGGCCTCATGGTATGGGGTGCTGTTGCGTACAAACACAAATCATAGTTGGTGCGTGTCCAGGCCACTGTAACCAGCGTGACCTACGTGAATAACATAATGCGACTCGTTGCCATACCCTTTCTGCACAACACTCCAGACGCCATTTTTCAGCAAGACAATACACGATCACATGTTACTGCACGAGCACGTGCCTTCTTGCTGTCAGAGGATGCTAGTATTTTGCCCTGGTCCACCAGATCACCCGACTTGTTGCCAATCGAAAATGTGTAGGCTATGGTGGAACGCCGGCCGGTGTGGCCGTGCGGTTCTAGGCGCTTCAGTCTGGAACCGCATGACCGCTACGGTCGCGGGTTCGAATCCTGCCTCAGGCATGGATGTGTGTGATATCCTTAGGTTAGTTAGGTTTAATTAGTTCTAAGTTCTACGCGACTGATGACCTCAGAAGTTAAGTCGCATAGTGCTCAGAGCCATGTGAACCATTTATGGTGGAACGACGTGTGCAATGTTGTAACCCAGTGCGAATCATGACACATGAACTCTGGAACCAGGTGAATGCAGCATGGATGGCTATACCAGAGGACGCCATTCGCACCCTATACGTGTCAATGATAATGATATTGGGTTTGTAGGACGCTCAGCTGCGCGGCCATCAGCACCTGTAGAGATTCTTAATCTGTACACATTCCAATCTAGCCACTTTCACGAATGGTGATGGAATGAGCAGGACAACAGAAACACCCAGTCCCCTGGCACAGAAAATCCCCAACCCGGCCGGGAATCGAACCCGGGACCCCGTGATCCAGCGGTAGCAACGCTAGCCTCTAGACCACGAGCTGCGGACTTATACGTGTCGATGTCATCGAGCGTGGAACAAATTATCAGGTCCCATGGTGGACGCTGTGCCTACTAGGCAACAGGATACATGCTGAACTGTTGTGACTGAAACGCTAATCATTTCTGCAGGAGATGCTAATTTACGTGTCCAATGAATATGAACAGCCTATCTCAAATCTTTGAAGGTGTTCTGTTTTTTTTTTCTGAACATGAATGCTGCATTGACAATGCCTATCTGTTTACGCGAATGGACCGTGACTGTCGTGGTTAGAACCGAACTGTTCTGCACATAACTGAGTTGCACGAACTAATGTACTTTGAATTTATTGTCTTGTGCGAAACTTAATGAGCTTTGGCGCACGTTAACAAAAATTTGCGAGAAGACTTTTTAACTGACGTATGGCACTGTTTTCGACAAAACTGTGTATTTGCTATCGTGATTGCTAAAAGCGAACGGACTGTAACTTCGCGATCGGCGGCTAAAAGCGCGCAGTATACTGTTCTGAAGCTTTGTACGGGACGATAGAACAGAAACGTGTGTGTGAAGAACGTTGCAATAGTGCACATACGAACGTGGATTTACACAGCATCAACTACGTGTCATTGGCCCGTAACCGAAGGAATGATACGGATGATCATGTTACCGCCTGGAGACTCATAATCCAAGAAAGACGACGAATCCATTGCAATTTCATGGCTGATGAACCTACAGTAATTACGCTGCCAGCATCACCCAGCCCCCGCTGACGTAACAACGCACCGTTTACCAAGAGATAACCTGCAACGACAAGCACTTAAAGCATCTCACGTTGTTCCAGTTTTAATTTCTTTGCCTTTTTTGACGAACTTTTCGCAGTGTTTGCGTTCCTTAAAAATAAATGTAATTTATTTAAAGTGCGTTCGGAATCAGTGTTCAAATTGTCGATTTCACCCTTAGTAGCAATTTCCACTATTTACGTTCGTATTATTCATTTATTTTATTGTAGTTGTTAGTTCACTTGTTTTACGTATTCTTTTGGAGGGATGAATGAGAACAGTGTTTACTGTTTTTTAACAGGCGCATTTGCGTTTTGTGTGTGTGTGTGTGTGTGTGTGTGTGTGTGTGTGTGTGTACCAGCCCGAGTAAGCTGTGGCACCCGCCATTAAATTCTGAGCGCTGACCAATCACAATTATGCGGCTCGTTCGCCATTGATGCAACGTACTCTATAGGTGGAAATTTAGAATCTGACAGCTGTCAACTGCGTAAACTGTGGTTATATACAATATGACGGCTGTCACGACATACTCACGAGCAAGTGCAAGTTTATTTGCTTCTTATAGTTATAGCTGAACAGTATTATCCCCATTTACTAATTTATTTATTAATTCATTTACGGGAATGTTTGGTGCCAAACTTTGATGTAATTACTTTCCTTTAGTTAGGAAGTAAAACGAGTTCTTTGGAGTTTAAATAATCTAAATACATGCTGAAAATTACGCAAAGTAGATCTCTGAGAACCGATTTCTTTACATATGGCTCAGTTTGTGACAGGACTAGGTAACACAGCATGTTGTGCCCTAATTTCTTAGCACTACTAAGTCATTTTCTTCATATCCGGAATACTTTATCCTGCACGGGCATTGTAATCTGTCACAGATCACTTGCTGTTCTGCTTTTAGTGGGAGGACAAACCTCCGATCTCCACGTTCGGTCGTTCGGTGATCAGGCATGGTCGTCCAACACCTCGTCACCGACACGTAATTCCACCGTCCTCCAACCACTTTCCTACAAATTTCACGACCAGCTTCACTTTTCCGAGATGTTCGTTCTCAGAAGGTGGGCTATAAGTATCTTGTATCAATGGATCTCCCCATTTGCAGCCCGTATCATCGCTAGAATGTTTTCCCATTTGTCTCTGCTCCGCTTATACGAGGGCTATCCAAAAAGTACATTACGTTTTGGAATTAAAAATAAATAAAGCATTGGAAATTTTTTTATTATATACAGATGGAAGCCACACTTAAGTACTACTTTTCTACATAGTTGCCATTTAAATTAAGGCACTTATCGTAGCGATGGACGAGCTCGGAAATTCCTTCGTCGTAAAATTCGGCCGCCTGCGCCTTCAACCACGTGGTTACCTCTTTTGGGACAGAAAAGGTGTGATTTTTGTGGATTTCCTGGAAAGAGGCACTACAATAAACTCTCAAAGGTATTGCCAAACTCTGCACAACCTCATAAGAGCAATACAAAACAAGCGCAGGTGGAAAGTTGGGCTCAAAGATCTTGCTGATTCACGACAACGCCCTGGCCACACGGCAAATGCCACTCGTGAAGTTCTCGAACCTTTAAGTGGGAGTTGTTTCCTCATCCGCCGTACAGTCCCGAGCGACTTCCACTTATTCCCAGCAATGAAGAAGTGGTTGGCTATGCAGCGTTTTGATGACGACGCACAGCTTGAAGAAGAGGTAACCACGTGGTTGAAGGCGCAGGCGGCCGAATTTTACGACGAAGGAATTTCCAAGCTACTTTAAGTGTCTTAATTTAAATGGCAACTATGTAGAAAAGTAGTATTTAAGTGTGGCTTTCATCTGTATATAATAACAAAAAATTCCAATACTTCAGCTATTTTTAATTCCAAAACGTAATGTACTTTGTGGATAGCCCTCGTATATCTTGAACAATCGTGACCGAAATGAATTTTGTTTTTACCGTCGCGCTAGATAGTCAATGAATGTTAGCGGCGTTAACTTAGAAGGACCGTGCAAGCTGATTTCAGAATTTACTGTTGTTGTTGTTAGACTTTAATGTACCGACACCGATGCCCGACACCCATGGCAGCAGTGTAACAAGTGTTAACTACGAAGAACTTAGCTGTAATTCTATAGGCCTACCACCGTGGGGCGTGTGGCGAGTTGCCAGGTTTGGAAGAATAGCCGCGTGAGGATTGCGGGTAACACCGCCTGCGTTTAACACCGCAAGTATCAAGTCAACAGTAACACTACCGCAGCTGACCTTTCAACTTAATACTTTGCACTGGAGCAAGACAGGATGTTTTCGAAGACGGCCGGTGAGAGAGCTGTAAGCCAGTCATTGACAGTTCATGGCTCTATAATTAGACGGCCGTGCAGACAGCTGCCAAATTTTCAACGTGAGCATTTCTCTGTCAGGCGCCACGATCATGCCTCATCTCAAAACGTCTGCACTACGTTACGGAAAACTCGGTTCCTCTAATTGCAGTTGCTTTCATACTTTTGGCTTTTAAAATCTTAGTGGCTTTCCATCATCTGAAAATAATATACATTTCCTTGCTGTGGATAACTGTTTTCTTTATTTACACACGCAGCGTATTTTACACAGGAAGTAATTACGAACGTCCACAACACATATGTTTGGGCTAATCAGAACTTACATGCTACCACTGAGACGACACATCAGCGGATATTCTGCATTGATGGTTGAGCAGGCATCAGGCATCAGTGATCGGTTGATAGGGCTCCTTTTCCTACCTGGCCGGTTTACCGATCGTGTTTACCTTTATTTCCTGCGATACGAGCTAATCGACTATTTAAATGATGCTACTTACGATGAAACGATGCGTATGCGGTAGGGAAAATGGGGCCAAAACTGGGTAAGAGGGGCACAGTTGGACTGTGCTATTTTCTAGACTGAAGCATGCTGCAACCTATTGTAGTGACATGTAAACTATGTGATCAAAAGTATCCGGACACCCCCAAAAATACTTTTTTCCTATTAGGTCCATTGTGATGCCACCTACTGCCAGGTGCTACATATCAGCGACCTCAGTAGTCATTAGACATCGTGAGAAAGCAGAATGGAACGCTCCGCGGAACTCACAGAACGTGGTCAGGTGACTGAGTGTCACTTGTGTCATACGTCTGTACGCGAGATTTCTACACTCCTAAACATCCCTACGTCCACTGTTTCCGATGTGGCAGTAAAGTGGAAACGTGAAGGGACACGTACAGCACAATAGCACACAGGCTGACCTCGTCTGTTGACTGACAGAGACTGCCGACAGATGAAGAGGGTCGTAATGTGTAGTAGGCAGATAGGCAGACATCTATCCAGACCATCACACAGGAATTCCAAACTGCATCAGGATCCATTGCAAGTACTATGACAGTGAAGGCGAGGGTGAGAAAACTTGGATTTCATGATCGAGCGGCTGCTCAAAAGCCACACATCACACCAGTAAATGCAAAAACGATGCCTCGCTTGGTCTAAGGAGCGTAAACATTGGACGATTGAACAGTGAAAAACGTTGCGTGAAGTGACGCATCACGGTACAGTATGTGGCGATGCAATGGCAGGGTGTGGGTATGGCGAATGTCCGGTGAACGTCATCTACCAGCGTTTGTAGTGCCAAAAGTAAAATTTGGAGGCTGTGGTGTCATGGTGTGGTCGTGTTTTTCATGGAGGGGGGCACTATAATAACACAGACCTACATTGATGATTTAAGCACCTTCTTCCTTCCCACTGTTGAAGAGCAATTCGGGGATTGCGATTGCATCTTTCAACACGATCGAGCACCTGTTCATAATGCACGGCCAGTAGCGGTGTGGTTACACGACAATAACCTACCTGTAATGGACTGGCCTGCACAGACTCCGGACCTGAATCGTATAGAACACATTTGGTATGTTTTGGAACGCCGACTTCGTGCCAGGCCTCAACGACCGACATCGGTACTACTTCTCACAACAGCACTCCGTGAAGAATGGACTGCATTCCCCAAGAAACCTTCGCGCACCTGAGTGAACGTATGCCTGAGAGAGTGGAAGCTGTCATCAATACGATACTGAATTCCAGCATTACCGATGGAAGGCGCCACGAACTTGTAAGTCGTTTTCAGCCAGGTGTCCGGATACTTTTGATCACATCGTGTAGCTATGTCTCTGAATGTGCGAAAGCCACAACTACTCAGTCGGGAATTCGACTTGCAAGTGAACAGTTGTCCTTCACGTTTCCACTTGTATTTTTATAACTTATGGTGAATTTAAGCGCAAGATAATTCGTTAATTCTTAATTGCACGACATGTAATCTTAAAGTGCATGCCTTTCGCTATACGTTAACTACATAATACTCGTACGTTTAAATATGGCAGTTATCATGCTCCACAAAAGTTGTTAACCTGAAATGTGCTCTTTGGGCTTAACGGGATGCGGCATAATGGGATAGTGCGCAAGTAGAATTCAAACTATTTCTTTTTGCCGACCGGTGTGGCCGAGCGGTTCTAGGAACTATAGTCTGGAACCGCAGGTACGAATCCTGCCTCG
The DNA here is from genome assembly GCF_023864345.2 of Schistocerca serialis cubense. Taxonomy (NCBI): domain Eukaryota; kingdom Metazoa; phylum Arthropoda; class Insecta; order Orthoptera; family Acrididae; genus Schistocerca; species Schistocerca serialis. The sequence goes on from NC_064641.1 coordinate 150,478,468, forward strand.
GGCATGTGTGTGATGTCCTTAGGTTAGTTAGGTTTAAGTAGTTCTAAGTTCTAGGGAACTGATGACCTTAGAAGTTCAGTCCCATAGTGCTCAGAGCCATTTGAACCATATTTCTTTTTTTTCCCCTTCCATTTCCAGATGGTGTGAACATACATTAGGAAAAATAATAGACGGTAGTTGGAAAATGAGAGTTTTAAAAGCATACAAGGTGTTATTCAAATCAACGCTGAAAAGATACGTTCGTAAAGCTAAGAATAATGCCAACTACAGAGTCGAAAAGATGGTAAATTTAAAAATATGTTCGCTGCAGAACAAAAAGACGAACTGGTAGCATTTCTGAAACCAATGGAGAGCAAACATTTTTAGTCCAACGACGAAACATCTCATTATGAGATGATAAGATTTTCAGCTGGCAAAAACAAATGGCTTATCACAGAAATTTGACAAATTAACTCCGCTATCTGGGCAGGACTAGGTTGTATGATTTATTACTATGCATTCTGTGTTGTCTATTCGCAAGCCAGAAAATACATCTGGTGCACGAGCGATGGGATTCAATAAAGTAACAGTAGCAGTAACACGGTATTAAGCATTAAAAATAATTGTAGTTTTTTCAAACTGACATTGAAATATTTTCTTATTGTTAACGATTTTCTTGAGGATTCCATGTGTATACTGTTGATTAAACAACCTTGTCTTAGTTTTAAGATTTTTATAATTTCAATATTTATGCACCTATTTCATAAAAAATTTCGTTTACCCATTCTATCCCTTGGGTATTGCAGAACGGGAAATACGAAAGCATTTCTTTGAAAAATGTAAAAAATACATTGATGTGTTGGTAAATGTGCCAACACCTTGTAGATAGAGGAGGCCCAAATCTAACGCAGACAGGCGTGAATTCTGGAACAGGATAAGTAGTGAATTCTAATAAGAAAAGTATGCAGCTCCTCGAATACTTAACTTTTATTTATCCTTGTTGTATACATCGTTCTTCTTGTTGAGACATTTCATACGATAACTTTCAAACTATGTAAGGCTAATGGCGCCTTGCTAGGTCGTAGCCATGGACTTAGCTGAAGGCTATTCTAACTGTCTCTCGGCAAATGAGAGAAAGGCTTCGTCAGTGTAGTCGCTAGCAAAGTCGTCGTACAACTGGGGCGAGTGCTATCCCGTATCTCGAGACCTGCCTTGTGGTGGCGCTCGGTCTGCGATCACACAGTGGCGGCACGCGGGTCCGACATGTACTAAATGGACCGCGGCCGATTTAAGCTACCACCTAGCAAGCGTGGTGTCTGGCGGTGACACCACATACATAATATACAGTTTTAACGAGTTTAAAGTCAAGTACATTAGGTTATACTACAAGGTGATTTTTTTATACATTTAAGAAGTGTTTCCTTGTGCTCCTTTATTGCACAAAAATTATTAAACATTAAGTATCCCCTTCCGCCCGAGTTCCCTTATATTCATGATGGTTCGCAGGCACAGTTAATGTCGCTATTCAGGAATACGTAGCAACCATCTTCGGCAAGTGTATGGCTCGTGGTTCGCCAATACCGTGGCCTCCCAACATCGCCGACTTGAACCCATTGGATTTTTATAAGTGGTGCTATTTAAAAACATTGGCATATTCCTGCCCTCTTGTTGGCGCCGATGAACTCCGGGAACACACTGCAGATGGCTGTCGGTGCACACCTGGGATTTCTGAACAAGTACGGACATCGATAAGGAGACCAGATGAATCCTGCCTGCACGTGAACGGTGGCCATGCGGAACGTTTGTTGCAGTGTGTTTGTCCTCAAGCGCATATCTGTAGTCTGGATCCTTGGGGACACTGTTATAAGGTGTTCACGAATTCAGGCCTCACACGTCGTGTAGAGAAAACAGTATTATTGTTGTGATTATTTGCTTGTGCCATTATCATCCACTTGTCAGTTTCGTTTGTACTTATAACAGCCAAACACCATGTGCATGCAGAAGAAAATTTAATAAAATTTTACAGAGGTTGTCTACGATGATGATGACGATGGTAACGAAGCCTGAAGTAATGAAGACGACGACTTCAACAACGATAGGATTGTTTGGACTCTTGACTCCTGGGTCTTCAGTACCCATGCAAAAGCTTAACGAGACAAATATGGTTAAAAAAACCTGATGGGTCTCAACATCGTCGAATCCAGACGACAGATCCACATTTATTTTTACGGCTGCCCTCTTGCCAGAATGTAACGTGCATTCTCTTAGAATGCGACCTACGGTCATTCCTACGCCGCAAGCACCACAGACTGGATCCGCCAGTGTGTGAATCCGTACGCTGACTGACTTTCCGATTCGAGGGCGGGTCAAGGTAATTTCGCCCCTTCGGATGTATTGGCAGGACTCTTTGTGACGGTGTGACCCAAACCGGCAGTTTAACGCGTTTTTATTCCTTTAATGACGACTGACTGGTTGGTCTATAAGTTGTTACGCTTTCAAAATGGAGGAGGTTCACCCGTATACGAACGAAATTAATGCTGACAACAAACTACTAGAAATTATTCAGGCCAGTTTTTTATGACAGAAGACTCCAACAGTATTTAAATATTCAACACAGAGTAATTTAATTAGATTCGATTTGTTATACTATTTATTCGTTCCATTAATGTACTATTTTGCAGTAAGACATAATAATGATCCATCGTGTGTGGTTTCGATATGACTAGTCATACAGACTTAAGAAGCACTTCGACCCATATTGTTGAAGAAAAGCAGTTTACTGTCCCATCGATATCATGCTCATTTAGACTACGGTGGTTAATGCAGTAGAGTGGCTTTCTTGAGTAAGGACCTTCTGTTATACGTCCATCCAGATTTTTCTCTTTCGTGGATTCCCTAGATGGGTTAAGGCAGATTTAATGGTTCCTTTGGGCAGGACAGTACCTTTTTTTTCCTGCCCAGATGTTTCCAACTTTGCTTCGACTACGCTGCTGAGGTTTCGGTGAGAGGTCCTTAAACATCCTCCATGCGGTCCCGATCTCTCCCCGTGCGTTTCCAACATTTTTTGAGCCCTGATGAGAGACATTCGTGCCGCAGAGTGGTCGCGTGGTTTGAGGCGCCATGTCACGGATTGCGCGAACCCCTCTCGCCGGAGGTTCGAGTCCTCCCTCGTGCATGTATGTGTGTGTGTGTGTTGTTCGTAGCATAAATTAGTTTAAGTAGTGTGTAAGTCTACGGACCAGTGACCACAGCAGTTTGGTCCCTTAGGAATTCACACACATTTGAACATTTTAGAGACATTCGTAGCCTTCGATTTGATTCGGAAGAAGAGTTACGCGCCTGGGAACAATCATGTTTTCGCACGTAACCGAAGATTCTAGACACGAAGGCAGTCAGCATGTCGTCACAATATGGGATAAATGAATTAACAGTTGCAGCGATTGCTTTTGAAATAATAAACAGTTCACTTACTTTTTTCCACGTGTCTCGTTTTCATTTGACTGACCCTTATATGCAAGCGGAGTAGGAATCATTCCAATGACGATTCAGGCCGCAGCCCACTAAACATGAGCGACTTCAAACAGAAGGGAAGATCAGAGTTAAACGGTCCGTCGACAGAAAGGTGATCAGAGAAGAAAGTTGAGACTCTGATTACGAAATGATAATGAACTGGTTATGCTGTTTTCAAAAGGAACCATCTTGGAATTGTCTAGAGCGATTTAGGCAAATCACGAAGTACCTAAATCTCGATGGCCGGACAGGGACTTCAACCGACGTGCTCCAGCATGCGAGTCCATTGTGCTAGCCGCTGCGCCACCGCTTCGCGTTCGGTAAAAGCGACTTAAACAAGAGTATTTTATGGCGCTAAACCCGCGAAAGAGCATCTCTGAAACGGCGAACCCGTCGGCTGGTGGCGTGCTATTATCGTGAGCATCTATGGAAAGTGGTTGAAGGTCGGTGAAACCACGAATAGGCGACAAGTTGTTGGACACCCAAACCGCATCACAGAACTTGAAGGTCGGAAGATTGCCCACTCTCTAAAGCAGGATAGACGGCGATGTGTGGCACATCCGCCGACAGGGTAAGGCGCTGGTACAAAGTGTTTCGAAGCATACCGTTCAGCAAACATTCTTGAATACGGGGCTTCGCAACAATATCTACGCGTCGCCGTCATGACAATGACCGCCAATTACAGTAGCTACGGGATCAAAGAAATTGGACCCTGGATCAATGGTAACGTGCCGTCTGGTCGGATAAGTCCTGGTTCTTGTTCCAGCACGACGATGGTCGTCTCTGGATACACTGTCATCCAGGAGAACAGCTGTACCTCACTACGGAAGCTGGCGGTTGGGGGAAAGGGGTAGTATTATGTTATGAGATACATTCACTTGGGCTGTTATGGGACTAGCGGTAGTAACCGAAGGCCCCATAAGAGTTGTGAACTACGTGAGCATTGTTGTAGACACCTGCATGGCTATTGTCTTCCCCGGCGGCGAAGGAATTTTCCAGAAGCATAACGGTCGGTCAACCAAGGCCAGAATCGTGCGGCATTGATTTGAAGAGCGTGATAGTAAACTCACTTTGACATCTTGGACACTAAACTTGCCTGATCTAAACCCTCTGGAATGTAGAATCGCTGCTGAATTGTGTTCCAAAGGTGGACTAACATGCTTTCAGGATGCTCGTCGTAGTGTTTTGGCTCATCATTGTAAGCAGACATAAATAGCTGAAACTGTATATCTTCACAGACTTACCAATATATACGGCAAAACCGAAACACCGCACAGCCAAAAGTTAACCAAGTAACACATGATACAGCAGATATTGGTATATTAGACACAGCAAAAGACGATGGTATTACTTAAGCGGAATTTATCATACTTTGTAACCTCCCAACAGAAATAAAAAATATATATCATACACATTCAGTGTAACCTCCCAACAGTATATTATTCCGTAACCTCGCAATAATAACGTGACTAACCTCCCAATAAAAAATGGGACTCATATATAACCTTTCAATAATTAACTGACTGTGAATCTAAAGTGGTAAATTTGGACGTCAGAAGTGCTGCGTCATGGCCCTGAAAGATCATACTGAATAAATCGAAAATTCTTACCTCAATGAAGTCGCCGGATAACGCGTATATATCTGCTCCTATAAGAAGTTTTTCTGGCACAGCCCAGTGCAATGCTGGCCGCTATATTTGTCATGTATAGAAAGAAACAACTGATTTTTCTTTCCGATAATCGGGATGACCATGGATTCCAGAAATTAGTAAATTCCTTAAATTCAGATGAAAGATTATCAAAAAGTTAATTTTATAAAAAAGATTATTATTAAAAGATTTTTTTGAAAAATTTACATAGCACTTGATATAGCAATAGTACAAATTTAGTTGTAACAAACTACATATGCGCGCGGGTGCTTTTACCTTGTACTACATAGCTCAGGCAACGCCATCGCTCCCCACGACTGGCCCCGCGAACTCCATACACCCAACTGCTGGGTACTGCTCACTCCTACTAACACTGCTTTTACTGCAGCCAAAACTGCTCTCTGGTCTGAGATTCTCTTATAGCTTACATATCGCAGGCAGCGCGTGAGCAATCCATCGAAATTACATCTGCTCGAGTGCACTAGCAATAAATCCCTTAGTCATGGACCTCTTACAACTTTCACAATTATTAAGCAGAGCCTAACACCAAACGAATGTAATTAATGTGATTTACGCTATAAGACAATAAAACGACGCACCACGAAGGAATTATCCGAATGGGAAGGAAGTCGGTAGAAGTGATATACACGTACTGACAAACATAAGGTTTCAGAAAAACCGTATGACTTCTTCAAGACAACGAGCTTCACAATTTGAGCAAGTCAATAACCCATTAGTCCATCTCTGGCCCTTTAGCAAGCTTTTTTTATGCTTGGAATTTGTTGATACAGTTGCTGGATATCCTCGTGAGAGATATCGTAACAAACTCTGTGCAACTGGTGCGTTAGATTGTCAAAATCCCTAGCTCATAATGCTCCGAACGTTTTCAGTGGGGCAGAGGTCCGGCAACCTTGCTGGCCAGTACGATTTGGCTAGCACGAATAGTAACAGTAGAAACTCTCCCTGTGTCCAGGTGGGAATTATCGAGCTCGAAATGTAAGCCCAGGATGGCTTGCCATAAAGGGCAACACAACGGGGCGTAGAATATCGCCGACGTACCACTGTGTTGTAAGGGCGCTGCGGATGACAACCAAAGGGACCCTGCTACGAAAAGAAATGGCACCCCAGACCATGGTTGTCAGGCCGTATGTTGGAAGACTGTCAGTTGGTATCCCACTGATGTTCGGGACCTCTCCAGAGAGGTCTTCGCTGGCCATTGGGGCTTAGTTCGAAGCTGGACTTATCACTGAATACAATTCTACTCCAATCAGTGAGATTCCAGGCCGAAGACGTATCTGGAGACACCCCAGAGAGTGATGTGATACCAAGCTGACTGTCGCCCAATATACGACCTGACAACAGGGACTTATGGTCTGGTGTGCCATTTCATTTCAAGCAGGACCTCTTTTGTTGTCATCCGTATCAACTTTGCACAGCAGTCATATGTTGAAGATATTCTGTTCTGCGTTTTGTTTCCCTTCATGAAACCCATCCTAGGGGTGTACTTCATCAGGATAGTATCAACCCGCACACGGCGAGAGTTTCTACGCTTGTCTTCGCACTTGCCAAACCCTGCCTTGTCCAGAAAAGTCAACGGATCTCTCCCCAACTGAGAACTTCTGGAGCTTTATGGACAGGTACCTCCAACGAGTTCGAGATTTTGACGATCTAACGCCCCAGCTGGACAGGACTGGCACGATATGCGTCAGGAGAACATCCAGAAACTCTCTCACTCAACGCCAAGCCAAATATTTGCTTGCATAAGGGCCAGAGGCGACAAAGCGTTATTGAGTTGCTCAATTTTTGGAGCTCTATCTGGGCGATAACTAGTTTGGACAAGAAGAGAATAGAAGCTTTCGAAATGTGGTGCTACAGAAAAATGCGAAGATAAGGTGGGTAGATCACGTAACTAATGAGGAGGTATTGAATAGGATTGGGGAGAAGAGAAGTTTGTGGCACAACTTGACTAGAAGAAGGGATCGGTTGGTAGGGCATGTTTTGAGGCATCAAGGGATCACAAATTTAGCATTGGAGGGCAGCATGGAGGGTAAAAATCGTAGAGGGAGACCAAGAGATAAATACACTAAGCCGATTCAGAAGGATGTAGGTTGCAGTAGGTACTGGGAGATGAAGAAGCTTTCACAGGATAGAGTAGCATGGAGAGCTGCATCAAACCAGTCTCAGGACTGAAGACAACAACAACAACAACAACATCTGTAGTGTATTTGCATATTCTAAAAAGCACAGGCGTTAAGACTTCCCACAACGAAAAAGTATAAGGAGAGCAATACTTATGGTATGAGCGCTATTAGGTATAAAATAAAAGGCCAGAAAGAAAGTCAGTTTCTCCACGTATCCCAGGCGGCAACCAGCAACTGTGTTGCACGTGGCCTGCTCATTACACAAATTGCGTGTTCTTTGCAGGGAGAGTTCTTTGCGTTACCTGCACCAGTAAAACTTTCAGTGGGCGACCGTAAACGCTTCGGCCCAGAAACGAGTTGGGGATAGCATAGCAGGCGGCGGACGCTTTCCGTCGGCCTTTACGGCCTCCGTTCGCATGACCGGCGGTTGTTACCTCGCATCCAGGCCAACACTTGCTACGTTTCTCGGACCGGCGGCGCAACTGGAGCCGCTTACGAATTTACGCTCTCCCAGGAAGAACAGCGAAGTGCTTGTTCTTATTCTTTAAGTTCCACATTAATGGCGTCATATACTTTAATGTGGAAACTTTCATAGCAACCCTCCTCTACTGAAACGCTGCACTTCTCAAAATATATACCAGCTATAACGGCCCCTCTTGCTACCAGCAGCTGGGAATCTTCATGGCGGAGGGCGCACGCTCTGTGCCTCAAACGAACTTCCTCAAAATCACACAGTGCTGTATTTTGTTCCAGTTCAGTGGTCTACGGTTCGTCAAAGCCCCACAGACCAAAAAGAATGAAGCCGTAATATGGCTCCAAAAGCAGGAAGGTACGAGAGGCGTTCATTAAACAACGCAACTTATTTTTTTTCTGGGAGCACGTTAGTTTTATTCAGAATTCCACTACACCATATTAGTCCCATTCTTTTGGGTGCAAAACTCTATTTTCCAACATAAGCTCCGTTCAATTCGACGGTCTTACGCCACTTTACTGCGAGTGTCTACCGAGAGGGTTAATGGAGCAGCTAGGCACTGGACTTGGATTCAGGAGGACGACGGTTCAAACCCGAGTCCGGCCATCCTAATTTTAGTTTTCCGTGATTTCCCTAAATCGCTTCAGGCAAATGCCGGGATGGTTCCTTCGAATATGACACTGTTTTGTATGCCGCCTGGATAGGCGGTGCGTGGGTTTGCTCCTGTGAACTTCTTCGGTAATATAGCCCGAGAATGGAGGAAGCGAGTAGGAGCAGGAGAGGTGAAGCACTTCGGTACTGCAGGTAACTTTAACACTTTTAATAGTGTCAAAAACCACAACTAAATATCAAATGCATACATAACTTTGGCTAGGATGAGGACGTAGGTGTGAAGCCGTAGTCCATGTCCAATCCTGTGATGTTAGGATGACTTTTCTATATAATTTCAAAACTAATAAATACTGGTTGCTGTCCAAACTTTAACTGAACGTAACTAATACAAAGTCTCAATAGCAAGCTTGCCACTCGGTAGTAGAAGCGATGTGGTTCAAATGGCTTTGAGCACTACGGGACTTAACATCTGAGGTCATCAGTCCCCTAGAACTTAGAACAACTTAAACCTAACTAATCTAAGGACATCACACACATCTATGCCCGAGGCAGGATTCGAACCTGCGACCGTAGCACTCGCGTGGTTCCGGACTGAAGCGCCTAGAACCGCTCGGCCACAACGACCGGCCAGAAGCGATATTGCCAGGCCGTCTGCTCTTGACGAAATGGGCAGAAATCAAGACGGCACTCGCTGAGCTCCACAGCGTCGGGCAGGGGGCGCTGTGGTCGGCGTAGTTAGTCTTCTCTCGTAGTGCTAACTTAAGAAAGCGTGCACTGCGTTGTGGCATCGTAACTATCGACGCTACACACTGCCACTTGCCTTCTCGATTCCCTAATCAGAATTTGTGCTCCGTCTCTAATGACCTCGTTGTCGACGGGCCGTTAAACACTAATCTCCTCCTCCTCCTCCTCCTCCTCCTCCTCCTGTTTCTCCTCCTCCTGGGAGAGCATATATGTTCGCAGGGTACCTCTCTACTGGTCGAGGTATGATCCAACGTCTTGTTGCACCAACCACCGCTCAATCATCCACGTACTGCTTCATTCGACCAAACAGATGGAAATCAGAAGGTGCGACATCCGGGCTGCAGGTTAGATGAGGAAGCCAGAGGGAACACACCTTTAAGTATACAACTGGTGGAAGAACGTCTCAGCGCTACCAACATTTGCGTCCAGTTGTGCAGCGACGTGTTTGGCTGTGATCTGTAGATCGTCACTAACAAGAGTGTCCGCACGTTCCAACATTGCAGGAGTCTGACAGGTTTGCACGAGATTGTTGCGATGATGACGACGCCTCGCCCAACGATTCACCTTGCTTTTGTTCACTGCCAAATCTCTGTAGACATTCTGCAAGCGCCTGTAATTGTCTACCGTAATCTGGTGTTCCATCAAAAGAAACTCGACGACAGCTCTCTACTTGGAACTCACCTCCGTTACAGACGCCAATTTGAAGGGTACTATAGCGCCGGCACCGTCCGCCTCCGGTAGCTGAGTGGTCAGCGTGACAGACTGTCAATTCTAAGGGCCCGGGTTCGATTCCCGGCTGGGTCGGAGATTTTCTCCGCTCAGGGACTGGGTGTTGTGTTGTCCTAATCTTCATCATTTCATCCCCATCGACGCGCAAGTCGCCGAATTGGCGTCAAATCGAAAGACTTGCACCAGGCGAACGGTCTACCCGACGGGAGGCCTTCGTCACACGACGTTATTTTAGCGCCGCCACCGATGGGAACTTTGTGAAACTATAGGGGTTGAAGCAGGAATTATATACGATGTCCCACAACAAATTCCGCACTTTTTCAAGCGAAATTACCCGACAAAAAAAACTTTTACATTAGTTATTGAATACCCCGCCTAGAACGACGATAACGAGATTATGTGAGAAATAACGCCATAATAAGTTGTTCACTGGTTATTTGGGCTATGCTGACGTCTTATAAAGAAGATATTAGAAAGCAATGAAAAGAAAGGAAATGGGTTTACTAGCCTTTCTGGACAAAGAAGTGTCTAGTTGATGTGGAAGACAAGATACACTGGGGAACTAGGTACTTCAGAAAGTAAGTCACACAGGTCGTCCAGTGCTAAGATCATTGCGCAAGAAGATTGGCGTTTTGTCGGAACGGATCAAATGTACCGTGTATTCTGCATACACAGTTCGGCTGCGCTGCGGATAACAAGTGCATCACAAATGGTTCAGATGGCTCTGAGCACTATGGGACTTAACTGCTGAGGTCATCAGTCCCCTAGAACTTAGATCTCCTTAAACGTAACTAATCTAAGGACATCACACACATCCATGCCCGAGGCAGGATTCGAACCTGCGACCGTAGCGGTCGCGCCGTCCCTGACTGTAGCGCCTAGAACCGCTCGTCCACTCCGGCCGGCAGTGCATCACAGTATGCAAGCGAAATGGCGCGGTCAGTGGAAACGTATACCAAGTTTGAAGAACGCGGAGCAGCACGATTCTTGTGGGCAACATGTGTAAATTGTAGATTCACCGTGCAACTCTGGTGTTATATTGATCAAGTACATCGTCGTGTTGAGCCGTACTGAACTGGTTCAAATAAGGACATCACACACATCCATGCCCGAGGCAGGATTCCAACCTGCGGCCGCAGCAGAGCGCGATTCCGAACTGAAGCGCCTAGAACCGCTCGGCCACAGCGGGCTGCCACCTCAGCGTATTTCTGTACTTAATATTCGACGTCTTCCATAAAAGCAGACGTAATTAAACAGTTTCTGAGTGTGAACCGTGAATGCTCGGCGAGTCTAATACTCATGCCCAAACATTATGTTTCTGGCCCAGCAAACCAGGCAAGAAAAGACAATTTCAGTCGGTAACGACAGAGATTTCGGATTTCCATCCGTTCCGTAAGTCACAGCAGGCCGCACGCTCAGCCATGATTCAACAACCGACGACTTACGTCTGATGTCATCTTATATGGGAAAGGAAATTGAATTTCAGAGTACTTCTTGTGCAGTGAAACAAAGGAATAGTTATTATGAGCCTTTTTTTGTAATCGATATTCATCCTACTTCCGTTATTTCACAAAGCGTTAATCGACACCGATGGCCAAAAAAGTCGCAACACCAAGAAGAACTTATGCAAGATAGGCGAAATTTGGTAGACGTGTTTCTATATCTGAAACATGAGGTCTATTCAAATTTCGCACTAGTCGCATAACGATGGCGCTAGTAGCCCCACTATGAGGATGTAAATCAGGTTTGCTTTAAATACCCGCGGTAACGGTCGTGCCGCGCGCGATTAGCCGAGCGGTCTAGGACGCTGTAGTCATTGACTGTGCGGCTGGTCCCATCAGATTGCACACACATTTGAACATTTTTTTGTAACGGTCGTGAGCGTTAGAAACCTTTGAGATAGGACATGGTGAGTTGATGTTAGTCAAGAACGATTCTACGCCAGACGCCATTATCATCACATCCCTGAGTTTGAACGAGGTCATGTACTAGTGCCAGGAGAAGCTGGATGTTCCTTCTGCGACACTGCGGAAAGACTTGGCAGGAATGTAGGCACTGCACGTGATTGCTGGCGCCGGTGGCCACGAGAACGCACGGCCGCAAGAAGACTGGTATCCGGACGGCCACGTGGCACTACCGAGAGGGAAGATAATCGTGTTCGACGTGTGACTTGGCACATCGTACTGTATCTTCAGTAGCAATCTGGCTCCACAGTAACACAGTGAACTGTTACAAATCGGTTACTTCAAGCACAACCCCGAGCCAAACGACATGTAGCGTCCATTCCACTGGCCCCAAACCACCGCCACTTGCTACTTCAGTGCTTTCAAGTGAGAGCTCATTGGAGAGCAGGGTGAAGGTCTGTCGTGTTTTTTGATGAAAGCCGGTTCTATCTCGGTGCCAGTGACGGCCGTGTGTTGTTTAGGGAGTGCCCAGTTGAGGGCCTGCAGCGAACCTCTCTGCGTACTAGACACACTGGACCTACACCTGGAGTTATGGTCTGAGGTGCGATTTCGTATGAAAACAGAAGCACTTCCGTGGCTATCCCACGCACCCTGACCGCAGTTTGGTGATTCAACCTACTGTGCTGCTATTCATGAACAGTATTCCAGGGCGTGTCTTCCAATGGGATAACGCTCGCCCACATACCGCTGTTGTCATCCAACGTTCTCTAAAGGATGCCGACATGTTCCCTTGGCCTGCTTGATCGCCAGGTCTCTCTCCACTCGAGCAGACATGGGAGATGACAACTCCAGCGTCATCCATAAACAGCGTTAACCGCCTTTGTAATGACCGACGAAGTGCAACAGTCATGGAACACCATCTCACAAACGGACATCCGGCACCTGTGCAACAGAATTCATTTACGTTTGCGCGCTTTCATTCAACGTTCAGGCGGTTACATTAGTCATTAATGTACCAGCATTTCCGGGAGGCCGACGGTTCAATCCCACGTCCGGCCATTCTGATTTAGGTTTTCCGTGAGTTCCCTAAATCGCTCCAGGCAAATGCTGAGATGGTTCCTTTGAAAGGGCACGGCCGACGTCGCAGTTTGGTCTTTTCCCACAAAACAACCCAACCCAACCAGCATTTCATGTTCTGTCTCTAAGCTGGTCGTAGCTTGTGCTCCAAATATGAACAGCATAGAGACAGAACTGATTACGCTTTCTGCAGGACCTGACCATCATTTTTCAGCACAATGCTGAAGCATGTACGGTGCAAGCAGTTACTCATTTGTTTGACTGATGGGGCTGCTAAGTGCTATACCACCTACTGCACTCCCATCACTTAAGCCCTCGTGAGTTCAGCTCCATTTCTAAACTGAAGGAAACACTTCACAGCATTCGCTTCAGAACTGCTACAAATTCGTCGGGCAATAGACAGCGCCGCTCGAACTGTCAACACAACTGCCACTACTAAGGGTGTCCTACGACTTCCACATCGCTGGCAGCGGGTTATACACAATGCTGGTGACTACTTTAAAGATCAGTAAAATTTTGAAATGCGTACCTACAGTACTGGCCATTCAAATTGCTACACCAAGAAGTGCAGATGATAAACGGATATTCATTGGACAAGTATATCGTACTGGAACAGACATGTGATTACATTTTCACGCAATTTGGCTGCATAGATCCTGAGAAATAAGTACCCAGAACAACCACCTCTGGCCGTAATAACGGGCTTGATACGCCTGCGCACTGAGTCAAACAGAGCTTGGAAGGCGTGTACAGGTACAGCTGCCCATACATCTCAACACGATACCACAGTTCATCAAGAGTTGTGACAGGCGTATTGTGACGAGCCAGTTGTTCGGCCACCATAGACCAGACGTTTTCAGTTGGTGAGAGATCTGGAGAATGTGCTGGCCAGGGCAGCAGTCGAGCATTTTCTGTATCCAGAAAGGCCCGTGCAGGACCTGCAACATGCGCTCGTGCATTATCCTGCTGAAATGTACGGTTTCGCAGGGATCGAATGAAGGGTAGAGCCACGGGTCCTAACACATCTGAAATGTAACGTCCACTGTTCAAAGTGCCGTCAATGCGAACAAGAGGTGACCGAGACGTGTAACCAATTGCACCCCATACCATCACGCCGAGTGATATGCCAGTATGGCGATGACGAATACACGCTTCCATTGTGCGTTCACCGCGATGTCGCCAAACACGGATACGACCATCATGATGCTGTAACGCAACCTAGATTCATCCGAAAACATGACGTTTTGCCATTCGTGCAACCAGGTTCGTCGTTGAGTACACCATCGTAGGCGCTTCTGTCTGTGATGCAGCGTCTAGGATAACCGCAGCCATGGTCTCCGAGCTGATAGTCCATGCTGCTGCAAACGTCGTCGTACTGTTCGTGCAGATGGTTGTTGTCTTGCAAACGTCCCGATCTGTTGACTCAGGGATCGAGACGTGGTTGCACGATCCGTTACAGCCACGCTGATAAGATGCCTGTCATCTCGACTGCTAGTGATACGGGGCCGTTGTGATCCAGCACGGCGTTCCGTATTACCCTCCGGAACCCACCGATTCCATATTCTGCTAACAGTCGTTGGATCTCGACCAAGGCGAGCAGCAATGTCGCGATACGATAAACCGCAATCGCGAGAGGCTACAATCCGACCTTTATCAAAGTCGGAAACGTACGCATTTCTCCTCCGTACACGAGGCGTCACAATAACGTTTCACCAGGCAACGCCGGTCAACTGCTGTTTGTGTATGAGAAATCGGTTGGAAACTTTCCTCATGTCAGCACGTTGTAGGTGTCGCCACCGGCGCCAACCTTGTGTGAATGCTCTGAAAAGCTAATCATTTGCATATCAGAGTATCTTCTTCCTGTCGGTTAAATTTCGCTGCTGTAGCACGTCATCTTCGTAGTGTAGCCATTTCAATGGCCAGTAGTGTATTTTGTACTAGCTGTAAATAAATAGTTGCCACTATTAAAGTTCAAACCCTCGTAATTGCTTTTGTCAGAGCTACGTTGCATTATTTAGTAGCACTGGAATTCTTTTCCAAGACCTTAGCTGTACTTATTTATTAAGTCCAGAATCCACATGGTGCCGAATAAAGTACGACCGGCTTAACTGAAGGTAAAGGAAGGTAAGATTACAGGTCGAGAAAGTGCGGAGGCTGACTACGCTGCCAGCGCGCAGGTAAGTCACAAACAGGACCTGCCACGCACTCCTGTGAATCTACCCCTTACCGTACCAGACAGTCCGAGGGATCCAGTACGTTACAAGCTAGGGTTTGTCATTCCGCAGAGGGGATGTTACAGTGCCGCTGGTGTCTACTTTTACGATGGAGAGAGTTCGAATACTTGGAAAATGAATCTCATACTGTGTGCTATAGTGAGAGGTGAGAGATATAATACTCCTTTAATGTCTTTAGAAGGTGCAACCTATTTTAAGCAGCAAGTGTGGTGCAGTTGTAACATTAACACATTTTGTCACAAGTAAGCTACTCTGACATGTTTGTGTATGTATTATGTGTACTCGAATACTGTTTTGCGCATTGAAATGACTGATCCGAATGTAGGATCGATTTGTACTAAATGGTTTGTAACGTTAGTTAAGAAAACGCAGGAGGGAAGTACCTGTTCCGTAGGGAGGAACAAAGGTACCAAAAGGAATTGTGGCTACTTTCTTGTTGTTGTTGTTCTTGTCTTCTTCAGTCCGAGGACTGTCCTGAGGCAGCTTTCCACGTTCACTCCCCACACTCACCTCCAATACCAAATTGACGATTCCTCGATGTCTCAGGATGTGTCCGATCAACCAATCCCTTCTTTTAGTTAAGGTGTCCTTTAAATTTCTTTTCTCTCCATTTCTCTTCACCACCTCCTCACTAGAACCTGATCTACGCATCTGATCTTCAGCATTCTTCTGTAGCATTTCATTTCAAACGCTTCTATTATCTTCCTGTCTGAACTGTTTATCTTGCACCCCAGACTAATACCTTTAGAAAAAAAAACCTTCCTAACATTTGAATTCGCATTCGATGCTAACAGATTTATCTTTTTCGCAGATGCCTTCATTGCAGCTCGCCGTCTACATTTTATATCTTTTGCACTTTGGCTATCATTAATTATTCTGCTGCCCAATTGGCAACACTCATGTACTACTTTAAGTGTCTCATTTTCTAATTCTCTCAACCTCGTAAGATTTAATTAGACTGCATTACACTCCCATGTTTGAATTTCGTTGTTGTTCGTAGTATAATCTCTTTTCAAGACACTGCCCACTTCATTTAAGTGCTGTTCCTAATCGTCTGCCATCTCTGACGGAGTTACAGTATCATCAGCAAACTCCACATATAATTTTTTTCCCTGAGCTTTAATTTCCTTTCCAAATTTCTCCTTGGTTTCCCTTATAACTTGCTCAGTGAACAGACTGAATAACATCGTGGATCAACTACAGTCCTGTCTCGTTCCGTTCCCAATTATCTCTTCGCTTTCGTGTTCTTAGAGTCTTGTAACTGCTGTTTTGTTTTTGTACAAATTGTACATAACCTTTCGGACTCAGAATTCTAAAGATTGTGGTCTAGTAAACACTCTCAAAAGCTTTCCCTAAATCTGCAAGTGCTGTAAACGTAGGTTTACCTTTCACTTGTCTTCTATGATACGACGTTGGGTCAGTAGTCCCTCGCTTGTTCCTATAACTTTCCTGAACCCAAACTTGTCTTGGTTTTACCTTTATGGAATGTACCATGAACATGTTCCATAGATCACCTGAACGATTCTTCTGCCTGGTCAGCCTCTCCAGTTTTTCCACTCTTCGTAAACAATTCGTGACAGTATTTTGCATCCATTACTTACCAAACTGTTAGTTCGGTAATATTCACAACAAACAGTCGGCAGCTGCGTTTTTATAGAATTGGAGTTACTGCAATCTCCTTAAAGCCTTTACTGCTATCTTCTTAAAGGCTGAGGGCTTTCGCCTCATACAGATTCCCGTTGTTACATAATTTAATTTAATTGTAAATCGATTACAGATTTCAGGCTCATAATCGATTTTCATTTATGCGTACACCTGAAAGTTAGTTTATAACGGAATAGTGTTAATGTCCATCTACGTAGTGTGTTGTCGAGATATGAAGTGCTTATATAGAAATTTCTTTTAAAAGTTTAATTCGAATGGAATTAAGATAAAAGAAATCATTTCTGTACAGTCTGAGCACCTCCTTAACTTGGTGTTAATCATTATTACGGAACGTATAATGTTATACAAAAGAAATAACGAAGCCATTAGGCCTAAGGGAGGCCATTCTTTAGACCTTGTCGTTTCCATTTGGTGAACACCTTCTCTACAAGGGAAAAGACGAAGTAGGAACACCCGGCTGACAGTATTGTGATGGGGATAAATAGTGACAATGTCGCGTTCCGTTTTGAGGAACACCTTTTATAAGGAAAAAAAGTTTACAGCAGACAGACTAAGCAGTGGTGAGTAGCCAGTCAACAGTGATAGTGAGAGGTCGTGTTTTCGTTCCCAATGCAAGACACTACTATTGCGCTACGTGAAATGTATGCGTAGTTGCGGATATGGACAACCATCATCGGTATAATGGAGCACTACAATGAAAATTTGTGCCGAACCGGGTCTCGAACCCTTATTTCCCGCTTATTGCGGGCGGTCGCTTACCATTAGGCTATCTGCGCACACTTCACGGCCAGATGTAAATTTCCATACATCGTCAGCCATGTCACTACAACCTGCACTCGTGCTGGCATGTCGGAAGGAACATTGCATCGTTCTTTTGAACAAATCAGGCACTGGAATACGTAATTACTATTGTTTTCTGACATGGGTACACATTGTCGGAAGGCTACGTTTATTAATGCTCCTGCATTGAGGAGTCGTCTATGATAGTTATTAGCCGTGGCTGCAGGTCTTAAAAGACTAGATTATGGTGTTGCAATTTTTGTGCAACTCGGCTTCAACCGGGTTTAATAATGGCAGCTATTACGACGCGTTTGTTATATCATTCTAACCAGAGACGTGAGGAATTTGTAAAAGTGTTTTTGGCACTAAATCCTACACCTAACAAGGCAAATTTTTTGAGCTTGTAAAAGGACAGTCAGACTTAATTCAGCACGTGCTGTGAACAAGTGTGTTTTTGGTCATATAAAAGATTTAATTTTTGTAGCTTGTGGCTTTTTAATTTGAAGTACCCGTTTCAGTTTTCTTAAACCCTACATTACATTTTATCACTGCTGAGTGTGGCAGTAATGTCTATGTTATAGACAATTCACTGAGACAGATTACTACACATCTTCGATAAGTCACTTTATTGCAGTACTTGAGAAAATTTTATCTTCATTGAGTCCATTTCTAAATGTTTCAAGAGTATATTAGCATTATTCAAATGACAAATATTAACTTTAAACGTTTTTGAAGGACGTAAAGTAACAAAAGGAGGTAGATAAATATCTTGTCAGTTTTAGTTTAATACTAAAAAGCCTAACTTTATTAAAACACAAATTAAATAACTGTTCCATGTTCAATGAACACATTTAACTTCTAAAATTCTTTCTTTCAGAACGTGGCGACCGTATACACCGGGTGACAATTATTGAACTATACGAAAAAAACGTAAATTAGTTACAAATTACAGCGTGCACACACAGCATATCCGAACGACATCTCTTTGGCTCACTCCGAGACGCCTGGTCACTTCCCTTGTTGAGAGCCCTTCCTGGCACAAAGTAACAAAGCGGACGAAATCGAACCACGGTATTGACCGTCTAAGCATGCCTGAACCACAGACAACACGAGCCGTGTTCCTCCTTCCTGGTGGAATGACTGGAACGTACCGGCTATCCGACCCCCTCCGTATAACAGGCGTTGCTCATGCATAGTTGCTTACATCTTTGGGCGGGTTTAGTGACATCTCTGAACAGCCTAAGGGACTGTGTCTGTGATACAATACCCACAGTCAACGTCTATCTTCAGGAGTTCTGTGAGCAGCGGTGATGCAAAACTTTTTTGATGTGTGTACGTGTAGTGGAAGAGGATGAGCCAAAATACCTATCCCTTCAATGAACTGCCACTCAATAGAGAACTGCATATCTGAGATAAGTATGTTACTCTAATTAATCAAACTGATGTGGCATTTACAAGGTGACAATTATTGAACCATATGAAAAAAACGTTAATTACTTACAAACTACGGCGTGCACACACTTTATTCAAAATATAAACGTCACTACAGATATTCGCATTTAGGTTATGACATGTTCGATACGCCTGGCGTCATTGGCGATAACGTGGTGCAGACAAATAGCAAAATTCTGCATGATCCGCCGAAGTGTTGGAACATCGATTCCATCGATGACCTGCTGAATGGCTGTTTTCAGCTCAGCAATGGTTTTTGGGTTATTGCTGTACATTTTGTCTTTAATATAGCCCTACAAAAAGGAGTCGCTTGTGTTCAGATCCGGAGAGTATAATGGCCAATCGAGGCCACTGCTGAGACCCCAAGAGCCAGAATTTGGTTCCCAAAGTGCTCCTCCAGTACATCAAATACTCTTCTACTTCGGTGGGGTCGAGCTCCGTCTTGCATGAACCACATCTCGTCGAAATCAGGATCACTTTGGATAAAATGGGGATGGAATCATCTCCCAAAACATTCACGTTCCCTTCGGTAGTCACAGTGCCATCAAGGGATATCGCACCGATTATTCCGTCACTGAACATCGCACAGCACAGGATGGGGAGAAGAGCCTTCTCGATCGCGAAATGCGGATTCTCAGTTCCCCAAATACGCCAGTTTTGCTTATGGACGAACCCATCCAAATGAAAGTGGACTTCCTCACGAAACCAAACCATACTAATTCCCATCATGCCCAGCTGCCAACCGTGCAGTTTGAACGTTCTAAAGCAAACCGTTCAGACGTTACGACGATTTAATTTCATATAGTTCAATAACTGTCACTCAGTATCAGTTAGTAGAGTTGAATTTCAGGACGAATGGCTCAAGGCGAGTGTAGTCACTGTTCCTGTCCCAGTGATTAATGCAGTCACTATGATTACCACTAAACATAAATTATCAAAAAGATTATTCAAGGTGAGCAGGGAAGTGCGACGAACTCTTTGTTGCTCAATACAACGACTCAAGAGTTTGTCTACTGAAGACTTCAGTGGAAGTTTCATGGCCAAATCAAAATTCAGTCCCGTATAAATGCTATCAAGATCGATCATAGAGTGCATTATCGCCTAACATAGTGTTCAGTGTGTTAATATTGTTGCTTGGATTCGCGAGTGTTAATTTAGAAGCTAAGGAAGACAAACCAAGTCGTAGCAGGTACGCTGTTTCACAATCGAGACCAGACTATCGAAAAGCAGACGTAAAGAGAACACTATGTTTAAAAACGAGATAGATTCATAACTCCACTAACAGAGACGTGAGTAGTAAAACATAGGATAGCTCACCCTCACGAGACCTTCACACTGGGATAGACGGCTTGGTAGCTCTTTCTTGATTCGGTGGGTCATGGTGGATGGTCGTTCTTAGTTGGCGGAGAAAATTGTCTAGTTAATTCCGATAACTAACTAAACTCCAGCTGCTAACTAGATGAGCGACATCCTTTGTGGTACTGGCCGTGCGGGGAACGAGACCAAACTGTTATTTACAGGAACTTCAAGTTCTAACAGTGAGCTCTAGGGACCGATGACCTCAGCAGTTTGGTCCCATTGGAACTTACCGCAAATTGCCAAATGTTCCTTTGTGGTGCCACCGATTTCTTTCATTCTTTGGAAAGCCTCTTCTAGCCACACGAGATTGAGAAACAAGCCTGTGTCGCCCTTAGACGTTCTGGGCAGCACGGTGGCTGCACTGAAGTATATGATCGTGTCTTTCTAAGCCGAAAAGTCGGGGTAACCCGCTGCCACCCCTGCGTGCTAGGGATTGATGCTTGCAGCTGTTCGCCATAAACGAGGAATCTCAAAGCTCGCGTTTATTCCGTAAAAGCCCTCTGTACACACCGGCGGTCGCTAGTGGTGAGTGAATGATTAAGTGAGGTCTTCGGTCTAGTGCGTGGCATCGACTCCGTCGTTGGCGGTGCTTTGGGAAACGTGACCAATCTGTTATTTAGAGGAACTGCAAGTCGTCACAGTGAGCTCTTTAGTTTCGTGTTTAAATTTTAATGCATCGCAGTTTCATCCAAGAGATTCAAGAGGAGTTAAAGCTGAAAGCCTTTTGTTAGAAACGTCTTTCATACAATGTATTATTCCGAGAGTTTCGAGTCACTTGCATGATGTGAAGACTACATTATCCATGTATCCGCCTACTATCACAGTGGGTTCTTTGATTATGCAGCATATCTGCTAGCAATAACTGGAAGGCGGAGCCTTGTCAACCAATCAGGTTGCTAGGCGGTTAGAGTCGAGTTTCGAGTTCGCTTGGTCATCATGTATGTCCACAAAAGCACTCTTAGTATTTCATCCTTTCTTCTTCGCTACACCTGGACTTAGCAAAATTTCATACATACTTTCTTGTGAATGATTTGAGATGTGCATTACTCGACTGCCGCTTCCAGATACTTTGGTGAGAATACTGGTTGCGCTGCATTGGCGTGGTAAAATTTTGTATCGTTTTTCAGGTGTTGCTGTCTATCCATGTGTGTAAGTTCAGTTCCTTTTCCCATATCGAGACTGTCTCATTATGCAAGAATCAATTCCGATCTTTCTTTAAGACATCTGTGGATAAAGATCGAATTTCACGTTACTTTCCGATTCATCTGACAGTATTCTAGGGACCTGATAGTATATTGTGTTCTTTCCTGCTTTCGTGAATGTACGGTATTCGTATTCGTATATCCACGTGCTCCGACTGTGCACATTTGTATGCTCGTGGTCGTGCGGTAGCGCTCTCGCTTGCCGCGCCCGGGTTCCCGGGTTCGATTCCCGGCGGGGTCAGGGATTTTCTCTGCCTCGTGATGACTGGGTGTTGTGTGATGTCCTTAGGTTAGTTAGGTTTAGGTAGTTCTAAGTTCTAGGGGACTGATGACCATGAATGTTAAGTCCCATAGTGCTCAGAACCATTTGAACCTTTTTTTTACATAAAGTTCACGAATTTCTGTGCTTATTTAGAATCATAATTGAAATTAAATTAATATCTTTAATGCATTATTTTCTCCTGAAATCATCTTTCAAGTTTACGAACCATTAGGGGCAGCGGCACATGCGATCGAACAGCCTTCGTTCTGAATAGTAGCACATACGACAAAGGATCTGCCACCAGCAGAATACGTGCCATCATAAACTGCCGTCAGCAGATGAAATATTCAGCAGTTTTCTAGACGAGTTCCAGCCCACTTAAGGTAAATCGCTGGCTTCAGAAAACTTCGAGACACTTGGTGCGGCCATGAAGATTTCTTGGATTTACGTTTCATGATTTGAATAAACAAGACCGCTGCGATTCTTAGAGTTCATTATTGGAGAACACAGCCGGTTTCTCAAATGAAATTTGCATCTTCAGGTGCTTCACTGTATACAAAGGAATAAAAGAACTTGTCAGAAATTTAGCTATACCAAGAAATGGACAAATAAAAAGGTCTGTGTCGGCTTGCAGTCAAAAGATTAAAAGCTCTGTTTAAACCGGATAAAGCTATTCCCAACATTTATATCAAGGTATTTGAAACTTCTGACTCACGAATATGCGAGCGTCTATGATAAAATGATTGGGGACTAAGGCCGTCCCTAATCTACAAAAAAAACCGATATAACGTCGAAGTAAGAACGTAGTAGCTATTAAAATAATTTATAATAAAAAATAGTTAAAATACTTAGCAAAACGCTGCCTTTGTAACATTAAAAGACAAACAGTTTTCAAAAGTGTAACACTTTATCTCATTGTCGACGGCCTGGGGAGGAAGCGTTGCTGTTTTTTTATTCCTTTGTATACAGTGAAGCATCTGAAGATGCAAATTTAATTTGCGAAACCAGCGTGGTCTCCAATAAAGAATTCTAACTGTCGCAGTAGTCTTGTTTATTCAAATAATGGAATATTTTGGCTGTGGTTGCTCTGTATATGAAGTAGCCTTCACATTTCAGTAATTCATTCGTTTTGTTATTAGCCATTAGGTCCCATTAGAAATTACACATTCACACTTTTAGACTGTATCAGGATGGTCGAGAACATTTGGTATGATTTTGTCTTACTTTAACTCAATTAAAGGCCTCGATATGTATCCCGTTGTGCTATGAAAATTTGCTCGCTACCACATATTTTGTTAACAGTATATCAGATCGTATTGTTTCTTCATTAATGGGTCACTTTTCATAAAAAGGGGAATATTTTCAAGGTATTAACATCTGGGTCAAAACTCATATCCACTCGTAGATAGCTAATCGGTAGTTGTGAAGACTTTCAAAGTGAAACTAATACCAGTTTTGAGGTTTGTAGTTGGCAGAACCTAATATAGGACAGAGTTAGAAGCATTGTTAAATGTAATAAAATAACAGGTCTTAGATAAAAGAGATAAGCATTACACAACAGAATCAGTAAAGGAAAAAGAAGACTGCTACCTAAAAGCGAGATTGCATGATTGAAGCGATGAATATATCAAAAACAGACTGACGAGTATTATATTGATATCAGTATTATCAAAGGACTGATGAAGAAGTTACTGAAATTAGCGAATAGCATAGGATATAAGAGGTAACAAAAAGATAAGGAAAAAAAAAAGAATCAAGCGGTAGGTGTTTATTAGAAGAAGGAACAGAGTAATGAGATGAGTGCACAAAGATATCCTGAAATACTGAAGTTGATGTAATAAGTTGTCGCAGAGGGACGATATTGGATAGACAGACAACCACTAGAAAATAGTAGGCGTATCGAAAAGGACGATAGACGTAGTAGGTATGCAGTGGCAGAAATTCAGCATTCTGATTCTGCCAATTTTTGTGGATCAGCCTCCGCAGAATGTAAATCCCAACTTTCCTGTGCATCACATTTTTTTGTTCGTGAAATGCGTTCGGATGACTATCGATCAACCACTATGATATCAGATTCTTTTATGGTGAACGGTTCTCTTCTGAAGTGACGGCGAGAGAAAAGTGCGAATATGACTCTCAGACAGGATCGATTCAGCGACTCTGCCCCCCCTGACAATAGCTGCTCAGGCAATCTACTTTTATGATTCCGAGAAAGAGCTTCGGATCTAAAATTCCCCCCTCCCCCTCCTTGAAAGCTGTGTCAGCACTTGAGTGCAAAACGCAGCAGTAAACTCACTTTTTATGCAGGGCCCGACTCCCGTGCTTCACCCCCCCCCCCCCCTGCCCCTTGCGAGACGCCCTTCTTGTTCGACCCCAAACCATTACAACCATTACAAAGTGAGAAAAGCATCCTTCCCTCAAAAGCCGTTCCTCAGCTCACAGTATGAGATATAGAAGCAGACATTTTTCACTGGGAAAAAGACACGCCTTAATAAATAACAGTACGAACAGTTTACCGTGCGAGGTGGTTAGTTAGTTAGTTAGCTGCATGTTCCGCGTACCATTTTGCACGACAGATCGTAACGATGTGAAACGAATCATTTTACATTCGCATCGCAAATTAATTACACACACACTGCAGCACCAAAGAAACTGGTATAGGCATGTTTATTCAGATGCACTGATACGTGAACACGCAGAATATGGAGCTGCGGTTGGCAACGCCGATATAAGATAAAAAGTGTTTGATGCAGTTGTTAGAACGGCTACTGCTGCTACAATGGCAGGTTATCAAGATTTAAGCGAGTTTGAACGCGATACTATAGTCGCCGCACGAGCGATGGGACACAGCATCTCCGAGGTAGCGATGAAGTGGAAATTTTCCAGTACCACCATTTCACCAGTGTACCGGGAATATCAGGAATCCGGTAAAACATCAGATCTCTGACATCGCTGAGGCTGGAAAAAGATCCTGCAAGAACGGGACCAACGGCGACTGAAGAGAATCGTTCAACATGACAGAAGTAAAACCCTATGTACCTTGCTGCAGATTTCAGTTCTAAGCCATCAACAAGCGTCCGCGTGCGAATCATTCAACGAAACATCATTGATAAGAGCTTTCGGAGCCGAAGGTCCACTCGTGTAAGCTTGATGACTGCGCGTCTAAAAGCTTTACGCCTCGCCTGGGCCCGTCAGCACCGACATTGGACTGTTGGTGACTGGAAACATGTTGACTGGTTGGACGAGTCTCGTTTCAAATTCTATCGAGCGGATGGACGCGCACGGGTATGGAAACGACCTCATGAATCCATGGACCCTGCATGTCAGCTGGTGGAGGCTCTGTAATGGTCTGGGGTGTGTGCAGCTGGAGTGATACGTCTAGATACGACTCTGACAGATGACACGTACGTAAACATCCTGTTTGATCACCTGCATCCATGCATGTTCATTGTGCTTTCCGACGGACTTGAGCAGTTCCAGCAGGACAATGCGACACCCTACAAGTCCAAAATTTGCTACAGAATGGTTTCAGGTACAGTCTTCTGAGTTTGCGGCCCTACACGATATTAGGCAGGTTATCAGTTTATTTGGCTCTTCAGTATACGCAGGGTGAGTCAATAACTATTGCCACATAGAATAACTCCGAAAGTATGATAGGAGCTGAAAAGTTTGTGGGATAAATGCTGCACGGGGCAACGGGGGACGCAATATGACGTTGGTTTTTTGTTGCTAGGTGGAGTCACGTCAGACATATGAAAGTCAATTTTTTTATGGGGTGCTATAGTTTGGTACTTATTTTCTGATAGTGGCTATCGAGACGAATCCAATGATGTATAACAGTAAGTTCTTAGAAGTTCAACTATGGTCAAAAAGGTGGCATGAACATCCATTTACAGAAGGTGTTCGAAGTGTTGACCATTGCTATCAATACAGTGCTGCAATCTTCTTATCAAGGATTTAATGGTATTCCTTACCACTTCGGCACTTATCGAAGCACATGCTCTGACGATTCTCTCTCATACATCGTGCAAATAGTTAATATTCACCGAATATGGCGTGTCTATCTAACGTGTCATTCGTATGTAAATACCATTCTACGGTTTCGCAATATAACACCAAAAGGAAATGTAAGACTAGAATCGTCGAAAGAAGCGAATGTGAACGATGTATTCCTTCAAAGAATAAGTCGATATGCCTCTCATTTAGGGAAAGCGCCCACGAAATTCAGTGAGAGCTATCTCAAAGGTATCCTCAACGTACCCACTCTAACATCGTGCATTTAAATAAGCGTATGATAAATTGAGAACAACTGGATCTTTAACGCATCGGAAACATATCCGGCAAAGGAAAATTACTAACGAGGAAAAGGAGATTGGTACTCTTGCCACTGTGGTTCGAGATCCTTGTGTTAGTTCGCGTCAAATCGCAAGGGAATCTGGCATGAGCCAGAGTAGTGTTGTTCGTGTTCTGCATCGCCATATATATCATTCTTACCATATCAGTCTCCACCAAGAATTAACTGGTACGGATTGTATGCGTCGCATTGAATTTTGCCGATGGGCTCAACTTCAGGTTCAGAGGGATGTCACACATATTAATCTGATTTTATTTACTGACGAGACTACATTCACGAACCATGGAAATGTTAATTTGCATAACATGCATTATTAGCCAACTGAAAATCCATGATAGCTGCGGCAAGTTGAACACAAAAAACCGTGATCGGTGAATGTATGGTGTGGCATTCTGGAGGACAGAATTATAGGTCCCTATTTCATCGAGGGAAATCTTAACGGTAGGAAGTACACCACGTTCCTGTAAGAATCATTAGGTCTGTTGTTGGAAGAAATGCCGTTAGGAACAAGGAAAAGAAGATGGTGTCAACACGATGGGTGTCCTGCAAATTTTTCGCTGATGGCTAGAAATCATTTGCAGAGACAATTCCCTAATCATTGGATTGGAAGCGGAGATGTGTCGTGGCCGACTCGTTGGCCAGACTTGACGACTCTGGATTTTTTGTTGTTGTGGGGATTCGTAAAAGACATTGTTTGTAAAGACGTTCCAAATACACCTCAAGATATTCAAGAGAGAATTGTCAGTACATGTGCTTCGTTAAGTGCCGATGTGATACGGAATACCACTGAATCCGTGATAACAGGATTGCAGCACTGTTACACAAAATGGATTCGTCTCGATAGCCGCTATCAGAAAATGAGTACCAAACTATACCATCCCACTTTAAAAAAAAAGTCATTTTGTGATTGTAGCAGACGTGACTCAAGAAGGACGTATTTTCAAAGGAGGCGTACTTCTATTGAAAAAAGTAATGACAGCCGGCATTGCTGCGAAATATCAAAAACTTTAATTTTTGTCAATATAAGCTCTTGTAACAAACTGAATATGTACTGTAATATTTGAACACTGAGAAGAACGTTTCTATGAAATAATTATTGTTATCTTGAAAGGTAAAATTTTTCTCATTGCTGAAGTGAATATTATGCTCATCTTTCCTTTCAAAGTAATTACGACACAAAGTGCAAGCAAACAGAAGACTCAGGATTTTGAATGCTAGGTAGTACTGTGCTACCGACATAAACTATCATAGTTATATATGAAGGTAGTATCTGTACTCGAAAGAACAGATACCATTGATGACCGTGCAGCTTTTATAGAAAGAGGTGATAATTAAATCGACACCCTAGCTGAAAAGAAGCGTTGATATACATCATTGAGGACATGTTGAAAATGTGTGCCCCGACAGGGACTCTAACCCGGGATCTCCTGCTTATATGGCAGACGCTCTATCCATGTGAGCCACCGATGGCACAGAAGATAGTGCGCGTGCAGGAACTTATCCCTTGCACGCTCCCCGTGAGACCCACACTCCCAACATGTCCACATAGATGTTTGCCAATAGATGTTTGCCAATCACACTCATTATTCGTAGTAGATTAATCTACAAAGTCCCGTAGGAGTCGGGGCATAGTGTGTGCGTTCGCACAAGAAGGTCAATGGCTGGGTAGCCATATTTTAACTATACATAAAGGTAGTATCTGTTCCCAAAAGAACAGATACAATTGATGACCGTGTAGCTTCTCTAGAATAAGATGATAATTAAATCGACATCCTAGCTCCAAACAGGAGTTGATATACATCATTGGGGACATGCTGAAAATGTGTGCCCCGACAGGGACTCGAACCCGGAATCTCCTGCTTACATGAGTGTTTGCAGCTATGGTGTCAATTTAATTAGCATCTCACTATCATAGTTGTTCAGAATCGTATTCGTCTGACTTGCTCTTCAATAACAGCGTCAAGAATTTTTCAGAGATACATTACGACGCAGATCTTGAATAGCTCTTTCTTACGCTTACTGCTAAGAAGAACTTTAACGTTGGGTGCCCTCGATTGCACTTCGGAGACGCCACGCATTAGAGTAAAATTAATAATTTAGTCTTTTTCAGCCAATAAGACAGTAATTAAGATCCACAGCACTAAATATTTTGTTTTTGATGAAAAGCTCAGTTTCAATTTTCGTATTCAAAAGTAACACCAAAGGACAGATTTATTTCAATCATTTAATACTAGGAAACAAAGAGGGCCCGGTAAGAGCAGAGAACAGTAGCTACAATTAATTTTACAGCAGAAAGTTTCGAGGCTGCCTGTCTGTTCTTTTTGTTCTTATCAGGAATACTTAATAATTTTTCTAGTAGCCAAGAGAGGGTCCTTAGACGGTATCGAGCAAGTGGTGTGATAGTGTAAATGAAATCTGCTTTCCATAGCCCTGGTGAGAAGATCAGTTTTGAGCAGTCAACGTAGGATGAAGTAATTATACAGGGTGTTTCCGTAAGAGCTGCCACTAGATAGAGAACTACATATCTGAGGTAAATATGTTACTCAAATTAATCAAATTGATCTGGAACTTTCGAGGCGTGTGCATTACAGTGACGAATATGACAAATTTTTGATCTCTCTCTCTCTCTCTCTCTCTCTCTCTCTCTCTCTCTCTCTCTGTCGGAAGCAACTGACAAGAGATCACACTGTTATCAGGGACTTTCTGCTAAGACTGGTAAAATATGATCATCTGGCCGACGAAATCATCTTTGATTTTCGCCTGAAGATGGCAAGTAGGAAACTTGTCTTAACTTTGCAACAACACGACAGCACGACTGGATCATAAGCCGAGATTTCATCAAAAAAATGGTTCAAATGGCTCTGAGCACTATGGGACTTAACATCTATTGTCATCAGTCCCCTAGAACTTAGAAATACTTAAACCTAACTAACCTAAGGACATCACACAACACCCAGTCATCACGAGGCAGAGAAAATCCCTGACCCCGCCGAGAGATTTCATCATGTACATATTTATGTGAGTGGTGTTTGTTCCTTTCGGACATATCCGAAGACACGTCAGTTGTATGATTCAGCAGCCACATATACCAGTGTAGAATGAAAGAGAAATTGTCAGAGCTCAGCTGCATATGGGCATTGCACTAAATGCAATGGCGACGTGTGAAAATTTGTGTAGGACCGGGAATCGAAAGTGGATGCTCCGCTTCCCTGAAACGGTTGCCTATATGCGCCTTGACGGCGTAATGATATCTTCTGTGCGGATGCACTAACTCGTCCGAACCGCTGAAAGACGCAGCTGAATAACTGCGAGCATTTAGGCGATAATCAACAAAGGACACTGCGTCTGTATTGCACGGCATGTGGGAATTTGGTCTGGACGGGGAGCGAGCTGGGATGGCTACAGCGGTTAAGGCAACCATTCTAGGGAAGCGGGGAATCAGGGTTCGAGTCCCTACCCGGCACAAATCTTCACGTGTCACCGTTGCATTTAATGCAATGCCCGTATGCAGTTGAGATCTGGAAATTTCCCTTTCAAGATTTCATCAGCGTAATTCACCGGTAACACCTGTATTCCCAGACTATCACAACTTTACACTTGTCCGATATAGCCACAACGACGTTGCTGGTGACATTCATTAGTTAATTTACATTTCGTATTCAGTATCTCATCATGAAAGATGACTGTCGGGAAAGAACGTTGAGTCGAAATATAAACTAGCAGGTAGAATCGGCTTTCAAAAACTACTGTTGCAAAATTGCCACAATAATTGCCTGCATCATTAGCCTACCAATCGTTTGATTCAGCTTTCTTGCTTAATTTATCATTGTTTAGATTGGTTTGATGTCTTCAAGAAAATTTCTCGGTTATCACGTCAACATCAGGTGGTGTGATGTCTTAAGGTGATACTGCGTTGTTCACAGTCACGTGGTTCAATGTCGTCGTCCATCTTTCCATGTCTTCTACGAACACTACCCTTTATAATGTCTTTCGTATATTATATCCTTTGTCGCCCCTTACATTTTCCGCCGTCTGCTCTTTCTATCAGCGCCAAGTTACCTATTGCTGGAACATCCTGGCAGATTAAAATTGTGTGCGTAGGTGAGACTCGAAGTCGGGACCTTCGCCTTTCGTGGGCAAGTGCTCTACCGACTGAAGTACCCAAACACTATCCACTACGCTTCATCATAGCTTCGCTTCCACCAGTACCTTGTCTCCTACCTTCCAAACTTCACGGAAGTTCTCCTGCGAAACTTGTAAGACTAGCACTCCTGGAAGAAAGGATATTGCACAGACACGGCTTAACCATAGCCTCGGTGATATTCCCAGAATGAAATTTTCACTCTGTAGTGGAGTGTGCACTACTTGCTGTAGTAGGTGTCCCTTCTTGTGCTAAGAGGTTCCCATGGGTCTTATTCGTCGTCTATTGTTTCTGTTATCTCCCAACATTGTACTTCACGTCTAACCAATTCATAAATTTTTTTGTTTTATCCGTTTCTTCCTTGGTTCAAATTACACTTCCGTACTGCAGTGTACCCTAGATGTAACGACTCCTTTCTCAGTCCCAGTTCAAGGTCTGATAGCAGCAAATACTTTAGTTGAAGAAAACTTCCTTCGCGTGTGCCATTGTTCACTGGCGAGCCAAAACATTATGACCAGCTGCCCAGTAGTGTGTTGGTGCACTTTTGGAATGTAAATACAGTAGCGATTCTGCGTGACATGAAATTCGAGAAGCCCTGGGTAGGTTACCAGAGGTATGTGCCACCAGATTGTTTGCGTGCCCTCAACCGACACCCTATGGCGTCCCAGATGTGCTCCATCGGATTCAGATCAGGTATGTCTGGTGGCCGAGACATCACTATCATGCTCCTCAAACCACTGTAGCACGGTTTTTGATTTGTGACAAGGACAATTATCCTGATGGAAGATTTCATCAGCGTCAGGAAAGACATCAAGCATAATATGATCCAGTTGGTCCACAGTAACTTTCAGGAAGTACACAGTTGTCATGATTCGCTCGATTACTGCTACCATTCCAGTGGAAGCCGGAATGAATGTCCCTCGCAGCAAAATACTGTCTCCATCGACCTGCATATCTTCCGACCATGCGACTCGTTTCTATTGATCCACTGTCCAATCTGGATGATCCCGTTCCCAGCGCACAAGTAATTGATGATGTTGTACCGACATTGTACTCTTCTAGCAGACCTGCTGCAGGTCACCGCCTGCCATGCTGCAAAGACCAGGCAAGCCCACGACCTCCACCTACTGTGATGAAGCGTGGACATCCAACACCTTGATGCACACTCCTGCTGTTACCGTCCTCCACCCAGTGCTCATGACAGTGACACGCGAACAGCCGACCAGCTTCGCCGTTTCCGAGATGTTCTCTCCAAGGCGCCGAGCTATAACAATGTGCCATTTATCGAAGTGTCTTATGTCAATGGATTTCACCATTTGCTAGAACGATTTACCATTCGTCTCTCCTCCGTTTCTATATGTTCCATACCGTGTCACTCCGCCGCAGCGCCATTCAATCTCACAGCAGGCTTTAGTCAGAATGTTACGATCACCTGTGTACTGACGTAACAGCCGCTTGGCCCAGTCTGCATAATGTGGTGTTCTAATTCGTATTCTCTCACCTGTCGCAGCATTTGCCTTAACCGATATAGGAAAGATAATTCTCTGCACTCCAACATGGATTTGAGCTACCGTCCTACTGGATGTAAGTTCAAGCTGCTCTGTGATAATCCAGAAACAATGAAAGTGATCTACATAGTACAAGACAAGAAGCCTGCTTACAATGATCTTCGCTATTTTTTATACACACGAAAATTTTTCACCCTCTGATCTAGATAATGTGATAATTTGTTGAAAGGAGTCAAATAGGATTCTAATTTCCTTTGTAACCTACACATGCACAATTTCATTCCTAATGTCAACAAAGATGAACACTTAGTCTTTGACATCATCAGCGTCATCGTCATCATCAATCAACATGATCAGTTTCATTCCATATGTCAAAAAAAGAACACCTAGCATTTGATCTGATCGTCATCATCATCATTGTCATCATCGTCATAATCATCGTCGGATGATCATCGTCACATTCTCCTCATCATCGTCTTCATTGTCGTCGTCATCATCATCATCATCATCATTACATCGATCATCATGATCTTCCTCACGATCACCATGAGCATCATCCTCGTCATCGTCGTCATAATCATCGTCAGCGTCATCATTATCATGGTAGTGGCACCAATGACAACGATGATGGTAATTACCATGACAGGGATGACTATGATGACGACATGATGATGATGACAAAGACGCCATGATGTTGACGATGACATAATGATAACCATGATGAATAAGACTAGAACGACGGCTACGAATATGACGACGACGAGGACGAGATGATGATTATGATGACAATTTTTATTTAATTGTATGGGTAGGGCCCCCAGTCAGGCAGACAGTTCGCCGGGTGCCGGTCATTCAATTTGACGCCACTTCGGCGACCTGCAGTCGATGAGGATGATAGGATGATGATGAGGAGAGCACAACACCCAGTCCCTGGGCGGAGAAAACTCCCCGACCCAGCCGGGAATCGAACCCGGGCGCAGAGGACTGACAATCCGCCACGCCCACCATTCAGCTACCGGGGGCGGACTATGATGACGATAACGATGGCCGTATGACTGCAAGGTGCCTGGGCTCTGCATTTCTATGTTATGGCAACCACAAGCAGCATCCTCAAATATATTAATTCCTCTGATACAAAACAAAAGGTTGCTGGTTCCTTACGTCACAGTATCTTAAACAATAAATACAACAAATTATTACGAGCAGTTTGTCTTAATTGTGCAGTATTTATACAGTGTTGAGAGTTATGAAGCCCAAATTATTTTCTGTTTTAGTTTCCACTTAGTTTTCCCCTGCTGTTCGCGTAACTCATCATAGCTGTTCGCTCCAAATCGGTGTAACTTATATAATGCATCAGATGACGGAGAATTAGAGCCCAAAACTTATCAAGAAAAGCTCAAAGTACCGATGGAGGGAACCTTAATTAATTCATGTTTCTTCGCAAATATGTGTTTTTTGCTCTTACAACGGCTTCGCGCATACACTCCATGCGTCACCATTGGAGATGGTTTATGTGTGGCTGAAGCTGGTCACCATACCATACAAATTAACAGTATTTCCGATATGGACTGACGCTGTTTTATTTAGACGACATATTGGTGCACGTATCAGGTGACAATCAAATAATGATCAATAGTTGCAGTTAAAAATTTCAAACCCGAAACTGGAAGAACACGTAACACAGATTTACGGTACTACAATTAGCCGTATAAATTAACTTTAGCGTTCCTAATGAGAGCAACCAGTTCATTAACTTTGTTTTTATTTCGTTTTTATATTACCGTTATTGTTTTTATGTTGCTTCCATAATAGGGAAGTTAAAATCTCTGTACTGTCTGATTCGGTATAATGCTTTCTCACATATTAATTCGACATCCACATAATTTTCATGCTCAACAAAATAACGTAATTTACAATTAAAAAGATAAGAATTGCAGGATCAGGATTGATGGAGACATAGCATGGATCCACAGGATTTTTTTACTGGTTCCTAAAGTATATTTTCCAAGTCCTGAATGACATCAGTCTCCGTATGTGAAGCGGTTGTGGACCGTGCTTACCTGGCGTAGCATGCTGTACGAGATCTCATGTACCTACATCCTGACATAAGGGGTAGTCAAATGTAAAGGAGACAGATGGAAAGAATTAAATAAACTGTGTATTTCTAAAGTAATCACTGTCACTGTTAATACATTAATGCCACAGAGAGACAAGAGAATCAACGCCTTTTGCTTACGAAACCGTGATTGTACCCAGTTGTGCACCTCTTCATCCGAAGCAAATGGGCGGCCACGAATGTCTTTCTTCAGGGTTCGAAACATATATAAATCGCATGGGAAGTGATCGCTACTCTATAGTGGATGTGTAAGGGCCACTCAGCGAAACTCCCGCAGCGTACTTGAAACAAGCATGGCAACATGTAGGTGGGTCCGCATGTTGCCATCACACCAAATAGAAATTTTAACTAACAATAAGTCATCCTGTGCGCTTTTGACATCACTCAATGACCCTTTCCCGTAAGCAACAGCATCATAAGCAAACAGTCGCAGACAGCATCCACGATCGGGGAGAATCTAGCGATAGCACCCATATCATACTCTCACCTTGTTGCATTTTATTCTCTAAATATACTGGGTGGGAATATCGCCCTTATCATGGGTGAAGCGAGAAATTTCGTGAGACAGGACACCACAGCTAGTCGCAAGATGGAGTTCTTACACATTCACACATTCAAAGCACCAATTCAGGTGTCTGCATGCCAACAGTCTATCACTATATTTGTGCAAGCATTATTAGTGCACGCATTTGGTGTTTCACACTCCACACTGTTCATTAGAAACACGGCGGTTGTCATTCTCGACACTGATTCACATTACGTCAAAGAAAGTAACAGATCTATTTCATTACAATACTCGTGAATATACGATCGTGTCATATTATGAAATATTAAAATGAGGCCACCGACGTCAATATTCTAGTCTTTTCTTCGCCCTAACACGTCACTGGTTCTTTGTTGGGGATGTAGGGAAGGCTTTAAGTTCGCTACGGTTTTCTATCACTGCCCCTTTGCTATATACAACAGCAACATTCACGAACTATTCGCGCTACCCATCAGATTTATATTTATGTACTATATGATTCAAAGTATTCGGAAGCGGCTGTGTAAAACCGAATACTAGGTGTCACAAAAGACGACCCTCCGGTGTAGATGCGGGGAGTATTTAGTTATCAGTACAGAAGCAGAAACAGCTGAGTGGGTCGGTCAGAAGAATGTAGCATTACTCAACAAAATAATAATAATAAATGAGATAGTTTATATTATTATTATTGTTTGGATAGATACTAATTAATTAATTGAAATGGAGCGGCCGGTCGAAGTGAACGAGCGGTTCTAGGCGCTACAGTCTGGAACCGCGCGACCGCTACAGTCGCTGGTTCGAATCCTGCCTCGGGCATGAATGTGTGTGATGTCCTTATGTTAGTTAGGTTTAAGTAGTTCTAAGTTCTAGGGGACTGATGACCACAGCAGTTAAGTCCCATAGTGCTCAGAGCCATTTGAACCATTTGAAATGGAGCGTTGATGGCTTTTATCTCTGCTGCTAAACATGACTTTTAAGAAAGCACTGAATAATTGGTAAGTACTGGTTGAGAACACTACATGAATTTTTCTTACTTTTTTCGAAGGAATTTCTATTGAAATTTTACTCCGTTTACTAATTTAGCTGAATTCCTCCTTCCAGCATCGTCATTACATCGGACCGGCGAGTGCGTTGGTAGACGCCATTGTTTGAATGCCAAAGACCGATCTGAATGTTACGCGGTTGGCGTAGTAACAACGCCCGGATTTTGAGAGAAAAAGATCGGTAAAAATGGTCTCGAGGACGTATGAATTATAATCTCATGGATTAAACGGCCAATGAACACTAACAGTGTTCGGCCGTGGCCACCTAACAATACGCCAGCAACTTCTCTTCGATGCAGCCTGAAACTGGACTAAAAAATGCATAATAAAACAATACGCAACATGAACAGTAAGGAAAAGGATCTCCAAATGAAACACGGCTACTTAACATCAAATTAACATAATTATTCAACAATAGCGCACAAGCGACACTTACAGAGCTTATTTCGATAGCGGAGGACAAAAGAGAGAGAGAGAGAGAGAGAGAGAGAGAAGAGAGAGCTACTCACGTTCCGCTTTAGGTTTTGCTTCACACATTTTAACTCACACACACGTTTTCACAAAATAATTTATGGATAATTAAAAATAGATCATCTCATTATATAATTCCAATCGCAAAGAAAGCAGGTGTTGACAGATGTGAAAATTACCGAACTATCAGTTTAATAAGTCACGGCTGCAAAATACTAACGCGAATTCTTTACAGACGAATGGAAAAACTGGTAGAAGCCGACCTCGGGGAAGATCAGTTTGGATTCCGTAGAAATATTGGAACACATCAGGCAATACTGACCCTACGACTCATCTTAGAAGATAGATTAAGGAAAGGCAAACCTACGTTTCTAGCATTTGTAGACTTAGAGAAAGCTTTTTACAATGTTGATTGGAATACTCTCTTTCAAATTCTGAAGGTGGCAGGTGTAAAATACAGGGAGCGAAAGGCTATTTACAATTTGTACAGAAACCAGATGTCAGTTATAAGAGTCGAGGGACATGAAAGGGAAGCAGTGGTTGGGAAGGGAGTGAGACAGGGTTGTAGCCTCTCCCCGATACTTTCAATCTGTATATTCAGCAAGCAGTAAAGGAAACAAAAGGAAAGTTCGGAGTAAGTATTAAAATCCATGGAGAAGAAATAAAAACTTTGAGGTTCGCCGATGACATTGTAATTCTGTCACAGACAGCAAAGGACTTGGAAGAGCAGTTGAACGGAATGGACAGTGTCTTGAAAGGAGGATATAAGATGAACATCAACAAAAGCAAAACGAGGATGATGGAATGTAGTCGAATTACGTCGCGTGATGCTGAGGGAATTAGATTAGGAAAAGAGACATTTAAAGTAGTAAAGGAATTTTGCTATTTGGGGAGCAAAATAACTGATGATGGTCGGAGAAGATATAAAACGTAGACTGGCTATGGCAAGGAAAGCGTTTCTGAAGAAGAGAAATTTGTTAACATCGAGTATAGATTTAAGTGTCAGGAAGTCGTTTCTGAAAGTATTTGTATGGATTGTAGCCATGTATGGAAGTGAAACATGGACGATAAATAGTTTGAACAAGAAGAGAATAGAAGCTTTCGAAATGTGGTGCTACAGAAGAATGCTGAAGATTAGATGGGTAGATCACATAAATAATGAGGAGGTATTGAATAGAATTGGGGAGAAAAGGAGTTTGTGGCACAACTTGACTAGAAGAAGGGATCATTTCGTAGGACATGTTCTGAGGCATCAAGGGATCACCAATTTGGAATTGGAGGGCAGCGTGGAGGGTAAAAATCGTAGAGGGAGACCAGGAGATGAATACACTAAGCAGATTCAGAAGGATATAGGCTGCAGTACGTACTGGGAGATGAAGAAGCTTGCACAGGATAGAGTAGCATGGAGAGCTGCATCAAACCAGTCTCTGGACTGAAGACCACAACAACAACAACATTTCATTCGTACATTTGTGGTTTCTTTCAAATGATATCGAAATTTATTTATATATGTAAAATTATTCATAATATTTTGAGGCGTTAATTAAAATTGGGGATCTTTCTTAATCATTTCTAAAGTACGAGTAACAATTCAAGAGCGACTTCGAAAGTGGACTAGTCATCGGATGGCACCTGAGCAACAAATGTATCAGACACATTTCAACCACTGTAAAGCTGCCGAAGTCGACTACTGACGATGCGATCGTGAAGTGGAAGCGCGAAGGAACAACCGTAGCTAAACCAAGACCAGGCAGATCGCATGTAATGACGGACAGGGAGCGTCAAGCACTGCGTTGGACGGCAGCAAAAAATCCGCAGATGGAATCTCTCGTGAGTTCTAAAGTGCTACCAGTAGCCCAGCTAGCACAGTTACTGCCAGTAGGAAGTTACATAGAATGGGATGTAATGACCGAGCAGCTCCTCAAAAGCCAAACATTTCCGTAACCGGAGGTAAGCTACTCCTGAGGTGACGTGCTGGACGCCACCACTGGACACTGGATGCTTGGAAACGCTTCTTTTGGATTGGGGAATCACGCTAGAGTCTGTCGCAATCCCATCAAAAGGTTTGTGTTTGGCGAAACCTGGAGAGTTTTACCTGTCATCATATGTCGGAAGGGAAGTACGGAGAAGGTGGTGTAACAGTATGGGGGTGTTTCTCGCGAAAAGGGTCCAATTCCTTCGTTGCGCTTACGAAAGTACTAAATGCAGAAATATATGTATATACTTTACAGTACTGCGTACTGTGTACAGGAGAGGAACAGTCCAGAGACGTCGATTGTTTGTATGACGACAACAATGCACCCCGTCATAAAGCAGCATCTGGGAGACAGTGGTTTATTGACAGTGACATTCTTGAAAACCTGTTAAGTGTTTGACTATCAGTAACTATATTATGGAAGTCATAAGGTCGGAAATTTTCTTTTCTTTTCGGAAGAAACTGTTTTTAGTTAAGATGTTGCTGCTTCAATTCTACGTCCATAAAACACCATGATGGTAATTCAGATTTTAGTAGCTTTATCCTGGTAGTCATTCTTATACTAAATTACAGTCACTACTTTGTACTAGCTATGGTATTTGTACGTGGGGTTAGTATTGTGAAATCTGATGATTCATCAATCTAGGGGTTGTATGTACGCTCAATCAGTCGACTCCACCCCTGATTACTGTGGACCCAACTCCTTGCTCCCAATACACATAGACCAAAACCCTTACTCCGCTCCCACAACGTGACATTTTAACTCCATTTAATGTCAGTGTCATAAACTCAGTGACCTAACTTTCGCTAAGCATCCGCGAATTCAATAAACATCTGAGGATCACGTCTAGAACCGTGTCTCCATGAAACCTTCACACACACACACACACACACACACACACACACACACACACACACACACACACACACACACTTCTACATCAAAGGTGACTTTGTTTTCGCCACTTTAAGTGACAGAGTGCATTTGGTTCTTCGATCAGCGGCTTCTGTCCTGCATAAGAGTCATCGAAACAGTATAGTATTGCCTCTCGTCGGTTGTCTGTGATGCATTATCGTCGCAACATGGGCTGCAATTAAAGAGCTCTACAGCAGACGGTACGCTTGGGTGATGCCTTGTTCGTTCGTTGCGATTTACGACAGAGCAGTCCATAATAGATAATTTTTTAATCATTGCAGAGCGACAAGTGAAGTTTACATACCATGATGTTCCTAATTCACTGTGAAATTCGTACAATGGGACCTGGGGACGTGTAACTCCCACGAAATCGCTCTGACGGAATGAAGGGAGCATCGGCGCCTGACGTGAAAGTCCGATCATCCTTACTCAATCTGCTCCACTGCTTAATTCTGACAGAAATTGTGTCTAGGATAAGCACGTTTTCTGCCCATAATTTCAGGGGCAAAATTACATAGACGTTTTATTATCTTAGATCTTTTTAAGATGAGAAACTAATGGTCAGAAATTAATATTTTAGACGAAGCTAGTTTTTCAATGGGCAATGAGTCCGGGCCACTACTTCGCAGGGAAAAAAAAAAACGCTTACGAACTGACATGGCACCTCGGGCAGATCAGTCAGTAGTTACATAGGAAAAGGGGTTGTAAACGCGGCGGGAAGGCGCTACGGTCACGTGTAGGCTGGCATCTTCGGATACTTTTTAAGGGGGAACGACAGAGTAACGGACGAAAATATTGCTCGAATTCAGGATTTTTTTTCTCCGTACTGGGATGTAGTAGACAAATGGGGTTTGCTGCAACGGATGAAGCATACTTTGAAGTTTTTATTGGTATTTTTTATTGAAAAATGTTAATAACTTCACTGCGTAATTGGGATTTTCATGAGACACCTCTGAAAGGACGTAGATCTATGGTTGTCGCTGTAACACCGGTTGTAGTTTTCTGAAACATGACATTTACATCTCAACTCCTTACACGTATAATTTCAGTTCATCGTAGGGATTTGAAAAAAAATGTTGGCGAATTATAGGTATTTCAGAAATTGGTCACTTTTGAATCCCTCTTTTTTGCCGGAAAAAATACTAAATTTCAACAGAAAAAAATCGGCTACGATGAACTGAAGAGAATTCAGTTGCTTCAAAGGAGACCAAAAATCATTAAAATCGGATGGGCGACTACAACCACGCCGAAAAACAAAGTTTTCAGAAAAACGCGTTTAGAGTTTGACAAGTATTTATCGTACATAAAAGGGACAAAGCTTGAAATTTTCAGGATATCATTGATGCCTTGCCCATAATAACTATTCCCCCGGCTTCTGCTACTTTCACCTGATAAGTCCTCCTTTTTGTCTTCAAAACCCGTTACGTCGCTGAGCACATTGCCGCTGGCGTCTCTTTCTTCACAGAATCGGCACATTTCATCGCTGATTTTGATTTGAGGGTAATTTGTCACAGGCATTAATACAGTATGGCTTATATTGAATAGAAATAAGGCCAAATTTGAATCAATGTTGACAATTTCGTGTCTGCTGGAAGTTATTTTTGGTGCGTATCTCCAAATGACCCCATTGAAACTTTCGTTCGCGTTTTGAGTAAAATCGCCCAAACAACGCTCCAGCAGATCGTGTTTACTCAAATCGGTATAAATAGGGGTGGTGGCATCGATAGCGACTTGTGGCAACCTGTTCTCTAGCGCTGAGGCGTGCAGTGCACGCTCGGTTTCAAACGCTCACAGAATCGTTAATTTTTGGAATTTGCGCAAGATATTTTGCGGAATAAGTCTTCAATATATATACATTCGAATTCCGTACTAAAAAAATCGGATTTTTTCGACCGCCACCCTGTCCTTCCCCCATAATTGGGCCGTAGAATCTCCCTTACCGACTTGAAGGTCGCACTTAGTCATACTCCTGCCAGAGTTCTGCCGGACATGCTGAATGATGTTGCCTTGCCTATTCGACACCGCATACGATATCAGCACGACGGCCGGAGCCCCCGCGGACATCTTCAGGCAACACTTCCCGGCCGCACGATCGGACACGGTAGGCCAGTCGCACGGCCACCACGATCAGCCTAACTGTCTCCAGTCGATATTTTCCCGTCGGGTTATCTGGAGGGCCTTGTGTATGAAACACCTGTTACATAGCCGGAGGAGATAGTGGGCAGGATCGTTGCGGCAACAGCATGTCTTCGAAACATAACAGATACCTTTGAGAAGGTGCACCGTTTATCCACCTAGATGCCAGGCGTGTCTCAATGGATCTGGACAAAACTTTGAAGATCTCCTGTAGTGGACGTCTATTTGTAGTACGTGAATAAATAACTGTAACGCCATTAAGTACCGCCGGATGACCTTTGCGACCCACGGTTCCTATGTTACTGATCTTTGTTCAACGCTCGATGTGCCACGTCAGTTTGTGAACGCTTACTGGATCACCCTGTACCTATGACTTAGACAGTGGTTTCATTAACCAGCCATACGTTGCATACTGGAAACAATAACGTTTCACGAGCTTAACAAGTAATATGCAAGCACCAATAAAGAAGTCAGCACCGTCGGTCTACTATGAAAACTATTAGAGGAATACTAGTCTGTTATGCCGGCGCCGTATAAGGATGCCTTTAGTGCTCGTTTTAAAATACCGTTGACACATTGCAGAGGATTGTCTACTACCAAATTCAACACATTGTTTCCAAACCACAAATACACTACTGACCATTAAAATTGCTACACAAAGAAGAAATGCAGATGATAAACGGGTAATCATTGGACAAATATATTGTACTAGAACTAACATGTGATTACATTTTCACGCAATTTGGGTGCATAGATCCTGAGAAATCTGTACCCAGAACAACCACCTCTGGCTGTAATAACGGCCTTGATACGCCAGGGCATTGAGTCAAACAGAGCTTGAATGGCGTGTACAGGCACAGCTGCCCATGCAGCTTCCACACGATACCACAGTTCATCAAGAGTAGTGACTGGTGTATTGTGACGAGCCAGTTGCTCGCCCTCCATTGACCACACGTTTTCAGTTGGTGAGAGATCTGGAGGGTGTGCTGGCCAGGGCAGCAGTCGAACATTTTCTGTATCCAGAAAGGCCTGTACAGGACTTGCAACATGCGGTCGTGCATTATCCTGCTGAAATGTAGGGTTTCGCAGGGATCGAATGAAGGGTAGAGCCACGGGTCGTAACACATCTGAAATTTAACGTCCATTGTGCAAAGCGCCGTCAATGCGAATAGGAGGTGACCGAGACGTGTAACCATTGGCACCCCATACCATCACGCCGGGTGATATGCCAGTATGGCGATGACGAATACACGCTTCCAATGTGTGTCCACCGCGATGTCGCCAAACACGGATGCGACCATCATGATGCTGTAAACAGAACCTGGATTCATCCGAAAAAATGACGTTTTGCCATTTGTGCACCCAAGTTCGTCGCTGAGTACACCATCGCAGGCGCTCCTGTGTGATGCAGCGTCAAGGGTAACCGCAGACATGGTCTTCGAGCTGATAGTCCATGCTGCTGCTAACGTCTTCGAAATGTTCGTGCAGATGGTTGTTGTCTTGCAAACGTCCCCATCTGTTGACTCAGGGATCGAGACGTGGTTGCACGATCCTTTACAGCCATGCGGATAAGATGCCTGTCATCTCGACTGCTAGTGACACGGGGCCGTTGGGATCCAGGACGGCGTTCCGTATTACCCTCCTGATCCCACCGATTCCATATTTTGCTTACAGTCATTAAATCTCGACCAACGCGAGCAGCAGTGTCGCGATACGATAAACCGCAATAACGATGGGCTACAATCCGACCTTTATCAAAGTCGAAAACATGATGGTACGCAATTGTCCTCCTTATACGAGGCATCACAACAACGCTTCACCCGGCAACGCCTGTCAACTGTTGTTTATGCATGAGAAATCGGTTGGAAACTTTCCTCACGTCAGCACGTTGTAGGTGTCGCCACCGGCGCTAACCTTGTGTGAATGCTCTGAAAAGCTAATCATTTGCATATCACAGCATCTTCTTCCTGTCGGTTAAATTTCACGTCTGTAGCACGTCATCTTCGTGGTGTAGTAATTTTAATGGATAGGTGTGTAGTGCACCGAAACAAACAACGTTGAACATTTCCGAGAGGCTTCTTCAGTAAACTCTCTGCAGAGGCTTCGTACGTACTTAGATCGTCACAGATGCGGTTACCACATTTTCCTACCGAGCTTTGATACTTCTGCAGTAACACTGCCTGAGTCGGGCACCGAACACACCAGTTGCCCCGGCCAGTTCTCCAGTGTAGGTCAACCAGTCACGCCCCGCCCGACATGCTTCCGTCCCGCCCCAGTGCCAGTACATAACCACCTCACTCCCGTCCGACCACCGCACCAGTGAACTTTCAGAGCTTCGCAGACCGAAGAGAGGTCCTATCGATAATTGCCGACATGACCCTGTGTCTGTCTATCTATATCCGAATCCCGCTCCAGCTAATGCCGGATCTGGGTGCTGACGAGTCCTCTCCATTTGGCTCGGTCCTCCTACCACTTTTCTTCCTCCACTTGCTGCCAGGTTATACCTCTCCTTTCCACAGATATTCTCACTCCCATTTTCCACCGTGTTCTTGGGCGCCTTCTAGGTCT
Source organism: Schistocerca serialis cubense (assembly GCF_023864345.2). Lineage (NCBI taxonomy): Eukaryota > Metazoa > Arthropoda > Insecta > Orthoptera > Acrididae > Schistocerca > Schistocerca serialis. Next base: position 150,521,990 of record NC_064641.1, read on the forward strand.
TTTTCCATCCATCTTTAGTTCTTCCATAACTTTGGGGAGTCTCTGCCCGTGCATCGTCTTAGCATGCCCGTACCATCTTAATCTCTTTTTTTTTCAATTTCTTCTCTCATACTTTGTTGTTTAAGGTCCTTTCTAATCTCTACATTCCTTACTCTGTCCATTCTTGTTTTTCCCTTAACTGCTCTGAGAAATTTCATTTCCCCTGCTTGCAGTCTGCTCCAGTCCGTTTCTGTCATTGTCCATGTTTGTCCACCATAGGGGACAATAGGGAAGTAATAATTCTTATATATTAGGAGTTTTGCTTTTTCTGAAACTTCCTTATTCCAAATCAGATGTTTTATTGTTCGGTAGAAATTGCCTCCCTTCTGTAGCCTCCTATTAATTTCGTTAATTATTATTTCACTCCCTAAACAAGGGAAACTTTCTACCACTTTGAGGGGTTCTCCATTCAAGGTAATATTTCCGTTGATCCCTTTCTCTCTTCCAAAAAGCATTACTTCACTCTTATCTTTATTTATTTTTAATCCATATCTTTTCATTACTTCCTTCCACGAATCAAGCTGTAACTGTACATCTACCTCTTTATCACCCTATATTACCATATCATCTGCAAATATCATCTTTTTCTCTTTACTATATCTTTAACTGATCTATTCATTCCCTCCATCTCAACATTAAAAAGTGTAGGAGATAGAATACTTCCTTCCTTAAGTCCTTGTCTTATTTCGAATTATTCAGAGTTCCCCAATGGTGCTCTAATTCTACAATTGTGTTCTCTGTACATTGTCTTTATTACATTAATGCATCCATCTTCTAGATCTATTTCTTCATTTCTTCCCAGACTCTTTCGCTGTTAACTGAGTCATATGCTTTTTCTATGTCTATAAAAACCATTATCACCCTTTTGTTATACTCCCAACGTTTTTCCATCAGTTGACGGATAGAAAATATCAGGTCGATCGCGCTTCATCGTTTCCTAAGCCCATGCTGTTCTTCACTAAGCTCCTTTTCTATCTATGACACCGTGTACGCATATATTTATGAAAACGCTTGAGGTTGAAAGAAAAATGTTAATAATTATCTGATTACAGAACAAAGCTCCAACTCCTCGAACTTCATTAGGGTTAACTTGTCTCTGTTGCTTGGTAAATGAATTCGCCCAGATACCCGGCACAAACTTCTCGCCGTACTTAGCGAAAAATGGAAGAAAATCAGTCATTAAAGTATTGGAGGCAACACTACAGCTGCAGTATCAGCATAACGAGGTTCTAAATGCTGTGGGTACAAGAGACAGAAAAATATAAAATGTAAATAGAAGAACCTTGCCCACTTACAGTAGGTTCCTGTAAACAGTCCCCTTAATAAAATAAAAGGACTTAAATCATTACTTGTTGTATATGTAAGACACCAGTTAATGATATTAATAAGTATGCGTTACGAATAAAATAATATAAATTGGAACGGACTGTGGTGCTTCAACCTCGATACTAACTAGTTTAAGGAACAAAATAGCACCCGACAAAGAACACATTGTGCAGTTCCAGAGAAATATCAGATTGCTTGGCTTTGGATCAAGTGACCTGCTTCTGAAGGCAAATGGGCCCGTATCCAAGAGTTTGTGCTACAAGGGTCCATTGCTCGACCACCCGCAAGCCTATGACGGCAAACAATTGCAGTTATTCAGGTCTGCGATGATTATATAATCATAAGATCGTGTCTTGTTCGATTTGTTAGTTCATTACCGGATGATTCTTTTACGCGGTGGTCAGTTCCACGATTCACAGAGTATATTTGGAATATTCAAACTCTACGTCAGTTATTTAAATGTTAACTAAATACATACATGTGAGTGCAACAGCTGAAGTTAATTCTCTCAAAGGTAAATAAATGTGCTGGTTGTGTGAAGTTTTAATTTGTGCGAAAAGTTACAGTTCACTGCCAGAAAAGTAAGCTTCTTTCTTTTTATTTGAAATAAACTGAAATAACGAGAAAAAACAGCAACAGGAACAGTCCTATACCGGTACAAGAAAATTTGTCGTCTGCATTTGTGCTTTAATTGAAGACGTTCTCCGAGAATGAAGAATTCATTTTGGAAACAATCATCTAACAGTGTCTAAGCCATGTCTTCGCAATATCCTGTCTTCCAGGAGTGCTGGTCCCATCTGTGAAGTTTGAAAGGTAGGAGATTAGGCAGTGGTGGAGGTACAGCTCCGAGGTCCGGTCGTGAGCCGTGCTTGGATAGCTTAGTTGACAGAGCACTTGCGGGAGAAAGGCAAAATTCTTAGGTTCGAGTCCCGGCCCGGCACACAGTTGTAATCTACTAGAAGGTTACGAAGACGTTCTAATTCGGAAAAGAAGTCTCATAAGATATCTAGCCTGTAAAATTTTATTTTATACTTCATACACAGCTGCCGGCCGCGGTGGCCGAGCGGTTCTAGGCGCTTCTGTTCGGAACCGCGCGACTGCTACGGTCGCAGGTTCGAATCCTGCCTCGTTCATGGGTGTGTGTGATGTCCTTAGGTTAGTTAGGTGTAAGTAGTTCTAAGTTCTAGGAGACTGATGACCTCAAATGTTAAGTCCCATAGTGCACAGAGCCATTTGAACCATTTGCTATACACAGTTGATAAAATGTCACCTTTTAATTCTTCTTCACATGTGTCAGTCTTTCCTATAATTTTTTATCATCTGTGGCAGTTTATTTTACCAGATCAACGTGTTTCGAATACACTGCGGTGATAAAAATCGTGGAACAGCTCCAAATATCGTGTCCGACCACCTTTTACTAGGCGTAATGCAGCAACTCGACGCAGTATGGGCTCAACAAGTACTTGGAAGTCGCCTGCAGAAATACTGAGCCACGTTGCCTCTATACACGTCCACAATGGCGGAAGACGCCCAGTGCAGGATTTTCTCCACGAAATAAGCTGTCCCATAAATATTCGATGGAATTCCTGTCAGGTGATCTGGGTGGCCAAACCATTCGCACGAAACTGTCCAGAATGTTCCTCAAACCAATCGCGAACAATTGTGCCCCGGTGACATGGTGCATTGTCAGCCAAAAAAAAAAATCCCGTCATTGTTTGGAACATGAAGTTCGTCAATGGCTGCAAATGGTCTCCAAGTAGCCGAACATAAATAGGACCCATCCATTCCATGTAACCACCCCATAGCATTATGGAGCAACCACCAGCTTGCACAGAGTGTCTTGTTGATAACTCGGGTCCATGTCTTCGTGGGGTCTGCACCACACTCAAACTCTCCATCAGCACTTACCATCTGAAATTGTGACTCATCTGAGCAGGCCACGGTTTTCTAGTCGTCTGTGGTCCAACCGATATGGTCACAAGCCGAGGGGAGGTGCTGCAGGCCATGTGCTCTTATCAAGGGCACTCGCATCCGTCGTCTGCTGCCATAGTGATTAAAGCTAAATATCGCCTCACTGTCTTAGCAAATATGTTCGTCGTTTGTTCCACGTTAATTTCTGTGGCTATTTCACGTAAAGTTGCTTGTCTGTTACCACTGACAACTGTACGCAAACGCCACTGCTCGCGTTCGTTAAGTGTAGACTGTCTGATACTTGGGAGAGGTTACGCCTGAAATTTGGTATTCTCGGTACGCTCTTACCACTGAAGATCGCGGAATATTTAACACCCAAGCGATTTCCGAAATGGGATGCCCTGTACGTCTAGCTCCAACTACCATTCCGCGTTCAGAGTCTGTTAATTCCCGTCGTGGGGCCATAATCACATCGGATAAATTTTCACATCACCCGAGTACAAATGACAGCTCCGTCAATGCACTCCCCATTTGTACCTTGTCCCCGCCTGCATATTCTGTTATCGCTATACCATGACTTTTGTCATCTCGGTGTATTTACTCTCATTTCAGTTTTTGATGTTTTACTTCTAAACTCGTGGCCAAGTGGTTAAGGCGTCTGACTCGAAATCAGATTCCCTGTGGGAGCGTAGGTTCGAATCCTACCGGCTGCGTGCGATTTAAGTCTTCCGAAGTAAGAGTGATTTCAGGTGTGCCGCAGGGGAGTGTCGTGGGACCGTTGCTATTCACAATATATATAAATGACCTCATGGATAACATTGGAAGTTCACTGAGGCTTTTTGAGGGTGATTCTGTAGTATATGGAGAGGTTGTAACAATGGAAAATTGTACTGAAATGCAGGAGGATCTGCAACGAATTGACGCATGGTGCAGGGAATGACAATTGAATCTCAATGTGGACAGGTGTAATGTGCTGCGAATACATAGAAAGAAAGATCCTTTATCATTTACCTACACTATAGCAGGTCAGCAACTGGAAGCAGTTAATTCCATAAATTATCTGGGAGTAGGCATTAGGAGTGATTTAAAATGGAATGACCATATAAAATTAATCGTCGGTAAAGCAGACGCCAGACTGAGATTCATTGGAAGATTCCTAAGGAAATGCAGTCCGAAAACAAAGAAAGTAGGTTACAGTACACTTGTTCGCCCACTGCTTGAATACTGCTTACCAGTATGGGACCCGTACCAGATAGGGTTGATAGAAGAGATAGAGAAGATCCAACGGAGAGCAGCGCGCTTCGTCACAGGATCATTTAGTAATGTCGAAAGCGTTACGGAGATGATAAATAAACTCAAGTGGAAGACTCTGCAAGAGAGACGCTCACTAGCTCGGTAAAGGCTTTTGCTGAAGTTTCGAGAACATACCATCACCGAGGAGTCAAGCAGTATGTTGCTCCCTCCTACGTATATCTCGCGAAGAGACCATGAGGATAAAATCAGAGAGATTGGAGCCCATACAGAGCCATACCGACAATCTTTCTTTCCACGAACAATACGAGACTGGAATAGAAGGGAGAACCGATATTGGTTCTCAAGGTACCCTCCGCCGCACACCGTCATGTAGATGTAGACAATGACAACACACTCCTAAGAGAGAGCTCTTATCTTAAATAAGATCTAGTATTACAGATCGTATTTTTGTTAAATAAATAAGAAAAATCCCTGAACTTTCCAGAAACGCAAAGATAAGTAATATAAATGTTGCTTCTGGCAGAATGCGAATCACAACTTTGTTTTGTAACTCCACGTTTACACCCGCTACACCACACTGATGATGTACAAATTTTGATTTTCTCTTGTGTCATACGTCACCTGATACCTGTAATTGCCAATAACTGCAATGATATGTAATTGCAAAAATTGTACCATTACAGACGACTTTTCGATATATCTTCATATATATATATATATATATATATATATATATATTCTATGTGCTGGTATTTTGAAACAGCATTTATTCATAGCACATCAGTTACAATGTGAAGCACATCAAATATGAGCTTGATGCGGTCCAATACGGCGTCTCGTAGGTTCTTCAGCTGAAGTACACCTGTGGAAGAAGTGTGTCATATTACCTCTCGTGACTTATACAAGGTGCTTCAGCTGCCCCCACTTCGAGTTTTATGTAACCCGCAATGCCTTCAAATACCACTCGCAAATTTTCATGTTCTCCCACTCGCTATGCGCGATCTATTAGTCTAACAGAAAAAATGAGTAGGACATTTTGCGGCAGATTTAATGGAGTTAAATTTTGTACTGGCCTCGCTGGGTAGCCGCGTGGTCTTAGGCGCCTTGCCATGGTTCGCGCGGCTCCCCCCGGTGGAGGCCGGCCGAAGTGGCCGTGCGGTTAAAGGCGCTGCAGTCTGGAACCGCAAGACCGCTACGGTCGCAGGTTCGAATCCTGCCTCGGGCATGGATGTTTGTGATGTCCTTAGGTTAGTTAGGTTTAACTAGTTCTAAGTTCTAGGGGACTAATGACCTCAGCAGTTGAGTCCCATAGTGCTCAGAGCCATTTGAACCATTTGAACCCCCCGGTGGAGGTTTCGAGTTAAAAAAAAATGGTTCAAATGGCTCTGAGCACTATGGGACTTAACATCTTTGGTCATCAGTCCCCTAGAACTTAGAACTACTTAAACCTAACTAACCTAAGGACATCACACACATCCATGCCCGAGGCAGGATTCGAACCTGCGACCGTAGCGGTCGCGCGGCTCCGGACTGAGCGCCTAGAACCGCGAAACCACCGCGGCCGGCAGGTTTCGAGTCCTGCCTCGGGTATGGGTGTGTGTGTTGTCCTTAATGTAAATTAGTTTAAGTTAGATAAAGTAGTGTGTAAGCCTCAGGATCGATGACCTTAGCAATTTGGCCCCATAGGAACTTACCACAAATTTCAAAATTGTTTGTACTGGGACATGTTCTCGCTGCATTCCACGATATTCAAGAAAAACGCGTTTGAAGATCACTTTTGTACGTTTTTATTGAATAATCCGACAACTTCGGCATCCTGTGAGATTATATCCTAGTACAGAATTTAACTACATCAAATTTTCTACAAAAACGTTCTGCTCATATTTACTGTAGACTAATAGTTTGTGCGTAGCTAGCGAGAGAATATGAAAATTTGCTCGTAGTACTTGAAGGCGTTGCGGGTTGCATAAAATCCCTACGTAAGGGCAGCTGAATCACAGTGTATGTAAATAAACACACGTCGGTGCGGGAACCTGAGCGGAAGCAGTGGGTGGAGATGGACACTTCCGGCAACAGGAAGAGGAGGACGCTTGGCAGCTGGAGGCTTAGGAAGGACGAGTGAGCAACGGGACAGCGCAGTGGCCTTCCAGTTGGGAGCACAACAGCATAGGGACAGGGGTAGCAGCCCCGTCGGAAGCGTGCCCGTCGGTTTGGTCGCTGGTGCCTGCACAGTCTTATTGTTGGTGTGCACGGGCATTGCCTGTTCCGTGTACTGTGTGTCCTGCACTTGATTCCCAAAGAGTAACGTTCACCAGCTTCACTGAAGTTCAATTAAATTGTCTGAATGTGGCATCCGGCAGTGCAAGTGGAACGTTATGTACCATAATTCACTTACTATAGTGCACTTCTGGTGTAGTGTTTATTTTCTGTTGAAATTACTGAAATCACTGCTTCCATTTCTTTTTCGCGTTTAAATAATGTTTTATTGGCTGAAATTTTGCTTTTGTGTATGCCTTATTCTTTTTGTGATTTCCTTATACAGTTTCTTGAGTATAGGCCTTTGAGGATATTTTCTTTTTAGGACATAATACACGGTGTTTATAAAAAATATCAGGGTTTTAACGCTTTATAATATTTATTACATTAAATTTAGAGTTATAAATGATATGTGAAATGAAAGAGCAATTCAAACAGTTTTACCAAGAACTTTATAAATTTTCAATGTGAGCACCATTTGTCACACGGCACACATAAAGTCTATAGCCGAGCGATTGATAGGCCGCAAGGGGCCCAATGACAGGGCTTGCTTTGCAGGACCTCCACGTTCACCCGACCTAACGCCATGCGATTTTTTCCTTTGGGGCTTCATCAAGGATCGTGTGTACGTGCCTCCGCTACCAGCAGACCTCCCAGAATTAAGAAAACGGATTGAAGCAGCTGTTGCTACAATCACTGAAGACATACTTATCAACGGAAGGGGAAGAACTCGGCTATAGACTTGATGTGTGCCGTGTGACAAATGGTGTTCACATTGAACATTTATAAGGTTCTTGGTAAAACTGTTTGAGTTGCTGTTTCATTTGATATATCATTTATAACTGTAAATTTAATATAATAAATATTATAAAGCGTTAAAACCCCGATATTCATTTATAAACACCTTGTATATTCCTATGTAACCAGTTACGACGCTCTGAATATCATCTTTATTTCAACTACAGGCCTGTTTCGGTTACAAAGTCATCGTCAGGTTACCTGTAATACAACAAATGTACGAAAAGGGGGAGGCGTGTAATGGACAAAAAAAAACGAGCAAATAATCCCAACAAACACTGGTCCAGAAAAAGTTTTCCTAATACGTTATATGCAAACGCAGACATGCCAATATTGTAGCATGTTAACGTCTAACACTACGTTTATATCGAAACATTACAAGTTAGGTGTAAATTACAAAGTAATAAACTGCCATGGCTTCATTTTATCATCACTTCATTTACCTAAGTATTGGCAAAAAGCGGTTCGGAAAGAAGTATATTGGTCATTGCCCGCCAATACCATGGCTTCCCAGGTTCGGCAACTTGAACTTGTTGGACATTTTTTTGCGTGGAGATATTTAAAAGCTTTGGTGTGTACCACCGCCGTTGATAGTATCGTTGAACTCCGGGAACGACAGTGCATGGTCGTCAGTGCTTTCAGAACACCCTGAGATATCTGAATGTATACAGGCACCGGTGAGAACATGTATTGAGTCCTGCCTTAACTTGTACGGTGGTTATATGGAACACTTGTTTCAGTGTGTATCACATCAGGAGCAAATTTGCAGTTTGGATCCTCCAGAACTCTGTTATATAGTGTTGACGTAGTGAGTCACTTTCCTTTGTGCCTATAATATATATATATATATACGTATATATATAGGTCCATGTTTTTGCAAGGTCCAATCGGTCGCGAAATTAAAACCGCAGTGAAAATTCGATGATGCTTTGTGCAGATGTGTTGCGCAGTGTCTCTAGTGTGTCCCTCGATCGCGTCACGTCGCTCTTCTGAATTCTGAGTGCACAGTGAGCACATAGAGATGCCTGGAACGATAGTGTCTCCTGACAAGTATGAAGTGCGTGCTGTCATTAGATTTCTTCACGCCGAGGGGCTCCGCCTGATTTCATACAATCCACGTAACGTAACTATCACGAGTGACAGCAAAGTGTCAGCAATGGTGCCGGAACTTTGAAGCAGGAGGTACGAACACAGTTACAGGTACATACACTGCGCTGTTAACGAACGTGCGAGCATGTGGAATAAGTTCACAGATATGTGAGTGGCTCGAAGATTTCTTAAGTAATAGAACCCAGTACGTTGTCCTCGACGGAAAGTGTTCATCAGAGACAAGGGTATCGTTCAAAATTGATTCAAATGGCTCTAAACACTATGGGACTTAACATCTGAGGTCATCAGTCCCCTAGTCTTAGAACTACTTAAACCTAACCAACGTAAGGATATCACACACATCCATGCCCGAGGCAGGATTCGAACCTGCGACCGTAGCAGCAGCGCGGTCCGAACTGAGCGGCCTAGAATCGCTTGGCCACAGCAGCCGGCAAGGGTATCGTCAGGAGCGCCCCAGGGAAGTGAGATAGACCGCTGTTGTTCTGTATATACATAAACGATTTGGCGGACTAGGTGGGGAGCAACCTGCGTTTGTTGCTGATAGTACTGTGGTGTACGGTAAGGTGTCGAAGTTAAGTGACTGTAGGAAGATACAAGACGACTTAAACAAAATTTCCAGTTGGTGTGATGAACGGCAGCTAGCTCTAAGTGTAAAAAAATGTAAGTCTGTTTCGGATAAGCAGGAAGAAGGAACTTATAATGTTCCGATACAGTATTACAGCTGTCCTACGTGATACAGTCAAGTCGTTTAAATATCTGGTCGTAACGTTGCAAAGCGATCTGAAATGGAACGAGCATGTGAGACCTGTGGTAGGACAGGTACACGGTGGACTTCGAGGTAATGGGAGAATTTTAGGAATAAGAGGTTCACCTGCAAAGGAGTCCGCATATAGGGGGCTGGTGCGACCTTATTCTTGAGTACTGCTCGAGTATTTTGGACCCGTACCAGGTCGGGTTGAAGGAAGGTATCTGTTGTAAGTGCGAGCGGAAAGCGCAGTGGGACCCGCGGAGTCCGAGTGGTCTCAGGCGCTGCAGTCAGGGACTGTGCGGCTGTTCTCGGCGGAGGTTCGAGTCCTTCCACGGGCATTCGTGTGTGTGTTTGTCCTTAGGATAATGTAGGTTAAGTAGTGTGTAAGCTTAGCGACTGATAACCTTAGCAATTAAGTCTCATAAGATTTCACACACATTTTTTTGGACCCGCGCCGGCCGGGGTGGCCGAGTGGTTCTAGGCCCTACAGTCTGGAACCGCGCGACCGCTACGGTCGCAGGTTCGAATCCTGCCTCGGGTATGGATGTGTGTGATGTCCTTAGGTTAGTTAGGTTTAAGTAGTTCTAAGTTCTAGGGGACTGATGACCTCAGAAGTTAAGTCCCATAGTGCTCACAGCCATTTGAACCATTCTGAACCCGCGGAGCGGCCCGCGAACAACAACACAGCGGGAGAGGACGGACACGACCAACGAAGGACAGAACGAACAACAAGATCCAAACAACGGAGTCACAAGGAAACCGAACAACCACGTCCACTCGCAGACTGAACAAGAAAGTAAGTAAGCTGTCTAACGCGAGGCAACGTGTCCAAAGACGTACGCAAGATTAGACTTGCTGGCTGAGTTTTTTTTTTTTCTTTATTGATTTTCAATTCCCCCCGAAGGGAGCGGGCTGGCAGCAGCTTAGGACGCTGTTCTACAGCCTACAGACTTTTTTAAAAACGGAAGAAGAAAAGAAACAAGAAAAACAGGCAATAAAACGGTGACTTAAAGTGTAAAATGGCGGAAAAATGCGGAAAGTTAAAATAGAAAGCAAAGGGGTCGGCAATGTTAATAAAATACACAGGAATCAGACAAGTAACATAGTAGACACACAATTAAAAAACATGGCAACAGTCTGGTTTCTGTTCGCAAGAGATAAAAAATCACACCCAGCGACATTATGATGGCCGTTCGCAACACTTCCCAAAAGACACAACACGGAACACTCACTGTAAAACACCCACTGTAAAACAATGCATGAAAACGGTGGCACAAAGATGACACTCCCGAGCCAAAGGCAGATGGGGGGGGGGGGGACCTGGAGGAGGGGGAAAACAAAGAGGGAGAAGAGGAAAAAACGAAAGGGGGGGAACCAAGGAGGGAGAGGACTCATAAGGGGGGAGAGGGGCAGGTCAGACGTTAGAGGGAATGAGAAGAGGCAGAGGAGGGAAATGCCAAAGGACTCGGGGGAGAGAAGATGGCAGAGAGAGGGGAGGTGGGGAAAAAAGAGGATGGAAGGGGGGTAGAGGGAGCCCGGGAAAAGGACAGAGGAAAGGAGGGGGAGTGAGGATCAGAGTTTATAGGAGGGATAAATGGAGGGTGAGAGGGCATCATCCAGGAGGGGGAGTTGATGGAAGCCACCTTGGGAAAGGAGATGAAGGGTGTAGAGATGGAGGGCAGGGGGGACACAACAGTGAAGACGTGGCAGGGGGTGGGGATGGGAGAGGAGAGGAGCAACCAGAGGGTGAGGGGGATCAAGGCGGAGGGAGGTGTAGAGGATGTGGATATGTTCGAGGAATAGGAGCAGATGGGGGAAAGGAATGAGGTCATAGAGGATCTGTGTGGAGGACGGGAATCGTATATGGTAGGCGAGGTGGAGTGCATGACACTCAAGGATCTGGAGGGACTTATAGAATTTGGGGGGGGGGGGCAGATATTCAGGCGGGACTGGCATAACAGAGGATGGGATGGATTAAGGATTTGTAAGTGTGGAGGATGGTAGAGGGGTTCAACCGCCATGTCCGGCCAGAGAGGAATTTGAGGAGTCGGAGGCAGTTGTGGGCTTTGGATTGGATGGAGCGGAGATGAGGGATCCAGGTGAAGTGACGGTCAATGATGAGGCCAAGGTAGGTGAGGGTGGGGGTGAGGCGGACAGGACGGGCGGAGACAGTAAGGGAGAAATCCAGGAGCCGGAAGTAGCGAGTGGTATGACCTACGATGATTGCCTGGGTCTTGGAAGGATTGATTTTCAGGAGCCACTGGTTACACCATGCAGCAAAAAGGTCAAGGTGATTCTGGAGAAGCCGTTGGGACCGTTGGAGGGTAGGAGTGAGGGCGAGGAATGCGGTGTCATCAGCATATTTCAAGAGGTGTACTGGAGGGGGGGGGGTTGCTGGCTGAGTAAGAGGCAGGCGCTTAAATACTCCATCCAGGGCGCCGCTATTGGCCGCTGGAATCACGTGTTCCACTGTGGCGCCCTCACACTAAATGCAGGCCAAGAGGCGCGCGCCACCACAGCAGAGACCTCTAGGGGTCTTCGACGTCCATGACGTCTGGCAGGATTCAAATTCCGCGGCGCGCGGTACCAGAGTATCGAAGCAACTCTGAGGCGGGCTGCTAGATTTGCTACAGGCAGGTTTGAACAACACGTAAGCGTTACGGAGATGCTTCGGAAACTCAAATGGAAATCGCTACCGGGACGGCGACGTTCTTTTCGAGGAACGCTAGTGAGAAAATTTAGAGGACCGGCATCTGAAGTTGACTGCGAAACGATTCCACTCCCCCCGTAAGGACCACGAAAATAAGATAAGAGAAGTTAGTGCTCATACGGAGGCGTATAGATAATAGATTTTCCATAGCTCTATTTACGACTGGAACAGGAAAGGAAATTACTAGTAATGGTACAGGGGTACCCTCCGCCACACACCGTACTGTGGCTTGCGGTGTATCTATGCACATGTGGATGTAGATGATGCAAGCGGTCAGGGAAGGAAGCAAGTGTCAGTCGATGATCTTCTTCAGCGAGACATTTTGACAAAATCGGTTACGGAGGGCAGTTCAGAACAAGCGAAGGGGAATGTTGTCATCAGACATTGTCCTCCTTCATGGAAATACTCGACCGCACACTGCAGCTGCAACGACGACACTCCTGTGGCGTTTTCGATTGGAAGTGTTTGATCACCCACCATACACCCCAGACTTGGCTCAATCTGATTTTCATCTCTTCGCTCATATGAATCACTGGCTATGAGAACAGCGGTTTGGCACAGATACGGAGCTGTAGACCAGCGTGGAAGATTGGCGAAAAGCACAGAATTTGTGTTGACAGAAATTGCTTCAGGCGTTACAGACTATAAATCGAATGACTCGTCGCAGATTCTTGCTGCAGCAAGTAGTTGACGCACGTTGTAACAGTAGGGGCTGTGACGCAGTCTGCTAAGGACATCTATCGAGGAGGAACTCCAAAACGACAAAGGGTACCTGCTTCTTTGGCATTCCGTTTTCACCCCCACCCCTCCCCTATTGGTACTTACTCCACACTATTGCATTGACATTCATTTGCGAGGTATTTTTAAAATTTGAAGTCCCTAGCTTATCAGAGTGCTAGTTTAAAATCAATTGCAAAATTTGTACCGAACAGGCACGAGAAAGCGACTTAATAAAAACGTGTTAAAAAGTTTACATTTAAAGAGATATTGCAGAACCGTAAGACGTGATAGTCCAACAAAAAATGGTTCAAATGGCTCTGAGCACTATGGGACTTAACTGCTGAGGTCATCAGTCCCCTAGAACTTAGAACTATTTAACCGTAACTAACCTAAGGACATCACACACATCCATGCCCGAGGCAGGATTCGAACCTGCGACCGCAGCGGTCGCGCAGTTCCAGACTGAAGCGCCTAGAACCGCTCGGCCACCACGGCCCGCTGATAGTCCACCACAGATACATTATATGATACACAAAATTCCTGTTTTGTAGCAGAATGCACTGATAAAATACAGAGGAAAAACTCATCTCATCTTGCAGTACTAGTAATTGTGTGAGAAACTGCTTCTGGCACTCGGATTTACAAAAATTTAGAGTTTTCAGCTTTCTCATAATACAGTTGTAATTAATCACATTATCAGTCCTGCTAACAATCTCAACATGACAGATCAAATCTGTGTGCTGGACCAGGACTTGAACCCAGAATGTTGCCTTTCAGAGGCAATGGTCTTACAGACTAAACGATCCAGGCAAGACTCGAGACCCGCCTTCTATTCTGCCAGTGCCAGTCATCTAATTTCCGAATCGCACGAAAGTGAGTTCTAGGTCCTGGGCTCGATTCTCGACAGCACTCTGCGATGCAGTCTCCACTGCGGAGGGAAAGGTTTATTACGTTATCTCAGGATTATTTTTGCAGGTCTGAAGTCATTGCAGCTTAATCAAGGGTTTATATAATTGTCGGAAATGTGGCTTTATTGATATCAGGAGGGTATGAAGGGTATTAGAGCAGTTGTTGAAAGCAAAGACTGTTATTGTTGTAGCAAGTGATGGAGGTAACGCTGACTCGGTAGCCACTGTGTGCTCGACGAGTGTACGGCGTCCAGAAGCGGCCAGACTGCTCCTCCACACAGACCACGTCTGCACACAGGCTGGGACGCGCTTCAGGGGAAGGAAGGCGTGCGCGATAAGACCTGGTTGACAGCGCAGCGGCCGAGCGGGCTACCTGCGAGTCTGACGCCTACACGTCTCTCTCTCCCTCCCTCTCCCTCCCTCCCTCCCCCTCATCCCACCCAACCCGTGCCCCACTCTTCTCAATGGCACTGGCACTCCACCAGAGTCCAGTGGACGTTGGACAACAAAGCAGGCCCGCGCAGCTGAATGGCCAGTGCTCTTCCTCGCGGAGCATGTTCGCCATGCATTATCACTCAGAAAGCGACATTTGACCAACTTAGGGAACGAACTACTACTGCACAGTTGACGTTCCGCTATCTAGTAGCCAGTTGCATCAAGCTGGAGCGCAGCTGCAGGGCCAGTACGAGTTTGCACACGTTGAGTGGCACGTGTCATGGAAGCCTCGTTCTGTATGATAAGATTCCGTTGCAGGAAGCCTCAGTCTACGCGATTAGATTTAGTTGAGTATTGTTTTCCTGAAGAGCCTAGCAGCGATTGAAGGAGGCTTCTCGCTTGAACTTCCTCAGTTGTTGGTTGGCAATCTACTTTTATATCACATTCCTCATTTACGATCTTTAAGCGCACGCGCTTGAGATGATTGAAAACTTTTCCTCTGTGAAATAATTTACTTTAAAAGCGAATATTTTAGGTTAGGCTTTACCGTGACTGTTATCGACATTAAATGAAACAACAAGTTTACTGCTAGCAAAATAAATGGCTCTGAGCGCTATGGGAGTTAACATCTGAGGTCATCAGTCCCCTATAACTTAGAACTACTTAAACGTAACTAACCTAAGCACATCACACACATCCATGCCCGAGGCAGGATTCGAACCTGCGGCCGTAGCAGTTGCGCGGTTCCGGACTGAAGCGCCTAGAACCGCACAGCCACCGCGGCCGGCTTACTGTTAGCAGTCATTGTTTGTTTATCTCCACGACGTGTTTCAAAGGTTTGAAGCTCCACCATCAGGAGGATGAGTGACTTGTGTGTTTGTGTTGTGTTACGATTTTGTGGAGGAACCTGCGGCACTTTCTGACACACACACACACACACACACACACACACACACACACACACACACACACACGCGTCTTTCTGACAAATGTAAATCCACCTGATGATGGAGGTTCGAACTTTCGAAACGTGTCGTGGAGATAAATAAACAGTTACTGGTAACAGTAAAAGTATTGTTTTATTTAATGAAATAATTAAATCGGTATATCGTTTCCATTGTCTCACATTACACCCGTAACGTATGGATGGTGCAGATTTGAAGAAATGTCTAGATTTAGTTTCTATTTTCGACAAAACTTGTAATCCGAAAGGTTGTAAAAATCAAAATGTAACAAGAAATCTAACGTATGTCAAAAAGATTATAGAAACTAATTGATAATGCGATATGCGGTAATGCGATACAAATCTGTGATGAGTAGAGGATGACCAGCCTACAAGATTTGTTATATACTTAAATACGCTGTGTGATGAAAAGTATCTGGACACCTGGCTGAAAATGACTTAAAAGTTCTTGGCTCCCTCTATCGGTAATGCTGGAACTCAGTATGATATTCGCCCACCCTCAGCCTTGATGACAGTTTCCACTCTCGCAGGCATACGTTCAATCAGGTGCTGGAAGGTTTCTTGGGGAATGGCGGTCCATACTTCACGGAGTGCTGCAACGAGGAGAGGTATCGATGTCGGTCGATGAGGCCTGGCACGATGTCGGCCTTCCAAAACATCCCAAAGGAGTTCTATAGGGTTCAGGTCAGGACTCTATCCAGACCAGTCCATTAAACGGATGCTATTGTCGTGTAACCACTTAGCCACAGGCTGTGCACTATGAACAGGTGCTCGTTCGCGTTGAAAGATGCAATCACCATCCCTGAATTGCTCTTCAAAGTGGGAAGCAAGAGGGTGCTTAAAACATCAATGTAGGCCTGGACTGTGATAGCGCCACACAAAATAACAAAAGGAGCAAGCCGCCTCCATGAAAAACACGACTATACCATAACACCGCAGCCTCCGAATTTTACTGGTGGCACTACACACGCTGGCATATAACGTTCACCGGGCATTCGCCATACGCACAACCGGCCATCGGATCGCCACATGGTGTAACGTGATTCGTCACTCCATACAACGTTTTTCCACTGTTCAATCGTCCAATGTTTACGCTTCGTACACAAAGCGGAGCTTCATTTGGCGTTTACCGGCGTGATGTGTGGTTTATGAGCAGCCGCTCGACCATGATATCCAAGTTTTCTCACCTCCTGCCTAACTGTCATAGTACATAGTGGTGCAGTTTGGAATTCCTGTGTGATGGTTTGGATATATGTCTGCCTCTTACACATTACGACCCTCTTTAACTGTCGGCGGTCTCCGTCAGTCAACATACGTGGTCAGCCTGTACGCTTTCGTGCTGGACATCTCCCTTCAACTTTCCACTTCACTGTCACATCGGAAACAGTGGACCTAGGGAGGTTTAGGGGTGCAGAAATCTCGCGTATAGACATACGGCACAAGTGACACCCAATCGCCTGACGACGTTCGAAGTCCGTGTTCCGTGGAGCGCCCCATTCTGATCTCTCACGATGTCTAATGATTACTGAGGCCACTGATATGGAGTATCTGGCAGTAGGTGGTAGCACAATCAACGTAATATGAAAAACGTATGTTTTGGGGTGTCCGGTTACTTTTTATCACATAGATACATATACTGAATCAGAGATACCTGATAAGTACTGCATCATACCCATTTCTTCTGTGACTTTTAATATGGTTCGTGGCATCGATTCCACGAGACACTGAAAGCACGGCATTTTAGGCCTTGAATGCTTAACTACCGTCCAAAACTCTAGAATGCTGGTCTGGTGTAGGTCCTCAAATTAGGCACACGTATCACTTGCAACCAGGAAAAAAAAAATACTTTGACATTAAGACCCCTTTAGCACCCCTTCGGCTGAGGGTGGGCGTGAAAAGAAGTGATATAAAAACATAACTCAGTGAATGCATAGAGCAACTTCAACCAAATTTGGTACTCGCTCTCTTGTCTGTCTTTCTGTTCGGTTCAAATTCTGCAATTGATTTTAAACTAACTTTCCGACGAGATAGTGACTTGAAACTTGCACCATAGCTCAGAACTGGACGGCAATGCGATCTTAACTCACTTTGTTGCCTGGTGTGCGGCGGAGGGTGCTTTATGTACCACTGCCATTTCGTCCCTTCTCCTGTTCCAGTCACTAATGGTTCTCGAGAAGAGCGGTTTTTGATAAGCTTCCGTGTGTACTAAAATCTCTCAAATTTTTTTCCCTGTGTCATCTTTTCGGAAGATATACGTCAGAAGAAGGAACATATTGGTTGATTCAATTAAAGAAAAACATAAATGAAACTGAAATTTACCACATGTCACTGTTTTACTATCATCAGGCTACTATCACACGTACAAGGCTAAAAATTATAAAATAATTATTTGCCTAAAAATAAATTTTTAATATAACACATTTCTAAAACGAACTAAAAAGTATAAAATAATTTCTCTTTGCCCCGTATGGAGTCCTTATCATCTGCATATAGCCCTGAAAATTCTTGATTCAGAATTTTTAATAGCTATGAAAATAGTTGTAAGATTTGTAACGAGAAATTGGGATGCATGCAATACACAATTGATGCATGAATAGTTCACCTAACTATTGGCTGGCTCTGAGTACTATGGGCTATGGGACTTAACATCTATGGTCATCAGTCCCCTAGAACTTAAAACTACTTAAACCTAACTAACCTAAGGACAGCACACCTAACTATTACGATTTTCGTTACCAAACGTACAAGTATTTTGACAGCTATTAAAAATTCACAACCCCAGATTTTCAGAACTTCCTGTATGAGTTTAGGAATCCGTATGGGGCTATATACTTTTTAGTCCGATATAAAAACGTGTTACATCAAAAATTTATTTTCTGTCTAAATAATTATTTTCTTTAATTTTGTAAACAGAGAGTTCAGAAAATAAAAATTGTAACAAAGGTTCTAGAGTTTTTGTGCCCAGCAGCATGCGGTCTACGGAAAAATTTTCGTTATTTATGAGTCGCCATACCTGTTTATCCGTACCCTCCACACTCAGTGCACCTCACGCTCGTCGTCGGATGATTCTAGTACCACGAGCATTCAGTTTTTCCCCGTATTTCCTTTACTACATCGCAGTTTAGGTGTGGATACACCTTTTATGCCTCAGCAGACTAATTCTGGAATGAAACTTGCGGCCACACAGGCTGCACATAGCAGAGGGTGGAGGGCGTGTCCGAGCCTGGCGGAGTTTGCTTCTCTGACGTTTCTCATTTTCCAGTTTTCTACGTCGCTGCACAGAATGTAAAATAGCAGCTGAAGTAGTTTTGCACCCCAGAGAGAACGACTTTGTGCCGTGGTGCTTCAGTTAGCCGAGTCAGTGTTTAGACTCTTTAGGTTCTTCACGAAGTGATCCTTAGAGCGCTTCATATGCACACCACGGCCTCTTCTGTCTCCGCTCATTTCAAGGTAAAAAATGTTTCAGAGGGGTCTGCGATCCTCATCCGATGGACATGCCCAAGACATCTCAGTTGATGACCAATGACGGCAGCCTATGCCGAAAATCTTCGGCTTCTCACGAACAGGTGCGTTTCATATGAAGGCATCCCATTTGATGTTCTCATGTATCTAAGCTTATGCTGGTTGAAGCGGTGTTGTTTCTAAAGCCCACGGCGATACAGTGTCCAGGTTTCGCAAACACAGAGCAGGGTAAAAACAACTGCTCGACACACCATTACTTTGGTGCGTACTGACACATCATTATTCATGAAGACTCGATTTGTGAGATGTCCAAAAGCAACACGGGTAGTATAAATTCTCTTCTCGACGCCATTTTCCGATGAGCAATCAGTTGATAATATACTGTATGTTATACAGGGTGGTCCATTGATCATGACCGGGCCAAATATCTCACGAAATAAGCGTCAAACGAAAAAACTGCTAAGAACGAAACTTGTCTAGCTTGAAAGGGGAAACCAGATGGCGCTATGGCTGGCCCGCTAGATGGAGCTGCCATAGATCAAACTGATATCAACTGCGTTTTTTAGATAGGAATCCCGACTTTTCATTACATATTCGTGTAGTACGTAAAGAAATATGAATGTTTTAGTTGGACCACTTTTTTCGCTTTGTGATAGATGGCGCTGTAATAGTCACAAACATAGGGCTCACAATTTTAGACGAACAGTTGCTAACAGGTAGGTTTTTTTTTAAATTAAAATACAGAACGTATTTCGGTTGTTCCAATGTGATACATGTACCTTTGTGAACTTATCATTTCTGAGAACGCATGCTGTTAGAGCGTGATTACCTGTAAATACCACATTAACGCGATAAATGCTCAAAATTATGTCCGTCAACCTCAATGCATTTGGCAATACGTGTAACGACATTCCTCTCAACAGCGAGTAGTTTGCCTTCCGTAATGTTCGCACGTGGATTGACAATGCGCTGACGCATTGTCAGGCGTTGTCGGTGGATTACATTAGCAGATATCCTTCAACTTTTCCCACAGAAAGAAATCCAGGGACGTCAGACCCGGTGAACGTGCGGGCCATGGTATGGTGTTTCGAGGACCAGTCCACCTGTCATGAAATATGCTATTTAATACCGCTTCAACTGCACGCAAGCTATGTGCCGTACATCCATCATGCTGGGAGTACATCGCCACTCTGTCATGCAGTCAAACATCTTGTAGCAACATCAGTAGAACATTACGTAGGAAACCAGCATACACTGCACCATTTAGATTGCCATCGATAAAATGGGGGCCAATTATCCTTCCTCCCATAATACCGCACCATACATTAACCCGCCTAGGTCGCTGATATTCCACTTGTCGCTGTCATCGTGGATTTTCCGTTGCCCTATAGTGCATATTATGCCGGTTTACGTTACCGCTGTTGTTGAATGACGCTTCGTCGCTAAGTAGAATGCGTGCAAAAAGTCTGTCATAGTCCCGTAATTTCTCAAAGTCGTCGCCATGCAATTCCTGGTGCATAGAAATGTGGTACAGGTGCAATTGATGTTGATGTGGCATTCTCAACACCAACGTTTTTGAGATTCCCGATTCTCGCGCAATTTGCCTGCTACTGATGTGCGGATTAGCCGCGACAGCAGCTAAAACACCTACTTGGGCATCATCATTTGTTGCAGGTCGTGTTTGACGTTTCACATGTGGCTGAACACTTCCTGTTTCCTTAAATAACGTAACTATCCGGCGAACGGTCCGGACCCTTGGATGATGTCGTCCATGATACCGAGCAGCATACATAGCACACGCCCGTTGGGCATTTTCATCACAATAGCCATACACCAACACGATGCCGACCTTTTCCGCAACTGGTAAACGGTCCATTTTAACACGGGTAATGCATCACGAAGCAAATACCGTCCGCACTGGCGGAATGTTACGTGATACCACGTACTTATACGTTTGTGACTATTACAGCACCATCTATCACAAAACGAAAAATGTGGTCCAACTAAAACATTCATATTTCCTTACGTGTTAAACGAATGTGTAATAAAAAATGGGGGCTCCTATTTTAAAAAAACGCAGTTGATATCCGTTTGACCTATGGCAGCGCCATCTAGCGGGCCAACCATAGCGCCATCTGCCCTACAAGCTAGACGAATTTCGTTCTTTGTAGTTTTTTCGTTTGATGCTTATTTCGTGAGATATTTGGCTCGGTCACTATCAATCGACCACCCTGCATGTCTGTTTAATTAAGAATTAATTAATTAACACGGAGTATGAATATTCCAAGTATACTGTGTGAGTCGCAGGATTGACCACCACATAAATATATCATTTAGTCATGACGAAACAAATCGATCAGGATACAGTGACGTCATTATATCAACTCCCCAGCCCTAGCACGAGCAGCTGTCTACAATCATAGTCTTTCGGGCAGTTCAAAGCGAGGTGACGCAGTAAGGAGAACCTGGATTAGTTTCCAGCAGGCCTACAGTTCAAGTCCCCGTCCTGCTAGCAGTATTAAGACCTTCTGTGATCACTCTAAATCAGTTAATACGAACAGTAATGAATTAAAGAGTGCCCCCTTCCTACAAGACCAGAAGTTTTTTCTTTTGTTTAATCCCCAAACACATTTCACCACAGCTGTATCAGTTTCAGAGGGTTTTTTTCTTTCATTATTATGCGTGGTAGCCAACAGGAATCAGCCACAAGTGTAAATTAATACAGCATGTCATTATTTTTGCAGATGATCCATACTGAGCTTTACTAGGCGTTTTGTTTATTTGCCTGTAAAACGTTTTTTTGTTATTGTTTTTATGTTTAAAATGAAGTTTTCTTGTGTTCATTGCTTCATCACGCACTGATGTGCTACGAGCACTCTACCGTGAACGTCTTGGCTGAAGCTGAACAGCCGTGTGGATAGCGATATTTTCTCTCTGCAGCAGAGTGTACGCTGATGTGAAACTTCCTGGAAGATTAAAAGTGAGTACCAGATCGTGACGCGAACTCGGCACCTTTCCCTTTCGGAGGCAAGCGCTCTACCAACTGAGCTATCCAAACAGTATGGGAATATCGATTGGCGGGGCCGGAAAAATTTTCGTGAATCACCAACCGCATAAATCATAAAATACTCAAGATGGCGTAAATCTTCAGAAGTTGCAGTGGCCGTTACTTTCAAATTATCGCCAAGATAGCGGCTGAGAGGAGGCACACCAACCTTTCCCACAGACAGAGAGCGCCATCACCAAGGACTACCAATAGGCGCGTGGCGGTACCGAACTGTCCCTCAACAGAAAGACTAACCGACCCATCGGCACGTCCATTCCCAGTATTTTCTCTCCGAAAAAGCGCATAGCTGTGCGTTATCTGAGGTAACAAAACTACTGAGAGACGCCATCTCGGTGTCGGTTCGTTGTTGTTCTCGGTAGGTATTGCTTCGTGACTGCGACTAGTGTGGTAGTTACAGTCTTTTTCGTGACGCATATATTGGTTTCCACCACCTTGGAAGCAACCATGCACAGTGTGCAGGCGGTAGTGAAACTGTCAAGACAGGTCGTGAGTCGTGCTTGGGCAGCAAACATTTGTAATCTACTAGAAACTGTCATATCAGCATACACTCCACTGCAGAGAGAATATTTCACTCTGCACACATCCATGAGGCTGTCTCTAAGATACGTCTCCACAATCTCCTTTCTTCTAGGAGTGCTACTAGAGCAAGTTTCGCAGGAGAACTTCTGTAAAGTTTGAAAGGCTGTAGATGAGCCACTGGCGGAATTTGAGGATTGATCATCAATAGTGATCGGGTAGCTCAGTTGGCAGAGCACACGCCTGTGAAACGCAAAGGCGCTGAGTTCGTGTCACGGTCTGGTACACAGTTTTAATCTGCCGGGAAGTTTCAAATCTGAGCACATTCCGCTGCAGAGTGAAAATATCATCATCCGCATTGTCGTTCAGCTTAAGTCAAGAAGTTCACAGTAGAACGATCGTAGCACTTCAGTCCATTATGAAGCTGCAGTTTCGTGATTTGCACCGCGAGGAATACTGGAACGGTAATCTTCATCACGCTGCCTCTGTCTGCGCCTCGCAGTTCGTGACTACTCATGGCTCATTACTTTCGTTTTTGATTCCAAATTCTCGATGTTCTTCTCTGATTTTCTGATCAGTAATCTGTCTAGGGACTGGACAAGTGACCATTATTTCTAAATGGTTTCTATTTCTTTTTATGTACATTTGGCTTCGCCCAGAGGATGCCTGCAGATTGTTGTACAATCCAAAATGGCGGACTACTGAACCACCACGTTAATAATGCATCAGATTTAATTGCGATTGTCTGTCTGTTCCTGGTCTGTAGTCTCCTCTGGCTCCCTTCATTAATCAATTTATTCACCTCGGCAGTTCAGATGCCTGCAGTAAGAGAAGAGAGCCAATATCTCCACGGTGCAGGGAAGAGAAGATTATCAGGTGAGATTAATTTAATTAACAGTAGCGGAATCAGTGACAGGTAGAACTCCTTTATTTCTTGCAATTCGGCTCCGCCAAGTTCTGAACATCTACAATACACCTAGAACCTAAACAAATATATTTGACGTTCCCCCATCGCGTTTTTCTGTCTGTATGTGAAGACTAGTCTCAGGAACAACAACAGGGAATTTGACAGGGTTCTAGCTAATAGACAGGCTTACTCACGAGAAAGGTTTGCTGCAGCGAGGTGTGTGAGGAAAATAATGAGATTGACTTTTTATGTGCCAAAGTTTTTATTTTTTTCAAATAACAATATCGTCCGCGTCAAAGTAGTTCCCTTCGGCAGAGTCGTTGTGCCCAATCTTGGTAGAAGCGCTGAAAGGCTTCAACTGGTAGTTCCTTCAGTATGTCGATCAATCACAATCTTTTGAATGTTCTCCAGTTTCCCAAAATGATGTCCTTTTATTGTTTTTTCAATTTTGGAAAAGGTAACAGTCATAAGGACTCATATCAGGTGAATAGTTCGCCTGTGGAACAACAGAAATTCCTTTTGAGGGGAAAAATTCCGTGATAGAAGTGGCCGTGTCACATGGGGCGTTGTAGCGTCGCAGCATCCACTTCTCTGCAGTGTCCGGTTTCAATCAATTCACCCCTTTCCTGAGCCTTTCGAGGACCTCTTTGCAAAACACTTGGTTGACAGTTTGTCCTGGAGGGACAAATTCATCATTGAGCCTTTCAAGGAAATCTGTGTGAAACACTTGGTTGACAGTTTGTTCTGGAGGGACAAATTCTTCATGCACGACACCCATACTGTCAAAAATGCAAATCGCTTCTAGCTTTGCCACTTTCTCTGAGGCTTGTACTAAAAAATCCGGCATTTATCTCCTGTGATCACAGGACTGAGCCATTCGTAGACATTGGCAATCCTCTCAAGAAGATCAACACACACGTTTCTTCGAGTGTCGTTCTGCTCACTTGTTATCCTTCTCGGCATCACTTCAGCACAAACCTTTCACATATGCAAATCTTTGGTCAAAATTTGATGTACAGTGAAAGTGTTCGGGTTTAATAGGTCTCACATAATTTTTATTGATAAACGTCGGTCTGAGGTTACAAGAGCAAACACACGTACGATGGTTTCGTCTGGTTTTGAAGTGGAAGGTCTCTCTCAGCGAGGTTCATCTTCGAAGTGTTCTCATCCTTCCAAAAATGGTTTGTGCTAGCGAAAATCGTGTGCTCTAGATAGGGAATGCGCGCTGCTGCTACGGTCGCAGGTTCGAATCCTGCCTCGGGCATGGATGTGTGCGATGTCCTTAGGTTAGTTAGGTTCAAGTAGTTCTAAGTCTAGGGGACTGATGACCTCAGATGATTAGCCCCTCAATTCTTAGAGCCATTTGAACCATTTTTGATAAGGAATTTTCCCCATTGGCGTGTTTAAACTTTTCAAAGGTCACACTCGCGGATTCCCCAAATTTAACTCAAAACTTGATCGCATAACGTTACTCTAAATCCCGCTGTTCCATTTTCGTAACACGCAAGAACACAGCTTCACTGATGCCGCTCTCCCAATTCACATGATGGCTGCACGGAGCTGAAACTTGGACTGAACATCTGGAAGGGATGAACCCACCGGTCTACACAAGTAGAACAAACAGCGTTGCCAGATCACTCACAGTGTTGTCAGTCTCACACACCTCGCATAATTTATTATCGCTACAACACTCAAGTTGTCTGGTCGTAGATACTTATTGCTATCTGTGTGAATCTGGGGGTAGGTCGCTAGTTAACTCTAGAATCCAAATATAGGTTTTAAAAATATATCACAAAGTCAGAGTTCATCGCTTTATATGAGATCTATAAAAATTGATATACACAGCGCTAATGAGTGAGAATAAACTGCATAACTCGCGACCCATTATTCTCATACACTGACAAAAGCACAAGCAAACCGGATAATCAGGACTACATTTTGCTGTAGCATACAAGTTTAACGAGTTCATGGGCTACATATGCGGTCCTCTTTCATTAATGTTACGTGTTTCCATTTTTATACAGATCTTGTGTACAGCTATGAAAATTGACAATCTCAGATAAGTTTCCAAACTGCGGCTCGAGTTTAGATTACGGTATGTGCTAAGGCGCTTGGAGTACGTTTAATATGGTTCATTGCATATGATTTTTATTTTAAGTATTCATGCATTAATATGTCATAGTATTGCAGAACCACTTGACTCAATCACAGAATAAATTGTACATCATATCCCTTACAAATATTCTAAGAAAATAATGTCGTTTTGCAGTGAATAGACTTCGGAAAAGATCGGACAGGTTATATCGCGAAAGTGAGTAAACTGTATAACACCGTGCAATGTAATCTGGGACGAATATCTAGAGCGTGAATCGGGAAACAAATGTGGCGTAAACTCTGGTAAATGCTTGTAGGCTGTCTATGGTCGCTTTGCATTTCCACCATCAAAGCGCGCTCTCATGTTCTCGACGACGGAAGCTGTTGTGTAACCTCTGCGATGTTCTCTTCCCAGGAATGGTGTGGCAGAGGAAAAAAAATCCCTGGCGCCTTGAATCTATGGCCCAGCCCAAGAGTAGCGAGAGAGCAGGGAAAAGGCGTACTCTTCCGTACCCTGTACCCACTTATCTCGTCAGCGAGCGAATACCGTAAGTGCTGGGATGTGGAAGATTTTGACTAGTAGTCAGTCGTCCGCCTGGTTCAAAGAGGTTGCAGACTCACTCAGAGACGACGTAAATTCGATAAGTGTAAAATATCCTAATCATACGTTGGTAGTAGGAGGTAGTTATAATGTCTAAAGCATAGACAGTGGAAGCTGCTCATATGTTACCGACTATAAAATCAGAGAGGCTTTTATAGATGGAAAGCATAGTATTGTGAATTTTGTACTGCATTAATTTATTGAGTTAACCGATTTGCGGCTTACAGGGCAATCCTCGAATTAACTGACAATCGTCAACACGGTACAAGATCCCTGAAAAACTTTGTAAAAAATGTTACACAATGTAAGTGAGGTACGAACACAGAGTAAAAGTCGTCTTTGACAATTCTGTGGCAATGGAATTAAAAACTTTAAGGTTTAACGGTAAATGAACATAAACAGATCAAACCAGAAAAAGATTAACACTAAGCTCTAGGAATTGTAACATATTTTTCAGGGCTGTTCAAGAATATAGTACCGTTCTTGAAGATGACAGCCATTTAAAGTCTGATGATGGAATCGTAAGCTGAAAACCGGATGACAAAATAAATTAATTCTGTAGAACATTCACAATACTGTAATAATTTTTGAAGCCATAACTGGAACAAGAGCGATTTTGTATCGTAATTTAACAAAGCAACAATCAGTCTAGATCGCAAATGGTATTTATTTTTCTGAACATAGGTTTCAGTCAAAGAGATACCATCTTCAGGCCAATATGTATCTCCATTAGTGACACGTGGAGTCGATGCGAGGAGTCGCTGTACGTGCGTCGACTCCATGTGTTACTAATGAGGGTACGTACTTGTTTGAAGATGACTAAAACCGGTTGCCAGAAAAATAAACACCATTAGAAATCTAGACTGGGTTTTTTCTTAAACCACAGTATTGTGCTTTCCCTTGATAATTATGAAGTTTTTCTACCAAGAAGTGACGGAAGAATTATTACAAACTAATCAAAAGACAAATCTAACAAAATATTTTTATTCAAGACAACGGGTTTCAACAGCCTCAGCTGTCATCTTCAGGTCTTAAACCTTTTTGTAGTACAACATGTTCATTTTACGCTGACCTTACGCATATTTTACTAAAAAAATGTTTAAGACCTGAAGATGGCAGTTAAGACTGTTGAAACCGGTTGGCTTCAATAACAAATATTTTGTGCGATCTTGGCTTTTGAATGGCTTTCAGCAATTAAAATAGGTCGCCATTCAATATTCTCACAGTGAAAAAATTCAATCAGACGGAAGAGAAAGTTAAAGAGTCTTCTGTCACCAGACAACTGTTTCGAACTACTATCTGACTTGATGGGAAACTGTCAAATGTATGTTGGCATCCCAAACGAAAAATTGTGAACGCCAAAGGGAGAGAGAGAGAGAGAGAAAGGGAGAGACAGGTAGACAAGTACGGAATCTTGAAGGGTGTCATAACTTAGATGGAAAGTTGAAGTTCGAAGCGAAGAGGTACTAGGAAGAACAGACAAGGAAAGAAATATATCTAGAACTCTTGTGAAAAGAACAAGCAAGTAAGTGGAACGTAGAGAATCCAAGAACAGTCACCCTACCCGAAAGAGCAGTAGAGAGTAATAATCGTGGGAGCAAGTTGTTTGATGTAACAAGTGTGCAAAGATGAAAACCAGTCGAAAGAATAGTGACAGGAAACGTAATGGCGCCCAAGAGATGGTGGTGTCTAACCAAGAACCTGCTTCCATGTCAAGAAAGCGTAGAGGACATTAGAGACACACAGCTTGGGCGATCATGAAAGAAAAAGGGAAAAAAATCATCAGCGCTCCGGGTGTCGGTCAGACCGGCTTAGTGCAGTTCTTAATTTGGTATCTGCGGACCCATAGAAACTCATACCAATTTTGTAATTGGTCTGAATTTCATATTCAATAAATATCACTCTTAAGCTGAGATTACATCGACAAGTTATGCAGTAAATATTTTCATATGTTTGTTTTTAATCAGGTTGGCAATGTAGCTTGTAATATTTGACGGTGGAAAAGTTTCTTATACACCTTTGCGTCCTTCTCGATGTTTTATTTGCATCATAAATTCGGTAGAAAGATTCACAAAACAGAAGGTCATGAAGTAAAATGAACGCGACGTTACATTTTCTGAGACCAAAACATGTCAGATACTTTACGATCGTTGCCTGGACTAAAACCGGAGTCATTATCTGTTACAACATTTGAAGTGGAAGAAAAAACTGAAGCTTTCCTCAACAACTTAAAACTATGAGGACTACGAATCATTTTCTAGCTTCCAGAATATACACATATCGCAGAGGATAGCATAGAGAGCATTTGCGTGATTTACACTACTGGCCATTAAAATTGCTACACCAGGAAGATGACGTGCTACAGACGCGAAATTTAACCGACAGGAAGAAGATGCTTTGATATGCAAATGATTAGCTTTTCACAGCATTCACACATGGTTGGCGCCGGTGGCGACATCTACAACGTCCTGACATGAGGAAAGTTTACAACCGATTTCTCATACACAAACAGCAGTTGACCAGCGTTGCCTAGTGAAACGTTGTTGTGATACCTCATGTAAGGAGGAGAAATGCGCACAATCACTTTTCCGACTTTGATAATGGTCGGATTGTAGCCTATCGCGATTGCGGTTTATCGTATCGCGACATTGCTGCTCGCTTTGGTCGAGATCCAATGACTGTTACCAGAATATGGAATCGGTGGGTTCAGGAGGGTAATACGGAACGCCGTGCTGGATCCGAACGGCCTCGTATCACTAGCAGTCAAGATGACAGGCATCTTATCCGCATGGCTGTAACGGATCGTGCAGCCACGTCTCGATCCCTGAGTCAACAGATGGGGACGTTTGCAAGACAACTATCTGCACGAACAGCATTTACTATCAGCTCGGAGACCATGGCTGCGGTTGCCCTTGACGCTGCATCACACACAGGAGCGCCTGCGATGGTGTACTCAGCGACGAACCTGGGTGCACGAATGGCAAAACGTCACTTTCCGGATGAATCCAGGTTCTGTTTACAGCATCATGATGGTTGCATCCGTGTTTGGCGACATCGCGGTGAACGCACATTGGAAGCGTGTATTCGTCATCGCCATACTGGCATATCACCCGGCGTGATGGTATGGGGTGCCAATGGTTACACGTCTTGGTCACCTCTTGTTCGCATTGACGGCACTTTGAACAGTGGACGTTACATTTCAGCTGTGTTACGACCCGTGGCTCTACCCTTCATTCGATCCCTGGGAAACCTGCATCTCAGCAGGATAATGCACGACCGCATGTTGCAGATCCTGTACGGGCCTTTCTGGATACAGAAAATGTTCGACTGCTGCGCTGGCCAGCACATTCTCCAGATCTCTCACCAACTGAAAACGTCTGGTTAACGGTGGCCGAGCAACTGGCTCGTCACAATACGCCAGTCACTACTCTTGATGAACTGTGGTATCGTGTTGAAGCTGCATGGGTAGCTGTACCTGTACACGCCATCCAAGCTCTGTTTGGCTCAATGCGCAGGCGTATCATGGCCGTTATTACGGCCGGAGGTGGTTGTTGTGGGTACTGATTTCTCAGGATCTATGCACCCAAATTGCGTGAAAATGTAATCACATGTCAGTTCTAGTATAATATATTTGTCCAATGAATACCCGTATATCTGCATTTCTTCTTGGTGTAGCAATTTTAATGGCCAGTAGTGTACTACAGACGTTTCGTGAATACGTGCAAGCTCATATGCAAGTTGGTTTACGAATACATTTTTGTCAATGTGAGTGTAGTACATGAGTTGACCTGCACGGAACAGGGCGGCATGTGAGTATCATCTGCGGATGGAGCTGTAAAACAAACGTGAATCATCTGTTCTGGCAGTGCAATGAATGATCAATTACATTTCAGGTGTGCACCGCAGAAATCTTATTTCTTCACCTTATACCTCGGCCGAATTTATTTCAGCCATCTCCAGAGTGAGTCGACAGCACTCGCACCGACGTTTTGAGCCAGCGCTTCACGTCGCTGTGCGTGCGGTCACAGACACACAAACGCCAGAGATGTTGATCGGCGGCGAAGAAGTAAGCAAAAAGTGAATATATGGTTAAGCGATCGATCCATGCTGGGACATCAGTGTATCATTATGAGCTCCACTGTAGCGACATCTGTGCGAGTTTACTACGGAAATCGCCGGATTCCACGATTTGCCCAGTTTGAAACCGCTATCTCAGTTAATTAAATTTTCGCCCAGTGAATTTGATCTACTTCTTTCATCACTGAGTTCGAATAAGATGAAACTTGAATTTCGATATTTTCGTGCCGCCAAGACTGATCAGCGTCGATGCAGTGCTCCGCCAAAGACGATTTATTGGGCCGTAAGGGCCGGGTGCTCCTACGGCGTTCTCTGCATCTTTCAAGGATTGTACGAGTCACCTGCCTGATGTACAAAACGCCACACTCGCAGGGAACAACCCAAAAGTACTGAAGATGCCGAAATCTGGTACATTAAGAGTTACGACACCATTTGTTACTGAGTACTTATTATGCGGTGGCGACTGAGCTGTTTAGCACACCCCTAAGTTGCTATAGATACGATCCCCGCTGACTTACAGGGATGGGAAGCTCTCCATAAAATCATGCAACTTCAAAAGAAACAACGTCGTACAATGGATAACATCTTATTAAGTGAAAATTACTAGTGGTGACTCAAGTCAGCAAGAAATATGGGTACCACACAGAGAGACACATATTAAGGGGGGGGGGGGGGGGGGGTAGGACGTCAAACGGGCCGACTTGGAGCAGGAGAGGCATCTCAGGACATTTTAATTTTCAGTGTCTATACTTTTACAAATAAATTCATAAAACGTAGTCAGCATCACCACGAAGGATTCAGGATTCACATCCATCGCTGTGGAAGTTCGAAAACATAACAAAATTAATTTTTTTACGTGCGAAATTTCATCATTTTTTCACTTACTAATGGCTGCAGTTGTTGCTATAGGAACACTTTTCTTCGTAAGTTAGAGAGATTCTTCGATGAATTTTACACAGCACACATACCATACTCACAGGTGTATGAAACTCTAGAATTAATTTAATTTATGGCAAAACGAATGTACTGTTATATTTTAAATTTCATGTTTAGAAAAAACACAAATTTTATAGTTAATTACCTCAATTTTTACCATCGTTTTTAATAGATTTGTAAAATTCTAGAGTTTCATACACCTTTAAGTACGGTTTGTATGCTGTGCAAAATTCATCGAAGAATCTCTCTTACTTATGAAGAAAAGTGTACCTATAGCAGCAAATGCTGCCATTAGTAAGCGAAAAAAATGATGAAATTTCACACGTAAAAAAATTACTTTGTTATGTTTTAGAACTTCCACTGCTTTGAGTGTGAATCCTGAATCCTTCCTGGTCATGCTGACAAAGTTTTATGAATTTATTTGTAAAAGTATAGACAGTGGAAATTGAAATGTCCGGTGGTGCCTCTCCTGCTCCAAGTCGGCCCATTTGACGTAATACCCCCCTTAATGAAGGAATCCATCAAACTACCATAGGAAACTAGTGGTCACTATAACAATCTCGTTTATTGCCAAAAGACATCAACAACATGTTTTACCTATTGAATCAGGAATGTGAACACTTAATAAGCGGACAATGAATTGCACATACAAGCTATAGCCTTCACACCGTGCGGATACATAAAAGAATGGTATAAAACAATGTCGCAGATACAGTCAACGATTGTGTGAAAAGGTTAATAATTTACAGAAATCGTCCTGGAAAATTACAAACGAACACCAATACTTTTAGTCGGTGAATGATGCAACCAGTCCCAAATACTTTTTCAATGTTTCATTTTAGTATCATAACTGGTTACAGGCAAGCATGCTGATCTTCAGATGACTAATATTTTCGTTACATAGCTGGAGCAGACAACACGCTGTTGATCAAAATATCTATGTAACGAAAATATTAGACATCTGAAGATGGGCGTGGTAGCCCGAAACCGGTTATGGCACTAAAATAAAACTTTTAAGAGGTATTCGTGGCTGGTTGCATCATACACCAATTATCATAATGGCCGCGGAGTTCACAAGATCCAACATGGATAAAATAACCAATACTTTTGCTAGAGTGCACGATGGGTGCAGTTGATTGGCTGTGAAGATTATATCTGCGAAATGAAACCCTGAAGCAAATTAACTGACTTCGTTGCCGCCTCGCCTCTGTAGCGATGATGCACGTTTATTACACTTAAGCTGTGAGAGGGTAGAAGATGGGTGTAGTAGTGGCTGAAAATTTCAAGTTCATCTCGGCCTCTGTACTCTCCTCCAAGTTGCAGACATCTCTCTGAGCAGCCCTCAGCAATGGCCGGAAGCAAGTATCTTCTACTGTGTCTTCAGAAGAGTCTGTTCTCACTTTTACTCTCCAAAACGTAGCTAGTTCTGCCAGCCTCAGCATCTCGCCGGCCGACTAATGCAGAACTTGCGATTTCCGACCAATGATAATTTCATAAACAAGTTTAATAATTTCCTATTCTTGCGGATATTGTGGTTAACCAATGAGAGGTGGCATGCAGAAGAGGGGAGCAAATATCTCCCACTACATGACAGAGTTTAACTAATGGCCAGCCCAAAGTCTTGCATGTAAGTCCACACAGAAACTCGCCATTTCTACCAAAATAATTCTTCGACCCAAACAGAGAAACCTTTACTAGAATTTCAACAAACATTCCAGCAGGCCACGTCATGCCTTAGATGATGCTCCCTCCCTATGAAGGATTTCTGTTTTCACCTGGTCTTCAGATTCTGGTTCTAGCTGCACTGCTGCCCATTAAAATTGCTACACCAAGAAGAAATGCAGATGATAAACGGGTATTCATTGGACAAATATATTGTACTAGAACTGACATGGGATTATATTTTCACGCAGTTTGGGTGCATAGACCCTGAGAAATCTGTACCCAGAACAACCATCTGTGGCCGTAATAACGGCCTTGATACGCCTGGGCATTGAGTCAAACAGAGCTTGGATGGTGTGTAAAGGTACAGCTGCCCATGCAGTTTCAGCACGACACCACAGTTCATCAAGAGTAGTGACTGGCGTATTGTGACGAGCAAGTTGCTTGGCCACCATTGACCAGACGTCTTCAGTTGGTGAGAGATCTGGAGAATGTGCTGGCCAGGGCAGCAGTCGAACACTTTCTGTATCCAAAAGGCCCATACAGGACCTGCAACATGCGGTCGTGCATTATCATGCTGAAATGTAGGGTTTCGCAGGGATCGAATGAAGGGTAGAGCCACGGGTCGTAACACATCTGAAATGTAACGTCCACTGTTCAAAGTGCCGTCAATGCGAACAAGAGGTGACCGAGACGTGTAACCATTGGCACCCCATACCATCACGCCGGGTGATATGCCAGTATGGCGATGACGAATACACGCTTCCAATGTGCGTTCACCGCGATGTCGCCAAACACGGATGCGACCATCATGGTGCTGTAAACAGAACCTGGATTCATCCGAAAAAATGACGTGTTGCCATTTGTGCTCAAGTTCGTCGCTGAGTACACCATCGCAGGCGCTCCTGTGTGTGATGCAGCGTCAAGGGTAACCGCAAACATGGTCTTCGAGCTGATAGTCCATGCTGCTGCAAACGTCTTCGAACTGTTCGTGCAGATGGTTGTTGTCTTGCAAACGTCCCCATCTGTTGACTCAGGAATAGAGACGTGGTTGCACGATCCTTTACAGTCATGCGGATAAGATGCCTGTCATCTCGACTGCTAGTGATACGAGGCCGTTCGGATCCAGCACGGCGTTCCGTATTACCTTCCTGAACCCACCGATTCCATATTCTGCTTACAGTCATTGGATCTCGACCAACGCGAGCAGCAATGTAGCGATACGATAAACTGCAATCGCGATAGGTTACAATCTGACCTTTATCAAAGTCGGAAACGTGATGGTACGAATTTGTCCTTGCACGAGGCATCACAACAACGTTTCACCAGGCCACGCCGGCTAACTGCTGTTTGTGTATGAGAAATCGGTTGGAAACTTTCTTAATGTCAGCACGTTGTAGATGTCGCCACCGGCGCCAATCTTGTGTGAATGCTCTGAAAAGCTAATCATTTGCATATCGAAGCATCTTTTTCCAGTCGGTTAAATTTCGCGTCTGTAGCACGTCATCTTCCTGGTGTACCAATTTTAATGGCCAGTAGTGTAAAAAGTAGCATTAATTATCTGTGCAGATTAAATTTTAAGGTAGGTTAAGAGGAGTTTGGGAATAAACTGCCATGTAACATTGTGTAGAAAGACTACTGTGCGCTAGGTTGCAACAGGAAGACTCTGCAACATAAAACATGATATCAGGACAGAATTGTCAAGTATCCAGCCACAACGCTCTCTGTTTTCCTCGTGTAATTGTATTCAATGTCAATTAAAACCGTTTTTGTGAAAGAGATAATGCTTATTTAGATAGTCGTTTTGTCATTTTTTTTCGTGTAATCCTGCACATTCTGGAAGTTGGGCTTCATGTTCCGTATCTCTCTCCTGTACATTATTATGAAGTACATATATTATTGTGATTAGTTTAAGAAATCATTCTATTTGTAGACAAGGTACAACGCTGAAGAAATTGTAATGTTTATTTTTGTAAGTGTCTGGCATTTCCAAAGTCATAAAGTAGCCACCATTAAAAAATCACAGGAACTGCTCCCTATAAGACACAGAGAGACTGGCCTCTTACGGTATATTACCTCGTTCACAATAACGCAAGAATCTGTCAGGTTTCTGACAATGTACATATGTAACGGTGTACTCTGTAGTAGCGAATCATGGACAGTGGGAAAACCGGAAGAGGATTGAATCGAAGAGTTTGCTATTTCATGTTACAGGGATATGCTGAAAACTGAATGGGCTGACAAGTTAAAAAATAAGGAGGTTCTCCGAAGAATCGCCGAGCAGAACAATATGTGTTAAAAATTTAATTAAAAGAAGGAACTGAGTGGGTTAAAACGCCAGCGAACAACTTCCATACGTACGGCAGATAATGTAGAACGTCAAGTGAACTGCTTCTCTGAGGTGAAGACATTTGTATATCGCAAGAAGTCACAATGTGCCGGATAAATCAGACAGAAGCCGGTTTGAAAAGAGAAGGAAACGGGTTGCAGAAACACTTTTTAACCTGTGGAAGAGACGAATGCAGACATTCGTGAGGTCGGATGGGTTCTTCTTGGGATGGTATTTGTTAAATACACAAATTTGCCACATAAACCTCATCTTTTTGTGGAAGTTTAAAACACATTTTCTGATGGAACAGAACAACACATCACTGTTTAACAGCTCCGCCACTGACACTGAATAATCGTGTTGGTGAAACATGCCGCAGCCCAAGAGGACAGGTCAAGGCCCAGAAATTGACCCACACCAAACACGTGATGGCAGATAATATCAAATAGGAAACACTTTCCTAGTGTCCTGCAAAATCATGTTTATTTGCTCATCAACCTCCTTTCGGCTCCTTAGGCCATTCTGAGATGACAACACACTGTCACAACCATAGACGAAATGACGAGCGACTTGCGAAGATACTATTTATGCAGTAGCTACAGAAATGATGAAACGTACAGTGTTTACAAAGAAAAGTATTATATTTTTATGTCAAGCAGAAACAGATTTAACTAAAAACCAAAACTACAGTTTTTATGTGAAGTTATATTTAACAACAGATGAAAATCAAAGTTTAATTCACAATAGTGAACCAACCTTTCTGTAACTAGAACTCACTTTAATAATTTGGAAAATGTATTTTGAGTTTAGTCATCTAATACTAAGATGGCGTTCAGTGTCATATGTTTATTGTTTTCCAGTGTTTCCAATAGGGACATATTTCTGTTTTTCTTAACAGAACATGAAACTTCACACCCTCATATGGGTGGTTTTTACTGTTAAAAGACGTTCGCGAAAGGTTGGTCAGACACACAGAGCTGTCGCAGTTAATATACGAGTGTGGGAGAAGCTGGAGGTTAAGAAACAGTCAACCATATGTTCATATAATAAATTGCTACAAATCTGTTCGATTGATGAACCCTTGCCGAACGGCTTTTAACAGAAAAGAATCTGTACGCTATAGAGTGTAAAGTCTTACAATCTGTTAAGAAAAGCACAAAGGCGATCTTATTAGAAAAACTGGAAATCAAGACGCACAGAGCGCAGACTTAATATTATATGGCCAAACACGACATCCTTTTTCCCATCTGTTAAATAAATTTTTAGTTATACTTATATTAGATTCTTGTTGTAAATTCATCTTTAATTTTCATCTATCGTTAAAAGTAACTCCACATACAAAACTTTATTTTTTGTTTTTAGTTAAATATAACTGTTTCTGGGAGATATAGAAATGTAATACTTTTCTTTTTAAACACTCTACATATCACCAATTTTGTATCTTTTCTAGAAATAATATCTGTGTGAGTCGCACGCCATTTTATCCCTGTCTGTCATTCAGTTGTCACCTATGGTCTAAGAAGCAAAAAGCCGGTATTTGACAAAACATAATTTTATAGAACGCTAGAAAAGTGTTTCCTATTTAATATTATTGTCATGTTCTGCCAAGCAAGAACGAAACATTATGTTAATGACGACAAATAGTTCATCTGAAATGCCAACATCTCGTTTTGCGTTGGATTACAAATTATGTAACGCAGATGTGCCTTAACCTATGACAAGAATATGGCGCATTCAAATTTATGAAAACAGCGATTAATTTTTTTTTCGTATCAAAAATGTTACAAAAACTTTTTCGATTAACTTTGGAAAACCTCGCTAGGATAGATAGAATCAATGAAACTTGATTACTTTCTAAGCAGTCCCACTTGCTAAAGTCAAAGACATTGCGAAAGTGAAACAGGAAACGTATCAGTAAATCTTATCCGGCTTCCAACAACTCGATGCTATCTTTCGGCGGACCTCAAACCGCTGCTACAGGAGTATAATCTGGCAGAAATGGCTCCGCCACGGCTATTTTCAAAGGCATTGAGGAACTTTCACGCAACAAACCCCGCGAGAACTAAAGCGGCCTCGAGCTAACAGACATGCAAAGTAACGTGTTGCGGAATACTTTCCGTTTTCCTTTGCTAGGAGACCAGGTGTCATAACTGTAGGGAAAGTTGTTGCTAAGTTTAGTGGCACTACCCCCAGGGTTCAATGAACATACGCATCATGTAGCCTACTACTGAAAGCTAGTTATCTGATTCAGTGCGTTAAAATTGTTGCATTAGTCTGTAAAAAACATCATGGTTTTCTAGCACGTTCTACACCTCGGTAAGTTGTCTTGAACCAGGAACCTTTGCGTCCGCCTCCGACTGCTTAAAGAATCGAATTCCTTTGTATAAAACAATTTCAAACGTCTTATTATTTTATGTATAAATTAATGTGTTAATTGCTTTACATTAAGGGTGTAAAACGTTTATGGTTGAAGATGCTATCAAAACCGAGACTTGGTGAATATAGAGCAGGTAATTTGCCCTCCATTTAAAGAAATGCTAGTTTTCCACGTGTCTCATTGTTTGAAACATCATGTACCATGAATTGTGTGTCGCGCAGTGATATAATTCGGCAAGTACATTCAGTGATATATGATATTGCGTGTAAAATACGTTACCAATAGATTTCTTACTAAACAATGTAATAAATTGAAACGCCATGTCTGATGCTGAAGTTTTACTGCATTAAGAGCGAAAATGTAGGAAACGATAAACTTTAGTCCTTTGCTTACTTTGTGGGGGTTCTCAGCGAGAAGGAGTCTCAGAAAGGTTCGAAGTTATTTGTTAAGTTTGTTGTAAACCGCTAATTGCTCTCATTCTCAAATATTAGATGAATATAGTGTGGGTAATGGGTGTTCCATGAGTTATACTGCCTGAGGACAAACACACTATTTCTGACTTTAATATTTGTCGTATTGTTTTAAACTTTGAACTTAAGGATATATCCCTTAATGAGTAAATTATGACAGTATTTTAAATTTTTTTAAATAATCTGTCTATAATTATTTTTAGAAGTCCCGAAAATCAAAAAAATCTTTTATTCTACCGATTTAGTAATATTGATATGTTAAACGGAACGTACAAAACAAAATTAGGCTATACTGTTTATTGGTTGGCGTAATTGCATTGGGTCAGAGCTTTGACACCTCTTGTGTAAACTTCATTATGTAACGTTGAAGCTGACCATCTACCTATAGCAAAACTAAAATCTGCCTAAGATTGTGCGGGTGCGCGACTAGTGTGCGACCCAGCATATAAATGTGTCGCTGCTCACCTCGCTAGGGGAGATACACTCTTAAAATTAGCCTCACTAATAAAGTTTACTGCCGCGTCATGATCACGAACAAGAGTTAATCAAATTTATGGTACATCATTTCACGTAAATGAAGTGTCTGGAGCGCAGGCTAACAAACTATTGTAGATGATTTCGTCAGTTTAGTTTCTCCAAATTAATTCGGAATTTGACAAATCAGAGTTCGATTCACAATACAACTACATTGACTGCCAAACTCTCTCTCTCTCTCTCTCTCTCTCTCTCTCTCTCTCTCTCTCTCTCTCTCTCACACACACACACACACACACACACACACACACACACACATACACATACACACACATACACCCTCCGAACGAGGTGGCGCAGTGGTTAGCACACTGCTAATCCGACGGGTTCCGATAACCTTGCTCTTTGGTCCCTTCCCGTAAATCAACCAACACACACACACAAAATAGCGTTGAAGTTTCGGAAAAATTAGATATCTCGTCAGCACAACTCACCAATTCACGGCCGGTTGTACGCCCAGAAAATAATTAATGGAGTAATATCGTACAAATACAGCCATAGATCATTTACATAGTCGCGGGGAAATTCACATGATGGTGTGTATGGAATCCTCGAAGCTTTTTTTGTTTAAAACTACCTACTTCTTCACTTGTTATTACTTGAGTCTTTGTTCACTTAGAAAAGTGTTCGTCGTTTTCATAAAATCATTCTGAGCTATCAATGGCGTCTTGTGTAAAATGTATCGACGTTTCGCCCACTGTTGGAAGTGTCCTTCATCACCTCGAAAAAATATAAAGTAGTAGTAGTAGTTGTTGTTGTTGTGGTCTTAAGTCCAGAGACTGGTTTGATGCAGCTCTCCATGCTACTCTATTTGGCGCAAGCTTCTTCATCTCCAATTAACTACTGCAACCTACATCCTTCTTAATCTGCCTAGTGTATTCATCTCTTGGTCTCCCTCTACGATTTTTACTCTCCGCACTGCCCTCCAATACTAAATTAGTGATCCCTTGATGCCTCAGAACATGTCCTACCAACCGATCCGTTATTCTAGTCAAGTCGTGCCACAAATTCCTCTTGTCCCTAATTCTACTCAGTACCTCCTCATTAGTTACGTGATATACACATCTAATCTTCAGCATTCTTCTGTAGCACCACATTTCGAAAGTTTCTATTCTCTTCTTGACTAAACTATTTATCGTCCATGTTTCAATTCTGTAGTGTCGGCAGACTTGCCAACACTACGTACACTAATAGAAAGAGGTGGCCAAGATGCACGCGCTAACTCACGCAGGGTGGCGTGAGGTCTGAAACAGGATACGTAATGAATGCTGTAAAGAAAAGTACGTAGCTGCTGGAATACTTAACTTTATCCATCATTTGTATACAGCGTTCTTGATGATACAAGTGAGACTCTCTCTAGATAAATGCAATGTAATGCTAATGGCGCCTTGCTAGGTCGTAGCCATTGACTTAGCTGAAGGCCTTGCTATCTAGCTGCTCGGCTAATGAGCGATGCTTCGTCCGTGTAGTCGCTAGCAAAGTCGTCCGTACAACTGGGGCGAGTGCTAGTCCGTATCTCGAGACCTGCCTTGTGGTGGCGCTCGGTCTGCGATCACTGACAGTGGCGACACGCGGGTCCGACATGTACTAATGGACCGCGGCCGATTTAAAACTACCACCTAGCAAGTGTGGTGTCTGGCGGTGACACCACAAATTCCGTACATGACTACACTCCATATATATAATTTCAGAAAAGACTTCTTGACACTTAAATCTATACTCGATGTTAGCAAATTTATCTTTTTCAGAAACGGTTTCTTTGCCATTGCCAGTCTACATTTTATATCCTCTCTGCTTCTACCGTCATCAGCTATTGTGCTCGCCAAACAGCAAAACCCATCTACTACTTTAAGCCTCTCATTTCCTAATCTAATTCCCACACCATCACCCGATTTAAGTCGACTACATTCCATTATCCTCATTTTGCTTTTGTTGATGGTCGTCTTATCTCCTCCTTTCAAGAAACTGTCCATTCCGTTCAACTGCTCTTCCAAGTCCGTTGCTGTCTCTGACAATATTACAATGTAATCGGCAAAACTCAAAGTTTTTATTTCTTCTCCATGGATTTTAATTCCTACTCCAAAGTTTTCTTTTGTTTTCTTTACTGCTTGCTCAGTATACAGACTGAATAACATCGGGGATAGGCTACAACCCTGTCTCACTCCCTTCCCAACCACTGCTTCCCTTTGAAACACGTATGTAACATAGCAGCGATGGCGAGGCATTGTAGCATCTGTGACCAGAGAGTTTGCGCTTGACCGCGCGAGTGTTGCGAGCGGTTCTCAGTCAGTCAGTAGTCGTTGCGAGTCTGTAGCTCTGTTTAGTTGCAGAGCAGTTCGCTAATAGTCGTCATGCAGAGCGGTCGGTCAGTAGTAGTAGCCCAGTGCGGTTGTGTGATGTAGGCGGTCGGCAACACTGGTCAAGATGGTGAATAAGGTATACTGTTAATTAATATAATTATTAGATAATGAAAAATTGTAATTATTCTCCAACAAGTTCCCCAATAATAATTTTTATTTCAAAAGCATTTTTTCAAAAATTTAATTTTTTATTGAACTAAAGATCTCGTTGCACTTCCCATTTCATTCCACTTCTTTTGAAGAAAAATTTCACTAGAATCACAAAAAAAAGAGAATATTATTATTTGCAATGCAGTTCCTCCAAGCGGTGCGCAACAACAAGAGCAGAAATGTGACATCCATTTATTCTGAGGTAAGACTTTAATTCTGATTGTTTTACACAGGGCCAAAGACCGATATTTCGGTTTAATTGAATTTTCTTATCACTGAATGGACTTTAATTTTCTGGTGAAGAATTTATATTTGAGTCAGATTGCGAATTTCACATTTTTGTTCCCATTGTCAGTACATTTCATTGTGGGCAGGTTACGCATAGAGCAATGTCCATTAGCATTTCTAATTAGTATCGTCATTTTCTTTTAAATATTTTTGTGGGGAGGTTACACTTGGCTCCCATTTCTATTAAGTATTGTCTTTTCTTTCTTTTAAAATTACGGTGGGGAGGTTACACTTGGCGACACCCAGTCCAGGATCGAATTTCGTTGAGAGTCTTTTGAAAAACAGTCACATATCTGCTCTTATTTGCTTAGATATAATTAGGATTTGGCGCAACGCTTTTATTAACTTGTGACTTTCTTTCTACAGGTCAACGGCAATTCGTTGCTCTATTGTATTTGTGTGTTGCTTTTGCATTGTGCTCATTTGTTTTGTGAATAATTGTGACTATTGCAAAAATGCCGCGAAAGACTGTGAATAGTGTATCGCGAAGTATTGTGAATGAAATTACCGACTTAAACAACGTGACCGATAGTAATTGTGATACGCAGTGTAATGATGACAATCCTGCGTTCACTAACAATCAGTGCATTCCAACCACTAATGATGACTTTTACCTTAATGATGAACAAACGAACTCAATTGTCTCGTCTGTTAACTTGACGACAATTGATGACGCGGAGCGGTCTATAGTAATGAGCGCTGCCGAGCTTAACACACCCGATTTAGAAAATCTAAGTAATGTACAGACAAATTTTTCGAATGAAAATGGTCAGTGTAGTGAGAGTATGACGGATCCATTTAATTCCGAAATAATGCCTGACAGTGTACATCCGACTGACAAACCTTTTTCTAAATTACAGAATGACCAAATGGTCACGGAAAGCGAGAGAGTTCTAGATCCACCACTAAACAGCACAGAGAATATAAACGCTAGTTTTGACTTGGTACGAATTATGAGAAGTTTGCTACAACAGCAAAGTGAGAAGATAGACAACAGTAGTAAAGATCTCAAACAAAAATTTAGTGAACAGGACAAAAAACTTAATAAAATTGATGAAAATTTTAGACAACTTAGGGAAGATAACAAACAGCTAAATGAAAAATTAGACGACAATTCTAGACAGCTTAGTGAACAAATTAGAGCTGTTGCCGCGCAGTGTCATGACACTAAGGAACAGTTGCGCACGGAAATTGAGGCTTGTTCACAAAAAAATAGCGAAGAAATTAAGTCTGTTGCGCAAGAATTAAGGGAAATGCAAACAGCCGCAACAGAAACACTCAGAGACGAAATTAGCGGAGTCGCTAAACAATGCTCTGAAAAAGCTACACAATTACGGGACGAGTTTAAAGCAATAACGGTAGAACTTTCGCGCACAATGGACGCAAAGATAGACGCGAAATTCGAACAGCAGAACACTCAGATTAACGAGCGCTTTAATCAGCACATACAGAACAGTGATACGCGTTTCCGCAAATTTATTCAAGATCAAAACAAAGCAAAACGACAAGTCATGGAAACAATCACTGCACAAAGACAAGAAGACAAACGTAAAATGTTCGCGAAAGCGAAGACGTATGTAGACAATAATATTACTACAGTGTCCGACAAAATTAATACCATAGAACAATTGAACGCGGAATTACGGGATGAAATTTCTGACCTTAAATCAAAAACAGATACACACACAGTAAATATTCAAACAGTGACAGACAGATTCGAACAATTAGATCTAACACAGGATTGCGATGTCATCAAAGCTGATGTTAAAAAACTGAGCGAAACTACGCGTAAGTTGCAAAAACAGATTAATGCGTCCGATTCTAAAACCGACGATCAGGTTAAAATACTGACTGAAAAATGTGATGAATTGGCCAGTCGTATTGATGTTATTGAAAATACTAATGACAATAAATCAGATGATACTGCACCGGTTTCATTTAACCAAACACCTGAATTTCAAAATTTACAGCAGGCAATTAATGAGATCGATTCGTCTAACAACACGTTACGTCGGAAGTTATCAAATTTACAACAAGAAGTAACAGAGATGAAAAACATTTCAGTTAATAACATACCACAACAGACGCCACTTTATGAACATGTGTCAGACTCACGCAGCGCGTATAATTTGGGTAATCTACAGAGAGTACGAGACTTAGATTCCGATCAACCACAGTTCAATAGATTCTCTTACGATCCTGAACCTGTTCCATTACACAGAGATGATAATTTCGACTATAAACATTTTCTGTCAGTGAGAAAGTTTAAAGTTTTTAAAAACGATAGAACGCAGATTCACCCACTGGATTGGATTCAACAATTTAGTTTTGCTCTTCCACCGACTTGGCCTGTAACACATAAACTTGAATTTATTTGCAGTTTTTTGGAAGGCGAACCGGCAACTCGTATGAGACCGATCGCGAGACAGTGTTACTCGGTAGAGGAATTTCAGAATGCTTTTCTGTCAGCGTACTGGTCGAAGACGACACAGCGCGGAATTAAAGATCAACTAATTAGTTTGCCAAACTATGAAAACTCAAATTTTCCCAGTGTAACGCAATTTTTTGAGCACATGGTACAACAAAACCAGTACCTAAGTGAACCGTACAGTGAATCCGCACTTATACAACTATGCATCTCTAAATTACCACGGCCATTACGAGTGTCACTTCTAACGGGCCAGCAAAAAGAAAACATTTCAGCATTCAGAGATCTTTTA
This sequence comes from Schistocerca serialis cubense, assembly GCF_023864345.2. NCBI lineage: Eukaryota > Metazoa > Arthropoda > Insecta > Orthoptera > Acrididae > Schistocerca > Schistocerca serialis. Next base: position 150,565,719 of record NC_064641.1, read on the forward strand.
CAGCTCTTGGAGGTACAGCAATCCGATTATTCTTTTGTAAACAAAAACTTTTCGTGTAACAACCAAGGTCAACAACAGTACTACAATTATGATCAGGGACGTAATTTCAATCGGAAAGATAACAGACGCTTTAGGAACGACAACTACCAAAACGTTAATAACAGGCAAAATTCTAATTATCAATACCGTCAAAATTTTCAGCAACAGGAACAACACTTTGGTAACAATAGAGGTGTTTCACAACAACAACATCAAAACCAGCCGGTTAGCATACCTAACCAACAATGGAATACACAAGGTCAACCAGGCTTTAATGTTTCGCCGCGTGGACGTATAGTCCCTGGTCCAACAAATAGTAATGCACGGCAGCAAGGAAACAACTATGTACAAAGAAGACAGTATTTCAATTCCCCTCGCAATACACCGTATAGGAATGACTATTACGACAGACGTAAAAACGATGAGCACAATTACCAGCGTACATATAATAACAGTCGGTCTCACCAACAACAAAATTATCCGCAAGAACATATTCTCATGAATGAACCCGACAGTAGGTACCATCCAGAGCGTAACACGTCTGGAAGAAGTAATAGAACAGTTCAAATAGTCGAAATGCCACAGAATCCTCCTAATAATAATAACACGTCAGATAGAATCTGACTAGATAATGTACAGGACGCATCTTGCAATAATACAAGCACTACCTTAGACACGCAAAATGTTGTTCACGAAAATGTAATTACTTTTGACGACATCAGAGACACTCTTTTACAGGAAAGACCAGTTATTCAGAAAACCATTTCACATCCTGTTATCGAAATTAAAATTGGTTCATCGAAATTTTCAGCAGTAATCGATTCCGGATCACCTATATCAGTAATTAATGAGGAGACTTTCAACGAGTGCAACAAAGAGAATACTTATCCGACGTTACCTTTAGGCAAAACAAAAGTGAAAGGAGCAGTATCGAGTAAAGGTGTAGACGTTAAATTACAGACGCATTTATCATTTTGTATTGGAGGTCATACTTTTCACTCTAATTTTTGGATTGTGCCTTTATTGACAACAAACGTTATTTTAGGTACGAATTTTCTGGTACAACACGACGCAGTCATTGATTTTCAGAATTCTTATTTAATGTTAAAGGATGAAAATGTACAACTTGCTTTAGAATTTCAGCACTCATTATCTGCGGAAGAACAAACAATCAACCGCACAGAGGTCATTTCCGCAACACGTGACATAGACTGTAATCCCACATTGTTAACGGATACGTACGTACACAACTATAATACTCCAGACGAAGTTGACTACGACGTAATACAAATGATTTCCGATAAAGTTAGACAAAGCAGTGCAACTACAGACGACGAACGAACGCAATTACACAACATTCTTTTACAGCAAGCTCCAGTTTTTGACAACATTCCTGGTACTATGTCCGGCTTTATGTATGAATTTCAAGTCAAACCGCACGACACATTTAAAGCAAAGCATTATCCTATTCCATACATTCACAGAGAACAGGTTAAAAAAGAATTGCAGGATATGCTTGACCAAGGAATTATAGAACCGGCAGTTAGTCCATACATAAACCCGCTACATATTGTTAAGAAAAAAGATGGCTCACTTCGCCTTGTACTTGATTCACGTCACATTAATGACATTATTATTAATGAAACAGATCGACCACAGACATTAGAGGAACTTCTACAGAAATTTCACGGTACAGCTATTTATTCTACACTAGATTTGAAATCGGGATTTTGGCAAATTCAACTTCATCCGAACTGCAGAAAATACACAGCTTTTCTCTGTTTCGGCGACTGTTATCAATTTTGCAAATTACCGTTCGGCTTAACTATTTCTTCTGCAGCTTTTATTCGCGGTTTGAACACCATACTTCCGACAAAACTTAAGGACAGAATTACGACGTACGTAGACGATATTCTTATCGCAGAAGCTAACTGGTCTGAACACAATCTGATTCTTGAACAACTGTTACAAACTTTCCATGCACAAGGACTTACAGTTAACCTCAGTAAATCGCATTTTGGCAAAACTTCCATAAAATTTCTTGGACACGTAATTTCAGCAGAAGGCATTGCGCCTGATCCAGAAAAACTTCAGGCTCTACGTGACATTAGTGTTCCTACGACGAAGAAACAATTACGCAGTTTTTTGGGCTTAATTAACTTTTTTCGTAAATTTATTCACCATTCTGCTTTAGACACGCCTAGACTATGCCAATTAACAGGTAAAAACACTATTTGGTCTTGGGATAAGCAAGCACATTCTGAATTCATGAACCTGAAACATGCTCTGTTGAATGCTCCACTTTTATCGCACCCAGATCTTACTAGAAATTTTTCCATTGCCACCGACAGTTCCAACACCGCTTTAGGTGTACATATTTTCCAGGAAATAGAAGAAGATGGTTCAACAGCAATTAAAAACATCGCATTTGCAAGTCGCATTTTGTCACCCGCTGAACGAAATTATTCCGTTACAGAATTAGAAACATTATGTGTTGTATGGGCTTTTACGAGATTTAGGCACTTTCTTTATGGCAGACATACCACCGTTTACACAGACCACAGAGCGATACAATTTTTACTTTCAGCTAAATTCACTCACGACAGGTTAAGCAGATGGAAACTTTATTTACAGGAATTTAATTTTACAATTGTTCACATTCCCGGCACGCAAAATGTTATAGCAGACGCACTATCGCGTTCTCTGAGCAACAATCAGCAAGACGTAGCAACCAACTTCTGCAAAACAAATTTCAGTGTCATGTACATTCAGCAAGTTGCATTTGAAAACTTTATTTCATCGTCATTACAGGACATAGCACAAGAACAAAATAAAGACAATGTGTGGAAAGAAATTAAACACCTTTGGCGAGATAAGAATAATGTTACAATTAGAAACCACTACACAGTACGCAATGACATTCTCTTTCGCCGCTCTCATCCTGACAGCAACAATTGGTTATTATGCATACCTGACGAACTGGTTAACAAATTAATTTGGTACACTCATTTAAGCTACGCACATTACGGAGCACGAAAATGTTTTCTTGTATTGAGACAGAACTGTTATTTTACTAACATGGAGAAACGTATACGACGAGTTTTAGCGTCTTGTAAAATTTGCCAGAAAGCTAAATCAGACACCACTTCACATATTCCTCCATTATATCCCATTGTACCTGTTAAATTAAGACATATGGCCGCTGTAGATATTTTTGGTCCGATTCCGAGAACTAACAGAGGTTTTTGCTACATCTTTGTCGCTGTTGAGCTCACTTCAAAATTTGTTACTTTCACTCCGTTACGCAAAGCTACTGCTAAAACTGTTTCGAAAGCATTTGTAAAACATTTTCTATCTCATGTAGGGCATGTAATGAAAGTAATTTCTGATAATGGATCACAATTTCGATGTGGCGTATGGACACGTATGTTACGAGCTAGAAACATTTCTCCGATCTATATATCCAAGTATCACGCTTCTTCGAACCCCTGTGAAAGGTTAATGAAAGAAATTGGTAAACTGTGTAGAATATACTGCCACAAAAGACATGTTGATTGGGATACACACATACTCTCATTCCAAGATGTAATTAATTCCATACCAAATGAATCCACTATGCTATCTCCGTCTGTTATACTGAAAAATGCTGAACCACCTAACAAAATTAAAGAGTTAATAACATTTCCTACATCTCGTCGATTACGACACCACGAAATAATTGACATTCCGCTGAACAACATCAAACGTGCCGCAGAGCGCCGGAGAAGACAGCAAAAACAGGTTTGTACACGCCGCGACTTTCACGTTGGACAGAAGATACTAGTACGTACACACTATTTATCCAGTAAATTAAAAGGTAAGTGCAGTAAATTTGAACTTCTATACGCAGGTCCATATCGGATTCGCAGCATCCCTCACCCCAATGTTGTACACGTCGAAACTTTGAGAACCAGAAAATCGAAAGGCAATCACCATATCTCAAACATTAAACCGTTTATTGAATGAAGACACTTTATGATTCAACACACTATGATGCCATTTACTAATGCAATTATATTCACCTGACTAATTACTGATGATTATCGTATTTTTTTCTTGGCAAGTGCCCGGCAAGGTAAGGTTAGCAGGTCGCTCTTCTTGTCGTTACACATCAGACCGTGCATATTTTTTCAGACACACTTACGTATTTTATGACTAATTATGCAATGTTAGCTAATGACATGTTAATTTCATTACATTTTTTTCATTAAAGGCTTTAATTCTCGCCTCTATTAACTACACTACATACAAGCTGAACACAACGAACGTCACATTTGTCTTTTTATGTACGATTGTATTCCAGTTTTGTTAGTATGCACTGTGAAATAGGATATAACACACACCAGTTGACTTTGACATTTTTTGCCTTATGACATCTCAACATCGTGACTGTTTCACTTTTTTTTTTTGCTACTGCATTGTATTATTCTGTGTACATTTTTGCATCTGAACACTGTCAATGTCTTTGACACGTTACGTTTTCTGTCATGTTATGCTGTATGCTTAATTGCGTCACCATTAACCAGTCATTATTTAGTGGGTATATGATTTAAATGCAAGACATTAATTTTTGTTCATCAATTTCAGAAAGAAATGATGCGTGTAAGAAATAAATTCAACAGAAATGGGAATTTCACCTACGGAATAAACGATAGAAGATGCAATAACTTTATGAGGAAGAGTAAATGGATCAGGATTAACAAGCATTAACAAGAATATACTATACTCATCACAGAATAGCAGTCTTAACTAATTTTTTTCTTTCAGAATACAAGGTGATTGATGCAGGCTGTCAGACTGAACTACACATCTTAGTTTTAGTGATGAAATATGCTAGAGATAAGGAATAGTTGTATAATGAGTAAGGAAGTTATTTTTTGCAGATGATAATGAATACTGATGAATAATGATGAAGGAAATGGTATTATGAATAATGAAGTTTTTCTTTACAGGTGATGATAATAGTGAAGTTATGATGATATGGATAATGAAGTTTTCTTTACAGATGAGGATAATGTTGAAGTTATGTATTTATGTTATGTAGTTATTTAAGTATTTGTTGCAGTTTGCTTTGACAGCAGGTGTTATATTGCATAGTAGGATGACGGAAAGTTTTGGAAAGGACAGCTATGGAACACATTTTTATACACATTTCACTACCTGTTAATTCGAAGTTCACTACTTTTCAGCATAGTGTGCGTTTCTTCTTTCAGGTCAATAATCCATTTTGTAATTTTTCCAGGAGAAGTTTTTCATGATACTTACTAAACCTGTTACTTATTATACCTGTTCTAGTACTTGCATTTTTATATTTTTACCCATTTGTGTCTATCGTTTATAAATGTGATCACATGTACTGCTTTGTTACATAATCTTGCTACAGCTGACTCATGACGAATGACGTTACCTATCCTCATTTGCTGCAATAGGTCAAAAGCAAATAGTGTTATGTTTCAGCAATTAATTATCGATCCCAACGCAATGCATTGCTACCAAAAAAATGTATTACCAGTCCCACATAATGTCACTAGTTTATGATAATTCTGAATAATACTGATCAACTCTGAATAGCATGTCACTTGAGTAATGACCTCTTAATGAGACTATATTCAAAATAATGCTTTGTCACTAGCTAATAACTGCCACTGTTTATTGTAATACGATTACCCTTGATGCCAGCTAGTGATTCTTAATAGATTGTAATGACACATAATTAATTAACTATGGTACTGTTTAATAATGCTTTGTAATTAACTATGGTACTGTTTAATAATGCTTTGTAATTAATTAAGGCTAATAATTCTTACTATGTTGGAATGACAAATCATTAATTAATTAACTGTAATTAGACAAATGATTAGTTAACGACAGATGATTAATTAACTGTAATTAGACAAATGATTAATTAACGACAAATGATTAATTAATGACAAATGATTAATTAACTGTAATTAGGAGAAGGTTAATGATTCTTAATTATACTCTGTGACAAAAAAGAATGCGATTATTTCATAATGCTTTGTAACCAGAAAAAGAAGGCTACTGATTCTATGTAAAACAATTAATGAACATTTTTCTGTAATACTACATACTTGGTACAGAAATGTTCAATAACTGGGCTATGAATGCCACAAACTGCTAATTAAGTCTGTAACTGTCAATATTATGTGACTTGATGTCCTTCACCTCATAAGCTGACTACCCTAAATTACTGCAATGTCCATTTGTCCTGTTTATCCTAGTGATCATGGAGCACTATATTTGGTTTTTGCACTAATTCTACGTTGGTGTGCCTTGTAAGAGCGTGGTGTTGACACGACATGCTGTCCACCACCGTGAGCGATGAAGACGTTATTATGGTCGAACTGTTTGGTGTACCTAATGTACTGCCAAAATGAAAACGTGGAACATTACTACGACAGTTCAGTGTCTTGGCTACACTGATAAATTCTGATGGGAAAAGAACTTCAAGTTGTGTCACTTGGTGTTGTACTTCTGTGGAAAGATATGGACTTTCAGAACAGCTGTGTGCAATCTAAAGTGCTACAACCATGATGCAATCCTTCCCTTTCCTATCCTAATTCTTGTCACATAATGAAAATCATTTTGGTAACATCATTTCTGTTCGTAGGTTATACATTTTTTCGATTCCTGAACTCCAGTGCGAGTACACTTATGGCACTGGTCGACATGATGTTTGCCATTATGTTTATTTGTTGTGAAAATGCTAAAGACATTTTTCAGTGCATGTGCACTTTGGACATGATTTTCTTGCCGTTAAGTTTATTCATTGCGAAAATGCTAAAGACATTTTTTTGATTTGTTCTGAAGTACAGTATATGTACACTCTTGTCTTTTATATTGTATATACATTTTTTTTTATTTTCTGAACTACAGTGCATGTGCATTCATGTCACTTGTCAACATAATATTTTTTGCCAGTCTGTTTATTTGTTCTGAATATGCTAAAGAATTTTTTCAGTGCCTGTGCACTTTGTTATCTGTCAAAAAATTTGTATATACATTTTTCTGATTTGCTACTATGTTTAGTATTCACATTTTGTCTTTGTCTGATATATTTTGTACTTAGTGCGTGTGCACAACATCTAAATATTCTGTAAGTTGTAGGATTTTGTTAATTAATGAAAAATTTTGCCGCGCTTGGCAAGTCCAAATGACTCACCATCGCTGCCAAATTTTTGCCCCCCCAGTGGAGGGTTATGAAACACGTATGTAACATAGCAGCGATGGCGAGGCATTGTAGCATCTGTGACCAGAGAGTTTGCGCTTGACCGCGCGAGTGTTGCGAGCGGTTCTCAGTCAGTCAGTAGTCGTTGCGAGTCTGTAGCTCTGTTTAGTTGCAGAGCAGTTCGCTAATAGTCGTCATGCAGAGCGGTCGGTCAGTAGTAGTAGCCCAGTGCGGTTGTGTGATGTAGGCGGTCGGCAACACTGGTCAAGATGGTGAATAAGGTATACTGTTAATTAATATAATTATTAGATAATGAAAAATTGTAATTATTCTCCAACAAGTTCCCCAATAATAATTTTTATTTCAAAAGCATTTTTTCAAAAATTTAATTTTTTATTGAACTAAAGATCTCGTTGCACTTCCCATTTCATTCCACTTCTTTTGAAGAAAAATTTCACTAGAATCACAAAAAAAAGAGAATATTATTATTTGCAATGCAGTTCCTCCAAGCGGTGCGCAACAACAAGAGCAGAAATGTGACATCCATTTATTCTGAGGTAAGACTTTAATTCTGATTGTTTTACACAGGGCCAAAGACCGATATTTCGGTTTAATTGAATTTTCTTATCACTGAATGGACTTTAATTTTCTGGTGAAGAATTTATATTTGAGTCAGATTGCGAATTTCACATTTTTGTTCCCATTGTCAGTACATTTCATTGTGGGCAGGTTACGCATAGAGCAATGTCCATTAGCATTTCTAATTAGTATCGTCATTTTCTTTTAAATATTTTTGTGGGGAGGTTACACTTGGCTCCCATTTCTATTAAGTATTGTCTTTTCTTTCTTTTAAAATTACGGTGGGGAGGTTACACCTTTCATTTATAACTGCCATCTGGTTTCTGTACAAATTGTAAATATCCTTTCGCTCCCTGTGTTTTACCCCTGCCACCTTCAGAATTTGAAAGAGAGTATTCCAGTCAACATTGTCAAAAACTTTCTCTAAGTTTACAAATGCTGGAAACGTAGGTTTTCCTTTCCTTGATGTATCTCCTAAGATAAGGCGTAGGTTCAATATGGACTCGCGTGTTCCAACATTTCTACGGAATCCAAAGTGATCTTCCCGGAAGTCGACTTCTACCAGTTTTTCCATTAGGCCGTAAAGAATTCATTGTATTATTTTGCAGCCGTGACTTATTAAACTGATAGTTCGGTAATTTTCACACCTGTCAACACCTGTTTTCTTTGGGTTTGGAATTATTATATTCTTCTTGAAGTCTGAGGGTATTTCCCCTGTCTCACACATCTTGATCACCAGATGGTAGAGTTTTTTCAGGGCTGGCTCTCCCAAGTCTATCCGTAATTCTAACGCAATGTTGTCTACTCCCGGAGCCTTGTTTCAGTGCTTTGTCAAACTCTTCACGGAGTTACCTCACATCTCCCGTTTCATCTTCATCTACGTCCTCTTCCATTTCCATAATACTGCGTTCAAGTACATTGCCCTTGTATAGACGCTCTGTATACTCCTTCCACCTTTCTGCTTCCCCTTCTTTGCTTAGTACTGGTTTCTCATTTGAGCTAAGTTACGTAATTACGTGATTATTATTTTGATTGTTTCTGTGCCGTGACCTACTGCGATTCTCTTGTTCTTTCGCTTAGTTTTCTCTGTCCAAACGATATGCTTTACGGCGCGCTGGTTGGCTGGCGCCCCCTTTATATGCGGGGTCCGGCGCTCTGCGGGTATCAAGTAGTACGGAGCGAGTCTGCACGGGGCATCGCAGGGGATCGGTTGACGCGTGGTGTACTTCTGTGCCGCACTGGCGTTGTCATTGTGGCGCCTGTGGCTGTTGGCGAGCGGAAATGGAATTGACCAGTAAGCACAGGCTCTGTTCAAGAGTCCTTCGGCCTTTGCGCTGTAACGAGACCATCGGAGTTTGGTCTGGATTGCACATCTACGGGGGCTCCCTGGATTCATTTTCACATGGTTAGCTAATTGTCTGTTGGATCGTTTTCAAACCGTGATTGCTCCGTCTGGCCTCTCTGTTTGCTCAAGGGGCGTTCCCCTCAATCGCTTCAGTGTTAAGTTTCCATCAGTGTTAACTGCGAGTGGAATTAACTGACTAGTGCTCAGGTCGAGTTTGCTATCAGTTCTCGATTGCTGCTAGTTGTGGCCGATATTCGGCGAATTTGTATTTTATCTGAGTGAACAGTTACTTTCACGATTTGTCAGTGAATTCATCGCCTGTGTGCTAAAGGTTAACTTTCAGCTTAAATTGGGTTTTGCTCTGCCACTTTCTGCCTGTGGGTGGTTGTAACTTGTTGAAAACCTTCCCACGCCCGGGTTCCCGGGTTCGATTCCCGGCGGGGTCGGGGATTTTCTCTGCCTCGTGATGACTGGGTGTTGTGTGATGTCCTTAGGTTAGTTAGGTTTAAGTAGTTCTAAGTTCTAGGGGACTGATAACCATAGATGTTAAGTCCCATAGTGCTCAGAGCCATTTGCACCTTTTTTTTTTTTTTTTTTTTTTTTTTTTTTTTTGTTGAAAACCGTGTGCCGTCAAAGGACGGCGTTCTCAGTAGTTAAAACTGTGTCCAGCTTTCCGTCCTTTATAAGGTCAAAGGCCTAAGTGGCTCACAGATTATCGTTTATGAATGTTAATTTGATTCAAACTGTCTTAACGGCGGAAGTGACATAAACCGTAGCTTCATTTTATTACGCAATACCGAATTTAAGAAACTCTGACTCTTGTCTTATCTCCCTTTGTTTCATACCTTGATGATCCTGTATTTTACCGTTGTGGAGATACAAGGGATAGGCAAAATAATGTGAAGACCTTTACATACTTGAGATTCGTTTATTAATAAGGAGTTGGACGCCCATTTGCCCGTATTACTGCTGCGATTCTTCTTGGAATACTGGCATATAGAACTTGCCCCTATTCTAACAGCCGTGGACTGCAAGTCTCTAGAGGAACGGAAGGTTCCAAATGATTGGAAAAGAGCACAGGTAGTTCCAGTTTTCAAGAAGGGTCGTCGAGCAGATGCGCAAAACAATAGGCCTATATCTCTGACATCGATCTGTTGTAGAATTTTAGAACATGTTTTTTGCTCGCGTATCATGTCATTTCTGGAAACCCAGAATCTATTCTGTAAGAAGCAACATGGATTCCGGAAACAGCGATCGTGTGAGACCCAACTCGCTATATTTGTTCATGACACCCAGAAAATATTAGATTCAGGCCCCCAGGTAGATGCCATTTTCCTTGACTTCTGGAAGGCGTTCGATACAGTTCCGCACTGTAGCCTGATAAACAAAGTAAGAGCCTACGGAACATCAGACCAGCTGTGTGGCTGGATTGAAGAGTTTTTAGCAAACAGAACACACCATGTTGTTCTCAATGTAGAGACGTCTACAGACGTTAAAGTAACCTCTGGCGTGCCATAGGGGAGTGTTATGGGATCATTGCTTTTCACAATATGTATAAATGACCTAGTAGATAGTGCCGGTAGTTCCATGCGGCTTTTCGCGGATGATGCTCTAGTATAGAGAAGTTGCAGCATTAGAAAATTGCAGCGAAATGCAGGAAGATCTGCAGCGGGTAGGCACTTGGTGCAGGGAGTGGCAACTGACCCTTAACATAGACAAATGTAATGTATTGCGAATACATAGAAATAAGGATCCTTTATTGTATGATTATATGATAGCAGAAGAAACAGTGGTGGCAGTTACTTCTGTAAGATATCTGGGAGTATGCGTACTAAAAGATTTGAAGTGGAATTATCATATAAAATTAATTGTTGGTAAGGCGGGTGCCGGGTTGAGATTCAATGGGAGAGTCCTTAGAAAATGTAGTCCATCGACCTATACTTGAGTATTGTTCATCAGTGTGGGATCCGTAGCAGGTCGGGTTGACAGAGGAGATACAGAAAATCCAAAGAAGAGCGGCGCGTTTCGTCACAGGGTTATTTGGAAAGCGTGATAGCGTTACGGAGATGTTTAGCAAACTCAAGTGGCAGACTCTGCAAGAGAGGTGCTCTGCAACGCGGTGTAGCTTGCTGTCCAGGTTTCGAGAGGGTGCGTTTCTGGATGAGGTATCGAATATATTGCTTCCCCCTACTTATACCTCCCGAGGAGATCACGAATGTAAAATTAGAGAGATTCGAGCGCGCACAGAGGCTTTCCGGCAGTCGTTCTCACCGCGAACCATACGTGACTGGAACAGGAAAGGGAGCTAATGACAGTGGCACGTAAAGTGTCCTCCGTCACACACCGTCGGGTGGCTTGCGGAGTATAAATGTAGATGTATCTGCTCCGGAGTCTCCGCTCCAATACCGCCCAAAAGGGTTACATAATGTTAAAGTCCGGGGACTGTGCTGGCCAGAGAAGACGCAGCTGTTCAGTTGCATGCTCCTCATACCACGATTGTACTGTCTTGGCTGTGTGAGTGGGTACATTATAGTCCTGAAATATGGCATCACTGCTGGGGAACAACATTTGAATCATGGGATGCACCTGATCACCGAAAATGTTCGCATAATCGTTGGCTGTAACACGACCACTGAGAGTAGTGATGGGACCTGCAGAATACCATGATAAGGCTGTCCACACCATCACACTTCAACCTCCATGCTTAACCGTTGGAGTCAAGCAATCAGGATTGTAGGCTTCTTCGTCATTCTCCAGACCTAGACCCGTCCTGACGTTGGAAATAACGAAAACTTTGACTCGTCGGACCATATGACATGTTTCCACTGATCATGTGCCCAGGATTTATGCTCCTCACACCTGTTTTACGCTTATTTGCGTTGGTTGCGGTATAGCAGCTTGCCCATGAATAGTCGCTTTAAGGAGTTCCCGGCGGACAGTGTCGATAGATACGGTGTCTCAAAGATGGCTACTGAGCTCTGCAGTCACTCTAGCCGCCGTAGTTTTGTGTTGTTTTGACACAATTCGTGTTAGCGTACGACGATCTCTGTCATTTAGTTTTGATTTGCGCCCACTGTTACGTTTACACGATGATGTCTTTCCATGTTTTGTGTAGGCTGTCATGACTATTGAAACAGTTGCTCTTGAAACATTCAGTAAGTTGGCTGTCTTGGTTACTGATGCTCCAGCTAATCGAGGCCCCACAATCTACCCTCTTTGGAACTCAGATAGGTCTTTCATTGCACGACGACCTCGGCCTCTTAATGCAAATATTAAATGTGCACTACTCGTAAACAACCTGCACGGATGCCTAGTCCGTACTGAACACGCACATTCCAGCGTGACACGTGCCTTACGTGCGTTGTTGACCGTCAAACACAACCATCGCATTACTATCACAGTTCACATTATTTTGCCTTTCGCCTGTACGTTCAAATAAACTGTATATTAACTTGGGTTTTGTGAGTGTTACAGAAGCTGCTGTCAGCATACAGCCCGCGTTGGGTGTTGTTTACTGTCGTGTCTCGCTGGCGAAATTCAGACGCGCGGCCGATGTTGAACGCCAACCGCCAATAGTGTGATAATTTGTGGTTACACTTTTCAAGCTACTGCATTGTGTAATGATCACTCGATAATGGCTGTTGCGCTTTTCTATGTAAGCTGCAGATTCATTGGTTATCAATCAGGCTGCTCAATTATGATAGAGACTTTTGGTGTTAAGGCAATATACACTCCTGGAAATGGAAAAAAGAACACATTGACACCGGTGTGTCAGACCCACCATACTTGCTCCGGACACTGCGAGAGGGCTGTACAAGCAATGATCACACGCACGGCACAGCGGACACACCAGGAACCGCGGTGTTGGCCGTCGAATGGCGCTAGCTGCGCAGCATTTGTGCACCGCCGCCGTCAGTGTCAGCCAGTTTGCCGTGGCATACGGAGCTCCATCGCAGTCTTTAACACTGGTAGCATGCCGCGACAGCGTGGACGTGAACCGTATGTGCAGTTGACGGACTTAGAGCGAGGGCGTATAGTGGGCATGCGGGAGGCCGGGTGGACGTACCGCCGAATTGCTCAACACGTGGGGCGTGAGGTCTCCACAGTACATCGATGTTGTCGCCAGTGGTCGGCGAAAGGTGCACGTGCCCGTCGACCTGGGACCGGACCGCAGCGACGCACGGGTGCACGCCAAGACCGTAGGATCCTACACAGTACCGTAGGGGACCGCACCGTCACTTCCCAGCAAATTAGGGACACTGTTGCTCCTGGGGTATCGGCGAGGACCATTCGCAACCGTCTCCATGAAGCTGGGCTACGGTCCCGCACACCGTTAGGCCGTCTTCCGCTCACGCCCCAACATCGTGCAGCCCGCCTCCAGTGGTGTCGCGACAGGCGTGAATGGAGGGACGAATGGAGACGTGTCGTCTTCAGCGATGAGAGTCGCTTCTGCCTTGGTGCCAGTGATGGTCGTATGCGTGTTTGGCGCCGTGCAGGTGAGCGCCACAATCAGGACTGCATACGACCGAGGCACATAGGGCCAACACCCGGCATCATGGTGTGGGGAGCGATCTCCTACACTGGCCGTACACCACTGGTGATCGTCGAGGGGACACTGAATAGTGCACGGTACATCCAAACCGTCATCGAACCCATCGTTCTACCATTCCTAGACCGGCAAGGGAACTTGCTGTTCCAACAGGACAATGCACGTCCGCATGTATCCCGTGCCACCCAACGTGCTCTAGAAGGTGTAAGTCAACTACCCTGGCCAGCAAGATCTCCGGATCTGTCCCCCATTGAGCATGTTTGGGACTGGATGAAGCGTCGTCTCACGCGGTCTGCACGTCCAGCACGAACGCTGGTCCAACTGAGGCGCCAGGTGGAAATGGCATGGCAAGCCGTTCCACAGGACTACATCCAGCATCTCTACGATCGTCTCCATGGGAGAATAGCAGCCTGCATTGCTGCGAAAGGTGGATATACACTGTACTAGTGCCGACATTGTGCATGCTCTGTTGCCTGTGTCTATGTGCCTGTGGTTCTGTCAGTGTGATCATGTGATGTATCTGACCCCAGGAATGTGTCAATAAAGTTTCCCCTTCCTGGGACAATGAATTCACGGTGTTCTTATTTCAATTTCCAGGAGTGTACATTTGACAAATTTGAAACCCTCTAGCTTGCTTTAAACCGAGCTACCTTGTTGACATCCATAAGGGATTATTAGTTTGCCTGGGTCAAAATTATTTCCGTCAGCTTACATCAGTAGGCAAGTTTTTTTTTATTTCAATTGTGAAGTTAATTCTATGTAGCAGTAATACTGTTTCAGATAAAGTTTCAGGCCGTAAGGCTGTTTACCTTGCACACTTTCAAGAACTGTTTGCTTAAGTGAAGAGTAACTTTTTAAATTTTGTTTTAATTAATTCTGTAGTCATGAATATACCACAAGTTGCTTATGATATTATTATTCCTTAGCTGTGTTGTTACCAGTGTTTGCGTCTTAGTTTCTCAAATAAACCTCCTTTTTTACTGTTCCCTCAGACTGGGGTTCAGCATTCCACTCCAGCAGCATCTTACCCTGCTAATTGCCTTATCAGTTTCCACGAACGTGTCATACAACTAGACGGATCATGAATGCTTATAACTTCTTAACAGAATGAGCCAACATTAAGTGGACACTTGAATTTAAATTTTCAGGGCATATCAACTCCACACCAAATCTTAGGGCGCTTGCCATTTCATGTAACTTAATCTCTCCCTCAAACAAGAATTGTGGATCCCAGCAATGCTGTTATAACAGTTCTATAGGTACATCGAGGCTGTTAAGTAGTTCTTTCATTACTTATAGTTAAACTATAGGGATAACAATTCGAAAAGTAACTGACGACATTAATATGTTTTTCTACGATTTACTGACTGGGAAGATGTAAACAACATACTTGCTGTCAATGAAAGATTCTTTGTATTTTCTGTAACGCACTCTAGAGTCCCCAAGAAAAGACTTCCAAAGAAAGTTTCATAAATTTCGATTCCATCTGTTCTTTGTTTTTTCTCACACGAGTGCTATAAAATCTGTAAATCATCACTAGACGGCGCGTGTTATAAAGATTCTAAATTTGACCCCCCTAACGGGAAAGATGATCCATTCTGCGAAGGAGGCTTGCATGTTGAAATTCGCGTGATGTGATTTTCATCGCGCTTACCTTGGCCCAACAGTATAGTGCGATTTTTTTTTTTTATCACAGCGCATGTTTTTGTGAAAGTTAGTGGAATGTTGTGGTGTTTAAAACTTACACTGGCAGATTTCGTTGTAGTCTAAATCATCTGAACCATTGTTATTGGCCTGGAAAATTCACTCTCCAATCTCAGAGAAAACCAATCAATTATTTAAGTAAGAAGGCATATAAACTGTATTTTGATTGTTCTGATGATCAAGATAAATATGTCGCACCTCATATTGCCCGCATAACTTGTCGTACCAATTTAACCGAACGGTTGGAAGGAAAATGTCGAACTACGCCATGGTGTGATGTCAGCCTAAAACCCGTTTTTCAGACTCTTACTTCGTCTCACAAAAACTTCAAGGCATTAAAGCAAAACAACATGTATCTTCAATGTATTTTCCTCTGCACCGAGATGAAGGGTTGCTTGTTCCCGTCTGTAACTTGAAACAGGTTTACAGGGCGGATTGACTAAATACCACTGTTTTTTGTGCCTGTGTGACAGCCTGATAGCAAGAACCTCTGCACAGTCAAGGAATCGCCTATAATGATATCAGATGTAGATGGAAAGGAAAATATTCTACTGGTTCAGCGCGATAAAAATTCTTTTCTTTTCCCTTTTCATCTCAAGTTGGACCCTATGAAGAGCGTCATAAAAACCAAACACATTCGTATGTTGGAACAACATTATCAAGGTCACCGGAATTGTTCAATGTTGGATGACTATTGCTATCGTCTTGCTAGGGAGAGCAATGAAATGGCAAACAACACAAGAGCGTTAGTGTTCGAATACTAAAGAGATCGAAGTTGAAAATATGTTGTAAACTAATTTAGATCTTCAATTGGAGCCATGCACACATAAACATATTAAATAGCATAGAGTTTTAAGGTACTGAATGTGTATTTCTTGTTTGTTTCATTTCTATCAATGTTCACCAGTATTGTTTTTTATTTTGCTGTTTGTCTAGTAAATACCATGTAATATAGAAAAACAGATTTTACCAGTGAATTCAGCAGCCCCAGAATAAGATAAATCCACCCATATACGAACCAAACCGTCAAAAAGGTTTGAATTTGTTGACTAGCGTTAGCATCTGCGCTGTCTCTTCCAGGGTACGGAACACAAAGTACACAGAAGAACGCCGAGCTGCCGACCACTCAGGCGCAGCTTGGTTGAGTTCAGACTTCAGAGAGGGCGCACACGACCTGGGCAATGCTACGCATCTGCTTTACATGCTACGAATACTTCCGCAGTGGAGATCCATTCGCAAGATGTGAATATAAGCAGACACTCGACTCCACTCAGCAGTAGGCAGTACCTCAAGACAATCGTGAGAGAGTATCAGGACAGTGTTTCAGTGAGTGTCTCAACACTAATCTACAGTCGCCGCTAAGAAGACCCATACTGGACATTATACATGTGGTGTCAGTTATTGCTCAAATCATTTAGGACTATACCAGTGTGATCAAAACATTCCAAGTGAACAACGAACCATATCGCCTCATATAATCTTGATATACCAGTTAAGTATTGTAAAACTACTATAAATAACTAGTTGTAAATTTTTGCTAACTTCTGTTTGGAAGTATTGAATTGAACTGATGCATCTGTATCGTTGCTCCTTGCAAGCAAACTACCTCATAATAGCGACTAATCTAGTGGTAGAGGGTTCTCTTCCCGGCACGTTTATGTGTCTGACATGAAATGCATTTGGTGAATGCAACAAAGTGATTACGCAAAAAATTTGTAATATTGTTATAATCGTTTCTTCTTGACAGCAACTTCTATTTTATGGACACATTTAAATTTAAAAAGTGACGGCTTGGAAGAAAGACTTGTAGCTGCCCGAGTAGGACTAAAAATGTCTTCAGTAATTATAACACTAATCATTTATAGGCCTACATATCCTGTAAACTGATTCGTTCCACACCAATTCGATGAAACATCCGTTGAGATGATCTATGGAACATGTATAATTAAGTAAATAACACCTAACGATCCACAAAGCAGTGTGGAAAGACTAACGTTAATGGCGTCCGTAGTAAGAATTCAGGACAACCGCAGTAGCCATCAGCGTAACAGTTATACATTTGAAGTTTTGTATGTATAAGGAAAAAAGTTCAATTCATACTGGCACAATAGCAAAAACGGCTGTTATTGTTAGACGCGCACATACTGTGATCTCGCTGCATTCTTATCAGAGACATCAACAAAAGTTGGGAGAAGAGTCTGCCCACCCCTTCGTGTGGAACTGAAATATAAGAAAAAATGTATAAAAAATGTTTCCACTTAGTCATGTGCGTGCTGTAAGAACATACAATAATTTTTGCTTGGTACCTCTTGATAATTCCCAATGAGCTGACATTAGCTAATCGCCAATAAAACGAAATAAAGTTTTCATTCTAATTAGAAGACATTCTTGCAAAAAATGACTTATTTCAAGAAATTTTCTCTGATATTGTGGCGGATCCCCTTCTTAAAAACGAAGCTTGAATTTAATTAAATATTAATTAGTCGCGAGTGCTAAATCCAATAATACTTCAGTTCTTACTGTTTGTCCTGTGTGAACATGGCAATAAGTGGCCCAAAATAGAAGCCACCCGCCCAATTTAATTTAACAGTACAAAAATCATAACTGGGACACTACGTTCGCTATCTGATGGCATTCAAAAATGTTCGTCGTTAACAAAATACTGAAGGCAAAATGTAAAAGCAAGGAATAAATATTTGCCTCAGCTTCACGCAGTGCTTTACAAACATCACACTGTTTAAATCTACCAAAAATAAATAGGCACGCTTTCATGTAAAGTCATTCTGTAAATTAAACCACAGTAATTAAAAACACGGTATACTCTTCAAAAAATATTGCAGACACTGCGTCTCATAGAAATAACTTCCTAAGAGTTTACGAAAAATATCAAGGAGAACTGTAAATGTCGTGGAGCACCTACAGTTCGATCACTCCGGAATGAATACAACACATCGACTGACTATTACAGATTCATATTTTTGTTCGTTTTTTTGCAATCAACTTGTAGTGATACATGTCGTTCCTCTTAGACCATTGTTCCGAGCCTCTAGCACATTCAAATGAGTGGATACTGCACTCCCAGGGACGCGAATCTGGCTACCAGCTAGGACGTTCTTTGCAGTAAACGAATCAATAGTTTCCCAAACTTTTTATTCGCTTAGCCAGAAGAGAATGATATGAAACATATCTTCTTCCTTTCTTCTTTCTTTCTAGCAGTTTTTCATTCATTTCCTATGTTGTTCTCTTCTTTCTTCTGCCCATGTTGCGTCTGTCTTTTTCTTTATTTCCCAAAATTATTGATATAAGCATTCTTTCTCTCTTGTCAAACTTCTATCAATCAACAAAAGCTTAGTATTTATTGAACTAACTTCTCATTTGAAGTTCATATTTCATCCGGGACTAAAGAGACTTTTCTTGGTCATTAGTGGTTCAAATTAGAATAGAAGCGTTTGTGGTAGGTGGCGACATCGAGTAGAATGTAGAAGGGACTGAACCAAATGGGGTGCTCATGGCCGAGAAACAGACCAATCATTCCAAAGCCACAGCGCTGAAAGGCCAAGAATGTTCAATACATTTCGAGAGTTGACACTCGCTCTGTAACCGAAAAATGTGGGCGTCACTCGTGGGCCATCTTTCTAGTGGAGGAAGTAGGTACGATGGAAGCACAATCCGAACTGTCATCTGCCGTTTCGGATTTCGCAGGCGGACTCCGTTGTTTTAGAGTGGATGTACGAGATTTTACGGCGGCAGCTTTGCTGTACTGGTAGCTGATCGGTACCTGCGATATTAAGAGTCGATTGTACAATGATCTGGGTCACGCGATTGTTATGTTTCATAGACAGTCCTTCACTAAATGTGGAACCTTTCAGAGAGATCGCTTTCGCAAAAGTGAAGTGTTTTGATTTTTGCTTGACCTTTTCTGACGTTTGTATCTCCGAAGTGTTGCTTTATCTTTGTTATAATTGATAAGGACGTCGCAGAGATCCGGTTGGCTGGTAGACGGAGGATCGGAGTATTGTAATTTAGCATGTAAGATCGGAACTTTCAGTTTCCCGATGTGCAACAAGCAATCTAGCGATCGGTATTGTCCGAGTTGTGATTCTTTAACATTGTCTGGTGAGTCAAAGGGAGGATATTGACTCTTATTGAAAAAAAGAAACTATTTCATTGAATTAATAGTGTGGAGAGCTGATCCGGATCCACCGACTGACATTTTCTCCACTGTCATTGGTGCAGCTACGTAGCGTAACGGGATCGCATTGCTAAGGCCTGGAGTACGTCACGTCACCAGAGACTTGACTGAGCGACACCGTGTAGTTGAAGAATACAGAAGACGATCGTTACAACCGAACTCTGACTTTTTCAGTTCTGAAGCTTTGAAACACGTTTGCCATGGTACGACTGCCTAATTTTCCGGGGAATACTCATTCGGCCATTATCGAATTCGGTTGCATCCTGAAAATGCACCTCATGAGTTTAGATTGCATACAGGCACTTGCCTTCACGTTCCCAGTGCGTTTGGCGGCTCCTCATTCAGTGAAGTTGGCTGATATTCTTTGTCTTACAAGAGAGCGTTCTGCCTAGCCTACGAGAACGTGATCTCCTTACAACCATAATTACTGCTCCGAGGTTGTATTCATTCCAGCTATTCTCTCTTGGTGCAGCGTAATTGGTAGTTGCGAGAAGTAGTTGTATAAAGAATTAACTCTCTAGGAGGTCAAATCGTGTTCTCTTTCTACTGAACTAATCGAATATAAGAAATCTAATAAATTATGTATTAACCTCCGAGCGTTTATTGAAATAGGAAGATTAAATCATCTCACATTTCGTCCTAACTGATAGGAAATTCTGTGAATAAGTTTCTTAATTTGCAACACAAACGCATTTACTACAATCGCCTACATGAAACAGTTACGGATAAGACAACTAACACGCAAGCCAGTCAGCTGGCATCAATCGCACAGGCTTGCATAAAAAATGGCGTGTCTCTTAAATGTTAGCACTCAAGTATGTAGAAAAATGCAAACAGAAGATGCCACACGTGACCGTGGATGCTACAGCAGCACTGCAAATGAGGAAAAGTAAGCCAGCAGCCGCCACAGTGCCAAGAGATACTGGCTATGATCAGCGATACTTTGTGAAAAACAAACGACAGAGGAGTATTATTGTAATTTCTTCCTGAAGAGTGTTACATCTTTCATTCACTGGTTGTCTGCGTGACGTGCTTTGAAGATATCTACTTGAATTATGAGAGGAATAAGAAGTTTGACACGAAATTACGTTTTTAATGAATTTTCTACTAGCTCTCATCACCGAAATAAGATTACATCAGTACGATTCTCGACTCACTGACTAAAGTAAGTATGCTTTCAGATGTATTTTCCTCTGTTGCTTTCCGGTGTCAAACAATCAAAATTCAATAAATCAACCTTCTTCCCATTAGCGTGTCCTGTAAATATTCTGGAATACCAAGCGAAATGCGGCGACATGTATCACACACGATTAGTAATCTTAGGGTGTTTTTTCCTGCTGGGAAGAATAACATTAATTTTGGTCACCGCACAGAGCTCTAGCCTCGCCTCTTGACTACGACCTAGACAGGGGGTTGTGCTAGACCAGAGAGCCCACGCTTCACTTCCCTGGCTTCCTAGATCCAAGCGCAAGCATGTCACTTGCGTAATGTTCTACAGCCATGTCAGAGAACAGGGAAGCCTCCACCAGAAGATTAATCAGCTACAACAAGGGGAAGCATCCTGTTAAAAGCAAAAACAGAACTAAGAAATGCTCCTGTAGACCGTCACGTGGCTACTGACTATTAAAGGAAAGCATCTACTCTTAATAGATCCATTTTCTACTTTAGGTAGCGCCAATGCGCACAGTGTTCAGTGAGTGCATGCAGGACACACTATGAGAATATTGCCGTGATTTCATTTGTGCAAACCTTAAGGATAAGAGACATTGAGGAATCGGTGCGAGAACGGCTTTAAACTGTCTTCCACACTTAACTACGTAGAGATCACACTCATCAGAACTTTTTATACGAGCTCCTAAATAATATTCTACGAGTGAGTGTTGCTATGGTACTTGAGTGCGTGTGTGTAAGTGTCGATCTACAAATGCGATTGGGTGGAAGTTCAGGGCTCAGACGACACTACGAACTTTTCCTGTTATTTATCGCTTCTTTTACCTCTGAAAATGATCGGTACAAGTCAAACACGAAAATTTGTTCCTTGGTAGTTTAAGTCCCTTTATAAATGGCTGGTTGGGTAAGTTAATTAAAAGTTGGAACAAGGGAAGAGCCATTCCACCAACTAACATATTACGCCTAATAACGAACTGTCGTGTTCAAGCCAACCTTCAGGTTGTTCTTATAATTAAACCCATTCACCACACTGTATGAAATGAACACACCGGTGATTCTGGTCATATTCGTGTTAATCCTCCTTTCTTTTTCACTCATATGGATGGAGAAATCTTCCTAAACTGGATTTAAGAAAATGGCTCAAATGGCTCTGAACACTATGGGACTTAACTACTGAGGTCATCAGTCCCCTAGAACTACTTAAACCTAACTAACCTAAGGACATCACACACATCCATGCCCGAGGTAGGATTCGAACCTCCGACCGTAGCGGTCGCGCGGTTCCAGACTGAAGCGCCTAGAACCGTACGGCCACAACGGCCGGCCTGGATTTAAGAAGCCATTATCACCCATTAATTTCGTTTGGTGACAATTATATGTTTTTATGCATTGTGTAAGTGCATTATAGTGTATATAATGGAAATCTATGTTATCATACAAATATCTGCCATTCGTTCCACTCATACAGTTGGAGAAGTTTTCACAACCTGCGTTTAAAAAAATGTCCTGTGCATCCGCCCACAATTACTTTACTACTTACCACAGTAAAATCATAGATTCCTTTTCTTACATTTACTAGCATTCAGCTTCTACTCACAGACTAAACTCCATGCTTCTGGCTAGATACTTTGCGTGTAAAAGATCTTTCCCATACACGCAATAGCACAAATGTCAAAATCACTTCTTTTCACAATGAATTTTCGGCCGGTTGGTTGGTTTAAAACACGGAGGGAGCGACCAAACTTCTAGGTCATCGGTCCCTCGTTCCGATTAAAATAATTCCACAATAGTGGGAGTAAAATAATCGAGACATACAAAACACAGCTGGAAGAAAGGAGAAAACCACAAGAATGACAGAAGGGCAACAAACACTAAAATGGGCAAAACTGGACAGGAAAAGCACAGAGAAGAGATAAAAACAAGAGAGCAGATTACCATGGCTGGCTGAACATGGGAATAAAAAGGAGAAGCCAACCACTCTACAACACATTAAAAACCTCCACCCTAAAAGCACTAGGGAGGAGGACACCGAGCGACAAAGGTCATGCACTAAAACTTAGATCAAATGATGAAACATACCCTCACGAATAAAACGCAGAACTAAAGCTGCTGTTGAGGCATTGTCGCCCAACACCGGAGGTAGGGTGCTGGGAAAGTTAGAAATCCGCCAAAGAGCGGCTAAAAGTGGGCAGTGCAGCAAGAGTTGGACAACCGTCATTTGTGAGCCAGAACGACACCGAGGTGCGTCCTCGCGACGGAGTAACTATGTGTTAGCCACATGCCATGCAGAAATCCATTCGCCGTGCAGCTGGACGGTTCAACATACCCATGATGTCCGTCTGGCGTGTGTTGTGTCGACGTTTACACATGAAACTATACAAAATTCAGCTACAGATAAAACTTTCTCTTCGAGAAAGTGACAAACAAACAACAACCTGTGGAGTTCTATAATTTCGTTCTTGACAAGATGGAGGATGACAGTTTTCTTCCCCGCTTAGTGTTTAGCGACGAGGCAAAATTCCATTTAAATCGAAATGTGAACCGTTATAATGTGAGAGTATGGGGTACAACATGAGAGGGACTCTCCAAAATTTAATGTGTTTTGTGCAGTTTCACGGGAAAAGGTGTATGGTCCATTTTCCTTTGCCAAGAACACTGTTACGGGAAGCACGTAGCTCGATATGCTTGAGAACTTTCTTTTCCCACAGTTGTAGACTGATTTGAACTTCATTTTGTAACGGCACCACCGACCACCTCAAGACGGCAATCGATGCTAACGTTATACCTCTGCGACGAATTTTTTAGAAAGCTGTGACCGTGAGATAACCTAATGGATGCAGAACAATTAAGCTGGGATTCCTTTCCGAAACACTCCATCGGAGTATGAACAACAGTAAATAGGTGGGTCACGAACAGACGTTCTCCCAGCACAAAAACAAGTTGTAACACTACATATTAAAACCGGTCGCCAGCCTAATTAGGCATTCTTGTGTCAATCAAAACGATAAAGCAGAAGGCAGTACTAAGGCTAACCTAACCTTCAATGACACACACACTAGACTCTTTTCTTGTATCTGTTCACACTACAAAACAGTAACCTAACATGGCAGACGAATGTGCTACTAACTAGTAAGTCAGATAAACAAATGGCCAATGATGTAGTAAACAGCAGCATATGCCACTCATCAACACGTACCTTAGATGAACTAGGTGCAACAGTTCATAAAACCACTTACCGACGCAAATGAAACTAGTAGCAATACTGAACAGGAAAAAGCTTGAAATGTATCTGAATTTAAATCAGCCGGTTGCTAATGATCATACTCCGTTACTTCATTGCTTAGTACAGGGTCTCTATGCCTGTGCATTAACCACCTTTGCATCATAATAGATACCACAGTAAATACACTACTGGCCATCAAAATTGCTACACCATGAAGATGACGTGCTGCAGGCGCGAAATTTAACCAACACGAAGAAGATGCTGTGATATGCAAATGATTAGCTTTCCAGAGCATTCACACAAGGTTGGCGCCGGTGGCGACACCTACAACGTGCTGACATGAGGATTGTTTACAACCGATTTCTCATACACAAACCGCAGTTGACCGCCGTTGCCTGGTGAAACGTTGTTGTGATCCCTCGTGTAAGGAGGAGAAATGCGTACCATCACCTTTCCGACTTTGATAAAGGTCGGATTGTAGCCTATCGCGATTGCGATTTATCGTATCGCGACATTGCCGCTCGCGTTGGTCGAGATCCAGTGACTGTTAGCAGAATATGGAATCGGTGAGTTCAGGAGTATTATACGGAACGCCGTGTTGGATCCCAACGGCCTCGTATCACTAGCAGTCGAGATGACAGGCATATTATCCGCATGACTGTAACGGATCGTGCAGCCACGTCTTGATCCCTGAATCAACAGATGGGGACGTTTGCAAGACAACAACCATCTGCTCGATCAGTTCGACGACGTTTGCAGCAGCATGGACTATCAGCTCGGAGACCATGGCTGCGGTTACCCTTGGCGCTGCATCACAGACAGGAGCGTCTGCGATGGTGTACTAAACGACGAAGCTGGGTGCACGAAGCAAAACGTCATTTTTTCGGATGAATCCAGGTTCTGTTTACTGCATCATGATTGTCGCATCCGTGTTTGGTGACATCGCGATGAACGCACATTGGATGTGTGTATTCGTCATCGCCATACTGGCGCATCACCCGGCGTGATGGTATGGGGTGCCATTGGTTACACGTCTCGGTCACCTCTTGTTCGCATTGACGGCACTTTGAACAGTGGACGTTACATTTCAGATGTGTTACGATCCATGGCTCTACCCTTCATTCGATCTCTGTGAAACCCTACATTTCAACAGGATAATGCACGACCGCATGTTGCAGGTCCTGTGCGGGCCTTTCTGGATAGAGAAAATGTTCAACTGCTGCCCTGGCCAGCACATTCTCCAGACCTCTCACCAATTGGAAACGTCTGGTCAGTGGTGGCCGAGCAACTGGCTCGTCACAATACGCCAGTCACTACTCTTGATGAATTGTGGTATCGTGTTGAAGCTGCATGAGCAGTTGTACCTGTACACGCCATCCAAGTTCTGTTTGACTCAATTCCCAAGCGTAGCGGCCAGAGGTGGTTGTTCTGGGTACTGATTTCTCAGGATCTATGCACCCAAATTGCGCGAGAATGTAATCACATGTCAGTTCTAGTATAATATATTTGTCCAATGAATACCCGTTTATCATCTGCATTTCTTCTTGGTGTAGCAATTTTAATGGCCAGGTGCGTAGTTCTTCTTAAACTCGGTTTGAAGCAACTAACCAGAATGCAAATCTAACTACAGTAGCTCTAGTACATGAGGACCCTTAAAATTTCATGGTTTGAAGACCCATGCTCATTTCCAAAACTAGACAAGTATGCATGAGAAATGGTAAGTTTTCTTATAATTAGTTATTAATTAAGTATAGCACAACGAACTATAACTCTTTAAATAACAAATGTGCTTTCATACGCCATCTTTTGACCTACTCAAAAATATAATTGGTTGTGCAAATGACAACACAACATTAAATTCAAGGTCAGCCACTTTCCTACAATAAATCGGGACACTTGGAATTAAATTCACTAGGACAGGATTCCTGTCCATCTTTATGATTTGGGATTATCACTGGTGTAAGATAGAGTTTTTAGAAACAGCACTATTATTATTAAAATCAACCAAATTTCACAAATACTTGGTCCATTTACAGAGCGCTAAATTTAAACAATTCAGTGGAAGGCTAGAGGCCCTGGTGGCGCAATTTGCAGTGGCTGTTACCATGGCGGCCATACAGGCATGGGAGCACTGTAGGCCTAGCCCTATTACTGATCTTCTTGGCATCGGAATTATAGTCATAGATCCAAGAACCATGCCTTGATAGTGGTATCATCAAATGCAGTATCCGAGATCTATAAACACTGCCATTAAGCTCTTCTGGCCTCAAAACTCCAGGAATATGAGCCACAATGATCCGCTCCGCTGCTGCTGGCGAGGTGTTAACCACAGCACTGCTCGACCCAGGCTCCTTGCTCGTCACAAACGACGAGTTGCCACTTGCGCGCCAGCCACACTTTTTCCACTCCACCTGGCTACTTCCGTAGCTGTGGGGCTTTCCTACATTTTTTACATTCAATGCTATGTTCCCTAACGATCGACCAAGTCATTTACAATACATTGTACAGGGTGATTCAAAAAGAATACCACAACTTTAGGAATTTAAAACTCTGCAACGACAAAAGGCAGAGCTAAGCACTATCTGTCGGCGAATTAAGGGAGCTATAAAGTTTCATTTAGTTGTACATTTGTTCGCTTGAGGCGCTGTTGACTAGGCGTCAGCGTCAGTTGATGCTAAGATGGCGACCGCTCAACGGGAAAGTCAACCGTCACAATGTCTGTATATGGGGCGCTGAGAATCCGCGGGAAACAATTCAGTATGAACGTGACTCGCCTAAGGTGAACGTCTTCTGCGCCATTTCAGCCAATAAAGTTTTTGGTCCCTTTTTCTTCGAAGGTGCTACTGTAACTGGACTACAGTATGTGGAGATGTTGGAGAATTGGCTGTTCCCTCAGCTCGAACAAGAAGCACAACAATTCATATTTCAGCAGGATGGAGCGCCACCACATTGGCACTTATCTGTCCGTAACTACCTGAACGTCAACTACCCGAGGCGATGGATCGGCCGCCAGGCAGCCCGTGACAGAGCACTTCATCACTGGCCTCCAACAAGCCCTGATCTTACCCCCTGCGATTTTTTCTTATGGGGGTATGTTAAGGATATGGTGTTTCGGCCACCTCTCCCAGCCACCATTGATGATTTGAAACGAGAAATAACAGCAGCTATCCAAACTGTTACGCCTGATATGCTACAGAGAGTGTGGAACGAGTTGGAGTATCGGGTTGATATTGCTCGAGTGTCTGGAGGGGGCCATATTGAACATCTCTGAACTTGTTTTTGAGTGAAAAAAACCTTTTTAAATACTCTTTGTAATGATGTATAACAGAAGGTTATATTATGTTTCTTTCATTAAGTACACATTTTTAAAGTTGTGGTATTCTTTTTGAATCACCCTGTATAACAATCATTTCAGTAGTTATTTAAATTCACAAGTATAATTTAAACAACATCGTTGTAAATTTCACGTAACTGAAATGTGTATACATATTCAAAGAATTTCCATGGCAGATACAACATTATACATAAGCTATACTACAAATTGACATAGAAATATCGATACAGATACAAAACAGGTCAAAAATAGTGTTGCAATTTACCAGCAGGATGGCGCACCGCTACACTGGCACCTGGAAGTGCCGGAATTTACTAAACGATGGATCGGTCACATTGGGCCAAATGATTCAGCCTTCCATTACTGGCCTCCAAGGTCATCAGACCTGACTGTATGTGATTATTTCTTATGGCGGTTTATAAAAGTTTCTGCGTTACCAACAACAATGAATGAACTGGGACATCGCATAACAGCAGTTGCCGAAGCTGTAACTCAAGATATGCTCCCTGCACTGTGGCAATAATTTGAATACCGCGCTGACATATGCCTTTTGAGTCTCCCGTTCATCAAAACACAAAATTCTTTGTATTTTGCTAGTTTCATAAATATAGACGTGCGAAATCGGATGATTCTTTTTTAATCACCCTGCAGATTATTCCTTCATGTATGGGTAGGGATCGGTGAATACTTTAGTAACTGACCCCCGCACTTCCAACTACATACAACTGCTTAAGTGGATCATGAAACTAGCGTGTATAAAAGTTTTAGCCGTTTCACATTACCAATTTTTTAAAACCCTTTTAATTGTTTAAATAAAAAAGCATGGTAGTGAGGTGTGTTTTTGCTTGGAGGTTTCTGTTTTTGGCCACTGCACTTCGTCGTTGCCATGCATACCCTGGGCGGGAGTAAGGGTGGAGGAGGTTCTCTAAAATGTAGTAATAGGTCAAAGGTGTACACGTACAACTGATTTAAGTGCAATATAATGAAAACAAAAATGGCCGCTTTATTTTAAAGCGATACAATGAACAGTTGGTTACGTCGTATCGAGAATGAAAAATAAATATAATATCAGGAAAGCCTTTCGGATTTCTAGATCATTATTAGGCGGGACCATCATCTGCCTTTACTGAATCCTGTATCAGCCACAAGAATGTTACCTAAAATTTTTGTACACAACTGTAACAATACTGCTTCTTATAGTTTAGTTCAGTTATTTGAGTGTTCCATGCATCATAATTTTGACCTTTCGCTATGACGTGGAATGAGGCAGTGAATGTTATGGCAATATGTGACCAATTTTGGCGACTGTCTTAATCTGCCTTTTTTTATTTACAGTCTCTCTCTCTCTCTCTCTCTCTCTCTCTCTCTATCTCTCTCTCTCTCTCATCCATTTTCTCTTAACACACACACACACACACCATATTACAGCGCATACAGTAATCCTTTTATGGAGTTACAGGAATTGTCGACTGGTAAATAATTATCTGTTTATATGGTTTGCGCGACCCAACTATACGTTTTGAAGGAAAACACGGCGATTTTATGTAGTTCATTTCCACACAACAGTTATTTGTAAATCTTAACCGGCTGCCTTTCGTGTATGACATAATAGGAGTTGTGAGGTCACGCTTACGAAGAGAATGATTTGTAAAGTGATCAATTCTTGAAGTCATCCAATCTGATATTCGGTTAGGACTCCTTAAATACTCGACTGTTGTTTCACAATCTCGTACACCAAAGAGAACCATTTTTTATTTCGTCCACTGTGTACAGCAACGATAAAGAAGCCATGGTTAGCTCCACACCGGACTAGCAACCTGTATCGGCTTTGCACGGCCTGCGGTACATATTTACAGCTAGAGACTTGTTTGGCGTAGCGGTAATAAATTATAACACAAACCTTCCTCATTCCTTAGTCTATATATTAATAAAAACCGTATCTAAATCCCTACAGTAGTTCCTGAAATTACTCTTTACATACAGACAGAAGCTGTGGCGGGAGACTTCAATTTACACGCTATGTTCGACGTAAACGTGCAGTAACCACTCACCGACGAAAGGTGACAAAAATAGCTGTGGAGGGTATGTGAAACGTGTCGGGAGAGAGGGATGATGGGCGCGGAATATAGTGCAGTCGTTGTCGTAACGCACAAATGGAGCGTTTTATCTGACGTCCAGTATGGCACGATCATTGATTTCAGGACAAGGATGGGAGCATTTACGAAACAGCAATGTTTGTAAACTGTTCGCTTGCCGCCGTGATTAAAGTATACTCTGCATGACAAAATGGCGCTGTCCAAAACGGAGCCACATCAGCTGTGGTGCACCATGGGCTATACATGACAGGGGTGAACGACTGCTGCAGAGATGTGTATAGGTGAACAGACGTTCAACTGTTCAGCAACTGTCCGCCCAGATGAACCAATGGGCTACCAACAGTGTCTCCTCGACAACCATTCAGCGAACGTAACTACATATGGACCTCTGCAGCACGCAGCTGGTTCGTACGCCCGTGGAGACTGCTGTTCATCATCGATGAAGGCTGGAAGTTGCACACGAATACCGCAAGTGGATGTCCACTTGTAACGTAGCAAGTTATTACGAGATGACATTCGTTGCAGTACCTACGGCACGCAGGCGTTTGGTAAGGTGGCTGCAGGATGGCTATGTCTTTTTTTTTTTTTTTTTTTTTTTTGTCGCTTTACTCACAGCGCAGCTGCCGCTGCCTACCGTGAGAACTGCGTTGCGTAACAGTCAATACGAAGATTCATACCCTCTACGAATCTAAATAATCCACATTAGTTATTATCCGATTTTGTTCAAATTTGGTACACAGCCTTTTGTTATTGATGGAATGATGCTGTCAAAATTTCATTTATTTATTATAGTGCCGGAGATAAAGAAAATTACTTAAAAGTCCTCAAACCAACGCTTGTTTTTTAAAACCATGTTAGTAACAAATACAGATTGACTTGCATTATCATTGGAAGCCATTACAAAGTTACCAGTGCATAAAAATCAATTAATTAGAATTTTCTTTTTTAACACTTTAGTCACTGTGCATTACGTAATACAAAAATTGGTAAAAATTATTATTTGATTATATTTTGTTGTGTGAGTGCGTGAGAATGATTTAGAGAATGTGTATGTGGGACATACTTTAAAATTAATATGTCATATTTCATAAAACCTTGTACAAATAGACCGTGGGAGAGTTATGGTGCAACCATGATTCAGATGACGTATGGCGGTGTGAGCTTGCTTTTGTATAAAAGCAGCCATAATGAAAGTTAGAGACGGAATAAGTTTATTTATCAATTTGGAGAATAATTCGTGCATCACTTATTTTAATTAAACAATATAATAGACATTGAAGTTTTAATGACGTTCATTACTAACAGATTATTGATTGGATATGGCAAGCTTTGCCGCAAGAATGATGTATAAGGAACATTCTGATTGTTCGTTTATATCAACAACCAATGAGAATTAAACTGTTCCCGCGCGAGTATAATGTAATGGGCAGTGAGTAAAATAGTTCGAGAGAGTCGCTTGCTAACGGGCCTACGGATAACACCATGTTAGATAGCTCCGTAAAGATACTCTGAAAAATGAAAGAGTGAGTTAATTGTGGTTCTAATA
This sequence comes from Schistocerca serialis cubense, assembly GCF_023864345.2. Lineage (NCBI taxonomy): Eukaryota > Metazoa > Arthropoda > Insecta > Orthoptera > Acrididae > Schistocerca > Schistocerca serialis. The sequence goes on from NC_064641.1 coordinate 150,596,724, forward strand.
CCTCGCGACTGAAGCGACTGGAGTTACGTGAAACTTTGGTGCTTCTAAATTAAATAGTTTGAGAGTTATGAGCGTGTGAACTTTCTGGTCGTAGTAACAATTCCGCGTGGCATGTTTCGTGACTGTATGGAATACTTTGGCGAGCACTTCATTTGAAGAAGACCACTAAAACGACCGAATGTTTAACTTGCGAATAGTTGTGGGTCTATGACTGTTAGAATGTGAAGATTAGTCGGATCGGACTTGCAAAAATTCTGGCTTCTTTTCGAGTGAAACTATGCTGTACAGACAGTGAACTTTTAATGACATAGTATTACTATAGTAAATACGGACTTGATGGCAATTTCATGTGTTTCCAAATGAATAAAAAGCAGATTAAATCTAATTTTAAATGCTTCCTGCAAGTAGAATGCATCCTCTGAATGCCCGATTTTTTAAATGTGGACTTTCAGGAACTGACTTTGAACTCGAGTTACGCGGCTTCTGTGTGGCAGGTATTAGGTAGTGGTTTCATAAACGCTGCTTTACACTGCCTAGCACGTATCTGCTACTACAGAGTGAAGGGACGTCGGAAAGAAGCATATCGAGGTAGGTGGACTTTCGATAAGTGAAGGAAAGAATGCAAACGACAGACCCCGCCACGCCGCACACTGACTTGCGACAGGTGGTCTTTACAGATGAATCACATTTTATGCTACATCGGACAGAACGGCGTGAAACGGCTCAAAGCCAACACCGTGCAACAACCGTCGGAGGTTCTAGACTGGAAAGCATTTCCTGGATGATCTCGTCATTTTGGAAGCCACAGTCACTCGACACAAGTATCCACCTATCCCAGGTCGCCATGTCCACCTTTATATGCAGTTTGTTTTTTCTCGGCACGATGGCATCTGCCAGAAGAACAATGCAAACTGTCACACAACTCTCAGTGTACTTGCCTGGTTCGAAGAGCACAAGAATGAGTTTACCCTACTGGACAGGCCACCGAACTCTCCCGATTTAAACCCGATAGAGAGTCTGTGGGACCACCTCGATCGGACTGTTCGCATCACGGATCCTCAGCCGAGAAACCTGGCGCAACTGGCCACGACAATGGCGTCGGTACGGCTCCACAACCTGCCGATACCTTACAGGACCTCATTGACTCTCTTCCTGCATGTGTCCCAGCTGTCCGCGCCGTAAAAGGTGATTATTCAGGCTTCTGACGTGTGGTCATATTAATGTAAATGCACTGAGTATAAAATGTATAGACGATGGGACCATGTTACCGAAACTAACTTTCTGTTTATCACACATGATTCTTCCCCACACTAAAGTGGCAATAAATAATTTGGTTTTTAGATTTTGGGAAGATAATAAAACAGCGATCATCCTAATGAAAATCATCCTCTGATATCAGAGCTACACTGACAGAAAAAAATCGCAACACCAAAAAAAAATTAATGTACAGTAGTGAACTTTCGAGAACTCATTTGTCTGGGTAACATATACAGGGTGAGGCAGCTAAGTCATAACACCCCTTGTATCTCCCCAAACGTAATAGATACAAAGATGCCGTTTGGACAGTGAATTTCAGGGACAGGGGCTTCTTGAATACATCACATTTCATGTTTTTGATACTTTTTATTACAGAGATATGAGGCCATCTTTGGTTTTTTAAAAATGGAACCCTATGTTAAATTTTAGCGTAATATGTGTATATTATAATATTTAGGCGAATAGTTTTTGAGACACAGATATGTTCTCGTATTGTGTTCGTCCATCGAAGAGGCGTTGTCCAATGCGACCATTCCTGTTGTGTAGAGTACATGGTAAACGTCGCGAATCCATCCTTGCATAAACACGCCCATTTACCCGACAATAGTAATACATACTGAGATGTTTTGCTCAAGAATTAACTGATGATGTTGCGCAAATATTATTCAGTTATTTGACAACTGTGATACCAAAATAGTAGACAAAATACGGTATTAAAATACTACAAGATATTAATACATTTTAAGTAACAGAAATACAAATGTAAATGAGGAGACCCTTATTGGTCACAATTATTTCGTACGTATTGGTTTTTTATTTGAAAATATTTACTATTGATCACAATACGAAGCAAATTCCAGCAAAGATGCAAAATACACACTGTGCATGATTCAAAACTTTACTGAAGCATGTACTCAAGAAGCTTCCCCTTTGCTGCAATGCACATTTGTAGTGGCCATTCGAATGATTTGTGAACAGCTGCGAGGGTTTCACGTGAGATATCAGCGCACGCTTCGATGATACGTTGCTTCATATCATGTGACGTAATTGGTATTTGAGCATACACTTTATGTTTGATTGCTCCCCACAGAAAAAAATAAAGAGGGGTCAAATCAGGAGACCGCGCTGGCCACATCACTTCAGCGCGTCGTCCTAGCCAACAATACGGGAACTATTCATTTAACAGCTCTGTAGCCACACGGGAAGAGTGAGCGGGACAGCCGTCATGTTGGAACCACATGCACTGACGCGTAGTTAGTGGTACCTCTTCCAGCAAAATGGGCAGAACGTTTCGCAGGAACTGTGCATAGTTATTGCCATTTAGTATACCCGGAACGACGTACGGCCCCACAATGACATTTCCGACGATGCCGCACCACACGTTAACACTCCACGGTTGCTGATGCTGTACCTGTCGAAGCCAATGAGGGTTTTCTATTGACCATTAATACATATTATGCAAATTCACATTACCGTGGTTGGTGAAAGTCTCTTCATCAGTAAAAAGCACCCGTTGAAAAAACGTTGGATCATACCGTAGGCTCTGCAGAGAAAACCGGCAAAATTCCTGGTGCCGTTCAAAATCCACACCGGAGAGCGCTTGATGTAACGAGAGGTGAAACGGGTGAAATCTATGCCGGTGCAATGTGCGTAGAACACTTCTCTGACTTATTGCGCATTCCAAGGCGGTATGTCGCAACGAAACAAAGATGGTCTCATATCTCTGTAATAAAAAAATAGCAAAAACATGAAATGCGATGTATTCAAGTATCCCCTGTCCCTGCAATTCACTGTCCACACGGCATCTTTGTATCTATTACGGTTGGGGAGATACAAGGGGTGTTATGGTTTAGCTGCCTCACCGTGTATAAATGATTAGCATTGGAAGTACACAAGTTAATGTAAGCGCGAGATAAGGCATTGGAAACACGAAATGCTGTTACATTAATAACCAGTGTAGCCGCCAGAATGTTGAATGCAAGCATGCAAACGTGCATCCATTATGTTGTACAGGTGCTGGATGTCAGTCTGTGCGACGGAGCACTATGCCTCTTGCACTTGGTCGGTGAATACAGCGACGGTTAAAGGTGGTTGTCGTTCAGTGATACCCCACATGTGCACAATTGGAGCCGCATCTGGTTACCGAGCAGGCCAATTTAACATGTCGACGCTCTGTACAGCACATTGGGCTACAACAGCAATATGTGGGCGAGAGTTATCCAGTTAGAAAACTGCCCTTGGAATACTGTTCATGAATGGCAGCACAACACGTCGAATCACCATGCTGGCGTTCAAATTTGCAGTCAGGGTGCGTGCGATGACCACGCGAGTGTTTCTGCAGTTATAATGACCACACCCCATACCGTAACTCCAGGTGTAGGTCCAGCGTATCTAGCACCCAGATACGTTAGTTGCAGGGCCGTCAACTTGTCACCTTGTAACCAACACACGGCTATCACTGGCACCGAGGCGGAACCAGCTTTCATCAGAAAAGACAACCGATCTCCATCTTGCCCTCCAATGAGCTCAAATTGCTGCTGCAGAAGCAGTACGATGCGCCAGAGCCATATACCGAACACGAAGGCCGTCCCTCTTGGCAGTGCCACGTGGCCGTCCGGAGACAGTTTTTCTTGCGACTGTAGTTTCTCGTGACCACCGCTGCCAGCAATCATATACAGTGGCTATATTCCCGCCAACTCTTTCTGCAGTTTCGCAGAAGGAACATCCAGCTTCTCGCAGCCCTATTACACGACCTCGTTCAAACGCAGTGAGGTGCTGATAATGGCGTCTCTGTTGCCTAAAGTCGGTCTTAACTAACATCCAGTCACCACGTCCATTCTCAAAGGTAACTAACAAATACGACCGTTACAGCGTGCATTTAAAGTAAACCTGTTCTGCATTCTCGCAGTGGCGCTAACAGCGTCACTCTTATGCTACTGGCGCGAAATTTGAATAGATATCATGTTTCAGATGTAGTAATATGCCTACCAACTTTCGTTTATGTTGCACAAGTCCTCTTTGCTCTTGCGATTTTTTTTCCGTCGTTGTATTAATGAAACTCGTATCTGAATCCCTACAGTAATTCCTGAGATTACCCTTCACGTACCGACAGGAACCATGGTGAAAGACTTTAATTTAAAACATGTACGGAACAAGATATGTACAGATGTATAGGTTATGTTAATAATAATGTCATGTGGCTCAACTGTCTGGTGTAAGTCTTTCAATTGACGGCACTTCGGAGTGTAGCGTGTCCCTAACCTACCTCAACTATCCAACTGGGAAAAGAGAACCTAGGTTTAATACGTAATCCGACCACTTACCTCTCTGTTGAATCTCCACATTTAGAGGTGGACGCTATGTCAAAAGGCAAACTGAAAAATCCGTAATCTGGCTAGGAGCTGATCTCGCATCCACTAACTTTACACTTAGTCCATCTTTTTTTACTTTTGTTTCCTAAATTTTTATTTCATTTTATTTCTTCTTATGTACTCGTTTCCGCTTTTAGGGCCTCCTTCCATCCCTATGTGCCACCTTGCGCTACCTGTGTGATTGCATTCATCGGTAAAAACACGTAGCCCATGGTAAATTTTTCCTCGCAGTATTTATCCAGAGGGATCATGTGCGCTGCCTGAGCTACAGTTATTGAAGACAAGCGTCTTCTTAGCACAGATCGATGAAATGATAATAACAAAATAATTAATAATAATGAAACTCCTCAAAACAAACTCTTATCCTAGTTAAACGAAGCATGTTTATAAAATAAGAACACCATATACGTCTTCATCTATGCATATAGTCCGCAAGCCACAGTACAGTGCGTGGCGGAGGGTACCCTGTGCCACTTCATTTCCACTTCTGTTCCACTCGCTAATGGAGTGAGGAAAAAACGACTGTCTATACGCTTCCGTATGAGTCCTAATTTCTCATACCTTATCTTCGTGGTCCTTACGCGAAATGTATGTTGGTGGCAGTAGAATCGTTCTGCAGTCAGCTTCTAATGACGGTTCTCTCAATTTCCTCAATAGTGCACCTCGAAAGGAAAGTTCCATTTGAGTTGCCAAAGCATCTCCGTAACATTTGAGTATTCTTCGAACCTACCAGTAACAAATCTAGCAGCCTGCCTCTGCATTGCTTGGACGTATTCCTTCAGTCCAACCTGGTACGGATTCCAAACACTCGAGCAGTACTCAAGAATATATTGCGCTACCGTCCTATATACGTTCTCCCTTACGGGTGGACCACACTTTTCCAAAATTCTTCCAATATAATCGAAGTCGACCATTCGCCTTCCCTACCACAATCCTCATATGTTCGATCCATTTCATTTCACTTTACACCATTACGCCCAGATATTTAAACGACGTGACTGTGTCAAGTAGCATTCAACTAATGCTGCATTCTAACATTACGTGTTTGTTTTTCCTACTCATCTGCATCAACTTACATTTTTCTACGTTTAGAGCTAGGTGCCATTCATCTTACTAGTTAGAAATGTTGTCTACGTCATTTTGTATCCTCTTCTCTAATCGCAACTTGCAGGACGTCACTCACTTAAGTCTCTACGGACAAGACGTACTCCAGGCATTTGCAATGCGATCTCGTTACGTGACTTAATTTCACCAGTATCGTTAGGGAAAATGTTAGTCGGTAGATCCGGATCAATTTCGCGGGCAACTCTTTCAGAAAAGTAGTTTCTTTCAAACTGAATCGACAACCTTGCTTTGACTCGCGAGACATTCTTAAAGAATTGCCACACTGTTACCATGGACGGCTACACTACATTCTGCACTCGGGAAAATTCAGAGGTCTGGCCACTGAAATAGATACATACAATGCTACCAGCCCCTCCTTACGAACCAAATGGTTCGCTGCGACCTCCTTATCAATTATAACAAAGAAAAAGTCCTGGGTAACATTTCGGAGCTGCAAACGTCAAAATCGTGAACCAAAATCACTTCACTTTTCACGAAAGCAGTCTAGTTGGCACCAACTGTAATAGAGCTCTACTGGCCTGCTTCTTCACCTAGCACTTCCTCTTGCGCTCTGAAAGGTTCCAGTAAAGGGCCGTCGGTGAATCGTGACAATTAGTTGGAGCAAACCATCGTACACTCCACTCGTAATGTCTCAACTACTAACTAACTACCAGTACAGCAAATCTGTCGCCGTAGAACTACGCACAACCGCTCAAAAAACAACGTAGACCGCTTATGAAACTCCGAAGGGTACATCACACTTCGCAACGTGCTCCTGGACTACCTGCATCCTCCCACTAAGACGATCCACAACCTACTCCCCCCCCCCCCCCCCCCGCCCCATCCGTTTTGCGAGTTCAGAGCAACTAGCAACTCCTAAAATTTATTAAAATGCCCCAGGCCTTTCAGCGCATTACATCTGTGTGTTTAGAATGATTGCCTGTGAGAACTCTAACTAGTGCAGTTCCATCTACAACTTACTTGATGCTGCCATCTAGCACATATTCTCTTGACCTTTTCGTTTTGTAAAGAAAAACCACCTTTCTCTTGCAGCAAAAAGGCGGTTTTCCTTTACGAAACGAATAGTTCTGTGCTTGCTGTTGTAAGACGTTGTGGTCTCCTGACCTTCATTGCTTACATATTCCGCCCTCACAATGATATTCCGCACATCAAGACGTTTCATTCGAACCCAAATTCGATAAGATAAAGTCAATGTTGTATGAATTCATGTAAACGATATTTAAATAACAAATGCGCACCGGGGTTGAGATACTCGAAGTTGGCATATACACACACATTGAAGACACGACGGTCACAAGAGCTTTTAGTTCAGTGTTTGCCCGAGTGAAAGGGAGAACAACCCCATCTACGGCTTAAAAGCAAATTCCGCATTCTTTACAAACATAGCACGCAGCTTCAGAGGTTTTCACAGGGAGACAGCAAACGCCAAACGCCGATGCTACAGATTTCCGGATTGGTCACCGTTTTAGAAGAGCAATGCCGATTGGCAGACGATATTCCTGATGCCTTGAGCTGAGGGAGTATTGGAAGAGGCCGGAAGATATACCCCTTCACGTCTGGCGTGGAGAGGGGGCGTTCTGTTGTCGCTCTTGGAGCGAGAACACGCAACGAGAGCGTGTGCACTCGTACGTGTACTCAAAGTGCGAGGAACAGGTCTCTCCTCAGTACTTCACTGAGAGAGCAGCTCTGTTGAGAGCGAATCAGAGTGCGACTCTACATTGAGTCCTTGTGATTAAGTGTTGTTCACTGTGTTGGCCGCCACACTTATTGTGTGGTGTGAACGGACAGAGTTATAGTGAAACGGCTGCGAGCGAATTTTTGAGTGACATCGCTGTGGAGTGGTTATCTGACCGGTGTACCACGCCAATAGTTAGACTAGGGGCGAATAGTTGTCCTTGACTTCATCAAGGCGTACGGAGAGTTTGATTGGCAAAGGTCAATCCAGATAGAATGAGAGTTATCTTATTTGTCAGCAGCGAGCGGCGCAGACAGTATTCATCGCAGCTTACGGTATTGTGCACTACAGCTCTTGCGAGCCCCATGTTTCCTCCACGACAGTACACTTCAGTGCATTTCACAGGTGACAGCCTCGACCGGACCTAGCAACATTCTAACGTATAATTATTCAAATTGAGTAGGCGCGGCTCTGCCAAGTCAATAACAATGTTAAACTTTGTATAGAAATTTCATTAGCGAATCCTATCCTTAAGAGGTAACTTCACATTCCGAAAAGAACCCAGAAATAACTTGTTCAGTTCATAACTAAAAGTGCCATTGTGATTTCTCAGAATTTTTGCGAAATAAATAATAATTTTTGTTAGTTTCATGTTTTTCTTACACTAACTAGCACTATTCCAGTACCCAAGTATCCCACTAATTACGTAAGAAATTTTGTGAATTTTTGTGTCATTTCCTTACAACAGATGACTGCAGAAGATATTTGTTGCTGAGAGTTTTTCAGGCATTTCTCTTTAGAACGTTAGGAGCGTCTGTCTGACTTCTGTAGTAGTCTGGGGGTGGAAATTGCATCTTTCAGGAGCCACAGGATAAAGGGTACATCTCAGATTAATCCGTTGCGCAGGATGACAGAATAGCACCCGCACGCTCACACTGTGGATGATGGCCACGCAACTAAGAAACCTAATTGCAACCACTAATTACAAAGAAAAAAGTCTCTTAATTCCCCACTAAAATATTAATTTCAAATGTGGTACTAGGATAACTTAAATTAAACTGAAGTTGGTTGATGGGAGAGGGGCTACAATTAGGAAGGAACCTCCATTTATTAATAGTTTTGGAAAAGAAAGAAACAGACAGGCGCAACATGGACAGAAGGAAGAAGAGAACAACATAGGCAGCGAATGAAAAACTACTGGAAAGAAAAAAGAAAAGAAAAAAAATTTATTTCATAGCGACCTAATATGGCTAAACGACTAAAATAATTTTGGGAAATTTATTTCATTACACTGCAAAGAACGTCGAAGTTGGCACCGAGCTTAGGGTACCGGGGAATGCTGTACGGTGCAGCCCCGGAACAATGGTCTAAACGTCATGGCCTGTATCACTTACGATTGTTTGCAAAAAAGACAACAGAAATCTGTTAGGACAGTCGGCGCAGTTTGGCGTTAATGGGCTGTGGCAGCAGACGACCGACGCGTGTGCCTTTGCCAACAGCATGACATTGTCTGTAGCGCCTCTCCTGAGCTCGTGACCATATCAGTTCAGCCATAGACGACTGGAAAACTGTGGCCCTCTCAAATGAGTCCCGATTTCAGTTTGTAAGAGCTGATGGTGGAGTTCGAGGCCTAACGAATCTGTTGACCCAAATTGTCAACAAGGCACTGCGCAAGCTGGTGATGGCACCAAAATGCTGTTGGGTGTAGTTACTTGGAGTAGACGGGGTCCGCTGGTCCAACGGAACCGATTATTGACTGGAAATAGTTATCTTCGGCTACTTGGAGACCATCTGCAACCATTCAGCGATAGAATTTTTGTAGATGACAATGCGCCATGTCACCTGGCCACAATCGTTCACGATTGGATTGCAGAACATTCTGGACAGTTCGAGGGAATTATTTGGCCGCCCTGATCGCCCGACATGAATCCCATCGGACATTTATGGGATATAATCGAGAATTCAGTTGGTGTAGAAAATCCTGCACCGGCTACGCTTTCGCAATTATGGATGGCTATAGAGGCAGCATGGCTCAATATGTCTGCAGAGGACCTCCAGCGACTTATTTTAGACCATTCCACTTCGAGTTGCTGTAATACGCCAGGGAAAAGGAGGTCCGACACGAATTAAGGAGTTATCCCATGACTTTTGTCACCTTAGTGTATGAAACAACATGTTGAAACCAGTGATTTTCATCAGCCATCCGAAACCTAGCACCAGAGTGTCCCCACAGCACAAAATCCGAGCCAGAGTGTCTTCCTGTTGCGACCACGTTTTCTCAAACTTAAATATTCGCGGCGAGCACTTTGACGGGCTTCCGCTGCTCGAAGCTCTGAGTTCGTTGAGACGTCGCCTGCCTGGCTTACACAGAGGTAAAGTCCGACACAGTCAGGCGGTGCAGTCTCTCAGAACTGCTGTACATTGACAGGAAACAGGAGAACGGCGAGCGCTTGTGCGGTTGTGCTCTTATGAAACAAGTCGTTATGAATAGTAGGCTCTTTTCAGGGTACAAACATGGATACCGCTAAGATGTATCAGGTCTTACCCTTGCCCTCTCTTCTGGACAGAAGATCAAAGGTGATGCACGGAATACTCCATGGGCTTTAGAATAGAGTGAGCTTTTGCCGTCTGTATAAAAGGCGTACGGGCAGTTAGTCACTACATGGAATGAACAAGTAGAGTCGGGGTATTGCCCTCTTGGCGCGAATAGGGGCCGCAAAGCAGAAAAATCAGTCACTGTACTTGTTTACTCTAACATCACCATGTATTTCCGCTAATGGCCAAGGAAGGACACGTGCAGTAATATCGTGGTCGGGGAATAGTTGGTTAATAGTTGCCTAATACTGTGCAATATGTGTGTGTTCAAATGGCTCTAAGCACTATGGGACTTAACATCTGAGGTCATCAGTCCCCTAGACGTAGAACTGCTTAAACCTAACTAACCTAAAGACATCACACGCATCCATGCCTGGGGCAGGATTCGAACCTGCGACCGTAGCAGCAGCGCGGTTCCGAACTGAAGCGCCTAGAACTGCTCGGTCACAGCGACCTGCTACGTGTGTGTACTCTGTATTTTTTCCTTACGGCGTCTGTACGGAATGTTCCGGCAAAAATGCAAATAGTGCGAGCGTTCATGTACTCTGAATGGACTTTAGATCGACGTATGGATTTAAATCTGTTTAATTCCAAGATGTTTTTTCCATCACAACACTTCTACAGGGGATAGGCAAATAATGTGAACAGTGTTAGTAATGGGATAGTTGTGTTCGGCGGTCACCAACACAGGTAAGGCGAATGTCGCGCTGGACCGTGAGCGTTCAGTACAGACTAGACATCAGTGCAGGTTGGTTAGGAGTAGTGCACACTTCGTATTTGCACTCAGGGACCGAGGTTGATGTGCAGTGAAAGACCTAACAGAGTTCCAAAGAGGACAGATTGTGTGGGCCCGATTAGCTGGAGCATCAGTAACCAAGACAGCCAACTTAGTGAATGTTTCAAGAGCAACTGTTTTTTAACAGTCATGACAGCCTACACAAAACATGGAAAGACATCATCGTGTAAACGTAATAGTGGGCGCAAATCAAAACTAAATGACAGAGACCGTCGTACGCTAACACGAATTGTGTCAAAACAACATAAAACTGCGGCGGATAAAATGATCGAAGCCATTAGTGACGACAACCAAGGTAATGAAGCGTAAAACATGGTGTCAGGAGCATAAATCCTGGACGCTGATCAGTAGAAACATGTCCGACGAGTCAACGTTTTCGTTATTTCCAATGTCGGGACGGCTTTAGGTCTGCAGAAGGCCAAAAGAATCCTACAATCCTGATTGCTTGATTCCTACGGTTAAGCATGGAGGTTGAAGTGTGAAGGTGTGGGTAGCCTTATCATGGTATTCTGCTGGTCCCATCACTACTCTCAAAGGCCGTGTTACAGCCAACGATTATGCGAATATTTTAGGTGATCAGGTGCACTCCATGATTCAAATGTTGTTCCCCAACAGTGATGCCATGTTTCAGCTCGATAATGCACCCATTCACACAGCCAGGACAGTACAATTGTGGTATGAGGAGCATGCGACTAAACTGTAGCGTCTTCCCTGGCCAGCACAGTCCCCGGACTTGAACATTATCCAAATTTTGCGGGCGATATTGGAGCGCAGACTTCGGAGCAGATTTCCGCCTCCCTCGTCACTACATGAGTAAGAAGAGTATCTGATCTAAGAGTGGCACAACATTCCACTGGAGACTATTCAATCACTATATGCCAGTACGCCAAGAAGGATCGCAGCTGTATTACGGGCAAACGGGGTCCAACATCTTATTAACAAAGCATTCCCAGGTACAGGTGTTCACATTATTTTGCCTATCCCCTGTATGTTTATTCAGTTGCTTAAATTGAAGAGTCTCAGTTGCAGAGTGTGAGGACTTGTGTAACGGAGGACTCGGTTAAGGAAGTTTTATTCAGTGATAACCGTATCCAAGGAATAAATTGTTCGACTACGTTGTCTGCAAATAGCCTGGTGGCGAATCAATACTATAGCAATCAACAGACAAGACAAAAAGGCAAATGCACAGTTTACAAAACCGTCAAATGACCGTGAAACATACATCACGCATATCGAAAGATTAGTTTTGAAAACTTTACTTAATTTGTCTTCCTCCGTGTGACTCTTCAGCTACATATCAACTGTCCTAAATATAAAAAACATTTAACTTGTTCTACACATTCATTGCTAATTTGTGCTATTTTCTTTTCGATATGTTGATCGCATATTATTTTAAGCCTACTAAAACTGATTTTCAGGCCTGCTTTCCAACTTTTTCTATTAATTTCTTCCCTTGGGCGTAAAAATTTATCTCTTCTAGAGACAAACAATTCAATATCATCACCAAACGAAGATTGACCTACTATGTTCCATTAATCCACATTCCTACATTAAGGATCTGAAAATGTCCTCCGTGATCACTGCGAGTGGCTTTGGCGATATGGCATCTCCTTCCCTGACGCCTCTTGCGATTCTTCGTATCTCAGTAGTCTGGTTAAGTCCAGTGGAAGCTATATCGTTGACGTATATATTCGTATGTTTTCAGGGAATGCAGTAACAGAGCACTGCGTTACATGACTTTGTAGGAATGATTTTGTTTACGTGATACGGTTCACTGACATACGTCAAGATAACGGTAGTAATCTCTCTCTGACAGCTGATGGAATGATACATGATAAACGCTATCGGGGATTAAACTGTAGTAGAACTCTGATCTTAACCAATGAGCCATCTTTGTTAACAGAGATAATACGTAGCTACATTGGCGAAGAACTTCTCTCCATTGATGTTAGTCGCGTCAGGGCGTTGTACGAAGCAGCGCGATTAGATAAGAATAATCATACAATTACGGTGAAATGATCAAAACGCAGTGAAATGGAGAAGTTCGTGGCAAAGAGCTGGGCAATACGATCACTGTGGCTTTTGATATTGAACTGTTGCAATGCGGGTACACCGAAAATGTTGAGGCATGTCCAGCTTTTGTCCTTGTCAAGTGTACATAGTATTTCATTCTGCTGAGTTTCGATCGTTTCATTCAGACTCCACATATGCATATCAGTGACGAATTAGAAACGTATCACAACACAGCGACTACTATTTTGGTAAATGTGCCGCTGTATGTTGTACTGCTTTAAGTGAACGTATATTGTTTCAATCACGTGTTTAGCTATTCGGTTAATGATAAACTCATTTGTAACTGTTGTGAAAGTGATGGTCGTAACCTTTTGTTCCAGGAATTGTTTATACAGCAAGTTGTACCTTTATAGCCTTTACATTCGCCAACCAGCAAACATCGAATGTGGACGAATGCGGTGTTTTACGGATTAATGAATTTCATGCCTGGTACAACAGACAAATTACACCATATTTTAAAAATATTTTATTCGGTTTTAGCCATCATTGTTAGTAAACTTATCTTATGAGACACAAGATCAATCGGGTATCCCTCCGAGAGAATAAAGCTTTTGCAGATCAGACATGTTTAATGAAGGCAGAAAATGTCCCCACACACATGAATATTTTATACTGCGGTAGCACTGTGAAAATTATGAGTGGCATAAAACCAGAACCTTCGTCAGCAACGTTCGTAAAAGATCAGAAAAGTCTTTCCTTCTGAGGAATTTCATTTCGTTTCTCGTGATCAAGATAGGAAAACAAAATTTGGCTATAAAAAACTGAACTAAATAACGAACATTGGCTAATCTCGAGATACAAAATCTCAGCTTCCCGTCGTAAGAAGAAAACTGAAAGGTAAGATTTATACATTTTCTGCAAAATTACCGCGGTTGAAAACCTGGAAAGGAAAGTGGTGACAACAGAACTTTCAGAAATGCTTGTGAAATGTCTACGGAACTCTATCGCGAAGTCGTAATTTCTCGTCAAGAGGAGCGAGAAACGTGATGACGAGTGAGCAGTTTAGACTAGCGGTGCATCGAGAGAAGAGGAAGAATCTTTAGTGCTAGCACGTTAAGCTAGACAGGCAGGCAGGTCGTGACGTCATAAACTGCACGCTCAGCAAATTATTTGTATAGTCTAGGACGGCGTTTAGCTTGAAGGATATCAACAAATTGCTGTTTTGCAGTTCAATTTCATCGATATTCCAGAAATCTGTACGAACTGCTAAGCGAATGATACTTCCACTCTTAACATACATCAGTAATTCTTGTATAAAATGCTCTTGGTAAGCTTTTCGTTTCGTTTGGCTGTGTCACTCGAAGCCCTCTTCAGGTGGTTGGTTGGTTTAAAGGAGGGAGGCAGGGACCAAACTGCTAGGTCATCGGTCCCTCGTTCCGATTAAAATAATTCCACAATGGTGGGAGTAAAATAATCGAGACATACAAAACACACCTTGAAGATAGCAGAAAAACACAAGAATGACAGAAGGGCAACAAACACTAAAATGTACAAAATCGGACAAGAAAACCACAGAGACTCAAGAAACATGCAGAAGAGATAAAAACAAAAGAGCAGATTACCATGGATGGCAGACCATGAAAATAAAAATGAGAAGCCAGCCACCCTGCAACACATTAAAACCTCCACTCTAAAAGCACTAGAGTGGAGAACACAGAGGAAGAAGGACATGCACTAAAACTTAGATCAAATGATAACACACACCCCCACGAATAAAACGCAAAACTAAAGCTGCTTTTAAGGCATTGTCGCCCAACACCGAAGGTAGGGAGCTGGGAAAGTTAAAAGTCCGCCACAGAGCGGCTAAAAGTGGGTAGTCCGGTAAGGGGTGGTCGACCGTCATTTGTGAGCCACAACGACACCGAGGTGGGTCCGCGCGACGGAGGAAGTAACCATGCGTTAGCCACGTATGGCCAATGCGGAGCCGGCAGAGGACGACTGATTCCCTGTGAGAGGACCACACGGAAGACTTCCACACATTCGTAGTCTCCTGACATGCATTTTGTTGTGCCTACTGTTATGCCATTCCGTCTCCCAAAGCCGGAAAACCTTGCGGCGTAAGAGAGGACGCAGGTCAGTTTCGGAGATGCCCATCTCCAGAAACGGTTTCCGCGTAGCCTATTTGGCCAGCCTGTCTGCAAGTTGGTTGCTAGCGATTCCGACGTGTCCTGGGGTCCACACAAACACCACTGAACGGCGGGACTGTTCCAGGGCATAGACAAACTAATGAATAGGCGCCATCAAAGGATGGCGACGGTAGCACTGGTCGATAGCTTGTAGGAGGGACTCCGGCGTCGACCAAGACAATGGTCACCGGACTCGTTCTAAAAGCTCCCATAGCTAGGCGAACGCCACAGTGGTGCAATGGGTCGAGTAAATGCAACTCTGAGGGCGCCACCGAACCTTAAACAAGACTCCCATAGTCAGGGCGGGATTGAATAAGGGCTCTGTAGAGCTGCAGCAGCGTAGATCGATCTGCAACCCAGTTGATGTTGCTCAGGCAGCGGAGGGCATTGAGGTGCTGCCAGCACTTAAACTTAAGGTTACGAAGGTGAGGTAACCAACTCAATCGGGCATCGAAAACCAGTCCTAAGAATTGATATGTCTCCACTTCAGTGAGTGAATCACCATTAACGTAAAGTTCTGGTTCTGGATGAACGGTGTGGCGTCGACAGAAATGCATGACACACGACTTTGTGGCTGGAAACTGGAAGCTGTGGGCTAGAGCCCATGACTGCGCTTTGTGAATGGCTCCCTGTAGGTGCCACTCAGCAACACCAGTACTGGAGGAGCAGTACGAAACGCAGAAGTCATCTGCATACAGGGAAGGTGAGAGCGACAGCCTTACAGCTGCTGTTAGACCGTTAATAGCCACTAAAAATAGACACTCAATACGGAGCCCTGTGGAACGCCATTCTCCTGAATACGATGGAAAGTATGGGAGGCACCGACTTGAACACGAAAAGTACGGAGCGACAGGAAATTTTGGATAAAAGTCGGGAGCGGGCCCCAGAGGCCACACTCATACAGTGTGACAAGGATATGATGTCGCCAGGTCGTGCCGTATGCTTTACGTAAGTCGAAAAAGACAGCAACCAGATGTTGGCGTCTGGAAAAGGCTTTACAGATAGCAGACTCGAGGGACACAAGATTATCGGTGGTAGAGCGACCCGGTGGAAGCCACCGTGACATGGAGCCAGTAGACTAACATGACTCCAGGACCCAACCCAACCGCCGACACACCATACGTTCCAGCAGCTTACAAAGAAAGTTGGTGAGGCTGATGGGCTGGTAGCGACCCACATCAAGCGGGTTTTGACCGAGTTTGAGCACCGGAATTATGGTGCTCTCCCGCCATTGCGATAGAAAGACGCCATAGCACCAGATCCGGCTGAATATGATGAAGAGATGTCGCTTGTAGTCAGATGTTTAATCATCTGACGGTGGACCCGATCAATCGGTGCAGCCAATACGTTCAGGGGTATACTGCACCATTTGGAGGAAGATATACATTGCAGACAGTTAATTCCTGGGTCGTCCTTATCCTGACGGCCATAGCTTCAAGAGGGGTTTGAAGGGGCACAGGTTCACTACATACTGAGTTTAGGACATAGATGCGAAGTCCACCTGACACTCTATTATAGTCGCTACAGTTTCTGTAATATCCCTTATAGGTGCGGTGGGCAGGTGTCTGCATTGTCGATAACCAGGTTTCTTGGAGGGCAATGCAAATAGCAGGAGTAAAGCTTAACAGTTGCCGTAGATGAGCCAGGCAGTGAAAAAACCGCCGCAATTACACTGGAGGATTACGTAATCGTGAGACTAGGAAGGCATGAAACACTCAATGAGGCAGTCTACGCCTCAGGGTCAACGGCTGCCACCAGATGAGTAACTGTACGATCGACATCCATTGTGTCTGAGGGCCCAGCGAGGTCTTGGTCCTCGGCGGACGCCATATTCTAAAAAATGGTTCAAATGGCTCTGAGCACTATGGGACTTAACATCTGAGGTTATTAGTCCCCTAGAACTTAGAACTACTTAAACCTAACTAACCTAAGGACATCACACACATCCATGCCCGAGGCAGGATTCGAACCTGCGACTATAGCAGTCACGCGGCTCCAGACTGAAGGGCCTAGAACCGCTCGGCCGCCATATTCTGCACCTAATCCTCATGATAAGGTAGTGGTGGTTCTTAGGGGTCTTTTTCTTCTTAGGTTTCTCTCACTGCTCTTTAAGTTTGTCTGGCTGGAACGGCTTCACTAATTCAGTCTCAGGGACTGAGGAGGACCTATGGATGTACCTGTGATTGCTTCAGCCATTGGAGGGTGACAGATTTGCCACTGGTAGGAATCTGGGAAGGGAGTGACCCAAGGGATCGCTTCCTGGCGAAAGGAGCCAAAGAAGACTTACGCTTCTCCAGCTGAGAGGTGGGGACTGACATCCTCAATGGTTGGGAAGTTGTTGCTCCTGAAGTACCTTATGCAGGAGCAACAGGAAGGCAAGTACCCCCCACCATCAAGGGGGCAGGTGGAATCTGATGGCTCTGAGAGCCAACTGTATGTGGCAGAACGAAAGGTGGTAGAACCGTTGTCGTAGCAGTGGCACTGGTTGATGTCATATGCACAGGTTGCAGCCTCTCATATTTTCTCTTAGCCTCAGTGTAGGTCAGTCGGTCCACTGTCTTGTATTCCATTATTTTTTTTTCTATCTGGAGAATCCTGCTGTCTGGCGATCATAGCGAATGGTGCTCTCCGCAGTTGACACAGAGGAGGCGGAGTACAGGGAGTGTTGGGATGTGAAGGACGCTGGAAGTACAGCGGGAAGACATATGGTCGAACTTCCAGCACTTAAAGCACCGCATCAGGGGAGGGATATATGGCTTTACGTCTGTGGTAGATCATCACTTTCACCTTCTGGGGTAATGTGTCACCCTCGAAGGTCAAGATGAAAGCACCAATGGCAACCTGATTACCGCTCGGACCCCGGAGTAGGCGGCGGACAAAATGGACACCTCGCCGCTCTAAATTTGCGCGCAGCTCATCGTCAGACTGCAAAAGAAGGTCCCTGTGTAATATGGTACCCTGGAATATATTTAAGCTCTTATGGGGGGGGGGGGGGGTAATGGAAACAGGAACATCCCCAGCTTGTCACAGGCGAGTAGTGTCCGTGACTGAGCAGAGGACGCTGTTTTAATCAAGACTGACCCTGACCGAATTTTGGATAAGCCCCCACCTCCACAAATGTGTCCTCTAAATGCTCCACAAAAAAACACTGAGGTTTCATTGATAAGAAAGATTTCCAATCAACTCTCGTACATACAAGGTACCGGGGTGAATAAGCTTCGCTGCCATCCTTAGCCTGACGTTCTTCCCATGGTATGGCCAAGGGGGGGGGGGGGGGGGGGGCGGACGATTCGAGTCGAGGTTCAATTTCTTAGCATTGAAGTTAGAGCTTGACCGTTTAGAGACTGCTGGTGCTTGACCACCAGCAAGAGGTGACGTACTACGCTTCATGGCGTGTCATTCGCCCTGATGTCATCCGCTATGACCAGGGGCCCTCCCCACGAGCGCCACTCAGCCATAGCAAAGGCCATCTGGCTGGCTGGCCATTGCCAGGAGTCCAGATGCCCCAGGGTGATGAGCACCTACTCCTTGGCATATGTGGTGAGTTAACGGCGCAGGCATCAGCAGAGCGATCCCTGTTTGGTGAGAGGGCTACAACCAACAGGGTACATGGCGGCCCCACCCACAACTGACTGGCTACCGTGCTGCTTAGGCGCAAACGAGCTAAGAAGTCCATTATCGTCGACAGCGCAGAAAGCGATTCCGCAAAGAGGATGGAGGAAAGCGCACCCAGGAGGGTGACCTCGCCCAACAACTGGAAATGAGTGGCAGTGCAGGTCCACGTCGATGAAGGATGCGAGAGGTCTCAGCGTATGATGGACATTATGCACCATGTAAGGTGTTGGCTCGCTCTTCGGAAAAATTTTGAAAAGTGGAGGTCAAACCCTACAGGGCCCATCACATAAAGGCCTAAACGTGTGAGACTTCTTTCAGTGGCCTCTCAGGGCAGGCAGGCATACCTTGGGCCTATTTTAACCCTCAGACCCGCAGGGGGGAGTTCTCTTCAGTATTCTCCATTGTCATCATTGGGGCAACTGATTGTCGAAGGGATGAGAGCAGTCCACAGATATAGAGGTTATGTAGCCCCCTGTGACATGGGATTACACGTTGCTCGTAGCGTCATTGTGCAAATCATCGTGATGACTCAAGTATCTGCCTCCGCAGGCGAGATCGTCAACGTACGTCGGTCCGTGCCGTGACGCTCGAGATGCGGACAATAAGTTCACCCATAGCATTTGTTGGGAAAGGGGAGGAGGAAACAAGGGGGGGGGGGTGGCGAGAATGATGACGTGCTGTTCCTTACCATCAAATTTTGTGGTCGTGAAGTAAATCCCAAATATTTCTGCTGCGTCTTATGGGATAGTGGATAGTGGGGCATAAGACATTCCTGCGGACGATCCACTCATCGGCTCCCCCCTCTCCCCCCCCCCCCCCCCTTGGTCCTACTCGAGAGGATTCCGCTGTGTTTCGGCACTGGGTTTCACCCTCTCCCTTTTCTGGGTTGGTTCTGAGCACTATGCGACTTAACTTCTGAGGTCATCAGTCGCCTAGAACTTAGAACTAATTAAACCTAACTAACCTAAGGACATCACACACATCCATGCCCGAGGCAGGATTCGAACCTGCGACCGTAGCTGTCGCTCGGTTCCAGACTGAAGCGCCCAGAACCGCTCGGCCACTCCGGCCGGTTCTCCCTTTTCTCATCATCATATATCACAAGCATGAAACCATATTGCAGGTAAACCCTTTGCAGTCACCTACACTCAGCACCCACACTTACTGCAAAACTCTAACAAAATGCGAGGAAAGCAATCTCTGGACGCGGACGAAGAAAGTGATTTCCGATTAGGCGAGTGAACCAGTCCCGTGGATCTTCTGGCCAATAACTGTTCCCTCTTCTTCTCGATGATGTCTGAGTGTGTAATACGATATAACTCGACACGGCACAAGAAACGAAAATTTTGGACTTTTAGAACTAACCATGAAAGCTTGTGTGCGTTTTCATCATCAATAACCATCTAGTTGACCATGTGCCTCATACACCCGGTTAGGAGGTTGCAGACAGGCAAAAAATTTTTATAAAATAGCGTGGTAAATAAATTAGACATTTCTGTTTTATCAGTTCACACTATTTCTTAAATTTAATCACAGGCGATACAGAAAAAAGAAACTTGAATACTTTCAAAAACTACAGATTTTTTTCTTTCAACCTTAATGAAAATAACAGACACTTCAAAAGAGCGATTGTTTTTAGTAGACAATGTCTTTAGAATAACCTGACTGGGGGAGGTGAGGTGGTGTCCCATATTCATCAATATCTTCAAAAATTTCGATCTTTCACTGCCAGATTCGGGACGCAAAACTACAATGTGGTTTACATCAGCTTCTAACTCAGTACTACGATCACATGGAGCCGAACCGTAGACGTTGATCCCATTTAGATGGAAGAACAAAGGCTTAATAATTCTTGTTGCTCTAACTGCGCACAACGCTCCTGTGTTAACACAATACAGGCGCTCTTGATGTAACTGGTATTATCGGAACTCCCACGTCGACTGTTTTTGTCAGTTCACACACCCCGACAAATGCAGTCATGTTTCATCAGAGATAATACCGCATTTCAGAATCGACCTCTCCATGCTGCACAGATTGCAATAGACAGTTCCAGTATGAATGTCGAGCAACAGTATCTGAATCGGTCATTTGGTGCAGTACCGTTAGTCTTTAATACTTCAGAGTGAGCTAAACCACAGCCCCACGAGCAGATGCTACTCAGTATGGAGTGCTAAATGGAGCAACTATTTTTTTGGACTTCCAGGCCGCTCCCAACTCGTCTAGTTGGGCTAAAGCCGATACACCGCATGCTGGAATCCGGTCTACGAGCCGCAGCCTACGCGGCGACCATAGTCTGCCCCCCGCCTTCCCCCCTCCCCTCCCCCCCCCCCAACCCCCGCAGAACTGATTACGTACAATGTCAGATACAGAGCTTCCATCGCATGTGAGGCAAATCCAGTATTTCACCACTGGCAGAGGTAAACTTCTGCTGTTCTTACGCGGCACCTCGCTTTGCTCGTGTGTTTATTGGTGCTCGACTCACAAACTCATTTACCGGTTCCACCGTGACTTTCCCAGGCTTTCGTTAGCAACTTGCCGACATTTTTCCCTTGCTAACCCAAGCGCTATGAAGTGGACAGTATAAGAACATCTTCGCACTACTGTATGGTCTCTGGCTGTAGCTCCATCCACCACATTAGGCAGTACGTGTATATATCCGACAGGATGTTTAGTTTACGACTAGATTGGCGGCTACGAACAATGAGCATACATTACTCGTACCAGTCATTACACGAGTTACAAACCAACTTGATTCTTCAAAGAACAGAGTCCACGCGTATAAAAAATCTGTTTAAGTCTGATCACTTTACAGATGAGTTAATGTCTTAAATATTTGAAGTTAAGCATGCAAAATATTTATGGTTGAAGACGGAACCAGATATAGAGATTAACATTCTTCTGAGAAACTAGTCTTTATCATAACCAGTGTTTTGTACAACGACATAACTTGGTATGTATCTTCAGTGTCTTCAGTGGTAAAGGTGTATACTGCCTGCGAAATGGATAGCGAAAAGACTTAATAGTAAAGAAATAATAAATTAAAATGTCGAACTTGAGGCGCAAGTTTTACCCCACGAACAGGGAACATTTAGGAAGCGATAAACTAGTTTCCTTTCATTATTTTGTGTAATCCAACAGCTTTTCTGCAGTGGTAATCCTCTTCCTGTTCGATCACCGAAGTTAAGCGCTGTCCGACTTGGCTAGAACTTGGAGGGTGACCACGTGGGTCTGCCAAGCGCTGTTGGCAAGTGGAGTGCACTCAGCCCTTGTGAGGTTGCTTGAGGAGCTGCTTGACCGTAAAGTAGCTGCTCAGGTCACTGACAACCACTGGGAAACGGCTGTGCTGACCACAAGCTCCTCCATATCCGCATCCAGTGACGCCTATCGACGAAGGATAACACGGTGGTCGGTCAGTACCATTGGGTCTTCCGAGGTCTGTTCGGACGGAAAGAGAGAGAGAGAGAGATGATTTTGTGTGGCTGTAAACGAGAAAAAGTTTAAAACAGATTTGGAATTACGTGTAAAAATTGTGGAAGTCGCTAAGTGCTCTCAATGTCATACATAGGATAAGTATAGTGTAGGTAATTCGAGCTACGTTGAGAGAAAAGTCAGTTTTACATGCATCTCAGTGTTAATCACATCATATCTTCTGAACAATGTATCATATTAGGACAGAATTTTGCAGGTACTTTCAGTGGTATATATGGATACTGACTACGAAGTGTGTTCAAAAATAGTTCAAATGGCTCTGAGCACTATGGGACTTAACATCGGAGATCATCAGTCCCCTGGAACTTAGAACTACTTAAACCTAACTAACCTAAGGACATCACACACATCCATGCCCGAGGCAGGATTCGAACCTGCGACCGTAGCAGTCGCGCGGTTCCGGACTGAAGCGCCTAGAAGTGTGTTACTAGCAGAGTTAGCAGTAGGGAAGAAATAAATTAAAACGTAATGCCTGATGCTATAGTTTTACTGCATGAACAGTAAAATGGAGTAGTCCCTTATCTTTTTTCCTTTCACTGTTTTGTGAGGGAAGTGAGCGAAAAAAAGTTTTGAAAAGGTTTTAAATTACGTGTAAAATTTATTGTAAATCGTCAAGTGCTCTCATTCTGAAACAGGGGATAAATTTAGCCCCGGTAATTAGCATGACATGAGTTCCGCTGCGTCAAGACACATAATCAGTTTCTAACTTTGATACTAGACTTACTATGTTTAACCATTAACATAAGAGTATACCTCTTAATTAGCAGATTTTAAATTTTTAAATTCGGCAATTAATTACATGAAGTTCTGATAATGAAATTTTGGTTGCCCCTGTAATTCATTATATAGGCAACATGCAACTTGAATATTGAACCGTTTTAGACTTTTACTGAACATAAATATCTGATACGGTACGTAATTAATTGGAGAAGATGCATTAAAAGATAACCGTTTTGTCAGAACGTGGTTCCTTAAGCTTTGCTATTTCTATAGGACAATATAAGTCTATTTTTGGCTACAACTACTCCGACAACTTCTTACCTCCGTATAATATCAGAAATAGTTGGCGTAGCTACATGTGGGACAGCAGCAACCTCCCGCGCATGCTATTTATACCAGTGGCGTCTACCGTGGACTTCAGAGGAGGAGAGAGGAGGATATTAGTGTTTAACGTCCCGTCGACAACGAGGTCATTAGAGACGGAGCGCAAGCTCGGGTGAGGGAAGGATGAGGAAGGAAATCGGCCGTGCCCTTTCAAAGGAACCATCCCGGCATTTGCCTGAAGCGATTTAGGGAAATCACGGAAAACCTAAATCAGGATGGCCGGAGACGGGATTGAACCGTGGACTTCAGAGAATGCACCATGCCAGTATTTTGTGTTGTTCCTCTGCAGCTACTGACGCTATCTTTCTGCACGTTGTAAGCCGTAGCAAACGTTGATCATTTAGCAGCCGTTATATCCTCATTAGCCACAAACGTTTAATCACGTGCTGTATACACAGAACAAAACAGAGGCGTTTCAAATCCTTACTACATCATGGTGTAAAATACCCCAAAGTTCCGTCGACTATTGTAGCTATCCCTTACAAGAGTGGTCCTGTTTAACTGAAACTCTCCCAGCCCAGGAAGTCTATGCAGATATATTTGTGAAAGAGTGCCCCTCAAAATTATTTACGTAAATCCATCTTCTGGTTGTATTGCAAGCAACAGAGGATGTAGCCACAATACCACGTGGAGGCTATACAAGGTGAAAAGTATTTAAAGCTACAAACTCTGGGAGGTTGTAGGGGCCATCAAAACAAATATTTTTCTCTAATGTCATTTTTTCCTATGAGGATTATTTAAACCGTTGGAGGCCGTATTTCGCTCTTCAGTTGTTAGAGGCCGTATTACGATGTTCAGTTGTTAGAAGGCGTATTACGCTCTTCTGTTGTAGGCGACTGCTGTACACCAGTGTAGTAGTGCATTGTCACTGTTTACTAATGGAGCTATACAACTGGAATGAGTACACTGATATGGTTGGTGCGTAGTACGTAGCGCACCACAACGGACGAGCTGCACAGTGGGTTAATCAACAACAATATCCTAATCGCCGTATCCCGCATCATACGACATTTGCTGCCGTGTACCAATGTCTGCGTGACACCGGGTCATTTAGCAGGTTATCTGGACAGGGATGCCGTCGCAAGGTAAGAACGCTCCAATTTGAGGAGCGGAACCCTTCAATCAGCACTAGTGCAATTGCACGTAACATGGGGGCGAATCAGACGAATGTAAGAACAGTCCTTCGAGAGCAATTGTTAGGTCCATTTCACTTACAGCGTGTCCACAACCTGGAACCAGTTGATTATCCGCCCAGAGCACAGTTTTCGCAGTGGTACCTGGAACAGTGTGAAATGCATCCTACATTTCCATTCTCTGTGTTGTTTACCGATGAAGCAACGTTCGGGCGTGATGGAGTCTTCAACATACACAATTCGCATGTTTGGAGTGACGATAACCCACATGCCACGGTTACTAGCGCTCATCAAGTGCGGTTCTTCGTTAATGTGTGGGTCGGTGTTGTTGGGGACTGTTTAATTGGGCCGTATCTGCTACTTGCGCCATTAAATGGCTGGCACTATTACAATTTTCTCGCCAGAGCATTGCCAGAATTACTGGAAGACGTCCCGCTCCCTACAAAAATGGTTCAAATGGCTCTGAGCACTATGGGACTCAACTGCTGAGGTCATTAGTCCCCTAGAACTTAGAACTAGTTAAACCTAACTAACCTAAGGACATCACAAACATCCATGCCCGAGGCAGGATTCGAACCTGCGACCGTAGCGGTCTTGCAGTTCCAGGCTGCAGCGCCTTTAACCGCACGGCCACTTCGGCCGGCCCGCTCCCTACAAGACAACGCATGTGGTTCCAACATGACGGGGAGCCGGCACATTACAGTCGACGTGTGCGTCGATTCGTGGACCGACTGTTCCCAGAAACGTGGATTGGCAGAGGTGGTCCTGTACTATGGCCTGCTCGATCCCCAGACATGTCCCCTCTGGACTTTTTTGTGTGGGAAGAGATGTGCAACCTTGTTTACGCAACTCCTGTTGGATCAGAGGAGGATCTGGTTGCCCGGATAGTAGCAGGAGCAATTCAGAATACTCCTGCGGTTTTTGCCCGTGTCAGACAGAACGTGATCCGACGGTGTAACCCTTTTTTACGTGTCACTGAAGGAATTTTTGAAAATCTACTGTAACTGAAATTGGGTTGTGTTAATTTGTTGTCTCTTGGTCATAAAAAAACGGAAAAGTATTTGTTGGTTTAATTAATTTGTCGCCAGATAAATCTTCCTCTACCGGTTTAAATACGCCTCATAGGAAAAAATGACATCAGGGAAAAATATTTGTTTTGATGTCCCCTACAACCTCCCAGAAGTTGTCGGTTTAAATACTTTTGACACTAGAGGTAACTATTTTAGAGAGCCGCGATGGACACTACTTCCATCACAATTAGAAACATATGCCTCGGCAAATAAACGTTCTTATTATTAATGCTAAACGGAAAACATATTTCAAAATAGTATTTTGGATTAGGGCTTTAAAGCCTTTACACACATGTAATCTGACTTCCTCAGAGAGTAACTTTTATAGTTAGCAATATATTTTGAGAATCAAGGTGAATGGCGAAAATATATTCAAGGCACTCAACACCTGTACGATACCCACCATCAGGCATACTGCACACATTGTGAAACAGACGCAGATAGAGCTGCAAAATCTGGACTGGAAGACAAGAAAAAGAAACTAAAATCCGCTGGAAATTATTTCGGAAAACACTAACGGTACTGACCGACCACCATGCCATCCTCAGCTATAGGCGTCACTGGATGCGGAAATGGAGGGGCATGTGGTCAGCATACTGCTCTCCCAACCATTGTCAGTTTTCGTGACCGGAACTGATACTTCTCAATCAAGCAGCTCCTCAATTTTCCTCACAAGGGGTGAGTGCACCCCGCTTGCCAACGACGCTCGGCTGACAGGACGCTCACCTGTCCAACTGCTAGCCAAGCCCTACAGCGCTTAACTTCGGTTATCGGACGGGAATCGGTGTTACCACTGCAGCAAGGCCGTTAGTGGAAAACAAGAAAACTCATGACAGTTCACCATGGACTCCGCCCCCGCTTGTCCGTCTGCTTAGCTGGGTGGTACTGTGCTTGCCTCCCATGCAAGCGGGCCCGGTTCCATTCCCGGCCGGACTGGAGATTTTCTCCGCTCGTGGACCAGGTGTTGTGTAGTGTTCATCATCATTTCATCCTCATTACCGGCGCGCGAGCTGCCCAGTGTGGCGTGGCGTCGAATGAAATAAGACTTGCACTTGGCGGCCGATCTTCCCAGAATAGGGGTCTCCCAGCCAACTACCACCATACGCTCATTGTTTTTCCATCCCCGCTGTGACATCGACAGTCTGTACTGGTCTAGATAAAAAGGTGGTAAAAACACTTGTGAGTGAGCCAGACAGTGAAAGAAGAGATATATGCACTGGTAGACTATGTGGAAGATCGCAAAGAATCAGAGTTGACTGAAGTTAACAGCAGAATATCTTTCGATTTAGAGCAAACGATGAATCAATACTGGAAATTTGTACTCCAATGACGAGTTAACAACCTACCCAATAAATAGTTGAGTGCTAAAACCCAGCCGGGTATTCCGAGACGTCCAGGTACAGGAAATGGCTGTAATTTTTGCGATGTATTTCTAAGATCCCCATCTCGAACAACCTTGAATAGTTTCTTCACACATTTATGTTTTTCCAAGACACAGAGGTTCAAAGTTACCCTTCTTGTACACGTAAAACACCCCGTAAAATCCGCTGTGAGGCGAAAACGTAGCTTACAAGGTGACGCAGCACGGGGCAATATACTAAAAAGTGTTTCCGTCGTCATCTGGGAATCCTATGTTGTAGTACTGAACTACATGCAAAATTTATTTGCACGTAAAATCCGGCCAGAAGTTTAAAATTAGATTTGCGTTATTTCAATTTCATGTAAGTAAACTATTTAAATTTTACTGACCAATACATTTCTTTTCGTATAAGATATTTGCCCTGATAAAGCAGGGAACAGAAGGGAACCAGCGAAAAAATGCTCTAAACGAAGCACGAAAGTGCAAATATCTTCCTGTTTGTTCAAAAGATTCTGACTGAAAAGTAGAGTACCACCCGCCTCCTTTTACCTTCCTTAGCATACATTAAAATTCTCATTTTTGGCATGCGAACATATTCGCGCATTTGTATGTTGAGACAGAAGAAAATAATGGCAGTAGACAAGAGATGAAAAAGAAGTAATAAATACTGGACGATACTAGAAAGTAGTTGTGTTATAGAAAGAGTGAAGGAGACAATGAAGAGAGGGACACAGTGGAAATGGAAAACAGTTGACTGCGACAGAACAGTGCTAAGGAAAGGGTTAAGGAGACAGCGCCAGGAGGGGGAGGGGGGAGACATAAAGAGGACGAGCAAGTGGCGGATGGTGACAGCCAGTGATGTATATGACAATGATAACGAGGAAGAAGAGAGAGACAGTGACAGTCAGAAGAAACTACGGCAATATAAAGGAAGAAATGAGTCGTTAGCAGTAAGAGACACCAAAAAGGAGGCAAGGACTGTGTCTATGACACAGGAGACAGTGACAGAGTCACCGAAAGATATTGTGACAACGAGCTGGGCTGAATGATTGAGTGAGAAAGAGCAACTAGGTGTGGATGGGTATGACTGACTTACAGCGATGAATTAGTGGGTGTGAGTGAGTTACAATTGGGGGGGCTTCTGGCAGGTTGAGGTGAGTTGTCTGTTTAAAAACAGCGCGAATATGTCTGCATGACAAATTTTTTTGGGAGATATTTTAAAGGTGCTAAGGATCTCTCTGACATCGATGTGTTGTAGAATTTTAGAACATGTGTTTTGCTCGCGTATCATTTCTCTAACCCAGAATCTACTCTGAAGGAATCAACATGGATTCAGGAAACAGCGATCGTGTGAAACCCAACTCGCTTTATTTGCTCATAAGATACAGAAAATATTAGATATACGCTCCCAGGTAGATGCCATTTTCCTTGGCTTCCGGAAGGCGTTCGATACAGTTCCGCACTGTCGCCTGATAAACAAAGTAAGAGCCTACGGAATATCAGACCAACTGTGTGGCTGGATTGAAGAGTTTTTATCAAACAGAACACAGAATGTTGTTCTCAATGGAGAGACGTCTACAGACGTTAAAGTAACCTCTGGAGTGCCACAGGGGAGTGTCATGGGACCATTGCTTTTCACAATATATATAAATGACCTAGGAGATAGTGTCGGAAATTCCCTGCGGCGTTTCGCGGATGATGCTGTAGTATACAGAGAAGTTGCAGCATTAGAAAATTGCAGCGAAATGCAGGAAGATCTGCAGCGGATAGGCACTTGGTGCAGGGAGTGGCAACTGACCCTTAACATAGCCAAATCCAATGTATTGCGAATACATAGAAAGAAGGATCCTTTATTGTATCATTATATGACAGCGGAACAAACACTGGTAGCAGTTACTTCTATAAAATATCTGGGAATATGCGTGCGGAAGGATTTGAAGTGGAATGATCATATAAAATTAATTGTTGGTAAGGCGGGTGCCAGGTTGAGATACATTGGGAGAGTCCTTAGAAAATGTAGTCCATCAACAAAGGAGGTGGCTTACAAAACACTCGTTCGACCTATACTTGAGTATTGCTCATCAGTGTGGGATTCGTACCAGGGGTTGACAGAGGAGATAGAGGAGATCCAAAGAAGAGCGGCGCGTTTCGTCACAGAGTTATTTGGTAAGCGTGATAGCGTTACGGAGATGTTAAGCAAACTCAAGAGGCAGACTCTGCAAGAGAGGCGCTCTGCATCGCGGTGTAGCTTGCTGTCCAGGTTTCGAGAGGGTGCTTTTCTGGATGAGGTATCGAATGTATTGCTTCCCCCTGCTTATACTTCCCGAGGAGATCACGAATGTAAAATTAGAGAGATTCGAGCGCGCACGGAGGCTTTCCGGCAGTCGTTCTTCCCGTGAACCATGCGCGACTGGAACAGGAAGGGGAGGTAATGACAGTGGCACGTAAAGTGCCCTCCGGCACACACCGTTGGGTGGCTTGCGGAGTATAAATGTAGATGTAGAAGGCAGAGCGAGGTAGCTGATACCCCATATTTCAGTCAGATTCTTTTAAATAAACAATTATATATTCGCATTTTGTGTGCTCTCAAAGCAGCATATTTCCGCTGGTTTGTGATCTCTCTGTACTCACAAGGTTTAAGTCTGAATTCAAGTCGTGTTGGAGATATGTAAATAGCGTACTGTATACGGTACCTGTCTTTACAGTACCTACTGAGTCCAGTGGTGCGTTATCAAGTTCAAAACTGGTTCAAATGGCTCTGAGCACTATGAGACTTAACTAAGGTCATCAGTCCCCTAGAACTTAGAACTACTTAAACCTAACTAACCTAAGGACATCACACACATCCATGCCCGAGGCAGGATTCGAACCTGTAACCGTAGCGGTCGCGCGGTTCCAGACTGTAGCGCCTAGAACCGCTCGGCCACGCCGGCCGGCCGTTATCAAGTGATTATGTGCTTAAACTAAAATAGTTTCAAGGAAGCTTTAATTTAAATAATATAATCATTCGCACGCATTAATTCCTTAAGACTGCACAAAAAAATCTTGAAGAAAGTTTGATGCTGCCTCGGTCCGGCCAGTGTATGTTCTTGGCTTTTGACATTTACTTGTAAATATTACGTAGCTACAGAATTCTTTTGTTGCATGTCATGGGCGTTTCCAGGCTGACAGTGTCTGATGTTACATAATCATTGTGCCGCACAGTGCTATGAAGGGAGCTTATTGTAGTGTATATAACCAATATCACATAATTAATATAATGAGAGACATACTATAATTATTGAAAAGAATAGCTTTTCCCGATGTTGTCATTGTCACCATGACTGCTTTTAGTACGAGGGTTGCCCAAAAAGTAACACACCGCGCGAAACGTTACGTATGTATTATTCACAGTCTCCTGAGAGCGCGCCAAGTTTCAGTCACTTCCGACAGATAGCGTAGCTGCAAGACAGTTTCAAAATGACGTCTGTAGGTGAGGCACGTCACAAGCAACGGGCTGTCTCACTGCAGAGAAAGAAACTGTGGGGAATGCTCACGAACGCTTGTGCGAGGTCTATGGAGCACCTGCTGTCGACAGAAGTACAGTTAGTCGCTGGGCATGGAGGTTTAGGTCATTCGAAGGTAGTTCGGCGGAGCTCCACGATTTGCAGCGGTCGGAGAGATCATCCATGACTGTCACACCTGATACGTTGCAGCGAGCTGATGTCATTCGTGAGGAGAGACGCATTCGTGGAAGACATTTTGAGGGCAATGAGGAGGTGATTCACACAGTGAAGCACTAGCTCCGCCACCAGGACAGGATTGGTGCCGAAAGGGCATACACGCCCTTGTTTCGCGCTGGAGGAAGGCCATAGAACGGGATGGAGATTACGTGGAAAAATAGGGTGTGTAGATAAAACAGCATTCTTTCGTGTGTGTAATTCTCATATAGTTGAAAAAGTGAAGGTGCATTACTTTCTGGACAACCCTCGTACTTGTCATCTTCCCTGAAGAGGGAAAAAGAAAATTACGCACGCTGTATTTCAATACATCCACGAGCGCACGATAGCATACAGGATAATTATAATGAACCTTTCGCTACTTGAGGCAGTGTAGACGGAAAACTATTTACCGAATGGGTTCCCAACTGTATAGGAATGATGTTCAGTCTGTGCACTGCAGTGTTTGCGTTGTTAGCAGTGTTAGTGTCTTGACTTACCGTTAGGCGCCGGTACTGGTACGGCGACGTAGGGTTGAAACAGAAGTTCCAGTGTGGATTACAGTTGCAGACAGTCAACATGGGTCTGGACAAGTTGAGCAGGGCCTTAATCGTGGAGCTGTTTTATCGGCAATAGCGCTGCTCCTCTACGTATCGACGCATTAAAGGAATACGGAGAGGTCCCCCTTCCGCACCGGGGTTCAAAAACATGATTCGGAATTCGAATTAACTGGTGATTTGGGAGTTGTTCCTGCATCAGAACTTGTTGAAGTTGCTGGACACAATGTGGTATGTTGAGCAGTGCAAAAAATGGTTCAAATGGCTCTGAGCACTATGGGACTTAACATCTGAGGTCATCAGTCCCCTAGAACTTAGAACTACTTAAACCTAACTAACCTAAGGACTTCACACACATCCATGCCCGAGGCAGGGCTCGAACCTGCGACCGTAGCGGTCGCGCGGTTCCAGACTGTAGCGCCTAGAACCGCTCGGCCACTCTGGCCGGCGGAGCAGTGCACTGGCTTTCTCATGACAGCTGAACATTCCATGGGCCATCGTTCGAGAAGTGCTACGACCAACTGTTAACAGGTGTCTCTTGTGCGGTTCCACGCTGTCATGCACATAGTCACCACGTTGAGCAACGATTGTAAACTGGAACGTAATTCTCGAACGCAATTAGCATGTGTTAGCCTCTCATGGGGAAATTAAACTGTGTTTCTTGCAGTGGTTAATTAGTTATTTTTCATCCGCATGACATTACAAATTTTTTCACAAAGATTAATTGTCCTGTGATCAACCGTTTCTCGTGGGGCCCCCTCAAGTATCGAAAGTTTAATTACAACCACCCTGTACTTCCGTCAAAACGGGTCGCATACTCAAATTTAAACTCTGACAGCACACACCAGAAAACATGTCGCCACCATCTACTGTTCCATATTTTTCATCCTAATGAAGCATAAGCATTACGCAAATCATGTTGCTAGGTCTGATTTCTACAATTGTACAGAATTAGTTGCATTTGTAACACCATAACTCTAATGCTCTACTGATTTATTTTTCTTTTGTTTCATTTAATGTTTCATCGTTGAGCTTCTGTAAATGTTGTTTGATTGAATCGATAACACAAAATTGTATACTCCTTTCTTTGTAAAAACTTCGATGTCATGATTTGATTCTATGCAATGTAGTGTATCTGTCATTTAAATTCTTTGTCCCAATTGGAGGGAG
The DNA here is from genome assembly GCF_023864345.2 of Schistocerca serialis cubense. Taxonomy (NCBI): domain Eukaryota; kingdom Metazoa; phylum Arthropoda; class Insecta; order Orthoptera; family Acrididae; genus Schistocerca; species Schistocerca serialis. The sequence goes on from NC_064641.1 coordinate 150,628,938, forward strand.
ACAAAAACTTACTGCATATATTTGGAATTTGTTTAAACAATTTTTTAGAAATGTCAATATGTGCAAAGGTTCTGTTTTATTTAAAATATTTGTTCTCTGTTATGTAAACTGTTGACCTTCACTTAGGGTTCTTAGCTAATTTTTATATAAAAGTTGTTGTGGTTCCCCTCGGGAATGGAACTGTGTAGCGCGCGCAAATTGTGGTTGGCTAGGTAGAAAGGGTGGAACAAGAGTCAGTCGGGAACGAACTACCAAACTGTGCACTGCCCATGTAAAAGTTGTATATTGTGCTGGTTCCGAGACAGGCTTTTCCTGCCGCTTTCAAATGCCTCGGATGGATGGATAAAGAGCTGGAATTATTCTGGAATTGATGTCTATCATCGCCACCAAGAAATGACAGAGTCCGGCAATTCTACCTGCAAATCCACCTACCAACATGCAATCGCCACCACATTGCGCAATCACTGTAATGGAACACTATAGTAATGTACAGTGAAGGATCAGCTCATTGGATGTTTTTGTGTGCACAAATATAAGGTAACTTATAACTGAATTTATTTACCTACCTCGATTTTTTCCCTATCACAACACCTCTCAGGTTCCTCTCCATTTGAACTATGATTACCGAGTGTCCTAGTTTGTGGAAAAAATGAAAGCCTCAAAGCCAAATAGTTAATTAAATAATGTTGTTTGATCTTTGGTAAGAAGGTAGTGAAATTGTGGGAGGTAGTAAATGTAGTTTTGTTAAAGCCTCCCAGTGGTGGAAAAAGTCCAATTTAAAGTTTTTTGGAGTTTCAAAGTCACATATTTAATCATTTACTTGAAAGTAGAAGACTGTGGTAATAAAGCCAATTTGCTGTTTTTTGATTTTTTTTAAAGATTAAAAGTTCTTAAAACTGAGGCTTATAAAGTTTTGCTTAGTTAATGATCATAGTGCTGCCTGTAGTAAATTTTAAAAGGTGAGTCAGTTTCTTGCAAATTTGTCAACTGTAGTAAAAGTGGAAAACGGCAATAGTGGAAAGCTATATACTAAACTAAAACTGCTTGCTAAGTACTTGTTTCTTTTGGGTAATGAAAGTGCATATTAATAGTGTAATAGGAGCCACAGGTTATTCTTTTATGCTCATGATAAACAACAATTAAATAGAAAGACCACTATTTATGAAAAGAATAATTTCTTTATTCAAAAGACAGTGAGAAGTAACCTGTTAGTGAATTCCAGTTAACTGTCATTCTAAATAAAATAGTATTTAGCGAAGAGAGACTTAACCTGTGATCAGTTCATAATTTTGCACTGAACTACATTTATGATTTTATGTCCCCTAGGAAAATGTGTGAAAAGTAATAGTGTGTAATGTTATCTGTTATATTTATGCAAATAGTCTGTTCTACTTTGTCAGCTTCCAATCTTAACGGTGAACATATGCAGGTGTGAGAGTTCATTGCACTCGCGTGTGGCAAAATATAGGTTGTGTTTGTCCGTTGAAGTTACTCATACCTATTTTCTTAAGAATGTTAATCATTGTCTTGCCTAATTAGGCCGACGACCGTTTTCTTTATTCCTTAAACAGTGTAGATAGGCAAAAATATTGTTTGTTACTGTTCGAATATTTACGTAATTCAGACTTTTATTTCCGATAAGCCACCTCCATTAGGTACAACACGGTCAACATAACAAAATTCCTCACAGAGGGTAACACTGCTCTGTTTCGTTAAACACTAATTGCTTTAATAAGATAGTTTTATATCACAACCTGCCTCCAACTTTAAGGTTATGGTACAGCAGTAACAGACGGTAGTGTTATACGTGGTTTTTCCGTGACAGGACTAGTTGTTCTGTTGGGGCATATTACGTAATAAGGCAAACTTGGTATTTGATTGTATAAGCTACGTAAATGCTGTTGCAGTGTTATGCATTGTAAGTTGCTAATGACGATACTGAGCTGATGAGATAAGCTGAGGCAAGATCGACTTACGTAAGTTAACGCCTGTTAAGAGGGCATTTAAAAGTATTTTAATAACTGGTGAGCTTTACGTATGTGTATTATGCCCGCAAAAGCGACAATTCTTTACCTCGTTTATCACACCGTTGCCAACATGCATTAACGTACCATTTACCATCTTGCTTAAATATGCAGTTGGATTATATTACGTTTATGAGTAGAGGAAAATGTACATCCGTTAAAACAGTCGTTGTGCCAAATATTTGCGTCGTAAAAACATTCCTTTCCGTATATTTCATCCTAATGAACCTTAGATGTAAGAAGAATCATGCCATTATGTCTGCCTGGTACCCACGCCTATTTACAATATAAGTTAATTTTTATGACATTAATAACCTGTTGCAAACATGTCAAACGTACATTAACACTCATAAAAGAGGCGGTTATAATTTCAATCTGTAATTTTATTATGTAATTTTAAATCTATTTCAATAACGATTTGCGATTTTAAGACGTGTGTGTGTTACCGTAAAACAGCTGCGTTTGCTGCAGTTCATGGAACTGGTTTCGTATCGCATTAGGCTTAATGAGGTAGTTTTCCACCAAAACGTATACCGATAGAGTTTTGACTCTCTCATCAAGCAATTTAATTTAATAATTTAAATTGTGGTAAGTTCGGTGGGACAAAACTGCTGAGGTCATCTGTCCCTAGGCTTACACACTCCTTAATCTAACTTAAACTGACTTACGCTAAGCACAACACACACACCCATGCCCAAGGGAGGACTCCAACCTCCAACGGTGGGAGCCGCGCGAACCGTTCAAGGCTACCCCGTGTGGCCATCAAGAAATTATATGTCTTGCTGTTTAACGTTAGAACGTTCCTGATCAGATAGTTTATGTTAACCGTACACAACAACTTACTCCATTTCACGCTAAACGGCGGCTCTATACACAGTCAGATGTGTCTGATATGTGGCCCTTGGCTACTAAATGTAAGACATCACGTTTAAGTTGAATCTGTTACTTTCTTGCATTTTATTATGGGGTTGGTTGGTTGGTTGATTTGGGGGAGGGGACCAAACACCGAGGTCATCGGTCTTATCGGAGTAGGGAAGGATGGGGAACGAAGTCAGCCGTGCCCTTTCAAAGGAACCATCCCTGCATTTGCCTGAAACGATTTAGGGAAATCACGGAAAACCTAAATCAGGGTGGCCGGACTCGGGTTTGAACCGTCGACCTGCCGAATGCGAGTCCAGCGTGCTAACCACTGTGCCATCTAGCTCCGTTTGCTATGGCGCAACACACTGTATTTCTCACGCGTCTGAAGATGCTCGCATCAATGGAGTTAAGCATGGCAATAAACGAAAGTTGTATGTACCTTGTGATTGCTTTTCAATTTTAATTATAATTATCATAATTCGCATATTGGATTAGTAGTTGTACTCAGTTGGTGCAGTTAGATTCCCCATTTCTCTCTCCCAGCGTTAAGTCTGTGGCAAATTTATTTTATTTTAACATTGTGGCCGGATGTCCTTTGTGTCGCCACAGACGTCGTTTAACCTAAGAAAGGGAATCCAGTATGAGGCGAAATCTAAATAATGTGTATGAGAATACTGTAAACTTTGTACTGCATATTATCAAATTTTAATTGTTTGTGTACCGTATTTTCTGAGACGGAGGCTGGAGACAAGCCCAGCATTTGTCTTCACGAGTGGGTAAAACCACCTAACGACCACGCTCGTTAGCCGGTGTAACAGACCGAAAGATGTTACTCTGTCTCGTGGAAAAGTTTCGCCTCTGGGAGCGCTTTGCGCATTAACGTAAAGGTGCAGATAGTTAGACTCTACAACTCTTCAAACGCATCTTTGCTTGAAGTCAGATTATTACTTTTATTATTCTTAACGTCATTTTCTGTAGTTTTAGTACTCATAGTCTGGTCGTATTTTGTGCACCTGATCCCCAAAAATGATGCCGCAGGTAAAGACTCATTGCACATAGGAACAGCATATAAGTACTGGATGTTACTCATTTACGACAGATTAGCGTCTTTGCGTGCTCATTGCACTTCAACACCTACCAAAAAAATTTTATTTACACAATCTATTCCGTTCCGTATATAGAGGGTCTATACAAGGGCGATGTACTTGGGCACAATATTATGAAAATGGAAGAGCATATAGATGAAAATGAAATGGGCGATATGATACTGAGTGAAGAGTTTGACAGAGCACTGAGAGATCTAAGTCGAAACAAGGTCCCGAGAATAGACAACATTCCATTAGAACTACTGATAGCCTATGGAGAGCCAGCCAGCCCTGACAAAACTCTACCATCTGGTGAGCAAGATGTATGAGAAAGGCGAAATACCCTCAGACTTCAAGAAGAATATAATAATTCCAATCCCAAAGAAAGCAGATGTTGACAAATGTGAAAATTACTGAACTGTCAGTTTAATAAGTCACGGCTGAAAAATACTAACGCTAATTCTTTACAGACGAATGGAAAAACCGGTAGAAGCTGACCTCGGGGAAGATTAGTTTGGATTTGGTAGGAATGTTGGAACACTTGAGACAATACTGACCTTACGACTTATCTTAGAAAATAGATTAAGGAAAGGCAAACCTACGTTTCTAGCATTTGTAGACTTAGAGAAAGCCTTTGACAAAGTTGACTGGAATACTCTCTTTCAAATTCTGAAGGTGGCAGGTGTAAAATACAGGGAGCGAAAGGCTATTTACAATTTGTACAAAAACCAGATGGCAGTTATAAGAGTCGAGGGGCATGAAAGGGAAGCAGCGGTTGGGAAGGGAGTGAGACAGGGTTGTAGCCTGTCCCCGATGTTATTCAATCTGTATATTGAGCAAGCAGTAAAGGAAACAAAAGAAAAATTCGGAGTACGTATTATAGCCCATGGAGAAGAAATAAAAATTTGAGGTTCGCCGATGACATTGTAATTCTGTCAGGGACAGCAAAGGACCTGCAAGAGAAGTTGAACGGATTGGACAACGTTTGAAAGGAGGATTTAAGATGAACATCAACAAAAGCAAAACGAGGATAATGGAATGTAGATGAATTAAGTCCGGTGAAGCTGAAGGAATTAGATTAGGAAATGAGACACTTAAAGTAGTTAATGAGTTTTGCTATTTGACGAACAAAATAACTGATGATGGTCGAAGTAGAGAGAATATAAAATGTAGACTGGCAATGGAAAGGAAAGCGTTTCTGAAGAAGAGAAATTTGTTAACATCGAGTATAGATTTAAGTGTCAGGAAGTCTTTACTGAAAACATTTGTGTGGAGTGTAGCCATGTATGGAAGTGAAACATGGACGATAAATAGTTTAGACATGAAGAGAATAGAAGCTTTCGAAATGTGGTGCTACAGAAGAATGCTGAAGATTAGATGGGTAGACCACGTAACTAATGAGGAGGTACTGAACGGGATTGGGGAGAAGAGAAATTTGTGGCACAACTTGACTAGAAGAAGGGATCGGTTGGTAGGACATGTTTTGAGGCATCAAGGGAACACCAATTTTGTATTGGAGGGTAGCGTGGAGAGTAAAAATCGTAGAGGGAGACCAGGAGATGAATACACTAAGTAGATTCAGAAGGATGTAGGTTGCAATAGGTACTGGGAGATGAAGAAGCTTGCACGGGATAGATTAGCTTGGAGAGCTGCATCAAATCAGTCTCTGGACTGAAGACCACAACAACAACAACATTCCGTTTAGAATAATCATTTACATTTAATGTGACAGTATTGTTTCGTTCTTCAAACTGAACCTGATGCTGTTATTTTCTTTAAACTTCGAGGTGTAAAAGTCATGGGATAGTGGTATGCACATATACAGATGGCGCTAGTATCGCGTTAGCAAAGAGAAGGTCGTTGGTCGAGCTGTCATTTGAACTCAGTGATTCATGAGTGAGGGTATCCGATGTGATTATGACCTCACGACGGGAATTAAACAGACTTTGATAGTGAGATGGTTCTTGGAGCTAGACGCATGGGATATTCTATGTCGTAAATTGTTAGGGAATTCAATAGTCCAAGATCCACAGTGTGAAGAGTGTGCCGAGAATACCAAATTTCAGATACTACCTTTCACCATGGACAACGCAGTGGTCGACGGCTTTCACTTAACGACCGACAGCAGCGGCGATTGCGTGGAGTTAGCAGTACTAATAGACAAGCAACACTGCGTGAAATAACCGCACAAATCAATGTGAGAAGTACTACTAACGTATCCGTTAGGGCGAAATTTGACGTTAATGGCCTACGGCAGCGCAAGGCGGACGCGATTGCCTTTGCTAACAGCACGACATCGCCTGCAGCGCCTCTCCTGGGTTCGTGACCATATCGGTTGGACCCTAGACGACGGGAAAACCGTGGTCTGGTCAGATGAATCCTGATTTCAATTGTTAAGTGCTAATGGTAGGGTTCGAGAGTGGCACAGACCTCGCAAAGCTATGGACCCAAGTTGTGAACAACCCACTGTGCAAGCTGCATGATGATGTGGGCTGTGTTTACATGGAATGGACTGCATTCCCTGGTCAACCTGAACCGATCACTGGCTGGAAATGGTTGTTTGGCTACTTGGGGACCATTTTCACCCATTCATGGACTTCATGTTCGCAAACAACGATGGAATTTTTACGGATGAGAACGCGCCGTGTCACTGGGACTCAGTTGTTCACGACTGGTTTGAGGAAAATTCTGGGCTATTCACTCACATGATTTGGCGACCCATATCTCCCGACGTGACTCTCATCGAACATTTGTGGGACACAATCGAGAGGTCAGTTCATGCGCAAAATCCTGCGCCAGCAACACTTTTGCCACTGTGAATGGTTATAGAGGTAACATGGCTCAATATTTCTGCAGCGGACTTCAGCGACTTGTTGATTCCATACTACGTCGAGTTATTGCACTACGTCAGGTAAAAGGAGGTCTGACAAGATATTAGGAGGTATCCCATGACTTTTGTTATCTCAGCGTATTTAACTTACACTTTCTCGACCAGATGTAAACGTCCGTGATGGTTTCATTAGCTTTCTCTACCAGCAGTTCTGATGTATCTGTAGTTATAATGTTGGTGTTACCCGGAATGAGTGCCCGAGTTTATTTAATCTCGTGTATTACTCCCTAAACGATCTCGAGTGGTCAGTGTGTCTTCACTGCCATTTGGAAGACCTAGGTTCTATTCCCGTCATGTCAGCGATATTTTCTTGATGAGAAGACAATGAAATAATCTCAGCTTCGTGAGACCAATCGAGAAGATAATTGAATGATAAGTACCGTCTCCAAAAGTCGGAAAGCAGAATACACCCAATAACACAATTTGTATCGATACTTCGATAATATAGGAGCAGAAGTATCGTCACCGACAGTATCGCAATGCAGTGATTCCTTACGAATTATTTAACTTCTCTAAAACACAACCGTACTTTTTTAGAGCACAAAACGAAGTAAGAAATTATGCCATGTTTTCATGAATCAACTAGAGTGTAAAATCAAACACCATGGTAAGGAGTACAATGAAAACATTCGTGCCGTTGCTATAGTGCATCATTATAAGCATTTCTTCCAGTAAAAGGTCACATTTACAGGAGCTATTTTATCAGATAGAATCATTTTTTATTCTTAATACCGCTCTTTGTTTCCTGTGCACTAAATACACTCATGCTCATAAATTAAGGATAATTGCAGAATGTGGTGCCACACAACGTGGCACTACACAAAAGTGGCGCTAATACCATAGGCACATAGGGAACATAAACGACACAAATCTGTAAATCCGCAGTATTGGTGATAAGTTCAGAAAACAGTCCCGAAACACTTGTGCTACAAAACGCCACTGTTTCCTATGCATGTTCCCTGACATCTGTATAGGATATGATAACCATGCACACGAACACAGGCTGCACAGCGGGTTGGCATACTCTGGATCAGGTGGTCGAGCAGCTGCACCAGTACCTGTCGGAGCTCCTAAAGTGTCCTAGGGGTGTGAAGACGTGCAGCGATACGTCGACTGAGAGCATCTAAGATGTGCTCGATGGGGTTTAGGTCTGGAGAACAGGCAGGCCACTCTATTCGCCTTATATCTTCCGTTTCAAGGTACTCCTCCACGATGGCAGCTCGGTGGGGCCGTGCGTTGTCATCCATCAGGAAGAAGGTGGGACCCACAGCACCCCTGATAAGGCGGACATACTGGTGCAAAATGAGGTCCCGATACATCTGACCTGTTACATCTGACCTGTCAAAAACATGCAGGGGTGTACGTGCACCAATCATAATCCCACCCCACACCATCAAACCACGACCTCCATACAGGTCCCTTTCAAGGACATTAAGGGGTTGATATCTGGTTCCTACTTCACATCAGATGAAAAACCAGCGAGAATCACTGTTCAGACTACACCTGGACTCGTCCGTGAACATAACCTGGGACCACTACTCCAAAGACATTTACTGTGTTCTTGACACCAGGCTTTACGGGCTCTCCTGTGACCAGGGGTCGGTGGAATGCACTAGAATGCAACTTGCAGGTCTCCGGGCGCATAAACCATGTCTGTTCAGTCGTCTGTTGACTGTTTCTCTGGAGACAACTGTTCCAGTGGCTGCGGTAAGGTCCCGAGCAAGGCTACCTGCAGTACTCCGTGGCCGTATGCGGGCACTGATGGTAAGATATCGGTCTTCTTGTGGTGTTGTACACTGTGGACGTCCCGTACTGTAGCGCCAGGTTACGTTTCCTGTCTGCTGGAATCGTTGCCAAAATCTTGAGATCACACTTCGTGGCACACGGAGGGCCCGTGCTACGACAAACTGTGTTTGACCAGCCTCCAGTCGCCCTAGTATTCTACGCCTCATAACGTCATCAATATGTGTTCTTTGAGCTGCACAGCCACCATTAGCACGTTTGAAAACGTCTGCACACTTACTCGCTGCACCGTACTCTGACATGCACCAACACACCTCTGCGTATGTGGACTGCTGCCAGCACCACCGTACGAGGACCGCAGGTCAAATGCACTGCATGGTCATACTTAGAGGTGATTTAAACCGGCCAACCACCTACCAGAGCGTTGTTTCACCATGTATCTGAATTATCCTTAATTTATGAGCATGAGTGTAGATGCTACATACATATAAATTCGCATTCAATTCGTAGCTACAGGTTATTTTCTCCAACAGCATTCGGTACCTCCTGATGTTTTTTACGATACTATGAAATTATCGAATCCAGTCTGGGAACGACTACTTACGGGGCTAGAAGAAACTGTGTTAAATGAGGGATCTAGGAATATAGCGGGGGAGTGTGTTGTACCCAGAGGCTGTCGACCTAGGAACGCTTGATGTCTTCTGGTCGGTACTTCACTCTAGTGACTGATTTTAGAATCAAACCAAGGAAGCGCACTAAAGACCACCATACGCAATTTCCGTCATTTGCTGCCGTTTTTGCAATTATTAGACATGACGTTGCGTTTTCTACACAGTTAAGTGCTATATAATACACGGTGTTTATAAATTAGTTACGTAGAAGTAACCCTTAATTAAGAAAATACAGAATTCATCACTAAAATGCAGTATATCTTCAAGTTTTATAGCCGCCTAACGCAGTTCCCGACGTTTGCGGTAAGTGGTATGTGCAAATGAGTTATTCCAACACTAGTATAACGATGCGGAGCTTGCACACTGTTGTTTATGGTTCTATGAATCGAAATCCTCCACTTCAGTTCAGAAACATTTCAGGACTACATATCGCAAGCTAGCACCTCAATGATGAACTGTTATTAATTGGTACAATCGTTTCACCGAAACTGGCTGTGTTACTGTTGCCACCATACACCAGACTTGCTTCATATGATTTGGCAGGAAATTGATCACAGATAGGACATTTTTCTTGTTGCAAAAGGTATCTACATTGAACATTTGTAGATGAAACTTGAAGATATACTGCATTCTGTGCAGTATCAAACGTTTCTGTAAGTTTCCAGAATGAGGTTTTTATTCTGCAGCGGAGTGTGCACTGATATGAAACTTCCGGACAGATTAAAACCGTGTGCCGGACCGAGACTCGAACTCGGGATCTTCATCTTTCGCGGGCAAGTGCTCACCAAATGAGCTGCTCTGCACGACTCACGACCCGTCCTCACAGCTTGAATTCTGCCAGTACCTCGTCTCCTACCTTCTAAACTTCACAGAAGCTCTTCTGCAAACCTTGCAGAACTAGCACTCCTGGAACAAAGGATATTGCGGAGACATGGCTTAGTCACAGATTGGGGGATGTTTCCAGAACGAGATTTTCACTCTGCAGTGGAGTATGCGCTGATATGGAACTTTCTGACAGCTCAGTTGGTGAGCACTTGCTCGTAAAAGGCAAAGGTCCCGAGTTCGAGTCTCGGTCCGGCACACAGTTTTAATCTGTCAGGAAGTTTCATATCAGTGCACACTCCGCTGCTGAGTGAAAATTGGAAACATCCCACAGGCTGTGGCTAAGCCATGTCTCCGCAATATCCTTTCTTCCAGGAGTGCTAGTTCTGCAAGGTTTGCAGAAGAGCTTCTGTGAAGTTGGGAAGGCAGGAGACGAGGTATTGGCAGAATTCAAGCTGTGAGGACGGGTCGTGAGTCGTGCTTGGGTAGCTCAGTTGGTGAGCATTTGCCTGCGGAAGACAAAGGTCCCGAGTTCGAGTCTCGGTCCGGCACACAGTTTTAATCTGTCAGAAAGTTTCTGTAAGTTATTAATCTTTTTCACAATTAAAGGTCACTTTTATGTGACTAATTTATTAGCATCCTCTATATTAATGCTATTTGGAATATATTGTTAATTCCCCAGACACCAAGTTTTCTGGTGAGTAAAATGCTGTATATTTTTAGAACTATTTACATAACTTGTGTACAGATAAGCCATACTTTATCGGGTTGAACACCATCTTCTTCCTTGGAACAGAAAAAGGTCTTTTACCGTGGAACATGTAATACTTGAAAAGGAACTGATTTCTTTAACTCTTAACCGTTTCAGCTGTCTTGAAAATGGAAACTTGTGTTAGTTTCCAAGAAGTTCAGTTACAAAATCTATTTATCTTGTTATTCGTTTCTGATAATACTTCTGCTTAATTTGATTTCACTTACTAGTTACTGGTGACCAGTATCGCAATAACGCAACGGTTAGACGTCTAAACACAGTAATGACAAGACTTTCTTGATTACAAAGCTTTTAAATTTCGATTCAGTTTTTGTTCGTAGGTACATGACCATGCTGTACATTGAAAGATGTTTTTACGTTTGGGAAAACCTTAGTTTTCTGGAGGAATCTTTGTAATTTCGGAAAAAAACTGTAGGACATGAAAAATGAATGCCATCATTTACAAGTGGAATAAGAACATTTACTTAACTTCTATTACAGGGCTGGCAAGAGGCGGAAAGTCCGAAAAATGTACCCTTGGAGGCCACAACGTATCGTTAACGTTTTGAATCAACGTGAAGCGAATGTCGCTATTTCGGTTTTTATATTCCATTTCCGATAAGTATCGGAAATGAAACCTAACAACAGAAACACAGAAGGTCGACATACTTTTATTCCGTCCATTTGCCACACGAAACCATTTTGGATTCGTTAGAAATATTAGAAAGATACTTCATTTCTTGCAGCAATATTGCTATACTCCTCGCACAAAGTGTCCCCCAAACACCTGCACTCTTTAAATTTCTCCAGAAACTCTGTCAAAGTTTCTTCAGCTTCGCAAGCTGTTGTGCATATTAGAACAGAATGTAATCCCGCGCGCAATGTCAAAATACGAACTTATTTCGGGAGATCAGTACGACAGCTCTACACACTGCAGGTTTTGTTGGGTGGAGTGGTGGGGAGGGGGAGACGAGTCGGCTGTCGGGTGGTCTTACATGCCCAGTATCCCGACAAGGAACGTTCGTTCGTCGGTCGATCGAAACGCCTACACCCACCCAACTTGTCGGTCGGTCAGACGGTCGGTTGGTGCGTGAGTAAAGCCTTTAATCCGTAAGAAATCACCGCAGCAATTACATCTATATCTACATCTACATACATACTCCGCAAGCCACCATACGGTGCATGGCGGAGGGTACCTCGTACAACAACTAGCATCTTCTCTCCCTGTTCCACTCCCAAACAGAACGAGGGAAAAATGACTGCCTATATGCCTCTGTACGAGCCCTGATCTCTCTTATCTTATCTTTGTGGTCTTTCCGAGAATTGTAAGTTGGTGGCAGTAAAATTGTACTGCAATCAGCCTCAAATGCTGGTTCTCTAAATTTCCTCAGAAGCGATTTACGAAAAGAACGCCTCCTTTCCTCTAGAGACTCCCATCCCAGTTCCTGAAGCATTTCCGTAACACTCGCGTGATGACCAAACCTACCAGTAACAAATCTAGCAGCCCGCCTCAGAATTGCTTCTATGTCCTCACTCAATCCGACCTGATAGTGATCCCAAACGCTCGAGCAGTACTCAAGAATAGGTCGTATTAGTGTTATATAAGCGGTCTTCTTTACAGATGAACCACATCTTCCCAAAATTCTACCAATGAACCGAATACGACTATCCGCCTTCCCCACAACTACCATTACATGCTTGTCCCACTTCATATCGCTCTGCAATGTTACGCCCAAATATTTAATCGACGTGACTGTGTCATGCGCTACACTACTAATGGAATATTCAAACATTACGGGATTCTTTTTCCTATTCATCTGCATTAATTCACATTTATCTATATTACATTCTTTACACTAATCGCAAATCCTGTCCAAGTCATCTTGTATCCTCCTACAGTCACTCAACGACAACACCTTCCCGTACACCACAGCATCATCAGCAAACATCCGCACTTTGCTATCCACCCTATCCAAAAGATGATTTATGTAGATAGAAAACAACAGTGGACCTACCACACTTCCCTGGAGCACTCCAGATGATACCCTCACCTCCGATGATCACTCACCATCGAAGACAACGTACTGGATTATATTATTTAAGAAGTCTTCGAGCCACTCACATATTTTGGAACCAATCCCACATGCTCGTACCTTAGTTAGGAGTCTGCAGTGGGGCACCGAGTCAAACGCATTCCGGAAGTCAAGGAATATGGCATCCGTCTGATACCCTTCATCCATAGTTCGCAAGATATCATGTGAAAAAAGGGCGAGTTGCGTTTCGCAGGAGCGATGCTTTCCGAAGCCGTCCCGATGCATGGACAGCAACTTCTCTGTCTCAAGGAAATTCATTATATTCGAACTGAGAGTATGTTCGAGAATCCTGCAACAAACCGATGTTAAGGATATTGGTCTGTAATTTTGAGGATCCGTCCTTCTAGCCTTCTTATATACAGAGGAAGTAATCCGCACAGCAATATTCGGCGTAACTTTTGCTTTACTGTGCAGGGGCCGTGACGGTGATGCCGCCGACTGTCTACGAGTCTACCGGTGGAGGCCCGCGCGTTCCTCAAGGCTGGCTGTGGCGGGAGCCGCGCCTCGCGTGCCGGCTGCCGCTGTCAACAAGTGTCAGAGGGCCGCACCGCACCGCTCTCTCTGCATACAGCCGCCTGACACCTGGCTGTAGCGGTAGCGTCACGTCACACCAGGAAAAGACCTCCAGGCTGAATGGCTCTGCGCCAGTAAAGAGGCTATCCCAGCTATTGTGTCGTAAGTTACGTGCTCGCGTGAAAGGAGACCGGTATTTGAGATGGCGATACTGTTGGCTGTGGGCTGCTTACATCTTCTTTGAGTACCTGTCTAGGAAATACACGTTTCAAATTCAAGGTCGTTACGAGTTTTCGGGTAACTTGGCGTGCTCAAACCTTTACTGGATGGACGAAACTACAATATTAGGTGTGAACGACCGATTTATAGGAAACGAAATAAAATCAACGTATTAAGTGAAACTATTATATTATGAACTATTATAATGACACCAGACCTGCAGAATCCCTGAACATATTCTCAGTTCGAATATAATAAACTTTCTTGAGACTAAGAAGCTTATGTTCACGAATCAGCATGGTTTTAGAAAGCATCGCTCGTGCGAAATTCACTTTGCCGTTTCTCACGCGATATATTGAGAACCATGGATGAAGGGCAACAGCCAGATTCCATATTTCTAGATTTCCGGAAAGCATTTAATACATTGCCCCACTGCAGGCTGTTAACGAAGGTACGAGCGTATGGAATAAGTTCACGGATACGTGAGTGGCTGGAAGACTTCTTAAATAATAGTACAAAACGCTACTGAGACAATTTAGAGAACCGGTATTTGACGCTGACTGTCAAATGACAACTGCCGCCAACATACATCGCGCATAATGACCACGAAGATATGATACGAAAAATGATGGCTCATACGGGGACGTACAGGCAGCCGGATTTCCCTCTCTCTATTGTAATAGTATCATAATAATGACTGTTATAATTCAGGAGGGAAATGACCCTCCGCAAAGATGTAGAACCAGAACTGAAGTGTTATAAAATTTAATTTCATTTTTTCAAGAACTGTCTAACTGTTTTTTTCAAAAACGCTCTGAGAGGTGGCATGAGCCCCCTCTCATATTTCTATCTTACTCTGAGTAATTCGATTTTCCTCTCTAATTGCATGTGGTGAAAAGTCGCTATTCCTTCACACATGGACTTCCCACGCAGCGTCTCTCGTCACCTGGGTGGTCCGGTGACAGGCGGGATCTGCTGCTCTTGAAAGGGTTAAGCCGACGGGTGTGAGGGAGTCGAGTGGATACTTTCCAGACGCCGACATTGTCATGAGAGAGGGGGCTACCAGCGAGGCGTGGGAATGACTTACGTTCCCAGGCAGTCTTGGCGGGCAAATTCCCGCGTTTTCTGCAAAATCATAACTGTGATTGGCTTGCTCAGGGGATAGCTCCGTGACGTAGCAAAATCGGCGCAGAAATTGGCGGCAAGTATCTCCATTGGTGGAATAGTAGTGCGTCGGCAATAGAGTGGAATTTTCCGCCGGTTTTCGAATTTTTGATTGGAACTGATTGATGTTCTGTGTTCGGCTTGTATGGGTGCTCTTGAGAGGGCCGGCTCTCGCCTTTCGGTCGGAGTAGGTTACAAGACTGAGCTCTCGCTGCTCAGGACAGCCTGCCTTTCGTTGGCTATCTAACATACTTTCATTTAATTATAACTGTTTGACGAAGTTGCTGAAGTTTCGACTTCAATGTAACTTTCCGAGTACAGTTGGCAATTGAGCGTCTGCGTACAAGCGGCCTATGTTGTCTGTCTTGAGCAGTTATGGCTAACGTTGACTGTATCGGAGTTACTGTGTGACTTCTCTTGTTAAAATCACTCACGTACTGTCAGTGCTTGTGTAGCGAGCCTTCTTCGTCTCCCTCAGAGGCGTATTTGTGTTGCTAGAAGGTCTTTTGTCTGGAACAACCAGACCAGGAGAATTTGTTTCGGGCTATACTCGCGACATAATCAACACCACGACGGGACGACGAAGCAACCAGCCATCGCCTCCAGTACGCCAGATCGTGTCCTTGCAGTTAAGAAGACAGCTTGGTAATATATGTCCGCAGCACCGGCAGATTAGGGAATTTGGCTCTGTGATAATCAGAGCTCAGCAGAGCGCGCCTGTTCCCGTCTTTTCTTACGTGGTTCTGTCTTGGAAGTTCATTGTCTGAGTTCTCACTACTGTAGCAGCAATTAATGTTGGGTTGGCTGGGTGTTTCTCTTAAGATTTGAGTTGCAAGGAATTGGCTCCACATATCACTTGGTCATCAATGTCACAGTTTAGTTTATGGACAACTTCACCTTCACAGCATTTATTTTTAGTATCCAATTTGATGTATTGTAAATGTTTCATGTGTTTTGTTTATTATTTTGAGTTTATTCAATAAATCAAATTGTTATTTTGGACAGAACTTCATACTGTTAATCGGTAGAGCAACCCTTTCATTTCTCACTACGTTAATGAAACTTTCCTTTATCTGATTAATTTCTATCCAATTAAATTATTGCAGGTGCCAAACTCTTTTCTATTCCACTTGCAGGGTCGATTGCAGCCAGTTCGTGTTTCTTCTTAATCCATGTGCAACAGCAAAAGTCGGAGTTAGAAAAGGGGGGGCTTAGAGCATCATTTCCATATGAAGATTCGAGAAGAATTTAGTGTTAAATACACTGCTAGCCCCGGCACCTCGCAGCTCTTGTAAACGGAAACACATATTGCATGGGGGCTTAATTAAATATTTTTGAAAATAATTTTTAATTTCGGTGGCTGTAAGTCCGATTACGCTGTTTCGTAAACGGTTGGCCCTGACTAGTATTATTACGCAATCTGACTGCATAGAACAACAACAAAGAATGAAATGAAAATTTTCGTTAACAGAATTAATTAATTAAGTCCCCAGCAACTATAAAACCTACGAAACCAAAACACAAGTGTAACTGTTCTGTGTGTGGAAGTATGACTCAACGTACACATCTGGCACGGTTCTTCTTCAATAAGACAAGAAATTTCAAACACCATTTATACTGACGTAATTAAAAAATAGAAATACTATAATTGCGTAAGGAAAGCAGAATTACACTCTAATACAAGAACACAAGCCAGATGCTTTGTTGACTGAACCTGTAATGCTGCATTATTTAAGACATTGAGATAATAAAAAGAAAAGGAAAAATTCTTTTCTTTTACCTTCATATATTGACGAAAATCACTCTAATCATTACAATATCTCCACACCGACTCGCTACTACCACATCTCAACAAGAACTTTTCAGTATCACATCTCAGCAAGCACTGCCTACTACGAGTTCTCGACCAGCACTGACTACTACGAGTTCTCCCCAAGCACTGACTACTACGAGTTCTCAACCAGCACTTTTCACTAGCACATCTCAACAAGCACTGCCTACTACGAGTTCTCGACCAGCACTTTTCACTAGCACATCTCAACAAGCACTGACTCCCACGAGTTCTCAACAAGCACTGACTACTACGAGTTCTCCCCAAGCACTGCCAGTGGAGGCGGCTGAATAATACTCTTTGGCGCAATCTCTGGCGCTGTGGCTCAGTGTAGCCACCTTTCAATATTTCAGTGGAACATAATTTCCGATGTTACTTTTTCTTTTATGTGATTACCGTGTCAGTTTCCAGTATTTCCAAATCAGTATATCCTATACGTGAAAGAAGTAAGTAAATTCAAAGCATTTAAGCACAGCGTTACACACACATTTTTTTTTTTTTTCAAGACGGTGAAAAGTTGCTCACTAATACGCCATGATGAATAGTTCTCTAGTAATTAGAGCCGTATAACTCTCGTTTATTTTGTGTCAGTCTTCTTACGAGATAAATGAGCCACTAATGAAGATATAAAGGTCCTAATATCTACAGAGTATGTGGTATGCAACAAAGGAAGAAAAAAAAGCTCCTGCAAACATTGACACCTGCGGAGTTATGGTTTCCTAAGACTACTGTCAATGATCACCATGTCCCTGCACTACACTTCACATCATGTGCTCGATGTGACCGCCATCCGTTGTAATGCAACCTTTCGCCCTAGGTGTCATGGAGTAACCACCTCGTTGGAACACCATTGGTTGTTGCCGGATTGCATTCCAGGCAATGGATACGTATTCTCCACATTATTTATGGGGACCGCATACAACTAGGGTTTTACGTGTCACCAAAGCCAGAACTCCACAGGATTAAGGAGAGTAGAAGGGGCAGGCCAAAGCGTTGGCCCTTCACTAATCCATCGCAGCTGAAAGACTCGAGTTAGTTCCGCAAAGGATCCCTTTTTCCGAAAGTCGCTGGAATAGAGTGCTAAACATCTTTACAGATGGTGTACGGCGTCGTGGATAGTTGGTAATATACAGATTACATGCCCGTAGGCTGCTTCCATCTGCTTGTCCGTAGCAGTTCGCCATTTCTGCCGTCTTCTGTGTTCAATAGTAGGCCTCCATTGGTAGATACATGTCCACTGATGAACACAGGAACGAATTACAATGACGTACTGCTGTGTCACAACAAACAGTGCGCCATGTGAACACTACCGGAACACCAGATGAAAATAACGTTCCTGAGCGATGCAATACGTACCGTAGTACGATGTGCAATACAGTACGTGTTGTGACGCATTCGTGCTTGATAGCAATGGGAAATACGTTGTGCTGCGGAAACCTCTACTACGCACGCCGTTTCCTCGCCTGTCTCCTGCCAAAGTATTTATTATGCAAGATATGCTCTTCGTACACAAGCAGGTCATAACACCGAAAATATGAGGTTATGACCATTGCTTTAGGAGTCTTTTTTATTCCACTGATGCCTACTAGATCCTCTGCAAATATTGGAACCTTTTTCCTGGACCCCCTGTGCACTTAAATATAAAAGCAGCGATCAGCCGTTTGTAAAATTAATTACAGACTTTGTTTTATTAGTAGTACTCTGGTGAACTGATGTCTAGCTACGATGACGTCTTACAAGGGGACGCCGCCAATTGTGAAATTCAGATTCGATTCATACTGCGCATAATAAAAGCTCATGGCCAGAGGTGTAATGTGGCAAAGCACCAAGATGCACTTCTCAGCCGCTGTCGAGAAAATCGACAGTGAAAAGAGCTACGATTAATAACTTTCTACAGCGCCGTGGCGCAGCGGTAAGCGCTCGGGTTTG
This sequence comes from Schistocerca serialis cubense, assembly GCF_023864345.2. Lineage (NCBI taxonomy): Eukaryota > Metazoa > Arthropoda > Insecta > Orthoptera > Acrididae > Schistocerca > Schistocerca serialis. The sequence continues at coordinate 150,647,534 of NC_064641.1, forward strand.
TAATCCGAAGGTCGGCGGATCGAATCTCGCACCATGCAACCTTTTTTTTTTTAGTATTTGTTTTTTGTAATTCAAATATATATATATATATATATATATATATATATATATATATATATATATATATATAAGGGATATATATATAAGGGATCATATATATATATATATATATATATATATATATATATATATATCCTTAAGGAATGCGCGGATAAAGTAGGTTTACAAATTTCGTTTCAAAAGACAGAATTTTTCTGTACGAAATTCCATATACACAGTTTGAACACAAAATATGGAAAAATAAATAGAGTAAAACATTTTAAATACCTAGGTGAAATTTTGGAGCCAACCGGAGGAGAGAAAGTTGCACAGAAGATCAGACAACAGAAAATGAAGAGAGCATATGGTATGACACATGAAATATACAATAAAAAATGCATCTCCTCGAACGCAAAAATCAGACACTACTGCGCAGTAATTAAGCCAGCAACACTATATGCTAGTGAAACGCTCACACTCCACACAAAATGTGATTTAGAAAAAATACTAAAAGAAGAACGCAAAATTATGAGAAAGATTTTAGGTCCAAAATTAACAGAAGAAGGATACCGGATACAATCAAGAAGAACCACAGAAACTATATCAAACCTGGCAGCAGACATAAGAAGGCGAAGATTAAAATTTTATGGACATGTCACTAGACTTCCCCCCACACGACTCACCAACAGAATTCTCACTTACATAGAAAAAGTCAAATCAACAACACCATGGATTAGCCAAGTAAAATTAGATTTACAAAAAGCAAATATTGAACTTAAAGATGTCAAAGATAGAAAAACTTTTAGAAATAAGGTGGAAAAGTGGATTGTATTGTCGGAGAAGGAAGCACTAAAGAGACCAGGAACAAAATGGACAGAAGAAAGAAAAAGAAAACATGGAGAACGAATGAAAGAAGTATGGAAGAAACGACGTCAGAAAGCTTTGCGTGATCCTTCTGGGTCCATTCGCGATAAGTAAGTAAGTATATATATATATATATATAATTCCCGGCAATCTGTTGCAACAATTATGCATATAATAAGTTGCTGAAAGTCGTTTGTCGTGGAAAAACTGGCGACTTCGAACATCATTATGTTTTCCGCAAACAAAGTTGTATTTCACAAATGTTATTAATTGTCTTCATAATGTTAACCACGTATAGTTGACGGAAGACGTAGAAACGATATTCCGAAACGAATGCGTATAGCGTAAGTCAAACGTTCGAATTAGAATAGAGACCCCACGAACACAAATTCGCTGTGGCAGGTATGAAATATAAACTCCGTTACTCGCTCGTTACACTTGATGGACAGATGTTGAATGGGCCGAAACGAGCCGCCGCATAACAGCGTAGTTGCCTGCTAACTTCGAAAGAAGGTAGATGCGGTCCCTAGCGCAACTTATAACATCGTCGAAAATCAGTGCGGACGGGAGAGCTTTGGTACACCCTGTTAAAAAAACGGAAAAATGGAGGCGGTACAACTGGAGAGCGCTCCGCCTTCACCAACATGCATAAGCAATTCATTAATAGTTTATATATATATATATATATATATATATATATATATATAATCTCTTTGAATTACAAAAAACTAATAATAAGAAAAATTGCATGGCGCAAGATTTGATCCGGCGACCTTCGGATTACGAACCCGAGCGCTTACCGCTGCGCCACGACGCTGTATGAAACTACTAATCGTAGAGAGTGTTTAACCGGAACGGTTTCTTTTAACTGTCGATTTTCTCGACAACGGCTGAGAAGTGCATCTTGGTGCTTTGCCACATTACACCTCTGGCCATGAGCTTTTATTATGCGCAGTATGAATCGAATCTGAATTTCACAATTGGCGGCGTCCCCTTGTTAGTAAAAACCAGTTGTGACGCGAAGAACGAAATATTCCTCAAATGCATGTGTGATTGGTTACAATTTGGACTAAAAGAGGGGATCGAGAGTATGGAAAGGAGAACATACCGAATAGTTGGGGCGACACTATTTAATAAACCCTTAGCAAGTTTTCGGCCGAGCACTTGAAAGTGATTGTTAAGAGATGAGGCGGCCGTCGTCTGTGTAGCTGTTCAGTGGCTGGACAAACATATGGAAACACTGCGAGAAATGCATGCTTGAACACAAATTCAGATGCTAGCCAAGCCTTCAGGTTGCGCTGTTGTATGAATGTGTGGTGTCTGTTCTTTCGGCCATCTCCGAAAGAACAGAAACCACGCAGAATCCGCAGCTGTTATACATTATATATAAATTGCAGGTGGATAGGGGAAGAAAGGAAAGGAAAGGGGGGGTATCACTGCTATCAGCTGCACTGGAACATTACGTGGAGTCCGCGGCGACAAGTCGAAATGTGTACCGGAACGGGATTCGAACCCGGGGTCTCCTGCTTACTAGGCAGGTGAGGTAAACACTGCGCCATCCGGGACGCAGTGTTAGCGCCACTGCAACATTGTTTTTTTTTTCAGCATTCCTTCAATGGATCCAGGTCATCTAGTATATCCAGTTTTATTGACTTTTGATCTGCTCATCACTCTTTCTCCAGACGGAATAGCCACATCCATACCCCGGAGAATTTTTTTCAGCTGGTACTTAACACCTACAGATTAAGTGGATTGTTGGTTTTCATCTTCCCATTTTCGGTTGCCCTGGTAATTGCATAAACACCTGGTAGTCCTTCGTAAAGCTCCTCCTTGGCCGATGTCGTGACCTGAAGTAAATACACACATGCAAAGGATGCTTCCTGTCTTTCAGACACACCCAGATAAAATAAATATGAAAGTTCCACATGCCTCCTCTGAAGATACGCCTGAAACATCTCTAAAAATAGATTACAGAAATAAACAAATATTTCATAAATGACGGGTTGTAGTTATCTGTACTTATTTATATATACAGTACTTTGTAAATTTCATATCGGTACAAAATTTTCAGGTGATGTTCCATGAAGCATTCTCGCTACGTGGTATAATGTCTCGAGCAACCTTAGTTTCGGACATTCACTGGCGATCCTGCTAATTTCTCGTGGATCGAGCGAACCAGCGAGGAGCAAAAATATTCAGCAGTGTTGAAGCACAGCTCGCGATTTGCGGTCCATTAGACTGTGGGGGGTACTCCCCAAGAAACATTGACAAGTTTACGAAGTAATTTGTTTCTCATCTATCCTTTTTGTTTAAAAAAAAGTTAAGTGCCTGGGGTAGATGTCTGCGTTTGGGTTTTAGTTGTGCTATCATGAACCATGGACCTTGCTGTTGGTGGGGAGGCTTGCGTGCCTCAGCGATACAGATAGCCGTACCGTAGATGCAACCACAACGGAGGGGTATCTGTTGAGAGGCCAGACAAACGTGTGGTTCCTGAAGAGGGGCAGCAGCCTTTTCAGTAGTTGCAAGGGCAACAGTCTGGATGATTGACTGATCTGGCCTTGTAACAATAACCAAAACGGCCTTGCTGTGCTGGTACTGCGAACGGCTGAAAGCAAGGGGAAACTACAGCCGTAATTTTTCCCGAGGGCATGCAGCTTTACTGTATGATTACATGATGATGGCTTCCTCTTGGGTAAAATATTCCGGAGGTAAAATAGTCCCCCATTCGGATCTCCGGGCGGGGACTACTCAAGAGGATGTTGTTATCAGGAGAAAGAAAACTGGCGTTCTACGGATCGGAGCGTGGAATGTCAGATCCCTTAATCGGGCAGGTAGGTTAGAAAATTTAAAAAGGGAAATGGATAGGTTGAAGTTAGATATAGTGGGAATTAGTGAAGTTCGGTGGCAGGAGGAACAAGACTTCTGGTCAGGTGACTACAGGGTTATAAACACAAAATCAAATAGGGGTAATGCAGGAGTAGGTTTAATAATGAATAGGAAAATAGGAATGCGGGTAAGCTACTACAAACAGCATAGTGAACGCATTATTGTGGCCAAGATAGATACGAAGCCCACGCCTACTACAGTAGTACAAGTTTATATGCCAACTAGCTCTGCAGATGACGAAGAAATTGAAGAAATGTATGATGAAATAAAAGAAATTATTCAGATTGTGAAGGGAGACGAAAATTTAATAGTCATGGGTGACTGGAATTCGAGTGTAGGAAATGGGAGAGAAGGAAACATAGTAGGTGAATATGGATTGGGGGACAGAAATGAAAGAGGAAGCCGCCTGGTCGAATTTTGCACAGAGCACAACATAATCATAACTAACACTTGGTTTAAGAATCATGAAAGAAGGTTGTATACATGGAAGAACCCTGGAGATACTAAAAGGTATCAGATAGATTATATAATGGTAAGACAGAGATTTAGGAACCAGGTTTTAAATTGTAAGACATTTCCAGGGGCAGATGTGGACTCTGACCACAATCTATTGGTTATGACCTGTAGATTAAAACTGAAGAAACTGCAAAAAGGTGGGAATTTAAGGAGATGGGACCTGGATAAACTAAAAGAACCAGAGGTTGTACAGAGATTCAGGGAGAGCATAAGGGAGCAATTGACAGGAATGGGGGAAATAAATACAGTAGAAGAGGAATGGGTAGCTTTGAGGGATGAAGTAGTGAAGGCAGCAGAGGATCAGGTAGGTAAAAAGACGAGGGCTAGTAGGAATCCTTGGGTAACAGAAGAAATATTGAATTTAATTGATGAAAGGAGAAAATATAAAAATGCAGTAAGTGAAGCAGGCAAAAAGGAATACAAACGTCTCAAAAATGAGATCGACAGGAAGTGCAAAATGGCTAAGCAGGGATGGCTAGAGGACAAATGTAAGGATGCAGAGGCCTATCTCACTAGGGGTAAGATAGATACCGCCTACAGGAAAATTAAAGAGACCTTTGGAGATAAGAGAACGACTTGTATGAATATCAAGAGCTCAGATGGAAACCCAGTTCTAAGCAAAGTAGGGAAAGCAGAAAGGTGGAAGGAGTATATAGAGGGTCTATACAAGGGCGATGTACTTGAGGACAATATTATGGAAATGGAAGAGGATGTAGATGAAGATGAAATGGGAGATATGATACTGCGTGAAGAGTTTGACAGAGCACTGAAAGACCTGAGTCGAAACAAGGCCCCCGGAGTAGACAATATTCCATTGGAACTACTGACGGCCGTGGGAGAGCCAGTCCTGACAAAACTCTACCATCTGGTGAGCAAGATGTATGAAACAGGCGAAATACCCTCAGACTTCAAGAAGAATATAATAATTCCAATCCCAAAGAAAGCAGGTGTTGACAGATGTGAAAATTACCGAACTATCAGCTTAATAAGTCACAGCTGCAAAATACTAACACGAATTCTTTACAGACGAATGGAAAAACTAGTAGAAGCCAACCTCGGGGAAGATCAGTTTGGATTCCGTAGAAACACTGGAACACGTGAGGCAATACTGACCTTACGACTTATCTTAGAAGAAAGATTAAGGAAAGGCAAACCTACGTTTCTAGCATTTGTAGACTTAGAGAAAGCTTTTGACAATGTTGACTGGAATACTCTCTTTCAAATTCTAAAGGTGGCAGGGGTAAAATACAGGGAGCGAAAGGCTATTTACAATTTGTACAGAAACCAGATGGCAGTTATAAGAGTCGAGGGACATGAAAGGGAAGCAGTGGTTGGGAAGGGAGTGAGGCAGGGTTGTAGCCTCTCACCGATGTTGTTCAATCTGTATATTGAGCAAGCAGTAAAGGAAACAAAAGAAAAATTCGGAGTAGGTATTAAAATTCATGGAGAAGAAATAAAAACTTTGAGGTTCGCCGATGACATTGTAATTCTGTCAGAGACAGCAAAGGACTTGGAAGAGCAGTTGAATGGAATGGACAGTGTCTTGAAAGAAGGATATAAGATGAACATCAACAAAAGCAAAACAAGGATAATGGAATGTAGTCTAATTAAGTCGGGTGATGCTGAGGGAATTAGATTAGGAAATGAGGCACTTAAAGTAGTAAAGGAGTTTTGCTATTTGGGGAGCAAAATAACTGATGATGGTCGAAGTAGAGAGGATATAAAATGTAGGCTGGCAATGGCAAGGAAAGCGTTTCTGAAGAAGAGAAATTTTTTAACATCCAGTATTGATTTAAGTGTCAGGAAGTCATTTCTGAAAGTATTCGTATGGAGTGTAGCCATGTATGGAAGTGAAACATGGACGATAAATAGTTTGGACAAGAAGAGAATAGAAGCTTTCGAAATGTGGTGCTACAGAAGAATGCTGAAGATTAGATGGGTAGATCACATAACTAATGAGGAAGTATTGAATAGGATTGGGGAGAAGAGAAGTTTGTGGCACAACTTGACCAGAAGAAGGGATCGGTTGGTAGGACATGTCCTGAGGCATCAAGGGATCACCAATTTCGTATTGGAGGGCAGCGTGGAGGGTAAAAATCGTAGAGGGAGACCAAGAGATGAATACACTAAGCAGATTCAGAAGGATGTAGGTTGCAGTACGTACTGGGAGATGAAGAAGCTTGCACAGGATAGAGTAGCATGGAGAGCTGCATCAAACCAGTCTCAGGACTGAAGACCACAACAACAACAACAATCTAGCAAATAGTCTCGCAGGTATAGTTGCACAGTTTCCAATTAATAAGTGTGCTTATGTCAGTAGCGTTACAACAAGATGGGTTGACTAACGTCATTTTGGTGTAACTGTTTGCCAGTTTTTTCAACTCCAACTGCAATTCTGAAGTGTTCTAAATTGGTTTGACCAGCAAAAGTTAAAGTCAATATAAAAGTCAAAATTTATCAGTGTCTTATATTTATCAAAATTGACATTTTGTGTGTGGCATGAAAGTACAATTTCTAGGGTAACCTATGCCCGATTTTAATCAGATTAATAGACAGTATAAAGTTTTGTAGTAAACATTATAGTGTAGTGTTATGTATTCGTGATTTTCCATATCAGTACAGAACGTGAAACTATCAGTCCAATAGATTTTCTGGTTCTAAAATTCTACTATACTATGTACTGTTACAACTTGTTGTTTTGCATGAATGTATACCAACTTGTACAGGGAAGAAACTCAGTTAATGCCTAATTAGGCTGGCGACCGTATTATTGTCACATTGGTAGTATCTTCTGGTTCGCTTTTGATCCATCCTGACGAGTTATTGCATTTCGGACTTACTTGACGGATCATTGTTATTACAAAGTGGATGTAAGTCTGATTTGCCACCATTCAGGTACACGCGGCCCATATCTATGCGAAAATCCTTTCTCATAAGGTGAATGCCGCTCACTTACCATAGCACAGGCTTTAACGAGTACTGTGTCAGGGATTACAATCTGTAATACTTCCTTGGGGTACACCTGAAATTAGTTATATGTCTGAAGATTGCTCTCCGTTCAGAATGGCGTACTGTGTTCCATTTACTAGGAACCCTTCAATGTTTTCATAGAGCTTGTCTGATATTCCTACGACTCTTACTCTGTGAAAGTGCAGAACTGTATCGCCCACCCTCTGGTAGTCACGGAACAGGGTTTCAAACCGACTGTCTATGCCCACTGCAGAGGAGAGCTGGGTGCGTGCCTGCGATGTCCTGTCTAACCGATTACCTGAGTGCGCCCAGTCATAAATTCAATATAATCCTCAAATTCAGCGTCTCACATTCACGAAGGTATCAGAAGTCACCTGTCGTTTTATAAATACCCATTAAACGGATGTAACCGATAACCCACACCCCTGATTCTTTAAAGACTAGGACTCTGACGCAAGATTTTCTTTCATACGTCGTATTACTTTGCAGATGAGTTGAATATGTTAAATATTTGACGTTAAGCTCGTAAAACCTTAATGGCTCAAGATGCATAGCCTTAACTATGTTGGTTTTATTGGTTTCGTGTTACTCACCCGTAGACTAGCGAAGATGTCGAAACCGACACGGATGAACAAAAAAAGTGATAAGCCCTTTACACGTTCACGTTTTGGTAAATAGTGCATAGGTTTTTATAATTCTATAGACATTTATACAACCAATATTGTGAACTACAGTGACGGGAAAAAAATCACAACATCAAAAAACACTAATATAGTGTAATGAAATTTCGGTAATACATTTCTCTAGGTAACATAGGCAATTGATTTAACATTGCAATAACACAGGTTAAGCGTGAGATAAGCCGTTGCAAATGTGAAGTGTTAGTACATATGCCGGCCGAAGTGGCCGTGCGGTTAAAGGCGATGCAGTCTGGAACCGCAAGACCGCTACGGTCGCAGGTTCGAATCCTGCCTCGGGCATGGATGTTTGTGTTGTCCTTAGGTTTAACTAGTTCTAAGTTCTAGGGGACTAATGACCTCAGCAGTTGAGTCCCATAGTGCTCAGAGCCATTTTTTGTTAGTACATAAACAACCGGTGTAACTGCCAGAATATTGAATGCACGCATTCAAGCATGCTTGCATTGTGTTGTACGGATGTCGCATGTCAGTTTGTGTTATGGACTTCCATGCCTGAAGCACTTGGTCGGTCAGTACAGGGACAGTTAATGCTGGTTGTGGATGACGCTGGAGTTGTCGTCCGATAGTGTGTCGTATGTGCTAGATTGGAGACAGACCTGGTGATCGAGCAGTCCAACGCAACATGTCGACGCTCTGTAGAGCACGTTGAGTTACAACAGCTGTATGTGGACGAGCATTACTATGTTGGTAAACACTGCCTGAAATACTGATCATGAATGGCAAAACAGGAGGTCGAATTACCAGATTAACGAACAAATTTGCACTCAGGGTGCGTAGGATAACCAAGGAAGTGCTCCTAATGTCACACGAGACAGCACCCCACGCCATAACTCAAGGTGTACGTCCAGTACGTCTAACACGTAGACTGTTTGGTTGCAGAACCTTAGCTTCCTTGAAACCACCACACGGCCATCACTGGCACCGAGGCACAACCAGATTTCATCAAAAAATTTAACAAACATCCACCCTGGCTTACAATGAGCTCTCGCTTGCAGAATGAGATTTTCACTATGCAGCGGAGTGTGCGCTGATATGAAACTTCCTGGCAGATTAAAACTGTGTGCCGGACCGAGACTCGAACTCGGGACCTTTGCCTTTCGCGGGCAAGTGCTCTAACCATCTGAGCTACCCAAGCACGACTGACGCGCTGTCCTCACAGCTGTACTTCTGCCAGTACCTCGTCTCCTACCTTCCAAACTTTGCAGAAGCTCTTCTGCGAACCTTGCAGGACTAGCACCCTTGAAAGAAAGGATACTGCGGAGACATGGCTTAGCCACAGCCTAGGGGATGTTTCCACCATGAGATTTTCACTCTGCAGCGGAGTGTGCGCTGATATGAACTTCATGTCAGATTAAAACTGTGTGGAAACATCACCCAGGCTGTGGTAAAGCCATGTCTCCGCAATATCCTTTCTTTCAGGAGTGCTAGTTCTGCAAGGTTCGCAGGAGAGCTTCTGTAAAGTTTGGAAGGTAGGAGACGAGGTACTGGCAGAAGTAAAGCTGTGAGGACTGGGAGTGAGTCGTGCTTGGGTAGCCCAGATGGTAGAGCACTTGCCGGCGAAAGGCAAAGGTCCCGAGTTCGAGTGTCGGTCCGGCACACAGTTTTAATCTGCCAGGAAGTTTCACCTCTCCCTTGACACGACCGAAGTCGCAAGTGGTGGTGGTTTGGGGTCAGTGGAATACACGCTACAAGGCGTCTGGCTCAGAGCTTTTCTTGAAGTAACAAATTTATAACAGTTCATTGTGTCACTGTGGAGCCATCTGCTGCTCAGATTGCTGCTGCAAATTCAGTACGAAGCGTCAGGGCTATACGCCGAACACAATGGTTTCTCTCTCGATACTGCCACGTTGCCGTCCGGAGCCCGGTCTTCTTGCGAGCGTGCATTCCCGTAACCACTACCGTCAGCAGTCATGTACAGTGGCTACATTCCTGCCAAATCTTTATGCATCTTCTCATAGCTCTGCTACACGATCTCGTTCAAACTCATTAACGTGTGGATAATGGCGTCTTCGTCGCCTAAAAGGTATTCTTGACTAACATCTATTCATCATGCCCGATCTAAAAGGTAACTAACGCTTACGACCGTTACAGCGCGCATTTGAAGCAAACCATATGTGCATCACATATTGGGGCAGCTAACGCCACACTTACACTACTGGTCATTAAAATTGTTACACCAAGAAGAAATGTAGATGACAAACGGGTATTCATTGGACAAATATATTATACTAGAACTGACATGTGATTATATTTTCACGCAATTTGGGTGCATAGATCCTGAGAAATCAGTACCCAGAACAACCACCTCTGGCCGTAATAACGGCCTTGATAAGCCTGGGCATTGAGTCAAACAGAGCTTGGATGGCGTGTACAGGTACAGCTGCCCATGCAGCTTCAACATGATACCACAGTTCATCAAGGGTAGTGACTGGTGTATTGTGACGAGCCAATTGCTCGGCCACCATTGACCAGACTTTTCAATTGGTGAGAGATCTGGAGAATGTGCTGGCCAGGGCACCAGTTCAACAAATACTGTATCCAGAAGGGCCCGTGCAGGACCTGAAACATGCGGTTGTGCATTATCCTGCTGAAATGTAGGGTTTCGCAGCGATCGGATGAATGGTAGAGCCACGGGTCGTAACACATCTGAAATGTAACGTCCACTGTTCAAAGTGCCGTCAAGGCGAACAAGAGGTGACCGAGACGTGTAACCAATGGCACCCCATACCATCACGCTGGGTGATACGCCGGTATGGCGATGACGAATACACGCTTCCAATGTGCGTTCACTGCGATGTCGCCAAACACGAATGCGACCATCACGATGCTGTAAAACAGAACCTGGATTCATCCGAAAAAAAATGACATTTTGCCATTCGTGCACCCAGGTTCGTCGTTGAGTACACCATCGCTGGCGCTCCTGTCTGTGATGCAGCGTCAAGGGTAACTGCAGCTATGGTCTCCGAGCTGACAGTCCATGCTTCTGCAAACGTCGTCGAACTGTTCGTGCAGATGGTTGTTGTCTTGCAAACGTCCCCATCTGTTGACTCAGGGAACGAGACGTGGCTGCACGATTCGTCATCTCGACTGCTAGTGATACGAGGCCGTTGGGATCCAGCACGGTGTTCCGTATTACCAACCTGAACCCACCGATTGTATATTCTGCTAACAGTCATTGGATCTCGACCAACGCGAGCAGCAATGTCGCGATACTATAAACCACAATCGCGATAGGTTACAATCCGATCTTTATCAAAGTCGGAAACGTGATGGTACGCATTTCTCCTCCTTACACGAGGCATCACAACAACGTTTCACCAGGCACGCCGGTCAACTGCTGTTTGTGTATGAGAAATCGGTTGGAAACTTTCCTCATGTCTGAACGTTGTAGGTGTCACCACCGGCGCCAACCTTGTGTAAATGCTCTGAAAAGCTAATCATTTGCATATCACAGCATCTTCTTCCTGTCGGTTAAATTTCGCTTCTGTAGCACGTCATCTTCGTGGTGGAGCAATTTTAATGGCCAATAGTGTATGCCACTGACACGAAATCTGTATAAACATCATGTTTCCGATGCAGAAACACGCCTACTAACTTCGGGTTTTTGTACTAAAGTCCATGTCGTAGAGTGGTATAATTTTGTAGGTATCTTCAGACGTATTTTTGGACACCATGTGTCAAATGCCTAAGAAATAGAATTAGTAGTAAGGAAATAATAAACTGAAACGACCTGCCTGTTGCTGAAGTTTTACCGCATGAGTAGCGGAACTGTAGAAAGCGATAAAACTTTTTTTTCCTTTCGTTATTTTGTGAGGGCCGCCAGCGAGGAACAGTGCAGCAGTGACAACACCGGTTCCCATCAGATCACCGAAGTTAAGCGCTGTCGAGCTTGGCTAGCTCTTGGATGGGTGACCGTCCAGGTCTGCCGAGCGGAGTTGGTAAGTGGGGTGCACTCAGTCCCTGTAAAGCCAACTGACGACTTGCCTCACTGAGAAGTAGCGGCTCCGGTCACGAAAACTGACAACGGCAGGGAGAGCGGAGTGCTGACCACATGTCGTTCCATATCTGCATCCAATGATGCCTATCTTCTAAGGATGACACGGCGGTCGGCCGGTACCGTTGGGCCTTCTGAAGCCTGTTCGGACTATTTTTCTTTACTTTTGGTTCAGTTATCGAGAAAACGTTTCGAAAAGGTTTGAAGTTAAGTGTAAAATTTGTGGGAAGTTGCTAAGTACATCCCATTCTAATATACTGGATGAATATAGTCTGGGTAATTTGCGCTCCGCAAGTTAGGCTGCTTCGAGACATGTACACAGAACTTAACTTTTTTACTTGTCTTGTTGTGTTAAAGGTTTAACTTGAGATTATACCTCTTAATGAGTAGAGTATGACAGCATTTCAAATTTTTAAATGCGGTCTATAATTATAAGAAATACTGAAACCAAGTTTTTGTTGCTCCTCGAAATCGTTACCTAATCAACCTGCAACTGGGACTCACTGCCCTTTTCAGCCTTTAAATAATACAGAAAACTTTTCTCCTCAGAAATAGGTTGGTTGGTTGGTTTAAAGGCGGGAGAAGGGACCAAACTACGAGGTCATCGGTCTCAGAAATAGGCTTATGTGCCCCATCACTGACAATGACTCCATGTTGAATTTCTGCGAATACTTAGTACAGAGATCTGATGGACTTCAGTACCTCTTGTGTCAAGAGAGAGAATAACTACGAAATAAGTTTTAACATATCCACACTCTCCCGTAACTAAAGTACATGTGTATCTAATGCTCTGTAAATTTAAGAAAAGACATCGATTCCGAAGAATATAGTCTCAACAGAATGCGAAGAAGTGTACAAATGAAGGTTATTATGCCAACAAAACACGCTGATGCTAGTAACAATCGAAACTAGAAAAATATATAAGTGTGCTGATAGCTTTTGTGTAGTGAACGAAAACGTTATTAATTCCGAACTGAAATTTAATAAAACCGAAGTTATTTTATGAAATAATACTGGCGCCAGTTCGTGTTTGGGCAAAAGTTATCAAACTGATTATACTGAGGGCAAACATGAAATTAAATTACTGAGAGTTCTGGGAGCAGTAACGGTCAATGCACACACGTGAAAGCTCGGTTGAAAATGCAAAACGTTTTAAAATGTCAGAAAGTTAATTTCCATCACAGTGAACGCTTCGTAGCTATTCAAAATCAGAAGTAATTTACTAATTGTGACACATAACGCGACAACGTGGGAGAAACGTTTCTTAACTATAATGTTTGTTATTTTCAAGATTCACTGATCATTTGTTTCCAGTAAACAAAATTCATTAGCAGAATCTCAAACAATGAACACGGAGTACATCACAATCAGCAGCAATGGAAACAGGTGAAGTAGACAGCACGAAAGCCAAGAACCAACAACACACAATTAAACACACAAATTACATAACACTGTTGAAATAAAATGTGTACTATGATCTTGCGTGACAAACTGATTGAAACGATTATTTTGTTTCTTCGTAAGAAAAAGGTAACGAAAGTAGTTAATTTCGCTAAAGTTAATCAAAGCTGAAAGTAAATTGTAAAGTTTCACTTTCCACTGAACTAGCAAAATTTAAGATTTGCTTTCTGGCTCTTTCATTACATGCAAGCCTTTTGAATTACGTGACTCTCGACTATTAGAATGATGGGAACGAGATCCTACTATTGGTAGTGATTATTTGGAACAGTCATTGACACTGACAAAATTTGAAGTTAACGTTTTGTTAATAATGTTGAGATGTTGGTTCTAATACCTTAGCAAGTCTTTTGCAGTTTTGAAATCCTGAAATGACACAGTCTTACTTAGAAGTGGAGTTGCTGTAGGGACGGCGTGATGATTTGAGAACGACAATTGTTAGGCCACAGACTCATCCTTACATTTACAAGCAGAATTAAATACATTTGACCATAATGCACTCTTTTTCTATTAATCCTCTTAAACCTCTTCCCAGATAATTACTGTTCTGTGGCTCACATTGTTTCCTGTTATTTTCACAATCCCTTGCTCAACACTTTATCATCACGAAACACACACACACTAAGTTTTGCTCGTACTATAGCCATTAGCCAAGTCTGGTCTCTCTCACTGTTAACTGGCAACTCCTTGAGTGCGCGCTTTGGCGTAGCAACGATGTTAGTGCTATGCCGAGATTATCATTGGTTATAGATTGCAATTATACATCGCAAAACTCTGACCTACTAAATTTCTTCACAACATTGTTTTGAAACGATCGTTAATCAAGTTTCTATACAGTATTTCAGATATATAGAATAAATAGTATTGCCTATAAAATGATAAAACATATTCATTTAAAATATGAAATTACTATCAAAATGTGAAAATAAAAATTGTGAAAATATGAAGTACTTTGTTGTGTTGTCAGAAAGTCACTATTCATTCTAGTGAGAGCAGAGATTACTAGTACCGTCGGAGCGTCCTCAAGAAGTTACAGCAGTCCCGGAGTAACCGCTATAGACTCAGCCGTCGTCAGTTACAGAGGACTCTGAGTGACCAATATCTGTATTTTTCATTGATATTCAATGAAAAACGAGTGAACCTGTTTCCAAGCGCATCAGATCTGAAAACGTAACCCTCACCCCCAGTGGTTTGATCACGTGCTGTGATTCGTTGGTGGCGAGGGGCGTGTCCCGTACCTGTGTCACTGCCCCATGGCCTCACACAAATAAACAGCGCATCCTCAAAGGCCACTAAGGTCATTATATAGGTGTGCTGTTCGACATGTCATTCCTGGAACCAGAGGACGCAGCGGTCTGTCTGTGTGGGTGGCTCCTCCACGCTGTGGCTGAAGTACCCGTTGCGTTTAAAGTGGGTGAGAATGACGAGAAAGTGCAGCGAGTCACCTTCCTCCGCTTCCGTCGTGAATTTATTGCAAAATTTTGCGATCGCACATCGTAGCTCGACAGATTACAGATGCAGCGTTTTTTCTGTCCTTTGTATCAGTGTTGGAATTTTGTCTTATGTTCATAGAGATGCTGGAGTGGCCTAATAGAAGCCGTCACCCACTATCACACGAGGGGAGCTGAATCTATCTTCCCATAAGTGAGTAAGGCAGAGTCATATTTCCATAAATAGCTATAGAGAGTTTTGGCGTAGGGATATGGCGATTCCATCACCCAATGGGAAACCACTGCGATCAGCCATCCGAGAATTGGCGGGAGAACCATAATCAAGCAAGATGATAGTCTCAGTCCCTTACTCTTTAACATCTTTCTAGATGGAGTAACAAAAACATGCAAAAGGCGAACACGCAGAGCAAAGCTTGGAATGTGGAGACTACGACCAATCCATCTACAAACATTGCTCTGTGCGGATGATACAGTTTTGGTGGCTGATACACCAGAAAAACTTCAACAGGTAGCAGTGGAATGGTATGAAGCACAGAAGTGGAAGGGAATGATGGTGAATGCAGGTAAAAACAGAGTAATGTGGATTTCAAAACAGAACAGACAGGAAGAACAACTCAATATACTATGTAATGGAAAGCCTCTCGGAAAAGTAGGCAGTTTTGAATATCTTGTCACCATACTATGTAGTGATGGGAGAATAGAATAAGAGGTGCCAAATAGGACTAAGAAAGGGGTCTCTGCATGTTATTAGATGAGTAACGCAATAGAAGAGAAGAAAGAGGTCTTATTAAGTAAGACGCAAATTTACAATGTAATTACGGCACCAATTACAGAGTATGGCATGGAGAGTTTGGCACCACAAGAGAAACACCTATGTAGGATTATTGCCACAAAAATGTTTACGAGGAGAGCGGTAGGAAAGACCAGAAGAGGTTGAGTTAGAAATGAAAGAATACGAGAAGAGAACGGGCAGAAGAAAGCAATGAGTGTGGTGATTGAAGAACCTCGGTTGAGATAGTATTGACATGTTAAGAGGATGGGAGGGGAAAGTACGGCTAAACAAATACATGAAATGTGTGTGGAGGGAGGAGCTGGATGAGGGAGAGCCAGCATCACATGGGGGACAGGGTCAAGAAACTGGGAGAAAGGTGTGGAAAAACACGAGAGGACAGGGTCAAGAAACTGGGAGAAAGGTGTGGAATCATGGAAATGAAGACCTTGAGCGAGAATAGAGTGAAATGGAAGAAATGGATAGAGCGAGGCCACCTAAACGCTAGAAAACGTAAGGTAATTGCTGAAGAAGAGGAGAAGAAGAAGAAGAAGAAGAAGAAGAAGCTGGATAGCTCACGGGAGTGGGAACATCCAGTCTTAAGAGAGACTTTTGAGATCCACTGAAGCGCTGTTCACCCAGCGAGAATTGCTGAAGCTGTTGGACTGTCATCAAAGAAGATGGCTGTATTTATTTTATTGGTAGACAACTAGTTTCTGCCTTTTGGACCATTTACAATTGAGTTTCTGTATAGAAGGCAGTGCACTACTTTACGTCTGCGAATTTGAAAGTAACTTAGTAGAAACTTACTAGAAAGTTAGATACATGCAGTAGAAAAATATGCCATAGGCATTAAAATGACAGGGTCTTTCAATATGCCTTTTTATTTGTTTTGGTTCACACGTGTATTTCCTTGCTAATTTGACAGCTTGACACTTAATATGGCGCGATATTTACAAAGATATTATTTTGACAAAAGAATGAAGCTTAGCATGGAATAATATTTCTGGTAAATATGTGTGTATCTGAGAAAATTTAAAAGTCTTACTTCATCATAAATTTGTAATATTTATTTTCTGTTTATTTTCCTATATTACATTTATTTCATACTATTTGTTGGTAAATAAAATAATACGGAAATTAAAATAAATATTACGAATATATTAGGAGGTAAGACTAAAATTTAAATTTCATTTATTGTACAGATAATTTTTGATTAGCCATTAGCAGAATGTTACTTAAGTTAAAGAGAAACGTTCTGTTCTGTACACGTCTGTTCGTTAAAAAGTGTACCTGGATGTCTTTTCAAATGAAATTTCTTCTAAGATATTCATTTTCATCCTTTTGTTAGCACAATGCAGGATTTGGAGCTTTTCAGGCACATTCAGCTAATGACTAATCAAAAATCGTCCTTACAACAAATGAAATTTAAAATTAAATCGTATTTCGTTACATATTTTTAATATTTAATTCATTTTCAATTTCCATATTTTTATTTCTTACTAATTACAAATATTCTTCAAATACGCTCATAAATATACACAATTATTAAAAATTATTACTCCATGGTTAGCTTTATTCTTTGATCAATGTGTATCTCTGTATTTGGGCCTTATTAAATATGCCGGCCGGGGTGGCCGAGCGGTTCTAGCCGCTACAGTCTGGAACTGCGCGACCGCTACGCTCGCAGGTTCGAATCCTGCCTCGGGAATGGATGTGTGTGATGTCCATAGGTTAGTTATGTTTAAGTAGTTCCAAGTTCTAGGGGACTGATGGCCTCAGATGTTGAGTCCCATAGTGCTCAGAGGCATTTTTATCATTAAATGTCAACCGGTTAAACTGACATGTTAGCGGACGTTTTCAAATAGTTCAAATGGCTCTGAGCACTATGGGACTTAACTTCTGAGATTATCAGTCCCCTAGAACTTAGAACTACTTAAACCTAACTAACGTAAGGACATCACACACATTCATGAACGAGGCAAGATTCGAACCTGCGACCGTAGCAGTCGCGCGGTTCCAGACTGAAGCACCTAGAACCGCTCGGCCACCACGGCCAGCTAAGAGCCAAGAATTAGTCGTGGTGTAGTGGTAGGTCAAGTGCCTGAAAACTTAATCGATAACCAGTCGGATCACAGAATACTTCACCGTTTCTCTAACGTAGTCTTTTTCTCACACTGAGGTCAAGTTGCTCCACGAACGACACTTTGAGCGGATCCCGAATGAGATGAATAGAAATGACACCTTTACTCAAAGCCCATAATCACAGAATACTTCACCGTATCTCTAACGTAGTCTTTTTCTCACACTGAGGTCAAGTTGCACCACGAACGACACTTTGAGCGGATCCCGAATGAGATGAATAGAAATGACACCTTTACTCAAAGCCCATAATCACAGAATACTTCACCGTATCTCTAACGTAGTCTTTTTCTCACACTGAGGTCAAGTTGCACCACGAACGACACTTTGAGCGGATCCCGAATGAGATGAATAGAAATGACACCTTTACTCAAAGCCCATAATTGCACTGAAGCCACCGCGATTTGTGATGGTCCCCTGCACATTACAAAAGGTGGTGCTTGGTTCTTAGTCAGCTATGTGATCACCACGAGAAGCTACGCATGCTCAGGAGCGTGTACCGGCGCCGGCCAGAAGGTTGGTAAGGAGTTCTTGTAGTAGGGCGTTAAATTCCTCCACCAGCGGGGTTGACAACTACTGTATGGTCATCGGTGGACATGGACGTGCGGCAATACATGTCCGCAACGCATCCCACACGTGCTCCATGCGATTTAACTCGTGGGATTGGGCAGGCCCGTCCATTCGCCGAATATCCTCTCGTTCCATAAGCTCCCCCATCAGCGCTGTTCGATGCGGTCTCACGTTGCCGTCCATAAAAATGAAGTCAGGGTAGAATGCACCCCTGAAAAGACGCACATCCGGAAGTGGCACTGCGTCACAATATCGTTGACCAGTGAGTGTACTGTACTCAAATATTTGGAGAACAATACGCCCAAGCAACATTATGCCCTCCCAAACAGTAACATCTGCACCACCAAAACGATGATGGTCGACGATGTTCCTGGGTACTTCATGTACCCTCCACTTGCGCAGAACCGTGCACGTGGCGGAGTTTTTGGAACGAGAGTACAATTAGTGAATGGATTGGATTGCCGTTTCTCCGACTTAAATCCCATTGGGTACGTGTGAGTTTCATTGGAGAGATGTATTGCAGGACGTTCACATGCACCAACGGCCATGCAGCAATTGTCAACAGCGCTGATCACAAACCCTATTAAGAACCGTGTCCCACATTTTGTAACGTGCAGCGGAATATCACAGATATCGATGACTTCAGTGTAATTATTGCCTCTGAATAGAAGTAACATTTCAGTTTGTCTCATCTCTACATCTACATCTACATCCATACTCCGCAAGCCACCTGACGGTGTGTGGCGGAGGGTTCTCCCTTCTATTCCAATCTCGTATTGTTCGTGGAAAGAAAGATTGTCGGTATGCCTCTGTGTGGGCTCTAATCTCTCTGATTTTATCCTTATGATCTCTTCGCGAGATATACGTAGGAGGGGGCAATGTACTGTTTGGCTCCTCGGTGAAGGTATGTTCACGAAACTTCAACAAAATCCCGTACCGAGCTACTGAGCGTCTCTCTTGCAGAGTCTTCCACTGGAGTTTATATGTCATCTCCGTAACGCTTTCGCGATTACTAAATGATCCTGTAACGAAGCGCGCTGCTCTCCGTTGGATCTTCTCTATCTCTTCTATCAACACTATCTGGTATAGATCCCACACCGGTGAGCAGTATTCAAGCAGTGGGCGAACAAGTGTACTGTAACCTACTTCCTTTGCTTTCGGATTGCATTTCCTTAGGATTCTTCCAATGAATCTCCGTATGGCATCTGCTTTACCGACGATCAACTTTATATGATCATTCCATTTTAAATCACTCCTAATGGTTAGGTTTTTTTATTGGTAACGCCATCTCTGTATGAAAATCACTGGCTGTGCTGTGTGCAGTCTGTGGCTGCTTTGCATTGTTGTAATACTCGCCATTGTAGTGTTAGGCAGCTGGCTGTGAACAGCGCGTAGCGTTGCGCAGTTGGAGGTGAGCCGCCAGCAGTGGTGGATGTGGGGAGAGAGATGGCGGAGTTTTGAAATTTGTCATGAACTGCTATATTTATATATGATGATATCAAGGTAAATACATTGTTTGTTCTCTATTAATATCTTTCATTTGCTAACTATCCCTATCAGTAGTTAGTGCCTTCCATAGTTTGAATCTTTTATTTAGCTGGCAGTAGTGGCGCTCGCTGTATTGCAGTAGCTTGAGCAGCGAAGATTTTTGTGAGGTAAGTGATTTGTGAAAGGTATAGTTTAATGTTAGTCAGGGCCATTCTTTTGTAGGGAATTTTGAAAGTCAGATTGCGTTGGGCTAACAAAATATTGTGTGTCAGTTTAAGCACAGTCATGTATAATTGTTCAAAGGGGACGTTTCAATGCCTACTCCCAGATAATTTATGAAATTAACTGTTTCCAGTTGCTGACCTGCAATACTGTAGCTACATGACAAAGGATCTTTCTTTCTATGTATTCGCAGCACATTACACTTGTCTACATTGAGATTCAATTGCCATGCCCTGCACCATGTGTCAATTCGTTGCAGATCCTCCTGCATTTCAATACAATTTTCCATTGATACAACCTCTCGATATACTACAGCATCATCCGCAAAAAGCCACTGTGAACTTCCGATGTTATCCACAAGGTCATTTATGTATATTGTGAATAGCAACGGTCCTACGACACTCCCCTGCGGCACACCTGAAATCACTCTTACTTCGGAAGACTTCTCGCCTTTGAGAATGACATGCTGCGTTCTGTTATCTAGGAACTCTTCAATCCAACCACACAGTTGGTCTGATAGCCCATATGCTCTTACTTTGTTCATTAAATGACTGTGGGGAACTGTATCAAACGCCTTGCGGAAGTCAAGAAACACGGCATCTCCCTGGGAACCCGTGTATATGGCCCTCTGGGTCTCGTGGACGAATAGCGCGAGCTGGATTTCACACGATCGTCTTTTTCGAAACCCATGCTGTTTCCTTCAGAGTAGATTGCGTAGTTCTTTCAGTTACGTCCTGTACTGTACTGTGCTGTAACAGTCGTTTCTATGTATTGTCCAAGTTTCATCGAGCTACGATACTTACCAGTGACACGTCACGCGAAACTTACTTTCGTCCTTTAGTTCTGCTTACCACTATGTTTATGATGAATATAAATGTCCTGCGAGATAACGTCAATAACTCCATGAATATATCAGGAAAACCGCGTGGCGAGAAGAATGAGGCGGAAAGATCGCCATAGGGTCGACCCTTTTTACAGGATCGGTCAGTTGACCTTCACAGTGAAAATACAGCACGGACAAGATAAAACTGTCCTGGTAAGTATATTTTATGCGCCTTAAGATAGGCAATTGAGCTTACATCTCCCAGCCTGGGTAAGCATGATGTAAGTTGCGTTGCCGACTTTAACGTGCGTGAAATACTTACCAGGACAATTTTATCTTTTCTGCCTTGCGTAAATCTTCTTTTAATGGTAGTTGTACATAAAATACCCACCGCTCCTGTAAGTTTCATCGTGAAGCATAAATTTGGGTAACCCACTGTATGACACCCAATTTCTTCAAATTTGCCGTTTTGGCCGTTTCGAAAAATGTACCTGGACGAAATGATGCATTTTTTGCACCTTCTTGTAATGTGTACTCTCGTAGTTATTACTGCAAATCTCTTTGTGATATACCGAGCGAGGTGGCGCAGTGGTTAGCACACTGGACTCGCATTCGGGAGGACGACGGTTCAATCCCGTCTCCGGCCATCCTGATTTAGGTTTTCCGTGATTTCCCTAAACCGCTTCAGGCAAATGCCGGGATGGTTCCTTTGAAAGGGCACGGCCGATTTCCTTCCCCATCCTTCCCTCACCCGAGCTTGCGCTCCGTCTCTAATGACCTCGTTGTCGACGGGACGTTAAACACTAATCTCCTCCTCCTCCTCTTTGTGATATAAAACGCTTCACTTTTAACGTACGCCACTGGATTTGAATTATTTTCATTCCATGTCCATGTTGCTATTAAAAAAAAACTTTCAGGACACGTGCAGCTCTTGTTTGTATCTTCTCTCTCTCCGCTATTAACATAAATAGGTTAATATTAATGACGAAAAGGCCCAAGAATCGATCGAAGGAGTACTTTGTAAGCCATCATCTGTGTGGACCCAGCTGTTGGAAGCACTTTCGATTGAAAACACTATCTTGCGTGACAATGTGTGGGACACCAGTAACGTTAAAGCCAGTAGAAAAATGTACCTGTATAAGAGCAGTACCATTAACCACACGGCAATCAGTTATCACTTTACAATACTCAGGCATGAACTCGTAGGTGCTGAAGCTCTTAATGTAGCAGGAAGCTCCAGAAGATCTAGTTAAATAATATAATGAAGGTTCAAATGGCTCTGAGCACTATGGGACTTAACTTCTGAGGTCATCAGTCCCCTAGAACTTAGAATTACTTAAACCTAACTAACCTAAGGACGTCACACACATCCATTCCAGAGGCAGGATTCAAACCTGCGACCGTAGCGGTCGCGTGGTTCCAGACTGTAGCGCCTAGAACCGCTCAGCCACACCGGCCGGCTATAATGAAGGCTTTTCCGGCCTGTACTGACTTCTGTTGAAACTTCTTTAGTGAGAGTGGATTATACATAAAACTATATACTGCGCAACATGCAGTGATTTTCTAGTCCCCGTAATTCACCCCAAGTCGACGCTTAAGTTTGATATTTGGCCCAAAGGTGCGTACAACGTTCCTCTGTAATGTTGCGCCCGCATCTCGTGGTCGTGCGGTAGCGTTCTCGCTTCCCACGCCCGGGTTTCCGGGTTCGATTCCCGGCGGGGTCAGGGATTTTCTCTGCCTCGTGATGGCTGGGTGTTGTGTGCTGTCCTTAGGTTAGTTAGGTTTAAGTAGTTCTAAGTTCTAGGGGACTGATGACCGTAGCAGTTAAGTCCCATAGTGCTCAGGGCCATTTGAACCATTTTTTTTGTAATGGTGCAGAAGAGTGGCTTCCTGAGACGTAACCCTCGGGCTCATTAACGCTTCAAACAACCAGTTGTCGGCGCGTACGAAAGAAAGGCCACAGCTCAGAAGTTGAGGTGACGTATATGGTGGGTTATTGATGCCACATTAGCACTAAACTTCACCACAGCTCTGACCAGTGCTACCGTGTACGTGTCACACAATGGGAAGGTTGTCGTAGTCCCTGTTCCCCACATTTCACCCCTTCTTTTGACGACTCTGCGATGGAGGAGAGGACCGCGTTGAAATCACGCTGTTTTCTTATGTGTGTCCGAAAAAAACATTCCAGACACAGGGCCGGTTTCTCGTTGAAAGCCACATGTAAATCGTAGCTGACCAAACTGGTGGTCGAGTTTAATAACACGCTGATTTAAATTTATCAATCGATAATCACCCCTTATTTTCTCGAGGTATTCAGATTCCCACTCAGTCATCCTAGGTTTAGATTTTTACTGTTTATCTAATTCTATTAACGCAAATAATAGAATGTTTCGTTTCAAAAAGATCAGGCCAGATAATTTCCCATCCTTGTTCCATCCGGCCTTGTGCTCCACTTCTAATTACCGCACCATCGATGGAAGAATTATCTGTAGAAAATCAGCTCGCCTTTGTTTGTGCATGAGATGCAAAGTACCGCAGACACATGTGATGCCGACTTTCGTGACTTGCGGTAGTCATTAAACGCAGTTCCGTACCATCACTTAATGAATAAAATACTTTATTGAAAATCGGACGACTTTTGTGACAGAATTCAGAACTTCGTAGCAGACAGAATCCAAAATGTCGTTGTGAAACGGACAACATTGTCGGCTGTATCTCGTGGTGCCTCTAAGGAGTGTGATAGGGCCATTACTGCTCACAGCTGTATATGTGAAGCTGTTTTGGGCTGCGTATTAAACGGCTTCCTGAGGCAACGAAAATTTTATTTTCAGTATTTCATATATTAGTTACTGATCGAATTAAAATTTTAGAACTGTTGTGGTCTGTTCACTAGAAGGTATAGTTTTATGTCAAAGATCTAACACAGCCAATATTAAAGTTAGAAACTGTGTATATCTCTTGAGACAGTGTGACTCGCGACACACAAACTACCCAGACTACACTCATGCATTGTTTGAGAATGAGAGCATTTAGCGAATTAGCGACTTCCAATTAACTTTACACATAATTTCAAACACTTACAAAACTTCTTCTCACTGACAACCCCCACACAATAATGACATGAAAAAAAATAATTACCTGCTACATTTTCGTTGTTCTTGCAGTAAAACTTCAACTTTAGGCGTGACACATTAAATTGCTATCTCTGGTACCGCTTAATACATTCGAAACACATTTTCCAGACAGTGTGCACATATACCACTGAATGCACCTGAAAAATTATGTCATTGCCGAGATATTACGTCATAAACAGTGAGGTGCGTCAAATACTAGCTGGAATTAAAACGGGGAGCAAATTACAAGGGCTTGCTGAAAAGTAATGCCTCCGAATCTTTCACGTGAAAACTCTTGAAACGATTTAAATAAAACAAAGCTGTTAACATTTTATATCCTTATTCTTCAAGTCTACATATTAGCAACACTTGCCGCTAGAGAGCTCCGAATTGCAGCGTATAATATGGTAGTGTGTATCGTAGCTATTCGGCGCTTCAGAAACAGAGTGCTGAAATCGAGTTTAGAGTTCGAAGAGTTCGTATTCACGTGGACCACCACTCCTTCAGTATGACAACTCAGGCCACAGACGAGCACTGTGACATCTGCAAAAATTTGTACCCTTGGTTTCACTGACATCTATCGTCCTCTGTAGAACCCCTAGTTCGCTGCATCTTAATTGCATCTGTTTCCAAAAGTTAAAGAACACTTTAGAGGACTTCACTTTGGTAGTGTTGAAGCGGTGCAACCAGAGGTGAGGTTGTGGCTCCGTCAACAAAGTCAAACATCCTACAGTGAGTGTATCAACAAACTGATAGTCTTTGTTATTCTTAATATTTGTTACACAGAAATATATTTATTGTTAATATTTTTATGCTCAAAAGACATAAAGATATAGAGTTTCTCTCGTTCAAATATAATATTCCATCATTGTTAGTACATATACATACATAAACACGCTTAGTTTTCTTCGTTAGTGAGACAGTTCACTTGTGGTTATCGTAACATTTTACCATGGTTTTTAGATCGCCTTCCAGGAGACGGTACAGGTTATATGATGTCTGATCTCCGTAAAATGCGCCACTTATATCAAAAGTATTGTAAAACTGAGATAATTAGACATTCCACAATTAATCTCTGGCTTTGCAGCCGAGTCTTCGTTGTAATGAAACTCCCTGACAGGATAGAACGTACTCCCGACCCATTGTTTTCGCGAATTACTTTCTTACTATAGGAGATACGTACCGCACTTAGAGAACTGAAGCTATGAAGGGAGGTCGTTGGTCTTCTGCGGGATAGCTCAGTGAGAAAGATCATTGCCCATACAAGATAAAAAATCGAGTACGAACTAGGGATCGAGAGACATTTTTGAACTGTCAGGAAATTACACTTCACATTACAGATGACGAATGCACTTCGTATAGGCACCCTGAGCTCCTTAGTGAGCGCTTTGGTATATACAGGAGTAGGCTATGAACTCGCAACACTTCGTGCGCAACCAATCTGGAAACGATGGTATACCACACAAGTATTCGTTACGGTCATGGCCATGGTACAGTTACGCTTGTGAATGTTACCCCTTGGTTAGAGAAAATCAATAGAAAACTACCGCCGGAATGGCTTTTGTTTAGGGGAGTATCGTAGAACCCCCACGCTGCCTCACGTTCGTACATGGGCATCGGACCCAGAAGAGACGAAGAGTGAGCTAAATGTGGTGGAGATAGTATAAAACTACCCGAATGTAAGTGATATTTTTTTGTCGAATGAAGCAACAAGTTTAGTGCTACCAAGCACTGTTTATTTGTATCCACAACGCGTTTCGAACGTTTAAGAAACACTATTTCAGAACATGGTTTTGGCGTGGTTTTAGACTAAAATCTAGACATATTTCTAAATGTGAAAATAAATCAACTAATATAGAATATTTACGGGTGTCTATCCTATTGCATGGACGAGGTTCAGCTGGTGATATATATGCGAGGGCAGTTCAATAAGTAATGCAACACTTTTTTTTTCTCGGCCAATTTTGGTTGAAAAAACCGGAAATTTCTTGTGTAATATTTTCAAACATTCCCGCTTCGTCTCGTATAGTTTCATTGACTTCCGACAGGTGGCAGCGCTGTACGGAGCTGTTAAAATGGTGTCTGTAACGGATGTGCGTTGCAAACAACGGGCAGTGATCGAGTTTCTTTTGGCGGAAAACCAGGGCATCTCAGATATTCATAGGCACTTGCAGAATGTCTACGGTGATCTGGCAGTGGAAAAAAGCACGGTGAGTCGTTGGGCAAAGCGTGTGTCATCATCGCCACAAGGTCAAGCAAGACTGTCTGATCTCCCGCGTGCGGGCCGGCAGTGCACAGCTGTGACTCCTGCAATGGCGGAGCGTGCGAACACACTCGTTCGAGATGATCGACGGATCACCATCAAACAACTCAGTGCTCAACTTGACATCTCTGTTGATAGTGCTCTCACAATTGTTCACCAGTTGGGATATTCAAAGGTTTG
Organism: Schistocerca serialis cubense; assembly: GCF_023864345.2. NCBI lineage: Eukaryota > Metazoa > Arthropoda > Insecta > Orthoptera > Acrididae > Schistocerca > Schistocerca serialis. The sequence continues at coordinate 150,673,980 of NC_064641.1, forward strand.
TTCCCGCTGGGTCCTTCGTTGTCTAACCGAACACCATAAAGAGCAAAGGAGAACCATCTGCGCGGAATTGCTTGCTCGTCATGTGGCTGAGGGTGACAATTTCTTGTCAAAGATTGTTACAGGCGATGAAACATGGGTTCATCACTTCGAACCCGAAACAAAACGGCAATCAATGGAGTGGCGCCGCACCCACTCCCCTACCAAGAAAAAGTTTAAAGCCATACCCTCAGCCGGTAAAGTCATGGTTACAGTCTTCTGGGACGCTGAAGGGGTTATTCTGTTCGATGTCCTTCCCCATGGTCAAACGATCAACTCTGAAGTGTATTGTGCTACTCTTCAGAAATTGAAGAAACGACTTCAGCGTGTTCGTAGGCACAAAAATCTGAACGAACTCCTTCTTCATGACAACGCAAGACCTCACACAAGTCTTCGCACCCGAGAGGAGCTCACAGAACTTCAGTGGACTGTTCTTCCTCATGCACCCTACAGCCCCGATCTCGCACCGTCGGATTTCCATATGTTTGGCCCAATGAAGGACGCAATCCGTGGGAGGCACTACGCGGATAATGAAGAAGTTATTTATGCAGTACGACGTTGGCTCCGACATCGACCAGTGGAATGGTACCGTGCAGGCATACAGGCCCTCATTTCAAGGTGGCGTAAAGCCGTAGCATTGAATGGAGATTACGTTGAAAAATAGTGTTGTGTAGCTAAAAGATTGGGGAATAACCTGGTGTATTTCAATGCTGAATAAAACAACCCCTGTTTCAGAAAAAAAATGTGTTGCATTACTTATTGAACTGCCCTCGTATATAAAAAAAGTACCACCACAGCTGTATCTTGAGAATGTCTTTATCGTATCACACGACTAGTTTCGACGGCACGTTACAACCTTCCTCAGGCCCAATCACTGCCAAAACAGTATTTGATTTCCTTGGCGCGTTTACTGTGGTATCCTTGTTAGTAGCACACGTCGGCTAGCTTGCATAGGAAGTCTCTACTCGACACCGTCTTTTCCCCAAAGCCAACGGTGGAGACAACTCGGAGTCGAGTAGAAACTCCTGATGAAAGCCAGCTCACCTGTTCTAGCAACAAGGCTCGCATAGTAAACGCACCAAGGAAATCAAATATTCTTTTGGCAGCAGTGGGGAAGTTCGGCCGCCGAGGGACATCTGTGGCAGTACATTTCTCATAAAATAGAATACCTCCAGTGGTCAAAGACTCCTCTCTCTGTCGTAACACATCACATATAAACCGTCACACTTGGTATACTAAGATGCTTTCTGGAAACTACTAGACGCAAAGAAAGAAGAGAACCATACATGAAGCGGTAATCACCGAGAATATTACCGACTCATATGTGGCACGTTCCATTATGTGGAGTGTTTAACCATATTCTGCAACAAAACGGAAAGACGCCCGCAATGTACATCTACACGCAAGTCAAGATATGGTGCATGGCGTAGAGCACTTTGTGCCACTCAAAATCATTCCATTTCTTATTCCTCTCGCAAATGGAGCGAGGGAAAAACAACTGCGTCCGTACGAGTGCTATTCGTAATATATATTCTCTTTGCGGTCCTTAGGCAAAGCGTACAGTGGCGCCAATAGAATCGTTCTGCAGCAGCAGCAAATGCCGATTCTCTAACTTTACTACGTAATACTCCCGTGTTGCGACTAGTGACAAATCCAGCAGCAGGCCTCTGAACTGCTTCGATCTCTTCCTTTAAGGCTCGATGCACACGAGCGTCAATTTCCCGCGCGTTTGAGCAGTGTATGTGAAACAATAGAGTCGCGCACAGTACTACGATGATGTTGCCATATCGTCGCGACGACGCGGAGAGAGAATTGTGCTCGCCAATCACTGATACATGGCAGCCGTCTCACTGATGAAGCAGCAGTCGTTATAGGTTAAGCGAGCAGTGCACACACACGCTTTAGCAACAGCTGCCGTCAGCCTGTCATGGATGCAGCCGGTTTGGACGTGGAATTTTCCACTGAAGGGATGAAATAGTATCCTGAAATATAGGACGTATCTCGCGTGGAGTATCATGACAGGATGAAGAAGAAAGTCGCACAGTTTCAAGAGCGTTCATAGTTTTGCGAGGACTTTGCTGCGAAACCTAATCAGTACAGGAGTGCTTTAGATAAAATCCACAGTCAAACTACATTAACGGGACAAAAATCGCAGCACCAGGAAGAAGTTGTGCGACACAAACGAAAGCTGGCAGGCGTGTTTCTACATCTGAAAGATTCTGTCTGTTCAGGTTTCAAGCCATTAGCGCCAATATGAGAATGCAAATGAAGTTTGCTTTAAATACAGGGTCGTGAGTGTTAGTTAGCTTTGAGATCGGACGTGGTGAGATTATGTTAGTGAAGAACGCCTTTAAGGCGACAAAGACGCCGTTATCAGCACCTCAGTGAGTTTGAACAAGGTCGTGTAATAGGACTACGAGGAGCTGGATGTTCCTTCTGCGATACTGCAGAAAAATTTGGCAGAGGTGTAGCCACTGTGCATGATTGCTGGCAAAGGAATGTACGGTCGCAAGAAGACCAGCCTCCGGGCGACCACGTGGCACTACCGAGAGGGAAGACCGTCGTGTTCGGCGTATGGCTCTAGCGCATCGTACTGCAACAGCAGCAGCACTTTGAGGAGTGGTTGGCACCAAAGTGACACAACGGTTACTTAAAGGGCAGCTCTGAGCCAGACGCGCTATCGCGTGCATTGCTCTGACCCTAAACCACCGCCATTTGAACTTCAATGGTGTCAAGCGAGAGCTCATTGGACGGCAGGGTGGAGGTCTGTTGTGTTTTCTGATGAAAGCTGGTTCTGTCTCGGTGCCAGTGACTGCCGTGTGTTGCTAGGCCGATTGAGTGCCTGCAACCAATCTGTCTGCGTGCTAGACCCAATGGACCTACATCTGGAGTTATGGTCTGGCGTGCTAATTCGTATGACAGTGGGAGCGCTCTAGTGGTTATCCCACGCAGCCTGAATTCAAATTTGTACGTCGGTCTTATGATTCGACCTGTCGTGCTGCCATCAATGAACAGCGTTCCTAAGGCTGTTTTCCAACAGGATAACGCTCGTCCGCAGACCGCTCTTGTAACCCAACATGCTCTACATAGTGTCGTCATGTTGCCTTTGCCTGCTCGATGACCAGATCTGTCTGCAATCGATTACATACGGGATATCATCGGACGAAAAGTCCAGCGTCATCCACAACCAGCATTGACCATACCTGTGTTGACCGACCAAGAGCAACAGCCATGAACTCCATCCCACAGACTGACATGCGGCATCTATACAACACAGTGGATGCACGCTTGCATGCTTGCATTCAACATTCTGGCGATTACACCGGTTATTAATGTACCAGCATTTTACATTTGCAATGGCTTACCTCATGTTTACATTAATCTGTGATATCTCAATCTTCATCACTTAAATACGTTATGTAGACAAATGTAATCTCGAAATTTCATTGCTCTACGTTAATTATTTCTTGGTGTAGTGATTTTTTCTACCGGTGTATGTGTTCTAGAGGTGGCGTTCTTACTTGAAAGTTTCTATTTAAAACTTGAAATTGAGCCAAGCTGCAAATGCTCTGCTTCCTGGCGAGAGGCCTTTTATCTGAATGAACAAATCTTCAGTTAACAATATCAGTTTAAAATGAATTCTGCCACCCCTGCCGGTTCAGCGTAATCAGTGTTTTATTGTACTGCTGCCACCAAATATATAATTGCATACATTTCAATAGCGACGTATATTGAACTGTATTCCACGTTCGGGAATTAATTCATTCAGTGTTAACTACGATTGTTAACGACTAGATTTGGAATCATTTGTCTTGCCATGGTACTTTTCCAGCATTGTCTATAAAGTATACAGCGAAAATATTTCTTCTACTGGTAACTGAAAATCCCCCTTGGGTTGATAAGATTTCATTTTCCATATCTCGCAGCATGCTTTTCAAATTCCCTGGCATCTACAGCCACTTTTCTTCCGTGAATTTCAGAATCAGCCTTCGCGAAAGATTTTCCACACAGCTATACAAACTTTCCTTACTATTCTACACAGTTCTGGCCGATTCTGTATTGATAATGCAGATCAATTAGACTACAACCGCCACCTAGATATTTGGGAAAGATGAACAGCTGGCGTTACAGTTCTTACTTTCTGTTAATTCATCAAACGATTGGACATTTCTTCGAAAGTAAATAACTTACTTTCATCTTCTCTTAAATCTATAAACAGAGTAGAGAACGCTCGTTTTATCAGCCGTGCTGTAACCATTGGGTTAGTCCAAAGCCTCCCGTCACGTTCCTTACTATATTCATATAAGCAATAAGCAAACACTGCCTACTTTCTTACGCCTACATGCAAAGTAGTTGGGTTCAAGTTTAGAACTGCTGCGTGATTATGGCTGCTATACCGCCCCGTGTACACTGGAACGACGCGTTTTCACTGCGAAACTCGCGGCTGTTACTCGCTCGTGTGGATCGAGCCTCACCCGACTTGTTGGGAATGCCGAACAATCGAGCGAAACGGCTCTAAGCACTATGGGACTTAACATACGAGGTCATCAGTCCTCTAGACTTAGAACGACTTAAACGTAACTAACCTAAGGACATCGCACACATCCATGCCCGAGGCAGGATTCGAACCTGCGACCGTAGCAGCAGCATGGTTCCGGACTGAAACGCCTAGAACCGCTCGGCCACAGCGTCCGGCGAACAATCGAGCAGTACTCTCGAATGGGTAGCACTATGCTGTACGCGATCTTCTTCTTGGGTGGGCTATACTTTCCTAAAATTCTCCCGATAAACCGAAGCCGACCAACCGCCTTCCTACTACAATCCTTGTACTACGTCTGTTCAAAAACTTTCGGAACTTTGTCTACAAAATTTTTGTACGTTTACCTTTTACTTATTGTGCATGGTCTCCTTCGAAATACTGTCCTCCACAATTGATATACCGCTCCCAACGCTCCTTCCACTTTCGTAAACGGTTATGGTACGCCTCTTTTAGTAGTTGTGCCGTCTGCAGATTTTCTTTTATCTTGTGTAACTTTGCAAATTTTCGTCCTTTCAGAGAGATTTCAATCTTTGGAAATTAAAAAAAGTGCGCCGATGCCAGGTCTGGAAAGTACGGAGGTTGAGGCAGCACAGTGATTTAATTTTTTGTGCAATAGTCACGCACCAACATGGATGAATGTGTGGGTGCGTTATCGTGATGAATGAGGCATCAATTGTCTCGTCACATTTCAGACCGTTTCCTTCTTACATTTTCTCGCAGGCGTCCCGATAGTACCATCGATTAACAGGTTTTGTCCCTGTGGCACGAATTCATGACGAACTAATCCTCCAAGGTCAAAGAAAACAACTGTCAGCATGGCTTTGACATTTGACCTGACCTGACGAGCTTTCTTCGGTCTTGGAGAACATTTCACGACTCATTGTGAAGGTTGAACCTTGGTCTTTACATCATAATCGTAGACCCACGTCTCATAACCAACTATGGTTCTCTTATGGAACATCTCGTTCTCATTTACGCCATCCAAAAGCGCTTCACTGATTGCTCTTTCTGGTCCTGACTCATGAGCCGTGGGACGAACTTGGCAGCAACACGACGCATTCCAAGACGCTATGTCAGGATTTTATGACAGGGTCCAACTGAAATGTTACATTCTTCTGCAATCTCTCGGACAGTCAGTCTTCGATTAGCACGCACAGTTTCGTTGACGTCCCTGACATGAGCTTCGTCGGTAGACGTCGAAGGGCGTCCTGAACGAGAATCATCTTTAACTTTTTCGGGTAGTTTTTAAACCGTGTGAACCATTTGCAACACCGAGTACCGCTTAAGCGCAAATCACCGTAGGTTCAAATGGCTCTGAGCACTAGGGGACTTAACATCTGAGGTCATCAGTCACCTAGAACTTAGAACTAATTAAACCTAACTAACCTAAGGACAGCACACACATCCATGCCCGAGGAGGCAGAATTCGAACCTGCGACCGTAGCGGTCGCGCGGTTCCAGACTGAAGCGCCTATAACCGCTCGGCCACAAAGGCAAAAAAATGTTCCAATGTGTGTGAAATCTTATGGGACTTAACTGCTAAGGTCATCAGTCCCTAAGCTGACACACTACTCAATCTAAATCATCCTAAGGACAAACACACACACCCATGCCGGAGGGAGGACTCGAACCTCCGCCGGGACGAGCTGCACAGTCCATGACCGCTCGGTTAATCCCGCGCGGCTCACACACAACGGCAGGCATCACCGTAGGCTTCCTGCATCATTGGTGTGTCTCTGTAAAGGTTTTCTTAAGTTTTATGCAAAATTTAATGTAGACGCGTTGCTCCTCTAACTCTGCCATCTCGAAATTCGCAAACTGTGCGACACAACGTTCTACTCAATGCAGCACTGAACATTAACTAACGGACATACAGCAATGAAACTTGCGGCAGTTACACATCAAAATGCCAACCGCGTTTCGCTACAGCACACTATTGGCACGAAATCACGAATGTTCCGGGATTTTTTGAACAGACATCGTCTGCTCGTTCCACTTCATATCACTTTATAGTATCACGCCAAGCTATTTCACCGACATGACTGAATAAAGCAGCACACTAATCCTTTATTCAAATATTCCAGGACCGTTTTTCCTACTCATCACCATCAACTTGTATTTTTCTACATTCAGGGCGAGCTGTCAATCCCCACAGCTAATATCTGTTCTGTCTAACTCATATTATATCCTCCCACAGTCGGTCAACAACGACACTTTCCCGTTCACTACTGTGTAAGCAGCAAACAGTCGCATACTGCTGCTTTCCCCCTCCGTCAGATCGCTTAAGTACTCATAGAATAAGAGCGGTCCTATTACACCTTCCTGAGGCACTCCTGACGATACCCTTCTCTCTAATAAACACTCGTCCAGGACAACGTGCTAGGTTCTATTAATCAAGAAGTCTGCGAGCCACTCACATACGTAAAAATTCCTGCACTCTTAATGTTGGAACTGAAGGCTGCAAGTGACTGGGGAATAATTTGAAATTGTTAGGAGTTACCAAATTTATGTTATTGAACATTAGTTCCAACAATCAAAGCGTTGTGAGGGCGGATCGTGAGTCCCGCTTGAATAGCTCAATCGGTAGAGCACTTACTGCACAAAGGCGAAGCTTCGAAGTTCGTTTCCCACTCCGACACACGATTTAACCTGCCAGGAAATTTCAGAGCGTCGGTAAGTCTACATTGTCATCGTCTCTCTGGGCCTACTCAGTTGACGATGTAATGCAAATATGCATTCCCTTCACGTGTTTAAGCCAAGTATTACGCAAATTTATGCGATCGGGAATGCTCAGTAACAGCCAGGCTACATGTACATTTAACAATTAAGCGTCAGCAAGAGCATTAGTGATGAAATCATAGGAGGCAATGTTGTGCAACCTTAGTAGGGACAAGATTCCACTATTTGGGAGTAGGATCTTACAATCTGAGACAGTGTTCCGAGACAAACTTCCGTCACAATGTCCACAAACGTGACGTCAGATCCGCCTGGCAACTGCGATCTGAACGCCATTGGGTTGGGTTGTTTGGGGAAGGAGACCAGACAGCGAGGTCATCGGACTCATCGGATTAGGGAAGGACGGGGAAGGAAGTCGGCCGTGCCCTTTCAAAGGAACCATCCCGACATTTGCCTGGAGCGATTTAGGAAAATCACGGAAACCCTAAATCAGGATGGCAGTACGAACGCCATTGGCTGAAGGTTTGGATATATATATATATATATATATATATATATATATATATATATATATATATATATATATATATGAAAAGAGAGAAGTGTCTTCATTGGCTGAGAGAGAAAGGTGGGGTGGTCTCTCTTCTCGTTCGGGAAGACAGGGCGGAGTTAGTCGCGAGGAGCCACTCAAAACGCACGGTCGAGTAACCGGGGCGGCTCTAAAAGAACGGTAGCGAGTTCATATTTCAGCTGTTAAACAAGCTAGAAAGTGAAGTTATTAGTTATCAGAACGCCACGTGTCGTGGGCAGTGTTTATCATTATGTAAAGGCAGAAAACTGTGTTAATGGGCGTAGTCCAGAGCCGCCATATTGCAAATTCTGATTCTGTGACGCGCGTGACAAAGCAATTTCTGTATTAAAACAAGTATAGTACAAACGTTGTTGACAATTAACAACTGGCATCCCTAAACACTCCACTTCAGCAGGATCACCAACTACATGGAACCTGGCGACAAAGTTACCAAAGCAGCAAGACACCAGGTTAGTGATACCGCCCAGAGAAGTACTTCCTTCTCGCTACAATGCCAATGAGGTTGTTGTAACAAGTTATCGTGTAATACAGTCAAGTACCTATAGATGTGTATAGAAGCTAATTTGATTTTTAAAAAAATGGCTCTGAGTACTATGGGACTTAACTTCTGAGGTGATCAGTCCCCTAGAACTTAGAACCACTTAAACCTAACTAACCTAAGGACATCACACACATCCATGCTCTTTGATTTTTAGCCGGCCGGTGTGGCCGAGCGGTTCTAGGCGCTACAGTCTGGAACCGCACGACCGCTACGGTCGCAGGTTCGAATCCTGCCTCGGGCATGGATGTGTGTGATGTCCTTATGTTAGTTAGGCTTAAGTAGTTCTAAGTTCTAGAGGACTGATGACCTCAGCAGTTAAGTCCCATAGTGCTCAGAGCCATTTTTTATTTTTAATTTAATTTTCTAGTATATTTTACTATCTCTCTTTTTAAGCCGATGATTTTATGACGACTTGGTAACAAGTCGAAACCGGTAATGAAACCACCTGTATGACCAGAAGCTGAAAATACACTTACATCCAAAATTAAAGCAACAAACTTGTGTCTCCCCGTCTTGTGACTAAATCTATATGTATTCATACAAACTGTCAACAGATGTCGTAAAAATCGTGCTCTGCCATTCCGATCAACTGACAGCCGCGCCAGCAATAACATCGGCGCACCTATCAAGAGGGGTAGTATTTGCAGGGTAGTCCCACATCCACAGTCGCTGCGTACACAGTCACAGACGGTGCAGTATAGCACTGAGAAGACGCCTACCAGACACTCTGCTGTGGAGGGCCATAGGAAGAATGGAAGCAGTAGAGTCGCAAATTAATGTGGCCCGATGGCTTAATGTGAATCGTTCTGTTGTTTCTCCGATGAGGCGACAGTTTATAGAGACCGAAACTGTATCCCGGAGACCAGGGCAGGGCCGACCACGTGTAACATCAGAAACAGAGGACCGTTATTTAACTGTAAGAGCACGACGGTACCGCTTTAGTACTGTACGACAACTGGCATCTGACCTCACAGCATCCCCTGGACGTGTTGTATCGAGGCAAACGGTGTGCAGAAGGCTTCAGCAGAGTGGCCTTTATTGTTGAAGATCTGCTGTCTTTTTATATCTGGCGTGTCTTCACAGTAGGGAACGTCCCAAGTGGAGCCGTCAACATGCGACCTGGACGGTCGAACAGTGGGCCAATGTTCTTTTCGTAGATGAGTCCCGATTTGGTCTGGAGAGTGATTCTCGACGGATTCGCAGCTGGAGGGCACTTGGAAAACGATTTAGGGACACAAATATTGTGGAAAGAGACCGATCTCGAGGAGGATTCCTAATGGTGTGAGCAGGGATTATGTTTACCACTAGAAACCCTCTTCCTGAAACTGTACGCGTGAATCACCAAAATTTAACTGCTTTCAGGTACCGTAAGAAGATCTTGGGATCTCATGCACGGTTGTTGCGAGGTGCTGTGGGCCCAGACTTCGTATTCATGGACGATAACGCTCGACCTCATATCCCACGGGTGGTTGACTTTTTAGGAAGCGGAAGATATCGCACGCATTGCATGGCCTGGTCACTCTACGGATTTGAATCCCATAGAGCATTTCCGGGATGCACTACGGAGACGGGGTGCATCACGTCAGCATCCACCAACCACTCTCCAAGACTTGTGAGCGGCTTTGCAAGGAGAATGGCCGTCATTGTTTCATCATGAGATTGATGACATCATTCACGGCATGTCCGTCGTAGTCAGGCCTGTGTTGGTGCCAGAGGTAGTCGCACCCCATACTGAGCACATTAACCAGTTGTCAGAACGTATGTGCAAATCCGTTTAGTTTGAAAAAACGAAGAACATTTTTGTCTACCGCTGTGCCTGTTGCAGTTGATTACGTCGTGTATAGTTCACATTTTTCTACTTTACTTTCACCTGTTTATACCGTTTTGTGGCAGAAAAAAGTCAACCAAGAAAAATTTCCGTTTCTTGCTTTAATTTTGGCCTACAGTTTATATAAGAGGGGCAGGGTTGGTTTAAGCCCAATCGACACAAGCGGCCGCTTGGCGCTTCAGGATAAGAGTGGCACCAAAGTCCCCCGACTGCAAAATTTGTATATCGGATGTGCCATACCTCGTAACTAAAGCTCACACAGATGAAAGTATACGCCAATAGGAACAGACTCGTTCTAGAAAACATGGGGCCGCCAACGAACCATTTGCGAAATAGCTACCAATGTGTTTTTGCGAAGCGCCACTACTGATTTCAGTGCGGAATATTGTCCTAGTTAATACAAATTTATTAGAAACGTAGACTGTTCGACTGACACATTATTTTTCACAGAAGGTCTACCATAACAGGAAATACAATACTACTTCAGCACGCTACGTATGTCGAAAGGAGTTTTTCAATTCCCAAATTGTAAAGACATACCACAGGTGAACACTTCTTCAAGAACAGTTGTGTGGACTGTCAACTTCAGCCACTGAACGCGATTCCTTAAAATCAACACATTCTAAATCTGCGTTGAAAGATTTGCCAAGTTAAAGGCTAGAAAAACTTCAATATAATTTTTTTACACTAAGGAGAAAAAGTCAGTACATACAATGAACAGGTGCAGGAGCTATGCATGTCTTTTACTTATCACACGCAAAATTGTGTTTTCCTTTACGGATGCATACATTAAAAGCTGGAGCACATTCATCAACTTTCAGCTACTTTCATGGCAAAAAAAAAAAATGGTTGAAATGGCTCTGAGCACTATGGGACTCAACTGCTGAGGTCATTAGTCCCCTAGAACTTAGAACTAGTTAAACCTAACTAACCTAAGGACATCACAAACATCCATGCCCGAGGCAGGATTCGAACCTGGGACCGTAGCGGTCTTGCGGTTCCAGACTGCAGCGCCTTTAACCGCACGGCCACTTCGGCCGGCCTTTCATGGCAAATCATCTGTTATTTAACTTTTTTAATGGTGAGTTTTGCACATATAACTTACAGAGTTAGTGTCATGTTTAACTAGTCGATATGAAATTAGATGATTTTTTCGTATTTTTATCTCTTTTTCCAATGAAAAGTGAAGTGATAGGTAATTGACACAATTAAAAATTTTAATTATTAAATTAATGGGGGTAGGACGTCAAACGGGCCGACTTGGAGCAGGAGAGGCACCACAGGACATTTTAATTTCCACTGTCTATACTTTTACAAATAAATTCATAAAACTTTGTCAGTATGACCAGGAAGGATTCAGAACTCACACTCATAGCAGTGGAAGTTCGAAAACATAACGAAGTAATTTTTTTACATGTGAAATTTCATCATTTTTTTCACTTACTAATGGCTGCATTTGTTGCTATAGGTACACTTTTCTTCATGAGTAAGAGAGATGGTTCAATGAATTTTGCACAGCATACAAACCATACTTAAAGGTGTATGAAACTCTAGAATTTACCAAATCTATTAAAAACTGTGGTAAAAATTGAGGTAATTAACTACCAAATTTGTGTTTTTTCTAAACATGAAGTTTAAAATACAGCAGATCATTCGTTTTTTCATAAATTAAATAAATTCTAGAGATTCATACACCTGTAAGTATGGTATGCATGCTGTGCAAAATTCATCGAAGAATCTCTCTAACTTATGAAGAAAAGTGTACCTATAGCAAAAAATGCAGTCATTAGTAAGTGAAAACATGATGAAACTTCACATATAAATAAAATTATTTTGTTATGTTTTCGAACTTCCACTGCAATGAGTGTGAATCCTTCCTGGTGATGCTGACAAAGTTTTATGAATTTATTTATAAAAGTATAGACACTGGAAATTAAAATGTCCTCTGATGCCTCTCCTGCTCCAGGTCGGCCCGTTTGACGTCCTACCCCCCTTAAAAGAATAACAAAAAGATGTTTGTTTTTTTCATTCTTTCAACTAAGTTTATTAGATGGCACATTTTTTATTGAAACTAGAAGATAGAAAAGGTCTAGTACTTTCCTTGTTTAACTAGAAGCTTTCAAAGATCTCAGGAATTACCTTAAAACGAAATTAATTGGTCCTTCACTTAATATTTATTATTGGAATAAGATTCAGAAATTTATTTCTGTTACCGAAGAAGGTACATGTAGTACTTACTTTGAAAGAAAAAAAGCAACCAGTTTAGACGATCACGACACTCACATTTGTTTTTAAAAGTGCTACCAAGAGCCCAAACAAACGCAACTAATGTAATGATGCTGGGGACGATGGCTGGGGGGTGGGGGGCGGGCTATGGGAGGCGTCAAATGATACGTTACTTGCGGTAGAAAAGTATTCTCGAATCTGTGAAAATAATTCACATTAAAAAGATGAATGAGTAACAACCAGTAATTTACGATACAGCAAGTGTAGGGCGCTTCTTACCAAATTTAGCTATCAACACGACATGTCCTAAAATTCACCAAGTCAGCTACATTAAAAATGCCTGTTCTGGAATATTGCTCCCTCTTGGATAATTTTCTATGGACGCTCATGGTGCAACGCTATATACCATTCAAGGTTCACCAAAGACGCAGGTACGACGAAAATAACGACAGCGTTTTGTTTTGTTGTTAAATCTACAGCTGTTGTAACAGCAGAGAAAGCGAGCATTCGCTGTTAGGTGGGTACTCACGCAACGTTGGGCGCGGGCTGTTGGCAGCGGCAGTGCGCGCGGCACCTGCGTGCGTGTTCGCGTGCCGGAGGGCTCGCGGGCGTGGGCGGCGCGGCAGGCTGCTGCGTGCGTGCGTGCGAGACGCGGCGTCGGCGGCCGTCGCGACGCTACTGAGCGGGGCGCGCAGCTGTGGGCGCCGCGCCGCGCCGAGGCGGCAACAGGCGAGTGTGCGCGCATGCGCGGGGCGGCCGGCGCTCACAGCTGTACCCGATGCGTCGGCGTCGGCGTCGGCTTCGGCGTCGGCATCTCACGGGCCGTTCGAAATGTCACGTCAGCCGACACGCGCCGCCCGTCACACGCAAGTGAGTGGACGAGGAGTGGGGCGTCCGTCTGCCTAGCCTGTGACGTGCTGTAGCGCTGTAACGGAAGGAACACAACAGTCGTCATGACTACTACTACTACTACTACTACTACGTGATCAGGCCCAGTGGACCGCACGCATCTACAAGTTCCCTCCTACACTGTATTCTGTCCATTGCTGCTATCCGCCATCCGTCCACATCTATTGACACTTGGTTTAAATCTTCATGGAGTCCATCCCTTGAGCGCTTCTTGGGTCTCCCTGGCGGTCTCTTTCCAGTAGGTGTGAAATCCAGGAGCTTCCGAGGCCATGTGTGATCCTCCATCCGGGCCACATAGCCGGCCCACTGCATTCGTTTGGCTTTGACAGTTCCTGGTATGTTGGGCTGCTGGTTGTATCTGATCCTCCATTCCCCTGTATCTGCGTCCAGAACCGGACCGAAAATCTTCCGAAGCACTTTTCTCTCAAAAACAAGGAGCTTATGGAAGTTCTGTTTCCCGATACTCCATGTCTCACAGCCATATAGAACAACAGGCTGGATCAGGGTTTTGAACTATCTGGAGAGATATTTGGATCGATGCAGTTGTGCTAGGCTGTGGTAAGATCGGTTTCTTGCTTGTATTCTGACATTGATCTCTGCTTTACACGACGAGTTCTCAGTGAAAAGTGCTCCTAGGTATTAGAATTCTTGCACTCTCTTGTAGGAATGGTCCCCAACCTGCAATGATTGTAGATGATCAGCAGTCTGACAATGACCATGCGTCATAACGAGGTACTCTGTCTTGTCTTCGTTTATGTTTAGCCCAAATTTGCTGGCAGCCTCCTGTAGTGCTTTGGTCATTTGCTCCAACTCCTTTTCCGACCTAGAGAGTAAACATATGTCGTCTGCATAGGCTAAGTATGCCAGTCTCTTTCCTTCGATTTCAAGCCCTTAGTTCTCTTGGAAGGTCTCGCGTACGATCTTCTCGAGGGCAAAGTTGAACAGGATAAGGGACAACCCATCTCCTTGCCTGAGTCCTGTCTCAATTTCAAACTCCTCAGTTACGCGATTTCCCATCTTCACCTTTGCACGTGTTTCGTTCATACAGATCTTTATCAGATTGATGAGCTTCTCTGCTGTGCCAAACTTCCTTAAACAGTTGAGCAGGCTCTTGCGATGTATGCAATCATAGGCCTTCTTAAAATCAACGAATAAAATATGCAAATCTTTACCATATTCACCCAGTTTCTCAGTGAGCTGCCGGAGATTGGAGATGTGATCTACTGTTGACCGTCCTGGCCGGAAACCTCCCTGGTACTCCCCAATCACCGATTCTGCTATTGGCTGAATTCTATGTGTGAGGCAATTGGACAGGATCGTATAGCAGACGTTCAGCAGGGCGATTCCTCGATAGTTGTCACATTTCAGTTTGTCGCCCTTCTTATGTATTGGACAAATCAGAGCCGCTTTCCATTCTCCTGGTAGTACTTCTTTGGTCCATATTGCCTGTAGCAGTCGGTGTATTTTTTATGCAAGTTTCTTTCCTCCTGCCAGGATCACTTCAGCCTGTATTTCATCTTCACCTGGACACTTATTCTGTTTAAGGTGTCTGATTCTGGTTTTTATCTCATCCAGGGTAGGTGGGGGATAGTCTGCCTCGGCTGTAATTGGGTACTGGAAATCAAACTGCAGTTCAGGTTCATCACAATTTAGCAGCTGTCGAAAGTACTCTTTCCATCTGTCAGCTATGTCCCTATCGTTCGTCAGGATCTTATCATGGGATTCTTTGACAAATTTCTGCTTGGCCTGGTGACCTTTGCAGAGGTACTTCATCTTCAGAGACATATTCCTAGTCTTTTGTCCTCTGAAGCCTGTTTCTGCTTAAGTGATGATATCCTTTATGTATTTCCTCTTTGCTCTTCTCAGAATTGCTTGCGTAGTATTTCGGACCTCCTCAAATTGTGCTTTGGCCTGTGCCAGATTTGTACCGTTCAACCATTTGTTACTGGCTTCCTTTCTCCTTTCCAGGACATCTGCACATTCCTTTCCAAACAAAATCTTCTTGCCCACCGGGTTTCCCATGAGTGTTTCCCTTGCTGTATCCCTAACTGACCTCTGGATGTTTCCCCACATTGGTTCAAGGTCCTGGTTCGCGTCCATTTCACTGAGTCATGACACCTTTATTAACTGATGCGCAGCGTTAGAACCTTGTGTAACAACTATTACTGTTGACAGATTTGCTGCCCAACATAGTCTTCATCAACCTCTTCAGCACTTTGCCACGAGGCCGCCAACAGATACGGCATAGGTTCACGCCTGACGCCGCATGAGCACAGGCGGGCGCAACCTTCACTCTGATTAGCACAGTACGTAGACCACTACAGTGCTTAAAGTGGTATTTCTCGATTGAGTCGACGCTGGTGTGTAGGAAACGAGGTACAATATCTTTATCCCAGAACTCAGCCAGTTAATTGGCAACATACACCAAACAGCGCAAGTACTTCAGACACCCTAAGATATAACCACATCCAAGTATCTAATGAAATCACCGTCTCCAAGAATTTAACGCAACCAAGTGGAATACTACGAGGACACCCGATCAGTACGACACTTTTCGACAGGATATATCACGTAGATCCTCATGGACAGCTCAGCTACATTCGTACCTTATGGGGATGGTAACAGGTTCTAGAGACACAAAAGGCGCTAAACAGACTCACGTCATGGGTTATGAAAAATGACCGACAAATAAACCACAGAAAACCAAACAGATGATTTTCAGACGAGGCGGTAAACTTGAAATTGATTCGCAATTATTTTTAAACTCGTGTATAGGCCTGTTAGTGATTGTGGTTTGTTCTGCTGGAAGACATACTGAAATGCACTGAAGAGCCAAAGAGACTGGTACGCCTGCCTAATATCGTGTAGGATCCCCGCGAGCACGCAGAAGTGCGGCAGCACGACGTGGTATGGACTCGACTAATGTCTGAAATAGTGCTGGAGGGAACTGACACTATGAATCCTGTAGGGATGTCCATACTCCGTAAGAGTACGATGGGGTGGAGTTTTCTTCTGAACAGCACCTGCAAGCCATCCCAAATATTCTCAACGATGTTAATGTCAGGGGAGATTGCTGGCCAGCGGAAGTGTTTAAACCCAGAAGAGTGTACCTGGAGCTACTCTGTAGCAATTCTGGACGTGTGGGGTGTCGCATTGTCTTACTGCAATTGCCCAAGTCCGTCGGAATGCACAATGGACATGAATGGATGCAGGTGATCAGACAGGATGCTGACGTACGTGTCACCTGTCGTATCTAGAACTATCAGGGGTCCCATATCACTCCAACTACACCCGCCCCCCACAATTACAGAGCCTCCACCAGCTTGAACATTTCCCTGCTGACATGCAGGTTCCATGGATTCATGAGGTTCTCTCCATACCCGTACACGTCCATCCGCTAGGTACAATTTAAAACGATACTCGTCCGACCAGACAACACGTTTCCAGTCATCAACAGGTCAATGTTGGTGTTGGCGGGACCGGGCGAGGCGTAAAGCTTTGTGACGTGCATTCATCAAGGGTACACGAATGGGCCTTCGGCTCCGAAAGCCCATATCAATTATGTGTCGTTTAATGGTTCGCACGCTGACACTTGATGCTGGCCCAGCATTGAAATCTGCAGCAATTTGCTAAAGGGTTCCACTTCTGTCACCATTGAACGAGTCACTTCAGTCGTCGTTGGTCCTGTTCTTGCAGGATGTTTTTCCAGCCGCAGTGATGTCGGAGAAATTTGACGTTTTACCGGATTCGTGATATTCACGGTACACTCGTGAAATGGTCGTACGGGAAAATCCCCACTTCTTCGCTACCTCGGAGATATCGTATCCCATCGCTCATGCGCCGACTATAACACCACGTTCAAACTTACTTAAATCTTGATGACCTGCCACTGTAGCAACAGTAACCGTCCAAACAACTGCGCCAGATACTTGACTCTTACAGGCGTTGCTGACCGCAGCGCCGTAGTCTGCCTGTTTACACATCTCTGTATTTGAATACGCATGCCTATACGAATTTATATGGGCTTCAGTGTATGTGACGTTGCATCTCTGGCAATAACAGAATTCTGATCGGGAACAAAAAGAAACAGAAATTAATTACTCTCCCTACAAATCACGAAGAAATAAATTCTCAAGCATGTGACTGCCAGTTTCAAAATATTCTCTAACGACTCCTAACAAATGTTCTGGAATTCCTTGTATGCAACGGGCAACTTACCTCGTCTTGCGACTGCAACTACGTGATCAACAACATGCTAAAAATATTTCAAAAGCAATACTGCGAACCATGCAGAGCGCAATGCATAGTCATGAAAATTGCTACAGCTACTGCCATTTTTATATACAAATTGAATAATCAGGAGGGGTTTCGTCAACTAGCCTTAAATGGAGTAAACAATGGAAGACACTAGCAAAGACTTTAACTTACTATATTCGCAAAATAGTTATTTAAACACTGACAAATCTACACCGACCTTAATTATTCCACAGTGTCTATACTCAATCAACACGTCTCTGGCTATGTCAAAGATACGAATATTACTCTCAATGTATGCATCACAAATCCGACAAAATCCCTCCAGTGCGCGAGAAGCACCAACTACGTGCAACAAAAAGGCAAGTTATCAAATATGCTCAATAGGCTGCGACCTCGCATGTCGCGCGGCTTCTCTCCACCGCAGGCTGCGTCCGACCACTTTCGACTCCTCTCGACAACTGTTCGCTCGCTGCTACTCGCGATAATAATATCTCAGACTCACAGTTTGTGTATGCACACCAACAGAATTATTAGTCAACTTTGCAAAGCAGTATGAACGTCCAACTTTCAAACTCTCACAAAGAAACGCTGATCCTTCAAGATAAAACGCTAGAAATAGTACTAAAGTAAACTCCGTCCAAACAGGTCTCGAAAGACCCAACGCTGTTGACCGACCGCCATGTCATCCTCAGACTATAAGCGTCACAGGACGCGAATGTGAGGGGCGTAAGGCCAGCACACCGCTCTCCCGGCCGTTGCCAGCTTTCGTGACCGCAGCCGCTATTTCTCAATCAAGTAGCTCCTCAATTTGCCTCACAAGGGCTGAGTGCACCCCGCCTCCCAATAGCGCTCGGCAGACTGCTATGTTAACCAAATCCGACAGCGCTTAACTTCCGTGATCTGATGGGAACTGATGTTACCACTGAGGCAAGGCCGTTGGCACTAGATGTTGAACCAAAGTACAAAGATCTTGGAGTCACTCGGCAAACAAACTGGTATCATTCAACACCCATGTGAAAGATGCAGCAACACCAGCAGTAAAAGCAGTTTACAGTACCCAGAAGCCTCAGAAACTCTCAGTAACAACGGCCATGACACTAATTAAACCAGCCGTAGTACCAGTAGAGCCCTACAGGATAAGAGATACACATTATCTGGGAGAAACAAAAGTCAAACCCCGCTATATGAAACAAATCCTGAACGTTGGGAAGACAGCGTCATCAAGACTGGCTTAAGTCTTAGTGAAAGAAAACTTCTTCACAGCAGACATCAGAATGTAGTTGCTTCTGCCCTACAACAAAGCCTACGATAGCACACCCCAAATACTTACAGGAAAACACAACTTTATCTGGAACTATTTCTACTCAAGCAAAGCCATAGTGACAGAAGAGTGGAAACAGGCAAACTTCGAACTCCGACACGTCATAACATGGTATGCAACACATGGACTCCACCACAAGCTCTGTCAAAACAAGAGATTCCAACAGCCGAATGACGAATGCCTGTGTAAACTATGCAGTGAACACTGTGAAAGATATCATGCAAAAACTGCAGAGAAAGAAGAGTGTCATAATAAAACTAGGACTAGGATAATGTAACTCAGCTTTGTATTTGTATTGGTACTTGCATTTGTATTTGTCTGCACATTAATTTCGAATTTCTACATTTCCAGAAGCCACTTGACACTGTACCTCAAAAGCGTCTAGTAATCAAATTGCGTTCTTACGGAATATTGTCTCAGTTATGAGACTGCATTCGTGATTTCCTGTCAGTGAAGGCCACAGTTCGTAGTAATTGAAGAAAATTCAACCAAATACCTAGGAATGACATTTACAGATAACTGAAATGGGAAACAACACACAGAAAATGTTGCGAAGGTGAACCGAAGATTGCGATTTATTAGCAGAATACATAGAAGATGGAACGGATCTACTAAAGAGACTGCCTACGCTTGTCTATCCTCTTTTGGAGTACTGCTGCGCTGTGTGGGAAGAGTGTGTCACGGACACACATGGTACTGGATTTGACATGAATATCATTAAAATAAAGGCGTTGCGACGGGATCTTCTGACGAAAATCACCAACTTTCTCCTCCAAATGCAAAACATATATTGTTGACGCCAACCTACAAAGGAAGAAACGATCATCATAATGAAATAAGGGAAATCAGAGCTCGCACGAAAGGTATAAGAGTCCGTTTTTTTCGCCCTTTTCGAAAGTGGATTACTAGAGATGTATGTTAAGGTGGTTCGATGAACCCTCTGCCAGGCACTTAAGTGTGATTTGCAGAGTATCCATGTAGATGAAGACATGGATGTAGATTGTGCACATTGTTATTAACAATAATGTCTTGTTCAACGTTTTGAATTCTGCTTCTAGGAACTTCCAATTCAACAGAATTTGTTTACTAATATTACATTATTATGTTGACTGCTAATTTATACAGTAGTGTGCAACACTTAGGGACGAAAGTAGCTTTCCCGTGATGTGTCACAGCCAACTAACATAGGTCAATGAAACTTGGACCACACATAAAAGGAAGTGGTACAGTGTGGTACAGAAGTCAACTGAAAGAAGTACGCGACACTTTCATTGAAAGACAATAATCACATTTAAATCACCACTATTCATGATGATCCCCTGGACATTACGAAAGAAATTTTGGAAATTTATGGTAAGGTCTTACGGGACCAGACTGCTGACGTCATCGGTCCCTAAGCCTACACACTACTTAATCTAACTTTAACTTACGCTATGGACAACACACACACACCCATGCCCGAGGGAGGACTCGAACCTCCGACGGAGGGAGCCACACGGACCGTGACAAGGCGCCCCAGACCGCGCGGCTCATTACGAAAGCTGAGACATGGTTCTTCAGAAGGCTTGTGATCACCACAGAGGGCAGTGTGTGCTGTGCGACTTGTTCCGTTGCTGGTCACAAGGGGGCAAGGTGTTCTCGTCGTGGGGCGTTCCATTCCTGCACCAGCGTGGTTGACAACTGATGGATGATGCTACAATGCGTCTTCCCAAAGCACCCCCCGCGCGCTCGATGGGATTTAAATCGGGGGAACGGGCAGACCGGTCTATTCGCTACTTACTCCAGGAGCTGCTCCACCTGCGTTGTTCGATGCTATAGTGCATCGCCATCCATAAAAATGAACTCAGGGCCGAATACACCCTTGAAAAGATGCACTGGGGAAGTAGTACAGTGCCACAATAGCCTTGACGGGCGAGTGTGTCGCGTTCATAGATTTGGACATCAGTAGGCTCACACAACATCATACCTCCTCAAACGTAACATCTGAACTACCAAAACTACCATGTTTGATAATGCTCCTCAGTACATTACGTGTTTCCACCTCTCGCCGGACGAGGGAATAATCGCTACTCAGACTGATTCTGCTCCCATCCGTCAAGAGCACGCGATCCCGCTTTTCGTTGGTCCAGTTATAGCACTATACGACAACAGGACAAACAGCCCATCTACAGGAAAAGCCAGGCATAACACTATTATATGGGGACTTGTGGATATAGTATACGTCTGTCGTATAATGTTACCGCTTTTACAGGAGTTGACCGTGATGGGGTTGTTTTGGGGGAGGAGACCAAACTGCGAGGTCATCGGTCTCATTAGGGAAGGATGGGTAAGGAAGTCGGCCGCGCCCTTTTCAAAGGAACCATCCCGGCATTTGCCTGAAGAGATTTAGGGAAATCACGGAAAACCTAAATCAGCATGGCCGGACGCGGGATTGAACCGTCATTCTCCCGAATGCGAGTCCAGTGTGCTAACCACTGCGTGACCGCGATGGATATGTAAATCAGACTATTAATTCTTTTCCTAAGAGTTTTCTAGCTGTTAGAAAGAAATTCAGTAAAAATGGAGTATATACTGAATCTAGGATCTTTCTGTACTAAGTTCCTTAAGTGGTTTGTCTAATGCCTACTTAGACAAAAGAATGCTTCAGTTTTAGAAAAGCAGAAGAAGTAAATCTGGCTTGCTTTCCTGCTGTTCCCTAACATAAGTTCACAAATAAATATAACATAACGGGATATGGTTCCGAGAAAGATACTGGAAACTTTTAGCTGCTACACCGACATACAAACACAGTTTTGATCAAGAAAGGCCACGAATTTTTAATCATCACTATGGGCGAAAAAAAATGGCTAGGGGGGACTTCTATGTTTTCATTTTCTATAACCAACAAGTTAAAAACTTAAATATTCTAATAGCATAGTACACACATTTAAATTTGTTACGACATTTTGTTTGTAGCTTTCTCTTAACAAATGATCTATCAAAACCCAAAGGTAGCTTTTGGTTACTCTATATTGTCAATCAGTGTCTTTATGCATCTCTGCATCAATGTTACCGAGCCACGTGAACAACTTTCTTTTTATGATTCTTCGAACGTTACTGAATTTCATTTACAACTGAGAGACTTTTATCCTTACTGTTCTGAAAACTTGTTTACTTGCTTTCATTTTACTTTTTGAGACTAAGAGAGTAAGAATATTAAACTCGTTAAATTTGTCCGAAACATCTGCTTCAGTACTTAAGCAAAATTTCACTTCGGCACATCTACGTAAATCATATAGTACTCTCACTTGCACTTAAAAGTTAGTCCACAACAATTAATTGAAAACATTTATTCAAAGATGAAAAACAGTTCATGTAGATACTGAGTGAAGCACTTCATATGTTTTTATAACGGGTTTAGTCGGAATAATCAAACACCAGCAAAGGACCTTATATAAGCGAATGATTAGGAATTAAAAATAACAGTGTGAAACAAATTCTATCTCTAAAGCAATGATTATTCAAAAAAGTTGATTTTCAATTAATGGTTCACGCTTCTACAATTATAATTATACAGTTCGTATAACTTGTTCCCTGTAGTCGTTGGGTATGACGGACAGTAATCACGGCTACACTACCCGTGTATGGTGTACAAGTTTCTTGAAGTATGGACTAATTAATTCTTCTTGGCGTCGTTATAACGTCCATAACATAACCCGACAACTTGTACCGAAGCCGTAATAATTCAACAGTCGTCATCCGAGGCTACTACGCAACCATTTCCAGGCAACGCATCGCCTGCTCCATCCGAATGTTGCCTCTGATACGACTGACTGCAGACTGTCTTCCCGTTCCCGATCGTTCTACAGGTAGCGCGCCAAAAACGCAACCCGCCTCTTATGCTCCCCACGGTAACTTCCGCACAGTACAAAAGCACTTCATCTTTACATGACACATATTCTACACATTGTCATTAGGCGTGTACCATTTTACACAAATGACAACTTGCAGAAATATACAGGGTTGTCCATTGATAGTGACATGGCCAAATATCTCACGAAATAAGTATCAAACGAAAAAACTACATATAACGAAACTCGTCTAGCTTGAAGGGGGAAACCAGATAGCGCCATGGTTGGCCCGCTAGATAGCGCTGCCATAGGTCAAACGGATATCAACTGCGTTTTTTTAAATAGGAACCCCCATTTTTATTACATATTCGTGTAGTACGTAAAGAAATATGAATGTTTTAGTTGTACCACTTTTTTCGCATTGTGATAGATGGCGCTGTAATGCTCACAAACGTATAAGTACGTGGTATCACGCAGCATTCCGCCAGTGCGGACGGTATTTGCTTCGTGATACATTACCCGTGTTAAAATAGACCGTTTACAAATTGCGGAAAACGTCGATATCATGTTGATGTATGGCTATTGTGATCAAAACGCCCAACGGGCGTGTGCTATGTATGCTGCTCGGTATCCTGGACGACATCATCCAAGTGTCCGGAACGTTCGCCGGATAGTTACGTTATTTAAGGAGACAGGAAGTATTCCGCCACATGTGAAACGTCAACCACGACCTGCAACAAATGATGATGCCCAAGTAGGTGTTTTAGCTGCTGTCGCGGCTAATCCGCACATCAGTAGCAGACAAACTGATCGAGAATCGGGAATCTCAAAAACGTCGGTATTGAGAATGCTACATCAACATCGATTGCACCTTAACCATATTTCTATGCACCAGGAATTGCACGGCGACGACTATGAACGTCGTGTACAGTTCTGCCACTGGGCACAAGAGAAATTACGGGACGATGACAGATTTTTTGCACGCCTTCTATTTAGCGGCGAATCGTCATTCACCCACAGCGGTAACGTAAACCGGCATAATATGTACTATTGGGCAATGGAAAATCCACGATGGCTGCGACAAGTGGAACATCAGCGACCTTAGCGTGTTAATGTATGGCTCGGCGTTGTGGGAGGAAGGATAATTGGCCCCCATTTTATCGATGGCAATCTAAATGGTGCAATGTATGCTGATTTCCTACGTAATGTTCTACCGATGTTACTACAAGACGTTTCGCTGCATGACAGAATGGCGATGTACTTCCAACATGATGGATGTCCGGCACATAGCTCGCATGGGTTGAAGCGGTATTGAATAGCATATTTCATGACAGGTGGTTTGGTCGTCGAAGCACCATAGCATGGTCCGCACGTTCACCGGACCTGACGTCCCCGGATTTGTTTCTGTGGGGAAATTTGAAGGATATTTGCTGTCGTGATCCACCGACAACGCCTGACAACATGCGTCAACGCATTGTCAATGCATGTGCGAACATTACGGAAGCCGAACTACTCGCTGTTGAGAGTAATGTCATTATACGTATTGCCAAATGCATTGAGGTTGACGGACATCATTTTGTGCATTTATTCCATTAATGTGGTATTTATAGATAATCACGCTGTAACAGCATGCGTTCTCAGAAATGATAAGTTCACAAAGGTGCATGTATCACATTGTAACAACCGAAATGACATGTTCAAACGTACCTACGTTCTGTATTTTAATTTAAATAAACCTGTTACCAACAGGTCGTCTAAAATTGTGAGCCATACTATTACAGCGCCATCTATCACAAAGCGAAAAAAGTGTTCCAACTAAAACATTCATCTTTCTTTACGTACTACACGAATATGTAATAAAAAGTGGTTCCTATTTTTAAAAAACGCAGTTGATATCCGTTTGACCTATGGCAGCGCCATCTAGCGGGACAACCATAGCGCCATCTTGTTTCCCCCTTCAAGCTAGACAAGTTTCGTTCTTTGTAGTTTTTTCGTTTGACGTTTATTTCGTGAGATATTTAGCCCGGTCAAGATCAATGGACCACCCTGTATAAAATTACATACACAAACATTTTTATTTCATTAATCCATGACAAAATATTAAATTAAATTATACATTTCACATATTTCTCTACGTAAGTTGTAAATATACATTATCAAGGCACTCTAAATAGCGTATCTCTCGCTTTCTTACAGTCTTTCAATATCAAAGTTACATTACAACAAGGTTTAAATGCAAAAAATATATAAGTTAGATGACTAGTTAAACAATAGTGTTACACAATGACTATGCTTTCGGCAATATCGCGAACGGGTGCCGATGGGCGAGTGTCGCCGGTACACAGTGTACTCGTCGGCAAAGAGTACGCTCCTGTGCAGTCGCTGTGCCACTGTGGAGCGTGTGATTGCGTGCCTTGCAGTCCTGTCACGTGTGACTGCAACTGCACCCGCTGTTTGGCGTGGGTCCATTATTACCTGTTGCACAATGTATCGGGCATCTACAGCTGTAGTTGACCGTGGTCAATCACCTCCCCTCCATTAGGCAGTAGCGCCTGTGGTTTGGACCGCTACCCATACCCGCAAAACAATGCTTTGAGTAACACTAGACTCCTGGGCTACACTCGTCACACTTCGTCCTTCTTCCAGATTCCCCATGATTCTTCCCAGCATGAGGTCATCCAGATGCATCCGGGCCATATTGTAATGATGAACACTGCCGCAGGGCACCGTACCTGCTCACTGATTGACACACACACTGTTTTTTCTTCCATTTCTTCAATTGCATCGTGCTGCGGGGCGGGCTCCATTTGGTGCACAACTGATACACCTCTGGCAACTCGCTTCCACACTTTCATTCATTTCCAGCGAGTAGTTAAAATGGTATTGTACTTTATCTATTCCGCTTTTTGCGTAGCATGGTATTTTGGCATGAACAGTGGGATTTGCTCTTCCCTCGGTATGCTGGTAAAAATACTTGTTCAAAACCTGTGGTAGGCATAAAACATCTTCCGAGATTGTCCTAAATGCTTTCTCCGAAAATTATTTCGAGCAGTTAGTCCACGAACCCACGCGAATTGTAAATGGTTGCGAAAACACACTTGACCTCTTAGCCACAAACAATTCAGAGCTAATAGAGAGCATCATGACTGATACAGGGATTAGTGATCACAAGGTCGTTGTAGCTAGGCTCAATACCGTTTCTTCCAAATCCACCAGAAACAAACACAAAATAATTTTATTTAAAAAAGCGGATAAAGTGTCACTATAAGCCTTCCTAAGAGACAATCTCCATTCCTTCCGAACTGACTATGTAAATGTAGACGAGATGTGGCTCAAATTCAAAGATATAGTAGCAACAGCAATTGAGAGATTCATACCTCATAAATTGGTAAGAGATGGAACGGATCCCCCATGGTACACAAAACAGGTCCGAACGCTGTTGCAGAGGCAACAGAAAAAGCATGCAAAGTTCAGAAGAACGCGAAATCCCGAAGATTGGCTAAAATTTACAGACGCGCGAAATTTGGCACGAACGTCAATGCGAGATACGTTTAATAGGGTCCACAACGAAACATTGTCTCGAAATTTGGTAGAAAATCCGAAGAAATTCTGGTCGTATGTAAAGTACACAAGCGGCAAGACGCAGTCAATACCTTCGCTGCGCAGTGCCGATGGTGCTGTTACCGACGACTGTGCCGCTAAAGCGGAGTTATTGAACGCAGTTTTCCGAAAGTCCTTCACCAGGGAAGACGAATGGAATATTCCAGAATTTGAAATAGGAACAGCTGCTAGCATGAGTTTCTTAGAAGTAGATACCTTAGGGGTTGCGAAGCAACTCAAATCGCTTCATACGGGCAAGTCTTCAGGTCCAGATTGTATACCGATTAGGTTCCTTTCAAATTACGCTGATACAATAGCTCCCTACTTAGCAATCATATAAAACCGCTCGCTCACCGATAGATCTGTACCTACAGATTAAAATTGCGCAGGTCGCACCAGTGTTTAAGAAGGGTAGTAGGAGTAATCAATCGAACTACAGACCTATATCATTGACGTCGGTTTGCAGTAGGGTTTTGGAGCATATACTGTATTCAAACATTATGAATCACCTCGAAAGGAACGATCTATTGATACGTAATCAGCATGGTTTCAGAAAACATCGTTCTTGTGCAACGCAGCTAGCTCTTTATTCGCACGAAGTAATGGCCGCTATCGACAGGGGATCTCAGGTTGATTCCGTATTTCTAGATTTCCGGAAAGCTTTCGACACCGTTCCTCACAAGCCACTTCTAATCAAGCTGCGGGCCTATGGGGAATCGTCTCAGTTGTGCGACTGGATTCGTGATTTCCTGTCAGGAAGGTCGCAGTTCGTAGTAATAGATGGCAAATCATCGAGTAAAACTGAAGTGATATCAGGTGTTCCCCAGGGAAGCGTCCTGGGACCTCTGCTGTTCCTAATCTATATAAATGACGTGGGTGACAATCTCAGCAGTTCTCTTAGGTTGTTCGCAGATGATGCTGTAATTTACCGTCTAGTAAGGTCATCCGAAGACCATTATCAGTTGCAAAGCGATTTAGAAAAGATTGCTGTAAGGTGTGGCAGGTGGCAGTTGACGCTAAATAACGAAAAGTGTGAGGTGATCCACATGAGTTCCAAAAGAAATCCGTTGGAATTCGATTACTCGATAAATAGTGCAATTCTCAAGGCTATCAATTCAACTAAGTACCTGGGTGTTACAATTACGAACTACTTCAGTTGGAAAGACCACATAGATAATATTGTGAGGAAGGCGAGCCAAAGGTTGCGTTTCATTGGCAGGACACTTAGAAGATGCAACAAGTCCACTAAAGAGACAGCTTACACTACAATCGTTCGTCCTCTTTTAGAATATTGCTGCGCGGTGTGGGATCCTTAGCAGGTGGGATTGACAGAGGACATCGAAAGGGTGCAAAAAGGGCAGCTCGTTTTGTATTATCACGTAATAGGGGAGAGAGTGTGGCAGATATGATACGCGATTTGGGATGGAAGTCATTAAAGCAAAGACGTTTTTCGTCGCGGCGAGATCTATTTACGAAATTTCAGTCACAAACTTTCTCTTCCGAATGCGAAAATATTTTCTTGAGCCCAACCTACATAGGTAGGAATGGTCATCAAAATAAAATAAGAGAAATCAGAACTCGAACGGAAAGGTTTAGGTGTTCGTTTTTCCCGCGCGCTGTTCGGGAGTGGAATGGTAGAGAGATAGTATGATTGTGGTTCGATGAACCCTCTGCCAAGCACTTAAATGTGAATTGCAGCGTAGTCATGTAGATGTAGATGTAGATGTAGATCATATAATACGAACATAAACGGTTTTAGCTCAAATTGATCCCGTGCCTTCAACCAGTGGATGAAAGGACATCTTAAACGTCGAAAAATATCTTATTTCACTGATGGAAAATTACTGAGGCTGTTGGAAGAACCAGATTCTGATATACGAGATCCAATATTATCAGAGTTATCTGACGAAGAAGATGCGTTTGTGGACACAGCTGATACCGATAGCAGTGATTGACGTCTTAGAAGGGCGATGCAAACCTCCAGCCTGCGAAGGGAGTGGCACGTACTTCTAACTTTAATAGGTAAGTACCTGTTCTATTTTAAGTTACTATATACGTGTGGTAACTTCTGGTGCGACGATATATGTGTTTTCATCTGTTTGGTAAAGATCAGGAAACAAAGAAGAAATGTGGGGCAAACTCAAGTTGAGAAGAATTTGTCGAAGAGAGGAAAGATGCAACATAATGCTAACAAAGCCAGGCCCAGAAAAATTCCTGGTAAAAATATGGACGTCATACAATTAGTTTTTCAGTTGTTTCTCGGAAGGATCGTAGTTGGTGAAACACTAAAGAGGATTGACAAAGAGGGAAGTCTTCTTTACAGTAGCAGACGGAGTCTAACTGATGCCACTGACCTTCAGTGTTTTATTTGTCTCTTGATCATAGCTGGTGCTTACGAGGCCCATAATAAAGAAATTACACATCTATGGAATAAAGTGGATGGCAAAACTATTTGTAGTGAAGCAATGGCTAGAAGTCGTTTTATCCAAATTTCGAGATACGTTCGATTTGACGACGCAGATGCGAGACGTCGCAATCGTGCTGCTGACAGGCTGGTTCCCATCAGAGAATTATTTTAAATGCGGCTGAAGGCAATGCAAGACGCTTATGTTACCCACAGCAACCTAACTGTTGCCGAAGAACTTGTGACATTTCGTGGTGGATGTCCATTTCGGCAATACGTTTCCACATACCCAGGAACATATTGGTTGAAATTACGGGCGTAGGTAACAGTTCGCCATTTCACGTTCTCAGCCTGCAAGTTTGCACTGGTCGACAAGAAAGTGAACCATCTAAAGTTGGTGAAGGCAAGCTTCCTCGGGCATGAGTACTTTTCAAATTTGAGCCCACGCGTTCAGTAACGCGTTAGATGAAATATAGGAGAAAAACCAGAAGCTTTCACTCAGACCGAAAGTCGTGTAAAATATTCATCCACGTTTGGATTCCAAGAGCATGCATCAATTTTTTCGTATTTTCAATAAAAAGGGAGAAGTTGTAACGTTGCACAGTGCAATGAATTCAAGGAACGAAGTGGAAGATCCTGAATACTCCAAGCCAATAATTATTCTGGATGATAATTCGAGGGTCACTCCAAAGAAATACACACTATTTTTGTAAAAACACAGTTTTCATTCTGCATGTGTGAAAGTTTTACAGCGTGTATATACATCCTTCACGCTTGTTTTCAAACTTAGTTCAACCTGTTCTCGTGAGTGGCGCCGTCACAGCATCTGTTCATGATGCCTGCTACACTTGACGTCCGTCAGAAGCCACGTGCTGTCATAGAATTCCTGTGCTGTGAAAACGAGACAGTGGGAAACATCCACAAGAGGTTGAAAAGGTGTATGGAAATGCTGCTGTCGATCGCAGTACTGTTAGTCGGTGGGCAAGCAGGTTACGTGATGAAAGCGGGCACGGCAATATTGTGGATTGTCCTCGCAGCGGCAGGCCTCGTACTGCACACACTCCAGACAATGTGCAGAGAGTTAACGAATTGGTTACTGCTGACAGACGCATCACAGTGAATGAATTGTCAGTCTACGTTGGGATAGGGGAACGAAGTGTCCGCAGAATACTGATAGGGTTGACGTTAAAAAAGGTTTGTGCCAGGTGGGTTCACAGGATGTTGACAGTGGCTCACAAAGAAACAAGAAAAACGGTATGCAGCGAACTTTTGGAACAGTACGAGAATGGTGGAGATGAACTTCTTGGAAGAATTGTGACAGGTGATGAAACATGGCTCCATCATTTTTCACTAGAGACAAAGAGGTAATCAATGGAGTGGCATCATGCAAATTCACCCAAGACAAAAAATTCAAAACCACACCTTCTGCTGGAAAAGTTATGGCTACGGTGTTTTTCGATTCTGAAGGACTCTTGCTTGTGGACATCATGCCAAGTGGAACCACCATAAATTCTGATGTATATGTGACGACACTGAAGAAACTTCAAGCTCGACTGAGTCGTGTTTGACCACATCGGCAAAAGCAGGATATTTTGCTGTTTTACGACAATGCACGGCCACATGTGAGTCAAAAAACCATGGAATCGATCACAAAACTCGGATGGACAACACTGAAACACCCGCCTTACAGTCCTGACCTGGCTCCACGTGACTATCATCTCTTTGGGAAACTGAAATACTCTCTTCGTGGAACAAGGTTTGAAGATGATGACTCCCTTGTGCACGCTGCCAAACAGTGGCTCCAACGGGTTGGTCCAGAATTTTACCGTGCGGGTATACAGGCGCTGGTTCCAAGATGGCGTAAGCCAGATGAGAGGGATGGAAATTATGTGGAGAAATGAAAATATTGTTCCTAAAGGATGTATCTACACACTGTATAACTTTCAAACATGCAGATTAAAAGATGGATTTTTTAAAAAAATAGTGTGCATTTCTTTTGGAGTAACTCTCGTAAAAGAAATTCAGGGATAGATACAACTACAAAGAAGAGAGCAAAAGATAGCCAATGACATTATTTTACAACGTAATTGATACTAGTGGACTGAATGCATTTCTAATATGGCTGCATCTTACACCAGGCTGGGCAGAAAGGGTAAGCACAAGAGACGATCATTCCTCACAGAACTAGATAAGCAGCTAATTTGTACAAAAATGGACAATGTTAGTTTGCCAGTTGTTTTATCAACATCACAGGCGAAAAAAAAGAGAACGGTGTCCATTTTGTGAAAAATCTGTGGATAGAAAGCACACTGATAAATGTTCACAATGTCGGTGTTCTGTATGTAAAAATCACTCAGCAACTGACTG
The DNA here is from genome assembly GCF_023864345.2 of Schistocerca serialis cubense. Taxonomy (NCBI): domain Eukaryota; kingdom Metazoa; phylum Arthropoda; class Insecta; order Orthoptera; family Acrididae; genus Schistocerca; species Schistocerca serialis. Next base: position 150,705,107 of record NC_064641.1, read on the forward strand.
CCTTAACCCTTTCAGGGGCAAAATTAAAAAAAATTAATTTTTCCTTGTTTTTATTGTATTAATTTTCATACAGTGAGACAGAAAAATGTAAAAATTAAATGGAATATACATAAAATGAACATATACAGGGTGGTTTCGAATGGAACCACCACAACATTCACGGAAATAAATGCATTATTTTCGTTATTATTACAGTACATATAGTATTAATGTAAACAGAACAGTATTCTGCATTTAATACATGCATAAAAGTTATCTAATACAGAAGAATACAGTCACAATTTGAGAACAAAGACGTTCGCTCACAGCGTACAAAAATGGCTATCCAACTACTTGCTAATATTTACAGATTTGGAAGCGGTTCCAGTGACAGCCGCTAGAAGGCAGCACCAACTAGGCTGCTGAATGGTATCCCAAATGTAGCCACTGCCCTTTTGCCACAAAATGAGAAAATTGTAGGTGGTTTCAAACGGAACCACTTCCCCAGAAAGGGTTAAATGCAACGCCTCATAATTGTGGCTTTGAAATTTGATCAAAAATATTTGTAGTTTCATCAGAATCGTTTGTATATTTTAGTGAAATAAATGATTAAACAATTTTGTGTTTTCATTTATGTTCATGCTACTACCAGCAAGCTTAGTGCCGACTCCACTGCCGTGGCTACCAGCGCTAGAATCCTGGCTTGAGGATCCACAGCGCGAACAGCCCCACCGAGGTGGTCTCGCAGTTTCTCGATTGAGTTATAATCCGGCAAGTTTGGAGGCCAGGGGACTACGGTAAACTCATCCTGGTGTTCTGAGATCTACGCACATACTCTGCGAGCTGTGTGACGCGTCTTTGTCCTGCTAGTGGATACCATCATGCCAAGGAAAAACAACTGGATGTGATCCCCAGGCATAGATGAATACTTATGTTGATCCATTGTGCCTTCCAAAATAACATGATCCCCCAGGGAATGTCACGAAAACATTCACCCAGACCATAAAGCTCTCTCATTTGACCTTCGAACGGTTGTTGCCGAGTGTTCGATTTCGGATGATTCACGCCGTACATGCCAACTGTCATCTGACGTCAGAAAAGGAAGACTGTCGCCACTCACTGGACATCCAGTTGCGGTAATGGAGTGCAAATTCCATCCTTGGTCGCCGATGAACAGTAGTCAGAATGGATGCTGACTATCTCTGCCCGCGCTCCACGCGGCAGAGTTAACACTATCAAAGATCCTAAACACTTTGGTTCTCCACACGACCTATCTATGTAATCGTTCGATAGCATAGTTTTCCCTAGGCAAGACCCAGCGTAAAAATACAAATAATATTTACAAAACAAACCAATTATACATCGATGTAGAACAATTACAATATATAAAGACACAGAAATGTCATATCTTCAGGTAACAAAAATAAGGAAAAAATTTATATTACAATAGATGGAAATAGGAAGAAATGCGTTTCCGGCGTTACAATATAAATCGCTCCGTTACGACAACGACGGCACTGTTTTCCGCGTCCCCCCGACACGCTTTATATACCTTCCACTCCTAGCCATGCCGCCTGCCGCCTGTGGGTGGTTATAGCACGCCGACGTCGAACGCAGGCGTTGGTCACATTACTGTGACCTCACTGTATACAGGGTGGTCCATTGATCGTGACTGGGCCAAATATTTCACGAAATAAGCGTCGAACGAGAAAACTACAAAGAACGAAACCAGTCTAGCTTGAAGAGGGAAACCAGATGACGTTATGGTTGGCCCGCTAGATGGCGCTGCCATAGGTCAAACGGATATCAACTGCGTTTTTTTAAATAGGAACCCCCATTTATTATTACATATTCGTGTAGCACGTAAAGAAATATGAATGTTTTAGTTGGACCACTTTTTTCGCTTTGTGATTGATGGCGCTGTAACAGTCACAAACATATGGATCACAATTTTAGACGAACAGTTGGTAACAGGTAGGTTTTTTAAATTAAAATACAGAACGTAGGTACGTTTGAACATTTTATTTCGGTTGTTTCAATGTGATACATGTTCCTTTGTGAACTTATCATTTCTGAAAACGCATGCTGCTACAGCGTGATTTCCTGTAAATATCACATTAATGCAATAAATGCTTAAAATCATGTCCGTCAACCTCAATGCATTTGGCAATACGTGTAACGACATTCCTCTCAACAGCGAGTAGTTCGTGCAAAAAATCTGTCATCGTCCGGTGCATCGTCCCGTGCCCATTGCCAGAACTGTACACGACGTTCAAAGTCGTCGCCATCCAATTCCTGGTACAGGTGCAATCGATGTTGATGTAGCATTCTCAACACCGACGTTTTTGAGATTCCCGCACAATTTGTATGTTACTGATGTGCGGATTAGCCGCGACAGCAGCTAAAACACCTACTTGGGCATCATCATTTGTTGCACGTCGTGGTTGACGTTTCACATGTGGCTGAACACTTCCTGTTTCCTTAAATAACGTAACTATCCGGCGAACGGTCCGGACACTTGGATGATGCCGTCCAGGATACCGAGCAGCATACATAGCACACGCCCGTTGGGCGTTTTGACCACAATAGCCATACATCAACATGATATCGACCTTTCCCGCAACTGGTAAACGGTCCATTTTAACACGGGTAATGTATCACGAAGCAAATACCGTCCGCACTGGCGGAATGCTGCGTGATACCACGTACTTATACGTTTGTGAGTATTACAGCGCCATCTATCACAATGCGAAAAAAGTGGTACAACTAAAACATTCATATTTCTTTACGCACTACACGAATATGTAATAAAAAATGGGGGTTCTTATTTAGAAAAACGCAGTTGATGCCCGTTTGACCTATGGCAGCGCCATCTAGCGGGGCAACGAGAGCGCCATCTGGTTTCCCCCTTCAAGCTAGACGAGTTTCGTTCTTTGTAGTTTCTTCCTTTGATGCTTATTTCGTGAGATATTGGCCCGGTCACTATCAATGGACCACCCTGTATAAGGAATGTGTTTACATTCAACACTTATTGAAATTATACTTAATAAAAAGTGAATTCTAATGGGGTCACTAGAGACGCCAGTGGTACTCAGTGTGACTAAAAACATTCAGTATTAGGACAGTTAAGAAACCACAACTGCGACCAAGGCTGAACAGATAACACCTCGCCAATCCGGGATCTCATTTACAGGTCACTTTCGTCCTTAGTTAGGAGTTAAAATTGACGCAACGCCAGGTCGACTAAACCAAGGAACATTTACAATAAACCGACCTGGACTGTTCTTTGGACAATGCTCAGTAATCTGTGGAGCAAACCACAGATTCATACCTATTGTAATTGAAAGAACTTCAATAAACTTATTTATCAAGTGATTATCTAAGATAATCTAAGGAGTTAGTTAAAATGTATAACATTAGATCAACAGGTCACATGTGACTGTGACTGTATTACAAACACTCCAACCTGTACTAAACAGAGTGCGGCCTGTGGCCGCCGGCGGGCATTCGGCGTCAGGGCTTAGATTCGAGCTCTCCGGTATCCGCCGGCAGCCGGATCATAACGTCATCTTGACACAATATTTCAGCGGTCCACCTGGCCACAATCTTCAGGTGAGTACACGATCTCGCCGGAACGGACTTCTCAGCGCAAGCGGCTGCCTCTATATAGGCCACAGGAGGCCTACAACGCGTGCGCGAGAAGGTGCCGTAACTGCCCTCTAGCGCAAATAAACATGCAGCCCCCCAGTGATCAAAACAGGCGAAATCGAGATATCGCTATCAAAATGGCATAAGCTCTTCTCGCCAAGTGCGCAGGACCCCCGTACGTTGGAACGATGGATGACAGCTAGAAGCACGTACGTAACGGTCCCTCTGCGTAGGCTTTCGATAAACACTCTGTCCCAGTGTCCCTTCATCCTTTCTGTACACCAGAACATCCAGAAACGGAAGCTTTCCATCACTTTCCACCTCCATGGTAAATTTGATGCTAGGATGCAGGCAATTAAAATGATCTAGGAGGCGGTCAAAAGCTTCTCTCCCATGAGGCCACACCATAAACGTATCGTCGACGTACCTCTAGAAACAGGTTGGTTTTAAAGACGCCGTCTTCAGCGCCTTGTCCTCAAAATCCTTCATAAAAAGATTGTCGACTATCGGGGACAATAGGCTCCCCATAGCCATTCCGTCAATCTGTTCAAAATATTTGTCATTGAATAAAATGTACCTCGACGTCAGCACATGACGACAAAGCTTGGTTGTTTCCTTATCCAGTTTATCACCAGTTAATTGCAAGGATTCTTTCAGAGGAACCTGTGTAAAAAGCAACACGACATCAAAACTTACAAGCAAATCCCAGGGACTCAGAGACAAGGATTTCAATCTCTGAAAAAACACCATAGAATTGGGAATGTGATGATCACATTTACCAACGTGAGGGCCAAGAACAGATGCTAAATACACTACTGGCCATTGAAATTGCTACACCACGAAGATGACTTCCTGCAGAAGTGAAATTTAACCGACAGAGAGAAGATGCTATGATATGCAAATGATTAGCTTTTCAGAGCACTCACACAAGGCTGGCGCCGGTGGCGACACCTACAACGCGCTGACATGAGGAAAGTTTCCAACCGATTTCTCAAACACAAGCAGCAGTTGACCGGGGTTGCCTGGTGAAACGTTGTTGTGATGCCTCGTGTAAGATGGAGAAATACGTACCATCACGTTTCCGACTTTGATAAAGGTCGGATTGTAGCCTGTCGTGATTGCGGTTTATCGTATCGCGACATTGCTGCTCGCGTTGGTCGAGATCCAATGACTCCTAGCAGAATATGGAATAGGTGGGTCAGGAGGGTAATACGGAACGCCGTGCTGGATCCCAACGGCCTCAAATCACTAGCAATCGAGATGACAGGCATCTTATCCGCATGGCTATAGCGGATCGTGCATCCACGTCTCGATCTCTGAGTCAACAGATGGGGACGTTTGCAAGACAACAACCATCTACACGAACATTTCGACGACGTTTGCAGCAGCGTGGACTATCAGCTCGGAGACAATGGCTGCGGTTACCCTTGACGCTGCATCACAGACAGGAGCGCCTGCCATGGTGTTGGTTGATTGGTTTGTGGGATTGAAGGGACCAGACTGGGAGGGCCATCGGTCCCTTGCGATGGTGTACTCAACGACGAAACCGGGTGCACGAATGGCGAAACGTAATTGTTTCGGATGAATCCAGGTTCTGTTTACAGCATCACGATGGTCGCATACGTGTTTGGCGACATCGCGGTGAACGCACATTGGAAGCGTGTATTCGTCATCGTCATACTGGAGTATCACCCGGCGTGATGGTATGGGTTACACGTCTCGGTCACCTCTTGTTCGCATTGACGCCACCTTGAACAGTGGGTGTTACATTTCAGATGTGTTACGACCCGTGGCTCTACCCTTCATTCGATCCCTGCGAATTCCTATGTTTCAGTATGGTAATGCACGACCGCATGTTGCAGGTCCTGTACGGGCCTTTTTGGATACAGAAAATGTTCGACTGCTGCCCTGCCCAGCATATTCCCCAGATCTCTCACCAATTGAAAACGTCTGGTCAATGGTGGCCGAGGAACTTGCTCGTCACAATACGCCAGTCACTACTCTTGATGAATTGTGGTATCGTGTTGAAGCTGCGTGGGCAGCTGTACTTGTACACGCCATCCAAGCACTGTTTTACTCAATGCCCAGGCGTATCAAGGCCGTTATTACGGCCAGAGGTGATTGTTCTGGCTACTGATTTCTCAGGATCTATGCACCCAAATTGCGTGAAAATGTAATCACATGTCAGTTCTAGTATAATATATTTGTACAATGAATACCCGTTTATCACCTGCATTTCTTCTTGGTGTAGCAATTTTAATTGCCAGTAGTGTACTTGACTGTGTTTCGATCGTCGGAATAAATTTTAATTTTTAGTAGCGATATCTGTATTTCGCCTGTTTCCACCACTGGGGCGCTGTATGTTTACTTGCGCTAGAGGGCAGTTACGGCACCTTCTCGCGCACGCGTTGTCGGCCTTCTGCGGCCTATATAGGAGCCGCCGCTTGCGCTGAGAAGTCAGTTCCGGCGAGATCGTGTACTAGCACTCGCACCTGAAGATGGCGGCCAGGTGGACCGCTGATATATTGTGTCAGGATGACGTTATGATCCGGCTGCACACCCGAGAAGAATATATCAATCATTACGCCAGGAAAGCCTTCGTTGTCACAAGTGTCAACTCTGGCCCGCTCCGACCGACGTCACGGGGTGCGTCTCCGGCGCAAGTGGTCTCCTCTCCGCAGGGAAATGTTACCTCTGGAAGAGGTCTCACGACACAGGACTAGGCACAACGCTATGAAATACGTAACCATGCAGAATAAAAAATTTGTCATCCGCAGCAGGCGTAACGCTGACTCCGTGTAACGCCGCCTCTAACCTTGAAACTGGCCTCACCTTGGCGAGAAAGACAGTCCACAAGCGTCTTCAGGTATGCCTTCTCCAGCTGAAGCTAATCATCGTAAATTAGATCCGGCAGACTTCTCTTCAAAAAATTCCGGAACTTTGTCTACAATTTTTCTGCACTTATCCTTTACTTATTGTGCACGGCCTCCTTCGAAATACTCTCCTTCAAAATTGATACACTGCTTCCAACGCCATTTCCACTTGCGGGGTCTTGATACACCCTCTTGTCGGTTTGCGCGAAGCGCTGTCTACGAGTTTCCTTTTATCTCGTATATCGTCCCAAATCTTCGTCTTTTCAACGGGGTTTTCATCTTTGGAAATATAAAAAAAAGGCCGCTGGGGCCCGTCTGGAAAGTACGATGGACGAGGCAGCTCAGTGATTCCGTTTTTAATGCAATAGTCACGCACCAAGATGGGTTGACTGTGCGAGTGTGATATTGTGATGCAAGAGTCACGAACTCTCTCACCTCACTTTAAGCTGTTTCCTTCTCGCATATTCTTGCAGGCGTCGCAACACGTACCGATAGTACCATCTATTAACAAGTTGTCTCTGTGGCATGATTTCATCATGAACTAATCCTTCAAAGCCAAAGAAAACTATCAGCATACCCTTGACATTTGACCTGACCTGACGAGCTTTTTTTAGTCTTGGAGACCTTTCCCGACATTGTGAATATTGAACCTTGGTCTCTACATCGTAACCGTAGACCCACGCCTCATCACCAGCTGTGATTCTCTAAGAGAACATCTCCTTCTTGGTTAATAATTTTTTGATGATGGTTTCTAAATAATTGAAAATTAATTGACGTTTTGGATGTGGACAATGACTCTGGTATAATTGAACTCAGTTCCATATTCGTTTCCTTAGACTTAATAACATTTCATAAAACTTCAAAAATACTTAAGCTTTCTCTGAAATCGTGTAAAAATAATCCATGAATTGCAGTAACCGAATTTACAAAAACTGAACTTCACTCCAAAATCTTATTCTTAAATCCATTTCTCTCTCGATGATCGATAATTCCTAACAAAAAAATTAAAAGCAAAGGTATTTCTGATCTGGATGTCTGATGAACCAAGAAAGCTACATTATCAAACCGCTACCACAAACAAAACAAACTTAATCAGTGCCTGTAATCCATTCTTCACTAATATTATCGTACCAGTGCAAAAATCAATTCTTTTCCCGTTCACAGTAAATCTTCCATTAATCCACAATGTAATTCCCAAAAATGTCCATTGTTTGTTGCCTGCTGCTGCTAAACCGAAACTCGACTGTTCATATCTGACACCAAAGCTCAACTAACTGTCTCCTCTCCTCTCCTCTCCTCTCCTCGCGGTCAGCAGATAAATCTGGCGCGCATTCTCGCAGAGCAGAGATGACCTCTGACTCGTCTCTGTGTGGCGCAGCATTTCTGTCGAAGCTGAGCGCGAAAGTCTAAGCGATTCAAACCTTGCGTACGCGATTTCAGACGTCCAAAACAAGAAAAATTCCTACAAAAATTAACGCAAGCGTCTTCGAGCGTAGGTGTACGAAGTTAACTTTCACATCCGACCACATCTTCTGGGTGCTTCACTTTTTATGTCCAGCAGTGTATTTCGAAGCAGGACTCGATGCACAAAACTACATGACAAACTTTGCGAATAATTCTAGTATCATTTCTAGTTTTTACTGTTTCATACACACAACGCAACTGCAATGTTGTTTTCTGCGACTTTTCGTTGTGTTAATCGAGGGAGTGATGCGTCTATTGAGCATGTTTTGATGACAGTTTACGTTGTTCTTTTTAGCAACAAGCCTCGGAAATTTTTATTAGTATACTAGCTGACCCGGCGAACACTGTTCCGCCTTAAAGCCAATAAATAATCAGATTTTGGATGTTGAGTTCAATTTTTTATTAGGAAATACAAATAAAAATTAAGTATTTTAATGATTCTTTATTCTTTATGTTTTTTGGTGCATAGCTTCCACTCTTCAATTAAGTGCCTTGTGATACACGACATTTTTTGTTTTATTATCAGGCTCAAGAACAAACAACGCAGATGGTCTTCCGACCCGTGAACATGCCACATATAATTGACCATGTCAAAAACATGGATATTCCAGATTTAAACCACAAAGTTTCAAGGATTGGCCTTGTGATTTGTTAATGGTCATGGCGAATGCAATACGGATCGTAAATTGAAGTCTTTTAACCTTAAACGGCATATTGGTTGGGATCATCGGGATCCTCGGAATGAGAACGTCCTAACCTTCGAATTTTCCTTTGCGTATCGTCGCGTAAATAACATTGTTCATCAATTTACTTACCACTAAACGCGTACCGTTGCACAGTTTTGGTTTGTTTATGTTTCGAAGCATGATTACTACGGAGCCAACTTATAGGCGTAAATTATGCGGTGGTAAGCCAGGCACATCCAAGGAGTTTAAAAATTCCGTTGGATAGTTGGTGGCTTCATCTTCATTTGTTACATAGTCAATAGATTTGAATGAATGCATTTTACGAATGATCTCATTCTGAATTATGTAGTTTATGTCATCTACATCTTCATTCTTATCCGATAAAATTGCTCGCTCACTCAACCATTCATTACTTTTGTAGTTAGTAATGATGTTTGGAATACTTTGTTGATGAGTTCGTCTTTCGATGAGACAAAGTTACAGAAATTATGAGGAAATGAAATCAATCCTCTCGATTCTCCGAGAGGTACTCGACCATTACCGGTAGTCAGCAATTGCTCAGAGAAATCTTCAGCAGATGTATCATTAAGTAGTGCAACTCTCATGTTTGTTGTCAGCTGAAGTTTCTTCACATAGCGCCATAGATTCGATGATTTGAGGCAAGCGTTTATTTCGTCTGCAGCCGTCGATCTTGGAAGTACTGGCAGTGTTCTCGGAAATCGCCAGACAGTAAAATCATTGCTCCTTCAAATCATCTCGAGTCATTGCGTAGATCTTTCAGTGTTCGGTTAAGTGCCTCTAATACACGTTTATGCGCCATTGTGCATTCGTCCCAGATGATGATCTTGGATGCTGATAAAACTTTGGCCATTGCTGAGTTTTTTGTAATATTACATGTTGGTTCTTCAATAGCTTGAAGATTTAACGGTAATTTTAATGCTGAATGAGCATCCTTCTAACAATGTGGCTGCTATTCCAGAAGAAGCAACTGCAACCGCAATGTTGGATCTCGCACGAACAGTGGCTAAAACTACCGACATAAGGAATGTCTTGCCAGTTCCAACAGGGGCATCCAGGAAATATAAACCACCATTTCCATCATCAATTGCCTTCATTAATGTATCATAAACTTCCTTTTGTTGGGGGTTCAACAGGAGTACATTCGTTTGAACTACTAAATCTAATTCCTAGTGATCATATTCACGTTCCCGTTCCAATTCTGGATTAAATAAGTCATTCATTTCACGATTTGGCGCTGGCATTCCTAATCTGACTAATAAACTTCCGCACATGAGGTAACACGTGTCTCCGATCACGAGTAAAGCCTGATTATGTATCTCCTCATTCATTTCAAGATCTTGATTTCTGGAACTGATTTAATTAATGATATATACTGATACTTAACCATAGACGTTTAGTTGTCATTTGCGTTTTGTTATTCCACGTCAGATGCGTTTTTGTTATACCACGTTTTATAGCGGTCGAACGGGATAAAAAGTATCCTATGTCCGTCTCCTGGTTCTAAGCTACCTCTCCACCAATTTTCAGCCAAATCGGTCCAACCGTTCTTGAGTTATAAATAGTGTAACTAACACGACTTTCTTTTATATATATAGGTAAAGTTCAAATTAAGTAATTAAACTATATGCTAGGGTTCGTGTATTGAGTGCGCATTTAAAACTCACGTGTCCACAACACGAAAAAACAGTATCTTATACGATTTAAAGGCTTTTCATAAATTTAACATATGTAGGCTGTGCCTGTTGACTCAGTCTAGTCAAGAACATAATTCAGTTTCCGTACTTTGTTCCCAATTTTACAGTCGGATAATTTTTTGACCACTGACTCCGCTGTGTCTGGAACCGCGCGACCGCTACGGTCGCAGGTTCGAATCCTGCCTCGGGCATGGATGTGTGTGATGTCCTTAGGTTAGTTAGGTTTAAGTAGTTCTAAGTTCTAGGGGACTGATGACCTCAGATGTTAAGTCCCATAGTGCTCAGAGCCATTTGAACCATTTGAATTTTGACTCCGCTGTGCTGCAAGTTGCCAGGATCCAAACTTCTCTCTTATTATGCCATTTCTACAGCTACATCTACATCTACATACATACTCCGCAAGCCACTTTATGGTTCGTGGCGGAGGGGACCCTGTACCGTTATTACTCCTTTGCTTTCCTGTTACACTCGCAAACAGAGCGACAGAAAAACGACTATCTATATTCCTCGGCACGAGCCCTAACCTCTCTGTTCTTATATTCGTGGTCCTTACGCAAAATGTGTGATGGCGGCAGTAGGATCGTTCTGCAGTCAGCTTCAAATACCGGTTCTCTAAATTTTCTCAATAGTGTTTTTCGAAAAGAACGTCGCCTTCCCTCCAGGGATATCCATTTGACTTCCCGAGGCATCTCCGTAACACTTGAGTGTTAGTCAAACCTACTGGTACTAAATCTAGAGCCCGCCTCTGAACTGCTTCGATGTCTTCCTATAATCCGGCCTGGTGCGGATCCCAAACACTCGAGCAGTACTGAAGAACAGGTCGCACTGGCGTCCTATATAAGCTCTTCTTTAAAGATAAACCGCACTTTCCTAAAACTCTCGCAGTTAACTGAAGTCCCCCTCACAATCCTCAAGTTTTCGTTATTCTTGACAGTAAAAAGACTTTTCTACGAGGCGTGTTTTTTAAGTAAGCACCGTTTTTAAATTTAAAAAAGATGTGCTAAGGTATCTCAATAATTTTATTTTTACATGAAATCCTGTACATTAATCTACGCACTGACGCCATCACAGTCTGATTCTTCCTTGTTTACGTTGTATACTGAGCGTTTAAGATGCCTCTGATAATCGTGAGTCCCGCCGACTGTGAAGTACGGGCTGTTATAAGATTTCTTAGTGCTAAAGGCCTAAAAGCGATCGATATTCATCGTGAGATCTGTGCAGTTTACGGAGAAAACATTATGAGTGATGGAATGGTAAGAAAATGGGTGAGAGCATTTAAAGATGGCCGCACAAATGTGCATGATGAACAACGGAGTGGGCGTCCTACGATCGTTAATGAAAGTTTGGTGCAGGAAGTGGACAATAAGGTGAGAGAAATCAGACGTTTTACGATTTCCTCCTTGTGGAATGACTTTCCTAATGTTTCTCGTAGTGTTTTGTATGGCATTGTCACTTGAAATACCGAAAATGGTGCGCACGTTGGGTACCGAAAATGCTGACGGGTGTGCACAAAACCAAACGTTTAGATAGTGCATTGACTTTCCTTGAGCTGTACCACAACAACGGTGATGATTTCTTAAGCCAAATTGTTACGGGCGATGAAACATGGGTGGCCTACGTCACACCAGAATCAAAGCAACAGTCCATGGAAGTTGAGCAAGGGCATCGTTTTGCTGCTTGACAATTCCCGTCCGCATGTGGCGAATCAGGCCAAAGATCTCATCACATCTTTTCGACGGGAAACTCTAGATCATCCTCCGTACAGCCCCGATCTTGCGCCAAGTGACTACCATCTGTTCCTGCACTTGAAGAAACAACTCGGCGGTCAGCGACTTCAAGACGATGACGAAGTCAAAACAGTGGTGATGCAGTGGTTAACAAGTCAGGCGGCAGACTTCTATGAGGAGAGTATTCAAAAAGTGGTACAACGTTATTACAAGTGCCTCAATATTGACGGAAATTATGTACAAAGGTAGATTATGGTATAGGCTTTCATGTAAAAATAAAATTATTGAGATATCTTATCACGTCTTTTTTTAAATTTCAAAACGATACTTACTTAAAGAACAGGCCTCGTATATTATGTGATGGTTGGTTGCGTCAGTAATTTTCCTGTTGTAATTCATATTCAGCTTTATTTTATGTATCTCATTATGTTTTTGTACGATCTACAATAGCTATAATTTTAAAATTTAATTTTCTATATCATCCGACGGTGTAGACACACAAGAAAATTACTTGTGCATAATATGAAGGACCATCAAAAAAATTTAAAATCGGAGTTACAAAAATAGTCTATACTAAAATCGAGTGAAAGCACAAATCCGCATAGCTGTTTATTGTGTTTTCACTGTATAACGACCGGTTTCATGTCATGGATGATGATGTTTGGTTGTGGGGCGCTCAACTGCGCGGTCATCAGCGCCCGTACAAAGTCGCAATTGTTACACAGTACAATTTTTTTCACAATCAAAATCTAGCCATTGTCACAAATGATGATGATGATAATGGCAACCCGGCCGGGAATCGAACCCGGGATCCCGTGATCCAGAGGCAGCGACGCTAGTCACTAAACCACGAACTCCGGGCATTCATGCCCTGGAGGTATATCTTCTGTTCATGTTTGCATATAGAATAGAACCTCTGATTGTCAACATAACCTGCCGAATGAAGTGGACAGTAAAGCGACATACTCACAGAACTAATACTACATGTGCCACGAATTCCAAGGTACAAGCGCGCGTAAAAAAAATATTTAAGCGCATTTGCACCTTGGAATTCGTGACATATTTATTATTAGTTTTGCGAGTACATCGCTTTACTGTCTACTTTGTTCGATAGGTTATGTTGACTATTAGTGGTTTTATTTATATACCTTCATTATACACTCCTGGAAATGGAAAAAAGAACACATTGACACCGGTGTGTCAGACCCACCATACTTGCTCCGGACACTGCGAGAGGGCTGTACAAGCAATGATCACACGCACGGCACAGCGGACACACCAGGAACCGCGGTGTTGGCCGTCGAATGGCGCTAGCTGCGCAACATTTGTGCACCGCCGCCATCAGTGTCAGCCAGTTCGCCGTGGCATACGGAGCTCCATCGCAGTCTTTAACACTGGTAGCATGCCGCGACAGCGTGGACGTGAACCGTATGTGCAGTTGACGGACTTTGAGCGAGGGCGTATAGTGGGCATGCGGGAGGCCGGGTGGACGTACCGCCGAATTGCTCAACACGTGGGGCGTGAGGTCTCTACAGTACATCGATGTTGTCGCCAGTGGTCGGCGGAAGGTGCACGTGCCCGTCGACCTGGGACCGGACCGCAGCGACGCACGGATGCACGCCAAGACCGTAGGATCCTACGCAGTGCCGTAGGGGACCGCACCGCCACTTCCCAGCAAATTAGGGACACTGTTGCTCCTGGGGTATCGGCGAGGACCATTCGCAATCGTCTCCATGAAGCTGGGCTACGGTCCCGCACACCGTTAGGCCGTCTTCCGCTCACGCCCCAACATCGTGCAGCCCGCCTCCAGTGGTGTCGCGACAGGCGTGAATGGAGGGACGAATGGAGACGTGTCGTCTTCAGCGATGAGAGTCGCTTCTGCCTTGGTGCCAATGATGGTCGTATGCGTGTTTGGCGCCGTACAGGTGAGCGCCACAATCAGGACTGCATACGACCGAGGCACACAGGGCCAACACCCGGCATCATGGTGTGGGGAGCGATCTCCTACACTGGCCGTACACCACTGGTGATCGTCGAGGGGACACTGAATAGTGCACGGTACATCCAAACCGTCATCGAACCCATCGTTCTACAATTCCTAGACCGGCAAGGGAACTTGCTGTTCCAACAGGACAATGCACGTCCGCATGTATCCCGTGCCACCCAACGTGCTCTAGAAGGTGCAAGTCAACTACCCTGGCCAGCAAGATCTCCGGATCTGTCCCCCATTGAGCATGTTTGGGACTGGATGAAGCGTCGTCTCACGCGGTCTGCACGTCCAGCACGAACGCTGGTCCAACTGAGGCGCCAGGTGGAAATGGCATGGCAAGCCGTTCCACAGGACTACATCCAGCATCTCTACGATCGTCTCCATGGGAGAATAGCAGCCTGCATTGCTGCGAAAGGTGGATATACACTGTACTAGTGCCGACATTGTGCATGCTCTGTTGCCTGTGTCTATGTGCCTGTGGTTCTGTCAGTGTGATCATGTGGTGTATCTGACCCCAGGAATGTGTCAATAAAGTTTCCCCTTCCTGGGACAATGAATTCACGGTGTTCTTATTTTAATTTCCAGGAGTGTATATGGGGATATGACCTGAAGAAACACGTCGAGGGTATGAAACAGGTCGACATAGAGTGAAAACGCAATAAACAGCTGTTGCGGATTTGGATTTTCACTCAATTTTAATAGAGACAATTTTACCCTCACTGATTTTAAATTCTTTGATTGTCCTTCACATTATATACAAGTTTCTTAGCTATGGATACCCGACCTATAAGATAATTTGGGGTATACACTGCCTGACGCAAAAAGTGAAACATCCAGAGAAGGAGGAAAGAAAACGAAACTTGAATTGTTGAGAGGATACGTGATGCTATTTTAGTGATTACAAATCGACTGAAATTTGCAAAGAACTTGGCAACATGAGCCCACTTATCACTATGACGTTGCACTTCTGCCCTGCATGCTTGGACTGATTCGGTTGGGAAGGCTGTCATAGAACCGTTGTATGCTCTTCTGATGTAAGCTCGACTCTTGAACTGTTGTAGAAGTGCCACTGTTGTAACTATATGGATAAGTAAAAGGATTATGGTATACTTGGTGTATAATAATGTGATGATCCCCTGTGACAGTAAAACGTTGTCGATGGGAACCTTGAGGACGAATATACCCCCCTCACATTCCCAAGCAGTCCAACACTGGGCCACTATCTCATCCTAATGCTCCACAAACGTGGACACTAAAGGATTCCACCTGCTGGCCAAATGGAGATCCACAACTTTGTCAGGTGTTGAAACCGCTGTCTCATTCAACTGCGCGGCTTCTCCGTGTCCTTCGGTGGTCACTCAATACCTGACGCCGCTCAAGCCCCTCGTATATCCTACCACGTCTGGTAGCAGCACTAGACACGCACAGACACTAATGGACGCGGATGGCCGCTTCACCCGGCACAGAGAATTGCGACTCTATAATCATTTGCATACCCGGAATGCTGTGTCTGTGTATGAAGCTACAGTGACTCCACTTCCTATTCAAGCAGTGTGTTTGGAAGCAGTGTTCAAAGCACAGTACAAGATGGCAAATTTCCAATATGAATGTAGGATCATTGTTTGCAGGGCCATCTTCCGCAGCGGCTGTTAAAATCGGTAATATCTGGTTTTCCGTCTCAAACTCACTGCAATTTAATTAAAGAGAATTACGCCAGACGCCTTTCGCTTTTATTTACAAAGCATCTTTCGTGGTTATTCTGCAAATTGGATACTTACGTCTGTATAGTTTTGGTCGTTTTAGATTAAAAACAGCGTTTTGTTTATGAAGTTGGTGTGCAAGTTATTTCCAGTGTTTCCTTAGATACTCTGCTTCTTCCCTCATTGCTAGCAGCAACTGATGACGAACTCTTCGATTCTCACATGCACTTGTCAGTTTTTGCCACGTGATGGAAGATACATAGGTCAGACCAGGAGAACACTGGACGCCGGATACAAAAAACATGTAAGAGCATGGAAGTATACGATAAATCATTCAACTTTGCACAGCACTTAGACCAACACCAACATAAAATTACCAGCAGAGACAGAGACATGGAAATCATAAGGACAAGCAACAACAAAGAACACCTCCTCATCCTAAAATAAAACTACCACATTCAAAAAACCACAACAGAAAAGAAACAACTGATAAACGATCAGACCAGCTTGGCAAACCACACACTCTTTAAACTGGCACCATTTAATATAGCACTAAATATACATATATAATTACAGGTTCCATTTACCACTACCATCTCCTCCCAGGTTCTGTCCATTGATCACCTTCCAGACGCATCCCCCCTCCCCTAAAGAAAACTGTCAACAACCCCCCCCCCCCCCCGCCACTCTCCTCTTACATCTCTACCTAACATACAAGACATTTACACTAACTCTCTCTCTCTCTAACACAAACACACACACATACACACACACACACACACACACACACACAAAGTACATTCACAGGTTGGCAACACTCACAACGTGAACGAAAACAAAAGAACAGACATAAATACTGTTAATGCGCAGAGTGGGAAACACACACAGCTTCAGTTCAGTTTACATAAGTGAAGTACAAATAATGCAGCGCAATAAATGCTACAGAATGGTAATAATTGGCAAGGTCATAAGTGAATCGACGTCAACTCCTGCTAGCAAGGATGAAAGAAGAACAATACGTAAAGAAACACCGTAAGTCACTTGCATACCAACCTTATAAACAAGGCGCTGTTTTTAACCAAAAACAACCAAAAATGTGCAAACTTATGTATCCACTTGGCAGAATAACCACGGAAGATGCTTTATAAATAAAAGCGAAACGCGACCTGTGTAATTCTCTTCAATTAAATTGCAGTAAACTCAAGACAGAAAACCAATAATAACCGAATGTAGTATCTTCCCATGTTTTTACTGTTTCATACACGCAACGCATCTGCATTGTTGTCTTCTGAATCTTTTAGGACTGGTGCTATATTAATTGAAGGGGGTGGTGCATCGACCGGTGGTTTTTTGTAGGAAGTTAATGTTTCTTCTTGGCAGTACGTCTCTAAATATTTTCTTAGAACACCGAGTAGAGATTTACCCGTTAAACTGTTTGTTCCGGTTATAACATTTGTATTATGCACGCATTTAAAACTCACATGTCCACAACATGAAAAAACCATTTCTTATAGCATTTAATGGTTTTTCAAACACATTTAACAGTATGAACACTCTGCCGATTAACTTAGTCTTGTCAGCAACATACATCACTTTCCGTACTTTTTTTACCGGTTTTTAATAAGACTTTTTAAACGCACCAACTCTTCCGTGCTGCATGTTGCCAGGATCCAAACTTCTCTCTTATCACACCATTTGATTAGTAGTGAAATACCAGTTTTAACTATCACGTCCCGCTGGGACACACGATGCCAATTTCGCAAATGGCTCTGAGCACTATGGGACTCAACTGCTGTGGTCATTAGTCCCCTATAACTTAGAACTACTTAAACCTAACTAACCTAAGGACATCACAAACATCCATGCCCGAGGCAGGATTCGAACCTGCGACCGTAGCAGTCGCACGGTTCCGGACTGCGCGCCTAGAACCGCGAGACCACCGCGGCCGGCCATTTCGCATGTTACGGAATTGCAGAGGTACGTTTGTAATGAAACCGTCTCATATAACACGTGGAATACTGCAAAGATTGAAAGGGGACAGTTTTATTTGCCAAGATGATTTCAAGAATTTTTGGCCATAATTGTGAATGAAATTGCAAATCTGATAAATGTACTCAACCTCGGTAGTATTGATATAACCATATTATTTGTAAGTTGTTCGTGAGACCACTGATGTTGGTCAGAGAGGTTACTTCATTTTGTAGAGAGTAGCAGTCAATCAGTGTGTGCTACACAGTCTGGCTATGTGCCTGGTTTGAGAAGGATGAAAGCCGTGTAGTGGAAGCAGCATTATTTAAAAAGGATTTTGTAATAATGTGTTTTAAGGAATGTTGAAGATGCTGAGCAATCATTAACGAAAGAATAACAAGAACTTTCTAGGTAATCCAGTTTTCATTTATATTTGTAGTCGTGTAGTTTCTTATTGTTAGAGATTGTATGTGATTGAAGTCTGGCGGGGAAATTTTGTATTACAACGTGTGGTTTTCTCTTATATTTGAAACGGCTGTCAAGGAAATTAATTGTACACAGGAAAGTAATTAACAAATATTTTGCTAACTTGTCTAGCTGTGTGAACTTTATGTAAATGTGTATTGTTGTTCTGGCTTAACGAACCACAGTCATACTTGGAGTCTTTGTTCCCATTTATCAGTCGTTAAATTTAGTTCCTCATTTTTCGTTCTCTACCTTCAGTAATGCCTTTGTATATTCGCATTGCACATCGAGAGTTGTGTGCTGCAGAAGCATTTTTATGAAAAGTGATACGGTAGCGTCTTGCATCGCACATCGCAAGGACGGCAAAGGAGAGTTTGTTTTTGACAGTCAGATCAATATTCCTAATAGCAGCAGGTTGCAGAACAGACGAGGGTTCCGTACGCACAGGTTGGCCAATAAATTTAATTTTCATCAAAATTGATGTCCATGGTATGGTACAGTGATTGTGAGAGTTTATTTGTGAAAACAATATATTTGGTTCAAATGGCTCCAAGCACTATGGGACTTAACATCTGAGGTCATCAGTCCCCTAGAACTTAGAACTACTTAAACCTAACTAACCTAAGGACAGCACACACATCCATGCCCCAGGCAGGACTAGAACCTCCGACGGGAGGGGCCACGCTGTGATCATTCCAACTTAGGTTATTTGTAATTGTAATCCCTAAGTATTTAGTTGAATTTACAATCTTCAGATTTGTGTACCTTATCGCGTAATCGAAATTTAGTGGATCTCTTTTAGTAGTCATGTGAATAACTTCACACTTTTCTTTATTCAGGGTCAATTGCTACTTTTCGCACCATACAGATATCTTATCTAAATCATTTTGCAATTCCATAGGCACGCAGTTTGGTTAGAAGACGCTTGTGAGGAACGGTGCCGAAAGCCTTCTGGAAATCTAAAAATATGGAATCAGTTTGACATCCCCTGTCGATAGCACTCATTACCTCATGAGTATAAAGAACTAGTTGTGTTTCACAAGAACGATATTTTCTGAATCCGTACTGTGTGTCAATAAATCGATTCTTCGAGGTACTTCATAGTGTTCGAACACAGTATATGTTCCAAAACCCTACTGCAAATCGACGTTATTAATATTGGCCCGTAATTCAGCAGACTATTCCCATTTCCGTTTTCGAGTATTGGTGTGACTTGAGCAATTTTCCAGCCTTTAAGTACGGATCTTTCTATGAGATCGCAGTTGTATATAATTGCTAAATATGGAGCTATTGTATCAGCATTCTCTGAAAGGAACCTGCGAATTAACCCAAGAATGTGCGCATTTGACGATGAAACGTCCCCATTGAACAATTCTACACGAGACTGTGCTTAACCTGACACACAATACTTTGTTAGCGCAACGCAATCTGACTTTCAAAATTCCTTGCAAAAGAATGGCCCTGACTAACATTAAACTATACCTTTCACAAATCACTAAATCACTTACCTCACAATAATCTTCGTTTCTCCCACTACTGCAATACAGCAAGTGCCACTACTGCCAGCTAAATAAAAGATTCAAACTACTAAAGGCACTAACTACTGATAGGGATAGTTAGCAAATGAAAGATATTAATAGAGAACAAACAATGTATTTACCTTGATATCATCACATATAAATATAGCAGTTCATGAAAAATTACAAAACTCCGCCATCTCTCTCCCCACATCCACCACTGCTGGCGGCTCACCTCCAACTGCGCAACGCTACGCGCTGTTCACAGCCAGCTGCCTAACACTACAATGGCGAGTATTACAACAATGCAAAGCAGCCACAGACTGCACACAGCACAGCCAGTGATTTTCATATTGAGCGCTACGTAACATTGCCAATAAGAAAACATAAACAGCCTACTTACATAGAGAAAACATAAACAGCCTACTTACATAGCCCCCATGCTCCCCACAAAAAATTTTACAAAACTTTTTTGGGCAGTGGCCAATAATGATTTGATAAAATTTTTCATAATTACAATAACAAAGAAATCAAATGCACACACTTATTGATACAATGTTGGTCAAAAGCTAAAATTTTCTCACAGTCCATAAAGATAGTCCTGATCATTCATTACAGTAGAATAGCAGTGTTTTTCTCAAAGTCTGAGCAGTAAAAGAAAATGCACACGGAAGTAGTGGATTTCCATGCAGTCTTGAAGAAGTAGTGTTGTCCTTCCAAAGGAAAGACAGTGCTGACTCTCGACGTGCAGACAAGTATTGGGTCACAACAGAGCAAACCCACAGCAGAGTCAGTCGAAATTTTGAAGAGTATTGGTAGGTAGGTCATCACAGAGCAGACCCACTGTAGTCCTGGTAGAGATTACGGTATTGGTGGGCCACCAGAGGTGCAGACCCACTGCAGTCCTTGTAGAAATAATGGTATTGATGGATCATCAAAGATGTAGACCCACTGTAGTCCTTGTAGAGATAATGGTATTGGTGGGCCACCAGAGGTGCAGACCCACTGTAGTCCTTGTAGAGATGGCCAGCAGCCATCTGTTGCGATTGTGCAGGTGCACATTCACCATTGAAGAGTCTTGCGGAGAATATAGGAAGTCCATAAACCACCACTTGTGCACTCACAAAGTTTTTGGAATTGTCCTTAGATCCAGCAATGCTGTTATCCAGTCCCTTGCTGAATCATTAACACACGTGCAAACACTAACAGTCCCTACTTCTCACATATTGTCCATATACTATGACCAACGGAAATGTGTGCAGTGAAATGAATGCTTACATGTTACTTAGTTTGATAAACTGGTGTCAATTACAATTTTATAACATGGGAATACAATAACAAAGGTACAGAATACATCATTAAAGAACATAACAATACAGATAACATTTGTAGCAAAACAGGCTTTACAAAAGAATAGAAATAGACATATACATCTGTGTTACAGGAATTATGACATAAGTAGATACATAAAATATCAGAATAACTTTTGGAACATCAACTTTATACATGAGCACTTAAACAGAATGAATAATGTCTAACATCTTTACAAAGTAAATAACATATTATTAATGCCAATTATATTTGAGGATAACAGTATTCCTCATCATAGTGAATGTAGCTTAATATTAAAAGAGAAAAAAATTCTATGAAACTACACAGACAGAGGAAGAAAACAAATACACAAGGGTACACAAACACGTACTGGGATAACACAAAAGGAAAGGACAGGGTTCGTTTTCAGTGTAACATTTGGTACTGCAGTCCATCCCAAAACTTCATTCTATAGATCTTTCGTCTTATTTCAACCTTTGCTTCCACCAAAAAAATCTTATCCAAGCATGCTTTCTGTATTCTGTTCATATTTCTTTCAAAATAATTATTTCTGATTGTACAATACTCATTTGGGCCCAAATCCTTTTTATATAACTTCGCAATGCATTCTTTACCTATTCTCCATAGTCAGTTTCTCATATAGTCTACCCCCTCTTAAGCTAACTTAAATCTATTGAGCTCAGATGCTAAACTAAGGGACGAGGCAATGCAGCAGCACGTAAAACAATTATTATAAACAGCAATGAAAAAAATGGAAAATTGCAAAGCAAGCTACAGTATAAATTAGCAAAAGTCAAATTCAATAACACTATGCCTGGCAAACAGCAGCAACTTATACCTAAACATGACATAGCGCAAGCAGAAAAAATATTACACTAAAATGGCCATGTCTAATACCTATGTCACATCTTAACATTAGAGTGATGCATCACAATTTATTCTACAAAAGAAATTACCAAGTACTTGAAAAGAAAATTATGAATGCAGTTCCTGTGAAGGTAAATGTCGCTTTGTGCTCCCTCATTTTTTTGGAAAAAATTATTATATACTCGATCTGTAGACAGAAAATATTTATGTTAGTACATCTATAAAATTTTATTTTAACCAATGCTGCAGTGCAGCTAGAAACTTGATATTAAACAAAATGTGTAAATAAATACATAAAGCAAGCCATATGGCATTTTTCTTAACTAGCAAGGCAATAGCTGTGAAATATTTCTCATCGTTTCATTAGGCATTTCAGTAAATATCATAAATTACGAGCTCCACAGTATGCTTTCAACAAGGAGATGTCAGTAGCGCGGACAATGGCCTTCTCTTTCTTTTCTTTTTTCTACCTGTGCTTCTGACGAGGCACTCACACTAATGGCTTGTTCTCCAGGCGTCTGACACACCTGGGTGCCCACGACGCATTACGTGCAGGTGGTCACTTAACTTTCGTACGGAAATATTTACGACAGCAGTTTCCGCTACAGTAACAGTCATATATACAAAATTTCACAGGTCGAGAATTTACTTTGCAAATGTGTAGAAACAAAATCCTATGAATATAACAGTGTCCAAAAAAATTTTCAGTGGCATTGTGATACATTCACACATGTACACACATTTCATAATTCTAAAGTACGATTCTTGGTTTCCAACATCCTTTTCCATAAGTCAGAGTCCCTAATCACTATTCATTACTCCTTACCTTATTACACATATATATATATTCGTCGACACGTCAATCTTGCGACGACACTTCAATATTTCATCATAATAAATACATAGTATAACCAAATTCCTCATATAGCATCATCTTATTGATCATAAACATATCTCAGCAGCATAATACACATCGTCGTCGTAAAAAATATCATAACACCTCAGTCAAATCTCAAAATCGTCATAGCTTCCTCCAATAATTAAAAAAATTCTCTGCTCATGTCAAAAGTGTCATCTGCCTCAAACGTACTTTAAAAATCATGAATCCATACCAAATACATCATTCAAAGCTCTCATAGTATCACAATGGTTCCGAAAAAATATGAGCATTTCACAAAGTACAGACAAAATACAATTTCATAAGTGTGAAGTTATCCAACTGTGTAATTGCGTAAACATGTGTCACTGACATAGTAAAAAGAATGTTTGTTTCTCTGTCAAATAATCAGATAGCTGTGTAATTGTGTGTTAGAGAAATATGGTACCGATGTGTAAAGTTGTATAAGCAAATACCATATTAGCTAGGGCTCCTTGTGCTTGCCAAACACATGGTACACAAAGCAAGCGTGTACCCCCCCTGAGGATTAATGTAATTGTACCCTCAGGTGTTACAGATTACAGCAATGGAATGAAATGTATCATGGAAAAACTTCGTATCATTGTACTTCAAATATCTTAAAAAATAAATTTTTAAAGTACAAAATTAATCACTCAAATGCGTGTCCTGTAGCCCTAAATGTGCGTCTTGTTGCAACATAATCTGTGTGGAAGTGTCGTAGTTATCGTCCTCCGAAAGCTAAGTTCTGCAGAAGTCAATGTACTTACCTCATAATACACAAAAGTGAAATGCTTTGCGTATAAATGTCTTAGTTATTACGCTTATTGCCATGATGAAGAAAGTACTGTGCTGTAACGTATTGTTGTGCTACGAAAAAGGCTGTGTCATTGTAGCTATACCACAAAAGTTACTACTAAAACGTGTTTTACTTTCCAGAATAATACAGAAAAACTGTGCAATTATGAAACAGAAACACCGCAAAAGCAACATTGTAAATTGTCACTCATTAGTAGCGTCGTGATAAAATCGTGTAGTTGTCACATAAACTAACCACTGCGTCGTCTGGTATCTCCAGGAAAGTACTTTAAATCCAGAATATATTTTCAAGTAAACCAAAATGTTGCATTAAAATCTCATTAGCAGTACTGGTAACTGTTCTAAGTATGTAAGCCTTATAGTCGTTCCATAATCGTGCAACTAACAAGCAAGAATGTACACACACAATAACACTGTGACGTCTGTTCACTATAACAATGCATTCGTCATTTCTGTTTCAATAAGTTCTCTTGGTTCTTGACTAGATATTTAACTTCAAACATTGTTACATGTTAACAGATTCTAAGTCTGACAAAGCATACTAGTAATGTAAAGTGAAAAGTTTTATGGCAATGACAAAGTTAAAAAGCAGATTATCTTTCAATAAACGGTTTTACATGTGAAATGTGGTGTAAACCTTTACTCTTCCTAGTACTCAGAGTTTGAACTTGAATGCAATTGTCATGCGGTATACGTCGTTAAAGAATACTGGCATTTTTCTTAATGTTAGCGTCTATGTTATTTTTTCCTGAGCCAGCCGGCGCAGGTGGCTGCCTGCGGCGCGAGTCATTGTCTGCCTCTTTGTTGGCGCGCGTCGTTATTGGGATTAGGAGACCTAACTTCTACAAATTCGCCTTGCCGAGAGGGCCCAGCTCTGTTAGAGTCCCGCCAGTTCTGATGAAATTCAGGTCTGTCGTTACGATCACATCGTCTGTCGTCATGTCGATAGTTCCTGTAGTTTCTTTCTTGTCGGTTAAGTGGTGGAGAATTTCTCCCTGAATCGTAGCTGCGCGCTGGACCGTTGCGTCTAAAGTTATTCTGTCTCCCTTGATAATGATTGTTTTGGTTCCCATATTGTCTGTTTCTCTGATTGTCTCTGTGATAGTCATTACCACGGGGAGGTGATCTTTCCCTGTAGTTATTACTACTCTGCCAACGGTTGTCATACGGGTGGTGTCTGTTTTGGTCACGATATGTGTTGTGAGAATAGCCTTGTCGTGTCCAGTTATTACTTCTTTCATCGTGGAATTGTGACAGATGTGACCTGTAATTGTTGTGCTCCTGTTTCCGCGTTCCCCGATTGTCAGTGTCAATTTCCAATTCTTGTAACAGACCCTGAAATGCTTCAATGTCATCTTTGCAACGTCCTGCTAAAATAATATGTCGTAAATGTTCAGGCAATTTGAGTAAGCAAATGCGGATGAGTTCTGAGGGGCTGTATGGGTTTGAAAGATATTGATTCTTGTGCAACATGTCTTCAAAATATTTCACAAGACTGGAGAATTCAGATTGTTCGAAATGTTTCATCATTATGATGCCATGTTTTACGCGGTCTTGTGTGGCTTGAGACCAATATGCTGAGAGGAAGGCATGATAAAATTCTCCTTCACTGTGGCAATCGTGAATGACCGATCGCATTCTTACAGCTGGTTCATTCTCTAAGTAGCCACACATAAATTCTAATCTGTGTTCTAACGACCAGTTGGGAGGAAAACAATGAGAGAATTGATGGAGCCATGCTTGTGGATGAATGTCGTTGCCTGAATTGTTAAATGTTTTGAATTTACGTGTAGTAATGAACAGCTTATAGTCAAAATCATCATGTCGGCGAGTCGCATATCGGTCATTGTTAGGTCGTGTCGGCCGTTCCATCTCGAAATTCGGTGCACATTGCCAGTTTCTTTCATAACTTCCGAAATGCCCTGTGTTATTATTTTGCGTCTTTTCCGTATTTCTAAGTCCCTCTTCCCGTGTTGGGGCGCGAGTGTCCTCTGAAATACGTAATTCTTGTATTACCTGTGTCAGCTGATCTTGTACTTCCCGGATTTCTCTTTGGTGTTGCGTATTAATTTGATTCTGATTTTGTTTGAATTTCCTAATTTTCCTAATTTGTTCATACTCTTCGGTGTCAGTGAAGGCTACAGGTGTTGTGTCATTCAGATCATCATCTACCTTTGTAGATAAGTTAGTGAACTGATCTGAAAGTTCGGCTACTTTATCCGATAGTGTACTTATTTCCTCAGTGTGTTTTTCTGAACCAAGTTTCAGAGTATCTACTGTGTCCTTTAAGTTTTCCTGAGTTTTTGCAAGTTGCGTAACCGAATCGGTAGATGCAACTGAGTCAAATTTAGCTTGCAAGGTCTCATGATTTTCATGAACAATAGTTTGCAGTTCTTTTATGGCTGCTTCGTGATTCCGTAATGCATTTTCATGCCGCGAAAAAATAGGTTGAAAATGCTCACAAATTTGAGTTTTTACGTCATTACAGACTTTTTGACATTTCGATTCGATTTTATGTAACTCAGTAGTTAAATCTTCACGTGTTTGTTCAAGCGTGGTGTCTAACTTTTGAAGATTTTGTCCCATTGCGTCTAACTGTTGCTGTGTTTGTCTCTGGTGTTGTTCCATTGTGTCTAACTTCTGAAGATTTTGTTCCATTGTGTCTAACTTTTCAAGCTTTTGTCCCATTTGTTGCATTAACTGTAATAACAATGCACTGGTGTCTGAAACATGTTCGTCAGTGCTTTTCGGCAGTGAATTTGCACCGGCAACATTCACATTTTGACAAGAGGAAAATGTGTCTTGACTCATTTGAGAAAACGGTGAGGACGCAAAACCTGAATCTACAGTATTTGCAAAATTGTGTCCTGTCATTTCGGATTCCTGAGGCGAGCTGTCGCCGACCGATCGATCGATGATGCTTCCCTCTTCACTAATTGTTTCACTGTCCGTGCCATTGTTTGCCGCCCGCTCCATTTCCCTATGCACGATTACCAAATTACTACTTTGAACATCAGTTAATTCATTACTCGGTGGCGCTAACACACTGCTTTCATTTTCACTGTCATTTCTCAGTTTACTTTGGAGCCTAGTGTTACGTTTTTCACACGCCATAATTGTCACAATATTTCACACGATAACACAGAAAAGCACAATTTGAAGAGCAAAATAAAATAACATAGCAATGGAAATAATGTCTACTTAATTGCCAGCGCAGCTGCGAAATACTTGGTGCAAATCTACATGCATGCCACAACTGTTTTACTGTACAACAATGAAAAACTACAACTACAAAGGAAATTCTCTCTATGATTACGCGCTATCAATAAACAAAATCTACACTAATTACACAAACTACAAGAAAAATCAGAAGATTCCAGTGAGGTATCCTCGGCTAAGGGTCGACATATGAAACGTCCCCATTGAACAATTCTACACGAGACTGTGCTTAACCTGACACACAATACTTTGTTAGCGCAACGCAATCTGACTTTCAAAATTCCCTGCAAAAGAATGGCCCTGACTAACATTAAACTATACCTTTCACAAATCACTAAATCACTTACCTCACAATAATCTTCGTTTCTCCCACTACTGCAATACAGCAAGCGCCACTACTGCCAGCTAAATAAAAGATTCAAACTACTAAAGGCACTAACTACTGATAGGGATAGTTAGCAAATGAAAGATATTAATAGAGAACAAACAATGTATTTACCTTGATATCATCACATATAAATATAGCAGTTCATGAAAAATTACAAAACTCCGCCATCTCTCTCCCCACATCCACCACTGCTGGCGGCTCACCTCCAACTGCGCAACGCTACGCGCTGTTCACAGCCAGCTGCCTAACACTACAATGGCGAGTATTACAACAATGCAAAGCAGCCACAGACTGCACACAGCACAGCCAGTGATTTTCATATTGAGCGCTACGTAACATTGCCAATAAGAAAACATAAACAGCCTACTTACATAGAGAAAACATAAACAGCCTACTTACAAAATGTGTACTCTGAGAAGCAGATTCGTCGCACTAAGGAGTTTGGATCCTGGCAGTAGGTGCATGAAGAGGAGCATAGATCTGTGGCCATCATTCCTTTTGAAGAGGGCATATCATTTAAGAGTGAAAGAATTTTAAGGAATTATATTGACGGATCGATCCACACAGTTCAGGACAGTGGCGGAGGGGGGTGGGGGTGGGAGCGCCGTCACACGAGGCTGTAGCTGCCGGAAAAATAGGCTGTAGCGTAATATTGCTTAAACAAGTGACATGGGATCAGATATGACGAAACTGTGATAGTTGCCAACACTTTTGGTTTTGGGACACAGTGTTTATAAAGAGGCAACTGAAATTATGTTTTTAGTCAATTTCATTAACTTAGCAGGCCGCTAGTGGCCGTGCTGTTCTAGGCGCTTCAGTCTGGAACCGTGTGACCGCTACGGTCGCAGGTTCGAATCCTGCCTCGGGCATGGATGTGTGTTATGTCCTTAGGTTAGTTAGGTTTAAGTAGTTCTAAGTTCTAGGGGACTGATGACCTCAGATGTTAAGTCCCATAGTGCTCAGAGCCATTTGAACCATTTTTTTGATTAACTTAGGACGTGGAAACCTATACTATCCAGCATCGAAACAAAACGTTCTTCGGTACGGCCAGTCCGATTGCTTGAAAATGGACTTTGAATGCGGTATATGTTTGGCTTCGGTGTTCTACTAAGGGCGGCACCACATGCCTAGACTTACACGGCAGCAACTGTGATGGGAGGCGCTTGCTCCGTGTGCGGTACGGAGGCCAATAAAGGACAACGATTTGCAGCCTTGGTATCAATCCATCCCTCTGATTAAGACAGTAAAGTATTTAGGACTAACTCGACGGAAAACTAACATGGAACCCGCATCTTCTTTCCATCCAGCACAAATTCGGAAACCGATTAAAACTACTAAAACTATTAACAAGCCGCACCTGGGATCTACATCCTTCTACCGCTGTTATCAGGTATAAATCCCTCATCTGCTCCATACTAGCTTACGTTGCCTGCAACTCTGTCTCAAGTTTTTTTAAGTTCCTTGATATCCAGGAAAGACACGCACTTCGCCTCGCCTTCCGCATCCGCCTACCTCCCACAATTCGCATCCTCTACCAGCTCATCCACTTACCACACCTTCTTCTCTTCCAAGAGCACCTTCGGAGCCGATACATTAGTCTCAAAACTCAGTCACAGCACCCAATATGCTACCCATTAACAACCAATCCAGGTGCTCTGCTGCGCGACTACATCTATAATTCCACCCTCCATGTACCTCCATGCCTTATCCATCCTCTCCCGCCAGAATTTTAACCAACTCCCCCTCCCCAACTATGAAATCTGTCGCGAGATATACCCCTCTTTCCAACCGCATTCACAACGCTCCACTTCACAGCATCCTCGAATTTTCTTCTTCCTCCTTCGTCCACCTTGCTGACTTCTAGTCGCTACCTGCGGTTCTACAGGTCGCACACAAAATCGCCCCCCATTATGACAAAGATGGTATGATGACCGCTCGCGATAAGCGGGAAACCCGGGTTCGAGGACCGATGCAGCACAAATTTTCATTGTCATTGCGTTCTACAGCTGAAGGCTGTCTATATTCGCAATTGCGAATACATTTAATGTGTTGAAATAGAGGTCGTGGGACGTGACGCATATCGGCGCGACTTTCGTTCTACCCATTGGGATGGTATGATGTACGATAAGGATACTCCATGCGGTTCGCCACGAGACAAGCAACATGACAGCAAGAATCACGTTTCTATTTCAGTTGCACTTACGAGCTCTTCTGAAGAGAACGTCATTGTCACTTATCATTATGTAACGCTCATAAAACTGAAAAAGAAAAGAAGCACTGGGTGCACCCGTAAAATTCTGTAAATAACAAGCATAGTGCGGATGCTTTTTCTCGCGAGGTCTCTCAACACGAACACAGATTCCACGAGCTCTACAGCATGAGTCCAGATAGTTTCCAGTTTTTGTTGCAGCTAGTGTCTGCTACACTGTAGGAAGCAGAACACGAATTTTCGATTTACTACTGCATACACGTTCCGAACTCCAGCAGCGCTGTAAGTTATATTTTTGTAACAAAGACCACGTGTTTGGCAAGCCCTAGTTTTGTATACTATCCACTGTGCAAAAAAGATGTAAACATAATCCAAAGCAATACATGATAAAGTATCGCAAGTGAAGTTAACAAAATATCATAAGCATGACTGAGTTAACAGTCACTATGAGTTATTAATTAATCTCGATAATGCATTTTGATAAAATAGATGGCAAATGTCTCCACCAGAGTTCGTCTTTAGACAGGTACCTTCATAAGATTTTCACTTCAGCAAAATGGGGCGTCAAATGTTACTCCAGCTGCAGTTTTAGCTAAAATACTCCTCATTACGAGAGAACTTGCCCCCCTTCTAACAGCCGTGTACCGTAAGTCTCTAGAGGAACGGAAGGTTCCAAATGATTGGAAAAGAGCACAGGTAGTCCCAGTCTTCAAGAAGGGTCGTCGAGCAGATGCGCAAAACTATAGACCTATATCTCTGACGTCGATCTGTTGTAGAATTTTAGAACATGTTTTTTGCTCGAGTATCATGTCGTTTTTGGAAACCCAGAATTTGCTCTGTAGGAATCAACATGTATTCCGGAAACAGCGATCGTGTCAGACCCAACTCGCTTTATTTGTTCATGAGACCTAGAAAACATTAGACACAGGCTCCCAGGTAGATGCCATTTTCCTTGACTTCCGGAAGGCGCTCGATACAGTTCCGCACTGTCGCCTGATAAACAAAGTAAGAGCCTACGGAATATCAGACCAGCTGTGTGGCTGGATTGAAGATTTTTTAGCAAACAGAACACAGCATGCTGTTCTCAATGGAGAGGCGTTTACAGACGTTAAAGTAATTTCTGGCGTGCCAAAGGGGAGTGTTATGGGACAATTGCTTTTCACAATATATGTAAATGGTCCAGTAGATAGTGCCGGAAGTTCCATGCGGCTTTTCGCGGATGATGATGTAGTATACAGAGAAGTTGCAGCATTAGAAAATTGCAGCGAAATGCAGGAATATCTGCAGCTGATAGGCACTTGGTGCAGGGAGTGGCAACT
Organism: Schistocerca serialis cubense; assembly: GCF_023864345.2. NCBI lineage: Eukaryota > Metazoa > Arthropoda > Insecta > Orthoptera > Acrididae > Schistocerca > Schistocerca serialis. The sequence goes on from NC_064641.1 coordinate 150,735,887, forward strand.
GAACCTTAACATAGACAAATGTAAAATATTGCGAATATATAGAAAGAAGGATCCTTTATTGTATGATTGTATGATAGCGGAACAAACACTGGTAGTTACTTCTGTAAAATATCTGGGCGTATGTGTACGGAACGATTTGAAGTGGAATGATCATCTAAAATTAATTGTTGGTAAGGCGGGCACCAGGTTGAGATTTATTGGGAGAGTCCTTAGAAAATGTAGTCCATCAACAAAGGAGGTGGCTTAACAACACATTCGTTCGACCTATACTTGAGTATTGCTCATCAGTGTGGGATCCGTACCAGATCGGTCTGACGGAGGAGATAGAGAATATCCATAGAGGAGCGGCGCGTTTCTTCACAGGGTTATTTGGTAACCGTGATAGCGTTACGGAGATGTTTAGCAAACTCAAGTGGCAGACTCTGCAAGAGAGGCGCTCTACATTGCGGTGTAGCTTGCTCGCCAGGTTTCGAGAGGGTGCCTTTCTGGATGAGGTATCGAATATATTGCTTCCCCCTACTTATACCTCCCGAGGAGATCACGAATGTAAAATTAGAGAGATTCGAGCGCGCACGGAGACAGTCGTGCTTCCCGCGAACCATACGCGACTGGAACCGAAAAGGGAGGTAATGACAGTGGCACGTAAAGTGCTCTCCGCCACACACCGTTGGGTGGCTTGCGGAGTATAAATGAAGATGTAGATGTAGATTCATCGCAGCATGAGAGTGATGTAGTTTTTGCAGTGGAATCTTAACTTTGAACCGTCGAATCTCCTCCACCAATAAAATCCATTAGTGGATATGGTTCAAATGGCTCTCAGCACCATGGGACTTAACTTCTAAGGTCATCAGTCCCCTAGAACTTAGAACTACTTAAACCCAACTAACCTAAGGACATCACACACATCGATGCCCGAGGCAGGATTCGAACCAGCGACCGTAGCGGTCGCGCGGTTCCAGACTGTAGCGCCTAGAACCGGCCGGCAGTGGATATATATATAGCAGATTTGCCTGGATATATATATAGCAGATTTGCCTGGTTTTCGGACTTGATGAAAACTTGGATGTCAAAATAATATTTTCCAACACAGTGATGAAGCTTTTTAACGGCAGACATATTTTCAGTAAGCGTTTAGAAAGATATTCACACAAAACAGCAACCGTTACAGGCTTTGCGCCATTACATTGGCCAAACTGAGCATTACTTCAGGTGCTTTGCAATACTCAATATATACCCTATCTTAACATTGCATGTTCATTCAGCTATTGTAAAAAAAAATTACATTTACTGATTTATGATGAAAAGTTAATGATTTATGACAAACTGTTAGTAAGGTTTTAAAAGACAATAACTGATGATTGTTTGTGAGTACATTTGTAAATATTGTTCTTTTGAGTTTTGTGTGGAATTTTGGTTATGAAGTTACAATAACAATACTTATCGTAAAATCATGAAGTACATCTTGATTTCAAGTTGGACTTTTGTCCTAACATTAATTGAAGTACGGTACAAAATGCCAAAATGGAATTTCAGGTTATAGTTCTGTATGATAATTCGTAGTACAAAAATGACTGAAAATCAATAGTGTTTACATCAAAATGTTTGAGAATAGTTAATGAAAAATTTAATTACAACTGATCTAATTGGTTTTTCGTTATTTACACGGTACATAAAGTGCACAAGTCACGTTAAATACATCAGGTGACTGATAAATGTTCCAAAATATGATTTTAGGGAAGTTGAAATTTACGAATTTTGCTTTAATTACAACATATATATTTCCCCTAACATTTCTATGGGAATGTAATAACGCGATCACGAGAAAGAAATTGTAAATTTTGCTAAAATTTGCGGCAATATGTTAATTCACAACTTCAGGTTTTTCGCACTACTTATAACTTTCTGTTAATTACAGTTAAATGATCTGAAATTGTGTTAATGATGTTGATTCGGCGTGTAGGTGAACCATACAGTTCAATTTTCTGATATAAATTAAGAAAAATCATACTTTCTAACTTCAATCCAATACATATTGTGTATGGGTAATATACAATCTGCAAAATTTTTAGTGGTATCGAAGTATTCATTAACTACCATGTAACTAGTCCTCTTACAAGTACGCGACGCCTTGAAACGAAATACGGCTTCATTTGAATTTCTTACAATTTCCGTTGACGCATTGCCTATTTTTATCTACTGACTTGGTTGATCTTTCGTGACCCACTTTCTACGAGTTGACCGCGCGGAGTGGCCGTGCGGTTTGAGGCGCCATGTCACGGACTGCGCGGCCCCTCCCGCCGGAGATTCGAGTCCTTCCTCAGGCATGGGTGTGTGTGTTATTCTTAGTATAAGTTAGTTTAAGTAGTGTGTAAGTCTAGGGACCGATGACTTCAGCAGTTTGGTCCCTTAGGAATTAACACACACATCTACGAGTTGGGACAAAAAATACTAGTGTGATATTGCAGGACGAGCCACTGCGCTGCGGGCGTCGAGCAAGATGCCATTTTCTTCTCTAAGGCTAAGCGGCGTGTTTTTGACACGAAAATTGGAAAAAGAATGTATGCACGAGACGCGTTAATCTAAATCGCTGCAGAACTAAGGAAACGCAATTTCCCTCTGGCTGTCTCGTCAGACGCCAGTTATTTTTCCAGCTAGCGGGGCAGGAAGGGCAGTCCATTTCCGCTCCTAGAACTTAACTAATTATTATCGTCCCCAACTTAAGTAATTAAAAACGGGACACAAAACCTGTTTCCAAGCCGAGCGTGACCTGATGGTGAACGATTTTTCACAGCTTTGGCGATAGTTCTCCACTCCTACACATATCATTGAGTCTTTCAAAAGTAATCTGAGCATTTTCAGTAAATGATGTTTCCAGCCAGCCGGTTGCATAAAGTTGATTCCAATACTCCTTGACCAGGTTTCAATACTACTATGGGTATATTCTGCAGATGGACTGTGTATTTTCAACATACGTGGGTGGTTTGAAAAGTTCTCGGAACGGAAGACAAAAAAAGTACTTACACCAGTAAACGTTATTTTTATTTTTCAATGCAGTCTCCTTGTAGATTAATGCACTTGGTCCAGCGATGTTCCACTGCCTTGATCCCATCTCGAAAATAACTGGCTATCAATTCTTCGTTTGAAGTGAATCTTCGTCCACCAAGAAAAATTTCCGATTTGGGAAGAGATGGAAGGCTGACGGAGCCATATCAGGTGAATAAGACGGGTATGGCAACAATTCATACCTTGGTTCGGGTAATTTTGCCGTGGCGACGGCACATGTGTGCGGGCGCGCATTGTTATGATGGAAGATGACGTTCTTCCTTGCTAAACCTGCCCTTTTTCCGCGTATCTATTGTTGCAATTTGTCCAGGAGGTTAGCACAGTATTCTCCAGTAATTGTTTGCCGAGTGGGGATATAATCTACAAACATAATCCCCTTCGCATCCCGGAATACTGATCCCATGACCTTTCCCACCGAAGAAATTCTCTTTGCTTTCTTAGGTGACGCTGAACCGGCATGTTTATACTGCTTTGACTGTTGTTTTGTCTCTGGGGTGTAGTGCACCCAAGTTTCATCTGTGGTCACAAACTGGCGCAAAAAATCTTGTTCGTTTCTCCTAAAACGGGCCAGACATAGTCCCGATATGTCCATTCTCATGCGTTTTTGATCCAGCGTCAAGAGTCACAGCAACCATCTTGCAGATGATTTTTTCATTTCTAATTCTTCAGTTAAAATGTGATATACCCTCTCAGATGACATCTGGCAAGCTTGAACAATTTCACGCACTTTCAATCGGCGGTCCTCCATGACCACTTTGTGCGCTTTTCCAATGGCTCTGAGCACTATGGGACTTAACATCTGAGGTCATCAGTTCCCTAGAAATTAGAACTACTTAAACCTAACTAACGTAAGGACATCACACACATCCAGGCCCGAGACAGAATTCGAACCTGCGACCGTACCGGGCTTTTGCAATGATTTCTTTAGTAGTGACACATCTTTGACGACCACTGCACGGATCATCATCTAAGTTCTCCCTACCAAATTTTAATTAATTTGTCCACTTGGCAACAGTTGAATAAATGACTCTGAGCACTATGGGACTTAACATCTGAGGTCATCAGTCCTCACAGTTGAATATGAAGGAGCAGAGTCCACCAGTGTATTCTGGAAATCGGCACAAAAGTTCTTTGCTTTCATACCTTTCTTTACGAAGTATTTAATCACTGCTCGAATGTCCATCTTTTCCATTTTCGCAAATCACTACGTGGGAACAACAACAGAGCCACGTCGCCGCCACAGCTCTCCTTCCAAGAATACTGACGTGGGACGTGTTTACACGCAACAGTCACGTGAATAACTCACAGCGCTAGCACTGACCTCTGGTGGTGATTCCGAGAACTTTTCAAACCTTCCTAGTATTAAAAAATAATCTTCTAAAATACCCAATACATTACAATATCGAAAAGAAATAAATGGAATAAAAATACACTTACATAGGTTACATTACATCACAACTGTAAGCATACATTATAAGCTAAAGCGCTCAAGTCAAGTAGCAGAAATCATAGATAGAGTCCTCCACGGAAAACAACAAAAATTATACCACAGGTGTGGCTTGTTATAAGATCACACATTGAACTAAACGCCTGGCAACTAGTTACGATGCCAAGTAAACATGGCGTAGAGCGCGTCACTTGCTGGTCACGAGCAGCTTGGTAAACGCTCAACCTCTGAAATCCGTAACTGAAACAGTGCTATATCAGTATAACACACATTTAGGTGTTTCAAATAGAATAAACTGAACACAGTATAAATGCCTTACAACCCAGTACCCGATTTTGGAATCTCTGTCTGACCACAACGTAATCTAACTGAAATCTTTGCGTCACTCGGCCTTTTCCAAGTATTCCTCCTTCTCCTGTGTTTCTTGAAGAGAGTATTTGCTGTTACGAGCTGAAATTTATTGGAGAACTCAATTAGTCCTTCTCCTCTATCGATGGTACTACCAAGCCCATACTCTCCTGTAATCTTTTCTTCTATTCCATCCCCGACAACTAAATTCCAGTCCCCCACAGCTATTACATTTTCATTTTCCCTTACTTACTTTATTACCTTTTCAATATCCTCATATACTTTCTCTACCTCTTCTTCTTCAGCTTGCAATGTTCGCGTTTATACCTGGACTATCGTTGTGGGTGTTGGTTTGCTAGAGATTTTTATAAGAACAACCATATCACTAATCTGTTCACTGCTACACACTCTCTGCACTAGCTTCCTATTCATAACGAATTCTTTTATAGTTTGGCAATTTTCTGCTGCTGTTGATATTACCCTATACTAATCTGGCCAGAAGTGCTTGCCTCCTTTTCATTTCACGTCACTTACCCCTGCTATACCTGATTTGATACTTTGCATTTAACTTTCCGTATTTTCTGGCTTCCCTACCAAGTTCAAGCTTATGACGTTCCACGCCCCAACTCGTAGATTGTTATCCTTTCGTTGATTATTAACTCTTTCTCTCATGGCCACCTCCGCCTTGGCAGTCCCCTCCCGGAGATCCGAATGGGGGACTATTCCGAAGTTGCTCGAAACCGTATAATATTTTGACTTAAGTTCCTTCTCGCTTCCATTTCGGTATTGTTTTTTCTCCCTTTACTTAGCGACTCTGCACGCCAGATGGCATTGTATCCTGTTGAAGCAGATTTTACGTAACGAATATTTTTTTCCTTTTTTGCAAATAGTAAAATGTACTTAAATGTCTGCTACAGTACATTCCGTTTTATTTTCAGCGCGCTTTTGTAATTAATCCTTTTATTCATTTTATTAGAATAAATGCGCCAAAGTTGTGCATAAGTTAAAGAAATTACTTAGCTTTGTTATATCACACCTGGTTCGTCACATTTCAGTGTTCACATTGTTTATTATTTGCAGAGTTCTACCACTGACTTTGCTCGTTTTTACAGATGGTCACATGATAACGGTCAGAGGGTCGGTAGCACAATTCACACATGCACTTGACGTCGTGGTCGTGGAAACTCTTGTTCTTGCATATTTTGTGGTGGTATCCACGCACTGCTATTGAGTTCACCAGGTGTCGGAGTTCTTGATTTGTTCATGTTTGTCATGGCTTCTGTTGTGTAAAAGTCCTGCCAGATTTCCCTTCTCTTCTTCTCTCTTTCATGTAGGATTTTATTCGATTTGTCAGTGGATGGGAGCCTCATACGCAGTTCCTCTATGAAAAAGGGTTCTCTGGCGAGTTCGTATACTAGCCTCGACTTTATGTGTTTTGAAACACCTAGGACGGCTTTCAAGAAGCGTGATTTAACTGCTTTCAGAGTCCTTAGGTCTTTTAGGCTCAACTTTTCCCAACTAAGATCTATTCCATAGGTTGCGATGGGGACTATTTTTGCGGCGGACAAGGCCATGGCTGTTTTCAGTGACAGTCTGGATCTCAAACATGGCTTTCATGGCAGCTGCTACTCGGGATTTTACATGTATTCGGAATGATCTGACAGTGGTTTGCAGAGTCAGTCCCAGATATTTGAAGCTATTGACTGACATAAGAGGTTCCTTCCCAATATATATAGTCCTCAGCAGCTTCTCGACTTCTTTTGCAGAATGTCATCTTTACGGTTTTTCCCGTGTTTATTTCTATTTTGTTCTCCTGCGCCCACATCTCGAGTTGGTTGTTTGCTCTTTGCAGGTTCAGTCTGGAGTTCGACCCGGTGACCATGTCGTCCGCATATATGCAGATTTTGACGTCCTCCGTTTTTTGTCTTATCATCTGTACAACACTATATGTGGTGATAATGAAACGTAAAGGGCTTAGTGGGTCCCATGCAATACAAAGTTGGTTTGTGTTATCGTTTTCGACTTGCTTACGTCGTCTATGATCTGAATGAAGTTGGCAGTCAGCATATTATCGATCAAAGTTGTAAGTTTATCTTTCCCTGTTATTGATTCTAGTTTTGAGAATTTTATTCATTTTTGCTTCGAATTATGGCAGTTGCTAGGGCTCCTACCTCAGTCGGCATAAACAGAATCCTTATAGAATCACTTTGTAGTTCGTCCGTCTGTGTGTCTGTCTGTCTGTCTGTCCAGATAGTTTTTTTCTCGGGAACACGTAGACGCACCGAGGTCTGCGGTCCCGTGCTGGTGTAAAAACTTTAACCTTCTAAGTCAGTACAGTTGTAAGTAGGCTGTTTAGGTTTTTTTATTGGTAACGCCACCTCTGTATGAAAATCACTGGCTGTGCTGTGGGCAGTCTGTGTCTGCTTTGCATTGTTGTAATACTCGCCATTGTAGTGTTGGGCAGCGGCAGCTGGATGTGAACAGCGCGTAGCGTTGCGCAGTTGGAGGTGAGCCGCCAGCAGTGGTGGATGTGGGGAGAGAGATGGCGGAGGTTTGTAATTTGTCATGAACTGCTATATTTATATATGATGATATCAAGGTAAATACATTGTTCGTTCTCTATTAATATCTTTCATTTGCTAACTATCCCTATCAGTAGTTAGTGCCTTCCATAGTTTGAATCTTTTATTTAGCTGGCAGTAGTGGCGCTCGCTGTATTGCAGTAGCTTGAGCAGCGAAGATTTTTGTGAGGTAAGTGATTTGTGAAAGGTATAGTTTAATGTTAGTCAGGGCCATTCTTTTGTAGGGAATTTTGAAAGTCAGATTGCGTTGCGCTAACAAAATATTGTGTGTCAGTTTAAGCACAGTCATGTATAATTGTTCAAAGGGGACGTTTCACAGTCAAGAGAAACGACCATTAATATCAAGTGTTTTGATACTCGAAAACTCACTCATCAAAACCTATAGTGTATTTCCGGTTGACCAAGAATCGTAAAAATTTGACAAGAAGCAGCGTTCAACAGCACAAACAAAGGAAAAAAAACGAAAATCGTACATTTATAATTATATCATACGAAGAAAAAATCTTTTTGCCATTTGTTATCCGACTGTTTGTCCATCTCTTAGGACTCTTTCTTCTCAGGAAGGAGTTGACGTACCACGTTGAAATTTATATCGCGTATTAAGGTCTATAGTCCCTTGGCGGTGTAACAGATTTAAGCTTCTAAGCCAACGCAATCATAAGATATAGCCATTTATGGTACATATTTTGATTCTCACAAATTTACTCATCAAAACCTATGGCACTTCCCGTTATCCTGAACCAAGGCTCCGCAGTACAGTAAAAGAGAAAAATCTAATAATTTTGAAACTGTACTTATATTACATAAAAAAAAATCGCTATTTGTCATCTGACTGTCTGTCCGTCCATCTGTTAAATCCCCTTTTTGTCAGGGTCGAGTCGATGTATCAAGTTGAAATATATATCACACACTAAGGTCTATAATCCCTTGGCTTTGTAATAAATGTAAGCTTCTGTGTCAATGTAATCAAAAGATACGGCCGTTTACGTCATATTTTTACACTCGCAAACTCACTAATCAAAACCTACTGGGTACTTTCCGTTGACCCAGAATCATGAAATACGCTAAACAGCGAGGTTTCATAGTAACAGTAAAGGAAAAAACTCGTAAGAGTTTTAATTTGTAATTATATGACATGAAACAAATTTTTTGTCATTTGTTCTCTGTCTGTCTGCCTGGCCGTCAATTTGTTAAGCCCCCTTTTTGGCAGGAACGGTTTGATGTATCAAGTCCTTTGGCGGTGCAAAAAATTTAAGCTTCTACATCAATGGAGTCAAAAGAAACGACCATTTATTACACATATTTTGATATCTTGCAAGTATCGATAACAGGCGAAAATTGTTGTAATTCTCTGTTCCCGGGATGGTTAAATTATCGATATTAATAATTAGCTTTGTGCGTGAGTCCAAACCTCATTTATCAGGATTTTTTTTATAAAAAAATATTTTCTTCCTTTTGAATCCTCTATTGTAACGGCCTTGCTTTTACATTACTTACAATTTATTTTGTTTGAAACATCTAAATGTATATTATACTTAATGTTATATTGCTTCAGCTACGAATTTCATAAGGTTAGGCGTTTACCACGCTAGCGCCCAACAGGTGGCAGCCGCCGAGTAACAGCACCGTACAATGGCAAAGGTATCGACCATCATGATACCCACTACTAATAAAACCTACCCTTGCACGACCTCTCGCAGGCAGCAAGAAAATCGCTACTGCTCTTACAACCCGACCCAACTATAGCAGAGGTTTTTTTCCTTGGCTCTTGCCTTGGCACTTTTTTTCTCTCGGCCCTTCAAACCACTAACCTCTGTTCAACTTTCGACCCAATCTATCTCCAGAAGAGCGCGTATTAATGGTTAACCTCAACCAGAAGTACGCAAACATAGCAGTACCTACATCACTTTAGTGAAAACTAACACTTATGCAGAGATGACAGCACACCTTTTGTGTTGACCATCACGCCGGTGTGGGCGTGAAGGGGCTCCACCTCATACAAGGTGGCGCGGTCTACACCAGTCATACTTGGCATACATTTAGTTCAATGTGTGCTCTTATAACGAACTGTACCTATGGAACAATTTTTACTGTCTTCCGCGGAGAACTTTATCTATGAATTCTACTATTTGACTCGAGCATTTTAGCTCACAATGTATGCTCACAGTTTTAATGTAATGTAAGTACCATTCTGCTTCCATCTATTGGGTATTTTAGATGTTTATTATGTAATATGGGTAAAATACACTACTGGCCATTAAATATTCATTGGATGGATATATTATACTAGAACTGACGTGTGATTACATTTTCACGCAATTTGGGTGCATCAATTCTGAGAAATCAGTACCCAGAACAACCACCTCTGGTCGTAATAACGGTCTTGATGCGCCTGGGCATTGGAGTCAAACAGAGCTTGGATGGCGTGTACAGGTACAGCTGCCCATACAGCTTCAACACGATACCACAGTTCATGAAGAGCAGTGACTGGCGTATTGTGACGAGCCAGTTGCTCGGCCACCATTGACCAGACGTTTTCAGTTGGCGAGAGATCTGGAGAATGTGCTGGCCAGGGCAGCAGTCGAACATTTTCTGTATCCAGAAAGGCCCGCACAGGACCTGCAACATGCAGTCGTGCATTATCCTGCTGAAATGTAGCGTTTCGCAGGGATCGAATGACGGGTAGACCCAGGGGTCGTAACACATCTGAAATGTAACGTCCACTGTTCAAAGTGCCGTCAGTGCGACAAGAGGTGACCGAGACGTGTAACCAATGGCACCCCAGGTGATACGTCAGTATGGCGATGACGAATACACGCTTCCAATGTGCGTTCACTGCGATGTCGCCAAACTCGGATGCGACCATCATGATGCTGTGAACAGAACCTGGACGTTTTGACATTCGTGCACCCAGGTTCGTCGTTGAGTACAAATCGCAGGCGCTCCTGTCTGTGATGCAGCGTCAAGGGTAACCGCAGCTATGGTCTCCGAGCTGAGAGTCCATGCTGCTGAAAACGCCGTCGAACTGTTCGTGCAGATGGTTGTTGTCTTGCAAACGTCCCCATTTGTTGACTCAGGGATTGAGACGTGGCTGCACTATCCGTTACAACCATGGGGATGAGTTGCCAGTCGTCTCGACTGCTAGTGATACGAGGCCGTTGGGATCCAGCATGGCGTTCCGTATTACCCTCCGGAACCCACCGATTCCATATTCTGCTAACAGTCATTGGATCTCCACCAACGCGAGCAGCAATGTCGCGATACGATAAACCGCAATCGCGATAGGCTACAATCCGACCTTTATCAAAGTCGGAAACGTGATGCAACGCATTTATGCACCTTACATGAGGCATCACAACAACGTTTCACCAGGCAACACCAACGCCAACGCTGTTTGTGTATGAGAAATCGGTTGGAAACTTTCCTTATGTCAGAACGTTGTAGGTGTCGCCACCGGCGCCACCCTTGTGTGAATGCTCTAAAAAGCTAATCATTTGCATATCACAGCAACGTCTTCCTGCCGGTTAAATTTCGCGTCTGTAGCACGTCATCTTCGTGGTGTAGCAATTTTTATGGCCAGTAGCGTATTATAGGTTACTTCATTCTTTCTGAAGAAGGTACCCCTAGTGGTATTGGAATATGGTCAGGGCTTATTACAACAGACTTTATGCAACCGGTCGGTTGCAGACATATTTAATCGAAAGTTTATTTACTGTTTCTGGTGTCAGTCACGTTTAAAACTATGATACTTCGAGCAGTCTACGACGAAAAACATTTCAGTGTCTGCTCACAGGTTGTGATTGTTACGGCTTTTCTCCAGTATTTGCCTAGATTTTGTTCATTCAACATAAGGGTACATTATAAGCCTTTAAAATAATTTTGTTACACTTCTAGATGAACACCTGATAATGTTTCGAAAAATGATTCATTAATTATTGTTTATTCAAGGAAAAGATCACAGTAATCACTTACTCAAGCAGTCTTATTGTCAGGCACTAGTGACCAATTACTGTATGACTTTTTCTGTGAGTAAACAATGATTTTGTATGGACCTGATCACGTACACAGTGACGAGCCAAGAGGTTGTGACCACCTTCTTAACAGCGTGTCGTTGGGACGTAGTGTAAGTGCGGCTCTGCATCAGATGGATTCGACAAGACCTTGGTAGCTTTCTGGGCAAATGTGGTACAAGATGTCCACGCACAAGTTACGCAGCTGTAGTACGTACAGGCCAGTGGGGTTTGGCCGCAGACATCTCGCCATATAGCATTCCAGATGTGTCCCGTCAGGGTCAGATCGGGTGAATTTGGTGGCCAAGACGACAGCGTCAGTCAAGTATCACGCTACTCAGTTTCTGGACTACTGACAAGGACATGTATCCTCCTGGAAGATGCTACTGCTGTCTGGAGACATCACGCACGTAGGGATGCATGTTGTCCGCTGTAATGTTCACGCAGTCCACGGAATTCATGATGTCTCCGATTACTGCCACATGCCTCCTGGAAGCTCAGGTGAACGTTCTCCATAACACAATACTCCTCTCCGCCCTCCCCCCTCCGCCCGCCCCCCGCCAGCCTTCAGCTCTGGCACTATTACGCATGCTTCGAGCAGCCGTTCCCCGGGATGATGGCGTATCCGGACACGGCCATTGACCATTGTAACAAGAGACGGGGTTCATCCGCCCAGGCGACACATTCCCACTCATCCAATCATCCAAGGTCCAATCCTGATGGCTCAGTTCCCAGTGTTCTCGTAACTAACGAGGTTGTTGAGATATTGTCGTCTATCCTGCTTTGCAGAACAGGAACAATAATTCTCAAAAAATTTGCCACAACATGCAATAAACAAGGTAGTAGGACAGTATCCATTGAAAACTATATTTCGAAAAACGAACAGTAAAAATGTAATAAAAATGTGTTACTGTGTTTGTATAACTATGCTATTTTCTGCATGTTTTAGATTTAAAGAACCCACTGGTGATGGTGATATCTGTCGCTGAAACTATTTGGGAAATATATAAGTATATGCAAATAACAAGGTGTTTTGCATCAAGCCGGATTCATAATTCCGATATTGTTGTTTTTCGGTGCAAACACGGACCAAATGGCTGAGGTTTTTTTTTTTTTTTTCATTATTGATTTTCAATTCCCCCCGAAGGGGGCGGGCTGGCAGCAGCTTAGTACGCAACTCTACAGCCTACAGACTTTTTTAAAAACGGAAGAAGAAAAGAAACAAGAAAAACAGGCGATAAAACGGTGACTTAAAGTGTAAAAATGGCGGAAGAATGCGGAAAGTTAAAACAGAAAGCAAAAGTGGTTGTCAATGTTAATAAAAGACACAGGAATCAGACAAGTAACATAGTAGACACACAATTAAAAAAAAACATGGCGACAGGCTGGTTTCTGTTCGCAAGAGATAAAAAATCACACCCAGTGACAGTATGATGGCCGTTCGTAACACTTCCCAAAAGACACAACACGGAACACCCACTGTAAAACACTCACTGTAAAACACCGCTCGACAATGGCGGCACAAAGATCACACTCCCAAGCGAAAGGCAGATGGGGGGGGGGGGGGGGACCTGGAGGAGGGGGAAAAAGAAGGAGGGAACGAAAAGGGGGAGGAACCAAGGAGGGAGAGGACTTATAAGGGGGGAGAGGGGCAGAGCAGACATGAGAGGGAATGAGAAGAGGCAGAGGAGAGAAATGCAAAACGACTCGGGGGAGAGAAGGGGGCAGAGAGAGGGGAGGTGGGGAAAAAAGGGGATGGAAGGGTGGGGAGAAGGAGCCTGGGAAAAGGACAGAGGAAAGGAGGGAGAGTGAGGATCAGAGTTGATAGGAAGGATAAATGGAGGGAGAGAGGGCATCATCCGGGAGGGGGAGTTGATGGAAGCCACCTTGGGAAAGGAGATGAAGGGTGTAGAGATGGAGGGTAGGGGGGACACAACAGTGAAGACGTGGCAGGGGGCGGGGATGGGAGAGGAGAGGGGCAACCAGGGGGTGAGGGGGATCAAGGCGGCGGGAGGTGTATAGGATGCGGATATGTTTGAGGAATAGGAGCAGATGGGGGAAAGGAATGAGATCATAGAGGATCCACGTGGGGACGGGAGGCATATGCGTAAGGCGAGGCGGAGTGCATGACACTCCAGGATCTGGAGGGACTTATAGAATTTTGGAGGGGGCAGATATCCAGGCGGGACTGGCATAACAGAGGATGCGACGGATTAAGGATTTGTAGGTGTGGAGGATGGTAGAGGGGTGCAACCGCCATGTCCAGCCAGAGAGGAGTTTGAGGAATCGGAGGCGGTTGTGGGCTTTGGATTGGATGGAGCAGAGACGAGGGATCCAGGTGAGGTGACGGTCAATAGTGAGGCCAAGGTAGGTGAGGGTGGGGATGAGGCGGATAGGACAGGCGCAGACAGTAAGGGAGAAATCCAGGAGCCGGAAGGAGCGAGTGGTACGACCTACGATGATTGCCTGGGTCTTGGAAGGATTGATTTTCTGGAGCCACTGGTTACACCATGCAGCAAAAAGGTCAAGGTGATTCTGGAGAAGGCGTTGGGACCGTTGGAGGGTAGGATAGAGGGCGAGGAATGCGGTGTTATCAACATATTCCAAGAGGTCTACTGGAGGGGGGGGGGGGGGTTGGGGCATATTTGGCGTGTACAGGAGGCAGAGGAGAGGGGAGAGGACAGAGCCCTGGGGCACACCTGCAGAGGGGTGGAAGGTGTGGGAATTGGCATTGTGGATGGTAACATAGGAGGGGCGGCAGTAGAGGAAGGAGGCCATCAGACGGATGTAGTTGATAGGAAGGGCGTAGGTTTGGACTTTAAACAGGAGACCGGGATGCCAGACAATGGCTGAGTTCCAAAATAATGTTATGTAGTAGTCAGTGTATAGGTCTTCAGAAGAGATGGCACAGTATGTTGGTGCCAGACTCATAGGCCTACACGCTAGACTAAAGAGATTTATAGATGCTGCATATCACTGATTCCTGAGCAATGAACTATCAGCACTGTTGGTGAACGTTACCCTTGCAGAAAGTCAATGATGGTCGTTTATGCACGATATGGTACCGCGCGCCATGGAATTTGAATCTGCGCCAGACGTCATGGACGTCGAAGACCCCTAGAGGTCTCTGCACCATCGCGCCGTAAGCTGTGGCGGCGCGCGCCTCCTGGCCCGTTTTAGTGCGAGGGTGCCACAGTGAAACACTTGGTTCCAGCGGCCAATAGCGGCGCCCCCAATAGAGTACTTAAGCGCCTGCCTCTCGCTCAGCCAGCATCTCCGGCGGTACCTCACTGCGAGTACAGCCCTTCGATTTGTGTTTTCGTGCACTAATCGAAGCATTAGGCCAACCAGCCAGCCAACCAGCCAGCCAGCCAGCCAGCAGCGGTCCAGCCAGCAGCAGCAGCAGCAGCAGCAGTAGCGGTCCGGCCAGCCAGCAGCGGTCCAGCCAGCAGCAGCATCAGCAGCAGCAGCGGTCCCGCCAGCCAGCAGCAGTCCAGCCAGCGGCAGCAGTGGCAGCAGCAGAAGCGGCGGCGACCCCGTCCGCAGCAGCAGCAGCTGCAGCGTTCCAGCCAGCAGTCGCCAGCACCAGCAGCTTCGGACTTCGGCGTCCGTCTTCGTCCGTCTTCCGTCTTCGTCCGTCTTCCATCTTCGTCCGTCTTCCATCTTTGTCCGTCTTCTGTCTTTGTCTGTCTTCTGTCTTCATCCGTCCCTGGTTTTCCTCTCTCGTTTTCCATCCTATACTGTCTTAGTTTCTACCTGTCGTCATGTCAGCCCCCTCCACCACTGCCACTACTACCACCACTGCCATAGTTTATACTTCGCCCTCCACCGCCACCACCACCATTACATGGTGTGCCCAGTCGCCCCCCCCCCTCTTTCCATCCCTCCTCTTCTAACTCTCCCTTCGCCTGCACTCTTCGTCGCCCCTCCCCAGCTTCTTCCTCCCGCTCCTCTACCTCTGATCCCTTCCCCCCACTCCCCCAGCCTGTCACTGCAGCACCAGCTTGGGCCACTGCCCATGCCATGCTCGCCTTCGCCATCACCGCCACCGCCATCGCCGTCGCCTTCACCACCACCATCTCCGGCGCCGACTACTGCGTCCTCGCCGGGACCTGCCACTTCCCACCACCTCCCTATAGCTCCCGTCCCTCATGTCACCACTCACCCATCTGCCGCCCTTAAACGCCCTAGTGGCACCACCACCTCCTCCGCTCCTAAAAAGCCCCCACATCCTCCTCCCCCCCCAGGATGCCATGGATGTCTCCTCGCCTGGCCCTGCTCCCTCCACCTCCTCCTCTTTCTCTTCCTCCCCTCCCTCTTCCTACAAATATGTCCTCTCTCGTCCCGATCCTTCCCTCCTCGAGGCCCGAAACCTCTCCCTCCTTCTCCGTCAACACTTTCCTGGAGCCCCCATCTCCCTCCTCACTCCCAGAAGAGACTCGGTTCTCATCTCCTCCCCCAGCCCCACCCTCCATACTGACATCCTCTCCCACATAACCATCACCTGGTTTGGCCCCAACGCCTACCTCACCCCTGCTCCTTCCCCGTCTCCTACCCACCAACCTCAAGCCCCACATCACCCACCGACTGTCACCGCCGTGATCACTCAACTTAGTCTGACAATCATGGAGTAGGTGTTGGCAGAGCTCAAGGCGCATTCCTCGCTGAAGATGCGGGCGGTCCACCGCATTTTTAACTCCGCCAGCCCCACCCACCTTATGCGGGTTTTCTCAGAGGACGCCCCCTCCATTGACCGCCTCCTGAAGGAGGGTGCCCTCCTCTTTAACCAGCACTACAAGGTCGACCCCTCCCATTCCCCTCCTCAATGCCTCCGCTGCCAGAGGTGTCTGTGCTACAATGCACACACAACAGCTGAGTGCTGTGAGGCCCCCACCTGCCCTCATTGTAAGCAAGTGCACTTCCTCCGGCAGTGCCCTAACCTTCATTCCGCTCCCTCCTGTAATACCTGCAATCTCCCGCATCCCACCACCTCCCAAAAATGTAAGGCCCGACCCCCTCCGACCACTCCTGAACTCAGCATCCCTGTCTGCCCTCTGAACGCCCCATCCCTCCTGGCAATTCCCTTCGTCCTCACCCCCACCGCAGAGGACATCATCAGGTTCCTCACCATTGTTCTGCGAAACGTCCAGCCTTTCCAGCATCCTCACACCCTCCAACAGATCTCCCTCGCCACCTGTTCCGTCTTCCACCTAAAAATGTATGCCACCTACTCCCACAACCAGGACCATTTCACCTTCTCCTGTCTCGACACCCTCGTCTAAATCGCTGTCATGGAGCGACAGCACCGTATCCTGTTCAACAACATCCGTTCCCTTCCCACCAACAAGAACCTCTTCATGCACACCCTCGCCATCCATCGCGTGGATGCCTTCCTCCTTAATTAAACCTTTCTTCAGCCCCACCACACCGTTCAAACCTCGCCCTACCTCCTTCAGCGCTCCGACACTCTCTTCCCGATAGCACGTGGCGGAGTTGCCATTGGTCACCACTGCCAGATCCCAGTTCGGCTCCAACCTCTCCTTACCGACCCCGTCGAACACCTGAACCTTAGTCTCTTCTTCCCTGGCCCTATCGTTACCTGTGCCACCATCTACGTCCGCCCTAACACCCCTATTCCTTTTGACTTCCTCTCCCACATTGACTGTACCTTCTCCTCCTACGTGATCGCTGCCGACCTCAACATCCATAGTCGTTCTGCCTCCCAGTTACGGCAGTGGCATCGGTTCCTCTCCTCCCTCCAAGGCGACCTTGTCCCCATTCCCCAGCACAACCGCCCCGAATCCAACTCCACTTCTGATGTCGTCCTCTCCTCCTCAAACCTCCTTGGCCACATAATGGTGGATGTCCTGGACCCCATTGGTAGTGACCATCTCCCTGTCCTCCTCACCGTTTCAGACGGTCGTCGCCCCCGCCCTGAAACTCGTCATGACCCTCCCCCGAAGTATGTCCATGATTATTCCCATGCCAACTGGAATGCCTACCGGGATACCCTCTCCACCCAGGTCGATGGCCACCCCTTCACGTACCACCACCCTGATGGTATTACCCATGCCGCCTCCTTTTCCCAGCAGACCTTGTCTGACGCCGTGGAGGCCCACGTCCCTACTGTCGCCATCCACCCCCACCGTCCTACCTTACCCCCACAGGCTGTCCTCCTCCTCCATGAATCGTCCCGTCTCTACCGTGCCTTCCTCCACACGCATGACCCGGACACACTACGACTCCACCGGCAACTCCAGCAACACATCCGAAACTTGGTCGTGGCTAAGAAACACCAGGATTGGCGACAGACATGCACCCTTTTATGTGCTACACTTCTTATAAACTCGTCCAAGTTCTGGTTAGCCTTCCGTTGCCTTACCAGAACTAAACCCTCCCGCTACTTTCCTCTTCTTCATGATGGCCACACCTTCCCTGACACCCTTAGTAAGGCCAATCACTTTGCCTCCTACCTCTCCAATGTCTTTTCCATCCCCGACGATCCCCAGTTCGATTACTCCCTCTTCCCGGATGTCCGTGATCGACAGCAAGGTCCTTGAATCCATCCTCATCCGCTGCATTCACCAGCATCTCCACCAGCACCGCCTCCTTCCTGTTACCCAGTGTGGCTTTCGGCCATCCTTCTCTTCCGATGACTTTCTCCTTCACCTCACTCATCTCCTTTCCGAACAGCTTAATTCCCGTCGCTCCACTATCTTCCTCTCCCTGGACCTCGAACGAGCCTATGACCGTGTATAGCATTCCAGTCTCCTCTTCAAGCTCCAAACCTTCGCCCTTCCTATTAATTTCGTCTGTCTAATCAGCTCCTTTCTCTCCCAACGTCCTTCCTACGTCACCATCCATAACACAGATTCCTACACCTTTTTTCCCTCCGCCTGTGTGCCCCAAGGCTCCGTCCTTTCCCCCCTTCTGTACCTTTTGTATACGGCGGACATGCCGCCGCCATCACCCCTTGTCCACCTTCTCCAGTTTGCCGATGACACCGCCTTCCTTGCCCTTGCCCCCACCCTGCAGCGTTCCCATCACCTTCTCCAATCCCATCTTGACCGGTTCACTGCTTGGTGCAACCAGTGGTTGCTTAAGGTCAATCCCTCCAAAACCCAGGCGATCATTGTAGGCAAAACCACCCCTTCCCTCCGCCTCCTCGATTTCTATCTAACCATCTATGGCCGTCCTAACGCCCTCACCCCCACCCTTAAGTACCTTGGCGTCACCCTCGACCGTCGCCTCTCCTGGACCCCCCATCTCCCGACAATCCAAGCCAAGGCACGCTCCCGATTCTGTCTCCTCAAGCTCCTTTCCGGCCTTACGTGGGGTCTGGACCCCTCCACCATACTCCACACCTATAAATCCCATATCCGCCCTATCCTTTGTTACCCCCATCTGGCCTGGATCTCTGCCCCCCCCCCCCCGACCTTTTATAAATCCCTTCAAATCCTTGAACGCCAAGCTCTCCGCCTCGCCTATCGCATCTGTCTCCCCTCCCCCACGCGGATCCTGTACGATCTCATTCCGTTCCCCCACCTCCTCCTTTTCCTTGAAAGGATACGGATCCTGTACACCTCCCGCAAGCTCAATCCTCCTCACCCGCTTGTCTCGCCCATCCTCTCCCACCCCCGCCCGCTGCCGCACCTGTATTCCCATGTCCCACCCAGTCTCCATCTCTCCACCCTCCTTACCCTCTCCCAAGGTGGCTTCCGCCAGCTCCCTCTCCCCGATGGTGCCCTCCTCCCCTCCATCTACCCCTCCTACCAACTTTGATCCTCCCTCCGTCTTCCTGTGTTTGTTCCTTTTGGCACCCTCCCTCCCTTCTTTCCCCCTTCCCTCCCTCCTCCCTTTCTCCCCACTCCTCCTTCGGGCTCCCCTACCCCCGTCCCTCTACTCCTCCTCCCATCTCCTCTGCCACTGGCATCTTTGCTCTCCCCTTTCCCTCACCCTCACCCTTCTTCCCCTCTTGGCAGGTCCCCGGACTTGCACACATTACGTGGACATTTGCGGGCCGGAGATCATCGCCATCCGTTTCTCATTTGTGCTGTCGTGTTTTGTGTTTAGTGTTCACCGTCACGCTCCATCGTTCACATGTACCATTGCTATCATCAGTGTTTGTGCGTCGTGTCAACAGTTTGTCGTGTGGATTATCATTGAGTGTGAATGGCTTCATGTTTTTTATGTTACTGTGTCTACTGTTTTTTTACTCGCCGATTGTTCAAACTCATGTGTATTCTCTGTTTTATCATTGTTGGTCTGAAGAGCGGCGTAATGTGCTGCTGCCAGCCTACCTGTTGTTGTATGGGTATCAAAATCACAATAAAGAAAAAATAAAATAAAAAGCTCAGCCAGCGTACGTCTGTGGACACATCGCGTCGCGTTAGACAGCTTACTTATTTTCTTGTTTTGTGTACGAGTGGACGTGTTTGTTAGGTTTCCTTGAGACTCCATTGTTCGATCTTGTTGTTCATTCCATCCTTCGTTGGTCGTGTCCGTCCTCTCCCGTTGTGTTTTTGTTCGCGGGCCTCTCCGCGGGTCCCGCTGCTCTTGCCGTCATTTCAACCCCGCAACCATCTCGGTCACAGATACAACACACGACGATGCGTGACCCCATTTTCTAGTGATTGTGTGATCGTAACTCACCGCAGCATTTCATTGTCGATGGACTGGATGAGGAGGTCCAGTAGCAGGGCCTCTCTGTTCATCAGTCGTTCATTCATTCGATTTCTTAGTGTAGAAACACTTAATGACATTGGTGTTGTAAAGCATTGAGCCACAACAACAGTACGACACAGTGTGAGATCCTCAGAAATAATAATTATATTATATCAACAAAAGATAATTGCAGTAATCTCATGTACTGAAAACTAACAAAACAGTATCTACCAATATACAGACAGGGACAAGAATAAACAAGTTAAAGTGAAACGCTTTTTGGAGACGAACCCAGCAGCTTGTTAATGGCATCGGAAAACCCCACATAACAAGAGAACAGTGAGCTTCAGCGCAGAAAGGGATGAGACCAGAACAATACGTTATTCCTTTTAATCTAAATACTGCTGGGACCGAGGGTGCATGGCTGCACGACATTAACACGGCTAAGCTGTGACCCAGCAAGAAAAATAAAATTCACATCTAGCGACAAGGTGATTGGCTGAAGACATGCTGGGCGATGCAGACGCAACACAGTGGGGAGATCCCCATTATATAAAAGTATTTTGAGAACTAAAATGGCTAGATATCTCTCTCGTCTCACGGCGACCGCACAAGTGTGTGGAAAATAGCTAGGGCCTTGAGAGCTTTGCTTTCTGTGAAGTGTGGACGATACACTTCACGTATCTTGGCGACAGATAGCAAAGAGGTAGTTAACTATTCCTGCGGGAATTTTTGCTGGCAAATAAATTGTGCACATCCCTCCAACCCTTAGCGAATGTGCAATAGCCATTATCTCAACTAGGGAAAGATTAACAATCTACAGAACGCAGGAAATTTGAGATTGAGTGAATTCAGTCAAGGCCAGAACAGGGAATTAGCGTTTCAGATCGAGCACGGAGACAATGCCATTGCAGATGACGCTTGGTAAAGTACCATTGCGCATTAGGCCACTGTAAATGTTCAGTCGAGATTTTGCTCACTTCAACTTGCATACACTTTGACCATTGAATATTATAAGCTTGGATACTAACCTATCCTCACATTGAGTACGTGAGAGTTTTTCATTTGTTCAAAAAGTAAATTTATTCTCCACCAACTCAGTGACTGACCAGCTACGATAATATAGATGTAAATGAGCTGATGGATTTTTAATCATTCTTTCCTGTGATAAAATCTTTTCATATGTAGAGATAACGATTTTAATAACCATCAGTTCAATATGTCTAAGAGTTAAATATTTTGTTATTGAGTGTCAAGAGTAACTGAACATGATTGTTGTGTATCACTTTACCCCTGAGAGCACAGTTGATAAATTATATGTAGAATGAAAAATGGAATAGCTGTTACGTATTTCTAAAATAGATCCCAAACTTTCACTTTTATTAATTCATGTATTCTACGAGGGCAGTTCAATAAGTAATGCAACACATTTTTTTTCTGAAACAGGGGTTGTTTTATTCAGCATTGAAATACGCCAGGTTATTCCCCAATCTTTTAGCTACACAACACTATTTTTCAACGTAATCTCCATTCAATGCTACGGCCTTACGCCACCTTGAAATGAGGGCCTGTATGCCTGCACGGTACCATTCCACTGGTCGATGTCGGAGCCAACGTCGTACTGCATCAATAACTTCTTCATCATCCGCGTAGTGCCTCCCACAGATTGCGTCCTTCATTGGGCCAAACATATGGAAATCCGACGGTGCGAGATCGGGGCTGTAGGGTGCATGAGGAAGAACAGTCCACTGAAGTTTTGTGAGCTCCTCTCGGGTGCGATGACTTGTGTGAGGTCTTGCGTTGTCACGAAGAAGGAGAAGTTCGTTCAGATTTTTGTGCCTACGAACACGCTGAAGTCGTTTCTTCAATTTCTGAAGAGTAGCACAATACACTTCAAAGTTGATCGTTTGACCATGGAGAAGGACATCGAACAGAATAACCCCTTCAGCGTCCCAGAAGACTGTAACCGTGACTTTACCGGCTGAGGGTATGGCTTTAAACTTTTTCTTGGTAGGGGAGTGGGTGTGGCGCCACTCCATTGATTGCCGTTTTGTTTCAGGTTCGAAGTGATGAACCCATGTTTCATCGCCTGTAACAATCTTTGACATGACGAGCAAGCAATTCCGCACAGATGGTTCTCCTTCGCTCTTTATGGTGTTCGGTTAGACAACGAGGGACCCAGCGGGAACAAACCTTTGAATATCCCAACAGGTGAACAATTGTGACAGCACTACCA
This sequence comes from Schistocerca serialis cubense, assembly GCF_023864345.2. Lineage (NCBI taxonomy): Eukaryota > Metazoa > Arthropoda > Insecta > Orthoptera > Acrididae > Schistocerca > Schistocerca serialis. The sequence continues at coordinate 150,758,237 of NC_064641.1, forward strand.
TCAGAGATGTCAAGTTGAGCACTGAGTTGTTTGATGGTGATCCGTCGATCATCTCGAACGAGTGTGTTCGCACGCTCCGCCATTGCAGGAGTCACAGCTGTGTACGGCCGGCCCGCACGCGGGAGATCAGTCAGTCTTGCTTGACCTTGCGGCGATGATGACACACGCATTGCCCAACGACTCACCGTGCTTTTGTCCACTGCCAGATCACCGTAGACATTCTGCAAGTGCCTATGAATATCTGAGATGCCCTGGTTTTCCGCCAAAAGAAACTCGATCACTGTCCGTTGTTTGCAACGCACATCCGTTACAGACGCCATTTTAACAGCTCCGTACAGCGCTGCCACCTATCGGAAGTCAATGAAACTATACGAGACGAAGCGGGAATGTTTGAAAATATTCCACAAGAAATTTCCGGTTTTTTCAACCAAAATTGGCCGAGAAAAAAAATGTGTTGCATTACTTATTGAACTGCCCTCGTAGTTACGTGACAGCAACATTTCTAATAATTTGTTACAATCTGTACCTGATATTAGCTGCCTTACACGGTCAGGTTCATATTTATTTAAAATGACTGTTTAACACCCTGAGCATGAGAAGACAGTTCAGATGTTTTGTCCATTTGCACACTAAGTGGTAAGCTAAGTTTGCACATGTTAGTACACTCACTGTGAAGACACAAAAAGTGCGGGTGCCGACAGCGTATGCTCAACCCATTGACGATATGCCAACATTACAGAAGTGCGTGACCAATGCATTCAATGCAAGCCGAAATGAGCCATGTGTATTTGTAGCAGTGTGTTGATTTACTGCGAAGTAGGGCTGAAGTATGTGTGAGGATATGTGGTAGCCACATGCAGCGCTGCCTGTAGTGCAAAATGAGATGACAGATAGGTCCATATCTCAAAAGGTATTGGTTTCCTGACATATCGTTACGGAAACTTTTCTTCTGGTTTTGATCACTACTACCTCCTGTAGGAACATGTCACACCTCTTTTTTTTTAAACGCTCAGCATATTTCCCCTATCACGTCACATGCCCGCAGCACCTGTAGCTGGCATTCGCTCTTGCGGTGCGCAGTAGTTGTAACGTTTGGTTCATCGGCGTACGTCACTGTTTACTACAGGTTGGTAACATTACCCTTGCCATTTATCAGTCCACATTATAATGTACATTTAATTGCGACATACACAGACGGAAAAAATCGCAGCACCAAGAACGAGTTGTAAGACATCTGAAAGATCATGTCTACTCAAATTTCGCGCTTGTGACATAATAATGGCGCTAGTAGCTCCGCGGTGAGGATGCAAATCAGGTTCGCTTTAAAGACTCGCAGTAACATAGTGAGCGTTAGTTACTTTTGAGGCTGGGCTCCATTATTAACACCTCGTTGAGTTTGAACGAAGTCGTGTAATAAGGGCTACGGAAAGCTGGATGTTTCTGCTGCGATACTGCAGAAAGACTTGGCAGGAATTTGGCCACTGTACATGACTGTTGCCAGCGGTGGTCACGAGAATGTACGATAGCAAGAAGACTGAGCTCCGGAAGGCCATGTAGCACTACCGAGAGGGAAGACCACCTTGTTTGGCGTGTGGCTCTTGCGCATCGCACTGCACCTGCAGCAGCAATTTGAGCAACTGTTGGAACCATAATGGCACCGATTCCCTGTAGCGTGCAGTCCAATGACCCCAAATCACCGTCATTTGAGACTTCAGTGTTGCCAAGCGAGAGCTCACTGGAGGGCAGGGCGGAGGTCTGGGTCTGTTGTGTTTCCTGACGAAAGCTGGTTCTGCCAGTAATGACCGTATGTTGGTTACAAGGAAGCCAGTTGAGGGCCTGCATCCAAGCTGTCTGCTTGCTAGATGCACTGGAACTGCACCTGGAGCTATGGTCCGTGGTGTGATTTCATATGAAAGCAGGAGACACAAGTGGTTATCGCAAGCACCCTGGCTGCAGAACTGTAAGTCAGACTACTGATTTGATCTGTTGTGCTGCCTTTCATGAGCAGCATTACAGGGGATCTTTTTCAACAGGATAACGCTCACACACATACCGCTCTTGTGACCCAACATGCTCTGCAGAGTATTAACATGTACCCTTGGCCTTCTCGATAACCATATCTGTCTGCAATCATGCACATATGGAACATCATAGGACTGCAACTCCAGCGTCATCCGCAAACAGCTTTAACCGTTCCTGTATTGACCGATCAAGTGCAAAGGCATGGAACTCCGCCCCTTAAACTAACATCCGTCACATGTACAGCATAATGCATACACGCTTGCGTGATTGCGTTCAACATTCTGGCGGTTACACTGATTATTAACGTACCAGCATTTCAAATTTTCAATGGCTTATCTCACGCTTACTTTAACCTGTGATCTTGCAATGTTAATCGCTAAAATACGTTTCCTACACAAATCTATTCCCGAATTTTCATTACTCTACAGTAATTATTTTTTGGTGCTGCGATTTTTTTTTCGTCAGTGTATTTTAAGGGAATTTTTCTCATCATCAGGCAATAATTGTTTGCAATATTATTAATTATAACCTATAACTAAGCCGAAAAGTATGTAATATTTTGATGGGGATGGTGAATGAGTAGAGGATTGGAGGAACCTAAGAAATGGAGGGTGTAGCCCATTGAAATAGCGTCTCCAGCTACAAAAGTTATATATATTGCTTTACGCAGTTACAGAGGTGGAAAAAGTATTTCGGGATGGTTACTAGTTAATGCAAAGTGTTATCGTTAACGTTCATTTACTGTGTTACTGACGTCCAATGGTCCAATAATTCCCTGGTGTTTAATTGTTTGCAGTATGAATGTGTTAAAGAGCTATTATTGCATTTTGTGTCGAATTTTTTGCAGTACGCGCTGCTCATATTGGACTAGGAATTTCTATTATCACAAATATGCGCCAAACATTCACAGTTTAAACACACATGTTGCCATGTCTGTACTGAAGTCTTCGTCGCAAACCAACATCAAAGTTAAAAGAAAATATATATACGATACTGGAGAAAAAGTTATTGTTTACCATTATCAATGCTTTTTATGTAATTTAAAACAATGTTTTTCTCAAGATGTCTAAAAACTATTCAGGAACAGTGAAACATTTGGGATTTTCCGAAAGTGCAGTCTGTGGAGCATTATTTTTGGACGAAATAAGGCACAAGCAATGTCCTTGATTATCCAAGTTTGACCAAAATAGTTTCATTCTTGTTTTGAAAATAGTGTCTTTTAGTTACATATTATTCATATGTACACTCAATTCTTAGCTATGACATTCTTGTTTGGGGAACAAATGCACAAAATATGAACACAGTTTTCAAACTCCAGAAAAGAGCCATAAGAATGATAACCATTGTAAACATCTATTCAGAACACTGAGGATTTTAACTGCTCCATGTGAATACATTTACCAGTCAGTTGTACACGTCAAATCTAGCATTGGTAATTACGGTACAAACATCTCTGTCCATGACCATGCAACAAGAGACAGACTCAACTTACATTTACCAAGAAAAAATAAACATAAAACTCAAAACAGCATTTTCTACCAAGGAATAAAACTATACAACAAATTACCAAAAGAGATTAAAGAAATTTCAAAAATACACTTATTTAAAAAGGCAGCTAAAAAGTACCTGTTATGCAATACATTTTATACATTGAAGGATTACTTAGCTAGTAGGGGTTTGATTAAAAATGTTATACAAATAAACAATAATAATAATGATTATAATATATCCATACGTCCTTCTTTTTTTCCTTTCTAGAAATAATTACCCCCAAGCTGTGCATGGCACAATACTAACACCTCTTCCTCTTTCTGAGCTAAACATCTCACTCATTATGGAGGGATGCTGACTCAGTTTTTCAGGATAGCAAATGGGAAGTTGCAGTACAGAAAATGGCCCAGAGATCTCCAGTGTGTGTGTGTGTGTGTGTGTGTGTGTGTGTGTGTGTGTGTGTGTGTGTGTGTGTGTACCAGGAGTAAATCTAATGATTGTCTCTAACTAGAAGTCTATAAATATATGTGTATACGAATTAGCTTATTTTAAATTGATCTAAATTTGTAAATACTTTGACATGTCCTGCATCTTTGTAAAAGGAGATCTACGAATGAATAAAGCTACTACTACTACTACTACTACTTTATTTTTCAGCACCATCACACACAATTTCTGTAAGAAATTTGTAATGTGATTTATGTCAGTGGATGGAGTAGATTGTTGCATTCGTTTTGCGATCGGAAGATGGCTGCTGAAGACCGAACACGTTGATTTCTTATTGACATTATGTGTGATGGTGCTGCAAAATAAACTACGAGTAATTCCAAAACAAGCAGTTGAACTATCAGTAACGTCACCAGTGTGCGTGAACTGTCGTTCAATCCAAAAAAATTATTACATTCTGTTAATGCTTCTGTAGAGATGGGCACTGTTTAAGGCTTTAGCTACAATATGTGTATGGTGCGAAAAGTGGCAGCTGACCGCAAATAATGAAAAGCTGAACCATCGATATGAGTACTAAAAGAAATCCGTTACATTTCGGGTACATCATACAAATCTAAAGGCTGTCAGTTCAGCTAAATAACTAGAGATTACAACTACGAACAATTTAAACTGGCACTATGACATAGAATCTGTTGTTGGGAAGGCGAACCGAAGACTGCGTTTCATAGGGAGAATCTTAGAAGATGCAACAGTTCTGCGAAAGAGACTGCCTGCACTATGTTTGTCCTCGCTCTTCTGGAGCACTGCTAGGCGGTATGGGATACCAGATAGGACTGATGGGGGACATCGAAAAAGTCCTAAGAATGGCAGTTTGTTTTATATTATCGCGAAGTAGAGGAGAAAGTGTCAGGATATGATACCCGAGTTGAGGTGGCAGTTATTAAAACAAAGACGTTTTGCATTGCGAAGGGATCTTTTCACGCCGGCCGGGGTGGCCGAGCGGTTCTAGGCGCTACAGTCTGGAAACGCGCGACCGCTGCGGTCGCTGGTCCGAATCCTGCCTCGGGCATGGATGTGTGTGATGTCCTTAGGTTAGTTAGGTTTAAGTAGTTCTAAGTTCTAGGGGACTGATGACCTCAGCAGTTAAGTCCCATAGTGCTCAGAGCCATTTGAACCATTTTTTATCTTTTCACGAAAGTGCGATAACCAACTTTCTCCTCTAAATGCGAAAATATTTTTCTGACGCCCACCTGCTTAGAGGAAAATGGTCATCGTAATAAAATAAGAGGAATCAGAGCTCGGATGGAAATATTTAAGCCTCCGCTTCCCTCGCGAGCTGTTCGAGAGTGGAACGTTAGAGAAGTGGTTCGAAGGTGCTTCAATGAACCCTCTGTCTGGCACTTAAATGTGAAACGCAGAGTAACCGTATAAATTTAGATGTAATATAGAGCTGGGGAGGGTGGAGAAGTGAAGGAAGGGGGAGATCTAAAGGAGGAAGTATGTAGCTCACCGTAGTAGTGTTTTCAGCCGCACAAGTTCGGTATATTGCCACACGTTGTTACAGAGATGAAAAAAATATTTTGGGATAGTTATTAGCTGACGCAAAGTATGGTCGTTAACGTTCATGTGCTGTGTTTTTCATGTAGTGTTGTACTGGTCCAAGATTTCTCTAGAGTTTACCTGCTTCAAGTTTAAATTGTATTAAAGAGTTATCATTGCATTACGTGTGAAGTTTTCTTGCAGTGGGAATATCGATGATCATCGTAATATACAAAGCACACAGAGTTGAAACTTTGATGTTGCAGTATCTATACTGAAGTTTTCGTGAAATCACAACACAGATCTTAAAAGAAAAATATGTATACAGTACCGGATAAAAGGTTGTTGTTTACTACTGTTGTAAGCTTTTTATAAAGTCTTCTCTATATCTGAAAAAACTGAATACAACGATGTCAAAACCTTTCTCCTCATGCAACGTGTACTTTGAGTATTGCATTCAGTTGCCGCACAAAACTGACTGTTGATTGGTCCCGTGCTGCGCATGTGAGCAGTACGTAAAATAAAACTTTAAACGCCATAAAATGCAAAATTTGAAATGGAGAAAATAAATACAATTAAATGCCGAGGAGGAGGAGATAAGTATTTATCGTCCCGTCGACAACGAGTCGGGGCACAAGCTCGGTTTAGGGAAGGATGGTGAAGGGAAGCGGCCGTGCCTTTCCGAAAAAACCATCCCGGCATTTTCCTTGAGCAATTTAGGCAAATCACGGAAAACCTAAAGCAGGATGGTCGGAGGAGGGTTTGAACCGTCGTCCTCTCGAATGCTTAAATTCAGAAACAAACAGTTTTTGTGCTCAATGAAAACTACATAACTAAAACTCAGCACCAAACCACATTATGAGCGTTGCGTAATATGAAGTGCAATGTTAGACTTGGAATATCCACAAATAATCAATTACTGCTGCATTCGGCAGAAAATAACTGTTTTAAATTACCAATACTGTTCACTGAAAATTAATCTGCTTGCTAGCACAACAATTGACAATACTGATTGTCAACCCACTGTTTGCTTGTAACGCCGGAAATGCATATCCTCCTGTTTCCATCTATTGTACTATAAATTTTTTCCTTACTTTGTCACCTGAAGATATGACATTTCTGTCTCCTTATTGTAGTTGTTTTACTATTCGTATATATATGCATTTATGTCTATTTATAATTGGTTTGTTTTGTGAATATTATTTGTATTTATACACTGGGTCTGGCCTAGAGAAAACTATGCTATCGAACGAATACATCGATAGGTCGTGCGGAGAACCAAAGTGTTTAGGATCTTAGGTAGTGTTAACTCTGTCAGGTGGAGCGCGGGCAGCGCGGGAGTCTGGCTGGGGTGGTGCAGTGAAGCAGGTGTGTTGTGTGACGCTCCCGCGAGTTGCCGCGCTTTCGGGGTTGGGCAGCATGTAATTGCGCTCGACTTGCTATGATAGTTTCTGACACGGTGTCGCGGACGGGAAGCATTAGCTGGCGCACATCAAGAGCCCGTTTCGCCTGGTGACCGTGTCGAGAAGAAGGCGCGCCAACATCCAGCTTCTGCAACAGCGACGGCCGACAATGAGTGACTGTCGCCACCTCCTCGATTGACGGCTTCAAACCTTCAATCAACCAACAAGGAAGACTGGAAACACGTAAAGTTTTAGAACTGTATGGCAGACCTCAGCTTTTCAAACTGTTCCATTTTCATAACTAAATTACAGCAACGTTGCATGAACCATTGTTGCTCATTGTCCAAATTGCATTGCCAAGCAGGGTCCCTTCCTTTTCCGAAATGAACCCGAGTGTCGTTGAAATTCAAACGCCAGCATCATTCGATTTCACTGCTTTAATTTCAAAGTTCAGTTAAGGTATTCATAGCTGGCTACAATATTTAGATTACACAAGCACAAATTAAGAGTGCGTGTTTTGTTACTGTATTTTAGCTTACCTGTGACTGCAGCTCAGCTTGGTACGTACTAAATTTTACTATTGTTAATTGTTCAGAATCATTTAATTCAAGTTCAAAGTTAAATCTCTTATTTCTAAATTGCGTAGATTCAAGTAGCTTTTGAAATGATTGTTGAGGTAGTCCAAGACTAACGGCATTTTGCTGAATTTCGACGTGCTTCAGAAAGAAGGCTCACTACTAACTTCAGTCACTAAATTAACTTTCGATTTTCCGGTTTTATTAATTCTTTTGCTAAATTAAGTCAGAGTGTAACGAAATTTATTACTTCTGACAAACTTTCAGTTTTCACACTACACGTGTCAACCTTCAGTTGCCACGCTTCTAGTGCTAATTATATGTGTAATAACCTTTCTTTTTCAGTTACTATAGTAATTGTCCTTAGGACTGGCGACTGTAATTTCCCCCAAATCTCAAATATCTAATTACCGCTAGTTAATTGTTAACGTAACGGCCGCACATTTACTTTCTTTATTAACTTTACCCCTTTTCAAAATTAATTTCCACCAGTTTCATTTGCATTTTTCCTTTCATTTAGATGTAACCCTTTCCTCCCACTTTACCGACAAATTAACTTCGGTGACGATTGCTTTTCCCAAATTTCCATTAGGTACACGCGGTTTAATTTTTCACTGTCATTAAGGTCGATAAGTGAGGGAGAGGTTACACGTGGCGACCTGGTGACATGACAATCTTCGGATTTGAGGTTGTTCTGGACACGAATTTTGCATTGTGCAAATCTCGTAACAATGTACTGGTTACGAAATGGTCGGTACGTCAGCGAGAATATTAGTGTGAGGAATCCTAATTAGATTTGAGATTTGGCATTTATATTGAAAATTATTAAAATGAGTGAAGGCAACAGTTACCAAAATTTGGTAGACTTGGATACGGAACAATCGATCGAACAGTGGGAAACGCGCACCGCGGTATACATTGTTCAGGGGCAGGCGGCTATCATGAAAGACGCGACCGCCGAAACGCAACAAAAAGCGGAAATGGAATTCCAAACCTTAGAAAATGTTTCGGAATCGGAAGTGAAAATCAAATCTGAATCCCTTGATGACGAATACGGGGGGACAATTGAAGAGGAAGCCGCTCCGGAAGTAAAACCGGTAGTTTCCGGGAATTTAACTGATTTATTGAATGTTTTGATAAACGAAATCAAGAGTCAATCGGCAGAAATTAAAGCTCAGGCTGCCAAGCAAGAAGCTCAAGCTGCCAAGCAAGAAGCTCAGTCTGAAAAAATTGAACGGAAGCTAGACAATCAGAACAAAGCTATTAATGTTGTTAACAACAATGTTGGAGTTGTTAACGCAAAAGTTGATAAAATCAAAGAAGATATTTTTGTGATTAATACCGAAATCGGTAATCTTAAACAGGAAATGATAGGCGATCAGGCGGAAATTGCGAGCATAAATATTCGTTTTTATTCCGAAATTAGCAGAATCGAGAAAAGTGTAGGAGAAGCAGTTACTCCGATCATCGAGAATAAGGTGACGGAACAAATTCAATTAGTGAAAAAAAAGAGGATCAAAAGAAGGTGGAAACTTTAAAGGCTTTAGTATCCGAAGTAGATACCAAAGTGACGAAGCAGGCTAATACCTGCGAAGAAAAAAAAAGGGAAGCAGAAACGCTTGCGACAACCACTTACCGAGCGAGGTGGCGCAGTGGTTAGACACTGGACTCGCATTCGGGAGGACGACGGTTCAATCCCGCGTCCGGCCATCCTGATTTAGGTTTTCCGTGCTTTTCCCTAAATCGCTCCAGGCAAATGCCGGGATGGTTCCTTTCAAAGGGCACGGCCGACTTCCTTCCCTGTCCTTCCCTAATCCGATTAGACCGATGACCTCGCTGTCTGGTCTCTTTCCCCAACACAACCAACCAACCAACAACCACTTGCCAAGTAATTACGAGAGTGTCTGAATTAGAAAAGAATCTTGACGAAAAACAGAGCTGCGTGCCAATCTGTGCACATAGTTCGGAATTGTTGACGAAAGAGGAGCGGTTCGACCCCTTGAAAAAAGGCGGTATACACGCGACGGATTTCATTCAAAATTGTGAAAGAGTTTTACCAAGAACATGGACTAATGAGAGAAAAATTAATGCGGTTATTGACGTGTTGGCTGGTGATGCCAAGCGTTGGGGCTTAAACCTCAACATCACGAACCTGACTTTTGACGAGTTTAAAAATTTGTTTCTTGGTGAATACTGGTCAGAGCAAAAACAACAAAGAGCCTCGCGCGAATTTGTCGTATCAAGGCCTTTCGATGCGAATTCGCGCGGTTCGATGAAGGAGTTTTGTGAGGGCTGGATCCGCAAGTTGGAATACTTGCGTGATCGCCGCACGGAATCCGAAATAGTCTGGGAACTCTACAGGAAGCTTCCAGATGATACAAAACGCTACATAGGAAGCAATTACAGAACAATCAATAATTTCCTGGAAAGAGTTGAGGACGAGGACAATTGGCGCAATAATCGTGACAGTGGTAGAGGCCGTGGTAACAACAACGGGTACCACAGCAACCACAACAACGATAACTATGGGAATAATGCATACCGCAATCTTGGCAGCAATAACAATAGTGGTTCGGGCCGTAATGACGACCGGTGCAATGAAAATAATAACAAGAATGACGGAAACCAGTATCATACTAGCGTGATACGGGCTTCGCAGAATAGTAATAACGCCAGAGGGTGTGATCAGCCGCCTCAGCAGCATCCGGGGAGCGTATCTGCTGGGACGAGACAGGGAAACAATTAGCCGCGCCGGTGAGGGCCCGACCGGGCATGGAGAAGTTTTGGCGGCCCAATACCAGTAGAAAACCGAGGTGTCGTCGTTATGAAAATTCCGTATGGAATAATCAACGGCGGGACAGTGTGCCAGTGTTAGGAGAACGGAGTGCACCCACAAGTAGTAGATCAGTTGTAGACACTGCAGTAGAAAATACATTCACTGTCAGTGAGAACAATTTAAGTAGTGTTCCGGAAATCGATAATAAAGTGGCAGCTGTAACACCCACAGCAGAACTGGAGATTGAGTTTAAGAATGATTCGCAATTGTTGAGAGAAGATCAGATGTCGGGTAACACATCCGTCATCGTGCGAGGGGATGCAGAGAGGGATGAGGTCTGGTTAAGGCAGTTCGGTCGCTTATACGAAGAACTAGAGATTATAGGGGCCTGTATGGGAGAAGTGTTTATGCAAAGCGCGTGCAGGATTTGCCGCGTCTCGTCCCGCAGGAAGATAGTGTTTGTGAAGTGATAGAAAGTTCTGGCCCTAACCGGCAGACTTTACCAGAAATAGTTGATGCTAATGGGGGCACGAGCAAGATTCGTCGTGTTTCGTCCCGCAGGAGTTAGATGTTGAAGTAGTAACGGAAACTTCTCGCCCTGACCGGCAGACTTTACCGAAAGTTATAATGGTAGAAGTGGCCGACCCATCCGACGCAAAACTCCAGTTTAATAATTGCGAAAGTATTAAGGAGAAAGATTACGAGAATTTTAGTGATAGCCGGACACGATTGATAGAAAAGCACATGGATTACAGCGTGTATGAGGTTGGAGCTGACGTTATACGGTCGGACGATAGCAGTGTGGGTTGCGCAGATCCAGAGGAAGTAATTTCATTAAGAATTGTGAAAGAGTTTTACCCAGATCATGGACTGATGAGAGAAAAATTAATGCGATCATTGATGTGTTGGCTGGTGATGCCAAGCGTTGGGGCTTAAACCTCAACATTACGAACCTGACTTTTGACGAATTTAAAAATTTGTTTCTGGCTGAATATTGGTCAGAGCAAAAACAGCAAAGTGTCTGGCGCGAATTTGTCGTATCGAGGCCATTCGATGCGAATTCGCGCGGTTCGATGAAGGAGTTTTGTGAGGGCTGGATCCGCAAGTTGGAATACTTGCGTGATCGCCGCACGGAATCCGAAATAGTCTGGGAACTCTACATGAAGCTTCCAGATGATACAAAACGCTACGTAGGAAGCAATTACAGGACAATAAATGATTTCCTGGAAAGAGTTGAGGACGAGGACAATTGACGCAATAATCGCGACAGTGGTAGAGGCCGTGGTAACAATAACGGGTACCACAGCAAACCACAACAACGATAACCATGGGAATAATGCATACCGCAACCATGGCAGCAATAACAATAATGGTTCGGACCGTAATAACAATCGGTACAATGCAAATAATAACAGGAATGACGGAAACCAGTATCATACTAGCGTGATACGGGCTTCACAGAATAGTAATAACGCCAGAGGGTGTGATCAGCCGCCTCAGCAGCATCTGAGGAGCGTATCTGCTGGGACGAGACAGGGAAACCATTAGCCGCGCCGGTGAGGGGGCGACCGGGCGTGGAGAAATTTTGGCGGCCCAATAACAGGAGAACACCCAGGTGTCGTCGTTATGAAAATTCCGTATGGAATAATCAACGGCGGGAGAGTGTGCCAGTGTTAAGAGAAAGGAGTGCGCCTACAAGTAGTAGATCAGCTGTATACACGGCAGTAGAAAATAAATTCACTGTCAGTGAGAACAATTTAAGTAGTGTTCCGGAAATCGATTGTAAAGTGGCAGCTGTAATACCCACAGCGGAACTGGAGATTGAGTTTAAGAATGATTCGCAAGTGTTGAGAGAAGATTAGATGTCGGATAAAACGTCCGTCATCGAGCGAGGGGATGCAGAGAGGGATGAGGTCTGGTTAAGGCAGTTCGGTCGCTTATACGACGAACTAAGAGATTATAAGGGCCTGTATGGGAGAAGTGTTTATGGGGAGCGCGTGCAGGATTTTCCGCGTCTCGTCCCGCAGGAAGATAGTGTTTGTGAAATGATAGAAAGTTCTAGCCCTAACCGGCAGACTTTACTAGATATAGTTGATGTTAATGGGGAGCACGAGCAAGATTCGTCGTGTCTCGTCCCGCAAGAGTTGGATGTTGAAGTAGTAAAGGAAAGTTCTGCCCCTAACCGGCAGACCTTACCGAAAGTCGTAGTGGTAGAAGTAGCCGACCCATCCGACGCAAACTTCCAGTTTAAACATTGCGAGAGTATTAAGGAGAAAGATTACGAGAATTTTAGTGATAGCCGGACACGATTGATAGAAAAGCACATAGATTACAGCATGTATGAGGTTAGAGCTGACATTATACAGTCAGACGATAACAGTGTGGGTTGCGCAGATCTAAAGGAAGTAATTAGAGATAGTACTGGGCACATTTCTCCAGGTAGATTGGCAGATGAGATCAATCTGACTAAAGAGGAATCAACGAAGCTGACAATTAGTGAATTGATAGCAAAGCAACACTCACTAGTTGACGAGTTACAGGAAAAGGTTTCGGTATTGGAGGCGAAGCTACAGACTAAGCCTCAGGACAGACGTGTTGAAATTAAAACTGTATGTGAACAGAGGCTGAAAAAGCCGCCAGATCAACCGGATTTAGGATCAAAGCCGGATGGTTTTTTCTGGAATGGCCTGGATATAGACGAGGATTTACTGTGGGAAAATAAAGAAACAGTCGAGGACAAGTGTAGACACATAGTAGTGGCTGTTAATATGCACGACCTACAACTAAACGTGTTGATTGACACCGGTGCAGAATTGAGTGCTGTATCTGGGAAAATATTTGAGTTACTGAAAGACAGACCCGGCATCGTAGTTATGCCAGTAACAGGAGTGAAAATTATCGGTGCTACTGGGAAGGCCAGTAAACCGGTCACAAAACAGATTTTTGTCAACTTCGAGATATGTGGGGCACGATTTGAACAAGAGCTTGTCGTCGTGCCAGACTTAACTACGGAAGTAATTATTGGGTTAGATTACCTATTAAAGTACCGTGCAGTGATTAACTGCGAAAGCAAAACTTTGACATGTATGTCACTAGATAAAACAATGGTAGTTGGTTTTGACGAGGCAGGAGACGGTGTGCTTACGCAATATCCGCCTATACACATTGTTAACTGGCCGGATGACATTGACGTAGGAATGAGTTTGAACTGCCGTAAACTTGAATAATTGCGGCATTGACAAAAGTGTAGAAAGTGAATTGGAAGAGATAATCAAATTCCCTCCACGGATTAACATTAGTACTGGTGTGAAAAAAGATCATTTGCGAGAAGTAATGAAGCTAAAAGCCGATGCTCGCATACGTCGTCATGACGCTAAACCGCGTTTTGCTAAGTTTGCAATCGGAGACGTAGTACTTGTAAAAGCTCATGAGAAATCGAGCGAGATAGACCATGAAATCTCTAAATTTAAGTTTGTTTATAATGTACCATATAAAGTCATTGGTATACCTCACACAAATGCTTATTGCTTAGAGTATCCAAGCTCTGGAAAACTATTAGGTATGCGGAACATTGTAGACTTGAAATTGTACCAACCTAGGATCGATTAATACCACACAATGGGTAATTTGTACAGTATGTAAAATGGAGTGTAAGATTTAACGATTTGCTAGATTGCCATGCTTTTGACTGACCTAGAGGTCATTAAAGAAGTTGTAATTAATAAGTAATTAATGTTGATTAAATGATTTAAGAGTTACTGAATATTAATCAATTTTAAAACCAAGCTGCTAGTTTAAGTTTTCAGCTGAGTCACAGTAGATTAAGGAATGTAAATATGATTTTGTAACTTGCCGTAAGATTTAATGAATGTGTGTTTTATTAGTCATTGCCGATGTACTTAGACGCTGTTTTAAGTTTCAGGCTAGTACATGCGTGTGATGATGGACAGTGTTGAGTTATCCACTGTGATAGTATTAAGGGACTCCTTGAGATTACTCGGGAGTGAGTTTTTCCTAAAGAATTCAGTGAAACGGACGTTCTGGAAGCGCCGTCACAAGGGCGAGTGAGATCAAGCGTGCCGCACACGCGGGCGCAACAATACTGGCGAGGCGAAGCCGCTGTCGGCTCTTGTGCCGCTGTCGGCTCTTGTGCCGCTGTTGGCATTCTTTGTACTTTCGGGTACGGGAGGCGGAATTGTCTTTCTTCCTGGACAGCTGAAAGAATTGGACTGTCAATATTTATGGTTTTTTCGATCTGCTGATTATTATTTTCTTGTTTAGCATTAAGTGGACTCTCATGGCAAGAGTATTAATTACGAAAAGGTTATATAAAATGTGTATTCTATGTAATTAATAATTAATTTGCGTATTTTGATCTACCTGTTTTTATGACCATGTCCTCTGATTAATTTTGTAAATAGTATTCCATTTCTTGATAGTGTTACGGATTTTGACGATTTTGGAATAGCTAAACCATTTTCTATATTTTCTATGAATTTTAATATGTTGTCAACCTGTTTAATTTTGAACAAGATGACAGAGTGGAATAAGATTAGGAGTGTCTCCACTCAATTATTATGGTCTAAAAATTGATTTATGGTTAATAAGACGAATGCTAAATTTTGTTGATGTTTTGAGCATATGCATTTCCGCTGTTTCTTTTTTGGGACGTTTTCTGAGTCTGTTTACGTTACACGAACATCCTCAGACAATGTGGGGCACGTGTAACGCCGGAAATGCATATCCTCCTATTTCCATCTATTGTACTATAATTTTTTTCCTTATTTTTGTTACCTGAATATATGACATTTCTGTGTCTTTACATATTGTAATTGTTTTACTATTTGTATATATATATATATATTTATTCATTTATGTCGATGTATAATTGGTTTGTTTCGTAAATATTATTTGTATTTTTACGCTGGGTCTTGCCTAGGGAAAACTGCTATCGAACGATTACATCGATAGGTCATGTGAAGAATCAAAGTGTGTAGGATCTTTGGTAGTGTTAACTCTGCCGCGTGGAGCGCGGGCAGAGCAAGGGGGAGTCTGGCTGGAGTAGCGAGTGGAGCAGGTGTGTTGTGTGAAGCTCCCGCGAGTTGCCGCGCTTTCGGGGTTTGGCAGCATGTAATTGCGCTCGACTTGCGATGATAGTTTCTGACATGGTGTCGCGGACGGGAAGCATTAGCTGGCGCACATCAAGAGCCCGTTTCGTCTGGTGACCGTGTTGAGAAGAAGGCGCGCCAACATCCAGCTTCTGCAACAGCGACGGCCGACAATGAGTGACTGTCGCCACCTCCTCGATCGTCGGCTTCAAACCTTCAATCAACCAACAAGGAAGACTAAAAGAACGTAAAGTTTCAGAACTGTATGGCAGACCTCAGCTTTTCAAATTGTTCCATTTGCCTCGCAAAATTACAGCAACTTAGCATGAACCTTTGTTGCTCATTGTCCCAATTGCATTGCCAAGCAGGGTCCCTTCCGTTTCCGAAATGAACCCGAGTGTCGTTGAAATTCAAACGCCAGCATTAAAATATTATAATTAGATTTCACTGCTTTAATTTCAAAGTCCAGTTAAAGTATTCATAGCTGGCTACAATATTTAGGTTACACGAGCACAAATTAAGAGTGCGAGTTTTGTTAGCATATTTTGGCTTACCTGTGACTGCAGCTCAGCTTGGTACGTACTAAATTTTACTATTGTTAATTGTTCAGAATCATTTAATTCAAGTTCAAAGTTAAATCTCTTGTTTCTAAATTGCGTAGAGTCAAGTTGCTTTTGAAATGATTGTTGAAGTAGTCCAAGACTAACCGTATTTTACTGGATTTCGATGTGCTTCAGAAAGAAAGCTCACTATTAACTTCAGTCACTAAATTAACTTTCGATTTTCCGGTTTTATTAATTCTTTTGCTAAATTAAGTCAGAGTGTAGCGAAAGTTATTACTTCTGACAAACTTTCAGTTTTCACACTACACGTGTCAACCTTCAGTTGCCACGCTTCTAGTGCTAATTATATGTGTAATAACCTTTCTTTTTCAGTTACTATAGTAATTGTCCTTGGGACTGGCGACCGTGATTTCCCCCAAATCTCAAATATCTAATTACCGCTAGTTAATTGTTAACGTAACGGCCGCACATTTACTTTCTTTATTAACTTTACCCCTTTTCAAAATTAATTTCCACCAGTTTCATTTGCATTTTTTCTTTCATTTAGATGTAACCCTTTCCTCCCTCTTTACCGACAGATTAACTTCGGTGACGATTGCTTTTCCCAAATTTCCATTAGGTACACGCGGTTTAATTTTTCACTGTCATTAAGGTCGATAAGTGAGGGGAAGGTTACAAAGTAATGAAGCTAAAAGCCGATGCTCGCATACGTAGTCATGACGCTAAAGCGCGTTTTGCTAAGTTTGCAATCGAAGACTTAGTACTTGTAAAAGCTCATGAGAAATAGAGCGAGATAGACAATGAAATCTCTAAATTTAAGTTTGTTTATAATGGACCATGTAAAGTCATTGGTATACCTCACACAAATGCTTATTGCTTAGAGTATCCAAGCTCTGGAAAACTATTAGGTATTCGGAGCATTGTAGACTTGAAATTGTACCAACCTAGGACTGATTAATACCACAGAAGGGTAATTTGTACAGTATGTAAACACAGAGTGTAAGATTTAAGGATGTGCCAAGTTGCGATGCATTTGCCTGACCTAGAGGTCATTAAAGAAGTTGTAATTAATAAGTAATTAATGTTGATGAAATGATTTAAGAGTTACTGATTATTAATCAATTTAAAAATCCAAGCTGCTAGTTTAAGTTTTCAGCTGAGTCACAGTAGATTAAGGAATGTAAACATGCCTTTGTAACTTGCTGTAAGATTTCATGAATGTGTGTTTTACTAGTCATTGCCGATGTACTTAGACGCTGTTTTAAGTTTCAGGCTAGTACATGCGTGTGGTGGTGGACAGTGTTGAGTTATCCACTGTGATAGTGTTAATGGACTCCTTGAGATTACTCGGGAGTGAGTTTTTCCGAAAGAATTCAGTGAAACGGACGTTCTGGAAATGCCGTTACACAGGCGAGTGGGATCAAGCATGCCGCACAGGCGGGCGCAACAATACTGGCGAGGCGGAGCCGCTGTCGGCTCTTGTGCCGCTGTCGGCATTTTTTGTACTTGCGGGTACGGAAGGTGGAGTTGTTTTTCTTCCCCGACAGTTGATGTGAAAGAATTCTGCTGTCAATATTGATATTTTGTCGATCTGCTGTATATTATTTTCTTGTTTAGCGTTAAGTGGACTCTCATGACGAGAATATTAATTATGAAAAGGTTATATAAAATGTGTATTCTATGTAATTAATTATTAATTTGCGTATTTTGATATACCTGTTCTTTATGACCATGTACTCTGGTTAATTTTGTAAACAGAATTCCATTTCTTGATACAGTTAGGAATTTTGATGATTTTAGAATAGCTAAACCATTTTCTATGTTTTCTATGAATTTTAATATGTTGTCAACCTGTTTTTCTTTTGTGTACGATGACAGAGTGGAATAAGATTAGGAGTGTCTCCACTTCATTATTATGGTCTAAAAATTGGTTTATGGTTAATTAGACGAATGCCAAATTTTGTTGATGTTTTGAGCATATGCATTTCCGCTGTATCTTTTTGGGGACATTTTCTGAGTCTGTTTAGGTTACACGAAAATCCTCAGACAATGTGGGGCACGTGTAACGACGGAAATGCATATCCTCCTGTTTCCATCTATTGTACTACAAATTTTTTTCTAATTTTGTCACCTGAAGATATGACATTTCTGTCTCTTTATTGTAATTGTTTTACTATTTGTATATATATGCATTTATGTCGATTTATAATTGGTTTGTTTTGTGAATATTATTTGTATTTATACACTGGGTCTGGCCTAGAGAAAACTATGCTATCGAACGAATACATCGATAGGTCGTGTGGAGAACCAAAGTGTTTAGGATCTTAGATAGTGTTAACTCTGTCCGGTGGAGCGTGGGCAGAGCGGGAGTCTGGCTGGGGTGGTGCAGTGAAGCAGGTGTGTTGTGTGACGCTCCCGCGAGTTGCCGCGCTTTCGGGGTTGGGCAGCATGTAATTGCGCTCGACTTGCTATGATAGTTTCTGACACGGTGTCGCGGACGGGAAGCATTAGCTGGCGCACATCAAGAGCCCGTTTCGCCTGGTGACCGTGTCGAGAAGAAGGCGCGCCAACATCCAGCTTCTGCAACAGCGACGGCCGACAATGAGTGACTGTCGCCACCTCCTGGATCGACGGCTTCAAACCTTCAATCAAACAACAAGGAAGACTGGAAACACGTAAAGTTTTAGAACTGTATGGCAGACCTCAGCTTTTCAAACTGTTCCATTTTCATAACTAAATTACAGCAACGTAGCGTGAACCTTTGTTGCTCATTGTCCAAATTGCATTACCAAGCAGGGTCCCTTCCTTTTCCGGAATGAACCCGAGTGTCGTTGAAATTCAAACGCCAGCATCATTCGATTTCACTGCTTTAATTTCAAAGTTCAGTTAAGGTATTCATAGCTGGCTACAATATTTAGATTACACAAGCACAAATTAAGAGTGCGTGTTTTGTTACCGTATTTTAGCTTACCTGTGACTGCAGCTCAGCTTGGTATGTACTAAATTTTACTATTGTTAATTGTTCAGAATCGTTTAATTCAAGTTCAAAGTTAAATTTCTTATTTCTAAATTGCGTAGATTCAAGTAGCTTTTGAAATGATTGTTGAGGTAGTCCAAGACTAACGGCATTTTACTGAATTTCGATGTGCTTCAGAAAGAAAGCTCACTACTAACTTCAGTCACTAAATTAACTTTCGATTTTCCGGTTTTATTAATTCTTTTGCTAAATTAAGTCAGAGTGTAACGAAATTTATTACTTCTGACAAACTTTCAGTTTTCACACTACACGTGTCAACCTTCAGTTGCCACGCTTCTAGTGCTAATTATATGTGTAATAACCTTTCTTTTTCAGTTACTATAGTAATTGTCCTTAGGACTGGCGACCGTAATTTCCCCCAAATCTCAAATATCTAATTACTGCTAGTTAATTGTTAATGTAACGGCCGCACATTTGCTTTCTTTATTAACTTTACCCCTTTTCAAAATTAATTTCCACCAGTTTCATTTGAATTTTTCCTTTCATTTAGATGTAACCCTTTCCTCCCTCTTTACCGACAAATTAACTTCGGTGACGATTGCTTTTCCCAAATTTCCATTAGGTACACGCGGTTTAATTTTTCTCTGTCATTAAGGTCGGTAAGTGAGGGGGAGGTTACATGCTGAAGAACATGAGATCTGCCTTGAGGTATAAGTGACTTAACGTCTGCTCAGCAATGTTATATATATATATATATATATATATATATATATATATATATATATATATATATATATATATGGAGTGATAACGTTCTCGAAAGCAAATACAGATCGGCAGCAGATAAAGATAAATAATCTGCTCTAAGTTTGCTTGTCAGAAACAATCTGTGACGTCGTGTGGCGTAGGATGCAATGCACACACTACAAAAATTTAAAGCTTTACTACAAATCACGGAGGTGGGTTTTACTTTAAAGAAAATCATTTTTAAGAAATCAAACTCCTATTATTGACAGAAAGACAGCACAAAGTAAGAAGACAAAAAATTACAAAATTCGAATTCCAAAGTTACAACCATACCTACAAAATTTCTCCAAAATCTTGCCCAACAGTATAAGAACTATAAAGTGTTAAAAATGAGTTTTCATCTGCATAATAAGGTATTCCGGATAGTTTCTTCCAGACTCACAAATAACAGATCTCTTTCTCTGAAAAACGTAACTGCTCGTTGCTACACCTCAAATAAGAACGTCCCAGTGCTGCAGAACTGACAGACTAACAAGTCAGTCGCAGATAAAACTGTTTAGAGTCAAGGATATTATTCAATACTCACACCAAGCTCTCATTCATCTTTATTCCAGTACAGCAAAGGCGAATTATTTACAACAGCAGAAAACATATCAACACCTTACAGTATCAACGCTTTTCATGTCATTTAAGAGAATATTTTTCCCCATTTAAGAACATTTTGCCCCATTTGTTGGACAACGATCAAAGGGCGGAAAAACATTCTCCAGTTTTCGAATGTGAACAATGGTGGAGCATTATTTTTGAGTGAAATAAGGCACAAATATTGTGCACTGATTAGCCAAGCTTGGGCTAAGTTTTTGCATTTTTATATAAAAACATTTTCTTTCTCCATCGTGCTGTACAAAATTTCTATAATAAATTAGCAATATGATTTTTCTCAGTGGATGGGGTGAACTACTGCATTCGTATTATGACCTGAAGATAACTGGCGACAGACGAAACTTCTTATTCAGATTGTGTTGATTATGCCAAAAAATAAAATGTTTTCAAAATAAGCCTTTGATCAGTCACTAACATCTCCATGCGCCCAAAATGACATTCTTTAAAAAAATGATTACATTCTCTTTATACTTTTATTTTAATAAATTCAAAAAATGGTTCAAATGGCTCTAAGCACTATGGGACTTAAGCTCTGAGGTCATCAGTCCCCTAGACCTAGAACTACTCAAACCTAACTAACCTAAGAACATCACACACATCCATGCTCGAGGCAGGATTCGAACCTGCGAGCGTAGCAGCGGCATGTTTCCGGGCTGAAGCGCCTCGAACCGCTCGGCCACTTTTAATAAGTACTGTGTGATTCTCTACATCATTTTGTTTTAGATTGCTAAAAATAAAAATTTGAAGCACACACCAAGACAAAAAAACGACGCACTAAGAAGGAATTATCCGAATGGGACTGAAATCGGTAAGTGTTATGTACATGTACAGACAAAAAGTTGCAGATAAATTGGATGAATTATTCAAGACAAAGAGCTTCACAAATGTAGGTTGTCAATAACGCGTTGGTTCCGCTGTAGCCCTTGTGCAGGCAGTTATTCGGCTAGGCAATGATTGACAGAGTCGTTGGATTTCGTCCTGAGGAATATCGTGCCAAGTTCTGTCCAATTGGATCGTTAGATCGTCAAAATCCCGAGATGGCTGGAGACCCCTATCAATGACGCTCCAAACCTTCTAAATTGGGGAGACATCCGGCAAACTTTCTGGCCAAGGAAGTGTTTGACAAGCACGAAGACAAGCTGTAGGAACTCTCGACGTGTGCGGGCGAACATTATCTTGCTTAAATGTAAGCTGAGGGTGGCTTGCCATGAAGGCATCAAAACGGGACACACAACGTTGCCTATGTACCGCTGTGCTCTAACGGTGCTGCGGATAACAACCAAAGGGGTCTTGCTATCAAATGAAGTGGCACCCCAGATCATTATTCCTGGTTGTCCGGCCGTATGGCGGGCCACACTCGTATTGGTATCCCATCACTATCGAGTACGTCTCTAGATACTCCTTCACTGGTCACTGTAGCTCAGTTCGAAGCAGAACTCATCGCTGAAGACAGTTCTACTCCATTCAATGAGATTCCATGCCGAATGTGTCCGACGGCACGCAAGCGGGCTTGTTGGCGCTCGTAGGTCAGCGGTAGTCGGCGAAAGGGGCGCTGTAAGGTGAACGCCCTTTCTGTGAGCCACGTATCAACGATCCTTGTGGTCGCAGAAGCACCATTTGCACGCCGGATCGATAATAATGATGAATCCGAGACTCTGGGTGCCTCTGTGTCGATTGCTTGGCCCTCTAGTTTGCCATGTCTCTAGGTCGACCGCTTCATTCGTGACGTCGTCCGAATAGTGGCATCGCTGCTATTCAGCTGTCGAGCGATTCGCCGATTACTCCAACCGGCTTCTATGAGCCCAACTACACTTCCCTCTCAATTGCTGACATCTGAGTAAGTAGTCCACGTACCTGTCTGGTAGGCATAGTTACTGCCCAACTTCCAACAAGCAATGAAATTCGCAAAGACTTATATGCCTTGGTATCGTCATGTCCCCTGTTCACTATCAGTGACAGCTGCACATTTAAATTGCGCTGCAGCGTCACACATTCATTCATCTACCACCGAAGTTCACAGTTTTGCATTTTTCGTGGATACTTGCATGCTTATTGTTTTGTGACCAATTTGCATAAATCCTTCCTGGTGCGTTGTTTTTTTTTTTTTTTTTTAAGTGTGTTAGTACGATATTGGATAAAAGTTTGTTGGTTACTAGAATCAATGCTTTTCATGTCATTTAAAAGAATATTATTCTCAATTCATTTGATAAAGATACAAGAATAGAACAACATTTGGCATTTTTCGAAAGTGAACAGTGGCGGAGCTTTATTTTTGAACGAAATAAAAAAAATGGTTCAAATGGCTCTTAGCACTATGGGACTCAACTGCTGAGGTCATTAGTCCCCTAGAACTTAGAACTAGTTAAACCTAACTAACTTAAGGACATCACAAACATCCATGCCCGAGGCAGGATTCGAACCTGCGACCGTAGCGGTCTTGCGGTTCCAGACTGCAGCGCCTTTAACCGCACGGCCACTTCGGCCGGCGAACGAAATAAGGCACAAACGTTGTCCATTTTTTAGCCAAGCTTGGGGTAAAGCACTTCCTTCTTATTTGAAAATATTTTTTTTCCAGCACAGTCACATACAATTTCTGTAATAAATTTGCAATGTGATTTTTCCCATGAATGAACTACTGCATTCGTCTCACGACTGAGAAATAACCGATCACAGCCGAAATTGGTAATTTCTTATTGAAACTGTGTGTGATTGTTCTGGAAAACAAAATGTTTTAAAAACAAGCATTCTATCAATCACTGATATCCACAGTCACCCAAAGTGTCGTTTTTCAAAAAAATATTACATTTTGTTTATCCCTTTATAATCATGAACGCAGGGCAATTAATGTTTTAGATTATTTTGTTTTAGCTTGCTATAAGTAAAAGCCCGCATCTCGTGGTCGTGCGGTAGCGTTCTCGCTTCCCACGCCCGGGTTCCCGGGTTCGATTCCCGGCGGGGTCAGGGATTTTCTCTGCCTCGTGATGGCTGGGTGTTGTGTGATGTCCTTAGGTTAGTTAGGTTTAAGTAGTTCTAAGTTCTAGGGGACTGATGACCATAGATGTTAAGTCCCATAGTGCTCAGAGCCATTTGAACCATTTTATAAGTAAAAACTCGAAGTACGTGTGTACAATTTTCATTATCATACACAAATTTCATTCAGTGCTTGTGTCTATTTGCACTTATGTAAAAAGAAAGAACGTAATGTTCTGGGCCTTGCCCATGAACATGTCCTTAACTGCTGCTGAGGACAGCAGAGCTGGTTTCCAGTGCCTGGTGGAGAGAGCTTGATACGACCTGGAGAAAACGGGTCAGTCTTTTGTTAGTCTCTCTAAGCGGTATGTTGTCGGAGCCTAGGATGCTGCCTTGAAAGCTGCTGGCTGCCCACGATGGTAGGCATCTTGCGGCACCTGTTTGAAACAAACTTGCGTGAAGCACTGGCAGAAAGCGACACTTTGCAGAGGAGTGTTACAAGGGGGGGGGGGGGGGGGCAGAAAATGGCCAGTGAAAATGCCTCCATTCTACTCCTGAGACTGAATGGCTGAAAGTAATAGACGTTAACACAATTTTTGGGGCTTTTTGGAATTAGCAAGATCGCGAAGGTCACTGATAATCTCTGGTATAGGGAGTCATGATGTATTGCCTCTGTGGTTGAGATGGTGTTTCAAAGCGTTTAGCATGTCAGTTTTTTGGAATTACTGATCCTTCTAAATCATCGAAGCTATTTATACCATGGAAAAAGGCATATAAGAATTCTGAAAGTTCGTTTCTGTGCGCAGTCGGGAAATTCTGCTTAGTCGTTTTCCGCCGTTAACTGACGAGACTTAAGGTTTAATGAGTATGCACATAAACAGTAGAACGAAGCGCCATATCAGTGCGTCGCTGCACCAGATAGCTGGAGAAGGGCTTTTCTAAAAATGAGGGACTTGACAACGTCTAACTGAAGCGAATAAATTACATTTGTTTCTGTGGAAACTTGAAGCGTGTTGTTTTTGTGTGAATTACCTGTTGACGTTGATCTGCTATCCTATTCTGCCTTTGCGGAAGTTATCAGTGGGAGTTGCCAGAAATCAGCGGTAGGCTTCTGTGGTTGAATTTCGAAATCATTCTGAATGCTCTAAATTAGCTATTGGACATGGATCAGTGATTTTGGGACACTGACAAATTTAACTCTGTCTCACGGATGAAAGCAAGGCTAATGGACGCTATTTGGAAAGTCTGAATACTGTATCTAGGCAAAAACTGATCCAATATACATTTTCTACTTAATCTTTGGGACAGTACATTACATAATTTGTTTCACCGCCCGCACATTATTGAATAAGTGCATTTTAGCTACGACCTTAAGAGAGACAGCACCTATCCACGACTTCTCTAAGCAAGATAAATAGAAATTTAATATCCTCATCACATACCAGAAGTGTTTAGTCTGTTTCATATTTCATTCTGCCGCAACTTCACATAGCCTCTGGAAAAAAGGAGGAGCAACCTTTGTTAGAGTCGAGGGTGTTCATTGTCAACCTAACTTGGTTGGAAGAAAAGGTAGAATCCAGAGAGTTTGTCGGTTGGCGACAGGGCGAGCATCAGGTCAGTACATCTCCGAAAGGTGTGTCGTATTCCGACCTTGGACTGTCGGTAGCACCACCCACTGAGTGGATGGTACGGACTAGTTTGCCTTCCAGCACTTTGTTGCTGGAAGCAAACTAGTACTGTATGCTAGTATTAGTAGTGCGGAGTAGATGGCTAAGGTATGTTACTTAAGTAGATTTTAGGGAATGGTTAATTTGTCTTCTTTCAGTCTGGCGTTACGCAATCTCAATTTCATTTACACTTTATGTAGTTTTGTTTAACTTTGCTCGGTTGTGTGCACGTGGAATGGTACCCCTTGTTCTGATAGAGCTCTGTTGGAAGTCTTCGTCTTGCCATAGAACGTTCAAGTACCCATAACGCATATGCTGATCATGCGATCCCACATTCCACTAATCTTCTTGTCGATTGTGAACTATAATTTTCTGATATCTTGGCAGGTTCGGCTTTGCGCTCACCGGTGTTTCACTTGACTGTTAACTTCACCACATGTTCATATGCTTTTTTGTTCAATGAAGACTTTTCTAATTACTACTATGTAGTCATGTTTACTGTGTGTGTATGTGTGTGTAACTGGGAACCTAGAAACGACGGAGAGGCTTCGTCCCATCGTAACCCTCAGTGGATCACAACCCCACAATAGGCCACAGCACTCCACCCACCACACCGCCGCCCCACACCGAACCCAGGGCCCCCAGTGGCTTAGGACGACACAGTTATGAGCAATCATTGGGCATACGTATGCTATTTTCTCTTTAATACTATTGGAATCTGCGTGGGGGGTCTACTGCTTTGACGTGAATTAAGCAGCTGCGAAATTTACTTTGCTTCAGTTTCTGTTGATTTACTGTTATTATTATAATTTTATTTTTTGTGGGAGCAGTGAAAGATAAAGAATGCAGTGGAAAGCCAGTGAAATAATCATAAAATCTTCAGCTGCATTAAGCTAACGATAGATGAGAAACACGAAAGGTGGACAGAGAAATGTAAAAGAAAGGATTAGGAGAAAAGGGGAAAATAAAAGAGAAAGAGAAAAAAGCGAAGGAGGAGAAGAAGGAAAGGAAGAAAGGAGAAAAGATGGAGAAAAGGAAGGAAATTGATAGCGAGTGACAGTAAGAGAGAGGTATTGGTAGGCAGAGAAGGAAATGGAGAGAGCAGTATAGGATAGGGAGAGAC
Source organism: Schistocerca serialis cubense (assembly GCF_023864345.2). Taxonomy (NCBI): domain Eukaryota; kingdom Metazoa; phylum Arthropoda; class Insecta; order Orthoptera; family Acrididae; genus Schistocerca; species Schistocerca serialis. The sequence goes on from NC_064641.1 coordinate 150,784,308, forward strand.
AGGCAGAAAATGAAAGAGAAAGAGCAGAAAGTGAGATAGAGGGAGAAGGAAAAGGCAAAACAGAGAGCAAAAACGAGAAAGAGAAGTAGAATGGGGAGAAGCAAAAGGTAAGCGAGAAATCGGAAAATAAGAAAGAAAACACGGAAGACATATGGTTAAAATAAGGCCGACGATTAAAGAATTAAGAGCACTTAACATCCACTTTCCCTGAATTATCTAGGAAGACAAAGAGGAAAAAGGAAATGGAGAAAAATCTAGACCGTCTTCCGTAGGGACAAATGAAAATTTAAGAGAAACGTCAACAGGAAGAAACAACAGACGGAATTTATGTTTGTGAGGCAGAAATAGGCGAACTTTTTACAGAAATGGGGTGCTATATGAAACCACGTGAGGAAGCACTAGTATCTAAGCAATGGTTTCGAAATAGTAAGTTCTCACAGCAAAAGAAATTTGTTCGGGTGGCTGGCATAGAAGCGGAAACAGAAAAATCAGAAGAGATGACTCCAGAATTTCAAATGGTTATAGCGTAATCTGTTATTCCGTATTTGTTGATTTCTGGGGTCTAAGAACCTATGCCAAATAAAATGTCTTACACTACCAGATCTGGAGGAAAAAAGAAACACTACAGTGCGTGTCGAGACGTAGTCTCGTGTTTCTCTTTCTGCATTCTGAGAAAAGAATGAGTCAAACGACATCTACCACGCTGTTTACGGTGATTTCAGGGGTACTCATTTAAGTGCATATCAGTTTCTCATGGAAGCCTTCTATTTTCCATGGTAATGAACATGCTACAAGATCCATACGAGGAAGCATATGTGCTCTAAGGGAAATCCATGATCGTCCAGCGCAACAGATGTGGAACGAGAAAGCATTTTAGGCTGTACACCCCCACATCTACTGACGACTTTAACAAAAAGCTTAAAATCCTTTCTCGAAGGCGCTGAAAACATTCTGCATTATTTCTGCTGCGCAGCAGAGCCAGCTTTACTTCATTTTCTTTTTCTTTATCACGGTGTCGGATTTGTTGGGGCGTGAATTTCTTGGGGAGGCCGTAATAATCCCGGGACTGAAATGTCAATGTGTCGAGCTGCTTATTGGGGTCAGAGATGTTACTTGTTTCGGCCAAGTCATACGTGAAAATGACTGTAACAGCAGACGTAGGTGGGAAAATTGTAGCAATTGTTTTTACTGTGTAGAGGTATTACAGGTGTAGTTATTAACATACGGAATATGAAAGATAGAATTATCGACGGCTATTTTAATTGTAGCATTTGAAGTAGACGTAAGTGCTGTGAGGAAACATGTGTTTAGTTTATCACAAATCTTTTCACGCTTACTTTTTCCAGAACAAGGCGTTGCAAGAGTACTGTCGCATCACACAGGGTTAGACCTGTCGACACCGATCGATATTAGCAGCCCATTTCCGTTGGCTGTGATATCGCTACCGTTCTAGAAGGTTCTGGAAGTTACAGTTCAGCGCCAGCGGTTGGACAAACTCTGTTATACAGAAGCGCGCGATTTCGAGACGTTGGAGTGAGCCAGTAGTAGTGGCTAGTAGTCAAAGAAAACTATAGGTTACGAGTACTATGAAGACCGCGAAGTGATACGTGTAGGGAAGACATCAGTAACACATGGCAAGCCAATTTCTTTATACGCGACTGTGCATAAAAGTTGGATAGCCTTTCTTAAGGTGCATGAAATGTTTTCTGTACCAGTTGTAATTTGATCACTCTGTAGTTTCCTACAAGTACAGGATGCAGGGCACAGGTTGGCTTAAGCACACAATTCACTTCAATAGCCTTCCGTGTATCCTGGCGCCGATCCATTGCTTGGGTCTGAGAGGGTCACAGATTTTAACTGTCTCTCTTCTAACTGTCTCACGCCCTCTTCCACCCGAAACGCACCCCCCCCCCCCCCCCCCCCCAAATACAAAATATAACTTTCCATCTCCGTCACGTTTCACATGCCGCAGATGTCTAGGATTTTAATAACAGTAATGAAACTAGTAATATACTATGATTAGCCAGAGCATTATGACCACCGACCTAAGAACGATATAAACCCGCCCAGGCGATAGCAGTCAGCTGGCGAGGAATGCCTGCAATGAATGCTAGTCACACACACGAACGGTGCTTGTAGTATCAGGGAGCGTGCTGGCGGTGTGTGGAATGAGGAAGCCGCGCGATCTATTTGGGCTTGACCGAGGGCAGACTGTGATGGCCCAGAGGCTTGGCAGGAGCATTTCGGAAACTGCACAACTTGTCGGGTGTTCGAGGAGTGCCGTGGTGAGTGTCTTCAACACGTGGCGAAACCAAGGCGAACCACGTCCAGACGTCGTATGGTTGGGTAGCCATCCCTCGTTACCCGATGTCGGACGTCGTAGGCAGGGTAGACTGGTAAAACAGAACAGGCGGCGAACTGTGGCGGAACTAACACCAGACTTTAAAGCTGGCAGAGTAAAAGTGTGTCTGAAGAAACAGTGCAACCGTCATTACTAACGATGGGCTTGCGCAGCCAACGACCCATGCATGTGGCAGTGTTAATACCGCGACATCGGCAACTACGACTGAAATGGGGACGTATCCATTGACACTGGGCGTTGACGCAGTGGCAGAGCGTTGCATGGTCCCGATACAGTCTTCATCATGCCGATAAGAAGGCGCCTATCCATCGCCTGCCAGGGGAACAGCACCTTAACACCAGTACTTTGAACGGAGACAAGTTGACAGTGGTTCGGCTATACTTTGGGAAACAAACACGTAGGCACCCATGGGTCCAGTGGAGCTCGTACAAGGCCGGGGAGTACGAGGTGCGGCTAGAAAAAAACCGGACTGATGCTAGAAAAAACATTTATTTACAGTTATTTACAATTTCATGTTATCTCCTTCAATGTACTCTCCTCCTCGGTCTCTACACCGCTCCATACGAATTTTCCACTGTTCATAGCAATGCTGCAGATCATTTTCGGTAAGTCCATACATTACTTCCGTCGCTTTTTCTTTTACTGCTTCAACAGTCTCAAATCTAGTTCCTTTCAAAGTTGACTTGACTTTACGGAAAAGAAAAAAGTCACAGGGGGCCAAATCAGGTGAGTAGGGTGGATGATCTAAGATGGGAATGTTGTGTTTTGCCAAAAACGTCTTCACTGACATCGCACTGTGAGCTGGGGCATTGTCTTGGTGAAGGATCCATGACTTTTTTCTCCACAAATCGTTCCGTTTTCTCCGTACTCGCTCACGTAGGGTAGCCAGGACGCTAATGTAGTAATGCTGATTCACTGTTTGTCCCTCTGGTACCCAATCAATGTGCACAATCCCTTTGATGTCAAAAAAAACAATCATCATTGCCTTGAATTTCGATTTTGACATTCGTGCTTTTTTTTTGTCGTGGAGAACCAGGAGTTTTCCAATGCATCGATTGGCGTTTAGTTTCGGGATCGTAAGTAAAAAACCACGATTCATCGCAAGTAATAACATTTTGTAAGAAGGTGGGATCACTTTCAATGTTTTCCAGGATGTCAGAACCAATCATTCTTCGGCGTTCCTTCTGTTCAATTGTGAGACACTTTGGAACCATTTTTGAACACACTTTGTTCATGTTGAAACTTTCATGAAGAATCTGCCTAACACTTTCCTTGTCAACTCCTGTTAACTCAGACACTGCTCTGATTGTTAAACGGCGATCTTGTCGAACAAGTTTACCGATTTTTTCAATGTTTGCATCAGTTTTTGCTGACAATGGTCTGCCAGTGCGAGTGTCATCACTGGTGTCTTCGCGGCCATCTTTAAATCGTTTAAACCACTCAAACACTTGTGTTCGCGATGAACAATCATCGCCGTACATTTGTTGTAACATTACAAACGTTTCACTTGCAGATTTTCCTAGTTTGAAACAAAATTTGATGTTAACACGCTGTTCTCTCTGTACACTCAACATTTTCCGACGCACAGACAAAACGTCAACTACTTAAAACAGACGCCACGGGCAGACTGAGTGCAGGAGGCAGATGAAACTCGAGCAGTAGGCGGAGCGAGAGTCACGTGACAGGCCACGCGACTTTCAGCCTTATTGCATTCGTTTTATTGTTTCACCAGTACTAGTCCGGTTTTTTTCTAGCCACACCTCGTATAGTACACTGGTTGTAGACCGTGTACACCCGTTCATGGTGATCGTGTTTCCCAACGGCAGCGGCATTATTCAACAAGATAATATGCCATGTCGCAAGGCCAGGAGTGTGATGCAGTGGTTCGGGAAACACAGTGGAGAGTTCCAGTTTATGTGCTGGCCCTCAACTCTTCAGATTTGAACCCGTCTGAATACATCTGGGATGTCATTGAACGTGGGGTCAGAGCTCATCGGCCTACTCCCCAAAATTTATATGAATTAGGTAATTTGTGTGTGTAGATGTGGTGCCAACTCCCTCCAGCGACGTAGCATGGCCTCATAGCTTCCATCCCACGAAGCGTCACCGCTGATATCGGTACCAAAGATGGACATACCGGCTGTAGGTAGGTAGTCATAATGTTCTGACTGATGTGTGTATTTCATTATCATAATAATTTGTTTACTTCAGTGGTTAGTACAGTGCTCTCGGTTTTTGCATCCGCATCTGTACATATATGATGTAATGAACCTCTGTTTACTCGTCCGATTGCCAAAAACTAGAATGAACATTTATTATTCACAAAATAGATACAGAGATGAGAAGTTGTTATCACAGTCAACAGTTAGCTTTACATTAAGTTAAATTTACACGGTAGCTTTAAATACCGTGAGCTATCTATTCAAGGCCTAAAATATCGTTCTGAAGATGAAACTCTTCAGAAAATGTAACTAAGTACACAAAAAACTGCTCATTAAAAGTAAAAAAATATATTGGGCAGTGCACGTATTTCCAACTCTTTAAGCACGTAAGTGGTGCCTTCGTGTACCTCAGTGTGAACCTACAGGACAGAAGGGAGCCATTTCCAGGTTTAAAGAGCAAGTAGGTTGTTTTCAAGCGTGTCTAGTTACATAATCTATGGTAAACAGGCATTATGCATCCCATTGTGGCTTACTTTTAATATGAAAGAACGCAGATTCCTAGAAGTGTCAACCGACAGTTAACTTCCACTTAAGTAAATCTCATGCAAAGTCTATGAAGATGATTTTCGAGTGATTCATTTTGCCAAATGAAATTCTTGGAGGTCCGCCTGTGTTTATAAGTGATACATGTCTGACATATCTTGTCAGCTGTCTTTACTTTTACTGTTTGTACTTACAGTATACACTGTCTGACAAAAACGGAAGCACAGTGAAGTACAGCAGGGAACGAAATGAAAATTCATGGGTTTGAGAGGTTGTGTAACGTTATTTCAATGATTACAAAATCGAGACGAATTTACAAATAACTTGGCAATATTGACCTATTTACCAATATGACGTTGCACCTGTCTCGCCTGGGTCCGTGCGCTGATTCGGTTGGGAAGGGGCAGATGTGGTGATCTGGCTGGCCACTGGAGTACCTCAGCATCACACAGACAGTTCAGATATGTGCCATGTGTGGACGAGTGTTGTACTCCTGAAAACTTATACCACAATATGTGGCACGAGACATAGCACATGATGACGCACGATGTCCATGAAATACCGTTGTGCCATCAAAGTTCCTTCAACTCTACCAGCCGTGACCTGAAGTTATACCTACTTGACCCCGTATCATAACACCAGCCGACCAGAGTGGCCGAGCGGTTCTGGCGCATTAGTCTGGAACCGCGGGACTGCTACGGTCGCGGGTTCTAATCCTGCCTCGGGCATGGATGTGTGTGATGTCCTTACGTTAGTTAGGTTTAAGTAGTTCTAAGTTCTAGGGGACTGATGACCTTAGATGTTAAATCCCATAGTGTTCAGAGCCATTTGAACCATCATAACACCAGGATTCTATGCTGTTGTGTCTCTCCTAAAAATCATAAGAATGGAATGGATCTGGGGGGGGGGGGGGGGGGGGGAATCGCCTGTGTACTCCACTATGATTATCCAGGGAAGTGCAGAACAACAATTCATCACTTAATATAATGTGACACCATTCATCAGCAGTCCATTCTTCCTGGCCCCTTTCAAACTTTGTCAGGTGCTGATAACGCTGTCTTATGCAAGTACGTGGCATCTCCATGTCTCTCACAGTGAGCACTCATCTACCACTGTTCACACCCAGATGCTGATAGCCTTGGAAATGAAATGAGTGTTTGGCGTCATTCGCTGGGAGGCCTCTTACGGGGCAGGTCAGGCCGCCTTGGTGCAGGTCTTATTACATTCGACGCCACATTGGGCCACATTGGGCGGATGGCGATGAAATTATGATGAAGACAACACAACACCCAGTCCCTGAGCGGAGAAAATCCCCGACCCAGCCGGGAATCGAACCCGGGCCCGTAGGACGGCAATCTGTCACGCTGGCCACTCAGCTATCAGGGTGGACTGCTGATAGCCTTGAGCAGTAGTGAGGGAAAACACAGAATGTCACGATAAGTCTATTACTTGTTTTTGGATGACAGGTGCAGATGTGAAGTGGTTACGATGTGCTTGGTGCACAATGCGACGATCCTCCCTAGTGGTGGACGCCCATGGTTGACTGGAATCTTGATGACGACTGTTCCTGCTCTCACGTTCCCATGCAGTTCAACACTGTCACATCTGAATCCCTGACAAATCTGGATCTTGCACGTTTCAGCCACAAATAGGCTCCTTTCAAACTTTGTCAGGTGCTGATAACGCTGCCTCATACGAGTATGCAGCATCTCCATATCCTTCACAGTGAGCACTCATCTGATGCTGTTCACATGCGTTATGTACCCTGTCGTACTTGATAGCACCATTAAACACAAACAAAACTAATACCCCCTGTGTCTGTTCTCCCTGTCACAGAGAACTGCTACTCTAATCATCAACATACCCAAAGATGATGTACACACAGAATACCATGACCAGTAGATGCACAGTCAGGAGAGCACGCATGGGGAGAGCGGTAGTGGTGGGGGTTGCGGGCAGGCGCTGTAGGGGAAATGCCAAGAGCTGGAGGGGAGGTGCCGTTCTAAACTGAAGGCTCTCACCTGTTCTTTGAATAGTATCTAAAAAGAATTCCGCCGAAAATGCAGCGATTTATTTTCGCCTAGTTTGTTAATCATTTGTAAATTTCAGAGAAGTGTCACGAGTGGGGAATTTTGAATCAAACCTACATATTTCTCTTGTTGCCGTGATAAAATTTCCTTCCTTTGCCAAAACTCAGCAGAGTTTACACAGTCTCACCGCACTAACATGTTGTGCAGACGCCAATTGAGAGAGAATTCTCAAACAGTGGTTTATTAAGTGAGGAACTGAGGAAAAGTAAGGTCAGCGTCTTATGAAAAAGCACATCCTCGGTACAAAATAAACGTGTGTTGACTTCACTTATGTTGTTCCAAAACCTTCTCGTTTCACCAGCTATCGATGGCAGTTAAAAATTTTCTTTCACCGGAAATGCCTATAGTTAGTGGAATAACACGGAAGATAATGAAGTTTTGCATAATAACCATACGGCAAAATACGGTTTCCTTTGTGTGCTATCATTTGTCAAAATCTCATTTCGATCTCTGACGCCGTTCATGAAATATGAGGAATGTTGATGATATTTCACTCAGGCTTTATCGCTGGTGCGGTGCGATCGCAAATGAGCGTGCTACGTCAGAACCGCTTGGTGACAGATAGAGATATCCACCCAAGTCTAAAGAAATATTCAATATGATAGATAAATTTCATACGAAACAACATATTACATAATACGCACCAAACGCAAAATCATAGCGACCCCTGTTTTTCACTGCAAACTTTTTCGAATTTCGCGCAGTGTCTTACTTACACGTAAATATCACATTAACTATGGCCATTAACGAAATGATCGGCACATCATAATGAACCTGACGTATAAAGCTACAACAAAAGCAAAAATGAAATTTTTTGCCGAATAGTTTCTGTAAAGTCGTTTGACAGAGAAAGCAGGGCGTGCGCATCGATTCTGTCATCGCCGACCGGCCGAAAGGTGCCAAACGCTTGTCGCTCTCCCCTTCTGAACAAACGAATGAACTCGCCCAATACTTTGGACGGAAACTGAGTCACTGCCCATCGGCCACCGTACCCTGCACGACCTGTATGTTAGGAAATTACAAGATGTTGACATGCGACCATGTCTTCTGGTTATTCACTTATTTTGTCAGGCAGTGTATCATCGATTTGAGAGCTGTATAACTCCATCTTCAAGCATCCATATGACCGTCCAGTCAATTGGCTGTGGAATATCTTGCATCCCGGCATATCGGTGTGTCAGGCTCCATTAAAGATATCGATAACAAGACAGCCCAATCGCTGCCAAATCGCAACCCACACTAGTAGGCGTTTGCAAGACACAGTCGTCACACATGAAGTGATGCCCTCAGCTACAGTGCGTGGCCATTATAGACGGACCTGCATGTGGCGTGCAAGAGCACATCGCGTGACCAAGTAGTAAGTGACATCGTCTGAAGTGAGACCTGCCGTCATCTGTGGAGTTCGATACCTACATCACTACGACAGTGAAGGACTTTGCGACTGCGTGCCACTTGGCTTCGGATCCTCGGACATTTTGATTAAACTGGCTTGTTCTGTTTGGGGTCCAGCGGCATTCGCCTCGACAAGGACGTGTTACGAATTACTTCGCGTGTTGTATTGTGAGTGTATTCAATAAATCAGTGTATTCGTCGAATCAGATGTTGAATACATCGGAATCTTTAAAGAGTACTGTAGCAGAATGTCGTCGAGGGATATCTTAGAAACCCTGAAGAAATCCTGGTCATATGTAAAGGCCGTTAATGATACCAAAGCTAAGTGTCCAAATTCATGTATCAGACAGGGATTTAAATGGAGGGTAGTACAGGAAAAGCAGAAAATCTGAACTGCGTTTTCAAATGTCCCTTTACAAATTAAAATTCAGGGATATTACCCCAATTAATTATCAAATGGTTCAAATGGCTCTGAGCACTATGGGACTTAACTTCTGAGGTCATCAGTCCCCTAGAACGTAGAACTACTTAAACCTATCCAACCTAAGGACATCACACACATCCATGCCCGAGGCAGGATCGAACCTGCGACAGTAGCGGTCGCGCGGTTGCAGACTGTAGCGCCTAGAACCGCTCGGCCACTCGGTCCACCGTAAAGATGAGTGATACAGATAGTAATGTCCGTGATATTGAGAAATAGCTGAAATCGCTAAAACTGAACAAATCTCCAAAGTCCGAATGAAAAGAGCCACATCATCTTCACCACTACGCCCAACCCAGCGATAAGGAAGGTCGTCGTTTATGTAGCGACGAAAATATGTGTTCCAGTGAGAGAGTGCCCCGTCTCGTTGGAAGACGAAATTCTCGGAAACAGCAGTCAATTGCAGAAACAACCGCTATTGCAACACATCGAGGTAAGAGGTACCCGTTACAGTCTTCTCGCAGAAGAAAACCGGTCCATAAAGCTTCGTCTGCGAGACTGCACAGAAAACATTAACCTACGCAAATCTCGTTTATGGGTTAGAATTTCATGAGGATCTTCAGTGCCCCACACCCTCACCTTTCCAGATAAATGTAAGAGAGCTTCGTCGCTGAATATAAACTTGGAGGCTAAACGTTCATACTCAAGTGCTCCCTGCATTGTGACGCAAAATTGAAGGCTCCGGCTATAGAACGACTGCAGACGGTACGGTATAGACGAACTGCAGACGGTACGGTCTGAAAAGTAAACACCGTTGCAAAGTCTTCACCTACGGCCACACGAAAGCGTTTTTTAACGAACGTTCGTGCTGGGATTCACGGCGACATTATAGACCACTTTTTGCTTAATGGGACAGGCCACACGATGCATTTCGCACGCTGTACGCCCACGCATTTCCGCACATCGCAAGACGCTAACACGCTGGGGTGCATTCGATCTGCCTTTTTTTTTTCTTCCCCCTTCCTCCTTTGGGCGCTGACCACATGTGCGGGAAACGTACTGTGTTTTTATGGTGTGTATGGGTGAAGCGGTGTTCCAGGAAGAACAGCCGTGCGGGATGCCAGAAACTATTACATACACTGACGGAAAAAATCGCAACATCAAGAGGTAAATAATGTAGAGTAATGAAATTCCGTGAATATTTTTCTCTTGGCAGCATATTTGCGTGATTAACATTGCAAGATTACAGGTTAATGTAACCGCGAGACAAGCTATCGCAGATGAGAAATGCTCGTACGTTAATAACCGGTGTAACCGTCAAAATGTTGAATGCAAGCGTACAAACGTGCTTGCATTGTGTTGTACAGGTGCCGGATGTCAGTTTGTGGGCTGGAGTTTGTAATCTCCGCCCTCCTTTCTTCTTCCATCCATTGTCCACGGCACACAATGCCCATTCCAAGTAATTAATAAGGAAAGTCTTTTATGAAGATTTGAGAGGAGTGAAGATTACAATAAACTTTCAAGTTTACTTAGCTTGTCATGCTGAGATGGCTCCAGTTCTTCTTGGCTAGGGATCTGATTCCTTAAGTTGAAAATCTAACATCAGGTCCTCACGTTTGGTTTGAACTAAGTAAAGTTGAAGATTGTTATTACAGCATTTTTACGTAAATACGTTCCCAACTGATTTTCTCGCATTTTAGCAGAGCATATAGTAGTTTGATTTTTCACATTGACAACACCAAAATTACATTTTTCGCACTTATTATACAGAAATACGTTTGATCACAGGCAAGCTTACAACTCGCCCATTCTGCGGAAATAACAATATTCCAAAGGTTTGCCGTTTTTCTTAACAAATAAATTCCGACTAGTTTTCATTACATTATTAATTTCGATTATTACTTCATAAATGAATCCAGAAATAAACGTAGCAAACAGTACAGGATTAAGTAACTAATAACAGCCGGCCGGTGTGGCTGGGCTGTTCTAGGCGCTTCAGTCTGGAACCGCGCTACCGCTACGGTCGCCGGTTCGAATCCTGCCTTGGGCATGGATGTATGTGATGTCCTTAGGTTAGTCAGGTTTAAGTAGTTCTAAGTTATAGGGGACTGATGACCTCAAATGTTAAGTCCCATAGTGCTCAGAGCCATTTCAACCATTTGATTTTAATTAATAACAGAAATTTTAAGTTGCCAAATAATTCGTAATTTCAATTGTTTATAAAAAAATAGTTTTAACTGTACATTCAGAACTAATACTTGCCGATTATAACAACGAAACTGAAATAATTTATAAAGTAATTCTTTTTCGTAAATTTTAGGTTGCAATATAACGTACTGTGTATAAAATTATATGAAATTTTTCAGAAAAGCAACTGAGATAATACTGATCTGTCCAAAATTCGAAAAATTATACTGGTCTCGACAACTACTGTCGAGGAAAAGTAATGCTAGAGGAGGATGTCCCGTTACAAGTTCCATACCTGTTGCAGTTGGTCGGTCAATACAGGGATGTTGTTTGTGGATGACACTGTGGTTGTTGTCTGATGATGTCCCATATGTGCTCGTTTGGAGACAGATATGATAATCGAGCACGCCAAGGCAACATGCCGGCACTCTGTAGAGCATGTTGGGTTACGACAGCGTTATGTGGGCAAACTTTATCCTGTTGGAAAACAACCCCAGGAGCGCTATTCATCAATGGCACCACAACATGTCGAATTATCAGACTGACGAATAAATTTGCAATCAGGGTGCTCGGGATGACCACGAGAGGGCTTCTGTTGTCACACGAAATGGCACCACAGACCAAAACTCCAGTTGAAGGTCCAGTGTGGCAAGGGCTCAGGCAGGTTGACTGCAGGGGATCAGATCACCCGCCCTCCTCCTATCCAACACCCGGCAATCACTGGCATCGAGGGAGAACCAGCCTTCATCAGAAAACGCAACAGACCTGCACCCTGCCCTCCCTCCAATGCGCTTTTCTCTTGACACCACTGAAGTCGCAAATGGAAGTGGTCTGGGATCAGTGGAATCCATGCTACTGGGCGTCTGGCTCGGTACTGTCCTTGAAGTAAGCGATTTGTAACAGGTCGTTGAGTCACTGTGGCGCTAGCTGCTGCTCAAATTGCTGCTGCAGATGCATTACGATGCAACAGGGCCATACGCCAAATAGAATAGTCTTAACTCTCGCCAGTTCCATGTAGCCGTCTGGGTTGGGTTGTTTGGGGCAGGAGACCAAACAGCGAGGTCATCGGTCTCATCGGATTAGGGAAGGACAGGGAAGGAAGTCGGCTGTGCCCTTTCAAAGGTACCATCTCGGCAATTGCCTGGAGTGATTTAAAGCAATGTCAGAAAACCTAAATCAGGATGGCCAGACGCGGGATTGTACCGTCGTCCTCCCGAACGCGAGTCCAGTGTGCTAGCCACTGTGCCCGTCCGGAGCCTGGTCTTCTGTTGACAGTACGTTCTCATGACCACCACTGCCAGCAGTCGTGTACAATGGTTACAGCCCTGACAAGTCCTTCTGCGTTATCGCAGAACGAGTATGTAGCTTCTAGTGGCTCTACTCCACGACCTCGTTCAAACTCAGTGAGGTGCTGATAATGGCGTCTTTGTTGCCTTAAAGGCATTCTTGGCTACCATAAACTCACCACGTCCAATCTCAAAGGTAACTAACGCTCAAGACCGTTACAGCGAGTATTTAAAGCAAACTTGATTTGCATACCCATAGCGGTGCTAGTAGCGCCACTCTTATGTACTGGCGCCAAATCTGAATAGACATCACTTTTCAGGTGTAGAAACATGCCTATCAATTTTCGTTTATATCGCACAACTCCTTCTCGGCGCTGCGATTTTTTACCGTCAGTGTACTTAGCAGCGCGGTGTAGCGACCGCTGATTTACCTGAATTGTGATTGTGTACGTATTGCAACTTCTTTATTAAAATTCTTTTCTGCTTCTATTGCTGAATGAAATGGGAGGTTGAAGCTTCTACGTTATTTAATTCTGAAACAGCTGAGTAAAACTGAACGTACTGAGCCTACTTTCTCTTTACTTTTTCTTATCATGTCAACACTGACCCACAATATTCTAGCGCAACGCAATCTGACTGCTCAAAGAAAAGATAACCTGACTTCAAACAATTAGTTCAAAAGAATTGCCCTGACTAAAAAGAAATTCTAACAAATAACCTATACATTTCATTAAGCACTTACCTCACAAAAATCTTCATTACGCGAACTACTGCAATGCAGCGAACTTCAATACTGCCAGCTAAATAAAAGATTCTGACTACTAAAGCCACTAAATACTAATAGGCATATGATTAGCAAAGGAAAGATTTTGTTGCAAACCAGATATGTATTTTTTACCTTAATAATGTGACATCCAGTTCAAACACGAGTATAAATCGTCATTGACATCTAGTACAAAGAAATATAATCACGAATAATTTTCAATATCCAAGTCGAACATGTACACGTCGTTAGCCTACGCTAACACTTCAGACCTCTACCCTCCATCAATGCTAACTTCTCACATCTAACATCCATCACTGCTGGCTATTCGACTCCAACTGCCCAACCTCACTTCCATCACTGCTGGCGACTAACTTCCAACTGCCCTACACTACTGGCGATTAACTTCCAACAACGAGTCCAACAATCCACAGAGTCTCTTACAAAGGAAGCACAGTCAGAGATCCAATGCAAAGCGCTACATAGCGCTGCCAACACAGAAGCAGCCCACTTACATAGCCCCCTGCTCCCCACTAAAAATTTACTAATTATTTTGGGCAGTGGCCAGGCTCAATTTGTTAAAACTTTTTATATTAACAATACTAAATAGATCAAATGCACACAATTATTAATGCACTGTTGGTAAAAAGCAAATATTGCCCTCACAGTTCCTAAAGACAGTCCTAATCATACATCAGAGTAGCAGTCTATGATAGTTTTATGCACAAAGTTTGAGCAGTAAAAGAAAATGCACACGCAAGTAGTCGATCACCATGCAGCCTTGAAGAAGTGTTGTCCTCCCAACGGAAACACCTTGGCATGAATATTAGTAATGGGCCACAACAGAGCAAACCCACAGCAGAGTCAGTCGAACTCTTGAAGAATATTGGTAGAATTAGTAGGTCACCACAGAGCAGACCCACAGTATTTCTTGTTGAGATTATGGTAGTAGCGGGCCACCAAGGATACAGACCCACTTTAGTCCCAGTAGAGATGGTCAACAGCCATCCATTGCGACTGTACGGGTGCGCAATTACAATTGAAGATTCTTGCGGATAATAAAGCAAGTCCATAAACCACCACTTGTGCACTCACTATTTTTTTTTATTTGTAATGTCCTTAGAACCAGCAATGCTGTTAACTAGTCCCTTGCTGAATTATCAACACACGTACAAGTGCTAACACAGTCATTTAGCCTCTGCGATTTTACATATACTGTATGACCAACAGAAATGTGTGCAGCAAAATGAATCCCTACTACTTACTTAATTTGAAGAATTGGTGTCTATACAATTTACAATTTTGCAGCATAAGAATACAATTACAAAGGTACAGAAAACATCATTAACGAACATGATAATACAGATAATATTTACAGTAATACAGGCTTTACAAAGGAATAGAAATAAGCATATACGTGAGTATTCCATGAATTGTGACATAAGTAAATAAATGAAAAATGAGAATATCATTGAAATATTAACTTGACACATGAGCATTAAAAGAAAACAGAACAGAATAAACAATGTCTAAACATCTTTCCAAAGTAAAGAATATTTTAGATTTGAGGATAACAGTATTCCTCATCATAGTACTAGAAGAGAAAAATTCAATTAATCTTATCAGGTAAATACACAGAGACAGGAAGAACACAGATACCCAAGGGTACACATAAACCCATAGCGGAATAATACAAAAGGAAAGGACAGGGTTTATTTCAGTGTAACATTTGGTACGGCAGCACTTGTGATACTTCATTTCCAATCAAAACTTCGTTTTCCCACAGATCTTTTCTTCTTATTTCAATATTTATTCCCACAAAGAAAAATTGTATCTAAGCATGCTTTCTGTATTTACTTTCACATATTTCTTACCTCATCATTTACGAGTATAAATCGTCATTGACGTCTAGTACAAAGTTATATAATCATGAATAATATTCAATCTCCGAGTCGAACATGTACACATCGTTAGCCTACGCTGACACTTCAGACCTCTACCCTCCACCAATGCTAACTTCTCACATTTAACATCCATCACTGCTGGCTATTCAACTCCAACTGCCCAACAGTACTTCCATCACTGCTGGCGACTAACTTCCAACTGCCCAACACTACTGGCGATTAACTTCCAACAATGAGTCCAACAAGCCGTAGAGTCTCTTACAAAGAAAGCGCAGTTAGAGATGCAATGCAAAGCGCTACACAGCGCTGCCAACACTGAAGCAGCCCACTTACAGTATCTTGCGTTATTTACATTGAAAGTCGTACTTTCACTTGAGTAAATCTTTCAATATTCTCCTGCCAACTAGGTGCTGTCTTTTATCATTTTTATATGGCATCTTCATTATATTCTACTTGGATCAATGCCTAAAGGAAGAGATCTGTTGGGTATGTTTTTTATTTAATCTAACTTTCCGTATATGATAAGCAGCCTCTATTTCATGACTACTCCCTGGCTTGCATGAAGTCCGTCAAGATAGTTTTGCTGTGGGCAAAGACGAATTTTCTTCTCTCTCTGAGCTTAGAAAGGGAAGGCTGAGACGTTGGAACGCACAGGGCAACAGTGGGGGAGGGGGGAGGTGGGGTGATAGGGATCGAAGAACACCAGAGAGAAATGGTGGCAGAGGACGCCAGCCATCTCTGTCTTGGCGTACGTGACGTAGACCGCGAAGATGGAACGACATTTCCCGCTGAATTCGTGGACAAGTATTTCTATTGGTTGCAGGAAGTTCGTAATAGAAGCTTCCAGTTCTATCTAGAAAAACTGTCACTTAAAACGGACGAACAAGGGGTCTGTAGGGCAGCCTTTCGACGCGAGCCGATTGGACCATTGTGTTGCGCCAGGAATCTAGGCCCGTGATTGGCCGAAATGCGCGCCAGAAGGTGCGTCCTCTGGGGAGTGTTGAGGAGCGAACGCTGGGTAGTGGAAGACAGGGCGAACTGTAGTCTGGACGTGTTGGAGATGCTGTTGGCCGCTGGGGACACGCTGAGCAGCTGTGCCCGGAGGTAGTGGCGGTCAGACGCAATGCAGCTGCTTGCAGGCGCACTACTGGTTAGATCGCAGTCACAGCTTGCTCGAAGTCACTATTCTTTCTACCAAAATCTTTCCGAATACCTGCGACCTTTGCCACGTGTTTCGTAAGATAAATTATTTCCACCGCCCCGTTTTAGGTTCACCAATATCTTCGTTCGTATCCATTTTACTCTAGTTCTGCTCTTGTCCCGTGGAAATCGCTTAAGAATATGTAAGTTAATCAGTCCCTTTAATCTATGTTAATGAGTAATACCAACTCTCTTCTTCTTCGCCCTCAGCCACGCTTATATCTGTTACAGCATGTTGGATCACGCAAAAGCTTATACAGTCCTTTCCGTCGTTCCCATAGACGCTTCGCCACCCTCCCCCTCCTATGCTCATCATTTTGTCTGCTAAGTTATTGTCTAGTCTTCATTTCGTAAGAACATTGCTTATTACGCAGTCCAAATTTTCTTCTTTTAAAAGAAACTCTTTATAAATCCAAAGATTTGAATTCAATCTTTTACTTCGAGCCGCCCCCCCCCCCCCCCCCCCCCCCCCCCCGCACCCCCACCAGGTTATTTTCAGATGCATCAGGCAGTGGAGTTAGAAATGTATGAGGAACGGCTAAACATTGTGTCTTTCTCAATAATGCTATACTATGCTTCTTGTTTTCTTTGCGCTAGGTAACAGAAATTGTTTTACATGTTTTCAGGACAGAAATACTTCCTACTTAAAATAACCACAGCGTGGCCATTTCACCTATGGGGTACGACACTATCATCAGTAGACGTGTTGAAAGAACAATAGGAATCAGTGGTCAAGGATGTTACTACTGTATTTTTGCCTGTTTTCAGTCAGAACTACAGATTAAGAGCGCTAGTTTACCACCAGGCCACTCCATGTTATCAAACACAGTTCGTGGCTTGTGGAAAATAATTTGATGTTAAATCACAGTAAGACTGAGTTTTTACAGTTTCTAACTCACAGTTCAACAAGAACCGATATTTTGGTGAGACAGAATGGGCATATTATAAGCGAGACGGAACAGTTCAAGTTCCTAGGCGTTCGGATAGATAGTAAGCTGTTGTGGAAAGCCCATGTTCAGGATCTTGTTCAGAAACTAAATGCTGCTTTATTTACCATCAGAACAGTATCTGAAATAAGTGACAGTTCAACACGAAAAGTAGTCTACTTCGCATATTTTCATACGCTTATGTCATATGGTATTATTTTTTGGGGTAATTCTTCTGATTCAAAAAGGGTATTTTTGGCTCAAAAACGGGCAGTTTGAGCTATGTGTGGTGTAAGTTCGAGAACCTCTTGTCGACCCCTATTCTATAGTCTGGGAATACTGACATTGCCCTCACAGTATATATTTTCTTTAATGTCGTTTGTTGTTAGCAATATTAGCTTATTCCCAAAAGTTAGCAGCTTTCACTCAGTTAATACTAGGGAGAAATCAAATCTGCATGTGGAATGCACTTCCTTGACTCTTGTGTAGAAAGGAGTGCAGTATTCTGCTGCATCCATTTTCAATAAGCTACCACAAGAACTCAAAAATCTTAGCAGTAGCCCAAACACTTTTAAGTCTAAACTGAAGAGTTTCTTCATGGCTCACTCCTTCTATTCTGTCGAGGAGCTCCTGGAAGAGCTGAAAAATTAAGCAAATTCCAGTGTTACGTTGTTGATTTTTTTATTTAAACTTACGAATTGTCGCCTGAATATGTTACTTACATTTCATTTTATCTGTTTCTACTATCGTGTTATAATTTCATGTATTGACTCGTTCCATGACCATGGAGGCTTCTCCTTAATTTTTGTCCCACGGAACAATAAATAAATAAATAAATAAATAATAAAATCACAGCCGGCACCTTATAACATGAATTGATGATGATTTTATTTCGTACAGAGTAACGCATTAAGTGAAAAATTAATTCTTTCCACACGTGTATGCGCGCTGTGTTGGAACTGATTTGACAAGCACTCTGAGGAAGACTCGTATAACTTCGTAGAACGGTCTACATGCAGATGTTACTTATGGCATATCTGCCTAGAGAGACTTTCATTGTTATTGTAGTCGTCTTGTCGTATCTTATAAAGTGTCAAATGGAGTGTCTGGACAGCAAAGTAATTATTATGGAGATGCAGAAACATCTATGGTTTTTCAAAACACTGGATGTGGAGTATAAACACAGAGACAGAAAGAAAGAATCATAGAGAGAAGTTATGGTGGCCATTCAGGGAGGAAAGTGGGATGGATTGAATGCCAAACAGAAATCATCCACATCTACATCTACAAAGATACGCCGCAGTGCGTGGCGGAGGGTACCTGTACCACTGCTTGTCATTTCCTTTCCTGTTCCACTCGCAAATAGAGCGAGGAAAAAACAACTGTCTGTACGGCTCCGTATGAGCCATAATTTCTCTACCTTATCTTCGTGGTCCGTGAGCGCAATGTATGTTGGCTGCAGTAGAATCGTTCTGCAGTCATCTTCAAATGCCGGTTCTCTAAATTTTCTCAGTAGTGTTTCTCGAAAAGAACGTCGCCTGTCCTCCAGAGATTCCCATTTGAGTTCCCGAAGCATCTCCATAGCGCGTACGTGTCGTTAGAACCTACCGATAACAATTCTAGCAGCCCGCCTCTGAACTGCTTCGATGGCTTCCTTTAATCCGATCTGTTGCGCATCCCAAACACTCGAGAAGTCTCAAGAATAGGGCGTACCAGTGTTATACGGTCCTCTTGCAGGTGAACCACTCGTCCATAAAATTCTTCCAATAAACGACCATTCGCCTTTCCTACCACAGTCCTCAAATGCTCTTTCAATTTCATATACCTTTGCAACGTTAAGCCCAGATATTTAACCTTTCGGTGGGCGCGCCTTTCATACTTCCATCAGCGGGCGCGTTGCGGCTTTTGCACTGCAATTAGTATTACACTTTTAACCTAAGAAAAATAATTTTTATGTAATCGCCAGCTACATTTTATTGGAGAAGACATAACATAACATTGCGTGGCTCTACAAAAATAATCTTTTATTTATTTGTTGCCTTGACAATCGTCTATTATCGTCATTGTAATTTATAACAAGGCGATATTCTTTATCGCCTCCATGGGTGCTTTAATTATATCACTTAATTGCACTGATTCACGTGAAAAGAAGTAACAAGGGAACACATTATGAAATGGAGCAATCATAAACTCCCACCCCTGTTTATGATTGTGAATAAATTAGTCAACTTCCATCTGCATCTCATAGTTCAAATGGTTCAAATGGCTCTGAGCACTATGGGACTTAACAACTGAGGTCATCAGTCCCCTAGAACTTAGAACTACTTAAACCTAACTAACCTAAGGACATCACACATATCCATGCCCGAGGCAGGATTCGAACATGCGAGACCGTAGCGGGCGCACGGTTCTAGACTGAAGCGCCTAGAACCGCTCGGCCACAACGGCCAGCCTTTTCATAGTCTTCAGGACGTACAGTTATACGGTGCCTGTCAAATGCCTTCTTCTTCTCCATTTCCACGCTTTTATGAGACCTAATGAAACACATTATAACACTGCCGTCTGCTACTACTATACCATAACCTCAAAGCTGAAGGCAGTTCGTATAGTGAAATTATTCTTATTCAAGTAACGGTAGTATGAAGAAGCAGAGCAGTGTTACCCTCTGAGAGGAATTTTGTTATATTGACCATGTTGTACTTAACGGAGGTGGCTTATCGGAAGTGAAAGTCAGAATTACGTAAATAATCAAACACTAACAAATAATATTTTACCTAGCTACAATGTTTAAACAATAAAGAAAACGGTCGCCAGCCTAATTAGGCAAGAGAATTATTAACACTCTTGTTTAAGAAAATAGGTATGAGTAACTTTAATGGACAAACACAACCAATACTTTGCCACACGCGAGTGCAATGAACTCTGGCACCTGAATACAGTCTGTTCAGGTTAAGGTTGGAGTTAACAGATCAGAACAAACTACTGGCGCAAATATTACAGATAACAATACACACTATTACTTTCATGGATAATTCAAACTGAATGGTCTTTATAACATTACTATTAATATTCACTGTAGAATCATAAATTGGACATAGGTTCAATATTACTTTTCAAACATTTTCCTAGCTTACATAAAATTGTAAATGTAGTTCATTATAAAATTATGAACTGGCCACAGGTTAAGTCTCTCTCAGCTAAATACTTTTCTATTTAGAATGAAAGTTAAATGGAATTCACTAACAGGTTACTTCTCACTGTTTTTTTTAAATAAAGAAATTATTGTTTTCATAAATAGTGGCCTTTCTATTAACTGTTATTTATCATGAGCATAAAGGATAACCTGTGGATCCTATTACATTATCAATACACTTTCAATACCCAAAAGAAACAAGTGCTTAGCAAGCATGAGTATATAACTTTCCACAACTGCAGTTTTCCACTTTTACTACAGTGAGACACAATTAACATATTTGTAAGATACTGACTCACCTTCTGCGATTTACAACAGGCAGCAATTTGATCATTTACTAAGCAAAACTTTATAAGCCTCAGTCTTAAGAACTTTTAACTTTGAAATTGGCAACAACATATTAATAAGCAGTTTTAATAGGAAAATTATTTTCAGCAAGCATCATTTACTTTAACTCTCTCCCTTGCCACATTAACTTTAACTTTCTTTTTACTATGTTCAAGAGGCATTAATTAGCAAAACACTGGGCTTTAATGTTCTTTCAGTAAGGACACTCGGTAATCACTTTAGTTCAAACGGAGAGGAACCTGAGAGGTGTTATGATAAGGAAAAACATCAAGGTAGGTACATAAATTCAATTATAAATTACCTTATATTCGAGCACACTAACACATCCAATAAGCTGATCCTCACTGTACATTATTATAGTGTTCCATTACAGTGGTTGCGCAATGTGGTGGCGACTGCATGTTGGTAGGTGGATTTGCAGGTAGAATTTCCGGACTGTCATTTCTTGGTGGCGATGATAGATACCAATTTCAGAATATTTCCAGCTCTTTGTCCATCCATCCGCGGCATTGGAAAGCGTCAAGAAAAGCCTCTCTCGGAACCAGCACAATATACAACTTTTTAATGGGCAGTTCACAGTTTGGTAGCTCGTTCCCGACTGACGTGTTGCACCTTTTCTACCTAGGCCAACCACAATTTGCGCGTTCCCGAGGGGAACCACAACACCTTTTACATACAAAATAACTAAGAACCTTAAGTGAGGGTCAGCAGTTTACATAACAACAAACAAACATTTTTTAAAAGAAACAGAACCGTTGCACATATTACCATTTCTATAAAAAATTATTTAAACAAAATTACAATTATATACAGTAAGTTTTGTCTCCCTCCAATTGGAACAAAGAATTTAAACGACAGATACACTACATTGCATAGAATCAAATCATGACATCAAAGTTTTTACAAAGAAAGGAGTATACAATTTTGTGTTATCTATTCAATCAAACACATTTACCGAAGCTCAACGATGTAACATTAAATAAAACGAAAGGCAAAATAAATCAGTAGAGCATTAGAGTTTCTATAAAAGTAATATATTGTTGCAAATGAATATCCAAGATTGTAAAAATTAATGAAAACCGCATATGGGAACTTCGATTCGATTCGAATATTCATTATATACTAATACCCTACTGGCCATTAAAATTGCAACACCAAAAAGGTGACGTGCTACAGACGCGAAATTTAACCCACAGGAAGAAGATGCTGTGATATGCAAATGATTAGCTTTTCAGAGCATTCACACAAGGTTAGCGCCGGTGGTGACTCCTACAACGTGCTGACATGAGGAAAGTTACCAACCGATTTCTCATACACAAACAGCAGTTGACCGGCGTTGCCTGGTGAAACGTTGTTGCGATGCCTCGTGTAAGGAGGAGAAATGCGTACCATCACGTTTCCGACTTTGATAAAGGTCGGATTGTAGCCTATCGCGAATCCGGTTTATCGTATCGCGACCTTGCTGCACGCGTTGGTCGAGATCCAATGACGGTTAGCAGAATATGGAATCGGTGGGTTCAGGAGGGTAATACGGAACGCCGTGCTGGATCCCAACGGCCTCGTATCACTAGCAGTCGAGATGACAGGCATCTCATCCGCATGGCTGTAACGGATCGTGCAGCCACGTCTCGATCGCTGAGTCGACAGATGGGGACGTCTGCAAGACAACAACCACCTGCACGAACAGTTCGACGACGTTTGCAGCAGCATGAACTATCAGCTCGGAGACAATGGCTGCGGTTACCCTTGACTCTGCATCACAGTCAAAAGCGCCTGAGATGGTGTACTCAACGACGAACCTGGGTGCACGAATGGCAAAACGTCATTTTTTCGGATGAATCCAGGTTCTGTTTACAGCGTCATGATGGTCGCATCCGTGTTTGGCGACATCGCGGTGAACGCACATTGGAAGCGTGCATTCGTCATCGCTATACTGGCGTTTCACCCAGCGTGAAGGTATGGGGTGCCATTGGTTACACGTCTCGGTCACCTCTTGTTCGCATAGACGGCACTTTTAACAGTGGACGCTGCATTTCAGATGTGTTACGACCCGTGGATCTATCCTTCATTCGATTCCTGCGAAACCCTACACTTCAGCAGGATAATGCACGACCGCATGTTGCAGTTCCTGTACGGGCCTTTCTGGATACAGAAAATGTTCGACTGCTGCCCTAACCAGCACATTCTACAGATCTCTCACCAATTGAAAACGTCTGGTCAACGGTGGCCGAGCAACTGGCTTGTCACAATACGCCGGTCACTACTCTTGATGAACTGTGATATCGTGTTGAAGCTGCATGGGTAGCTGTATCTGTACACGCCATCTAAGCTCTGTTTGACTCAATGCCCAGGCGATCAAGACCGTTATTACGACCAGAGATGGTTGTTCTGGGTATTGATTTTTCAGGATCTATGCACCGAAATTGCGTGAAAATGTAATCACATGTCAGTTCTAGTATAATATATTTGTCCAATGAATACCCGTTTATCATCTCCATTTCTTCTTGGTGTAGCAATTTTAATGGCCAATAGTGTAAAAAAGAAAGATTGCGTTGATGCAAAAGAAAAACAGAAGTATAGAAAATACTTATTTTCCAAGGCGCATAGCGGGAAACACACCGCAAACGCAACACTCACGTTTCAAACAACAAAAGCGACCAAACTGCAGAAAGCACGAATCGCGCAAACGTAGTGAGTGGTGACATCTGTTGAGAATAACAGATACGTATCTGGATGTGGACGCAACTGTAATGCTATCTGTGATACTGACAGAAAACTAAATCTTGCGGCTAACTGCCGCAAGCTCGCCCACCGGAGGGTCAACCGACTTCGTAGCGTCAAGCATGACGCTAGTAATATTGTATTCGAACATTGTTTTTCCTACACATCCACATTAACTTTCATTTTTCCACATTTAGAGCTAGCTGCAATTCATCTCGCGAACTGGAAATTTTGTCTAAGTCGTCTTGCATCTTCCTACAGTCACTCAACGTCGACACCTAACCGTACACCGCGGCATCATCAGCAAACTACCGCAGATTTCTGCCTACCCTGTCGGCCAAATCATTTATGCAATACAGAGAACAACAGTGGTCCTATCACACTTCCCTGGGGCACTCCTGGCGATACCCTTGTCCCTCACGAACACTCGACATCAAGAACTACATACTGGGTTCTGTTATTTAAGAAGTCTTCGAGCCACTCACGTATCTGCAAACGCTCTGCTGCTCTGTAGACGCGTATCAGCTGAGAGCTGGAGCCCGATCTTGGTGAGCACTGACGGTAAACACTTGATTAACATTCATAAACAATGTACACTGACATGTATTCATGAACAAAATGTCATCAAGCTCATTTTAGACTAATAAAATTGATCCTCATTCGAGGATGTTAACAGAATGGTTTTCCCATGGTACTGATGACTGGGAAGAACATGGGTAATCAGCAAAATGATCTCTGATGCCTCTGCCGCCATTGGTTCCTTTTGTCTCACGTGCAGGACTACTACCTATTCCGCATGTCAGTGTATCATGAGGATTGTAGCCGTCACTTTATCTCACAAAACTGTGAAGTGCACAAAGTACACTCCTGGAAATGGAAAAAAGAACACATTGACACCGGTGTGTCAGACCCACCATACTTGCTCCGGACACTGCGAGAGGGCTGTACAAGCAATGATCACACGCACGGCACAGCGGACACACCAGGAACCGCGGTGTTGGCCGTCGAATGGCGCTAGCTGCGCAGCATTTGTGCACCGCCGCCGTCAGTGTCAGCCAGTTTGCCGTGGCATACGGAGCCCCATCGCAGTCTTTAACACTGGTAGCATGCCGCGACAGCGTGGACGTGAACCGTATGTGCAGTTGACGGACTTTGAGCGAGGGCGTATAGTGGGCATGCGGGAGGCCGGGTGGACGTACCGCCGAATTGCTCAACACGTGGGGCGTGAGGTCTCCACAGTACATCGATGTTGTCGCCAGTGGTCGGCGGAAGGTGCACGTGCCCGTCGACCTGGGACCGGACCGCAGCGACGCACGAATGCACGCCAAGACCGTAGGATCCTACGCAGTGCCGTAGGGGACCGCACCGCCACTTCCCAGCAAATTAGGGACACTGTTGCTCCTGGGGTATCGGCGAGGACCATTCGCAACCGTCTCCATGAAGCTGGGCTACGGTCCCGCACACCGTTAGGCCGTCTTCCGCTCACGCCCCAACATCGTGCAGCCCGCCTCCAGTGGTGTCGCGACAGGCGTGAATGGAGGGACAAATGGAGACGTGTCGTCTTCAGCGATGAGAGTCGCTTCTGCCTTGGTGCCAATGATGGTCGTATGCGTGTTTGGCGCCGTGCAGGTGAGCGCCACAATCGGGACTGCATACGACCGAGGCACACAGGGCCAACACCCGGCATCGTGGTGTGGGGAGCGATCTCCTACACTGGCCGTACACCACTGGTGATCGTCGAGGGGACACTGAATAGTGCACGGTACATCCAAACCGTCATCGAACCCATCGTTCTACCATTCCTAGACCGGAAAGGGAACTTGCTGTTCCAACAGGACAATGCACGTCCGCATGTATCCCGTGCCACCCAACGTGCTCTAGAAGGTGTAAGTCAACTACCCTGGCCAGCAAGATCTCCGGATCTGTCCCCCATTGAGCATGTTTGGGACTGGATGAAGCGTCGTCTCACGCGGTCTGCACGTCCAGCACGAACGCTGGTCCAACTGAGGCGCCAGGTGGAAATGGCATGGCAAGCCGTTCCACAGGACAACATCCAGCATCTCTACGATCGTCTCCATGGGAGAATAGCAGCCTGCATTGCTGCGAAAGGTGGATATACACTGTACTAGTGCCGACATTGTGCATGCTCTGTTGCCTGTGTCTATGTGCCTGTGGTTCTGTCAGTGTGATCATGTGATGTATCTGACCCCAGGAATGTGTCAACAAAGTTTCCCCTTCCTGGGACAATGAATTCACAGTGTTCTTATTTCAATTTCCAGGAGTGTATTTGAATAACAACATCCGCCACATCCACATTAACATCGGTTGAACGACGGAAAATTTTCCATTTATTAGATAATATGCCAAATGTACGTTCTACGAGGAGTGTTCAGTAACTCATGCAACACTTTTTTCTGAAAGCAGGTAGGTTTTATTCGTAATTCCAATACACCATATTATTAACCGCTCGTTCGGCTGAAAAACCATATTTTTCAAAATAATCTCCGTTCAATACTACGGTCTTGCGCCACGTCACTGGAAGTGCCTGCATGCTACCACTCTTCTGGCGACATGGGAGTCAACGTCTTGCTGTATCAATAGACTTCCCCATCATTCACGTACTGCTTCCCGCGAAGTGTGTCCTTCATTGTGCCAAACAGATGGAAACTCTTTCCGGTCTTCCGTTAGGTGGCGAGGAACCTGGTGGCCACACGTCTTCGAGTACCCCAACTGGTGGCCAGTATATCAGAACTACCAACAGAGATGTCCAGTCGAGCAGTGAGGTGTTTGATTGTGATCCGCCGATCACCTAGAATGAGAGTGTCCCAATGTTCCTGCTACTTCCGCGGACCTAACCGAATCACGCGCGCCCTGCCGTCGCTCAGCCCGGCCGCACATGCGCGGTGGTCGGCCTTAGCTTCACGTCGCGGCCGCCGGAGGTTCACGGCGTTATCCCCCGCTGGAGACGTCGCGCCATTCAATAGTTCTTGCCTGCAGCTCCCTCTATGTCCACAAGATACAACGGGAGCACAGATCTGACTCCGGGGTCCACTCGCTCTTGCTCGCTAGCTGTGTTAACATCGAGGTGTTATTGTATAGCTCTTATATGCCAACCTTGGGCTTAGAACTTAGTTACGATTTGGATTGCACTGTAGATTTGTGAATAGTATTGTGAACTTAATTACGTAGCTACTTGCTATTAGAGCAATAGACGGTGCCTGCTTCAGTGTGGAGAATAAAGATAAGTAATCTTCCGGATCGCTGGCGCCTAACTTTGAGACTAATCTTTTCTCGGCCAACAGATCTTGCGTCACACCCCGGTCACGTCCTGCTACCAATTCCAACTTATGCTTGCCGCTCCAGGCAGACACAAAAGTTCCAACATTGCAAGAGTCAGAGCTGTGTGCGGCCGGCCGGCAAGCGGGAGATCGGACCAGTTTGGTCGACCATTTTGCAGTGATGACAGATGCCTCGCCCAACGACTCACCGTGCTTTCTTAACTGACAGGTCCCCGTTTCTGCAAGCGCCTATGAATATCTGCGATGCTCTGGTTTTCCATATAAACAAACTCAAATATATATCTCTGCCTGGAATGTACCTGCGTTTCAGAAGCCACTTTGAAGGCTACTTACAGCGCCGCCACCCGTCGGAACGCCATGAAACTGTAGGGCCTGAAGCAGGAACATTTCACGATGTACCACAACACATCTGCACTTTTGCAGCTGAAACTGGCTGAGAAAAAAATGTGTTGCATTACTTAGTGAACGCCCCCAGTACATAACGCCATGCTCGTGATAGACTGTACTTTTCTTTGTTAGTCAGGCAGATTTCTTTTTTTTTCAGGGTATAGTCTCACTAAGACGTCACTTATTGCGAAAACCTCATCACCCACAAACAAGTAAGGGCTTTTCAGTCCACAAGGATCATTTGGAAGTGGTGCTGAGGCTGGCAAAATCGAAAGTTGATTGTAAATTTTTATTAAGTAATTCATTTGTAAGATGGCAAGACCTATGCCCCTTACATGAAGTCATTAAAGATCACTTAACTCACAATGAGCGAACAGTAGGGCTGAACAAAATGACTGACAAGGCACAATGCATCTTGTAGAGGGTATAGTATCGACATATTGGAATAATTAATGTCGGGTGATGGTTTTAAAGTAATTCACACGACATGAAAACTTTGTGGAAACGAGTTGATTTACTGGACGCTAATTTACCCCAGGGAAGGGAGTTGACCATGGCCGGCTGGGGAACGGCGAAGGGAAGCAGCAATAGGCAGCTTAGGGCGGCTCAAGCTCTGAGAAAGCGGTAACGGGGCGAAGCCTCCAGCCGCCTTAAGATGAGTGACTGCATGGGTGGTTGACCCCAACCCCATACTGGTGTACCGGGAAGCAGACGGAGAACTTGTATGCCTGTTGATAAATGACCATCATCCCGTTTTTAGTAAAACATGCGAGAAACCCGCGCAAAGCTACGGTGGAGCAGTCAACAGAGGTCAAAATATGCGTGTTCATGACTATAGCAACTTCATGCTGAATTCACGGTCCACAGAGTCTGAAGTACATCAGTTGAA
This sequence comes from Schistocerca serialis cubense, assembly GCF_023864345.2. NCBI lineage: Eukaryota > Metazoa > Arthropoda > Insecta > Orthoptera > Acrididae > Schistocerca > Schistocerca serialis. The sequence continues at coordinate 150,812,381 of NC_064641.1, forward strand.
GAGCGACAGATGAAATACGCTGGCCTCCGATGGGAACGTAGGACCAAGGAATATTAAGTACTCTCCTGGGAGTCAGAATTCCGGAAAAATTGGTGTTTGTGCAGACGCTAACCATGATGGGTGGCCTGTGAGGAGCTAAAGAATGGAAGTTGAGAGGAAGGGAAATTTTGTGGGAATTTGTTCACTTACCAGAGCAGGCATTGGTCGGCACTGGGAAGCAATGCATAATTAATGCGACTTGTGCTGCAATTGGCGTAAGTGATTTTGCTGGAGGGGAAACCGAGGCAAAGAGCGGACTGTGAGAAGTCTCACTAGAGGTCTTCCATTCCCAGCTTGCCTAGAGTGCGGACGTGGCGTTCTTGACTCAGCTTGCCTGAGAAAGAGTGAGCATCTCTGCAGTTTAGGACTTAGCAAAGGGAACGATTGAGCTTGGAGATAGGAAATTTTGGTTCAGCTGTGTACTGAGCAAGATACCTAGGAGTGAATAAACGAGCGCAGCCTTGCAGCACCATGAGGTCGGCTGACATCCACACAACAACGCCGCTCCGTCACGCTGTATTCAGTGGTATTGCGCCTGCTCCGACCACTGAATAATTTGTTGGATCACGTCAGGAAAGTTCCCACGAGGGTTTCATGGGCCGTGTATTGTAGAACTCTTCTCGTACTTCTCATTATGCCTGTGTCAGTCGATAGGAATTACTTTTGAGTTATCGTGCTTTACTCAACGCAAATGCAATTTATTACCACTGCCTGATAGGAGAGTCTTGTAATGTGATGACTGAAGGTCGGGAGTTAAAATAAGTTTGTGCTAATCGACTGCATCTGTTTTCAATCAAGTAGTTGAAATCCCAAGTCACTTTCTTAATTAATTTTATGTTCAACATTTGCATCTGGTGTTCAATAGCTGAATATAACATCAATGTGCACCCCTTTTCAATTAAAAGTGATCAATTCCGAATAAATTAATGTCAACACTGCCACCGCAGTTCAATCAGGGGTCACAGGGCCATATTACTTTTTGCGTTATCCGATATTGCGGCAGTTTTGCACTCTCTGTTGATCTGTTAGTCAATTAGTTGTCTCATATGGTCTGTAGTACAACAGAAAAGTATGTTTTGGAATTGTAATATTGGTTGCCTGATCACTGTTTAACGAGTCTTACGTGTTTTCCATCTATGGATCCCAAACAGTGAGGGAAGTTTGCTGTCTTCTCATACAGGTCGGCCGGCCGTTGTGGCCGAGCGGTTCTAGGCGCTTCAGTCTGGAACCACGCGACCGCTACAGTCGCAGGTTCGAATCTTGCCTCGGGTATGGATGTGTGTGATGTCCTTAGGTTAGTTAGGTTTAAGTAGTTCTAAGTTCTAGGGGACTGATGACCTCAGATGTTAAGTCCCATAGTGCTCAGAGCCATTTCATACAGGTCGGTTATATTATGCCACTATTGTGTGGTTGCTACATTCATCTATTCCTCTTCTAGGATCTGCTGTATGAACGTGCATGAGTATCTAATAATGCCAAAAATTGTATATAGGCAGAAAAAGACACAAAAAGCAAGGAACACATCGATTTTCCACTCCCTAGATATCTGTAAAATCTGATTTGCTCCACTAGAAATGGTTGATGGAAGCCTGAGGATTTTCCTTCTATTTATATTTTGCATTGCGCTATTCGGGAAATTCGTTGCCTATTCGAGTGCGTTTTCTGTGTGCTATGCCATTTATTCGTGATGTTTTCCATGTGGAAGGGGACTGCATTATTCTATTACCTCACTGTAATGCGTAAAAACACTCGCAAATTTTAATTAGTTTCGATCTTTATGTAGATTTAGTGGCGAAACTCAATATAAAAATCTATCATTAATTAAAATTTGCACGTGTTTTTACACACAGGATGTTTCAAAAAGAATGATCTGATTTCACAACTCCACATTTGTTGATAAAAATATACCACTCTGTGTGTCCACCAGCATCAGCACGAACAACGTCTAGACTATACCTAAACTGTTATGAACTTTACACACTGTATCTGCTTTTACAGAAGTTATGATGGCTGTTATTCTGTCCTTACCTTCTACGTCATGAGGCAAGTGGAAGATGAACACACTTTCATTCACATATCCTCACAAGAAAAAATCGCGTTGGGTCATGTCTGGCGACCTTGGAGGCCAACAATCCAGGACAGTGACACTGTGTCCCGTGCGCTCTATCCAGTGCTGAGGCAAAGTATCATTGAGGAACTGACGTACGTTATTATGCCAGTATGGTGGGAAATGAAGACTAAGGAGTCCTCCTGAAGTTGTGGGGAAAGCCAATACTGCAGAATTTGAAGACAGCACAGTCCAGTCACTGTCTTCCTCAAAAAAGAAGGGACGGTGCACTTTTTCACGAGAAATTGCATAAAAGAAGTATTACTTTAGAGGAGTCTCTTTCATGCTCTCAAGGAAAACTCCCCATTGCAAAAAAATGTTCAAATGTGTGTGAAATCATATGGGACTTAACTGCTAAGGTCATCAGTCCCTAAGCTTACACACTACTTAACCTAAATCATCCTAAGGACAAACACACACACCCATGCCCGAGGGAGGACTCGAACCTCCCCATTGCACCCCCGGCAGATTTAGTGGTAAGACAGTCTGGTGGACAGCTCGTCAAACACTGAACAGAGATCAAGCATGAAAACAGGAAGAAAGTGTGCTGAACTGTGAAAAAAAATAGAAACAGTGAACGGTCCAAGGAAAAGAAGGGCAATCTGGAGCAGCCTGAAAGAGCAACCGTGTCGTGGATCAGCGGTCATAGTGTTGCACTGACAAGCGGGAGAGCCGCCTTCAAACCTCCCACGACCCAATTTCTGTTTTTGCGATGTTCGCTGTATTGAAATTTGTGTCTGAGTCTTGATGTAACGTCTGTTTGTAACAGCTAGGTGCGAGGAAGGGGCCTACACTGAAACTCCAGAGAAACTGGTATACACATGCGTATTCAAATACAGAGATATGTAAACAGGCAGAATACGGCGCTGCGGTCGGCAACGCCCTGATAAGACAACGAGTATCTGGTGCAATTGTTAGAGCGGTTACTGCTGCTACAGTGGCAGGTTATCAAGATTTAATTGAGTCTGAACGTGGTGTTATAGTCGTCGCACGAGCAATGGAACACATCACCTCCGAGGTCGCGAAGAAGTGGGGATTTTCCCGTACGACCATTTCACGGGTGTACCGTGAATATCAGGAATTTGGTAAAACATCAAATCTCCGACATCACTGCGGCCGGAAAAAGATGTTCCAAGAACGGGGCCAACGACGACTGGAGAGAATCGTTCAACGTGACGGAAGTGCAACCCTTCCGCAGATTGCTGCAGATTTTAATGCCAGGCCATCAGCAAGTGTCAGCGTGCGAACCATTCAACGAAACATCGTCGATATGGGCTTTCGGAGCCGAAGGCCCAATCGTTTACCAATGATGACTGCACGACTCTATGTTTTACGACTCGCCTGGGTCCGTCAGCACCGACATTGGACTGTTGATGACTGGAAACATGTTTTCTGGTCGGACGAGTCTCGTTTCAAATTGTATCGAGGGGCTGGACGTGTACGGGTATGGAGACAATCTCATGAATCCATGGACCCTGCATGTCAACAGGGGACTGTTCAAGCTGGTGGAGGCTCTGTAATGGGGTGGGGCGTGTGCAAGTGGAGTTATATGGGACCTCTGATACGTCTAGATACGACTCTGGCAGGTGACACGTACGTAAGTGCAAATGGTTCAAATGGCTCTGAGCACTATGGGACTTAACATCTTAGGTCATCAGTCCCCTAGAACTTAGAACTACTTAAACCTAACTAACCTAAGGACATCACACACATCCATGCCCGAGGCAGGATTCGAACCTGCAACAGTAGCGGTCGCACGGTTCCAGACTGAAGCGCCTAGAACCGCTCGGCCACACCATCCGGCCGTACGTAAGCATCCTGTCTAATCACCTGAATCAATTCATGTCCATTGTGCATTTCGAAGGACTTGGGCAATTTCAGCACGACAATGTGACACCTCGCACGTCCAGAATTGCTACAGAGTGGCTCCAGGAACACTCTTCTGAGTTTAAGCACTTCCGCTGCCCACCAAACTCCCCAGACGTAAACATTATTGAGCATATTTGGGATGCCTTGCAACGTGCTGTTCAGAAGAGATCTCGACCTCCTCGTACTCTTATGGATTTATGGACAGCCCTGCAGGTTTCATGGTGTCAATTCCTTCCAGCACTACTTCAGACATTTGTCGAGTCCATGCCACTTGATGTTGCGGCACTTCTGCGTGCTCGCGGTGGCCCTTCACGATATTAGGCAGGTGCACCAGTTTCTTTGCCTCTACAACATATAATGACAGTTGATGCAGGCGAAAGGCAGTACCTTTCGAATGGTAACCACAAACGTTTGATGACAAGGCGGCAAGTCAACCAAATCCTCCACCGGAAAACACGTTTGGTGTGTCACATACGGCATTAGTGCCAGTATGTGTGTCGAATGATAGGAATCTCTTACCGGCGAACCTAATCTGTACGACTGGTAAGTGAGTGTGATATGTCTCCTTGTAATAGTTTGTCATATAAGCTGCAATAAATAAACGCAACAGTTTCACAATCACGCAGTTTCTCTGTGCTCTGTCAAACATATGTTTTAACGGTTCTGAAGTTCAGTTTCGTTTTGGAAGTTTTGACACTCTAATTCCGTTTTTTGAGCGTAGTTGCTGTTATTTCTGTGCGACGTCTGTGTGGTAACTCGCCTGTTCTCGCTATCCATCACGTTTACTTGCGACGGCAATGTGTTCTTACCCCATTACTCATATTGTATGACCGATGTATAGAGTGACAACTGCCAAGACTACAGAAAGAAAACAAACATTTCAGTGGCCGAAAGGACAGTTCATAAAGTTGCGGGAAAAAATGGTATAAGGGAGTTTTGAACACGGATGGTCGGTTTTACAGGCCATTTGTTAAGCTTGGACCGTTCTCTGTTTCCACTTTGCATTTTCTAACAGTTCAGCACAACTTCCTCCTGTTTTGATGCTTGATCTGTGTTCAGTTTTTGACGGGCTGTACCACTAAGTCTGCAGCTTTACTGTATGGTTAAATGATGATGGCGTCCTCTTGGGTAAAACATTCCGGAGCTAAAATAGTCCCCCATTCGGATATCCGGGCGGGGACTACTCAAGAGGACGTCGTTATCAGGAGAAAGAAAACTGGCGTTCTACGGATCGGAGCGTGGAATGTCAGATCCCTTAATCGAGTAGGTAGGTTAGAATATTTGAAAAGGGAAATGGATAGGTTCAAGTTAGATAAAGTGGGAATTAGTGAAGTTCGGTGGCAGAAGGAACAAGACTTCTGGTAAGGTGAATACAGGGTTATTAATACAAAATCAAATAGGCGTAATACAGGAGTAGGTTTAATAATAAATAGGAAAATAGGAATGCGGGTAAGCTACTACAAACAGCATAGTGAACGCATTATTGTGGCCAAGATAGATATGAAGCCCACACCTACCACAGTAGTACAAGTTTATATGCAAACTAACTCTGGAGAAGAAATGTATGATGAGATAAAATAAATTATTCAGATAGTGAAGGGAGATGAAAATTTAATAGTCATGGGTGACTGGAATTCGAGAGTAGGAAAAGGGAGAGATGGAAACGTAGTAGGTGAATATGGATTGGGGGTAAGAAATGAAAGAGGAAGCCGGGTTCTAGAATTTTGCACAGAGCATAACTAAATCATAGCTAACACTTGGTTCAAGAATCATAAGAGAAGGCTGTATACATGGAAGAATCCTGGAGATACCGACAGGTGTCAGATAGATTATATAATGGTAAGACAGAGATTTAGGAACCAGGTTATAAATTGTAAGACATTTCCAGGGGCAGATGTGGACTCTGACCACAATCTATTGGTTATGAACTGTAGATTAAAACTGAAGCAACTGCAAAAAGGTGGGAATTTAAGGAGATGGGACCTGGATAAACTGGCTAAACCAGAGGTTGTACAGAGTTTCAGTGAGAGCATAAGGGAACAATTGACAGGAATGGGAGAAAGAAATACAGTAGAAGAAGAATGGGTAGCTTTGAGGGATGAACTAATGAAGGTAGCAGAGGATCAAGTAGGTAAAAAGACGAGGGCTAGTAGAAATCTTTGGGTGACAGAAGAAATATTTAATTTAACTGATGAAAGGAGAAAATATAAAAATGCAGTAAATGAAGCAGGCAAAAAGGAATACAAACGTCCCAAAAATGAGATGAACAGGAAGTGAAAAATGGCTAAGCAAGGCTGACTAGAGGACAAACGCAAGGATGTAGAGGCTTATCTCACTAGGGGTACGATAGATCCTGCCTACAGGAAAATTAAAGAGGTCTTTGCAGAGAAGAGAACCACTTGTGTTGCTTGAGGCTTTCTCGACGGACATGTTGTATATATGGTTCTCGGGCGAGACGTCGGATGTCATAGTGAAAACTCCACAATATTTCGTCAGCGCAACTGGCCGACATCTTCAGGTGCGACGAACACACTGCTAAGGCAGGACCACGATGGGTGACAGGGGACTACCCATTGCGACGCCGTCAGTCTGTTCAAAGTATTGTCCATTAAATAAAAAGTATGTCGAGGTGAGCACATGTTGGAATAAGTCGTCCGCCGGCAAAACTCAGAGCTCTCTTGGGCTCATCTAAGGACAGCCTTGGCCTAAGAAGTCCCGGTGTTTACGAGATTCCTTGTAGCTGCGGCATGTCGTACATCGGGCAAACTTGTCGCACTGTAGAAGAGAGATGAACTGAACACCGACGCTACACTCGTCTGGACCAACCATAAAAGTCTGCAGTGGCCGAACATTGTCTCAGTACAGGCCATTCTATGAATTATCAGCATACAAAAATTCTCGCAACGACGAGTTCGTACTGGGACAGTGTTATTAAGGAAGCAGTGGAAATACGTAGCTCGACGAATCTTGTAAACAGACACACGGGCTTTCAGCTTAGTACAGCTTGGGATCCAGCACTGGCCATATTGAGGACGCTTCGAGCAGAGAGGAGTACTATTGGTCATAAGACGGACGACGATTCGCCACCAACATAAATATTCTGTTGACAACGGGAGGATAATCAAGGCGCCTACGTGGACGCGCATTGTTGCTTACGGCTTCCGACAGAGGTCGCTGGGGCGGCCGATGACAGCACAGAGTAACAGCGGCAGCCTCCGCGCGTGCGCCGAAGTCTTTGGTTCTTCATCCTGTAGGTGGCGTTACTGTCCTTCCAGCTATCGGTTGATATCGTCGCTATTGGCAATCGAATTTGACGCCTCCACGCGTGCGCACTTCCTGCCTTACACTGGCATAAATAGGGGGCCCTGGTCCTGCCTTAGCTCGGTCTTCAGCAAGATCCTGGAATCTATCCTCACCCGCCGCATCCACCAGCATCTCCGCCAGCGCCGCCTCCTTCCCGTTTTCCAGTGTGGCTTTCGGCCGTCCTTCTCTTCCGACGACCTTCTCCTTCACCTCACTCATCTCCTTTCCGAACAGCTTAATTCCCGTCGCTCTGCAATCTTTCTCTCCCTGGACCTCGAACGTGCTTATGACCGCGTATGGCATACCAGTCTCCTCTTCAAGCTCCAAACCTTCGCCCTTCCCATTAATTACGTCCGTCTGATCGGCTCCTTTCTCTCCCACCGTCCTTCCTACGTCACCATCCACAGCACGGATTCCTATACCTTTTTTCCCTCCGCCGGTGTGCCCCAAGGCTCCGTCCTCTCCCCCCTTCTGTACATTTTATATACGGCGGACATGCCGCCGCCGTCACCCGTCCACCTTCTCCAGTTTGCCGATGACACCACCTTCCTTGCCCTTGCCCCCACCCTGCAGCGCTCCCAACACCTTCTCCAATCCCATCTTGACCAGTTCACCGTTTGGTGCAACCAGTGGTTGCTCAAGGTCAATCCCTCCAAAACCCAGGCGATCATTGTAGGCAAAACCACCCCTTCCTTCCGCCTCCTTGATTTCTATCTCACCATCTATGGCCGTCCTATCGCCCTCACCCCCACCCTTAGGTACCTTGGCGTCACCCTCGACCGTCGACTCTCCTGGACCCCCCATCTCCGGACAATCCAAGCCAAGGTACGCTCCCGACTCCGTCTCCTCAAGCTCCTTTCCGGCCGTACATGGGGTCTGGACCCCTCCACCATACTCCACACCTATAAATCCCTTATCCGCCCTATCCTTTGTTACACCCATCCAGCCTGGATCTCTGCCCCCCCCCCTTACCTTTTATAAATCCCTTCAAATCCTTGAATGCCATGCTCTCCGCCTCGCCTATCGCATCTGTCTCCCCCTCGCCCACGCGGATCCTGTACGATCTCATTCCGTTCCCCCACCTCCTCCTTTTCCTTGAAAGGATACGGATCCTGTACACCTCCTGCAAGCTCGATCCTCCTCACCCGCTTGTCTCGCCCATCCTCTCCCACCCCCACCTGCTGCCGCACCTGTATTCCCATGTCCCATCCGGTCTCCATCTCTCCACCCTCCTTAGCCTCTCCCAAGGTGGCTTCCGCCAGCTCCCTCTCCCTGATGACGCCCTACTCCCCTCCATCTACCCCTCCTACCAACTTTGATCCTCCTACCCTCTTCCTGTGTTTGCTCCTTTGGGCACTGTCCCTCCCTTCTCTCCCTCTTCCCTCCCTCCTCCATTTCTCCCCACTCCTCCCCAGGCTTCCCCTCCTCTGTCCCTCTCCTCCTTCCCCCATCTCCTCAGCCATTGGCATCCTTGTTCTCCCCTCTCCCCCACATCACCCTTATTCCCCTCTTGGCAGGTCCCTGGACTCACACACGGTAAGTGGACATTCGCGCACTGGAAATCATCGCCATCAGTGTCTCGTGTGTGCCGTTGTGTTTAGTGTTCAGTGTTCACCGTCACACTCCATCGTTCAGCAGTGCCATCAACATCTTCAGTGTTTGTGCTTCGTGTTAACAGTTTGTAGTGTGGATTGCCATCGAGTGTGAACGGCTTCATGTTTTTTCATGTTCATGTGTCTACTGTTTTTTCCCCGCCATTTTGTTCCAACTCATGTGTCTTCTCCGTTTTTATCATTGTACTATCTTTGGCTGAAGAGCGGCGTATTGTGCTGCTGCCAGCCTACCTGTTCTACGGGTTTTAAAATCACAATAAAGAAAAAAAAACCTGCCTTAGCAGTGTGTTCGTCGCACCTAAAGGTGTCGGCCAGTTGCGCTGACGAAATATTGTGGAGTTTTCACTATGACATCCGACGTCTCGCCCGAGAACCATATATACATAGAACCACTTGTATGAATATCAAGAGCTCAGATGGAAACCCAGTTCTATGAAAAGAAGGGAAAGCAGGAAGGTGGAAGGAATATATAGAGGGTCTATACAAGGGCGATGTACTTCAGGACAATATTATGGAACTGGAAGAGGATGTAGATGAAGATCAAATGGGAGATAGGATACTGCGTGATGAGTTTGACAGAGCACTGCAAGACCTGAGTCGAAACAAGGCCCCGGCAGTAGACAACATTCCATTAGAACTACTGACGGCCTTAGGAGAGCCAGTCCTGATAAAATTCTACGATCTGGTGAACAAGATGTATGAGACAGGCGAAATTTCCTCAGACTTCAAGAAGAATATAATATTTCCAATCCCAAAGACAGCAGGTGTTGACAGATGAGAAATTATCACTTTAATAAGTCACAGCTGCAAAATACTAACACGAATTCTTTACAGACGAATGGAAAAACTGGTAGAAGCCGACCTCGGGGAAGATCAGGTTGGATTTCGCAGAAATATTGGAACATGTGAGGCAATACTGGCCTTACGATTTATCTTAGAAGAAAGATTAAGGAAAGGCAAACCTACGTTTCTAGCATTTGTAGACTTAGAGAAAGCTTTTGACAATGTTGACTGGAATACTCTCTTTCAAATTCTAAAGGTGGCAGGGATAAAATACAGGGAGCGAAAGGCTATTTACAATTTGTACAGAAACCAGATGGCAGTTATAAGAGTCGAGGGACATCAAAGGGAAGCAGTGGTTGGGAAGGGAGTGAGACAGGCTTGTAGCCTTTACCTGATGTTATTCAATCTGTATATTGAGCAAGCAGTAAAGGAAACAAAAGAAAAATTCGGAGTAGGTACTAAAATTTATGGAGAAGTAATAAAAACTTTGAGGTTCGCCGAGGACATTGTAATTCTGTCAGAGAGAACAAAGGACTTGGAAGAGCAGTTGAACGGAATGGACAGTGTCTTGAAAGGAGGATATAAGATGAACATCAACAAAAGCAAAATGAGGATAGTGGAATGTAGTCGAATTAAGTCGGGTGATGCTGAGGGAATTAGGTTAAGAAATTAGACACTTAAAGTAGTAAAGGAGTTTTCCTATTTGGGGAGCAAAATAACTGATGATGGTCGAAGTAGAGAAAATATAAAATGTAGACTGGCAATGGCAAGGACAGCGTTTCTGAAGAAGAAATATTTGTTAACATCGAGTATAGATTTAAGTGTCAGGAAGTCGTTTCTGTAAGTAGTTGTATGGAGTATAGCCATGTATGGAAGTGAAACGTGGACGATAAATAGTTTGGACACGAAGAGAACAGAAGCTTTTGACATGTGGTGCTACAGAAGAATGCTGAAGATTAGATGAGTAGATCACATAACTAATGAGGAGGTATTGAATAGTATTGGGGAGGAGTTTGTGGTACAACTTGACAAGAAGAAGGGACCAGTAGGTAGGACATGTTCTGAGGCATCAAGGGATCACAAATTTAGCATTGGAGGGCAGCGTGGAGGGTAAAAATCGTAGAGGGAGGCCAAGAGGTGAATACACTAAATAGATACAGAAGGATGTAGGGTGCAGTAGGTACTGGCAGATGAAGAAGCTTGCAAAGGATAGAGTAGCATGGAGAGCTGCATCAAACCAGTCTCTGGACTGAAGAGCACGACAACAACAACAAGTCTCAACAAGTCTTAGGGGTCGGAGGAAGGGGGGGAGGTGGTGCGATGGATAAGTTTCCATGTCAGCAATGTCTTGAGGGTTCTGGAGTCCCTATATGCGTACGTTTTGTCGGTTGACTTTACCGCTAACATGAAATGTTGCCTCATCACTGAAAATTAGCTGTGGTAAAAATTATTGTCTTCCATGTTCTGTAGCAAAGCATTGCTGAAGTCAATCCGTTTCTTTTTCTCACCAATCCGAAGAGCTTGCGCTAATTGTAGTCTCTACGGTTTGTAGACCAAATAACGCCGTAACACTAGCCTGACGGTCATATGAGACATTGCCAGTTCTCTGCTTGCGCGGCGAATAGGTCTGGTGGTGGTTAGTGTTTAACATCCCGTCGACAACGAGGTCATTAGAGACGGAGCGCAAGCTCGGGTTAGGGAGGGATTGGGAAGGAAATCGGCCGTGCCCTTTCAAAAGAACCATCCCGGCATTTGCCTGAAACGATTTATGGAAATCACGGAAAACCTAAATCAGGATGGCCGGAGACGGGATTGAACCGTCGTCCTCCCGAATGCGAGTCCAGTGTGCTAACCACTGCGCCACCTCGCTCGGTGCGAATAGGTCTTTCGTGGACTACGCTCAAACGTTTCCCGATTTCCTTCCACCATGTCATCAGAAGCGCGAGGTTGACTTGGACGCCTACCGTTGTATGAGCATCCTGTCTTTTCAGAGTGGTGTCACCAACGGCGAATGGTTTTCGGTGCAGGCGGATCAATGCCAAAACGCCGACGAAAAGCACTCTGGACTGAAATCATTTACTCACTCTTTGCAAACTGCAGCACACAAAACACCTTGTGTTCTGCGGACGCCGTCTAGCTTATGACTGCCTGCAAATTGAGAAGACGTATTGGCTGACACCCAACAGCGATTTTCTGGAACTCTATGCCAGGCCGATTCAAACAACACACATTTCCTTGCTGGCAGGTCCCATGTTTCGTAATTATTACCCCGCAAAATCAGGTCATTCCTTTTGAAAAACCCTATATTATCCGACGCCTGTGAACAACTGTCGCAGCAGAGAATGCAAAGATGATATTCTTATTTGATGAAACTCCGTCATAGATGAAATGAACCGCGCACAGTAAATGCCGGCCGCAGCTGCCACCGATTCACTAGTGATGGTATATCCCTGTGATTCACGCTGCGTGCGAAAAGCGCCTGTGTGACCGCCACTAAAGCCTAGTTTACACGACGACATTTGGTTGGGCCACTTGTTGCGTGGAATGAGTTGCACGCAAGTGGTTTCATTTATGATTGTAGACACGCCGACACCAGTATACACTTCAGTTTCGTCGTTTTGTGGGTCCCTGACTCGCGTCTGAAATGAAACTTCTGGGAACTGCACGTCGCACGAGTTGTGATAGAGTTAAAGCTTGTTGCGTGGAATCACTGCATAAGAAAAAAATAAGAAACGTGTTTCGATTCGTGACTGGATGAAGGAAAGACATCAGCTCGGTTGCTCAGCATCTTTGCTGAAATAATACATAACGGGAGATCCAAGAAGTTCTTTTAATTATCTTATAATGTCACCAGAACTGTTCGCGTTTCTTCTAAATAGAGTTAGTTATGCGATAAGGAATAAAGGTACTGTAATCCATGAAGCACCGTCGCCAGAACTGAAATTACATATCATATTGCGTGCTTTATAATCGAGAACACTCGGCATGCTAAAAGATACAGTTTTAGTTGGTGATGACGCTTTTTCATCAACACCAATAATTATTAACGTTAAAAGTAATAATTATTAACATTAGCAACAATAATTATTCCAAGCAGGCCTCATTAAGAAGAGAATGGTTTGCAAACTACTCTCTTGAAGGTAGATATGTACAGTGGCAATATTTCAAAATTCTAATATGTGTGAATGGGGAGCAGATGAATGTTGAATAAAGAATGCAGCTTCTTGAATTTCTATAGCCTTCCCTCCCGTCAACAATGTTCCTTAACAAAGAATTGGCCAACTCGAACGATGGGATTTTAGTCTTGTAGACGAGAGCATTGCCACAGCTAGAATTACAATTGCTTTTATTTTGCTTAATTCAGTTGTATATATGCTCCTAACTCAATAAATTTTGCCCTGCAGCTCAGATACCGTCAAACCATCTGTGTTATGATCGCACATGACGGTCTCAACGGCAGCAATATGTTGCTTATTTTTGTAATCAGCATCAGCATCACTGGAATCTCACAAACACCTACGCAAAGCATAGATATCCAAAAAGCGAACATTATTCTCCGTTTCCCACTTCATATTTTAGTTTGTCTACACTCTACGATCACTGATAACTTCAAAACTCATGCAACTAGTCGCCAAAGTTGGAACACGCCGAAAGTGTTTACTTTCACCAACCAGTTGCGCAAACGCGGCCGGTAGCGCAGTTGCCTGCAGCCTAGTGTCGTCGTGTAAACTAGGCTTAACAGTGCCACGCGTGTTGCGTGAATTAAGCCGTGTCCTACGTGAGCGACTCCCTATATTTTATCGTCGCTACCTTCAGAATTTCAAGGATATTTTTCCAGCCAACATTGTCGAAAGTTTTCTCTGAGTCTACAAATGCTATAAACGAAGGTTTGCCTTTTCTTAACCTACCTTCTAAGATAAGCCTTAGGGTCAGTATTGCCTCGCGTGTTCCAGCGTTTCTACGGAATCCAAACTGATCCTCCCCGAGGTCGGTTTCTGCCAGTTTTTCTATTCTTCTGTAAGGAAGTCGTGTTAGTATTTTACATTCATGACTTATTAAACGCATAGTCAGTAAGATGGAAAAGCAGGCTTTCTCGGCGAATCTCGACGATAAAATCTTCCCGGGCTGACAGCCGAATAAATGCGTATTCTCCATAAAAGTTTCAGCAAGTTTCTTACTTGCCGTCTTCAGGCGAAGTGAAGTTACTTCACCTGAAGATGGCAAGTAAGAAACTTGCTGAAACGTTGCTAGAGAACAACGCATTGACTCGGCTGTTAACCCGAGAAGATTTTATCAACCTCATAGTCAGTAATATTCATCTGTCAGCACTTGCTTTCCTTGCAATTGGAATTATTATAATCTTCTTGAAGTCTGAGGGACGAATATATACACAGGTAAAAGACACACTAGTGTTAACCATGGACTCTAACCAACGAACTGAAGTCTCTGGTCACGTAACAGATATTGCACTCACAGCATGTCAGAGATGCATATCGCTGTGGATGTCTCCACAGATCATTTATAGTAGCCCCGTAGAATATAGAGAACAAAAAAGGTTTTATTAATTGAACGATTACATGAATGTCTAAAGATGTAGTTATCTAACTCTGAAATTGATACACATTTAATATATGAACAAGAAATATTGAGATAGGTGATTGGGACATGTGAAACATAAATTACCAAGCAGGTAAAATTAGAAAGATTCGGGATCACACCGATGCTTACCAACGGTCCTTCTACCCACGCATTATTCGCGACTGCAACAAGAAAGCTGGGATGTGACATTGGTTAACAAAGTACCAAACACTATGAGGTGGCTCACAGGACTGTTAGTATGAATATAGACATATGAGTAGTGTGGTTCTCAGTTTCCTCCTCTGAGCAATAAAGTTTTCTCACGACCAATATTGGCATTCTGCTACAGAAACAGCTAACGTGTCAATATAATTTGAATAAGTTCAGTTTCATGACTATGAAATGCCTCCAGCCTTTGCTCGTCCTTGTTTCATTAATTTATTCCTTCTATTATACACGCTCGTGGTTTAATTAGCGACAGTAAGCCGGTTGTTGATCTGATACATGAGTGATTGAGAACCGAGTGTTTGACAATTGGTTATCCTGATTACGAAGGTGAAATGACTTTGCTGCACTTCTCTGTAAACTGTACGCTGGCACCTGGGACGGTCAGCAGCTTTCAGCTGAAGGCAGAGCTCTCGCCAGCGGACAGTCGCGATTCTGCGATGGTGCCGTTCTGTCACAACAGACGGGCTGGGCACAAAAGCCGGCGAGGAGGTCTCTAATGTACATCTGGCGTCCAGGTCTGCTTACCCTATTGAGACTACTGGCGCACTGAAGGCGCTGCCGTAATCGCTTCACGGTGGAAGAAGCGAGCTTTGAGCGTCGCACGTTATTCTGTGGTTTCCGTTTGTGCGGATCTTGCAGGAATGGCGCATTTGGCACAGCAGGGAGTCCGATGGATAGGCACCCATGGAGCTAGGGCGTTGACCCGCACGCAATAGGCGAGCATGATCGTTGGCGGTAGGCTGGTGACGTGGAGTGGCGCCGCCAACGTTTGGTGACAAGCCAGTCAACTGGTGCAACGTTTCCCGTCGGAGTTTTTGATTGGAAGCCTAGTCGGTTGGCAGGATGGAACGTCCCAACTTCTCGAGGATCGCTACATGGTAGTGTATTAGAGAGATTCCATTCTGGACTGCCGGAGGAGTAACAAGTGTTTGATGTTGAAAGTGGTTAACTAGTTTTTGTTGTATGGTAACGTATAGTTATATTTACTGGTATTTTGTATCTGTGGTAAAGTGAAGCTGAACTCGTGATTAGACGAACAGCTAAGCTCGTATTAAAGTTCGAAAGTAGTCTCATAATTCCTGAAAAGTGGTCAGCAATGGAAAAGTTAATCAGAAATGCAACATTAAACTGTGCACTGCAACGCTCGCAACGAGAGTACAGTCTTTACTATAAAATTCTTGTCGGGTTTCCAGCCGGATCAAACTGTCATCTGAACACAATATTTCAGCGGTCCACCTAGCCGCCGTTATCAGGTGAGAAAAGCTACGCTGCTCTCGCCGATAACTGATTCGACTCGCAAATGACTGCACCTTTATATGCATCGGAAGTCCAACAGAGCATGCGCTAGATACAGTGCGCACCGCTCAAACATACCTGCTGCCCCATGGCGCATAAAGAGATGCAGCGCCTCCGGTGGTGAATACTGTTGAAAACGATACATCGTTACAAATGATTATTCATAGCCGGACGATTCACATCTGATAAAACCGGATTCCACGTTTTACTTAGCTGGAATCCATTATCACGATTAATGATATTATCTGCTAGTCTGATTTCGACAGATTCTTTTAAAACGATGTTTTTCAGAAAATCATTAAGTGGTTCTCTGCAAATGGACTCTCATTAAACTTTGACAAAACACAGTATATACAGTTCCACACAATAAATGGAATGACCCCATTAATAAATATAGACTTCGATCAGAAATCGGTAGCTAAGGTAGAATATTCAAAATTTCTAGGTGTATGCATTGATGAGTGGTTGAACTGGAAAAAACACACTGAGGATCTGCTGAAACGTTTGAGTTCAGCTACTTAGGCTATCATTGTCATTGCAAATTTTGGCAATATACATCTGAGTAAATTAGCTTACCACGCCTATTTTTAATCTCTGTTTTCGTATGGCATCATATTCTGGAGTAATTCATCATTGAGTAAAAGAGTGTTTATTGCACAAAAGCGTGTAATCAGAGTAATTGCTGGAGCTCATCCAAGATCATCCTGCAGACACTTATTTAAAGAGCTAGAAATCTTCACTGTAGTCTCACAATATATATATTCACTTATGAAAATTGTTATTAACAATCCGAACGAATTGAAAAGTAATAGCAGTGTACATGGCTACAACACTAGGAGAAAGGATGATCTTCGCTACTCAAGATTAAATCTGACTTTGGCTCAGAAGGGGGTAAATTGTGCTGCCACAAAAGTCTTTGGTCACTTACCTAATATCATCAAAAGTCTGACAGATAGCCATATAGCATTTAAAAGGAGATTAAAAGAATTTCTTTATGGCAACTCCTTCTACTCATTAGATGAAGTTTTGGATTAAGTAAGTGGGTAATTTCCCAACCCCCACAAAAAAAAATTGAGTGTCATGTAATATTTTGTCTAATGTAATATCTTGTATTGTCACCTTTTATTAACCTGACACTTTCCACATCATTACGAAGTGTCTTATTCATGATCTATGGAACAAGTACTAATCTAATCTGAAACACAATCCCAGTACCGCGAAGCATTTGCAACTACTTGCGTCTCATTGTATAGCATCCTGTGTCCCTCTGTAAGGCAATGCTCAGCCACTGCGGATTTATCTGGTTGTGATAATCGCGTATGGCGATGATG
The DNA here is from genome assembly GCF_023864345.2 of Schistocerca serialis cubense. NCBI lineage: Eukaryota > Metazoa > Arthropoda > Insecta > Orthoptera > Acrididae > Schistocerca > Schistocerca serialis. The sequence continues at coordinate 150,829,528 of NC_064641.1, forward strand.
TTCAATACAACTGTCGTTGACGATACGAGTAGTTTGGTCAATGTAAATTTTCCTGCACTCACCTGATGATGGCGGCCAAGTGGTCCGCTGAAATATTGTGTTCAGATGACAGTTTGATCCGACTGGAAACCCGACAAGAATCTGATATACTAATACGCCGGGCAAGTCTACATAGTCACATATAGTCTGTACCGTTAAATTTAAGAAAACTGTCCTATTAGCAAAAATACAGGCAAGCTCACTACGAGAAAATTCTCGGATCTAAATAACTATCAAAAATACCCTGTCTTAAAAGTATGTCACTGTTGAGGGCAGTAAATTATAAATGGCCTACGTGTTTGAGCAGTGCGGCTGCTGCTGCTACTTTAGTTATCATCATCATCATCATTTAAGACTGATTATGCCTTTCAGCGTTCAGTCTGGAGCATAGCCCCCCTTATACAGTTCCTCCATGATCCCCTATTCAGTGCTAACATTGGTGCCTCTTCTGATGTTAAACCTATTACTTCAAAATCATTCTTAACCGAATCCAGGTACCTTCTCCTCGGCCTGCCCCGACTCCTCCTACCCTCTACTGCTGAATCCATGAGTCTCTTGGGTAACCTTGCTTCTCCCATGCGTGTAACATGACCCCTCCATCTAAGCCTGTTCGCCCTGACTGCTAAATCTATAGAGTTCATTCCCAGTTTTTCTTTGATTTCCTCATTGTGGACGCCCTCCTGCCATTGTTCCCATCTACTGGTACCTGCAATCATCCTAGCTACTTTCATATCCGTAACCTCAACCTTGTTGATAAGGTAACCTGAATCCACCCAGTTTTCGCTCCCATGCAACAAAGTTGGTCGAAAGATTGAACGGTGCACAGATAACTTAGTCTTGGTACTGACTTCCTTCTTGCAGAAGAGAGTAGATCGTAGCTGAGCGCTCACTGCAATAGCTTTGCTACATCTCGCTTCCAGTTCTTTCACTATGTTGCCATCCTGTGAGAATATGCATCCTAAGTACTTGAAACCGTCCACCTGTTCTAACTTTGTTCCTCCTATTTGGCACTCAATCCGTTTATATTTCTTTCCCACTGACATTACTTTCGTTTTGGAGATGCTAATCTTCATACCATAGTCCTTACATTTCTGATCTAGCTCTGAAATATTACTTTGCAAACTTTCAATGGAATCTGCCATCACAACTAAGTCATCCGCATATCCAAGACTGCTTATTTTGTGTTCATATATCTTAATCTCACCCAGCCAGTCTATTGTTTTCAACATATGATTCATAAATAATATGAACAACAGTGGAGACAGGTTGCAGCCTTGTCTTACCCCTGAAACTACTCTGAACCATGAACTCAATTTACCGTCAACTCTAACTGCTGCCTGACTATCCATGTAAAGACCTTTAATTGCTTGCAAAAGTTTGCCTCCTATTCCATAATCTTGTAGAACAGACAATAACTTCCTCCTAGGAACCCGGTCATATACCTTTTCTAGATCTATAAAGCATAGATACAATTCCCTGTTCCACTTTAGTTAAAAAATAAAAATTCAAACTACTAGCAACTCGATGTGCAAAGTGTGCTTTCAACTATAGAGACATCCACAAAACTTCTCTATTAATAAACCTCATTGTTGCATTGATCATTGTCAGTTAAAGTCCAGTTACTGAGAAACTCGAGAAAGCAAAATTATGTACGTGAAACTTGAAATAAAGAGACGAATGCTGATTGCTGCAAAAACAATAAAGTAGCCTACCTGTATTAACAAAAGCTTACGCCACTAAGACAAAATATTTTCAAAATTGAAATATTAAAAATTCGCTTCACACTCATCGCGCTGCTTCCTGGACTCGGGTATGTGCGCTGGCCCCAGTTGGAATCCTCCCGGCGTATTACCGACGCGGACCAGTCTGCAGGCCAGTCTGCATGTGTCTTTTGGGCGGTTTTCCACATCCCACTTGGTGAATATCGGGCTGGTACCCACGTTCCACCTCAGTTACACGACTAGCAGACATCTGAAAACGTTCGTGCTATTACATGGCTTACACTAGACGCAGACAGCTGGGGGGTTCGGGGTGGCGACAGAAAGGGCATCCGGCCACCCTCTCCAACTAACACTGCCAAAAGTCAATAGTAACACCCAGACCCGGCAGTAGCTTTAGCAGGATCCGAATGCAACAACTAATCGTGGAAAAACCTGAACTAATTCTCTTTACTTTCTTACAAATATGTATGCTATCCATCTTTGAAGAAAAACTGGTATATCACACATTGTTACGTTATCATAAAAATCTCAAATTCTAAATCCCTGACCAAATTAATTACTACACTTCTGTGTCTTAACAAATGCTCTATTACAGTACCTTTTGAAGTCTTCTGAATGAATTTACAGAACAATTCTCCATAAATAAAAAATAATAGAAGAAAATTATTGCTGGCACACAGCACAGCCTAAACACATCTTGCGGCATCACTAAATACGACTCGACTCATCCTCTCTTTCTCTGCAGTCCTGTCATAAGCAAAGGTTCTTCTGAGAGTCTCTTGCAGTGCAACTACTATTTTTAATTTATTTCTTTATTAATTTATTGTTCTGTGGGACCAAATCAAGGAGAAGTCTCCATGGTCATGGAATGCGTCAATACATGAAATTACAACACGATAGTAGAAACAGATAAAATTAAATACAAGAAACGTATTCATGCGACAATACTTAAGTTTAAATAAACAAAATCAACAATGTAACACTGGAATTTGCTTAATTTTTCAGCTCTTCCAGGAGCTCCTCGACAGAATAGAAGGAGTGAGCCATGAGGAAACTCTTCAGTTTAGACTTAAAAGTGGTTGGGCTACTGCTAAGATTTTTGAATTCTTGTGGCAGCTTATTGAAAATGGATGCAGCAGAATACTGCACTCCTTTCTGCACTAGAGTCAAGAAAGTGCATTCCACATGCAGATTTGATTTCTGCCTAGTATTAACTGAGTGAAAGCTGCTAACTCTTGGAAATAAGCTAATATTGCTAACAACAAACGATATTAAAGAAAATATATACTGTGAGGGCAATGTCAGAATTCCCAGACTAATGAATAGGAGTCGACAAGAGGTTCTCTAAGTTACACCACATATAGCTCAAACAGCCCGTTTTGGAACCAAAAATACCCTTTTTGAATCAGAAGAATTACCCCAAAAAATAATACCATATGACATAAACGTATGAAAATATCCGAAGTAGACTACTTTTCGTGTTGAACTGTCAATTATTTCAGATACTGTTCTGATGGTAAATAAAGCGGCATTTAGTTTCTGAACAAGATTCTGAACATGGGCTTTCCACAACAGCTTACCATCTATCCGAACGCCTGGGAACTTGAACTGTTCCGTCTCGCTTATAATATGGCCATTCTGTCTGATCAAAATATCAGTTCTTGTTGAATTGTGAGCTAGAAACTGTAAAAACTGAGTCTTACTGTGATTAAGCATCAAATTATTTTCCACAAACCACGAACTTATTTCATGAACTACATTATTTGATAATGATTCAATATTACACACAAGATCCTTCACTACCAAGCTGGTGTCATCAGCAAACAGAAATATTTTTGAATCACCTGTAATACTAGAAGGCATATCATTTATATAAATAAGAAACAGCAGTGGCCCCAGCACCGATCCTTGGGGAATGCCCCGCTTAACAGTGCCCCATTGGGACTGAACATCACTACCACTCTCAATATTGCGGAGAATTACCTTCTGCTTTCTGTTCTTAAAGTAAGAGGCGAACCAATTGTAAGCAACTCCCCTTACTCCATAATGGTCCAACTTCTGCAGTAATATTTTGTGGTCAACACAGTCAAAAGCCTTCGTTAAATCAAAGGAAACACCTAGCGTTCGCAACCTTTTATGTAATCTGTCCAAAACCTTCAGTTGTTAAACCATTTCTAAAACCAAACTGTTCATTTGACAGCAAATTATATGAATTTAAATGCTCCAGTTACCTTGTATATACAATCTTCTCGATAAGTTTAGCAAACACCGATGGCATAGAAATAGGTGTATAATTGTCAACATTATCCCTGTCTCCATTTTTTTTTTTAAAGTCGCTTCACTACCGAGTACTTTAATCGGTCAGGAAACTGACCACTCCTAAAGGAAAAGTTACAGATATGGCTGAGAATTGGGCTAACATACATAGAACAATACTTCAGTATTCTGCTAGATACCCCGTCATATCCATGAGAGTTCTTGGTCTTTAGTGATTTAATTATTAACTCAATCTCCCTCTTGTCAGTATTATGGAGGAGCATTTCAGGTAACAGTCTCGGAACACTTTTTTCTACGAGCGCTGTATGATTCCCTGTTTGGACTAGGTTTCTATGTAGTTCACCTGCTATATTCAGAAAGTGATTATTAAATACTGTACATATATGCAACTTATCAGTGACACGGACATTCCCACTAAGGACTGATTCTATATCCTCGACCTGTCTCTGCAGACCAGCCACTTCCTTTACGACTGACCATTTGGTTTTAATTTCATCCTGAGACTTAGCTATTCTATCTACATACCACATACTTTTACCTTCCTAATAACTTTTTTAAGCACCTTGCAATACTGTTGGTAATGGGCTTCTGCATTTAGATTTTGACTGTTTCTAACGTTTTAATATAATTGCCACTTTGTTCTACAGGATATTCTTATACCTCTAGTCAGCCACCCAGGCTGCCTGTTTGTGTTAGTACCCTGTTTTGAACGTTCTAACGGAAAGCAACTTTCAAAGAGCACAAGAAAAGTCTTGAGGAAAGCATTATATTTATCGTCTACTGTATCAGCACTATAAACATCTTTCCACTCTTATTCCTTGATAAGGTTTACAAAGGTCTCTACAGCAACTGGATCAGCTTTCCTAAAAAGTTGATAACTATATTTAACATGTGTTGCAGCACAAAAACCTTTTAGAGTTAAAACTTGTGCATCATGATCTGAAAGGCCATTCACTTTTTCGCTAGCAGAATGCCCTTCTAGTAATGAGGAATGAACAAAAATGTTGCCAATGGTTGTTCTACTGTTCCCTTGCACTCTCGTTGGAAAGAATACGGTTTGCATAAGATTATATGATTTAAGGAGGTCTACCAGCATTCTTTTCCTTGCAAATCACTTATACAATTAATACTTAAGTCACCACATATAACTAACTTTTTGTATTTCCTATAAAGTGAACCAAGAACCTCCTCTAGCTTTAGCAAAAATGTTGTGAAATCGGAGTCTGGGGATCTATAAATAACAACAGCTAGAAGTTTAACTCCACTAAATTTAACCACACCTGCACAACATTCAAACACCTTTTCAGTGCCGTACTTTGAAACATCATCCGTTTTTCACATACATGGCTACTCCCCCACACCGCAAAGAGCTCACAGAAAAGCTGCCAGCCAACCTGCATCCTGGTAAAGGAAGCCTCTGAATTATCTCCTTATTTAAGAAGTGTTCAGATATACCAGTAATTTCAGAGTCAACATCTATAAGCAGTTCACTAACTTTATCTCTAATACTTTGTATATTTTGATGAAATATACTAATTCCTTCATTACTCGGATACCTAAGCTTTGTCGAAAGTGGTTTCTTTGTTAAAGAGACTTCCCTTAAGCAGGAATACCTATCTGCTGACTTCAATCTAAAAGAGGTGCAGCTCTAATACGCACAAGCACAGGGATTTTCCCATGAGTGATCCCATCACCCCCACCTTTGCTGTCACCTATAAGCTTTGCCAACCTCCCCTCTCCATACCTGTTGAGGTGCAGGCCATGTCTAGTGAAACCCGTCCTGCTGATAGACTCCATCGACACCACTGAAATGTAACTCATGCTTTCTGTCATCAGCGCACCCCCAAGTCTCATGTTATTACGCTTGACGGCTGTATTAAGATGAGGCCGATCGTAGCGCTGAAACAGTTCCACGAAATGCACATTCGTGTTGCCAGTCTGAGTGGCTATCTTTTCCAGATCACCATCTATGTCATACTCCACATCCCTATCAATACTATTACCAGCCCCACCCACAATCATTACCTGATCCTCTTTAGTAAAATCCCTACATAACCCCCCCCCCCCTATGTTATCAGTCACCTGAGCCAATCCTGCATTCAAAATGCTGGTGACCTGGTACTCACTCCCCACCACTTCCTGCAACTGCTGGCCTAAACCTCTACCATGAGAACTACCTAACAGCAGAACCTCCTTCTTTCTCTTAGACTTTGCAACTGTCCTAGCCACCGTAAATGCTGAGGTCTGCTACATACTTCCTACATCTACAGCTACTAGAGATTCCTCTCCACTAGACTCTGACAGTTGGTCATATCTACTGGAAACACCAATAGTAAAATTATCTGAAAATCTCCTTCTCCTAGCAGATCTCTTGCCAACAGCCAGCTCCCATTCCCCAACCCCCTTCTCCCTCCTCATCCTATCTAGCTCCTCCTGTCCGTTTTTCAACTGCACCTGAAGGGCACAGATATTACGCTCCTGCTCCTCTATCAACTTACTCTTGCTACATAACCTGCAGTTCCAGGAGAGGATCTCACCTGAATGCCAACTGGCTTCCCCACTCTTTGGCAGGGATGTTGCCCACTATTACTCAGATGCTATTGAAGCTTTACTTTTCCGCGTGACATCCAAAATGTTACCAAAATTACAGTTTTCTGTATAAAACAAAACCCTTACACTGCCTAGATACCTCCTACAGTCTGGCTGGTGTTTCGCGTTCCGGAGCTACGGTCGGACAACCAGAAGTATTTCCTGAGACGGCAAACGCACGGTCTCTCCTGTCAGATTCCACCTCTGAAGAGAGGGTACAGTAGTCGCAGATCACCAGCGAGCAGCACTTCACTGTTTATCCGTCGACAGCGGAGTGTGATAACGTAATTGACAGCTCCGGCTCGTTAGGGACTAGTACTGTTGATATTTTTAAAAATATCGGGAATCCGATATACCGATATATAAATAAATGTCACTATCGGAACTCATATGTCGAAAAATATTGTCGGCATATTGGTATATCGACGGAGAAAATGTCGACGTACGAGCCAAAGAAATATCGGCTGTACATTGTAAATATACTGCCAGTTTTAGAGTGTATATTTAAGCTCTGATTTATTATTAGATACGCTGTGCGACAAAAAGCTAGCAGCCTTATAATCTCTCTCAGAGCAAGAATTGAAAAGAAAGATATGCACGTTCACGCTTGGCGATAACCACTTTGCTAACAATGGTAACTGCAGGCAAGTGGCACAATAAAAGATGTCTGATGGGTCCGTCGTTCGGTTTCGTCACATATCGGACTTGTCTGGAACACTTCATGTCGACTTCCCTGTTTTTTTTTTTCACTTCTGCAAACGCCAGCGACCTAGCAGTTGTGGTTTCAGAATTGCGTGGTATTAAACGTTGCAGTTTCTGTTGGCAGCGAGGAGCGACGATTACGTCAGTATTTCCCCTCACACGTCCCCGCCCACCGCAGAGACCAGTCTCGTCGTTTATATTTTTGTTCATCAGTTTCAGCAACTGTCTTTGAAGAATGCCAATGTGAAGAAATAGTACGCTACTTGCATTAAAAATCGTTTTTTTGGCGCAACTGGTGTGCTATTTCTTTACATGGGATATCTTGCTAATCCATCCACACAGACCCCCCCCTCCCGCCCCCTCCCACCCCCCCCCCCACCCCCCCCCCCACCCCCCGTCAGTGCAATCGGGCTACTTCTTCTTTGTGTCATCCGTACTTGCTTCATGTAGTCAAAGAGAACGACTGGACGCGATGGAAGCTCAAAAAGTAGTAATACTCCTTCACACAGTGAAAGTAAAACTATTTTTTACTACAACTTCAAACATACATCGAAAACTGCGAAAAAATATAATATACAATAAAAATATCGGCACTTAATACTGCCATTTCCATATTTATATATCGGTGAAAAATATACGGCCAATATATTTCGATATTGTTTGGAGAAAGCATCGATGTATCGATATTTTATGAACAGCTCTATTAGTGGATATCCACTAACGCCCTCAGTAGTGAGAGTATCCGTATTGTGGCAATGGCAGTCACTGGTCGCATCAGCGGTATAATAATACAGTCAGGTGTCACTCAATGTGACGCACTAGTGCCGTGCAGCCAATAAATAATCTCAGCTATCGTTCTACTGACAATACATGAACGGAAAAGTACATTCTGACGCTATTCCCATACGCCTCGATTTTTACTTTGCCAACCAATCTCTGCTGTCTTAGAAAACAGAGATAGATTTCACATCATGTATGCTTATTTAAACCCCTGTGTTTAACACCAGTTCAGTTTATGTAGTTATGCAATTAATCTATTATATTCAAACGATCAGTCATTACAGTAGTAGACTAACCCAGTATAAATCCTGCCCTTAATGCCATATTTTGGGATATATTAAATAATAATTATGAATTACGTGTAAGTGTCCATGCATTGGAGACACTGCTAGGACTCATTTATATTAATTTGCGTCACAGACCTTTGCATACAATCAAATTAACATTTCTTGAGGTTGAACTGTATCTATAGGCCATCTCAGGTACAGATTATGCAAATAATTGGGGAGTAATATCGTACCTCCACCTTAGGCATCTCGCAACTAATCCGTGCTTTCAAAAAGCAGTATAGTGTCCAAGTACCGAAAAAATAAAATAGTGAGGGACTGCATGAAAATACATTCATACGCTCGAATAAGCAGTCAAAAATTAGTAGACGTCAATATGTGATCGAAATGAATCACATGTGTAAAAGAAGATTATGACGAAAGTATAAATGTCTACATCATTTTCTGAAGCGGAAAAAAGTTAAAGTTGGTACCGAGGGGAAACCACGAAAAGAGTGGTAATAAGAAGATGACTGGGATAAAATAAGGGTAGAAGTAGTTAATGAAAATTATCAGATTTAAAACAATAAAAAGTTTATTTAGCAAAATCTGTTTTGAGTGTTGCCGTCGCTGGCTATAACCGTTGCTACACGCCTCGGCACTGAATTGAAAAGGTTCTGCATGTGTTGTTCGGATGTAGCAATCCTTATTGCTTCCACATATTGCCAAAGTTGATCTGGTGTACCAGCAGGTGGCGTATCTCGGGCCGGTCGTTCCGCAGTCCTCGACCAGAGTAGAGATGGTTTTCTTCGAAGGGGCACGGCAGATTTGCTACCCTAATCCGATGGGACAGATGACTTCACTGTTTGGTCCCCTCTCCCAAACAAAGTAACCACCCGTCGACCAGGCGTTTTCGATAGGCGAAATATCGGGAGAACAATGAGGCCAAGGCAGCAGTGCAATCCGACGGGCGACGAACAAGTCCTGGACACTGCGTGCCAAGTGTGACCGCGCGTTATACTGTTGCAGTGTGACCGTCGGCTAGCTCTGGACGCATGGGAGGACAACAGCCTACAACCCTTCAGAAATGTAACGCTGGCTGGATGGTGTACCGGCAATACGTACTAGGTGGTCTGCTGGAATGGAATTCAGTACCATCTCAAACCATGATACCGCGTCCAGGATTTATTAGTCTGTTGGTCGATTTTGGAATAACCGTGCTGGGAGGCAGCCCAACAGCTAACAGAAAGAGTATGAATCGGCATGAAATTTACGTAATGAGAGATAATTACTCCTTGCAGTACTGGAGTTAAAGCATGCATTCTTGTTGAAACTAAATTGGTGCCATGAACAGTCTTCCTCGCAGCGTAGGAAAAATACAATGCAACGTGAAAATACTGAATGCGCAAAAATGAATAATGTATCCAGGATAATTTCCCTTACTCTATCGACGTAGTTTTTTACAATGTCTGATTTTTGCAGCAAACTTGGTGCTTAACAAAGTGTCAATTGTTCAATTATTACACACATACATACATTTAATAGAAGTCAGCGTTAAGTTACTTTGGCATCACTAATTTACCTCCAATTTTCTCTGGTTACCGATCATACAGTCCACCCACTAAATCTTGGTGATTGGCACATATATATTTTAAGATGTCTTGCAGGATGGAACAAATTACGGTCTCTTCTTACGACCGCAGGCAAAAGTCATGCTTATGAACGAATATTGGCGTATAAATAAAAATATTCTTGCGCCTATAATAACTTTTAATATGTATAGTTTCTTATATTTTTATACTCATATAACATTTACTACACACACTGTTGACGCACGAGTAAAAATTACACTTTATTTTTGTGTGAAATCTATAACATAAGAGTACTCCCAAGCGAGATTGAAAGAAAAGTTGTTTAAAAAAATGAATATTCTCCAGACATTGCTCTTCTGTTACAAAGATAATTTTGAAAGCCTATCTTTGGCGTCTTCTGCGGCTATGTACAAATTTCTTATTACTAATGACGGCCGGCCGCTGTGGGCTAGCGGTTCTAGGCGCTTCAGTCCGGAACCGCGCTGCTGCTACGGTCGCAGGTTCGAATCCTGCCTCGGACATGGATGTGTGTGATGGCCTTAGGTTAGTTAGGTTTAAGTAGTTCAAAGTCTTGTGGACTGATGACCTCAGATGTTAAGTCCCTGTCCGCAGCTCGTGGTCGTGCGGTAGCGTTCTCGCTTCCCGCGCCCGGATTCCCGGGTTCGATTCCCGGCGGGGTCAGGGGGTTTTCTCTGCCTCGTGATGACTGGGTGTTGTGTGGTGTCCTTAGGTTACTTAGGTTTACGTAGTTCTAAGTTCTACGGGACTGATGACCATAGATGTTAAGTCCCATAGTGCTCAGAGCCATTTGAACCATTTGTTAAGTCCCATATTGCTTAGAGCCATTTGAACCATTTTTGAACTAATGACGAGAAGAAAACATTCACATAAATTAATAACAAAAAATAAATAAAAAAGTACGATATTGGGAGTTAGTTGTTTAGGTATTACACAAGGACCAGTATACAGTCTCACACAACGCTATCTCCAGATTCCAATCCGACCATTCTGCTGGTGCAGGCAGAATCGGGATTCTTCGGCAAAAGAATGTCATCCCATTCGGTTGTCCACGTCCATCGTTCATCGCACCATTGCTCATGCAAACGCCCTCCGGCGTTGACTCAGTAATAAACGCAGCAAACGGACGCCCTAGGGGACAGACCACTCTGCTGCAAACGACAAACGACGTAGAATCGCACCCGCGGACACTGCTTGTTGTACAATAGACCGAATTAGTTGTGATACTGTTCCTGATGTGGCAGAACGATCCATCACTGCCAAGCGCGTAATATGCCTATCATCGCTTGCGGTGGTGCAACGAGGTGGGTGCAGTCGCTCGCGTCGCTCCGTGGTTCCCTTCTGCATGCGGCGATTACAGATCCGCATCACAGTTGCTTGGTTCCGTCCGATGCGATCGTCGATATCTCTGAACGATAATCCGCAGTCCCTACATGCAACTATTCTTCCGCTGTCGAGCTCCGAAACGTGCTCGAAAAACGCACGCTGTCTTCTGCGATGCATACTGAAGCTTCTTACGCAAAACAACTGCGCACTGAAAGCACAATTCCAGTACGTCCAGACGGCCATCTGTTGCCCCTTTGTACAGAGCAGTGGTCGTCAAACGCTTTTGCTCAAGGGCCAAAACTAATAATATGATGTGGCACCTCGAGCCGCAGATTTCCAAATATTTTTACTAACTGGCAAACCACGTAAATGGTGTGTCATGAACATCCAATAGACTAGCTATAGTAAAGAAGCGAGAGGTTTACCACTGACTTTCTAGCACTTGTCGTTAAAGTCGATACCATTCGGACCACTACGTGTAGAATGTTCTCTGTTTCAGACTGTTGTCACTCTCAATGACCCGTAAATTGTAACGCTGTAATTACCCAACGAAATGTTGCTCCGTTGTCTTTGTGAACAGATGGTTAATACTCTACCGGCCATTCAAATTGCTACACCAACAAGAAATGGAGATGATAAACGGGTATTAATTGGACAAATGTATTATACTTGAACTGACATGTGATTACGTTTTCACGCAATTTGGATCCATAGATCCTGATAAATCAGTACCCAGACAACCACCTCTGGCCCTAATATCGGCCTTGATACGCCTGAGCATTCAGTCAAACAGAGCTTGGATGGCGTGTACAGGTACAGCTGCCCACGCAGCTTCAACGTGATACCACAGTTCATCAAGATTAGTGACTGGCGTATTGTGACGAACCAGTTGCCCGGCCACCATTGACCAGACGTTTTCAATTGGTGAGAGATCTGGAGAATGTGCTGGCCAGGGCAGCAGTCGAACATTTTCTGTATCCAGAAAGGCCCGTACAGGACCTGCAACATGCGGTCGTGCATTACCCTACTGAAATATATGGTTTCGGAGAGATCGAATGAAGGATAGAGCCACGGATCGTAACACATCTGAAATGTAACGTCCACTGTTCAAAGTGCCATCAATGCGAACAAGAGGTGACCGAGACGTGTAACCAATGACACCCTCGTGAACCCACCGATTCCGTATTCTGCTAACAGTCATTGGATCTCGACCAACGCGAGCAGCATTGTCGCGATACGTTTAACCACAATCGCATTATCCTGCTGAAATGTAGGGTTCAAAATGGCTCTGAGCACTATGGGACTTAACATCTGTGGTCATCAGTCCCCTAGAACTTAGAACTACTTAAACATAACTAACCTAAGGACATCACACAAATCCATGCCCGAAGCAGGATTCGAACCTGCGACCGTAGCAGTCACGCGGTTCCAGACTGAAGTGCCTAGAACCGCACGGCCTGAAATGTAGGGTTTTGCAGGGATCGAATCAAGGGTACAGACACGGGTCGTAACACATCTGAAACGTAACGTCCTCTGTTCAAAGTGCCGTCAATGCGAACAAGAGGTGACCGAGATGTGTAACCAATGGCACCCCCTACCATCACGCTGGGTGATACGCCAGTATGGCGATGACGAATACACGATTCCAATGTGCGTTCACCGCGATGTCGCCAAATACGGATGCGACCATCATGATGCTGTAAACAGAACCTGGATTCGGCTGAAAAAATGACGTTTCGCCATTCGTGCACCCAGATTCGTCGTTGAGTGCACCATGGCGCAGGCGCTCCTGTCTGTGATGCAGCGTCAAGGGTAACGGCAGCCATGGTCTCCGAGCTGATAGTCCACGCTGCTGCAAACGTCGTCGAACTGTTCATGCAGGTGGTTGTTGTCTTGCAAACGTCCTCATCTGTTGAACCAGGGATCGAGACGTGGCTGCATGATCCGTTACAGCCATGCGGATAAGATGCCTGTCATCTCGACTGCTAATGATACGAGGCTGTTGGGATCCAGCACGGCGTTCCGTATTACGCTCCTGAACCCACCGATTCCATATTCTGCTAACAGTCATTGGATCTCGACCAACACGAGCAGCAATGTCGCGATACGATAAACCGCAATCGCGATAGGCTACAATCCGACCATCATCAAAGTCGGAAACGTGATGGTACGCATTTCTCCTCCTTACACGAGGCATCACAACAATGTGTCACCAGGCAACGCCGGTCAACTGCTGTTTGCGTATGAGGAATCGGCTGGAAACTTTCCTCATGTCAGCACGTTGTAGGTGTCGCCACCGGCGCCAACCTTGTGTGAATGCTCTGAAAAGCTAATCATTTGCATATCACAGCATCTTCTTCCTCTCGGTTAAATTTCGCGTCTGTAGCATGTCATCTTCGTGGTGTAGCAATCTTAATGGCCAGTTGTGTAACAGCAAATGGACTTATACTTAAGTGTATTATGTAACATTAGACGCGATAACAACTGTTTTCTACATGTTTTTAAAGTCATTTTTCTTCAACTCACTTGACTGAACTACAACAGCTTTGATTTTATTTCATCCTAGATGAGGTACCTGGTATTGTATTTATTCCAATCTTATGTTATTCTGTCCGCAGCTCGTGATCTCGCGGTAGCGTTCTCGCTTTCCGAGCACGGGGTCTCGGGTTCGATTCCCGGAGGGGTCAGGGATTTTTCCTGCCTCGAGACGACTGGGTGTTGTTGTGTCGTCTTCATCATCATCATTCATCCCCATTACGGTGGGAGGAAGGCAATGGCAAACCACCACCACTAGGACTTTGCCTAGTAAGGCGGCGCGGGTCTCCCGCGTCGTTGCCCCACGCTCTGTAAATAAGTAGGGGACTTCATCGTCTATCCATTTGCACTCCCACTGTATGTGTCCTTGTCCTCCTCCCCCTTCTCCCTGCACATTACCACCCCCGCCCCAATATAAACGTTGCCTTTGCTTACCCCACAATATTTCTTTACAGATTGAAAATAATAAGTCTATCAGTGTGGTTGATATCGATCCGAGGGTTTAGGAAGGAGGAGAAGTGGAGGATATATATAAAAGGGCTAATGATTAATTATTCCTTTTAACAAGTATGTACCCAATATGACCGTTCTCTATGATACATATTCATTAAGCCAACGCACTTTCATTTAAGATTGGTACAATAGTAGATAATTTGTACGAGGCACACGCACCCGTTTGTTGTCAGCACTGAGAAACAAACAAGAAAACATTTCCATCATTAAGCCCCCCCCCCCCCCCCCCCACCGCAACGACAAATCTATCTGACCCTGTACCAAGTGGCACCTGTAAAGGGGACAGAGCAACTTACGAACTCCTACTTACAATTCTTCCAGTATATTTTTCATTTGACGAAGGAGATAGGTTCTTTACCGCATTTGAATATATATCATTTATCGTTCTTCAGAAACTGTAAACATTAGCACCTGTTAAAATGAAATAGTACTTTCGGAAACAAACCACTCGCAATTGGTGGGTGTATGTGACTCCTTCGCCAAATAACATTGCTGTGCAGTTGCTGACAACAATAAGACATGTTTATGACACTGAAATTCTGCAATACAGGGAAAAAGATTTTTAAATACCCGTTGCCGATTTCACAACTATTAGATTATGAGGGATATATTCGTAGGAGGCACACGAGTAGTTGTGTCACGTTGTCAACAATTACATTTTTAGTCGGTCTTCACAGGAGTCGAATGTTGAGACCGACTGGAATAATCGTTGCGGTAGCATCAGTCCATGATGACATGTGCCATTCTCAGACTCTCATAGAATGACTGTCACCATGTTTAGGAGTGTTGAAAACTGCATAAAATGCTGCTGATCAGATTTCAGTGACCTGGAAAAAAGCGTACTGTCCATCTGACTGATTCATTCCAGTTTAATTATCGCTGTGAAAATAAAATTCACAGTACAATATTCATGTAACAGGAGCATATGATGGGTGAAAGGAAGGAAGGGAATCATTAGCAATTTTGAGCCACTACCAAAAACAAACCTGGGATCAGTGTATCTTGTTCCTGAAATTTATTTTAAAGTACTTTTATGCAAGACGAGAGATGTATTATTAAAATATTATATAACATTATTCAAAACGCCACAAAATATTTATTGTAATTGCATTAATCTCAAACTTTCAAAAAATGTAGACATAAATAAGAAATTAAAAAAAATAAGAATAGGACAGATGCACTGCACATGCGACAGGCTGTATAAGAAAGCTACAGGTCTCTTACTGAATCTGGTTTTTATTCATTATAATTGCAAAACAAACGTAAACACAAATATATAACTGGCGAAGAGTTCTCGGGCTTCCAGCCGGGTGGCGGTGTCTTCAAACTGCGACGTTGCTTTCCCCTCTTTGGGGAAGTGTGAGGGGGAGTCTGTAGCCTTTCGGCTTTTACTCCCCTGTGAACGTGTGTGTGTGATTTTTCTATAGTTTTTGGTGTCTGTTATTTGTGATGATTGTTGTGAGTGTGTCTGGTACTTGCCTGAGGTAGGCGAGAAGTTTGGTGTTATATGGTAAGGAACAGGATGATGGATTGGGTGTTGGGATTTTCTCTTCGACTTAGTCGTCGAAGATCGTCATAGGGCGCTTGTGCTTATCGTGGGACATATCATACCGACCTAGGGAGTGGATGAGTGCGTTTCCGGATCTGGAAGAACCCTCATAGAAGGCCCTTGCCAGATCCTGGAAACGCTCTCTCAGGAGTGGGATTTCGGCTGCGGCGTGCAAGTCGTCTGTAGGGAATCCAAGAGGTAAGTGCAGTGCCCTTCTGAGGGCGCGGTTCTGCAGCCTCTGGAGTTTGTCCAGGTGCTGCTTTGCCGCGTATCCCCAGACAGGGCACGCATACTCCATTACCGGCCGGATCAGGGCCTGGTACACATTTACTGCTACTGGGCAGGGAAGGGAGCTGGTTGTGTTCAGGATAGGATATAGGATGGACATTCTGGCGCAGGCCTTCCTGTGGACCTCGTCTATGTGGGGTTTCCACGTAAGACGAGAGTCCAAGGTTACGCCAAGGTACTTGGCGGTTTTGCGCCAGGGGAGTTGGGTTCCATTTAGGTGGAGGTGGAGGGGGGGATGTTGAGGAGGTTCGCGCCTTCCGAGCCTGCGGGTAATCAGCATTGCCTACGTCTTCTCCGAATTGATGGTGATGCGCCAGCAACTGGCCCAGGTTTCTGTGTTGTCTAAAACCCTTTGTAGCCTACGAATGACCAGGTCCTTGTTCGCATTTCTCGTGTAGAAGGCTGTGTCGTCTGCGTACTGCGCGGTGTGCACCAGGGGGGCCGTTGGAGTGTCCGCAGTGTACAAGCTGTACAATACGGGCCCCAGGACCGATCCCTGTGGCACCCCGGCACGAATACGCCTTCTGGTGGAGGTGGCAGTTTCTACTTTGACGGAGAAAGTCCTATTCGCGAGGTAGCTCTTGATTGGCTGAACTATGCTCCCTGGAAACCCTTGTGAGTACAACTTGTAGAGTAGCCCTCTATGCCATACTGAGTCAAAGGCTTTGGCTACGTCTAGTAGCACTATCCCGCAGTAGCCTCTGTGGTTGAAGCCCTCTGTGGCTGCTTCAGCCATTCTCATGACCTGTTGTGGGGCAGAGTGGTTCTGCCGGAATCCAAATTGGAAATCCGGCAGAATTTGCTCTCTGGTAATATGTTCTTGTATGGGTTTTAGCAGGAGGCGCTCATAGATCTTGCTGAGTGTTGGCAAGAGGCTAATCGGCCTGTAGTGCTGCGGGAATAGAGGGTCTTTTCCTGGTTTGTGTATCGCGACCACTTCCGCATGTTTCCAGCAAGCTGGGAACTCGCGGGAACGAGTAATCTCGTTGAGGACGTTCGCGAGGTGTGTGATCGCTGTGGGTGGGAGTTTTTTGACTAACTGGTTTGTGACACTGTCGTGCCCTGGCGCCTTTTTTGTAGGGAGGGACCTGATTACTCTTGCCACGTCCTCGGGGGCAAAAAGTATGGGTTCGTCCTCTGGGTCCTCCTCAGCATTGAGGAAGACGGCCAGTTGATGACTGACTACCTCTTCATGCTCTTCATCCTGGGGTTCTGCCGTTTGAAACTGCTTCTCGAAGGAGTCGGCGAGGGCGTTGGCCTTCTCAGCATTGCTGTAGACCAGTCCCCGCTCGCCGTGCAGTGGCGGCATCCTAGCGCGTCTTTTTGTGAATTGTTTGGTTGCTTGCCAAAGTGTATGATCGTCTACTTTGAGAGCTGTGAGGCGGTTTTGCCATTGCTGGTTTCTGTGCTCATTGAGCGCTACCTTCAGTTCTCTCTGTAGACGATTGAGCAGCCTGCTGGTGGCCTGATTTCTGGTGATCTTCCACTCTTTTGCCACTCTGTTCTTGTGACGGATTTGAGCTAGCAAGTGTTCCGGGAGCTGTATTTGCGGCGGTGGGCCATCCCTTTGTGGAGGGGTGGCTTCTTCCGCTGCCTGCAAGATGGTGCCTGTTAGGTCTTGTAGCGCTTGTTCTACTGTTTCGGCAGTAGGTGGCGGAGCGCGAGCGATATCAGAGGCGACAGTTTCTTGGTATCGCTCCCAGTCTGTGCGTTTGTATGACGTCTGGTACCGTGGGAGTGCTACCCATTCTCCCACATCGACTTCTAGAATCACTGGGTTGTGGTCGGAGGACATTCTGTTGATTGTCCTTGCGGTCACAAATCCTGCGATCCTCCTAGTGAGAGCTATGTCTAACACATCGGGCCTCCTTCCGTTTTTCGGAAAATGTGTGGGCTCGACTGGACCCCATGTTTTGAAGTGGTGGGTGCGCGCTAGTTGTTGCAGTTTGGCGCCTGCTCTGGAGGTTACTCTAGAATTCCAGTCAGGGTGTTTGGCATTGAAGTCTCCCCCTATTACGAGTTTGCCTTCAATTTGCCCTAGAGCAGCTATGTCTCCCTCATCTATCTGGTCATATGGGGGTCGGTAGACTGCAACAATTGTTAGGGGTCCAGTGGCAGTGGTTACTTCCACTGCCACTGCTTCAATTTTGTTGGTAGCTGGTAAGAATACCTGGTGGTGGGGGATCCCTCTTTTTATGTATATGGCCACCCCTCCGCCTTGGGTTGGCCTATCTTTGCGATAGCTAACATAGTTGGGGACTGTCGCTTTTATTCCCGGTTTTAGGTGGGTTTCCCCCATCATGCATATGTCGATGGAGAACTCTTCATGAGTTCTCTGAACTCGACCTCTTGATTAGCAATGCCGTCTGCGTTAAAGACGCACATTGTCAGGCCTTGGATGTTTGGTCGTCTATCCATGATGGGGTTTTGATACTACTGAGGAAGTCGCAGAGGGGAGCGACTGCTGGACTGTTGCCTGAAGGGCAGCGAGGATCTGTGTGTTCTGCTTTTGGGTTTCCCTGAATTCCTTCATCATTTCCATGACGAGGTTCATGGTCTGCACCATTACGCCTAACAACTGATCCATGGGGGGAAGTGTGTCTGGGGTTTCCTAGGGCCTTCTCCGTCAAGGTGGACCTGGTCGTTGTTGCTGTGTATTTCCCGGTGTTGTTCTTGTCTTGGTGTCTGATGTTGTGGTGGTTGGGCAATGCTTTCGTGGTTCCTCGGGGGAGAAACCACTTCCGCATATGTTGCCCTTGGTGTGTCTGGCCTTGGTTTTACCCAGGCCTTGTCTGTGTGTGTTGTCATGTTTTGGTTTCTTGTGTGTCTGGGTGGGTTCGTGGTGTTTTCTTTTCGTGTGTGGGGGGCGGCCTTTGCGCCCTTTGCCTGCTGTGTGTGTCTTTTATGGACCTCGCAACCTTGGTAACCCGCTGTGTGGTTTTTGCCACACAGCGCGCACCTTATTTGCGGGTCCGTGTGTTTTATGTTGCACGTTCGTGTGTAATGGGCCTCGGCGCATTTTCTGCACCTCCCTGCCATTGAGCAGTGTGCCGCAATGTGGTTGAGGCCCTGACGTCTGAAGCACTGCACCGTCTTGTTTTTGCGGCGCAGTGGTTCAGTGGTCACAGGGACCGCCAGGATCGTCTTAATGTCCCTTTTGTTCTGTGGGACGTCTGGCAGTGTGACCTGATACAGGGGCCATTTGCTGCCTATGTGTCCTATCTGTTGGACCACCTTGACGATGTACCCCTGGGCAGTCAGGTCTGTTTTGATCGCCTGGGGGGCCACTCGTCTCGGTAGGTCTCTGATGACAATGTTTCTATTGCGTGTTTTCGTTGTGGGGAAAGTGTAGTGGGGTATGTTTTTGCTGTTGAGAAGTGTTTTTATTGTGGTGTAGTGCTCGAGTGTGAATAATGTTATTTTTATTTTGTCACCACCAGCAGGTTTTGCTTTGAAATTGCCTCCCCCGATTGCTGTTTTTAGTATTTCGAAGAGTTCCTCGTAATTCCGAGTGAACTCCGCGACGATCGGAGGGAGGTGGTGGGTGACCTGGTTTTGTGTTTGTGTTGTTGTGTCTTGTGGTGTCTCTGGCTCATGGGCCACCGCCTGGAACCTGTTCGGGGTGGGTTCCACTCCCCGGGCCGGCGGGAGCCTCGGCTGGCGGAAGGTTTTCCTCGCCAGCACGAAACCATCCGAATCCTGCCCGGTTACGCGGTTCCCTTCCAGTGCCAGTGTTTCCTGGTCCCCTCCTAGGACGACGACAGGTGCTGTCGGGGGCGCTGGCTCCTCAGAGGCTTTTTCCCCTTGGAGTGCTTCTCCTTTTTGTCCTTCCTTACACGCCGCTGCTTGGACGTGGTGGACTTGAGTGGGGGGGGATTTAAGGAACTGGGATCGGGTAGGGGGCGGGTGGCAGTTGCGGGTTTGGGAAGGATTTTTGTCGGTTGACTGGGCTTCTGCTTGCCATTTAGGTTGCGGATATGGTCAGCAAGGAGGCCACAGTTGTTGGCAAGCAGGAGAGGGCTGAGGAGAGGGGAGGGAGGGGCGGGATCGCAAATACTGACTATGTATTTGTTTGTTTGTGTATTATGAGGTTTTGCCATGTCGGTTGCGGAAAGGGGGCTTGCTGCCAGGTTATTCTCAGTTGCAACTTTTGTTGGCACCGTTGGGTTTTCCGGTTGCAGTGCTGACCCTAGTAACACGATGGTAGACGCGGAATTCTGGACGGGGGCGGCGGAAAACCTCTCTGTGGTTCCGCGGCCCGCTTCCAGGTCCTGGCCTACTTTTTCCCTATTCTTGGGGGGGGGGGGGGCAGAGACTGACTCTGCGGCAGCTGAGGTGCTCGAGACGGCCGGCCGCGCGGCCCGCGGCAACAAGAAAGCGCGCCTCGTGTCGTCGGCGGAAAGGGACCGCCGCGACCCCAAGGCGTCACCCAAGCTTGACATACCACAACGACGAGAGGACACGACAACTCTGCCAGGCGACGCCATGCAAATGTTTTTCCCAGTGCCGTCCGTGCTGAGACCTAGGCGCAAGTGCCCGTCAATGTTTTAATAAAAACAGAGCCGGAGAACACTTCTGTTTTTACTCCCGTGCAAGCGGGGGCCTATGGCTGACAATACGCGAGTGAGAGGAGCGATGCTCAACCCTCGACTGCTACTCAGCGAGTGCCGAGACTTTGCGGATGCCGGCCCCTTTATACCTGCGGTGTGCCCCCCACCACCTGGCCGCTGGAGGCTGGGTCCAGAGGAGCCGGCGGGCGAGGTGGAGGGGGAAGCGGGTGCGCCGTTCGTGTCTCCGTCAGAGCATTCTGATCGCGTCTCGTGAGCTGGACGGTTCTTGTTGCGTTCCTGGCGTATTGCGGCTAATGCTGGATTCCAGGCCGCGCTCAGTTGATAGCCTTCGTCCCTGTTCACAAGGTTCTCGTGGACCCGTATTTCTATTGATTCTTTAATGACGCTATCCCAATAGCTCCCAGCTCGGCATAGCACCCTGGTGTTTTCGAAGTCAAAGGTGTGGTTTTCTTTGATGCTATGTTCAGCTATAGCAGATTTCTCTATCTGTCCAAGTCGAACATGCCTGATGTGTTCCTCGCACCTTTTAGAGATACAGCGCTGCGTTTGACCGATGTACTGCACACCACATTCGCAGGCAATGTTGTATATACCAGGTGTGTTTAGTTTGAGTGGGTCTTTAGCTGAGCCCAGCAGCTCTTTCGTCTTCGGCGGTGGTCGGAAGACGGTATTTATGTTAGATTTTCTTAATAGCCTCCCGATTTTGGCTGCTGTGGGCCCCAAATATGGAAGAAAGGCGAGTCTCTTGTTAAATTCCTCTTCCTCTTCCTGAACTTTGTCAGCCTGTCTCCTCTTGAAGGCCCTGCCAATCTGTGTTTCACTGTACCCGTTTTTCCGAAATACCTCTCTTAGGTGGTATAAGTCGTCTGAGAGGCTTTCTTTGTCACAAATGACGTGCGCCCTATGCACCAAGGTGGTCAGTACTGACTGGCGTTGCGCCGGATGGTGGCAGCTGCTTGCATGGAGGTACAGGTCTGTGTGCGTCTTTTTTCTATATACTGAATGGCCCAGCGTGCCATCCGCTTTCTTCCTGATCAGTATGTCCAGGAATGGAATACAGCCATTCTCTTCTACTTCCGTCGTGAAGGTGACATTCTCATGTATGCCGTATAGGTGGTCCATAAACTCCTCCAGTGCCTGCCTGCCATGCTGCCAAATCACGAAAGTGTCGTCCACATAGCGGAAGAAGTGCCTGGGTTTACGATGAGCAGTTTGTAGTGCCACCTCCTCAAAGTGTTCCATATAAAGATTCGCGATCCCTGGAGCAAGGGGAGATCCCATGGCCACTCCATCCACTTGTTCATAATGCTCTCCATTGCACTTGAAGTAGGTGGTCGTAAGTGCATATTCAAAGAGCTTCACTGTTTCAGGCTCGAAGTGCCGATTAAGGAGCGCCAAGGCGTCTTGTAGCGGTACTTTTGTGAACAAGGAGGTGACGTCGAAGCTCACGAGTAGGTCATCACTCTGTATTCGGATGTCCTTCAGTATTCTAACGAAATCCGCGGAGTTTTTCACGTGATGACTGCAGTGTCCCACCAGTGGTTCCAATAGTGTCGCCAGGTATTTGGCCAGTCCATAACTGTGCGAGTTGATAGTGTCCAGAATCGGCCGTAGAGGCACCCCATCTTTGTGAATCTTGGGCAATACATACAGGCGCGGTGTCGTTGGCGCTCTGGGATACAGCCGTTCCTGCACTGCCTCTGGTAGATCTGAGTCCTTCAGTAGCGCCACGGTTTTCCTGGTCATCGTCGATGTAGGGTCCTTGTTGAGTTTCCTGTAGGCTGGGTCTTGCAGCAGAGAGCAGATATTCTGTTGGTAGTCGACTGTGCGAATCTAACATAAATACCGTCTTCCGATCACCGCCGAAGACGAAACTAAACACACCTGGTATATACAACATTGCCTGCGAATGTGGTGTGCAGTACATTGGTCAAACGTAGCGCTGTATCTCTAAAAGGTGCGAGGAACACATCAGGCATGTTCGACTTGGACAGATAGAGAAATCTGCTATAGCTGAACATAGCATCAAAGAAAACCACACCTTTGACTTCGAAAACACCAGGGTGCTATGCCGAGCCGGGAGCTATTGGGATAGCGTCATTAAAGAATCAATAGAAATACGGGTCCACGAGAACCTTGTGAACAGGGACGAAGGCTATCAACTGAGCGCGGCCTGGAATCCAGCATTAGCCGCAATACGCCAGGAACGCAACAAGAACCGTCCAGCTCACGAGACGCGATCAGAATGCTCTGACGGAGACACGAACGGCGCACCCGCTTCCCCCTCCACATCGCCCGCCGGCTCCTTTGGACCCAGCCTCCAGCGGCCAGGTGGTGGGGGGCACACCGCAGGTATAAAGGGACCGGCATCCGCAAAGTCTCAGCACTTCGCCAGGATGAGTATGTCACTCGTCGAAACGTCGCAGTTTGAAGACACCGCCACCCGGCTGGAAGCCCGAGAACTCTTCGCCAGCTGTATACGCCGGGAAAGCATACATTCACATTTACAAATATATAACTTTTCATTAATGTGACTTGTGATGTTGAACTTTTTTGGCGTCGTTTGGGCTGTATGCAATCCTCATTGCGTTTTCTAAATGACTGGACAACCTATTACGATATTTATTTTTCAGGTACTTCATTTCTTAAAATGAAGCTTCACAAAGGTAAGTTGAAGGAAAAAGTGTTAAAATGAACTGTGCACAGTCTCGTAAATTTTTATAATTGTTAGGCACACATTTCCAATATTCAGTGTACTGTTGTGTTTCACAATGTTCTGTAAACAGAGCTTTAAGCTGTGTGTCATGCTGAAGTCCGATTATTTCATTTAGGGAAATTAGTTTTAGGAAATCCAAATTGGCAGAATAATTTGAGGTCATCATGTCCAATGTGCCAAGGGATCTCTATGAGAATGAACCAGCTTCGAATATTTCTAACATCTGCAAATCTGTGTTTTATTTCTTCCAACTAGTCTTCCAAATATTCTTTCATGTTTTGGTAAACAGTTGCGGTGATAGTTAAGCCTGATCGGAGCATAGCAACAGTTGAAAAATTAGACAGATCTTTTACTTCGTGTTCATGCATATACAGGGTGGTTCACTGGTCGTGACCGGGCCATATATCTGACGAAATAACCGTCAAACGAAAAAACTACAAGGAACGAATCTCGTCTAGCTTGAAGGGGGAAACCAGATGGTGCTATGGTTGGCCCGCTAGATGGCGCTGCCATAGGTCAAAAGGATATCAACTACGTTTTTTTTTAATTAGGAACCCACATTTTTATTACATATTCGTGTAATACGTAAAGAAATATGAATGTTTTAATTGGACCGCTTTTTTCGCTTAGTGATAGATGATGCTGTAATAGTCACACACATATGGCTCACAATTTTAGACGAACAGTTGGTATAGGTAGGTTTTTTAAATTAATATACAAAACGTAGTGAAACGTCCCCTTAGAAAAATTGTACATGACTGTGCTTAAACTGACACACAATATTTTTTAGCGCAACGCAATCTGACTTTCAGTAATCCCTACAAAAGAATGGCCCTGACTAACATTAACCTATACCTTTCACAAATCACTTACCTCACAAAAATCTTCGTTACTCAAACTACTGCAATCCAGCGAACGCCAATACTGCTAGCTAAATAAAAGATTCAAACTACTGAAGGCACTAACTACTGATAGGCATAGTTAGCAAATGAAAGATTCTGATAGAGAACAAACAATGTATTTACCTTAAAATTGTTCAAAAGTCATATTATATACATATATATCAGTTCATGACATCCAGAATTACAAATTTACTGTCTCTGTCCAGATCATCCGTTCTCAGAATTCCGCCATCTCTGTCCCCACATCCACCACTGCTGGCGGCTCACCTCCAACTGCGCAACGCTACACGCTGTTAACATCCAGCTCCCCAACACTACAATGGCAGACAACAATGCAAACTAGCTACAGACTGCACACAGCACAGCCAGTGATTTTCATACAGTGCACTACGTGGCGTTACCAATATAAAAACCTAAACAGCCTACTTACATAGCCCCCATGCTCCCCACAAAAAAATTTTACAAATTGTTTTGGGCAGTGGCCAATACAGATTTGAAAAAAATTTTCATAATCATAATTACAATCACAAAGAAATCAAATGCACACACTTATTGATACAATGTTGGTCAAAAGCTAAAATTTTCTCACAGTTCATAAAGACAGTCCTGATCATTCATCATAATAGTAATTGTAGTTTTTTTCACAAAGTCTCATTAGTAAAAGAAATTGCACACAAAAGTAGTGGATTTCCATACAGTCTTGAAGAAGTAGTATTGTCCTTCCAACGGAAAGACAGTGCTGACTCTTGACATGCAGACAGGTAATGGGCCACAACAGAGGAAACCCACAGCAGAGTCAGTCGAAGTTTTGAAGAATATCGGTAGGTAGGTCATCACAGAGCAGACCCACTGTAGTCCTGGTAGAGAGTATGGTATTGGTGGGCCATCATAGGTGCAGACCCACTGCAGTCCTGTAGAAATAATGATATTGGTGGGTCATCAAAGGTGCAGACCCACTGCAGTCCTTGTAGAGATGGCCAGCAGCCATCTGCTGTGACTGTGCAGGTGCACAATCACCATCGAAGAGTCTTGTGGACAATATTGCAAGTCCATGAACCACCACTTGTGCACACACAAAATTTTTTTTGAAACGTCCTTACAACCAGCAATGCTGTTATCCTGTCCCTTGCTGAATTATTAACAGACGTGCAAACACTATCAGTCCCTACTTGTCACATATTGTCCATATACTATGACCAACAGAAATGTGTGCAGTGAAATGTAACTTACAAGTTACTAAATTTCATGAACTGGTGTCAATTACAATTTTATAACATAAGAATACAATAACAAAGGTACAAAATACACCATTAAAGAACATAACAATACAGATAACATTTGTAGTAGTACAGGCTATACAAAAGAATAGAAACAAACATATACATCAGTGTTACAGGAATTATGACATTAGTAAATACACTCCTGGAAATTGAAATAAGAACACCGTGAATTCATTGTCCCAGGAAGGGGAAACTTTATTGACACATTCCTGGGGTCAGATACATCACATGATCACACTGACAGAACCACAGGCACATAGACACAGGCAACAGAGCATGCACAATGTCGGCACTAGTACAGTGTATATCCACCTTTCGCAGCAATGCAGGCTGCTATTCTCCCATGGAGACGATCGTAGAGATGCTGGATGTAGTCCTGTGGAACGGCTTGCCATGCCATTTCCACCTGGCGCCTCAGTTGGACCAGCGTTCGTGCTGGACGTGCAGACCGCGTGAGACGACGCTTCATCCAGTCCCAAACATGCTCAATGGGGGACAGATCCGGAGATCTTGCTGGCCAGGGTAGTTGACTTACACCTTCTAGAGCACGTTGGGTGGCACGGGATACATGCAGACGTGCATTGTCCTGTTGGAACAGCAAGTTCCCTTGCCGGTCTAGGAATGGTAGAACGATGGGTTCGATGACAGTTTGGATGTACTGTGCACTATTCAGTGTCCCCTCGACGATCACCAGTGGTGTACGGCCAGTGTAGGAGATCGCTCCCCACACCATGATGCCGGGTGTTGGCCCTGTGTGCCTCGGTCGTATGCAGTCCTGATTGTGGCGCTCACCTGCATGGCGCCAAACACGCATACGACCATCATTGGCACCAAGGCAGAAGCGACTCTCATCGCTGAAGACGACACGTCTCCATTCGTCCCTCCATTCACGCCTGTCGCGACACCACTGGAGGCAGGCTGCACGATGTTGGGGCGTGAGCGGAAGACGGCCTAACGGTGTGCGGGACCGTAGCCCAGCTTCATGGAGACGGTTGCGAATGGTCCTCGCCGATACCCCAGGAGCAACAGTGTCCCTAATTTGCTGGGAAGTGGCGGTGCGGTCCCCTACGGCACTGCGTAGGATCCTACGGTCTTGGCATGCACCCGTGCGTCGCTGCGGTCCGGTCCCAGGTCGACGGGCACGTGCACCTTCCGCCGACCACTGGCGACAACATTGATGTACTGTGGAGACCTCACGCCCCACGTGTTGAGCAATTCGGCGGTATGTCCACCTGGCATCCCGCATGCCCACTATACGCCCTCGCTCAAAGTCCGTCAACTGCACATACGGTTCACGTCCACGCTGTCGCGGCATGCTATCAGTGTTAAAGACTGCGATGGAGCTCCGTATGCCACGGCAAACTGGCTGACACTGACGGCGGCGGTGCACAAATGCTGTGCAGCTGGCGCCATTCGACGGCCAACACCGCGGTTCCTGGTGTGTCCGCTGTGCCGTGCGTGTGATCATTGCTTGTACAGCCCTCTCGCAGTGTCCGCAGCAAGTATGGTGGGTCTGACACACCGGTGTCAATGTGTTCTTTTTTCCATTTCCAGGAGTGTATATAAAATAATGAGAATAGTTTTCGAAACATTAATTTCACACATGAGCATTGAAACAGAACTGAATTAATAATGTCTAAACATCTTTAAAAATTAAATAACACATTATTAGAAAAATTCTATAACATAACTCTCATCAGCTAAACACATAAAGACAGGAAAAACACAAATAAACAAGGGTACACAAACACATAGCAGAATAACACAAGAGGAAAGTGCAGGGTTTGTTTTCAGTGTAACATTTGGTACTGCAGTCCAACCCAAAACTTCATTCCATAGATCTTCCGTCTTATTTCAGCATTTGTTTCCACCAAAAAAAATCCTATCCAAGCATGCTTTCTATATTTATATGTTCACATATTTCTTACCTCATTATTTATTTTCCATTTTCTTACCTCATCATTTAATTCCAAGAAAATCCTACCTAAACCTGTTGTTCCTAAACCCTACTTTTTTGTTCATATCCTCTTTCAAAATACTTTTTTGGTCAAACCATTTTCTTATAGTTTCTCAATGCATTTCTTCCAATTCATCACAACTTGTTCTCTCATATAGTCTACCCCATCTTAAACAAACTTAAATCTACTGAGCTCAGATGCTAAACTAAGGGACGAAGCAATGCAGCAGCACAAAACAATTAATACAAACAGCAATGACAAAAATTCAAATAGGCAAAGCAAGCAACAATATATATATAGGTTTGCAAAGCAAATGCAACATTATCACTAATATGAGCCAATGTGCAGCAAAAAGAAAAATAAATCAGTAGTAAAACTGGCTTAACAGAGTAATACAAAGTGAAATTTAATAGCACTATGCCTGGCAAGCACCAACAGCAAATGATATAACTTATACCTAAACATGACAAAGCTCAAGCAGATAAAAATTACACTAAAGACAACAATGCAGAAAAGGGAAATGTCTATTCACATCTTAATATCTATGTCATTAAAGTGGTGCACCACAAAAAGTTATTCTACCAAAAATATTACCAAATAGTTGAAAAGAAAATTATGTATGCAGTAACTGTTATTAACCCCTTCTTATTGTTCTTTCCTTTCCAACTGCTCCTTTTTCGAAGAAAGTGGATCATAAAATTATTATTTAGTAGATCTGTTGACAGAAAGTATTCACATTAGCAAATTCATTTAATTTTATTTTATAAAACCGATGCTGCATCACAGGTGGAAATCAGATATTAAACAAAATGAGCAATCTCTCAACTATGAAGGCAATAGATGTAAAATATTTCTCATCATTTCATTAGGCATTTTAGTAAATATCATAAATTAAGAGCTCCACAGTGTTTCAAGTTTGACTGTGTCGTATTTGCGATGCTTTCTACAAAGGAATGTCAATAGCGAGGATAATGGCCTCTTTTTTCTCCATCTGTGCCTCTGAAAGGCAAACACTAATGGCTTTTTTCCAGACGACTATCGCGCAGCTGGGTGCTTACAGTGACCTACCTTCCTTACCGATAAATTACGACATCAGTTTCTGCTACAATGACAGTTTGATACATATAAAATTTCACAGGTCGAAATATTTGCGTTACAAATCTGTAGAAACAAAATCTTATAAATATAACAGTGTCCAAAAAATTTTCGCCGGCATTGTGATACATTCACACATTTACACACACTTCATAACTCTTAAAGTACGATTCTTGGTTTCCAACATCCTTTTTCACAAGTCAGAGTCCCTAACCACTACTCATTATTCCTTACCTTATCACACATATACATATTCGTCGACACTTCTTCAATATTTCATCAGAATAAATATGTAGCATAATCAAATTCCTCATATAGCATCAGCTTATTGATCATAAACATACCTCAACAGCATAATACACATAGTCATCGTAATACTAACATCATAACACCTCAGTCAAATCTCTAAAACGCCGTAACTTTCTGCAATAATGTCAAAACCTAAAAAAATTCTCTGCTCATTTCAATAGTGTCATCTACCTCAAACATACTTTAAAAATCATGCTCCCTTACCAAATACATCATTAAAAGCTCTCATAGTATCACAATGGTTCCAAAAAAATATCAACAGTTCATAAAATACAGACAAATACAATTTCATATGTGTGAAGTTACCCAACTGTGTGATTGTGTAAACATGTGTCACTGACGTAGTAAAAAAATGTTTGGTTCTCTGTTAAATTATGAGATAGCTGTCTAATTCTGTGTTAGAGGAATATGGTACCGATGTGTAAAGTTGTATAAGCAGATACCATATTAGCTAGGGCTCCTTGTGCTTGCCAGACACATAGTACACAATGTAGGCGTGTACCCCCTGAGGATTAATATAATTATACCCTTAGGTGTTACAGATTACAACAATGGAATGAAATGTATCACGGAAAACTTTCTTTGTAATTCAAATATCTTTAAAAATAAATGTTTTAAGTACAAAATTAAACACTCAAATTCGTCTACTGTAGCGCTAAATTGTGCGTCTTGTTGTAAGATAATCTCTGTCATTACTTAGTGATAAAAAATGTGCCAAGTGTCGTAATTATCGTCGTCCGTAAGCAAAGTTCCGTGGAAGTCAATGTACTTACCTCGTAATAAACAAAAGCGAAATGCTTTGCGTATAGATATCTTAGTTATTACGCTTATTGCCGTCATGGAAGTACTGTGCTGTAACGTATTGTTATGCTACGGAAAAGGCAATCTCATTGTAGCTATACCACAAAAGTTACTACTAAAACATGTTTTCCTTTCCAGAAGAATTTAGAAAAACTGTGCTGATATGAAACAGATACAGCGCAAAAGCAATAATATAAATGGTGTCACTCATTAGTAGCATCGTGATATAATTGTGTAGCTGTCAAAGAAACCAAATGCTAAGCCATCTTTAATCCCACAGAAAGCACTTCAAATAAATAATGTCCTTTCAAGTAAACCAAAATGCTGCATGAAAATCTCATTAGCAGTGCCAGTATATGCACTAAGTATGTAAGCCTTATAGTCACTACGTAATCATGCAACTAACAAGCAAGAATGTACACACACAATAACACTGTGTCGTCTGTTCACTATAAAAATGCATTTGTAATTACTGTCTAAATATGTTCCCTAGATTCTAGACTGGATAGTTTATTTTAAAACATAGTAACATGTTCACAGTTTTTAAGTGTGACAAAGAGTACTAGTAACGTGAAGTGAAAAATTTTACAGCAAAGACTAAGTTAAAAAGCAGATTATCTCTCAATAAGCGGTTTTACATGTGAAGTGTGGTGCAATCCTTTACTCTTCATAGTACTCAGAGTTTGAACTTGAATGCAATTGTCATGCAGTATAGGTCGGTAAGGAATGCTAAAATTTTTCTCAAGGTTACCTTCTATGTTATTTTTCTCTTAGCCAGCCGGCGCACGTGGCTGCCTGCGGTGCAAGCCATTGTTTGTCTCTTTGTTGGCGCGCGTCGTTATTGGGATTTGGAGACCTAACTTCCACAAATTCACTTTGTCGAGAGGGCCCTGCCCTGTTTGAATCCCGCCAGTTCTGATGAAATTCAGGTCTGTCTTTACGATTATATCGTCGTCGTCATGTCGGTAGTTCCTGTAGTTTCTTTCTTGTCGGTTACGTGGTGGAGAATTTCTCCCTGAATCGTAACTGCGCGCTGGACCGTTGCATCTGAAGTTATTCTGTCTCCCTTGATAATAATTACTTTGGTTCCCATATTGTCTGTGTCTGTGGTTGTCTCTGTGATATACATTACCATGCGATCTTTATCTGTAATAATTGTTACTCTGCCAACGGTTGTCATACGGGTGGTGTCTGTTTTGGTCACGATTTACGTTGTAAGAATAGCCTTGTCGTGTCCATTTATTATTTCTGTCATCGCGGAATTGTGACGGATGCGACCTGTAATTGTTGTGTTCCTGTCGTCGTGTTCCGCGATTGTCAGTGTCAGTTCCGCGATTGTCAGTGTCAATTTCCAATTCTTGTAACAGTCCCTGAAAAGCTTCAGTGTCGTCTTTGCAACGTCCTGCTAAAATAATGTCTCGTAAATGTTCAGGCAATTTGATTAAGCAAATGCGGATGAGTTCTGAGGGGCTGTATGGGTTTGACA
The DNA here is from genome assembly GCF_023864345.2 of Schistocerca serialis cubense. Lineage (NCBI taxonomy): Eukaryota > Metazoa > Arthropoda > Insecta > Orthoptera > Acrididae > Schistocerca > Schistocerca serialis. Next base: position 150,860,841 of record NC_064641.1, read on the forward strand.
GGTACTGATTCTTGTGCAACATGTCTTCAAAACATTTCACAAGACTGGAGAATTCAGATTGTTCGAAATGTTTCATCATTATGATGCTATGTTTTACACGGTCTTGTGTAGCTTGAGACCAATACGCTGAGAGGAAGGCATGATAAAATTCTCCTTCACTGTGGCAATCGTGAATGACCGATCGCATTCTTACAGCTGGTTCATTCTCTAAATAGGCACACATAAATTCTAATCTGCGCTCTAATGACCAGTTGGGAGGAAAACAATGATAGAATTGATGAAGCCACACTTGTGGATGAATGTCGTTGCCGGAATTCTTAAATGTTTTGAATTTACGTGTAGTAATAAACAGCTTATAGTCAAAATCATTATGTTGGCGAATCGCATGTCGGTCACTGTTACTTCGTTTCCTCGGTTCCATCTCAAAATTCGGTGTACCTTGCCAATTTCTTTCATAATTTCCGAAGTACCCCGTGTTATTATTTTGTGGCTGTTCCGTATTTCTATGTCCCTCTTCCCGTATTAGAGCGCGAGTGTCCTCTGAAATACGTAATTCTTGTATTACCTGTGTCAGCTGATCTTGTACTTCCCAGATTTCTCTTTGGTGTTGCTTATTAATTTGATTCTGATTTTGTTTGAATTTCCTAATTTGTTCGCACTCTTCTGTGTCATTAAAGACTAACGGTTTTGTGTCATTCAGATTATCATCTACCTTCGTAGGTAAATTATTTAGCTCATCCGAAAGTTCGACTACTTTCTCTGATAATGAACTAATTCCCTCCATGTGTCTTTCTGAACCAATTTTCAGAGTATCTACTGTGTCCTTTAAGTTTTCCTGAGTTTTTGCAAGTTGCGTAACCGAATCGGTAGATGCAACTGAGTCAATTTTAGCTTGCAAGGTCTCATGACAATAGTTTGCAGTTCTTTTATGGCTGCTTCGTGATTCTGTAATGCATTTTTCATGCCGCGAAAAAATAGGTTGAAAATGCTCACAAATTTGTGTTTTTACGTCATTACAGACTTTTTGACATTTCAATTCAATGTCATGTAACTCAGTAGTTAAATCTTCACGTGTTTGTTCAAGCGTGATGTCTAACTTCCGAAGATTTTGTTCCATTGTGTCTAACTTTTGAAGCTTTTGCTGTGTTTGTCTCTGATTTTGTTCCATTGTGTCTAGCTTTTGAAGCTTTAACTGTGTTTGTCTCTGATTTTGTTCCATTTGTTGCATTAATCGCAATAATAATGTATTAGTGTCTGAAATCTTTTTCTCTATGCTTTTTGGCAGTGCATTTTCACCGGCAACATTCACATTTTGGCAAGCAGAAAATGTGTCTTGACTCATTTGAGGAAACGGTGAGAACCCAAAACCTGAGTCTACAGTATACGCAATATTGTGTTCTGTCATTACCGATTCCTGAGGCGAGCTGTTGTCGACCGATCCATCAATAATGCGTCCCTGTTCACTACCTGTTTCACTGTCTACACCAGAGGTTCCCAAACTTTTGTTTGTCACACCCCCCTCCTGCCGAAAAGAAAACTTCCGTGCCCCCCCTCCCCAAAAAATATAGAGATTTTTATTAATTATCAAGAAATGATTGAAAAATTTGTGATGATGACGTCATGTAACATGGTGGGCTGTTAATGTATCGAGTCGCAGTTATTACATCATCAGTCTAGTCTAGTGATTATAAGCCACTCCTAAAGCAAAGAAAGTCCTTGGTAAACAAGGAAAAATAGTTGTGACCTTTGCAGATTAGTGGATACGGGCCATTATTTTAAGTTGAGTGTAGCTTATTACTTTCACTCTTTATCAAAAATAGTCAGTCAGTCACGGTGTTAACGAACATCACAGATTTGTACGCTTATAGCGCTCCCCATTGTCATTGCGCATAGGTTGGCATTTATGTCAAAGACGACAATTACTGAACAGCGATAAAGGCCCAGTTCCCAGAACCAGACAAAAAATAAAAAATAAGTTTTAAGAAATAATTTTGCAGACTACACAGAACTTTAAAAAATATGAATAAAACAACTTCCTTACCTTGATTACATTCCCTTGCTGTGCACCATTTCTTCACCAGTATACGATTTTAGGACTACTCTTCGCTTGCCATATCTAGGATAAACTTTTGCTGTGTCTTCATCCAGAAGAAATACTATTTAGTTGAAACAACATATCACACATAACATCAGAATCCATAAGGATCACACGCAGTATTTATATTTAAATCAGATGCACTATGTTTATTTTATATTGTTTCTTCGATATAGTTTTTGTAATTTTACAGTATTACCTACATGTAAGGATAGTTAGGAGGAAAATAACAAGTTCTCTTATAACGTGACGTATTTATTATAAAAATATTATTTCTACACACATATGGCAAGAAACAAACAAATAAATCAATGTGAAGGATGAGCTTGCATATTTTTTATAAGATTTTGAATTCTTGGCTGAATAGTAGATACTGTGCAACGTAAATCATTGGCAATAGTGAGTTTGCTTCTAAGCTCATTTTTTATTGCCACTACCGCTGAAAATGCTCTTTCGCACAAATAAGTGCTTGAAAATGGTAAATACAGTTTCAGTGCTTGTTCTGCTGTGCTGGGATACACTGTGGGATATTTCACCCAAAATAAAGGCTTATCCATTTTCTCAAAGTCATACTTCGCAGCAGAATCATTTTTAATTTCTAAGACTTCCTCTTGTAGTCTGTCTGGCAACACATCCACGTCAACGTGAAATGGATCCGTCGCTAACCTATAATAAATTTTATCATCACAACCGTTACGGAAGTATCGTTGAATTCATCAATGAGGTGCTGCAAATAGTTCGATATTTTACTCTTAGTATCAGTATCCTTAAAATTGTTTTGAAATCGGGCTTCTTCCAGGATTCCAAACAATATGGAAAAGCAGGAATAATTGCAGGCTAAAATTTTACATTTCCATAGTTGCAACTTATCAGTAAATGCTTTGATGGCATCCCGATGAAAAATGATGTTTGACTCTCCACTTTGTAATTTCGAATTCAATGTGTTTAAAGATTTGAAAATATCTGACAGATAAGCCAATGCAACGTGAATACCGGGCTTTCTAAATTCCATATACAATTCAGTTTGTTTGTAATTTTCCAAAAACTGCATCACTTGTCTCGAAGTTCAAATAATCTTCCTAGCATATTTCCTTTTGAGAGCCAGCGTACTTCTGTATGAAATAAGTGTTATATACTCTGCTCTCAAGTCTTCACAAAGAGCCATAAATAAACTGGAATTTAACGCACTCTTTTTAATATGATTCACAATTTTGATGCACAGTTTCAAGGCATCATTGAGTTCCTTTGGAAGTTTCTTAGCTGCCAATGCTTGACGGTGTATTACACAGTGGATAGCAGTAACACTAGGTTTTTTTTCTCTGACCATCTGCAGGAATCCTGAGCGACATCCAAGCATTGATGCGGTGCCATCTGTGCTTACGCCTATCAGTTTCTGCCATGATAAGTCATTTTTACAAAAAGAATTCAGAGACGGCTGCCATTATATGAATTGCTTTTGAAGTTGACTTTAACTCTGTAGAAAACAGCAACTCTTCTTTAATCGCTTCATTTTCTATATAGCGAACGAAAGCTAGCAGCTGGCAACAATTCGCAACATTGGTACTCTCGTCTAACTGTATTGCGAAAATCTGCGATTGTTTGACGGCCGTGACTAATTGATTTTGTATGTCTTCAGCCACATCATCAATCCGACGTTTCACAGTATTGTCAGAAAGCGGTATCTGTGAAAGTTTTTGTTTACTTTCTGACCCAAGAACAATATCAGTAGATTTCAACAAACAGGGTTTAACTAGTGTCGCTCCGATAATATGACTTTTCTTGGTCCTTGAAATAAGTAGCAATAACTCATACGAGGCTTCCAGTACCTTTTCTGACGTCTGAGCGAAGGATCCAGCAGTGTCCAACTTCATTCGTTTCAAATTATCACATCTTGCAGCAAAAAATTCCTTCTGCTTTTCTTTCAATGCACCATGCTTTGCCCACAAATGGCGTTCCAGACGAGGTGCTCTCATGGAATCATTGCTCAATATCTCATAGCAAATAAAACATTGCGGCTGGTCAACACCATTTTTTTGTATAGAAGCAAAACCGTATTTGATATAATCATTATTATATTTACGGTTTTTCACGACACTCATGGTGAAGTAAAAAGAAAACAAGAAGTTAACAGTATAATTTCGCACTAACACTGATTTTACTGAGGCACAACTGTGAAAGATTCAATGCGATTTCAGCAAAATCCAATACATCAAATGTGTCAACAACTGCAAGCAACCAACTGAAATAAAGGAGAGCTACTGTCGTAGAACGGGGAAGCCCAGCTGCAGCGCAGTCTGCGACCTGTTGGCCAAGCAGGGCTCTTGCTGGTCAGAAACGGGCTTTAACCTGATTAGGGCGGAAACAGCCCACAGGTACCCTAAGAATTTGCTACCTGTTCTGCGGTGCTGTTCTGAGCAGTGCAGCCTGGGGTTTTATGCGAAAATCGTTTTCGTGCCCCCTATCTTTCGTTACTTATAAATGAAACGTGGTAAGTTTTGAGATAACATCAATGAATTGGTTGTCAAATTTCACAGTAATTAAGTAAGGTCATGGATACACCTCATACATCGCTGTAAACTGTGCACAGTGCCAAGCAGTTATCTCTGTACTCGTGCCAGAAGAAGCCATTGTCGCAGCAAAGAACGTACATTAATTTCAAACGAAATTATGCCGTATTTCAAAAAGGCAGAAGAAAAATAACTGTTTTGTCAGATAAGTAATCCGAATGAAAGAGCTGTAGTAAAAAAAATAGCTTCACTAATGGACTTCATTGTCTATCTAGCTGGGTTATGTTTCACTGTTAGCAGTCACGACAATGTTTACAGAACGGCGTGAAGTACTCTGCACAGAACAAACACTTGTACTAGTTTCGCATTTACGTCGTGCACATTTTTCTGGTGACAAAGGGCATAGCCCTGGCGTCCAAATTACGAACCAGCCAGTTCATTTGAATCGTATACAGTCTATTAAAGTCACTGTAATCGCATCACATGGGGATCCGCGGGTTGACAGGGTAATAAAACGGCATTTTTGCAGTTACGTAGTATAAGTGATTATTACACTGATGAACATAGCCTACTATGGCTAAAAGTTACAACATGATTATGTTCAGTTCATGTGTACAAATGTACAGAATAGTTAATATCTGACTTTTCTGATTTCCAATTGTCAGAAGTAAGTTGTTTACAAATCTGATATATTAGAATTAATGCATATCACCTTCGTAATTTAGAGAGTTTCTGTGTGTGACATTCTAAACGTGATCTTCAAAAGCTGTATGTTCTGGAATAGGTTATTGAGATAAGATTGTGGGAAGTGGGACGCCAAACGATTGCATTTAGCGCCATAATCTATCATTAATACCTGCACATTAATTTTTATTAAAATATCGATATTAAAAAGAAATATTAGGTTTATACCACTAACTCCACCCGCGCCCCCCTTGCAACATCATGTCCCCCCAAGGGGGCGCGCCCCCCAGTTTGGGAACCCATGGTATACACCATCATTTGCCACCCGCTCCATTTTCCTATGCACACTTACCAAATTACTACTTTGAATGTCTGTTAATTCATTACACAATGATGCTGGTAAGCTACGCTAGTTGTCACTATTATTTCTCAGTTTACTTTGAAGCCTAGTGTTACGTTTTTCACACGCCATTATTGTCACAATATTTCACACGATAACACAGAAAAACACAATTTGAAGTTCAAAAATAAGCGAACACATTAACGTAGCACTGAAAATTATATCTAGTTAGTTGCAAGCGCAGCTGCGATATACTTGGTGCAAATCTACATGCATGCTACAACTTTTTTACTGTATAACAATGAAAGACTGCAACTACAAAGGAGATTCTCTCTACAATTACGCTCTAGCAATAAACAAAAGCTACACTAATTACACAAACTATAAGAAAAAATCAGAAGATTCCAGTGAGGTATCCTCGGCTAATGGTCGAAATATGAAACGTCCCCTTAGAAAAATTGTACGTGACTGTGCTTAAACTGGCACACAATATTTTTTAGCGCAACGCAATCTGACCTTCAGTAATCCCTACTAAAGAATGGCCCTGACTAACATTAACCTATACCTTTTACAAATCACTTACCTCACAAAAATCTTCGTTACTCAAACTACAGCAATACAGCGACACCAATACTACTAGCTAAATAAAAGATTCAAACTACTGAAGGCACTGACTACTGATAGGCATAGTTAGCAAATGAAAGATTTTGATAGAGAACAAACAATGTATTTACCTTAAAATTGTTCAAAAGTCATATTATATATATATATCAGTTCATGACATCTAGTCTTACAAATTTACTGTCTCTGTCCAGATCATCCGTTCTCAGAATTCGCCATCTCTCTCCCCACATCCACCACTGCTGGCGGCTCACCTCCAACTGCGCAACGCTACGCGCTGTTAGCATCCAGCTGCCCAACACTACAATGGCAGACAACAATGCAAACTAGCTACAGACTGCACACAGCACAGCCAGTGATTTTCATACAGTGCGCTACGTGGCGTTACCAATAAAAAAACCTAAACAGCCTACTTACAGTAGGTACGTTTGAACATTTTATTTCGGTTGTTCCAATGTGATACGTGAACCTTTGTGAACTTATCATTTCTGAGAACGCATGCTGTTACAGCGCGATTATCTGTAAATACCACATTAATGCAATAAATGCTCAAAATGGTGTTCGTCAACCTCAATGCATTTGGCAATACGTGTAACGACATTCCTCTCAACAGCGAAGAGTTTGCCTTCAGTAATGTTCGCACATGCATTGACAGTGTGCTGACACATGTTCTCAGGTGTTGTCGGTGGATCACGATAGCAAATATCCTTCAACTTTCCCCACAGAAAGAAATCCGGGGACGTCATATCTGGTGAACGTGCAGGCAATGATATGGTGCTTCGACGTCCAATCCACCTGTCATGGAATATGCTATTCAATACCGTTTCAACCGCACGTGAGATATGTACCGGACATCCATCATGATGGAAGTACATCGCCATTCCGTCATGCTGTGAAACATCTTGTAGTAACATCGGTAGAACATTACGTAGAAATCAGCATACATTGCACCATTTAGATTGACATCGATAAAATGGGGGCCAGTTATCCCTCCTCCCATAATGCCGCACCATACATTAACCCGCCAAGTTCGCTGATGTTCCACTTGTCGCAGCCATCGTGGATTTTCCGTTGCCCAATAGCGCATATTATGCCGGTTTACGTTACCGCTGTTGGTG